>NC_142246.1:53151492-54390778 GCF_052056855.1 Sturnus vulgaris | reverse complement strand
TTGACTAATGGAGAAGAAGACAACACTCCAGATGCTATGGAAGAATAATACATGGAACAATGAAGAACAAAACATTTTCATGCCACATTGAAAGCCAGGAAAATGACACATCCCATTTATTTCCACCCTCTAGAGACTCATTTACTCATTACTCAATAATGCCTGGTGGCAAAACACTCAGGGTTTTGGCTTTTTGTTGTCAAGGACAATTGCTATATTTTTTTGTTGTATACAACTTTACCAGGTGATTGTTGAGATTATTAACAAAAATTTGAACACCGCAGCATACGCTGCTCCAATAGTAATAAATAAACAGAAAGAACTCACAACTGTTAAAATACAGAGTTCAAAAAAGCCCAGATATGGCAACATCCCAAGGGCTAACTTTACTTACTGAAACCATGCACTCCTTTTAGCCAGCACACTTAGAGACCTGACTGAGAAAGCCTACTGTTAATCAGAACAACTACAAAATTACATACTAGCACCGTTAAAATATGCTAGAGTTCTACCTCACCGGTTCTATAGATGTGTATGTTATTTTATGTTATCAGTATGCCCATTCACACCTGCTTGTTTCTCCCACAATCACCTGTCAAGTCTTCCTGCATCCTTGAGCAGCCCCAGTGGCTGCAGTTCTATTTACCTGCTCACCAAAGCACTGTTGGGTGGCTGAAGAATAGAAGAATCTTACCCTTGATGCACCTTTAGTTTTAACATTAATGTATTAAAGCACTTAACCCTGTTTAGCACTCCTGAGCAAAGACAATCACAAGAACCATGCACTTAAGCATGAGCATGTTTTCTCAATGAATGATTCTCATTCACATCCCAAGTCTTCCCAACGCTAGTCCACAGAGCATGCAAGTGTTGCACCTCTGGACCCATCCTTTGGTTTTGGAACTGAAGCACTCTGTGCTTCTTGAGAGAGATAGAGCAAGTCCTTGGTCCATGTCCCTGACTCCTTGCATAGCTTGGATCCGACTAGCAGCCCTTCCAAGCTTCTGTTACCTACTCATCCAAAACAAGTGAGAGAAAGAACCTAATGCAATGCCTCACTGTGAGGAAAGAAACTCCTCTTATTCAAAGATGACTTGTGTTTCTGCACTTCTTTGCCCCCGCTTCCCAAACCAGTCTCAAATGCTGGCTACACGCAGAATGACACTTTGTGAAAGCACAGTGTGTTCTAACAAAGAGCAACCAACAGCTATCTGGGTGTTTTGAATGTCTGGGGGTGAGCCAGCCAAATTCCTGCCTCTCCTCTAGAATAGATTTAAAAAGCCCAAACAATCCAATGGATCTCAGATATCACAATCAGAAATTACGTGATAGTGTTACAATAAGGGACATAACAGATGAGATACTGCAACACAAAAGCTCTCCATAAATGTGCTACATACAGTAGCTTTAAACACAGCCATGATTTTAACAGGTACATTGAAATGCTTTTTTGAAAGTAGCCGACAGTTCATGTCAAAACAAAAAAATACAAATGATTTCAAGTTTTCTTCCTTCTGAAAAATGTTTGGTAAATGCTATGACAGGTTTGTTTCTCTTCTTGAATGCCAGATATGTTCAATTAAATGTAAAGAAAATCCTAAAATACAACTGGAGCTATTACTTCTCCTGAACCATTGCTATATTTTAATCAAGATGTATCTAGCCAAGCTACATACTCAAAATCTCCTACATAGCCACTGTGAATAGAAGTTTTGTACCTGTTTACCAGTGGACAAGCAAGGTAGCCTTTGACAGATTTACAAAAATTAAGCTGAGCACTAGGGTGATAAAAAGCCTACCTTGACTTGCTCACTGATGATTTGTAAGAGAAGCAGGAAAGCACCAATCCAGTTCTGATCTCCTACCAGCCTTACCTGGGAGATAGGGGCAGGAAGTGCCCATAACAAATACTCTCCATAAATTCTTTATACTTTGTTGAAACAGTTGGCATTTCCCTCGAGTGCCAATAGCACTCTCAATGATGGAGGGTGACTCCCCTTGCCATCCTGGCAAAGGGGGGCTTGGTGTCCATCAAAACACAGCAGTCATCCTTACTGCCACAGGACTGCTGCAGAGATCCTGGCAAAGGAGCAGGGAAGATAATGGCAGGAGAGTCAGAAGCAGACAATCTTTAAGGTCCCTTCCAACCCAAGTCATTCCATGATTCTCTGATAGAGCAATGGACTCTGGACTGATGAAATGGCTGATCAAACACTGTGCACTCTATGGAAACCAAGAGGATTGGGCTCCTCTACAGGACACAAGAGTGCTTGTAGGACAGAAGGACTTGAGGCCCAGATTTTAACAGATTATAGAGCTCACTGGACAGATTTTAACTCATTGGTAAATTTAGAAAGTATTCTGATTTTATTTTAAACGTGGATAATCAACACAAAGCACATGGCTGTAGATTTTTCCTAAACTTCAAAATCTCGGAAAATTCCTTTTTATCTTCTTTCATGCATAAAACCTCATCCAAATTCAAGATCCTCAGAATCTGATAAGTTTCCTTCTCCTTGGGGCAAGGGGTACTAATTAGGTGAGCTAGTGAGATGTCAGCACACAATCTAGGGATATTTGGGTGGATGTGATGGTTTGCACAGAGCTCAAAATATGCCTCAGGCATTGAGGGGTAGAACATGAAAGCAAAATGATATGATGAACCTGTACAGATCCTTTCAGGTAATTTGAAATCTTAACTGAATCTATGTCCCTGTAAAACAATCACTCAAATGCCCTGCTTTTCCAAACTACTCCAATTTTAGGTGCTAGGACAGATATTTAAAAGCAGTTGGCACTCATAAAGCTCTGATATAATTAAGTTTCTTGGCAATTATCAAAGGGATCAACATTAGGGCAGATGCAGAGTACTTATAAAAAAAGATTCTAAAATGCAATTTCTTCTTCCCAAGGGATTCACATTTATTATCAATGTTCACCAGAAAGGCAAAACATGACACTGAAATATTCAAGTTCCAGGGCAGCTCAACTTCCCAGCCACTATTTTGTGGGCAAAAGCTGCTGGGTATAAGAAAAAGGTGGAATCCATTGCACATCCCAAATCACAGTATGAGCCTTTCTTCTGCCTTGCCAGAAGCAGAAAGATTTCTGGAGAGTGAGTGTGTGCCAGCATCCCATACCCCAAGGAAACAGGATTAGAAGTTGCCTCATGGAATCAAGGGGAATTAAGAACTACCTTATCTCATACATGGCCACTCTTTTCTCCTGTCACTCATTTGCTAATGATCAAACATCCCCTAACATCCCCCTTCCCATCCTTCCTGAACCCTGTTCATGCCCACCATTGGCTTTGATTCCAGAAACAGACTCTTGCTAACTAGTGGATGCAGAAAAAGGTTGGGTTTACCATCTGTCCCAGTCAAATCAGTTACTGTTTTTTCAGGCCAACTGTAAATCCAAGATGAACAGGGAAAACTTGAAGTAACCAAATGTCCTTAAGTCTTCGTGGAACGTGTTAACTTAATGACACCTTGACCAGCTATGATTGTCCATTTTATTTCAAGCACAACCAATAACTCTCCACGTTCCCTTCCTGTAGCCTGCATACCAGGATGAATTCTCAAGTCTGACTCTTTCAGAAGGTCTGCAAAGGCTTCTGTTTAGTTCCTTCCCTTCCCATAATGTACCACACACAATATAGAGGCATACAGCTCAGCTAAGGAACACAGAAACTGGGAAAACAAGAAAAAACAAAGTCACCACTACTCAACTGTCATCAAGATGTTTACATTACTTCAAATAGATTCCAAAGCAAAGTCTAAGCTTTGCTTTTTTTAATGTGGTTTCATTACTTGTCCCAGCCTCCCCTATTTCTCAGTTTGGACAACAGCTGGCATTTACAGCAGTCCAACCAGTTGCATTCTAGAGCGTACATCCAAAATGTAGCTCAGAGAAAAATCTGCAGAGACAGCTAAGACTTAAAAACTCCATCTCATAGATGGTGTGTAGGAGGTGGAAAGAGGCACTGCTAAATCTGTTACCTTTGCTGTGAATGATGAGTACACCACCCTTTCCAAAAATAGACCACAGAGGAAACGTTATTCTGGTGACTGTGAAAAAGCAAGCTCACTACTCTGGCTCAGACATCAGGTCAGCTGTATGGGAACACATGCCCTCCTTCAAAGCTGCTGCAACAGCTATTACTTAGTTTTTTTAAAAAAAGTAAACACATGAAATCTATTGAAAATAATGGTGCTTTAAAAAAAACATACCCTCATATCAAGAAGCTGTTTTATAAATCCCACACTAACAAAAGGTAACAACTGACATAAGGCTCCCTAGTAAAAGTTTCCATCTTCCACCTGTTGGTCTGACAACTCTGCATTCTATCCCAACTGCCAGCACTAATCCCTCCTGCCTACACCTTTTAAACTTCTTCTATGCAAATATGTGCTCATAAAGCCTGTCTGCATGCTGTGGACAAGGAAGGGAGTGCTAAATGCCCTGGTCCAGCACCATCAAATACAACAAATGCACTTCAGAAAAAATTCTGGATGTAAGGAGTAAGTAAGGATGTAAAAGTAAGGATGAGGAGAAGGGAAGAAATTTTTCTTCCATTTGAAGACCTGTGTGAAGCCAGTGACTTCACTCCTGACCTGCTTGAATAATTTTCTCCAGAGAGGGAAATTAATTTAGCCTCCAGCTGTGTTTGATCTCTGACCTTTCTCTACAAAAAAATTTGCATACAGTATGTCTGAACTCAGTCAGTTTTATCTTGAGGGATTTGTAAGATGATCTGCTGCATGCACAAAATTAAAAACGACCCAGCCATCATTAAAACTGATGCTACTAGGAATATGAACAGAATCATTTGCTCAGACCAACCATATGAAATATTAGCTAAGTCAGACAGGGGTTAAGCAAGCATCTCTGAGTGCAGTTCCTACATGGCTAAGATATGCTGGTTGTTAAGTAATGAACTGAAGTGTTTGATGCCACCCGTGTAATGCTGTTATTTTTAATTGACACAAGTATATTCATTAGGCAAAGTATAAGTGTTTCATGCACACATTATAATCTTTAAATTACATTATGGATATAAATTCTACCAAACTGGTCAGCAGCTGCATACATGCTTACAATTAAGCCACACATTTCAATACCTTTGAAATACTAACTTATTAAAAATTATTAGCTTGATAATTAAAAACACTTCAAATTAGAAGTAATCAGAAGCTCACAGTGAGTTCTCAACAGCAAAGATGCTAACAGGTTTTACAGCTTCCAGCCTCCTTCCTGAAGGCTCACATAAAATCAAGAGAACCTGCCAGTTTTAAAAGTGCTCTGTAACCCAGCTCAATTGCCCTTGTCATTTCCTTCCCCAAGCACATTTTGCATTACAAGCTGTAAAAATAACTTTCTTTATATGTGATAGCTTTTTCAACCACTGCCTCTTGCCTTCTTTCCCTTTTGGAAATACTGTCTCTATGGACAAGTAGAGATTTCTCGTGACTGACACACAATCTTACACCTTAATTGAATTTTTTTCCACCACTCCAGGGCAATGCATGTTTGTTTAGACCACAATGAACCCTTTGGGCCTTAAAACCATGGCAGGGAATTAGTAAGGGAAAAAACAAATCCACATATCTTTCTTACATATAGGAGCATATAAAGAAAGAACTACATTACACAATTAAAAAGGTATAGCAGAGATCAACCAAAGAAGCCCAGAGCCTTGGCTTCATACTACAGCCCCTGAGAAGAGATATGCATGGCTGACATAATACTGGCAGGGTATCAGCTGCTCTAGGTGATGCCCCTTCTACACAGGATGGAGTGGGAGGTGGGACAGAGGGATTAGGCTGAATCAAAGGCACAAATCCTGTTTTATGTGCTTCTGAAGGAGAGGCAGTTACAGACAGCTCCTCTTTCTGTTCGTAGCTAACCCACCAAGCAGAGTAGAAGTAGTTCTATACTGGCTGCATCTCCTCATCTGAGCTTGATTTTGACTTTTCTGACCCAAGCCTGGCAAACCTCCAGGCTATGTGCTAATAAAGCACAAGGAAATAGCTCTGAAAACTAACACCAAAAGCTCGGAGGGCAATCAATATGTCCAATCCACTTCAGAACCAGGCTTTCTGCCTACTTCAGTCTTGCAAAAAGCATGTTTTTTTGAAGGACAACTTTAGCAGCTTACACCTCCAGTTTCCTCACAGGGAATATTTTGCATTAGATAAGCCACTGGCAAAAAAAGATGTTTGCAATCGAAATGTTCAGATGTATTCCTGAGATATTCAATGAATGTAGCTTTGTCCAGTAACAAATTCCAGTGCCCAGATGTATAATGGAAACTCCTGAAACACTCCGAGGCAAGTACTTGAAAACTGAAAAAATATTACCCATCATCCTTATCCAGGCCACTTAATTTCCTCTAACAAACAAATTAACAGAGTTGAAAGCAGGTCAGAGCCAGTTTAACAACAGTTCACTGCAGAAAAGATGGATCATCTCTTGTCTTTCACTAGCTGTTCTAGCAGCTTCAAAAAAGTCCCAGACATCTGCAGGCTATGTCCAAGCTTTTATCTATTACACCACAGATTCATTAGGAAGTTCTATCAGTGGTTAAAATAGCTATGAAAATGGTGTATATCGTATGACACTAACATTTGGTAATCATCTCCAGTACTCTGGTATAAACTTCCTTTCTTCTGATAGTAACAACAGCACTGCCAGTCATTAGGTAGTCCCAATAAAGCATCCCACCTTATTTCTTTCATCCTCCCTCTCCTGCTTAACCTACAGGATTTCTTTGGGAGGGAGATGACATTGGATTGACATTCTGAAAACACAGATTAATCTCTATCTCCACAGAGAGTCATTTACTCCACATTTCAGTTCCTGAAGTTAATACAACCCTCATCATCACATCAATCCAAGACCCCAGTTTGCCACTCATGCCTATTAAACATCCTGCTGCAGTGCTGTGCCGAATAGACCAGCAGACAAACACACCTTGCAGTGCTTTGCCAAAATGTCATTTCAGCACCATAAACTTTCACTGCTAGCTAAAAAAAACCTGCCAGCTGCAGCCCTTGGCTTGTACCACATCAGCAACCAGCTACCATCACAAATCCTCTGGAGACAATGACTTCCAGAGAGGCACAGAATGAATCACATTTAAGCTTACCTTCCAAAGCCTTACACACTCCTTCTTGGCCAGCAGAGGAAATGAGCACTGGAACGTGGCAGAAGATGCCAAGGAGACACTTAGAGTAACCTGCTAATATTTGGAAGCTTGTAAAACTCTTACCTTAAGTTGCACAAAACCGCCACTTTACAATTTGCCCAGCTATCATGGGTTGCATGAAACGATTTCCCATCCGAAACTGCTGAATCGTTCACACAAAGTGGGCAAGAACAGGAGTAGTTGGCATGAATATATATCATCCCCAAATGAACTTAAAAGTATTCCTCTCACCAAGCAGCACCTTCCTGGATATTTAGCAGAGGATTGGCAACTCTTTAGAACAGGAAAAAAAAAATTCTGTGAGTACTGCATGAAATCCCCTAGATGGATGCATAGGAAAGACTGGGACACTATGAAATGGAGCTGGTCCCATAGTAAGCCTGAGAGAATTCCATAATGCAATGCCATACCTTCCCAGGGGAGATCAACACAAAAGCCTGGAATGTGCTGTGGGGGCATATTAGGTAAGTTACAGGGAAACAGGAGATGGAGAATATAAAAAGTGGAAGGGAGACCAGAGTAAAGAAGAGGGAGAACACAGAGCAGACTGCAGACAGCCAAGCCCTTACAATAAATGCAGAAGAGACTCCTGGTAAAGGATGGGGGATGTCTTTTGCTTCTCCCTCATAAGTTAAAGAAATTTAAAATTGTGTTCTATTTGTAGATTTCTCATTAGCATGATGTGAACAATTCCTAGTGGAGAATGTGTTTACCCTTCTATCAGCTGGCAAACAATTCCTCTTGGAGACCAAGGGAGATAGGCATATTCAATTTAAGATGGGGGTACTTAATTTCCCCACAGTCAAAGACAAATCTGAGCTTAAGCAATTGCTAGAAAACAAAAAACCATGTAATGCCACCCAAAAGCTCCTTAACTCAATCTCTCCACAGGTAATTAGGAATACATTATGGTCAGAAGTAGTGAAGGCAGCAGATAGACCCTGAATATCAGTCTGCACTAAAATGTTCTCACAGCATGGAGGCCATTAGGAAACCAGGAAAGCTCACAAGACCTTTATATTACACTGACATTTGCTCCCAAACTAATGAAGAGCAGTAATCTCCAGGATATTGTGATAACACCTTACAAGTCTTGTTTCCTCAGGTTCTGCTTAAGTCACAGATATGAATGCATGGAAATGCTTTGACAGGGAGAACATGGTCTTCCTTCAAATACTATTGTGCCCTTTCAGAAAAAAAATGCTGGCAACATGCCCCACAATAGGAAAAGTATTTTCTCTGCCAACCAGGGAGGTCAAGCATAAGTTGCTATTCAAAATTCTACCAGCACTTCAACACACTCTTCAACAAACACAAAAATTCTAGCACTTCTACCTACAGTCACCGATTTTCCACCTTCTGGTTTTTTCCCCATGTATTGTTATTTTCTGTGCATAATCATTTCGATATTGCCCAGCCTAATTTTAAATATGTCAAACGGTGTTCAAACTGACACAAAATTAATCTACTCACATCCAGAAGTGCTACCAAAATGTGCACATATCTGTCAAGAAGGAAGTGGTAGGTAAGAAAACATTATAAAGCAAAAGAAAGGTATAAGGAAAACATTGTACTTCCTTGCTGGCTTTGTGATTGCTGTAGCCTTCCTATTAATCAGCACATTTTCTGTGGGCATCATTAGCACATTCCATCAAACAAAATTTCCTGTAAACATTGGAGTCTGTTTCACACTCCACACTGTTCTTTACCATGCCATTAGGCAGTGTCAACATATACTGAGCTACATATGGGAGGCTCAACCATGTGGAAACACCAAGAGAAAACAGAACTGCATTAATGAAACTGCAATTTCAATCAAGTGGCCTCAACTGAAATGTGTTTCCAAAATAAATTCAAACCACTAAATCAAAGCCACTTTTATTCCAACACTCAGAATTCATACTGGCTTGCAACACAATTTCACAGGTCTACTGACATTCATACCTCTGTAAAACCTAGATAATTCACGAGCTTTTCTATCAAAAAAATACATGTGCTGTCATGAGGAGGAGATTGGACTGTGGTACATAAAGCAGATTCAAACCTTTAATATCACTTGCCTATGGGTGCCTTATGATTCATAACAAATCAGAGTTTACTATTTCTAGAATATGGATTAGCTTTATAGAATAAATTTGTTACAGATATTTTAGTATAAACATCATCATTAATTCTGAGATCACTAAGAAAAGCTCTACCAAAATAAATCAGTCCAGCTACACTAAAATCAAAGAGATATGTCAGCTTGCTGACAGTTCTGCTTCCTTCAAGAATTTAAAGAAACATCTAACAAAGACTTTCTCTTAAGAGGGTCTTCTGTGAATCAGCTCCTGAGCAATGTGGATACCCTAATGGAAAATCTATCCCTCATTCTTTTACTCTCAAACAATCTACAGACATTAAAAAATGAAACACTGCTAATAGCTGCTAAATATCCTCTTTGTTTTGCAGCATAGATCAAGAATAAAATAAGGGAAAAAGAAAACCTACCCCAGACTATATGCTCTGCACACTGTGATTCAAATAGAAATTTGAGAGCAAATGTTGTCTGACTGGTGCTCAGCTGTGACTGAGCAGGACTTCTCCTATAAATCACCTGAACCACTTTGGTTTCCTTGAGGAAGACTGTCAGAAACCACAAAATACAAGCTTGCAGGGCCAGGTTGATGGGGCATTGAGCAACCTGGTCTAGTGGAAGGTGTCCTTGCTTGTGGCAGGGGATTTGGAACTAGATGATCTTAAAAGTCCCTTCAAACCCGAATCATTTTATGCTTCCTAACCACTGCTGTAATTGCTCTACACACCAACTAGGAATGTCACAACAAAACACTGCTGAGGCCCACCCTGAACAACCAGAAAACCAATCTCTCTGCACTGCACAAGACAAACTGGCACTGCTTGCCTCAGGTGTAAGGGGTGAGACCTGTGACTGCCTGGCAGGCCCACTAGGAATCTAGATTAATATATTTAATTTATATTTAATCAAACTTCTCCATTCTCTACTGTGACTTTTTTTAGAGCCATAAAGGGTAAGAAGTAGTTGAGGAGGGCAATTAGATGTTGTGACCCTAAAGACTGCTTGCTTTACAGTATCTACAGAAATATTTAACTCCAGAATTGAACTGGATGGAGGATATTTATGCATTTGGCATATGAAAACCTTACTGAAGTTTCCTTGCCTAAATCAAGGCTTGATGTTTCATTCCTACTGAACACTCTGGGAGGTCTGCTTGCTCCAACTAAAGAACAACAGTTGAAGTCTCACACAACTTGCACTTACAATCCTGCTTTTCATTGGGGTCTATTAGCCTTTTGGGATACATCTGGCAAATAGCAAAAAATGGAATACAAAAGGTGAAAAAAACTCTCTAATTCTCTTTCTGAAAAGGAAATTGGACACCTGCTACACAGATTTTCCTTTGTGCTTTTAGCCAAGCTTTTCACTACTGATTGACTAACCTACAGAGTGGAAAGATGGGAAATGATAAGCCAAGCATCCTGTACAGTATACTGAACATTAAGATGGTCAGAGAACCAGGAGATCTTCATATTCTATCAAAAATACATTGCTCCACCTACATTCAAATTCTGAAATTATTAGATCTACTTCTAGAATCTTATTTACAACAAAAAAGTACATTAAAATCAATCTTAAAAGTTTCAGGAATTTTCCATGTGGCATGTCAGTATTATGGCACTGTAGCAAAGAAAATACACAAAATAGATCTCAGAATGATAAAAAGAGACAAAACAAGAAAATGCCTGTTGAAGTATTTCAATTATCAAGCTAGGCATTTTTATTGTATGCAGGTAACAAGGAGAGCACTAAAGCAGTGTTGGGGACTTTAACGTTGGTATTCAAACTTTGGGAACTGATACCCAAGATAAGTTAAGTAAAATGTCATCCCTAAGTTATTTCTGCATAAGATTTCTACAGAAGGGTTTCTAAACTTGATCTGTTTCTAAAATCAAAGCGTAAAGTGCAAAATCTCAAGATTTCATATTCAGCTTTTTTTGCTTTTTAAAACTACAGATGGCAATCAAAACTTCTTTAGGAACACACAGGAATCTCAGTTTGCAACAAGACAAATCAGAAATCTTTGAAAGAAGTGGTATCACTTACATTTAAGAAAACGGTGCTTAATAAAGCAGAAAAGTATCCTCCTTCTGCCACTGAAGGACAAATTTTCAGAGACACTAACAGGGTTTGATTTCCTTCTACTAGTAGTATTTCCCAAATGAACAAGTAACAGATGACTGGAGTACACTGTGATGTTTGGTATCTTAATCAAAACTGAGTCGCTCTCCCCAAAATTAAAAGATGTTTCATCATGTATTTAGTCTCAGCAATGCAACATGTCTCATGGAGCTTCCCTGTAAAAAGGATCACAAAGGCTTCTACATATTTCTATATTTGATTTTGGTGATTCCCCCAAAGCAGATTCCTTCACCTTGGCTCTCAACAAAGTATAGTAAGTAAGTATTCCAAACCTGTGGGTTCCACTGCACTGAATGTTTACGCTATGATGCTGCTTGAATTCTAAGAAGTGCCAGGAAATGCAGGGAGTGGGAAGGGGAGATACAGCAAACTTGCCATTGCTTTTACCTTTATATATTAATTTTCACATTAAATGCAATTAGCAAGGGCTTCTGGTTAATTCATATTTTATATAGAAGAAAACACCTATTGCCTAAATTGTCAGTCTTGACACATAGAGACTTTTTCACTGAAAGCTTCATAATTAAACCAGTGAGTTGTATTACCTGCTCTGGAGGTGTACCACCTACCTACTTGTTAGCTGCTACTGTAATTTTGTCTTTTCAGTGCTATTTACTGCAAATGTTTTAAATTAAGAGTCACTAGGGAAAAAAAGGATTTAGCACATAGGGATACCAAACATGATCCAAACAGAACACAAAATCTTAAGGACAAGACCTGTTTGTCTATTTACTTTAGTACTATCTACGGCACATTAAATTCATGTGACCATAGCATCATAGGGTACTCAAAGAACCTTCACATTTCAGCTTGACTGGGAATCTTGGTGCTAGAACAGTAAAAAAACTCAGATGATTATGGAAATCAGAAAAGAATCATTTAAACTGTTTATTCTTGAGATGCCAGGGAACCAAGCAACATGGATTGAGTGAGGTTAAGAACTTCAATTTGTTAATCACATACCTGAAAACAATAAACTTTTTAATCCATATTTTGTTTTCACACAATATTATACATTAGATACTCGCTGGTACACCTACTCTCATTTGTACCCATACATTCAGGCTGACTTGCAAATAGAACATTCATGTTCATCTCTGCATTAAATGCAGCTATCAAGGTTTTACTTTCTAAAAACTAATATAGAAGACACATTGTACACAAATAAAACATACAGGCACACAAACGTTTTGTTGTTCAGTACAATACCGCTTGCAGTACATCAGCCCTTTTAGAATTAATTTCAGACTACTAACCACCACCACCCTGGCTGGGTTTAGCAGTGAGCTTCTGCCAAAGCAGAACTCCCCCAGGCAGCCTCAGATGGGCACTCTCAAGTCATCCCTGTCTCTCCCGGTCTCAGCTGTGACTCCACACTGCCTGCTCACACCAGCTGCAGGGCAGGTGGGTGACAGTGGGGTGTCACAGCAGCCCTCCAGCCTGGCCTCACTCTTAAGGCTGCTTAAGCCTGTGCTTCATGCTCCAACGCACGCCAGTTTTTAAGGCTGCTTGGCGAAACTTGTCAAGAAATAATTTTACCAAGTATTTGCTACCTATTTCCTTTGCACAAGTATAATTGGATCCACAGCTAAAAAACCAAACATACAAAGCAAATGTTTTTAATTAAGCTGAAAGACAAAAGCAAACGTCCATCATGGCACAAGAAAAATGCCAGTCACCACACTGGCTTTCACACAGGCAAGCAGCCTTAACACACAACTTTGCAGAGATAAATGACAAAGTTGCATTGATACTTTGACTGAATGCCTGGTTGGCACCTTCTGTTTTCTCAGAAAGACTCACCCTGCTTCCTTCAAGGGCCCTGGATGGCCACACCTGCCCTACCCAATTGTTAGTTTACCTAGAAAATCCAAGGAAAAAAAACCTATCTCACATGCCTCCAAGCTGCAAGGGAAGGCAAATCCTCTAGGTTTTAAAATACCTTTATGTGACCCAGTTTTGATATTAACATTTTTGAAATGGCTACTCATCCCTTGCAAACCAGTAAAAGACAGATGCAAGGCAGTCCAGGAGGAGCCACAGATACTCATCAGCTACATGGTCATACTGCATAGATGACTGAGAATCTCAGTCTAAAAATATCAGTATCAAGCCTCAAATGAATGATTTTACACATCTAAAGAACAAAGCACCAGTTCAGAATAATGTTGCTATTTATAGGAGTAATATGCATGTACATTATGGATGTTCTTTCATTTCACAGATGTGATTTTAATCTGTTACAGCCATCACAACTTACATTTAAACTTTACCATACAGAGAACAGATTTAAATTAAAGTCAGCAGACATTTGTTTTATACTTTATAATTACAGGGATCTCTCTCTATAGAGAGAGAGATAAAAAGGCATTAGTTATGGTCAATACCAAAGGGGGTAATTGTGCATTACAGCAGTGATGATCCTTATTACAAAGAGTTTCAAGATCTGTGAACAGAAAAGAATATTCTCAGCATAAAAGTACGCAAGAGCTTTAGTGGAAATGAAGGGCAGAGACTCCTGTGACCATGCCACATTCATGTATCCTCTGCCAGTTCATTAGATTCTCCATTTTGCCAATCTTCCCGCTCAGCTTTTACAAAGGTCCATGACCACATCAAAAGCAACATTTTACTTACATCTGAATAAAAGAGGACTAAAAAAATCCTCCAGGAATATTGATTTGAAAGAGAATAAAACTGCTTGTGAGATGTTTTCAAGACAATCTACCACAGTGAAATGAATGCCTACCATAATGCAATATCCCTTTTTGCTCCCCATAGTAAAGCACCAATAGGATTTGTCAGACAGACAGGACTACACTTCACTAAGGATAAAAAACTCCAGTTTTTAAGGATTCAATTTTTACAGCTCCTCTGGACACTAACTACAAATAAGATACACAATAGAACTTCATGCTAAATTCCATGACAGCCATATTTTTGTGTAAATACTAAATAGTCTTCCTAATCCTATCTTTGTCTAATTCTTAAGTATTCATACAGGAAACAGCACAAAAAGATATATTTGCCTCTTCTGGGTTATTTTTGTCTCCAAAAAAGCATTATACACATTTTGGAAAGCCTCGTTCCTGTCAGCTGGTGTCACTTTCAACCCAGTGTCAGTGGAGAATATAACTACAGTGTATGAATAAAAATACCTACAGTGTTTTATAGGATGACCTAGAGCAAATTTATTCTGAATACTTGAGGCTATTTGGAGGCATTTTTGAGATAGTGTCACTTTATTAATGGAATACAGTCACCCTCCAGCAAGATCTTGACTTTAGATGCAGTGTGTCTAATAACCAATCAGTGGATTGGTACACAAACCCTCCTCTCTACAACTAGAGAGGATACAACTTGTACTGTTAAACTTGTGACTTGCTGTTTGACCTTTCAGGACTAGCAGATTGCTTTTCAATCCCAAATTACTGGGAAAAACAGTTATATTTCCACAAAACTATACAGCTATCCTACAACAGTTGGCTTCCACTAGAGGCTACTGAGTTCAGAACCACCACTAGATCACACTTTAAACCATGATCCAAATTAACTAAGACATTTCAGAATAGTAAAGCTCCATGCCTAATTGTACTCAAGTTCTCAGATCTCACAAGTTTTTTGAAATACAAGCTATAAACAGCAGACATCTTCTTGGCCGTTCATTTGGCATAACACAACTCATCCCACGTTCATACAGCTGAGGGACAGAAAGCACTCCATCTACCTCCCACTTCATGAGCCCCTCATTGCTCACTTCTTCACCTGGAAAAGACTGCAAATAACCAAACCTGTTTGGCCAACTGATCCTTCTTCACCAAGCCAGTGGCTGCAGCAATGTTCCCTGCTCCTTCCACCGTCTTTTGCGCCACCGCCGTCACTCCTGTCACCACAGCTCCTCCAACATTAGACACCTGCTCTTTGGTCTTCTCAGCCACTGAGGAGAAGCAGAAGATGGAAAAACACATTATGCCTCTGGGAGCTGGAAGGTTTTCAGAGCATTGATCACTGACAGCCCAACATCATGAAAAGCCATAAGACCATTACATTTTCTGTACCCCAAGTGGATCTTAAGAAATTAAAGTATCCATCTGGTAACGCTGGAGCAATGGAGGTAAAAATAAGCCTTAGCTGGGGCTCAATTTCTTTCATGTGAAATGTCATTTCTGACATTTTCATTCATGTCTAACTGCACTTTAGGGAAGAAAAGTCATTATTTAGACGCTCTTATTATGCCCATCTCACCGTATAATATATCCTAGTTTGGAAATGCATTTGAATCAGTCCACCAAACACTTGCTGCATGACACAGGGCATGTAAGACAAGATTTTTTTTGCATTAGACTCAAAACCCATTGATCATTATTATTATTTTTATTTTCTAAGATATATTAAAAAGCAGATCTATCAATGCTCAACCAGAGAATTTCAAACAGAACCTTTTAGCTGACTCCTTTGAGATTTTTGCCCCAATGCTGATACATAATATACTAATTTATAAAAAGACTGAATGCCAAAGCAAACTGGATTAATAGCTAACTTCCAAGCCCCAGGGAACAACAACTCATTTAGCCTACATATACTTCAGCAGTTGCCATTCTACCTTTCAGAATATCACTGGGGTTTTTCTGCTCATTCATCCCCAAGGGCTCTTTCTGACAGTAGCTTAAACTACAGTGAAACTGCTCTAAGAAAAGGGATGGAATGACTTCATGCCTTGAAGTTACATACCCAGGTTTTTAGCAAAACACACATGTACTCCTCTAAACAAGGCAATGTTTTTCAAAAACATCCATCATATATTTTTGTCATTCTAACTAATACTATACTTTCCTTCAGGCTAAATCCCATTCGATCCATAAAATGTATTAATAGCTTTATCTGCATCCTTTAGGAGCATGGGATAGATCCTGCTTCAAAGTTAGGTCACCATTTCTGAGTCTTTTTTTGAGAAGCACATCTGAAAATTAGACTTTCTGTGGATAAATTACATTTCTTTAATTCCTTACATAAAAAGCATCAGTTGTCCATATCACAAGGCAGGCAGCATGCATTACTATGATTGATATTAAATAGCACAAATTAGGAAAAAGCTAGAAAGCTAAACAACAGGACTAATATTCAATTTTTATTAAAGACCCAAATTATAAATATCTGCTGACTGAAAATGGAGGCAGAAAAATTAATGCTCATTCTAGGTAATTTAAAGGAAAAAGTAAGTCACTAATTAAGTATTATCTCTGTTATGACCAGGAGCTTTCATTATAGAGTAGAACAACAGAATACACATTGTCTGAAACTGGTAACAGAAAAAATTATGTTTCCAATGTCTCCCACACTATACACACTAATAATCTAAAAGCTGATGAGCAATTCCATTGTATACATCTACTACTCCATTACCATGCTTTTTTCAGGGGAAAAAAAAAAAAATCAAAAGTGGGTTCTGCTGAAAGGCAAATGTTGCCCTCAAGGAAGATTTGACTTAATGCTAGCAAGTGTAAAAAGACATCTATTAAGATTCCCCATTTGATTATTACCAGCTACAGACCACAAAAAGCTTTGGATTCTACGCATGAAACTTATATAGGAAGCTTCCCACTGGTTCTTGCAAATGTATCTCTTAAGATATGTGTCCTCATAACACACTCTATCTTGCAAAGCCTAGTAAGACCTGATTGTCCTTGGAGTCTTTCAGAAAGAAACTGAATAATGTTATGAAGCAGAAACTCATTCATGTTGTTCCAAAAGGCAAAAAGAATTGTAAAAAATAAAGCAGTATCTTATAAAAGTAGATTCAAATATACAATTTTCCAATAATTATTTAAATTAAAAATAATTATAAGAAGGGGAGATAGGTTTTGGGTACATTTCAGTACTGCTTTTATTTTTCCTCTGTGTCATTCATTTTCTGGGGCCATCCTGGGCTGCATCCAAAGCAGAATAATCAGCAAGTCAAGGGAGGGGATTCTGCCCCTCTGCTCAGGTGAGAGCCCACCTGCAGGGCTGCATCAGCTCTGAGGTCCAGCACAGGACAGACATGAGCCTGATGGAGTGAGTCCAAGGGACACCACCAAGATGATCAGAGGGATGGAGCATCCCTCCTATGAAGACAGAGCTGGTGAGATCCTAATTGAGGCCTTCCAGTCCCTAAAACCCTACAAGGAAGGTGGAGACGGAAGGTAGAGAGGGACTTTTTACAGGATCTTGTTGGAATAGGGCAGGAGTAGGCGATTTCAAACTAAAAGAAAATAACTTTAAATACGGGATAAATTCTTTACTGTGAGTGTGGTGAGGCACTGGAACAGGTCACCCAGAGAAGCTGTGGATACCCCATCCCTGGAATTGCTCAAGGCCAGGGGGCCATGAGCAACCTGGTCTAGCAGAAGGCATTTCTGCCCATGTAAAGGGGTTAGAATCAGAAAATCTTTAAGGACTTTTCCAACCCAAACCATTGAATGATTCTATAATTCATAGTCCATTCATTCATTAATTTTTTTTGTATGGTGGTGACACACATTATTTTGAAAACTCCCCTTTCCAAAAAACATCAAATGGCAGAACATGTAAAGGACAAATTCAGTAGGCTCAATGTTGACAAGGGCTCAGTTGACCTTGAGCAGATTCATGCTTTCTGATAAAATGATAAAGCATAGTTTTACTGTGTTATCACAGGCACAATTAGTTTTATTATCTCAAGTTTTAAAAGCAGCTGCACCTCAAAATATCAAGGAATAGTGTGGAATTGAGTGCACTGTGGATGCTGCAGTATAAACCACCTGATTCTCAATGCCATTATTATACCCACATTTCTTAAACTATGTTGTCATGGCAGATCCAACCACCAACCAAGAGCAACTATCCAGTGGCTGCTGTTCCCACTACTACAGTATTTTGGGAAGGCACGGCCTGAAGTACAATTTCTCCTCCCAGAAACACATTATCTTAGGAAAGGCTTAGGACATACAAACTCAAACGAAAAAGGAAGCAGTCAGGCCACTAACACTGTCACTGCCACAACAACAATATACTGATAAAAGTAGTAACAAAAGTAGTGTACTTCAGATTGCTTCTATTTCAGACTCCAGCTGGCAACTAAGCACCTCACAGCTGCTCATTCACTTCTTCCCCCAGTAGGATGGGGAGGAAGAAAACTGGAAGTGTAAAAGTAAGAAAACTCTTGGGCTAAGTATGGTTCAATGGAAATAAAATAATAGTGATAAAAAATGTAATAAAAAGGAAAATAAAGCAAGAAAAATATATCAATCCCACAGGTAATACAAATTAAATATTGCTCACTACCAACTGATGCCCAGCCAGTTGCCAGGCAGATGACACCCACCAACCTTCCCCATAGCTTTCCTGCTCAGTATGATGCCACATGGTGTGGAATATCCTTCTGGTCAACTGGGGTCAGCTGTCCTGACTATGTCTTGCCCCAATTCCTCGTGAAGCCCCAGCCTCCTCACTGGTGGGGTGAGGTGAGAAGCAGGAAATGCCTTGATGTGTTAGCCCTGCTCAGCAGTAACTACAACATCCCTATGTTATCAACACTGGTTCCAGCACAAATCCCAGACAGCACCACTCCAGGTACTATGAAGAAAACTACCTCCATCCCAGCCAAAACCAGCACAAAGACATCACATAAGAAAGCTGACACAGGAATTACCATGGAAGATCTCTCACACACTGTTTCAAAAACCAGAGCTATGAAGAGAGATTCAGCAAACTATATAAGTAGCACAGATTGGCAAAAGCAATCATAGTAAGAAGAGAGTCTTCCTTCCTCTAAGGAATAGCTAAACAACATCATTACCAGAGTGACTCTGATAATGAGCTCCAGCCTGGTGACCCTTCAGCTCTGAGGACCTTTTTGGGGTCCAAACCCCAAAACAGGAGAAGAAAAACCAAAACAGGTTTTATTGCTTACACTAAGTGGTAATGGGGAAAGCATTAAGTGTGCACAAACAATCAGTTCAGAATGCAGGGGGTTGATTCCAGCTTATTAAACTGATCTGAATACCAGGATGCTTAATGATCTTAAGCCATTAAGTCTTTGTAAAATTGCTATCTGCTTTGCATCTCAGTGTTGAGAACCAGAGTAAACCAGCTGCTGCAGAGCTTTGCTGTGCTATGGCCCGATTACTTCTTTCATCTATGCAGAGACTGTCCATTCCACTGAATGACCCTAGGACAGTGTACATGACCACACCAAGGCTAACTTCGAGTTTAAGTTCTAATACTGACTATTGCACTGTACAGAAAGTATTAGCATTGAAGTTGTCTTTTCACTACTTATTATAGACAACTGGGTAGCATACAGTATCAATGTAAAACCTCTGGGTTTCAACCTTGAGCAAGAAAAGTAGATTCAGACCACAGAATTTCTCTGAATTAATGAACTTAATCTAATTGTACCAAGTCTACTTTTGAGTATGTTTTTCAAACAGTAAGTTTGTCTTAAGTACTTGAAGAATTCATTTACAAAGATGCCATAAATATGGTTGTTCTTAAATTGATGCATTTTTCTGTAAGCTATCTGATGGAGTTAAAGACCAGTAATACCAATGACTAAGAATGTTAAGAAGAACAAGAATAATTAGATAAAATAATTAAGCAAAATACTTGACTGTGGTTTACTACTATCAATATTGCATATTCACACACATGACTGAAGGACTAAGAGCTTTTTTTTGCCCGGACTTATTTACAAATAGTGCTTTATTTAGAATATCAGGAGATGGACTGTAAATAGTACATCTTTGATACAATTCATTTCTAGGAGATAAGTAAGATAGGTGAAACATGCATTTACAGTCAAAGGCCAGGAGACATTTTAATTAGGAAGGCAAATCTAAACATAAGCATACACTCCATAAAACCAATAAGCAAAGGTGCTTTATCATCAGAAGTTCAGAGGAAGGGTGACCTGACAACACACTCACCATATTCCTGTGAATCACAGCCTGGATTCCTCATTCCACAGTATCCTGATGTCACTAAACTTGGTACAATCAGGTCACATTTAAAGCAAGAAATGCCTCCGTCTAGTAATTCTGGGTTCGGAAATTGAGTGAAGAACGCATTTACATTTTTTAGCCCTTTAACGTGCGTCATTTCACAGTCATTCCATCAGCATAGGGGGTTAAATCACAATTTGTTCAAAGATACCAAAACTATCAAGATTTTGGAACTCAGACATTAAGAAAAGACTGACTGCAAAACTGCGAACACTCATTTTGATCTGTGATCTATCCAACTGTCTCCAACCTCTCAAACCATTTTTATTTACATCACAAAATGTTTGTTTCACCTCAAGTTTCACATGATGCAATGGGGAGTTAATATCATAAGATCAGCACAACTTGTGAACTCCCAGGCACATGAAAAAAGACAAGTAATTCTTTACAAGCAACTTAAAAGGCATTTTTTTGTCACATCAACTTTAACAGCATTGATTTAAATTGATTTGATTGCTACCACAACTTCACTAGCATCTCTGTCCTCATAGAATCACTACAGTGAACCCAAATCTGTTTTTATCTACCTTCTCCTCTTTCCAGAAGAACTATTTATAGGCTTGCTATTATTTTTTTTATTCTTAAAATGTGTCCAAGCAGTTTCTCTGTTCTTACACTAGCAAGTCCATACTGCTTCATTTTGTGAGCAGCAAGCTCTAGATTTTGCCTGAAATCTTCTCTTCTCACTGCCAAATTTCAACCTGTTCAGTCCCTGTTCATTCTCCATTTCCATTCAACAGCCAAACTCATCTCAAACAGCTTGAAAGGCCAGAAGGAAGCAAGCTGTGGCACAGAACCTATTATTCCCAAGTTTTGGCATTTTACTTTGTGTCACCTGTTTCCTGAAGTGTGTGAGGAGCAGCTACTGTTTTGCCTAAAATCAACAGTAACTTTTTCAAATTTTCTATTCACAGGCAAAGCACATAACAGATGTGTTCCCCTTATGTTTGGCTTTACACCATTTTGAACCTTCCAGAAGAAAATTCAACGTATTTTCAAACCGGTTAAAAATTCTATTCACCTACTGACAATTTCCTGCCTAACTAAACATATTGCCATCATAAAGAGAAGTACAGCATTTGGGATCAGTAGTTTTTTTCAGGATGGAGGAGACAAGTCCCCCACTGAGCTAGGCCACTAGAATCCCAGTGCTTCAGCGTCCTTCATACGTGTGCAAATGCCCTTGGCTTTGATTCTACCACATGCCAGCTTGGTGAATGTCACCTCTATTAACTTGCTTCCTGGAGCTGTCAGTTGCTGCTCCCACATCTGTGAGGATATTGGATATATGTGCCCCAAATCTCATTCTACTGCAATCCTCTGCTGGTCATCCCTCTAAATATTTCTCTTAATTGAGGTCTAACGAGCTGAGATTTCAAATCTCCTAACAACAGCACGAATGCTCAGCCTGAGGCGAAACTCTGAAGGACTATCCTTGATATTCTTCTCTGTTTTGTTACTAGAAACACTCTTGACTGACTTTTCAACTATTTGTGTGGGTTGTGTATTAAGTACTGACGTGTTTACCTGCCACTGTTTATCCTTTGCCTTGGCTTACGTGAGCACAATGATACATTGATCCGTGAGCTGAATGATACACTGGTTGTACACTGAGGAAAAAAGAAATCCTTCTCTACTATCTTATTTGTTTCTGAATTTGTTAAGGAAAAAACAACTTAAATTTCTTGACCATGCATTCTCTTCACATCTCTAGAACTCCCACACTCTACAGCAGAAAGTTACACATTTTATTCAATGCCCTATGGGCAATTAAGGCTTTTCTATACTCTGTAGATATCAAAGACTTCCAAACATTTCAAAACACTCATAACCGTGACAAATTCAAATCAAAACTCTGAAATTTTTTTCTTTTCTGTAAGCCATTTCCATTCAGTCTTCCCACCCAATCAGATCTCTCAATTTTCCTATGCTTTTACATCTTTCATAAATTGTAGTGCTCTCAGAAAAACCTAGAATTTTTAACAGCTAAATGGCTGGTTAATCTCATGCAGGAAGGAAGCTGAAATCAAGAGACAATTATCTTACCTGTTGTAACACCATGAACAACTCCTTCCTTGGTCCTGGAACCTAAGCAAAGAAAAATATTACTTTGAAAATGCATATTCTTAAAGTACTGGTAAAGATTAGACAGATCATAAAGAGGGATTAATACGTAGATAGCATAGTTGTATACAATATTTTAGGTTATTAAAAGAAATTCAGTCTAAGGAAAGAGGCAAAACCATCAGTAAATAGCAACTGCACAGATAGGTACTGACTGTGGAAAAGTGAATACTGTAGTATAGACTGACTTCCTTGCAATTTTTCAAATAGCTGCATTAGGGATGATGACTCTGCACAGAAACCATGTTAACAATCCTAGAGGATCATGCATGCATTTGTAGAAGCTCTGAGCCAGAGTCTCCAGAAGATCCTTAAAATTTTATCTTTGCCAGATCTCAGCTTGCAGGGCTTGACAATCACTACTGAACCACAGGAAGGCCTAGAGGTTAAATTCTCCCCTAGAGGGGGAGATGGAAGTGCTAGCCAGATTTGGATATCAACTAATCTTTAAGGGGAAGAGCAATAAATTAGCACATACTGCTCCTTTAAACATAACTGGGTGTCTTTTTCCCTACCAGCCCTCTACTTGCCCTTGTCAGGTTCCATAATTTGGCTACATTTCAGGATCAGTATCCATCTGTGGAACTTAACAATGATGCTTAACAATGTGCAATTAACAGAGTTTATGGCTCCTAGTTAATCATCTTACCTAGTCTGCCAGAGACACAATGACATTTTATTTTTCTTACCAACACAGAAATGACCTTACTTGTAATGCAATTTTTTTGCTGTCATTCAGTATTTCAGACATTATAATTTATACTTCTAACTTTACACTTCTAACATAGCAGAAGAAAATGCATAAGCAGAAAAAATATTGGAAATATGAACTTTTTGTCCAAAATTCTTTACAATAATACAATTAAACACAGAAACGCAATATAAGCTCATTCATCAATATATCCTATTTGCTACTAGTGCAAATTTATCGAACTTCAGCCATATAGTTCCAGCACTATTAGATTGATTACATGATTGCAAAGGCACTCTTACCTATGAGCAAGAGTAGAAAAACAATGCATGATAAATACAAGGGAAAAAATACTGCCTCAAGTAAAATGAAATGTTCCTTTAGCTAACAATGAAGTCAAACAGCTGAGAAGCCTTTTCCCCCTTTATTCCAATTTTCTCTTTAAAAAAGTTTGCTTTCCCTCACTGAAAAATATTTACTGTTGAACAATCAGGAGTTTCATAATATGTAAAGCATTCACACCTAAGGACTTGTTTTAGGACTTTGGTTCTCAATTTTATACCTCCATGAGACCTGAAGAAGCAAAGCACATCCTGGAATTCAAGTAGATGACAGCTCTACTGATTTGTAACAGCTAAACACCACTTCAGGCTTACAGTGTGTCTATTGGAATACTTAATATTAAGCACATGCTTTTAAAGGCATGGTTGGAGACCTGGCCAATATCTTGTTCATGTTGTTGAACTGACTGTTTGCAAGCCCAGCCATTAAAGACATGAAAACCTGTGAATTAGCAAGTACTCAGTTCCCCTAAGGCCAGAAGGGAAGGATGGTATGACAGAACTCCCTGAGGACTCTTGTAATGCACACATCTCCAGAGGGACCTTTTCCAAATCGATTCTTGCCCAGACATAACACTGCTATAACCACAACTTGCACAGAAAGGCTGGTTTATTTAGTGGAAGACAGACCTTTCTTTAAAAAAAGCCCAGCTCACAGACCCACATGGAACAGCAGTATGTATAGCCAGATCCATTAATTGGCAAACAACCAGCTGGTTGGTGTTCCAGACCCTACAGCATATGTTAGAGCTCAAGAGTACTTGCCCCACTGCTGCACACTTGCATGCAAGTAGCTGTTCCTGCCATCCCAGCTACAACAGCATCTAGAAGCACATTAGGATCTGCCATTGTTTCCAGGAGAAACTAGCTGTCTTTCATCCTGGCATTCCCAAAATACCAACAGCCTTGCTCATTGTACCCTGCATTACAAGGGGAACAGAGGAATCAGAGTAGGGATTATGTAAAGACCAAGGAACGTGACTCTAACATAAACCAAGAAGCAATAGTAATACATGGTAATGCTACTTTTCCTAGCTATAGTAGACATCCATGTGAGGGGAGGGAGAACACTAAAGCGCATTTTTGCTTTTTTTTCAATTATTAAAAATACCATAGAGTCTCGACATTATTTATTACCATTGCTAGTAATAAATTAATAATTTTTTATTGTGCCAGAATGGAGGAGCGTATCAGCAGTTTGCAAATACACTCATTTCTGGACTATTTGTGAGACCAATGGACTATTCACATTGCTTAGTCAGAGCTGGTTACAGACTGAGAGACATAAACCCAAATTTGAGGAAGGGGCACTCAATGAATGAAATAATAATGAATACACTTGCTTCCATGTCCTAAGCCCATTATTCACCAGACCAACCTTGAGTCCCTCAACTACTCTGCTGGCTTTTCTACTACCAAAGGAAAATAAGAAACCTTATGAAAAGGGAGTGGAGGAATTTGGATGGCTTTGCCAAATAGGTCATGACTGCTCTGCTCTAAGCCATGTGCCAGCACATGGGAATAGTAAACAACTGTCAGCCACTCTGCTGCTAATAAACTATTCCTTTGTTCTGTGAGCTTATGACACACCAAAAACGATCATAATGGAAACTTCCATTCCTAAGCACTGAACGTGCACTCAAGAGTCAATGGGGTAAAATCTTCAGCTCTCTGGAAGCACACATGAAGCTTATCTTGAACACCAGACCACCAAGAGCACATCCTTCTTATTCAGTTCCTGGTTTCAAAGCAAGTGGGGATTAAATACTGCCACTCACTTCCTCTGTGCTTCACACTAACAGCTCTTGAAGGACACAAAGATGCAGTTTTAAATTTACAGCACACACAGGACTGCTGAGCCTCAGTCCTTTCTAAACAATGACCAGGCCATTGTTTGACATGAAGACAGGTCCTGATGCTGTCCTTGAATGAGTTAAGAGAGAATCACCAATTTCAGCTGGCCAGTGGTAAAGCCCATTGGCAGAGAAATTGAGAAAGTTAAGGGGAAAAAAGTCCCAATAACTGAAAGCATAAAGCCACATTGTAGGCTGTATTGAAGGCATTTTAGGTACTTAAAAGGAGGCCAGACAGTGGACGGAGGGAAGAAAGTAGAGACTTGAGCATGGACAGGGAAAAAAAACCCCTCAATTAATCCTCCAATACACTGCTCTCCTGCATAGCTCTAAGTTTCTCCCTTTGCTAAGTGAAATTTTTTTTTGTGCCAAAAAATGCTAAAAACAAAACAAGAATAAAAGAATTACAATGACCACATTTCATCCCAAACAGCAGCTGCTGTTAACAGAACTCTTACCAGGTAGAATTAGGTTATAGTCTTTAACATAATAGTTAACAGCAGTATGGACAGAAAGGTCTAGATGTTTTCCATGTTGACTTAAATTGCTCTGATTTCAGTGGGAAACCACATCACCTAGGGGATCTGGACGAAAGATTCTGCATCTTCTTAATTCTCCAGCAGCAATTGGAGGCTGAATGTTATGAAACTAAAAATGATTAACAGGTCCCACTCAGCCCAGTGTTGTTAGGGTTTTTTACAAGATGTCAGGCAGCTTTCACAGTATAATCCGGCTGTGAATCACAAATCTGAAAACCCAACTATAGAAAAAGGGAGTGAGAAGTGTTCAGGAGCTCTAATGAATTGTGCTGCTCCTCTGCTCATAAGGGGGCTTCACCATCTTTTGCACTGCAATCATTATCAGCCTGCAGAACACAAGATTATCACATTGGCCTTTGCTCATGCTGCACAGGGGAAGAGACACCTCTGCTGTGTGCTTAGGAAGTAGTCAAACATCCAGCTTCTCCTTTCCCTATTTGAACTTTTTGAAATATTCTGCCTGTATGGGCAAGCACGCCACTGGGCACAAGCTACCAGAGCTTCTGGAGACAACTTCCAACCAAAGGCTCTTTTACCTGCACTACAAACTGGGCACATAGCCCTTGCCTCCTGAAAAGGAGACATCTGGTGGGAGAAGGATCCTCCACCATCACTACAGTCACATGCACAGGTCCCTATCATGGCTCAGGGCTCTGCTGTTCCCAGTAATTCCTTGAAATTGTTGAAAAAAATAGCAAGCCCACCCTCCATAGTTCAACCACAGCAAAAGCATCTCTGAAGACAACAGGCAATCTGTTGCATTTGGGAACAGAACTAGGTTCAAATGTTATTATGGTCTGGAGAACAGGTCAGACACAAAGATTAATTTGTCACACAATGCTGGTTTCTAATATAAAGAAATCAATGACCCCAGAAGCATGGCCAGGAGTACCAGAAAACAAAATAAAGTCCTACCTCTGGAAAATAATTCCAGCATTACACACAATATACAGTGGAAGAACATCTATTTTGATACCTTGAAAATGAGCAGATGCTCATTTTAAAATAGATTCATCCTAAATTAGTGCTCAAAATGACTGCCATCCCTGCTGGCAAGAGCACTGAGCTTTGCTATGGCTTAAAAGGGAGGGAAGTATATTCCAAATGAGTAGTCCACACTATCTGGAGCAGAAATAATTTCTTACAAACTGGCACTAGCCTGCAATGGTAGAGGGAATCCAAAAAAAGGCACTGGAATAACAGAGACCTCAGTACTCCCATTGAAAAGAAATGTCTCTGCTTTTCAGCTCTGTTGAACTTCTCTCAGTTACATGTGCACATTGCCCTTGGTACACACAGAACCTACCTGCTCAAAATCAGAACAGAAATGACCTACAGGAAAGGGTATCATTTCCCCCTCCATTCTTTTATAGACTAGCTTTATTTGATGAATAAGAGAAACAGATCCATAATCATTTTTTTATAAATAACCACTTACTCATGTAGTCTTGGCAGATTGGTTTTCTTGTGAATTTTTCATGACAGCATTTGCAAGACACTCCTCTAAAGCCCAATACTTGCTAAATGAAGATGACTATCTTGCATGAAAGTATCAGTTAGGGATTTGAAAATAATTTTATCCCAGGCTCTATGCTAGTTGACTGGCCTAGAATAAGACACTAACTACTGCTGTGCTACCTCGGGATCTACCTGCCCTACCTCATTAACTCTTCCTTGAGAAGCCGTGGAAAATATCTGCCATGAATTTGCAACAGTAATTACAGAATATGAAATTAATTTCAGAAAATAACACTTTGCCATCCAAAATGTTACTGTCAACATACCAAGCATTCAGCATGTCTACTACTCAACTCCTGAGCTAACCTCTCCAGCATCTTCTCCTGAAATCCTATTCAAGCCCCACATGTTCTGTAGAATGCTGCAAAGCTACCTTCAGCTTTCACATTTTTTCCTATTTTCTTTTACTGTACCAACCACTCCTTCAGCCTTGATCTTGCAAACCTCTTGGATGGAGTGCCAGCCAATGACCTGTACTGTAAGGCACTTGGCTTCAAAGAACTGGAGCTCAGGAAGGCACAACTTTCCTCTTGTTTTTTCTGCAATGGTCTCCTATGAGCAATTACATATTTTTTTGAAGAAGAATAGGTCTCATGAGGATCCAGCTGTGAATGTCTAGGTGCACCAACCAGCAGGGTGCTCTCTGCTGCCCACCTACCCACATAGAGGACTCCCTCTTTCGTCTTTCCTGCTGCCTCTGCCACACCCTGCTTGGTTTTTTCTGCTGCTGCTACGACTCCCTCCTTTGCCTTGGAAAGCCCTTTCATGAACACATCCATGGTTGAAGACTTTCTTCACACAGGTCTAGAGGAGAAAAAAAAAAAAAAAGAGAGACAGCACACACTTTCAGTAAGGATTTGTCAGCGTTTTATCCCAGAAAAGGGGAAAAATATTCTAACTGAATGGGATCACAATTACTCTAAAATTATATTATTTATACCCCCCAAACTGTATAGCTATATGGAACAGATATCCTATTTCCCACAGAATCCTATGGAGAGGTTGCCAATAATGCAGTTCTGATTGGAAGATGGTTTCATTGATAGAAGAACCCTCCTTGCCTATCAAGGCATCATTTCTCCCAAAGGACAGTTCTGTACATGTGCTGAATGCAAGACTCACCCCTGTGATTTGATGATACTCCACCTCTCACGCAGAGGAAAAAGCCAACTTAAATAAACACCAGCAACTTAAAAAAACAAACAAACAGACCAACCTCAAAACCAAACCACATAAAAAAGCAAAACCTCTCATAAATGACAAATGCTCATTTGTTGTAAGAAATTAGAACTGGGGGAAATAAAAAATGCTGCATTTCCATTAGTCCAGCATTTTATACACAGTCGACATCATTCTTTTGGAAACGGAGTTTTCCTGAATGAGTTCATTGCATGCAACACAACTGAGAAAATATTTTACTGAAAACCTAAAACAAGAACACGGGATTTAAAAAGCAGGGCACTACAGCTACCAGGAAAGTCCTCTGGCAGCAGCACAATCCAGTGCTACACTGAAACCACTGAAATAGTAATTAAAACCCAGGATGAGCGTCCCTTAGACAAATGCATTATCAGTAGTCCTTTCTCTTCCTCCACCCACACAGACAGAAGTGCTGCCTGTTATCTTCTCTTCTTTGCCAGAGGCTGAGTAGGAGGAATGGATGTCTAGGAAGGCATCTGGGCTGTCGCAGCTTTCCACTAACTCGTGACGAGCGTGCGAAGGAAGGCAGAGTGTTGGAGCTCCAGCCCAGCTGCCCACGGTACCTGGGGATGGCGAAGGGGATGCCTTACAACGCCGGGGGAGGCGGGAGCGCCCGCGGGACCCTCCGGCTCCGCCACCGCAGGGACCCCGGGGCAGCGCGGGGGCACCTGGGGACCGCGGGTGTGCCTCAAATAACATCGAATAACATCGAATAACACACCGGCACCTGCGGAGGGAGGGAGCGAGCTGGGCATCGCGCCCATATATACGTGCGTGTATATGTAGCTACACATGTACAAACACAGATATGAATATAAATGCATGCACGCAGCGAGGCACCTACCGAGGAAAGCAGAGCGGCGCGACCATATGGGCACCCACGGGCACGCCGTCGGCACACGGCGGACACGGCTTCTCCTCCCTCCCCCGTGCCCACACGGCAAAGCTCAACAGGACGTACCGAGCTAGCTATCGCTGGTATTACCTACACACCTGTAATTCCATGCACACACGCACACAGACGCGCGGCCCCGCCCTGCCCGCACTCACCGCCGGACTCCTCCGCCAGCGGCACCGGCACCGACCCGTTCCGAGCAGGCGTGGGGCGCTGCGGGCGGGCAGACAGGCGCGGAGCGGCCCGAGGCAGCGGCCCCTGCTCAGCACATCCCGAGGCACGGAGCCGGCGGGCGCTGCTGGCACCACCCCGGCGGCAGCCCCGCTAGAGCCGAGGGCGGGGGGATGCGCCGCGGGAGCGAGGGAGGAAAGGAGGGAGGGAGGGAAGGAGGAGCGCAGGCTCTCGCTCCCTGTTGGGTACGCGCCCCCACCCTATCGCGTCCTCCCTGGCAGCGAGGTGGGAGGCGTGATGAAGTGGGAGCACCTGTACTCCGGACGCAGACCCAGAGAGAAGCAAGGGTAAAAGGCCAGCTGGGCGGCTTGGTACCCGCTGGGACTCCGCACAGTCACCACTCCCTCCACTTCCTTCTAAGACGAGCGCCTCGTCTTAGAAGTGTAAGGAAGCTGTTGATGCGGTACACCCCTGAGTCACTTCACCAAATCCTTACATCCTCTCCCAGCTTCTAATCGCTTTTTCATCTACTTCCCAATCTTCAGCCCTGAATGACTGCAGTTCAGTGTGACTGTTCTTACAAGACTGATGATCCCAGCTCACGTTAATCACGGGAGGTGGTGCTCTTGCAGGTGTCATTCGAGTCTTAACTCTATTCCACACACCCCAGAATTTTCACCCCAAATGAAGAGCGGTACAGCTAGACTTGCCCAATCCTTAGACTTCTGTTGGTATCCTCCACCGCACAACCCGTGACCACTGCCCCTCGAATCTTAAACTCATGCAGAGAAGTCACCTTCTCCCTAGAAAGGGAAACCTATCAAACTTCTCTATTTTGGTCACAGAATTTAAGCACGAAAAGCCAAGACCAGTAGGAGACAAGGCACTAGAACAGATGGACCTGCAGGTTCAGTACATCAATTCAAATCCTGCAAGACTTAAAGAAACAGCTTGGGTTTTATTGCACTCCAAAAGGAGAAGCAGAACGTGGCATAGATGAGATACAAGGTTGTGAGCTGCAAGGAGCATCTTTCATCCATTATGCCATGTAGACAGCTGATGCTTTCCTGGTTTTGTTTTCATGCTGAACATATAGTGCAGGGTCTTGCTCTTGTCAGGTTTCTTTGTAAGTTATAATATTTCTGTATTGTTTGGTAAACTTTCTTTTGCTTCATTCTACTAGTAGTTTTAATCAACCAAGCATTAGGCAATAGATTTTACTTCTTTGTGTAAGAATGTTCAGACTGGTAATACAAATCATTTTCTCATAATCCTGCCCTCAAGAAAACCTTAATAAAAAGCCCAGAAATTAAATTACATAAGGTACCTCACCTCATTCATCCTGTGCAACACATTCATAGTTAGTAGTGCAACAGCTAGATGTAGTATTTCTATTTTCTTCCTATTTTTGGGAGAGGACAATAGGTACAGTTCCAGACAGTAAATGAAATTTAATCAGAATCATATTCTTGGCACATATTAACTGGCTCAGTTTATGTATCTTAGTATGTAAATTGGCTCGTTGAAAACCCTTGTGTAAGTCCTTCTCTACTACCCTGAGCAGTAAACTTAGACCCCAAATTAGAATTAAAGTGAATATTGCACTCCTTATATAAGTCTTAAATCTTCCAGATTTAAAGAAGGCTTTTGTTTTTTCAATTTGCAAGTGACTATGAGTATGAAGTGTTGCTTTTTATTAAGTTGATATAAATCTAGATAGACTTACTGTATTTAATGACGTTAGGAGAAACAGATAATCCAGTGTGATAAACAACCTTGTACATTTATGGCTATATTTCTGAAAACTTTACAAAGAAGAGCTCAGATGTTTGCAACTCCCAGCTTTTGCAAGCAGTCTTTTTTTGCCTTATGTTTATCAAATGTAGGCATTATGTTCTGCTGTTAAACAAAGTAACAGCTTGTCCTTTAACAAAATCGTGCAGCTAGAAATAGAGAGGTAAAAGCAAAAGGGATCAGTTGCCAAAGCAGAAGTAAAGCTTAAAATTTCAGCTGTAGTATTCAAACTAGGAAGCTGTTAAATTCTAAATCATAGGGTAAGAGGCACAATAAGAAAAAATAGAGTACAAATGTTGACACAAGAAATTCTTCATTCTGAAAATGAATGGGACTTAAGTGGAAAACAGAATTAAATATGAATGAGAATGGGCATTGTATCTCCGAGGCAATTCCTATTTAAACCACATTGTCTACAACAGCTGGTTGGGGCTTTTTTTAGATTTTCTCCTCAGTACTATTAGTATCACAGTAAGTTCTCCCCTGAAGCCTTTTCTGTCTGAAGAAAGGATAGTAGCAAACTGATTGCCCACGGATCACATTTAAAACAAATCTTTATTTAATGACACTGTTTACTTCACATGAGCATCTAGAGCAAAAATCAATTAAGTAGTGCTAAAATCTTCTTTAATCCATCTTGCCTTGCAGGCTAACTTATTGGTTTAGTTGCTAGTGATCAAGTATATCTACTTTATCACTATGAAAAGAGCAATTATGAACAATTGAAAAAGGTCACAGAGGAAAATTGATCAGAATTTACTGGTTTTGGATTACAGACTCACACAGGCTCCCTGTGTTACCACAGAGCTGATAGGTGATGCTCCTCAGAGGAAAGGTACCTTTGAAAACCTGAAAGCTCCAGAATGAAGGGAAGCTGTCTTAGGGCATCTGTTCACAGTTTACATTGATTACTTCACTGCAAGGTCCTTCTAATGATTGCAGATAATCTGAAAATTGTCTTAATTGGATAAATACATTAACTGAGAGAAACTGTGAACTCTTTATGCACGTATAGTCCAGTCTTTGGATTTCTTACAGAACAGTTTACTGTGTGGATTGCTTTAGAGGCAACTGAGAGTTCAGATCAGTTTCCTAGACTCTTGAATCACAATGTGTGCATTTCTATTCCCACTCAGCTCCCCTTGTGGACCGTTGCTGTCTTTACTGACCATGCTGTAACTACCTGTGTGCAAAGCCCCTTTCTGAGAACTCAAAAATATGCTCAATTTAAAAAAAAAAAAAAAAAAAAAAAAAGATGAAGAAGACCTCATCTTTTCTTATAGGTGTCCTGGGGTACAATGCAAAAATGTGTATTCTATCACCATCTGTTAAAATGTGGGAGGGGTGGTGATCCTTATCTCTGTGGGAGATATCCTCTGCTGATGTGCCATCTGATAAGATCGGGGGATGATCATCGTTATCTATTCACAACCCATCCCTCCTCCAGAAGATATATTCTGTTAATGGGCCATTAAGTCCTATTGTGTGACTGATAAGATTACATCACCCCATTGGGAGATGCCCCAACCAGGGGCAGGAGCCAAGCCTTTCCTACCTAGATAAAAAACTGGGGTTTGGGACCCGAGGGCAGACCTTTCTACTGGATCCCAGAGGAAAGTCGGACCTTTTTCCACATCATCGCTGGATCTTCGGAGGAAAACTGCACCTTCTACAGGAGCACTGCTTCAACAGAACCACATCTGTCATCCAGGAGGACTGCAGCCACCATTTATACGGACTGCTACCAACACCCTGACTGGCAGGGTGTCAGGTTGTATTTCTGACTGTGTTGGTGGTTGTTTCTTTTATATTATTGCATGTATTTTATTTTTTTTCTCTTTTCTCCTATTAAATTGTATTACTGACTTGGAGTCTCGCACTGGTTTTACTTTCAAACCAACACATTAATTGGCGCCCAACGTGGGGCACGAAGGGTGCTGAGGAAAGTCAGTATTACAATTTTGTTTTCACCATGATTCTCAACATGCTTACATGGGTTTTATATCTTGCTCTCTATATTTTTCCACACATGGGGAACTATCTGCCAGCTGTAATGCTCCTGTGTAGACCAGGATATGGTATAAAAATTGCTTTACTGGCCTATTATGTCTACTGCATGATAACCTCTGAGGCAATGAACATAATCCGGAATATATACTCGACTTTGTTTGCTTGTCCTAGTCTAGGTTGCTACATCCGGGGTTTTAACAATCACACCCAGCCCTTGGGGGGAGGGGTAAAGGATGATTTTTTCCAATCTTTCCGGCCTGATACAGTAGTTTTTGGAAATGTTGAGTTCCCGCTGGATGCTAAGGACAGCACAATATTGTTGTTAGTTCTGCTTTGTCTCCTCTGCACAGCCTTTACAGCCTACAACATGCTTAGAAACAGAACACTACATGGCGTATTGATGCGTATTCTTGAGGAAGAGGAAAAAAGAAACAAATCAACTTCGTCCACGACTGCACAGAATGTCACAAAGAGGAGAAGAACCAAACAAAAAGCAACAGTGCCCGTGTCTATGCAGACTGCCACAAAGGAGGAAAAAGCCAAAAGCGAAGCAACAGTGTCCGTGTCTACGCAGACTGCCACAGAGGAGGAAAAAGCCAAAAGCAAAGCAACGGTGTCCGTGTCTATGCAGTCTGCCACAGAGGAGAAAAAAGCCAGAAGCACCATCAGCATCTCCACACAAACCATCACTGAGCCAGAACAGCCTAGACCAGTAGCAGTTGCGCCCGTTCAGAAGAAGAAATCAAAGAGCAAATCAGTTCGCATAGTGACTGACGAGGACGTGGCAGGACCTTCGCACCCAGCAGAAGTGACAGAGCCAGAGATCATCACTCGCTCTCTATCCCTGGGTGAGCTGCGTGACCTGCGGAGGGAATTCACCCGCCAGACAAATGAGTCCATCTTGACCTGGCTGCTCCGCATCTGGGACGCTGCAGCCAATGACACCATTCTGGATGGATGTGAGGCCAGGCAACTGGGATCTCTGTCCCGGGATGTGGTCATTGACCAGGGGATTGGGAGAACCCAAGAAACTCTCAGCCTCTGGCGGCGACTGCTGACAAGTGTGAAGGACAGATACCTTTGTAAAGAAGATCTTCAGGTGCACCAAGGAAAATGGAGCACAATAGAACAAGGTATCCGATGCCTGAGGGAATTGGCCGTGCTGGAGATCATTTTCTCAGAAGATGAGAGATTTCCTAAGAGCCCAGACTGTGTCCGGTGCACGTCACAGATGTGGTTGAGATTTGCACGACTTGGACCAGAGATGTATTCCCGTTACCTGGCAACGCTGCAGTGGAGGGAAGGTGAGGACATGGTAGGCGTCTTGGCCAATAAACTAAGAATTTATGAGGACACTGTCACAGCCCCATTTCGTACCCATGTCTCATCCGTGGAAACACGGCTGGTGGAGCAAGTCCGAAGCCTGATTGAAGAGGGCCATCAGAAACTAAAAAAAGAACTTAAGGAAAACAACTACCAGATCTCTCCTGAACCAACAAGAGTTTCTGCCATTAGGAGCCGGCGTTCCTCAGGCAGGGAGAGAGGACACACTCCACGAGGTAACCTCTGGTTTTTCCTTCAGGAGCATGGAGAAGACATGAGGAAGTGGGATGGAAAACCCACCTCCTCCTTAGCAGCCCGGGTACGGGAGCTGAAAAGAGGGACACCTACCCCAAGAAGTTCATCTAGAGTCAATGCTGCTCCAGTCTCTCGTGTACAGAACTCCAGACAGTATCAGAATGATGATATGACTGATCCTCTTGAAGGAACCTCAAGAACCTATTTACAGGGAGAGAGCAACGTGTACCAGGATCAGGAATAGAGGAGCCCTGCCTCTAGCCAGGTAGAGGAGAGGGATAATCGGATCTATTGGACTGTGTGGATCCGATGGCCTGGCACATCCGACCCACAAAAACATAAGGCTTTGGTTGACACCGGCGCCCAGTGTACTCTGATGCCATCAAAGTATGTAGGAGAAGAATCCATCTCTATTTCTGGGGTAACAGGAGGATCCCAGCAGCTGACTGTAGTGGAGGCCGAAGTGAGTTTAACTGGGAACAGGTGGCAGAAACACCCCATCGTGACTGGCCCAGAGGCCCCATGCATCCTTGGCATAGACTATCTTAGAAATGGATACTTCAAAGACCCAAAAGGATATCGCTGGGCTTTCGGGATAGCTGCTGTAGAGACAGACGGCATTAGAAAACTGAGCACCTTGCCTGGTCTTGCAGATGACCCCTCTGCTGTGGGACTACTGAGAGTTGAAGAGCAACGGGTACCAATCGCCAGAACAACAGTACACCGCCGGCAATACCGTACTGACAGAGACTCAGTGATTCCCATCCATGAAATGATCCGTAAACTGGAGAGCCAAGGGGTGGTCAGCAAAACCCACTCGCCCTTCAACAGCCCCATCTGGCCTGTGCGTAAATCTGAAGGAGAATGGAGATTGACCGTAGACTATCGTGCATTGAATGAGGTGACTCCACCGCTGAGCGCTGCTGTGCCGGACATGCTGGAACTGCAGTACGAGCTGGAGTCCAAGGCAGCAAAGTGGTATGCCACTATCGATATCGCCAATGCATTTTTCTCCATTCCTCTGGCAGCAGAATGCAGGCCTCAGTTTGCTTTCACCTGGAGGGGTGTGCAGTACACCTGGAATCGTCTGCCCCAGGGGTGGAAGCACAGTCCCACCATCTGTCATGGGCTGATCCAGGCTGCACTGGAGAAGGGTGAGGCCCCCGAACATCTACAGTATATCGATGACATCATTGTATGGGGCAGCACAGCAGGGGAAGTCTTCGAGAAAGGAGAGAAGATTATCCAGATTCTGCTGAAAGCTGGTTTTGCCATTAAGCGAAGTAAAGTTAAGGGACCAGCTCAGGAAATTCAGTTTCTAGGAGTCAAGTGGCAAGATGGACGTCGTCAGATCCCAACAGAGGTAATTAATAAGATCACTGCTATGTCTCCACCTACCAACAAGAAGGAAACACAAGCCTTCCTAGGTGCCATAGGCTTTTGGAGAATGCACATTCCTGAGTACAGTCAGATTGTGAGCCCTCTTTACCTGGTCACCCGCAAGAAGAACGATTTCCACTGGGGCCCTGAGCAGCAGCAAGCCTTCGCCCAGATCAAGCAGGAGATTGCTCATGCAGTAGCCCTTGGCCCAGTCAGGACGGGACCAGATGTGAAGAACGTGCTCTACTCTGCAGCCGGGAACCATGGTCTGTCTTGGAGCCTGTGGCAGAAGGTGCCTGGTGAGACTCGGGGTCGACCACTGGGATTCTGGAGCAGAAGCTACAAAGGATCTGAAGCCAACTACACTCCCACAGAGAAGGAGATCTTGGCCGCCTATGAAGGAGTTCAAGCTGCCTCAGAGGTGATTGGCACAGAAACACAACTCCTCCTGGCACCCCGACTACCAGTGCTGGGCTGGATGTTCAAGGGAAAGGTGCCTTCCACACATCACGCCACTGACACCACATGGAGCAAGTGGATTGCCCTCATCACTCAGCGCGCCCGTATTGGGAATCCAAATCGCCCTGGGATTCTGGAAATAATTACAAACTGGCCTGAAGGTGAGACTTTTGGATTGTCTTCTGAAGAAGAAGAGGAACAAGTGGCACGTGCTGAGGAAGCCCCACCATATAATGAGCTACCGGAGGCTGAAAGACGATATGCCCTCTTCACTGATGGTTCCTGCCGAATTGTAGGCACTAACCGGAAATGGAAAGCTGCAGTATGGAGCCCCACACGACAAGTTGCACAAGCTACCGAGGGACAAGGTGGATCGAGTCAGGTCGCAGAGCTAAAAGCCGTCCAGTTGGCTTTGGATATTGCTGAACGAGAGAAGTGGCCAAGGCTCTATCTCTACACTGACTCATGGATGGTAGCTAATGCTCTGTGGGGTTGGCTGGATCGCTGGAAAAAGGCCAACTGGCAACGCAGAGGGAAACCCATATGGGCAGCTGAGATTTGGCAGGACATTGCTGCCCGAATAGAGAAACTGACCATAAAGGTTCGACACGTGGATGCACATGTACCCAAAAGCCGGGCTAATGAAGAACATCACAACAACGAGCAGGTGGACCGAGCTGCCAAAGTGAAAGTATCACAGGTGGATCTAGACTGGCAGCACAAGGGAGAATCATTCCTAGCTCGTTGGGCCCATGATGCCTCTGGTCATCAGGGGAGAGATGCGACGTACCGATGGGCCCGTGACCGAGGGGTGGACCTTACCATGGACAGTATCTCACAGGTCATCCACGACTGCGAGACCTGTGCCGCAATCAAACAGGCCAAGCGGGTAAAGCCTCTGTGGTATGGTGGACGATGGTCAAAGTACAGGTATGGGGAAGCCTGGCAAATTGACTACATCACCCTTCCCCAAACCCGCCAGGGCAAACGCTACGTACTGACCATGGTGGAAGCAACCACAGGATGGTTAGAGACCTACCCTGTGCCTCATGCCACTGCCCGGAACACCATCTTGGGCCTAGAAAAACAAGTCCTTTGGAGGCATGGTACCCCTGAGAGAATTGAATCAGACAACGGAACCCATTTCAAGAACGGTCTTATCAACACGTGGGCCAAAGAACATGGCATTGAATGGATATATCATATTCCTTACCATGCGCCAGCTGCCGGGAAAGTTGAACGGTGTAATGGACTCCTTAAGACTACTTTGAAAGCACTTGGTGGTGGAACCTTCAGAAATTGGGAAATGAACTTGGCCAAAGCCACCTGGATGGTTAACACTCGAGGGTCCATCAATCGAGCCGGTCCTGCCCACTCTGAACCCCTGCACACAGTGGATGGGGACAAGGTCCCAGTGGTACACATGAAAGGTATTTTAGGAAAGACTGTTTGGATTAATCCCACCACAGGCAAAGGCAAACCAATCCGTGGGATTGTTTTTGCTCAAGGACCTGGTTACACTTGGTGGGTAATGCAGAAAGATGGGGAAACCCGTTGTGTACCGCAAAGAGACCTAATTTTTAGTGAGAACTGTATGTAAGGTTTCATTTTGTATTATATATCTGTAAGAGGGTATTGGTTTGGGTGTGATGTAGATGGTAATAGAATAAGGGGTGGATTATGTCCTGGGGTACAATGCAAAAATGTGTATTCTATCACCATCTGTTAAAATGTGGGAGGGGTGGTGATCCTTATCTCTGTGGGAGATATCCTCTGCTGATGTGCCATCTGATAAGATGGGGGGATGATCATCGTTATCTATTCACAACCCATCCCTCCTCCAGAAGATATATTCTGTTAATGGGCCATTAAGTCCTATTGTGTGACTGATAAGATTACATCACCCCATTGGGAGATGCCCCAACCAGGGGCAGGAGCCAAGCCTTTCCTACCTAGATAAAAAACTGGGGTTTGGGACCCGAGGGCAGACCTTTCTACTGGATCCCAGAGGAAAGTCGGACCTTTTTCCACATCATCGCTGGATCTTCGGAGGAAAACTGCACCTTCTACAGGAGCACTGCTTCAACAGAACCACATCTGTCATCCAGGAGGACTGCAGCCACCATTTATACGGACTGCTACCAACACCCTGACTGACAGGGTGTCAGGTTGTATTTCTGACTGTGTTGGTGGTTGTTTCTTTTATATTATTGCATGTATTTTATTTTTTTTCTCTTTTCTCCTATTAAATTGTATTACTGACTTGGAGTCTCGCACTGGTTTTACTTTCAAACCAACACAATAGGTAAGCCTGAGATTTAGCAAACCATTATCTTAGTACTTATCATGATTATAAGTGCTGTAATTTAACACTCCAGAGCATGCATGGTGTTCCCATGGTGTTTACTCAACTGAAAGTTTAGTACATGTATTAAAGCCTTCATACAATCAAGATGCAACTCATATCAGAGTTAATTTCCCAGTGGAAGCATTCTGTTTATTAACTTAAAATTAATATTCATTATTATTCTGCAGCAGTTGCCATTTCCAGTTCAGTCCCATTGCAAAGATTTCTGTTTGTGAACTGTTTTGATAGATATAACCAGGAGCTTATTATGGGCTGGGTTACTGGATGTCCACTGGCATGCAACCATTGCCAAGAGACACAAATAGAACTGATCAAAAAAGTTTTAATTGATATAGACATATATGGCATATATATATTTTATTGGAGTACTTGGAGGTATGTACATACACACAGACATACATATATTTCAGGAAGATTGATGTATGTACCCTGGCAAGGCTCTAACCACCAGAGAGAAGGGTCTCACAGCTTTATACCACCTCTGTTACAGGCAAAGCCTGCCAGACTTTTACCTCTCCTTCACTTGCAGTCAATGGTGAAGTTACAGAGCCATCACAGCTTTCATGAGCAATGGTAACATTTCATTAATTAATTAACCTATCTGGGCTAGAAATTCAGTTCTGAAGGGCACAGGAACTCTGTTCCACCTGGAACCTTAAGCAAAGCTTTACTCTGAAAAGCATATCTTGAGTGCCAAGGAAGCCATCTGGCAGCATGTTTGTACTCAGAGACAACCAGTCGGTCAGATGAGGCTGACCTAAGGGTGCCTGGCAAAATCAGTGTTGGTTGTTCTTTAATATGTTTCCCACAGAATTACAGAATATGCTGAGTTGGAAAGGGCCTCATTGAGTCCCCTTACCCCTGCAGAGGAACATCCCCAAGTCACACCAGCTTGTATAAAGGCTTCTTGAACTCTGTGAGGCTTGGTGCTGCGACCGCTTCCCTGGGGAGCCTGTTCCAGTGCCAAACCCTTTCCCTAACATCCAGCCTAAACCTCCCCTGACACAACTTCAGGCCATTCCCTCAGTCCTATCACTGGTCACCACAGAGAAGACATCAGTTTTTACCCCTGTTCTTCCCCTCACAAGGAAATTGTAGACTGCAATGAGGTCTCCCCTCACTCTCCTCCAGACTGAGCAGGCCAAGTTGCATAGCACCAATGAATTTATTTTACCTGAAAGAAACAATCACCTTCATCACATGTGATGCAATGTGTTATCAGCACCTCATGTAAATGAGAATGATAATGCTAAAAAAGTGGAAATCACCAAGCCGGAGTCAGGTCTAACACCTGCCTTGTCCCAAGTTCTGTTTGATTGAGAAGCCAGCACCAGATGTCTCCAAGGTCAGTGATAGCCACAGCATGTTCCAAAGTAGCCTGCTGCAAATATAGGCATCTGAGCCAGTGCAGGCACAGCACATTAATTACCTGGATGGCAGCATTTCTCAAGAGGTGCACCAGGAAGGCAGGAGCTTTTACTAGATACTACAGTTACTTACCTGAAAACTGTTTGAACAGGTGGAAAACCTGAACAGGAGCATACTTCATTCTATCAAACTGCCTTCTTTCTGTAATTTCTAAAGGAAAGTAGACATCACATGAAAGAAAAGTGGTGGCCCATAGGGAAAACCTAGTCTTCTCTGGCAACGCATGATTCTCTTCTCATTTCTCTGATTCCTACATTCTAGCTTCCCAGCCACGTTGTCCCTCAGATATTTTTGCCAGTGCCACTCCAATCACCATCAACTCATAGCACTGTTATCCGTTGCCAACACTTTTTTGTAACGCCAACTACTGGTCCAATTCAACTCCCATTCATGCTGACATTAAACCAGAAACTGACTCAGGGGAACAAAAATAGCAAAGGAAATATCACTGTAAGTACATTATTACCTGTTCTGTTTTCTTCAACTCCTTTATTGATTACAGGGAATCAGTTATTGGAATCCTATTTTAGTGAAATCTCCAATCCACAGGCCTGTACCTTCTTGTTGATGTTTGTATTACCCCAAAACATATAGGGACTTGTCTTGATCTAAAATTCTTAATTTTAAGGCAATGCCCTGGGCTATAAACATTTGTCTATATGGAAGTCAAAGTAGGGCATGAAATAACTGTGGGGAGCCATTTCAGATTTCTTCACAAGGGGATGTATACTCAGGCTTGGGCAATGTAAACAATAGAAAAAAAATTACTTTTCCTCATAATCACACACGAAATAAATGTACTTGTGAATTTAATTTAAATTACCATTCCAGTTAGAGCCTCAATATCAGATCTTGGAAAAAACCCTACCTTACAAACATTTAATTTCTGTTATGGTCTCCACTTTGTTTCAATTCACAATAAGTTTGGAGCATTCACATTTGCAGTGATGCTCAAGAGGCAGGAGAAAAGGACTCAAAGCATCACTTCAGTAAGAGACAAGACAGTTAGGTAAGGGACAAAGGGAAGACAAAACAGCAAATAGGGTGGAAGTGGTCAAAACTAAAGGCCACAGTCAAACTAAAGTCAAATTTATGTAGGTATCTCAATAAGGAGTTTGTCCAGAAAGAAATTGCAGGTTGTCAGTGAGCTAAGTACCGATTTCTGGAGAATGCCCTTTCATGTGTGAAGATTTCCTTTTGTGTTTTGAAATACAAATGTAGAATTTGTGCAGAATCAGTGTCTCAGGAATTTACCTTCTTCTCATGGTACCAATCTACAGGAAATATTCGAAATATTTTAAAAGTTAATATTTTTCCCCCATCAATGTATTTTGGCGTTCACTTCACTCATAACTGCTGATGAGTGCCCCATTGTACTTGATATTTTATAGCCATGATCAGACAATTTTCTTGGCTCGTAGGGGCTTATTATCTTGGTTTCACGACAAGATACCAACAGGGGAATAAAGCACAGAAGAAGAATTTCTGAAGTCATGGGAATGAAACAGGTGAACCATTCACAGTAACCGCTAATCACAGATCACTGCCTTCCTAGGTACCAACTGCCCTGTGAAATGAGAATTTGACATTTCTGTTGCAGCAAATTCTTTGTACCTGTGGTACATACACATACATCAATAATATTTTCTGCTGGCATCCTCATAACCATGTTACCAGGTGCTTATGAAATTTCCTCCAAAAATTAAACTCTTTCAGAACTACTTGAAGTGGGCATAAATCAGAATTTCCTGTTGCTATCCATGAGCCAAATGCAAATTTCATTATTCTATGACTAGTCTGAATGCTCTGGTGAAGAAAGGCATTCCTTATCATCAGCAAGCTTGAGCTTCAATTTGAAATATATCTGATTACCTGCATTTGAACTGAACATTCAAATTCCTAAATGAACTTTAATGCTCTTCACTTAAAATCATTGTGCTGAACACCTTAAAGAAATGTTGCATATTATATATACATTTAGTGATTTTAAAAGATTGTTTTTCAGTCACTGATACTCTGTCAGTTGTGAATAATATAGTATTAACTGTGCAGGGGTCATCTGTGCTGCAAAGAACTAACAGCATGAATAAGAAAATGAGACCTTGACAGTTCATTAAGCCATCTCAGTCTGAGAACAGCCTTTTCAGTCTCTTTAACATTTTTCATCAATCAGCTATGTTGCTCCCATCCAATACCTTTTCATCACAACGTTGCAGTTTTGCAGTTTTGACAGATCTAGTGTGTAGTCACCGAAAACTACCCTTTCCTATTTTTTACTTCAGTGATCTCCATTTGACTTTACCTGTCTGATTTGGGCTGCCAGCTCTGTGGAAGACTGGTTCCTCACAAGGACCACAGAACTAACTTTATATATATGGCCTGGTATGAGATGCTGAGTCAGCCAAAGATATGAGGTGGATCTATTTTGTCCCTGCCTCAAAAGATCAAAGCATTCAAACAGCTAGATAAATACTTGCTTAGATTCTGAGAAGAATCTAAGCAAATAAACCAAATTTTCTATTGAAGTCAGGTTAGATTAGACCAGCTAATTAGCCCAACTGAAAATAAAAATATTTATACCTGACTTTGTCCCACATTGACGTGTTCTGGCAGCATCTTTTGCTTCCAGACCAGCTCATTGTTTTTCTGAGCTGCAGAAAGCAAGCCCTGCATGCTCCCCTTTGGTCCTTGGAAAGTCCTTCAGCCTCACCTGAGGCCAGGCAGCTGCTCTTTGCCCTTCAGTGCCATTCCACAAGTTCTGGAAGCTGTAGGTGTCTGGCTGCAGGTGGTGTTGGATGGCCCTGCCATAGGACCTTCCCTCCCTCACCACTCTACAAAAGAGGTTACAATCTCTCTCTGCCTTCTAGGGAATCTTCTTGATCCAGTCTTCTTGGGCCATTTCTCATCAAACAAGAAAGCATTCACACCCTCTTAGGCTACTCTCAGATCCAAAACATTTGTGGTTTAAATGTCACACCCTGTTCAGACTGAGCTTTGTTGCAGAGACAGCTGTGTCGTGCATCCTTGTAAATCTGAAATACTGAACACAATGAAGATGGTCATGGTCTGAGCATGTAGAAAGCCAATGACACTTTAGTGTGGAGCATTGACCCAAGTGCTAGTGGCACAGTCTGAGACTTTCTTCATCTGCTGTTGTGGTTACAGATTTCAGACAGACAGCCTACATACGACAGAGGGAGAAAACTGTAAGAGCCAGAGCTGCTTGAAAGAAGCGAGCAATGCATTTAGTATTCCTTGTAGAAACAAGAGAATAGTGTTAATCAATAGATCAGCACGATCCTGTTGCAGTATTTCTTTGCAATTGTAAGGAGAGAGAAAGATATTTCTTGCAATAAAATCCTATCTTTGTAAGCCCACAAAGACAGGCTTATTCTTTCTAGCTGAGAATATGGTGAGGATCAAACGTGTTTCTCTCAACAACATGTCTGCATAGGCACATGTAGGAAGACCTCAGTCTTCTGGAGGAAAGTGAGATCATTCTGGGAGGCTGTAATAGTGTAACTCAGCTCTGCTGAGAAGCTCAGTGTGATGTACAGCTTCCAGTCAAAGTAATGCATGGAAACAAAAAGGCCTCTCTAGCCAGGGGTATGCTGCCTTCGCAGGCTTAGCTAGCTTCTCTTTGTTGCTGCAGCTTCTATAAAAATCTTAGTGAGTCTCATTTATAGAGTAGATCAATACTTCAGCCTGCATGCCTCCTGCATGTTTAGTCTTGCCAAGCTTTGCCTTGTTCCTGGTTTAAGCTTGGTGATCAGTTTATCACAGCGCAGCCACTCACTCACTCCTCCCCAGTGGGTTGGGGGAAGAATAGGAAGGGTAAAAGGACAAAAATTTGTGGGTTGGGATAAAGACATTTTAATAGGTAAAGGAAAAGCTGCAGCAACAAGGAAAACACACTGAGGGATTCATTCACTAGCTGCCATCTACAAGCAGGTATTCAGTAATTTCCCAGGAAAGCAGGGCTCCATCACATTTAATGGGTTCTTGGAAGGTTAAATGCCATAATTAGGAATGTACCCCCTTCTTTCTTCTTCCCCAAGATTTTATTGCAGAACATGGTGCCATATGGTATGGAATATCTTTTGGGTCAGTTGAGTTCATCTATCCCAGTGTGTCCCCTCCCAAGTCCTTGTGCAGTCCCAGCCTCTTTGCTGGTGGGGTGTGTGAGGGGCAGAAAAGGCCTTGACACTCTGTAAGAGCTGCTCAGCAATAACTAAAACATCTCTGTGTTATCCACCCTGTTCCCAGCACGGATCCAAATCCTACAAGCTACTATGAAGAAATTTAACTTTATCCATTTATTTAACTAAGTGTACAAACCAGTACATTAGTTTCACTTGAATAGGCTTTCGGTGTGGTTTGCAATCTTCCAGGCTTTCTTCCAGACATGTGAGCAGCCATTAGCTTTAGAAGCTCAACTCTACATCTGTTTCTCTGAGATGCTCTGCTGTGTCTTCATGTCCCCTATGTGAGTCTTGTACTTTAAAAAGAGAGACACAAATCTGTAACTGGCAAAGTGTAACAGGACAGAAGAGCATGTCATTACATTGTGGTTGAAGAAGAGGTTCAGTAACTCAAGCAGACTCATCAACTGTTTCCTCCAAAGAATTAACACATCTCTGTATTTGACCTTTTGCTATTTTCTTTCCAGTTTTTAGATACTGAACTCTCTAGGCAGCCAGGATGTGTTGAAGTCAATGAGAATCAGTCTTTGATGAAAATTTCTGCTTGTTCCTTCTTCTGTTACCTTAACAACCAGTATATGTACCTCTCAAGTTACATCTTCATCTGATCCTGCCTCTTCCACATGCATTTCCACTCTGAATATTCACTGAAAAATTATGCTGGAAATAAAATATTACACAGAATTTGTATATTCCTGTTTTCCCATAGTAATTGAAATTGTCAGATAGCAAGCAACTCTGCTGACAAATTGAGTGTTTTTTTCTTTTTAAATTTACCCCAATCAAAAAGGATAACTTATTGTTTAAGCTATTGAACACCAAAGCAGAATTAATAAGAGGTACTCAATTTCTTCCTAAGAAAAGGTTCTGTCCCATTCTACATTAACGTTGTGCTAGTTTTCAGTGGAGGACTTCAGATTTTTATATTTTTTAAGAATTCAACTCTTCAAAATTCAGTTAAAGCAACAAGATTCCCAATGATTATACATGTGAAAGTCTCACCAAAGTCCACACTATCCTTCAACACAAGGAGGCTTAAAAATTGTTACATTCCATTAATTTTTTTATGGTGATCTGTCTGTATGAAATAATTTCTCCGTATGAGAGCACTAGTAGTTCAGACTCCTCAATTCAATGGTGTATATCAGCATGTTCTTAAATTTGAAGTATGCACAGCAGCAAGCCAGACTTCACACATGTTTAATGCTCAATTTGTAGACAAGAGTCCGGACATTACTGATCATATTCTATATATTTTCTATAAATTACTGTCTCTAGGACTTTTAAATTGTTATAATACAAAGTTTTATTTAAAGTCTATCATAAATGCACTTCGAGGATGTAACTTGTTTTATGGATATTAGATTTTCGTCCTTCAGTATCATGTGAACATATTCTGTGCTAGTAGTCCTTTTCTGACAAATCAGTCCCCTCAAGTCATCATACTAAAACGTCTTGGAATGATATTACTTTTAAAACCTGTATTTCAAATTTGTTAAGGCTTTAATCGAAGAAAGGACTTCACCTTTCTTGAAGTGCAAGTTCAAACACACTCTATCAAGTCAAAAAATAGTAGATTTATAATCCATTTGTGATGTGTCAGCAAGGTTTAAACAGGGGGAAAACCAACCCAACCAGAACACATAACATTTTCTATTATATTTTTTGAAAGTGTTACTTTTTAATTTTTATTTTATCAGTAGGATAAATCACGCCTTTAAATTCCAAGGAAATTTTACTTGGTGAGTGCTTAATGACCACTAGGTGTTGCTGGAAAACTCTTGACTAAATTTGTAAAGCTTAATATAATGACTGCACTTGCTTTCTCCTTCCCCCACTCATCTCCATCTTTTTGGGTCTCAGATTTGCTCATGGGCTGGAGTTTCTATTTTCATGTCTTGAGCTGATCACACTCACATCAGTCACCACATCAGATGAGAAAAAATAAAGAAATAGAGCAATGTATATACTCAGCTATAAGCTCTGACTCCAGCTCATGTCTTGCCCAGCTTCTTTTCTTCCTCTATTCTTAGCAATTTCTTCAGCTCTACTCCTGTAAGAGTAGACTGAGATTTTGTCTCCAATGTAATTTCCATAAACTTGTGTAGAGACTATATTTTTGACAGGAAGAGTGCCTAAAGATTGTATAGTTCAGGTATATATCTGACCCCTTTCTGCTTATTGAGTTGAACTCTTTAAATGTTTCTGAGCATCTTGCAAGAAGAAAAGAGATTACCAAAAAAAAAGTCATTAACCTCCTCCAGTATTGCTGAATACAACAAACTCGTCCTGTTTGTTGCCTGTGCTTCATGCTTTGGTGTAAAGACACCTCAGCTGGGCAGCTGGCTGTGTCACCTTCTTGGAGAAACACTCCTTCATTCCTTTGAGGTATTTCCCTGGTGTTTCCCTCTTGGCTTTTTTTGTTTCCCTGTTGGTTTTTAACCTCAAATCTGTAAGACTGGAAGTGTGCTCCAGTGTGGCTCACACATTTCAGAGTCCCTGGCAGAGGGGCCTTGCTGGTCCCTCTAACCTTTGCATATCACTCCAGGAACAGCCTGATAACAACATTGTTGTGTGCCATGTCTGTCACCCCCCTGTCACATCCAGTTTAAAGCTCTGCCAATTCCTGCTAGTTCCTGAGCAAGCACTGTCCTCTCTTGCTGAGAAGGGTGACTCCCATCTGATGCCAGCATGCCTGGTGCTGTGCAGGCCATTCCACTGTCAAAACCCCAATATTGACCAGCCATGGAACCATGTATTAATAGACTCAGCCCATCTGTTTCTTCCAGTGTTGCTGCCTTCAGCTGGAAACCTGGAAGAGAATATAACTTGTGCCCCAGACTTCCTTACCCAATGTCCCAAAGCCCTGAAGTCCTGTGTTGATGGCACTTGGACTACACGTTGCCATTTCCCTGCCCCCTGTGTAGGAGATCAGTATTGGGGTACTCTGAGGGCTGCACCAGGCTGGGAAGTGCCTTGGTGGGATCCTTAACCCAGGTTCCAGGGAGGCAGCAGACACTCCTGTGGGATGGCTTGTTGGGCTCTCTGCTCTCCTTAGAAAGGAAATCACCTACAACTTTAACCCATCTTTCTTCCTCTTGCAAGTGGTTGTAATACAGGGGGTTGGCCTTTCTGATTGTAACCTTTTTGACTGGTGTAACTGGGCCTTCATCCTCTTCATCCTCTGGCTGGCCTCCCATGTACAAAACCTCACGGCTATTCTGCAGAGGGTGAGTTCAAAATTCCCTTGGAAACTTACAGCTAATATGGAGCAACTTGTACTTCTGAGCTTCCCCCTACTTCTTCTCTTTGAGTAAACAGACTGCTCATTGCTCTTCTGTCAGCATAAAGTCACGATGCAAAATGGGGGAAAAACCCATGGAAATACAATCTGGTCAACCCAGAAAAGAGGGTCTCTAGTCACCTGCCAGCTTCTCCACCAGTTTTCTGGTGGCCCTAAGAAGGAGATCCAGCCCTCAGGATGGGGGAGCCGTGGTTCTCTGCCACCCCACACTTGATCTGGACAAGAGGCAGGCTGAATGCTGATGCACAGTAAATGGAGCATACACAGATTATGTTTATTAAATAGATTTATTACATGCTTGCCACTGTGGATTACTTAACATCATGATGCACCTTCTGTCAGGTGTTCCCATATTCTTCTATATACCCTACAATGCTTTGCTTAGTGGCTTTAGGAAGGCTTTAAGCTACTGCTCTAAATATACATATTTTCCTGAACAGCAACCACCACCATCCCAAACTAAAGCTATCTTTTCCACCTCTCCAACTCAGAAATTTATCAGTTAGTGCTGTGTGAAACTCAGGAAACGTAGCTGACAGTAGCAAAACAACTGGAAACAAGTAGAAATTGAAATGATGCTCATAGAGAAAATTTTATTATTGCAGAGGGTAAGCACAGCTTGCACACAAACATAAGCACTCATCTTAGGCCCTAGCCCACCAAATGGCAGGAAAATGTGTTGCTCAGTTCAAGCAGTTCAAAAAGCCAGGAGTAAGCCATCAATCATTTCATTTTACTGTGCCTCATAAATTTGTGAAGCCTGTATTTCCCAGCAAACCATACATCCTGTTTTATAGAACCATGGAGCTTCACAGGAAGCCAAGTACAGCCTGGCCTGCCCCAAAGAAAAAGACATTGTCCTTTCACCAGAATTGCATGCCATTGACAGTGAGTCTTTTTACAGAAATTAATCCAATGAAAGTCCCCCTCCAGTTATTGGAAATATCTCTGGTTTGTGGCCAGGTTCGTGGCAAGGCTTGTCCTGGACCGCAACACACAGTGATGGGTTTTCCTCTGCTACATCCAGTTTGCTACTCACAGTACAGATTCTGTTCTGCAGTTTAATGCATCCGTAACAAAGACTACATTGCCTGAATTCTCCACCATTATAATCCAAATTCGTGAGCAAAAAGGGGAACACACCTTATATGCAAACCCAACAACTTTTTTGGTTTAATGAAACTCTAAGCTATGGAATGACATGATGATTTTTGGTGCAGTTGCAATGATACACAGTTCAAATGAAATATAGTTAAAAATTACATATAGACAAACTTCCTAGAACATATCCCCTTTCTCTATTCTTGTGCTCATCCTTGCACTGTCCATCTGGGTATGAAGGCTGATACCTTCAGGCCATGGACAGGGAGCTAGAGCACAATCAGCATCTCCTCCCTGTGAGGAATGGGATATTGCTTCTCTCTTCTCAAACCAGGACTGGTGGTTGAGATCAATATTATATTTAGTAAGAGCATCTATGCTCTTTTTTCCTTAGTCTGTGATATCATGCTATGCCTTCATGTGAGAGCTTAGCATGTGTTATATACTAATTATTTGCTCTCTTATCTTTCCACTAGAACTGGTTATAGCCAGCTGCTGAGGCTGCTTTCCTTTGATAACCTATTTGAATCTTCTTTCTAACAATTGCCCAGTGCTGAGTCATGGGTTTGCTGATATGATCCTTTCCCTGTGCTTTAAAGCTCCTGCCAAAGAAGGCAGGTTGAGAAGTAAGGAATCATGTTTATACACTTGGTACAAGGTTTTCTAACTCTTCCAATTGGAATCATTTGCTGGTGGCCATTACTGCCTGCTCTGACATCCTTTGACACTGTCTTAACCTCCAGTTTTCCTCTTACTGACACAGCTAAGAAATCCTTCAAACACCTTTCCAATCCCAACTCTCATTTGGCACTTACTGTGCCGTGGCTGCTAGACATGAGCACACATGCGTATGTTTAGATTTAGTACTTGCTCCCAAAGCTCTTTATTTTCTAAATGAAGCCACTTCAGGCTCCAGTCCAACTCTAAACTCCCAGCTGTGGCAACCGTTGCATCACACATTACTCAAACCTCCTTCACTTTTTTGTTCCAAGGGAAAAATTAGTCACTACAAATAATCTACATTTGCTCAAATAGAAGATTACACACAGAGGTTCATGTTGCCTTCCCTTTGTTTTTCTCCCAGGGCATGTCAAGACTGCTAACTAATTTTCTAGGAATAGAATTTATCATATGAGCCAGAGAAAACTCTCTCAAATTTATTTTCTGTATGATGGAAAAAGCTTCTTTGTAAATAGCAGAGGGCTCACTCTTAGAGCTTGGAGCAACATCCTTCTGTTGCAAGATCAAAGAATTTTGAGAAGTCTTCAATGTAGATTAGTTTTACATATTATCAAGTTTCCCAGGAAAACAAAATATATCTCCATATAGTAGCAATCCACACAGTAGCTGAATGTGAGGTTTTAAGCCTGGGTGAAAAGGATAATTTTGAAATTCTTGTGTTAAATACTACATTGAGGAGTAAATTTGAGCTGGTTTGAAATCTCTTTCCTGACAAATTCTTGGCTTCTCCCATGCTTATACACCATTTTCTGACTGGAAAATTAAAACATGTCATCACTGGTCAATCTGGAGATAATTTGCCCTACCTTTAAATGATGTCTTAAGGATCATAAATCCCCAAGTAACTCTTTAAGTAGTGTAAAAGGGAGAACAACATGATCAAGCAATCCTGTAGGAGAAACTGAGCAGGTTAAGTCAAAATCAGCGTTGGAAATTGACTCCAGCCAGTCATTGCGAATCAGGTTATACTCTTATACAGATATTCCACATCCTTAGCTCCTCACCAGACCTATTTATATAAAAAACAGGTTGCAAATCTGAGACAAAACTGTCTGCCACCAGGCTGTCTTTGGAGAAATACTTTTACATCCTCCTGAGCTGGCTCAGTTCTGTGACTTAACTTACCCCATAGTCATATCTGAAGGAAATTAGACACTACCATATACTGACACAGTACATTTCAAACCACAGAGATACCAGCTGGGAAACACCCAGAAAACCAAATTTCTTACCCTACTGAACTAGAACACCACGGTCACAAAAAAACAACTAGGGATTGACATATTTATTCCTATGCCTTTCATACACTCACCCTATGAACTCCAAGCTCTAGTCATGTATCCAGCCAAACCTGGACAAATTTCAAGCACAGCAGCAAAAATTAGGAGACAGAATTATGCATAAACTTTAATTTATGTATACTGAAATGTCTACAACTGTATTATCACCTCTAAGCCTTTCCAAAGGTCCCAGGCAGAGTTTAGCAACAGGCCATAGCTCATGAGTAATGGAAGAGCTTCATGGCTATCTGTCTACTACCAGTTGCAATGCTGGGGCCTTACTGCTGGAAAAATGGGAAAAGGAATTCTGTGTATAAAATGACAAAATTTAAATTGACCCAGAGATGTCTTGGAAGAGCAAAATGAAGAAAAACAAAACATCATGAGCAGAACCCCTGTAGTCATAGGAAATCACATGCAGCTTTTTATCTTGATTGGATCCATAAAGCCTTGTTCTTTGCATAACTTACACAATGTTCATTCTCCTTAGTGAGAAGTAAATGGGTTCTCACTGTCCTGTAAAGGATCTGTGGCTCTCACTCCAGACTGAGCTGCTTGCAGGGTGTGGAAGAGGGAGGGGAGAAGACATATATTTTCCCATGAAATGCATACCTAAAAGAAAAGTGGTAAAAGAGTGTGATTGTAGAAAGCCAAGTCTGTATATTTGCCATGGAAACAGCATTAAGAAACACAGTGATGGGAGGAATATCAGCTATCACTTCAGTCTGATTTCTGCAGAATGCAGTCATAGCAAGCTGCCTAAAAGTAGGCTGCTCCTCATGGAGCTTGACAGACCCTCCAGTTTTATTAGTTGGGTGATTATGGGTCATTTCTAGCTGCTACTTTTGAAATGTACTAGGTATCCTTTTCTATATTCAGGAAATAAAAGGAATGAAGTGGAAAGGGTAAAAAGGTTCTCGCCTCACTCTGGACACTCACCTCATTTTTTGTGAGGCCAGCAGCATCCTTGATGCATATTTCATTCACATGTTTGCCTGTTTCTTTACATTTTAGAATAGGCACACAGTATTAGGAAGGAGAGGGACTTCTTTGGACAGCTCCTGAAGACAAAGCAGTTCAGGCCTATTTCTGGTATTCTACTTTTGGAAGCTTTTACTTCAAGGTTCCAAGAAAGCTTAATTGAAGTAACAAACTGAAATATTACCACAGGGCTCTCTTTCCAGAGCTCTTACTATTTCTGTAGTCATCATCTCACTGGTTTTTGCCTGTTACCAGTTTCCTTTTCTTTTGATGCCCTGTTCCTCATCAGTCACTTCTCTTTCCCTTCTTTATTCCATTCTTTTTGCTACCAAAGATGTAATGGAAGCATCCCGGTTTCCCTTCTCATCCCGACTGATGAAAATGAAGCAACTACTTTTGCCAAAGGAGAGAGATAAACATGCTCAATACAGTCTCTTAGCCCTAGACTCTACAAAACAAGTGTGGCACACACTCCTGAAGAATTCACGGCAGCTGCCCTTAAAGAATGCCAAGATGTTTGGCCACTCCCAGAGTTCAGGGAAATGCTGCTCTTCCAGTCACTTGCAGCGCTGCTATTCCGGAGGGTTGATCACCTTGTGGAATTGCCTTCAGCTGCACGAGATCAGCCCAGCACAGACATTGATGTGTGCTTCCAGCAGAGGAAATTTTAGCTTCTCTGGTCTTTTGTCACAGTCTTGGCTTCCTTCTAGTTTCCACAGAATGTTATTGATGGATACATTGGGGAATGAGCTGGCGTGGGAGGTTGTCAGTAGCACAGGTGGTTTTTTTTCCACAGGGTGTTGCTAACAAAGCTTTGTCAGTAGCAGACTTGGATTGGAAATCCACACTATCAGACAGATGAAAAGTGCATCCAGGAAGTTTCTGTCCTTCAGGCATTATTACTTAGTCCTCAGCTTGCTACGTTTTCTTGAAGATAAAGCCAAGCTTTTCTTAGTGTTGGATTTAAAGCCTCTATAGGTAACTGTCGTTTTCCTAGGTCTCTTGCTGATTTCCTGGCTCATGGGAATGGTTTGGTAAGCAGTGTAAGCATTGCCTCAGCTAAACTCTTTTTTAGCACCATCACCTTGAGGCTGGTAAAAGAGGCTGCAATGGTCATCAAAGACAAGTGACTTCATCACACGTGGGAGGCAATGCTGGGAAAAAAAAGGCCAAAGTGAGATCTCTGCACCAATAAGTTATTTCTTTTCTTCTAGGAAAAACATAGTATTCTTTGGTTTATTTGCCTATCAAAGTCATTTATAGAAAGGAAATGCTAGGAACAGTTAACAGAGGTGTGGTTTTTTTTTTAAGTAACCAGATGATTGCCAGTTGCCATTTATCTGATGTCAGTTTTGCCCTAAGGATAGGCTGAATTTAGAGCAAAGCAAACAGCAATCTCCTTCATCAGCTGCTGCTGCTCCCAAGTAAAAGAATATATAATGTCTCTGAAGGCTAAAAACATGCCCATAGGCAAAGGAAAAGAATATATTGGAATACACTTTTAAAACACAGCTATTACATGATATTTCAGCAAAGGTGTACTCAGATACTGTAGGGTATTCTGTTTGCTAAGTTTGATCAAGAGTGATGCTGATGATGGAATAGGACTCTGCCTTAACTGGATCTCAATTGCACCTGAGCCTTTAGAAACACTAGGAGTTCATGCTGTAACCATGCAAACTTCATGTCCTCGCCTTTAATTGGAAAATCCTTCTGCTGCTATGTCCTTCTTACACAAAGTGGTGGTTTTTCTCCTTTTACTACAATTCTAAGCAAACTAGTATTCAAATGAATTATTTTATTATGTAATTAGGACAAACTGAAAGAAATCTTACTGATTTATGGAATCCTATTTTAGATGTAAAGTTTGAACTTCCTGGATAGACGTAGAGAAATACTTTTTTCTAAGTATACAGTGGCTTTAATTGGTAAGATGTGGCCACCTTAAATCTGATTACATATTTTGTAATGTATGCTTTTAATTCATGCTAACCAGCCATACACATTGGATATGAGCTCTTAAAAAAAATAAACCTAAGATTAAAACTCAACCGAAAAATAAGTATGGGTATTGCTCCGGAGTCTTCAGTATACTTTTGAACCTTATAGAGGAAACATTATGACAAGAAAAATATACCTTCTCTTTCGATATAGAGGTATTTAGAGCTCTTCATAACCTGATAAGACTCTTCCGAATCATTACAGAGTGACTGCAGAAGTGATTTCTTCTTCCTTATCCTGAGGTACCTATTTTCCTGTCTTATGTGCTGCCCTGTGCATCTGTATATGAGATAGGAAAGCAAAGTGACTCTTTCACTGGACCATTCAGCTGGTACCAAGAGGCACTGCAGGAAATGTGAGAATTTATGTCAAATACAAGTGTGTTTGATGTGAAGCAAGGGAAAGCAAAATTCTCCCAGCAGTAAGCACACTAGTGGAATAAAGAGCTGTTCAATAACATCTTTCTCACTATTCTGGTTTTGGTTGAGGTAGAGTTAAAATTCTTCCCAGCGGCTGGTATAGGGCTCTGGTTTGTATTTGTGCTGAACACAGGGCTGATAATACAGAGATGTGTGTGTTATTGCTGAGCAGGGCTTGCACAGAGCTAAGGCCTTTTCTGGTTTCCATGTTGCCACACTGGCAGGGAATTTTGGGGCTTGTGGAGGTTATGAGGAGCCACAGCTGGGACAGTTGACCCCAAAATGACCAAAGGGCTATTCCACACTATGTGGTATTATGCTCAGTGTATTAAGGGTGGGGAGGAAGGAGGAAGGGATGATGGGGGGGATGTTTGGAGTAATAGCATTTGATTTGTTTTCCCAAGTAACCATTACATGAGATGGGGCCCTGCTGTCATGGGGAATGGCTGAACACTGGCATGCCCATGGGAAACACTGAATTAATTCCTTGGTTTGCTTTGCTTACATGTATGGCTTTTACTTTTCCTAGTGAACTGTCTGTATCTCAAAGCATGACTTTTCTACCTTTTGCCTTTCTGATTGTCTTCCTGATGCTACTGGTGAAGGATTGAGTGAATGGCTGCATGGGGCTTGTTTCCTGGCTGGGGTTAACACTTGCATAGAAACTATCACTTGTGACTCCAGGTGCTAAGCAGACAGAGAGCCCATTCAATGAGCAGTGTTTTATAGTTGTTGTAGCTCCCAGCGGAGGTAGAGGAGATGATCTGGCTGTGCAGTCCTTGGCCTGAATAGTTCTGGGGTGACTAATCCCTATGGATTGGGACCATTCTGCCTAAGACTGGGAATATGTTTTCTACTGGTAAAGCCTGAAGAGTGAGGCTGGTGGGCTGTGGCTGTGTAGCCACGGTGATCTTATTGAAGATATTAAATAATCTGGAGGATCAACAATAACTTTGTCAAGTGGTTATGCAGTCTTGTAACTTAGGGGAGAGCAAACCTGATGCTCTCCTTACAGTGCTTGGGGAGAGTTGAATGTTCATGAAGGTGGCTCAGGTTATGCAATGAGATGTTCAGGGATTTGTCTGAATCACAGTGTTGAGTGTGTGGCATTAGCAGAGGTAAAATATAAAAGTGTTTCTAAAATCAGAGTCTCTGGTCAGCTCACTCAAGCATCAGTAAGGCAGTCGCCTTGTCTGAAGGACCACAGCTGTGACCCTGAAAATAAATAGTGTTCTCCTGCAGTGCAGAACAGGGATAACTCTTCTGTGAGCAGAAGGGTACTGTTCTTTTATATAATGTAATCTGGTGACTTAAATGACTCCCCCAGGAGTGCATTTGCAACTTCACATATCATTTCCATCTCCCAGAAAACTGCTTCTTTTACCATCTTGTGCTCTCACTGGAGACAAGAGACTCTCCACGACTTCTGCTGAATGTACCAATACTTGTAGAGTTAAAACTCATTGAGTGAAAGAATATCATGTTCAGCATGAGTGTAGACTCTGATATGGACACTTAATACGGATTGGAAACTTGAGATCCAGCTTCTGCTCCAAGATCAACTTTTTAAATTTCCAAGAAAAGCCCATGAGGCCAGCCCAACATGCAGGGATTTCAGTAACATGAATACACGACAAATGCAAAAAATGTGGCACCTATGGATTTATGCTTACAGGAGTGGGCAGCATGTTGAGTGGGAGTTTTCAGAATAATTTTGAATCTAATTCTACCCGAGTTTCACCAAATGCATCCAAGTGCTGACCTTTTCCTGGGTTCAGTTTGCACCAAGACAAGCAGCACTTGGATGTGAACTAATGCTGAAATAAAACTTATAACGAGCTTGGGATTCAGATCCAGCATACAACAATCTGAAAATGGATATCATGAGTTTCTTTCAGTGCCAAGATTGTTTTGCTAAATAAAAACAGCCTTCAAACAATTTTATCTTTTAATCTAAAGCCCAGGCATGTGTTGATGAAGCAATATTAATGATAGATTTTCATTTTTGAGTATTCAGACAGGGAAATAAACACTCTTTTAGTGAAATCTACCAACCACCAAAAGCCAGACTCTTCTGCATTACTTTTCTCTGCACCAGTGGAAATCTGCAGTCGCTTCTCTGAATTTAGAGGCAGAATTAACACTTGAAATGGAGTGACTCAAAGCAGAATCCAAGGTGGTTTTTTGCTATTAGGCACTCTTATTGCATAAATAAACACAGTATGTAGCTGCTGTAATTTTTTTTAAAGTCAGCTTATGTTTAAGTTGCAAATACAGTCAACACTAATTTACCTTTGATTTTGTCTTGGGATTTCTAAAAAATATGGGATTCCAAATGCTAATTCAGGTACTAATTCAAAACCTCAAATATAAAGCTCAAAAAGATAAGCACTCACATGAAATTGCTTGTGTTAGTCTCTAAATTAAATTGCTCATTAGATTGTCTCCTGTGTCCTACATTCAAAGGTCATGTACAGATTTCACTGTGAATAAGAAAAAAAAGAGGGGGAAAAGTCTCCAAAAGAAAGCACGACTGCATATCTTTTCTAGTGTGTTGTATCATAAAATTGCATCTGATTTACTTACACAGTAGAAGCCCGTGCTTTCCAAGACAATAAAACAGAAAAAATAAACCATAAGAGAGTGAAACCCCAACCCTTTAGCACACCTAAACTTTTTCACCTGGAAACTGAAAGCAGGGCACTGTTATCCAAATCTTCTAAACAGGATCAATCATCAGAGAGATTTATTTGACTGCAACAAGAACTCGTGGTTTATCCTTCATATTTGGTGTTTTGTTCTTGGATTTATTGATTTGGTTTTGGGGTTTTTTTGAAAGTATTTTCTGAAAAGATATGCAAGTAATTTACCAGCTTTTCCGCTCTGTCCCCGTTAGTCATCAGATTTCTATGGAATGGGGATTTCGCATTTACTTTCGAGAAAGGTGATCCTCAAATAACATAAAGTACACTCAGAAGGTGCTGTTCTGTTTGCAGGTGTGTGAGCTTGCTTTCAGGGTTGTCTTGTCCATAGTCCTTAGTAAAGCACTTATGTCAGTGGCCAGAGGCTTTTTGAACTGGTGTGCAGTGGTCTCTCAGATCTATATGGTTCCTGACAGGTCTATTCTGTTGCTGCTTTGTGCCCACTTTAAAATTTCATGTTGTATTTCTCTATGTGATTTCTTCAAGAGTTACTTTTTCCCCTTTCTTTTCCTTCAATAAGAAACTAAGCACCCTTACTCTCAGAGAGCTGGAGAATGTCAGAAGAGGAGGAAAGCTTTCATCTACTTTCCTGGCTGCAGTGTTATACCTTGCAGCTACCAAGCATAATTTCATAGAGTGATGTAGACTGGAAAGGACATCCAAAGATCATCTGGTCCAAAACCCAACTCTAAGCAGGGCTGAGATCATATTGCTCAGGGTCTTGTCTTTGAGTTTTTAGTCAAGCTTGAATATTTCTAGGCATGGAGATCAGTGGTGGATACAGCGTGAACCTCTTCCTTATCTCTGCTCTGTTAGCAGCAGTCTGCTTAAATGTTCAGAGAAAAAAGAGAAGACACAGAAAATGTTCAGCTTTGTGTAGCACACCAGTTCTGCCAATTCTTTTTCCAATAACAAGGTCATAACTTTGAACCATCCAAAGTGCACATGTGATAAGTAATTTGTCCGTACATGCACATGTGAAAGGAAAATTATCTAATAATTTCAGGTTTTATCCCTCAGGATGACTTCATAGGACATATTTTTCCACATTTTTATCACGCCATTAATCTTTATCCTGTGCCTTCTGCAGACTTCTTTTTTTCTTCCCACATAAGCTGCCAGGATCCTGCTCTCCAAGGGGTCACAGGTTGCAGAGGGATCCACAGAAACAGGAAACCAGGCTTCCTCAGTCAGTTTTGAAACACCAAAACCTGTTTCCTTTCTACAGAAATAAAGCCTTTCAGGGCATCCTCTGGGTAGGCTCACTATCTGAGCAGCAGCCCAGGAGGGAGAAACTACAGGATTGCTTGTTTAGGAAATAAATGTGAGATAACTTAGAGCGTTTACAAACCATCAGAATGAAAGAGATCATTTTCTTGGTGCTCCTGTTGCACTTACACAGGGGCAGCACTGGATTTAACCCTCTAGGAAAACTCTGGACCACAGGGCAAGGCGATGAAACCCAGACAAGTCACTCAGACTCGACTCCATCTTTGACCACCATTAGGGGGTCACTCCTTTCTGAAATCCAAGCTGCCAAAGCAAGTGCCTCACAGGGATCTCCTCTTGCATCTTCAGGCGAGACACTGGGAATGACAGCAGAGAAGAAAACTTCCAGTCCTGCAATATCTACCCCTGCAAGTCAGCCAAATGGACACGGTGACTCTGGCAGAGACAAGATGGGAGGCTCATCTAGCAGCAAAGGGGCAACCCTACAAAGCACTACTAGAGAGATCCCTCTCCTTCCAGGGGTCACTACAAGCCTGGATGCAGCCACAGGGAACAGATCTGTCAAGCAGTCCTCTCGCAGCACCAGGAGCCAGCAGGATGCCAACTCCAAAGCATCCGGCTTTGAAACTACCAGAGGAAAGTAAGCTACGTATTTTTTCTTGTCTCCTATGTACTGCTTATTTTCCTGTTTCCAGTGACATAATTGGCAAAAGTACCAGCAATTTCAGTGAAATTATTTTTTGACCTTAAAAAAGACCATCTAAAACAAGCAAGGGACCAAACCGGCAGCATGTACTCAGGCAAAACCATCGTAACATTTCTAACAGAGTAAATGCTGCAATGTTTTATTCCTTAGGGTGGTTATCTCAAAATCAACAGGGAAGTCATTATCATATATGGGTAGGAAAGGACTACAATAGATAGCCCCCTGTTTTATGCACAGTAAATTACTGTTGATATTTTTCTTCTTCTTTCTTTGCTTGTGGATAAAAGAAATTGCAAATGCACTATTTCATTTTGAATCTGTTAAAAAATACTGTGTTTGTAAACTTCTCCACTAAATTGAAAATGCAAGCAATTAAATGTACAAAATGCATCAATGTCTGACAATTTGAAACATCCTATTTTGTGATAAAAACTTATGAAAAGTGATGTTATAGGTGAATGTGCATTCAGAGCTCTATAACTTAATACACAATAGTTGTGCATAATAGCGTATATCAAACTGTACTGTCTAGTTTTATAGTTCTGGAACACTCAATTCTCTTCTTTGTTCCCCAGTGTCTTCAGCTCTCAATGGGGATATTAACATTGACTTTGCAAATATTGCAAGTTTCCCTTAATTGCTGATATATAACCAGATACTGGTAGAAAATTAAAGACACAAAGGATTGGTTGTTTTCCATAGTATTTGTGGAGAGTGGGCTTTCAGAATATAGATTTCTTCATTTAATGGTACTTTATGGTAGCATCCAAATTCGTGGAAAGGAGAATAAATCATCACTCTGACAATTATCTTGCTGTGTGTAGCTGGGAGTTAATGTTCTTTCAAGTGAAATAAAATATTCCAGTTGACCTGAGCATGTTTTGGATGATGCATAAGGGAAATAATGTATAAGGACCCATAGGAATGGAGTCCTTTGCCTCTGCTGGGAAGAGAGAGCCCAGTAAAGGTGCTGTGTTTCCCAGACAGCTTTCCTAGCATAAGTTCTGAAAGTCATCTGAATTCACCTGAGTTAAATGGAGTCTCTTTTTACATGAGTGCTGATAGCTACATCTCCATTGAAATAAATCCTAATACATGCTAACCTTGGTCTTTAGCTTTCACAGCTTTCTTCAAGAACAGTATTCCAATTAAATTAATCTTCAGCAAAACTCTGTGAATCAGCAGGTATTCTTTCTACCTTTTGCATGAGATATAAATACAAGAAGCAAAAAATTAGTCTCTGGTGAAGATGGTCACATATTTTATTTATCATCATGACTCATGGTTGCAACTGCAGAGAGGCAAAAGGAGCAAATCTTATATTTGCCAGCACTTAATTTCATGCGTGGTCAAGGAGCAACCTACTGTGCAACATGTACATTGGACTCCACTGAGCCAGTTAGCAATAAAGCCAGGACTGCATATCAAATTTACAGGAATGTGTAGCAGCACAGAACCCCAGCATAAAGCTGAATGCTGAATCCCTACTCTCTTGCTCCAGCTGCTGAGCTACATAGCCTCTGCCTCTCTAGCAAATATCTACAGTTTTAGGTGTGGCTCAGTCTTTCTCATGGTAAGATTCTTGTGCTACAAGGCTTCCCACTGTATAAGAGTGTTTTTGCAATCAGATGTGGTGTTATGAACTTTCCTTCCACTTCTGCCATGACCTGGACTCTGACCTTAGTCACTCCACTGTTCTTCCTTTCCTTATGGATTAGACCTGGATGAATAATAAACTTGCTTGTTACTCATTTTTTTCAGCAAAGACATGAGAAAATGCCTAGTTTAGGGTGCTCACTGTTACCAGTCACTGCTGTGAAACACCTGAAAAGCTACTGCTGAGAAAATATGCATAAGGAGACAAAAATTTTTATTTATTAAGTGTAGGTGCCATCAACTACGCCCTGAATAATTTTACCATATACTTTCTCTTTTTTTTTTTAATATTTATCACAAATAAAGTGAAAAAGATACTGGAAGAATTCCAATAAAGACACAGCTTTCTTCAAGGTTTTACTCATTTGAAGTCTGAGCACAGCCTAACTCAACAGCAGATTCCACAGCTGTAAAGTGTATTGTCTCTGAGGAAATTTGGAAGAACAATTTGCTTTTTGAATTTGCTTTGAATTAAAGCATCTCTTTGCTTATAGTCTGTACTCCAACCTGAATTTTTGAGCGACCTTGTAGGAACTGCATGACTCTGTAATTCTTTATGGCAGCCCATTGTGCTAACATATGTGCAGAGATGCTGATGTTAGGAGGCTCTATATAGAAGGAACAATAGAGAGATCCATGAGAGACAGGAGAAAGGAAAACAGACAAGAATGAGCATTTATTTTTAAACATATTTATAATTTTAAAAATGCCAATACATACACTCTCTTAGAGCATCTGCAAGGCTGTCAGATTGTCCACAAGGTACAGTATGTGTCCATTGTACAAACTTAATTACCCAAATACCCCTTTCTGAAGGAGTGCCTTAATGGCTTAATTACAAAGATAATTCCCTTGCTATTGCTACCCTAGGTTATGTGGGGACAATATTATACACCCATACCTTATCCTAGAACTAGGTTGGACCTCTCTATCACATCCTGATGGGGTATTGCAAGGGCTGAATATCAGGCATATCCTTTTCTCTAAAAACACTAATCGCTTCCTTCTTCTTCACTGGCACAGAAATGCAATTAAATCCTATCCCTTCACATTGGAATAATTTTATAATTAACCTTAGAATAGGTACAGGAGAATATAATTTGTTGCTGTCTACTCTCAAACCATTTCAGAAGAGTGTTCTCTGTGGTGAGGTATCCTCCCTTCAGGCAGGGTCTGCATCCAAGCTTTCATGAGGATAAGAAAACTTCATAGGAAGCACATCTGGAATGGCCTGAGCTGAAGGAAAATTAATTTCTTCACTCCTAGTAATGAATTTGACTTATGTTCTGAAATGTGAAACTTAATGTCCCTACAAATATGCATTTTTCCTTATTTTTTTATTTCTACCTATCTTCAAAGTTTTATGTGATCCATATCAATGAATAAAGAAATAATGGAAACCTAGAATGAGAGAATTTCTCCAACATCCAGCGACATAAATTTGAGTATCAATTTGGTGTGAAAGAAGAAAATTTATGATACATTATTTTCAACTGAGTTCATTTGAGATATATGTTTTTCAGCCTGTGGAGAGAGACAATTGCAGTATTTCACTATGTAAAGCAGCTTAAGCAGCAGTGGTGCAATGGAGTAAGTCTCAGGTGGAGTCCTGAGACAAGCACACTCATCTTTTCATTCTGAACCTGATCTTATTAATTACTATCCAAGGTAGCTCCTGAATACATGAGATTTCCATTCAGGCTGTAAATTAAGCATAGTATCCCCACGTTGCTGAGTGGCTGTGCATTACTCTTTTTTTCTTATAATGTGTATATTACACTTTTTCCAGTTATCTTGAAGCCACTGAGGGTCTTTATAGACTTCCTCTCCCATTACCTTGGGTAGTGGTGAGGTGGCAGTATTTTATTACCAAGCACAGAAGGGTGTAATAGAGTCAGCACCAGGGACAGATTTGCTTAGCTGTCACATGTGATAGGAGTGCTGAAATATTTCTTTCTCACAACCAGACGTCTGCATTTCTCCCTGGAAATTGCTTTTGCCTCTATCAGCTTGGTAGAAATCTAGTGTACTGACAAATTAAAATGAATGGTTAAGATCAGCAGATGGTTCAGATGCATGAGACACATAGAAACGTGATTTAACTGCCTAGTTAATGCAAGGTTCACAGTCTCTTTTCATCATGTCACTTTTTAATGGAGCAGAAAGAACAATTCTTGAATCGATTTCCTAAGATTTGCATCACAGTGCATTTACAAAAAATAATCACACATGGCTTAGGTTTCTGCCTCACTAGGTGTATTCACTAGTGTATTCACTATGACTTGGAAGGAAGAAGCTCTTACACAGGCCTGAGGCTGCCTTGGTGGCTGTGTCACGGTGTGTTTGACAATCTTTGTCCCCAGAATGTTGTACTACAGCTATGCAGAAGATCATTGCAATAAGTCACTCTCATCCAGCAGCACTTTGAATGTATTTCTGAGGCTTGGCTGTAAGCTCACAATCCAATTTTCCTACACATGCTAAGCTTGGTGCTACTCCCATAGCAGTCCCAAATGATGGCTGGTAGTCATGACAGACTGTTCTCAGCAGGACAGGAAACATAGCACTGGGGAAAAAAATCACTCCACCAAAGTTGTTTTTGAGACTCTCACAAAGTACTTAGTCTCCTCAGAGTCTTGTTGTTTAGTTTTTCTGTGGTCAGATAAGGCACCACTATACAGATGATTTCTGATTTTTTTTTCAGGATGGTAAGGAAGGTTTCTCTTTGTCTCATTACACTAACGATTGCACTAATTATCATGTTTATCTTGCTCTTGTTCTTTATTTCATCTGCCATGGGAACAGCAAGGATTAGGAAGTTTTCCATCCCTGCAATATCCCTTCACCCCCCTGAATAGATTAGGATTACTGTACCAAACTGGACAGAGTGTTAGGATTTACCTCCTAGACACTGCAAAAGGTCAACTCTTTGTGGCATTTCATTTAGGGTACAATAGAAACATCTGCTCAGGTATGCGCAGGAAATAGGCATTCTTACAAATCTGTTTATAATTAACATTTTAGAGAACTGACCCTAATTCTGGAATAGACTTGGCAAGGAGAGGACAGCAGCAAGGTGTCCCCGGATGTTTTCCAAAGGCATTATCTGTATTGCCAGATAGAGAATGCAAGTGTTTCAAATGTCAATTTTTCTGCCAAATCTGATACAGAGCATCTATTCTGTATCACATTCCTGGTAAGCAACACCATTGGTCATAAGGAAAAGCCTGTGGGAAAAAAATCACCTTGAATTTCATGGACTTTGGCTCAGGTCCTTTCTGTTCAAGAGCTCCATAAGATCAAACAGTGACAGCATAAAGATATGTATCTGTATGATTAAGTGGCAAATCAGATACAAAGAAACTGGCAAGGCTTTTAATCATTTAATGAAGGGAAACAAGAAAAGAGAAGCTGCCCAAAACAACACTATAAACAAGGACAAATTCACCCCTGAAACTGTAATGGATCTTATTTTTTAGTTAGTACTTCTCAAAGTGGAGAAGCCATCACTGACGTATTGCAATCTCCTATTCTGTAGATCACAAAAGCAGTGAAAACCAATACCATTGAAGGTTACCTGAAAAGCATTGACAGTAAACTAGACCAAAACTACCTTAATGAATTTTGTACTCTGGGTCAGTTAAAAGATGGGAAATAAATTTATATTCCAAAAGTAAAAAAGGCAGAATTCAGACCTCTTTAAAGAGCAGTTTTTCTGCACTTTCAGATGTGTTTTACTGGATAATTCCCAAAGATTTGAGATTAATGGATATCTTCTCCAAAGTCTAAACTCTATCTGGAAAAGTTTGATTGTGTTAAAGCCTCTGAACATGGAGTGGAAAATCATGTATCAAAGAGGTGATCTGATTTGCAACAAGAGAACATTTAAAATGCTAAAACAGATTGGTGAAATGCTAGATAAGTGAAAATGGTGAATTAATTTTTGCAGCAGAAGGGAGGACAAACAGTAAATAAAAATTCAGCTGAAGCAAAGTGGCTGTTCGCAGTCCAAGTCTTCAGCACTGTAATACAAATAAACGGATATGAATGACGAGAGCAGAATCTGTGTTTTGTAATAGACAGGACAAAATGTCAGGACACTAAGTCCTGAAAAAAAATTAAACAAATCTTTGACACCTAATGCTCCAGTCAGTGTCAACAAGTCAGCTGTTTCTCAGGGATAAAAACATATCCGATAACATATTTTACTACCACATACTATTTTTTATCACATGTCACATGCACTTTTTACTTTCTTCCATTCCAGCCACCTTGTAAAACATATTTTCCAATTTGATTTGTTTATGGTCAGTCCCTAGTGAGTACTGAATTTTTATTGCAGATGAGAGTCATACATTTCAGAGCAAAGGAAGCTAGGCACTGAACCTAAAGAATTAACTGGTTTCGGTTCAAGCTTATAATTTCTCTTTGACATAGATCTTATATTTTTGAAAGATGACCGACATTCACTTAAAGATGTAGAAGTTACCATATCACAGTGAGAGGTCTCTGTGGTCACCTAGTGGAATTCAAAGGAAGTTGCTAAAACCAGTCTCCCATGCAATAGCAAAAAAAAACCTTGTGAGGGTGCTTGCTATCCTTATCATCTGAGTGTTTACACTGTGTCAATCAACATTATTTCTCCTCATCCAGACTTGGCAGATTGTTTGAAGCAAATTGAAAAGCCAGCATCTCCTGGCTCTAGATGCTTGTAGCATCTTTCTACATCCCCTTTGCTCAGACATAAAGGATAATGTAAAATTAAAACTGTTGTAGAATCAAGATGAGTATTTCATTAACTACGCTGTGAAATACAAATAAGCTGCATGCAACATGAGTGAGGCACAACCACCAAGCTGGGCACGGACTTTGACAACAGCTCCAGCTCTGGGTCCTTTTGTATTCCGTCAGCAACACAGTAATCTCATTTTTCTGATTCAGAGATGTTCAGCTGGGCTGATTCAATAGCATTTCTATTAAAAGCCGGGTAATCTAATTTACCCACAGACAAAAATCACTCATTTTCAGATACGATTTGAAGGGGGTATAACTGATTCTGTACTCTTTGTGGTCCGACTGGCACTGCTGTTCCTGTGGCGTGGCTTTAGGACCACTCACAAGGATCAGCGATTACAAGCAAGCGGAATCAATCACGGAAGGGCAGTCTTTGTGAGGTTCGCTTTTTTCCTCGGCAATGAGCACAGAGAAGGTTTTACATGGGAAATGTGCTGTGGAAGGGGGACTGTAGGGACCCTAAAAGGGCTGGTGCAGACTCTGCTTGGCTTTTGAGCATCCCCGGGTGTCGCAGCTCCGGCCCCTCCGCGGGCTGTGGCCGCCACCTGCCAGTCGCGCCCGGCACTGCCGAGCCTGAGCCCGGCTCACCGCCGCTTAGGACAGGGCTTAACAGCGCAAAGACGAGTTTAAGGGTTCTCGAGTGTCCCCCGAAACAGCGGGCAGGGATCCCAAAAGCTGAAGACAGGCTTAAGGGAAGCGCCTGGGTGCCACTGATGGGTCCGGAGCCAATCACCTGCTCAGGACTTGGAATTGGGAATGAATTCCAGAGCTCTGGCTGCCAAGGCTGCCCAGCAAAACGTGCTCACAGGTTGCAGCAGAAGCAAATGCTGCTCTTCCTACCGTGCCCTGGCTCCCTGGTGAAGGTGCATCCCCACCCCGAGGGTGGGGTGTCCCATTTGGGTACAGCCAAAGCTCGCTGAGCGCAGAGCTGGGCTGGAAATAGCTCGATTTAAGCTGGAAATACCGCAGCAAATACCACATCAAGGAGGCTGCTTCAAAGGCCTGAGGACTCTCCCACACATTGCCACCAGTGCGTGCTCCTGGCCAGGCGAGAGGAGGATGAAATATGTCACTTGGGCTTGGTGCCAGGTGGGGACTTGTACTGCTTTTTCCAGGCTGGATTTCTGTTGTATGTTGTGAGGATTTTGTTTTGTTTTTAAACACAGCTTTCCTGATTGAAATCAACCTCAATGCAAAAGAGACACTAGGCTCCTCCAGCTCTCAACAAAATCTGCATGTTAGAAGCCTGTGTTGATGATGTGGAATAAATTATTCCAGGGAGGGTAAAGAGGATTTTCAGGTTTAAAGTCCTGTTATGCAAATCACTTGTCTTCTGTTCTGCCTTTGCATTAACACAGCCTGTCATAGTTCTTCCGCCACGCTTCATCTTCTATTTCCAAATCTACATTTTTTCAGACAATTTGATTTCAAAATTATATTTACATTCTTAACTTCTCTTAATGAGCTTATTTCATTGGTAGCGTAAACCTAATTATGAGTCACACCAGGGGCTCTTTTGCTGTGAATATTTCCTCCAATTTAGCCTGATCAAAGATTGCTGGGCCATGTGAGAACCACAGCTTCAGACATTGCACTCATGTACATTAAGAATGAGTTAAATATTTTAAATGGAAACAATCTGCTCAAGATAGTTACATATTTGGTAGAGACCAGAGGCTGAGTTCAGACTATCTTTAAAAAGCAAGAATAGCCCTTAACATTTGGGGTGTACTGTAACATTTTTTCCTTTGGAAGACGTCCAAACGGGGCAAGTTCCAATAGCTGTTCCTCAAAGCTACACACTGCTAATAAATAAAATAATAATAACAATAATAATAATAATAATAGTAATTACGACAACAACAGTGTGGATTTTTTAAAGGCTTGGAGGGGAGAGGAGGTAGGGTTGTTTGTTTTTTTAACTGAAATCTGTATTCCAGTGCTTTGATGTCTTTTGCAATTTTTAAAATGCCTGTTTCCATTCTTTTATTTTTTCACTGACCACATTTGCTCAGATGTAAAATGGCTCTCAGTTATTAGAATGTATACCCCAAACATGTGCACTGCAGAACAGGTTGTCAATAACAATATTGCTATGCATCTTCTGCTTAATCCTTTTCTCTGTCAGAGCTGTCAAATCTGCATGCAAGGGTAAAGTTTAGGCTAGGGAGCCACAGGCCCAAATCTCTAACCTCATCCCTGCCTCACTGTAGAGCAGATTTTAAAATCTGACCCTTATATTTGCCTTTTTTATTTGCTAAGGTGGGATGCTTAGCTGCCTGAAGCATTAGCTCCTCACTCACTCCCTAGAGATGTAATGTGGAACAGGAAAGCACGTGTGGTACTGCACAACAGCTAGAGATGGCATTATTGCTTCAGAGGTTTTCTGAGCAGACTTTATATGCCATCAGTTAATTGCTGAGAGTTATTTAGGAATTTAGATGTTTATATTCTCTATACTTAGTTTAAATCATAAGCAAATCCCCATGCTTAGTCAGAGCTCCTCCTGAATAGATCAGGGTCAGTCTGGCCCAGAACCATTTCCTGCATCTGTTAAGAAATATTTAGTATCCCATTCATATGCTGAGAGATTTTTTTTTTTTTATCTCTATGCTGCACTTCAGAGGAAAAAAATACAGTTTTTAATCTTGGGTTTCGAATTTGCATAACCCTCACCACAGCTGTGAAAGGGAAGAGATTTCATGCCTGAGCAGGATAACAAGCCTTGATGGTCCTAAGCAACCTCACCTGTAACCTCCACGCACGCCCCTTAGCGAGAAAGGATGCCTGTCCTCCCTTGCTGCTGCAGAGATGTCCTGGAAGAGAAGCAGCTACAAGTTCTGTCTCTCTGGCTTACTGCTGCTGGTTTAACTCAAATATCATTATTATTTAGTTGCTGCTGTCAGTTTCTGTGGTACAGGAGGCTATGAAGGACTCATATGTGCCCCACCTGTTGAGGTGGGTAAGTAGCTTCATTATTCCTCTGCAAACCTTGAAAGACTTACATTTCTTCTTGTTTTTGCCAATTTTATGTGTCTCAAACTTGCATATAGCTGCTCCTGACTTCCCCAGGGAAAGTGAGCAGAGTACCTAATCTTAATGGTTGTGCTTCATAACTGCATTTAACTTTTAGCAAATATTTGTAGAGTCTTTAGTTAATACATGTAGATAAAAGGCAGTAACTAAGGACTGAGAACATAAAGGGAACATCCAAAAAAGCACAGCCTTTTTATACCTAATTAAGAAGAAATACTATCTTAATGAAAACTCTCAAGTAAGTGGAGAGTGAGTGAGGAAAAGCAGATCAAAGACACTCGATGAAAACCCATTTTATATGAAGTACATTATTCCTCACAACACAACTTTGTGTTGTGAAAGGGAGTGCTGCAATATTGGCAGTAGACATATTGTGAGGTTAAATGTGTTAGTTTTAGCATCTTTTTGGCTTATCCTGCTTTTTTCTCAGTAATCATTTTCCAAGTACAGCACTACTGAGCTTAATGTACATACAGTGGTAGCATCTCAGTAAATAAAAACAATCACTTAAGGATAGATGCTGTTACTATTTTGTGTTTTGTGCTGTTGTTCATGTTTGAAGCACTGTAAATCTGTATTAATGCCACTTAAGTAAACGGAACTAATCTGGTCTTAATTGTATTTTGATTTCCACTGTAAGGAGCCCATAGCAAGATATGATTTCTGGAGTAAATACGTATATTCCCTGACTGGATCATGAAACATGAACAGAACTACTACAACTGGAAGAAAATATTAGCGGCAAAACACAACACAGAAATATGAATTTTAAGTTCTCATATGCAAATATTGTTTGGAAGTCTTTGCAGCTCCACCAGTCCTACAACTGAAACAATGTCTAGTCACTAACTCACCAAGTCGAAAATTAAATATGTTTCAGCGTGGACAAGGGGATAACGTGATCCTGAGAAAGGCTGTACTAAGTTAAGGATGAAAGAAAAAAGTCAGCACTAGGCAAAATAGACATTTGTTCTACCAGCAGAAATGTAATAATACTTTGTTCATGATGCCTTCCAGTCTGCAGCTGGGAGACTTCCTGAGACAGAGGTTATAGTTACAACTTAATGGTTGTTAAAAAATCCCAAACTGATAATACCCTAATGGCATGGGGTTTTTTCATGAAGTAGTTTCACTGCCTTTTAAAATCATTTTTGGCTTCCAAATTCAGCACAGTCTACGGATGTGGAAATACTGCCTGACCCTTCATTTTTTTCTTCTTTAGTTTTAAACCTCTTTTGTTTTGATGCCCATTTATTGTAACAAGACTAACTGAATCATCAATGTCATGCCTTCATATCCCCCCTGCTTTTCTATTTGTCTTTTTTTCCACCTCTCTTTAGGGTGTAGGACCAAACCTGAATTCTCTGTTCGAATTCTCTGGCTATAAACTCAAATACAACAACAAAGAGTTAATGTACTGAAACAGTAGTGATTCCTGTTTGTTCTTTAGTCCTTCCCTAATAATTTCAAGAATTTCATTACCTAGCTTAGTTAAGGCAAACTAATAAATTGGCCTATTCAGAGAGCCATTAACAATGACTCCAAGATTATTTTTTTCCCCCATGAAAGCTTCTGTATATAATGATACTATCTCTATAAGCCAGTCTTTGTGACTGATTCTGCATTACAAGACCCTTTTCTGACACCTACTTAGCTGGAAATTCAGTATCGTGAGACTTCTGCAATTCTTCAAGTTCAGCTTCTTTTTACTGTACCAAAGGATTTTGTAAAATTCTATATAACCCTGCCATCCCCTTATTTACTTACTTCCCCCCTAGCTAATGCATATAGTGCCTATTACAGATTAATGTGGGATTGTGTTGATAAATTGCTTCTTGAAAAAGCAAACTAGTCTTTCATCTCTGATTTAATGCCTTATTTATTTATAACAGCATCTATCTTCTTACTGTGTAATAGATTGCTTCCCTCTCCCCCTCGTATCTTTTGGTGAGTGACCTTGCCAAAAGCCTCTGAAAATCACACGTTTATCTGTCTACTTCTGATTCAAGGAATACCAAAATAACTCCGTGGCATAATTTCCCCGTACAAACCTGTCCTGAGCCATTATTCACACGATAATTTTGACTTAATTCTATTTTCTACTGTAGCCAAATTTCAAAATCTGATTTAACAGTTTGCATTTGTTTGCAACCTCCTTAGAAGCCTTTAAAAAAACCCCAAAACAGCAAGCCTGTTCTTGCACTCATCAGCTCTGGCCCCCTGTGCTGCAGTGAGCTAGAGTTTGATCATTTTCTATGTGACTACCTTCTCTGGATGGGCATCCAGAGGCACAGGGAAGTGTGGAGCCATGGCATGTGTTTGCTGTGTGTGGCTTTGACCTCACAGTGCACTGGAAAAAAAGTCTACATGTACGCACTTATTATTATTATACCTGTACTCACTTAGTATTGCCAGGGAAAGGGAGAAACACTAGAATGGCTGTCTGTAAAGAGAAAGCTGTGGATGATTAAAAACCTCACTAAACAATCCTTTGAATTCTGGATGAACCGTTTCTGTAGCCTGAAATGCAGGTGTATTTTAAGACCTGTCATTACTGCAGTCTAGAAAAGGTTCTTTGCTTCTGGAGCTCCACAGATGTTAGCAAATTAAAATTTAGATTTGCAATATGAATGTATGTAGAGATGGAGAAATGATTATCTGTTTTCTTTCTGAAGCACAAAGACTGAGTAATTGCCCAGACAACATTGGCAGTTTGAGTGAAACAAACTTAATTTTTGTAACTTACTCCTATTTGTAAATTATGGGTTTGACTTTCACAATTAAGTATCATCTATCATCATATGGTGGAAAATGTTATTTTACTTTTAATCACTTTACCTTCTCTGTTTTACAGAAACTGGTGTGCTTATGTCCATACTAGACTCGTACCTACAGTTGTGGTGGACAACCTGGAAACCTTCTCATCAGGCAGAGCAAAGCCTTGCACTTGGCAAATTGGATCCTGTGCTCAGAGGTATGGAGAACTGGGGAAAAAAGTGTATTTGCAAATACTTTAATTACAACCAAATACACCATAAATGTGAATATAACTTTAAAAATTGAAAGAGAAGCATGAAGGAGCATACCCTCACTCTTGCACCATCCAGTCAGTTCAAAGACTTCGAGTCAAAGAGAGATGCACAAGCCCAAAGCTTTAAAGCACACGTAGAGAGGAAAATCCTTTCTGTGCAGTTTTCCAAGCTTGTGCTCTGTTGAAGCAAAACGCTTCCCCTGAGAGGCATAAATATTTTTGTTATTATCTCTCTGCTGAGTGCTTATTTCTGGCACAGCTCTGGTCAGGCAACGAACCTAGAGAAGTAATTGGCCTGGGTGGAACTTGTAAATAATACATTGGTTAAACATTCAGATTGTCCTTTGTGGTTTGGGTGCCTCATTGTATTCTCCGAATGTTAGATTTCAGTCCTAAGTGAAATTGGATTTTAATGCATGAATTTGGAAAATGACAAACTGAAAGAGCACCAACAAAATGCAGATTGTAAATGTATTTTTCCCTGGACAAATTTTAAAAGCCTCTTAAAAGTCAGTTTGACTGTTCTGAGAATTGTCCTCTAGATGGTATGGCAGAACACACTTAAAGCTTTGAGTTGAAACTGGGAATAGAGCTTCCTTAGCATTTGGTGACTCTGAAATGCAATCAACTGCATTTTTAATGCATTGGGAGGATATTTTTTTGGTATGACAGCCTTTAAAGTTGTCTCTTTTTCTGGAGTTATTTATACAGGGATTGTGTGTACAAAACAATTCAGTAACTGTTTCATCATCGTATTTTCTAAGATTTTAGGTGTTCTTAGTTTAGTGCTTAGTAACTAGTAATAGCATGTAATATTATTTTTATTTGAAGTGCTTAGTAACTAGTAATAGCATGTAATATTATTTTTATTTGAACTTTGTATTTACCATCTTAAAAGGGCGAGGAGAGTTGCTGTAGTTTATTCTGTATGCCCTACTCCAGCATCTTCATTCTAAACTGACTTCTCTGTGAAGCTAACAAACTTAGAAGTGGTGGGGTAGCCAGGACATGCAGAATCAGTTGGAACGCAGAAATAAAATTAGTGCTTCTTCTGCAGTTGAATACTGTAAAAGTATTAACTGAGGCGTCACAATTACTAAGCCAGGCCTTCCTTTCCTTGAAGTCCAGAGTGGCATTTTTCACACTTTATTGGATTAATGTTTGTATAATCTTGTTAAAAATAATCAGAAGGGAAGCTTTCCAGTGCCCACTAAATATGTGCTGATGTGGTGTAAATTTATTGTGAATTCATTTTTCTACCAATTTCCAAGAAAAGTGGTATATGACAATTGTGGTTTTGGCTCACTTTTTTCAGTTTAGTTAGTTGTTAATTGTAATGTCTTCCGTAAGAGATTGCAGTATTTGAATCCTGATTAAGATATTCTGGGAAGAAATTTAAATAGACATCAGGTTTCTTTAAAATTCATGCAGATAATCTGGAGGCTGCAATATTGAAGCTGTGATTGCTAATGAAACACCAAACCCTGGTTAGAATTCACTTGGAATTTCGAGCAGTAATGAAAGGATAGACATGACAAGTGAGATAATATAATGAAGTTATGGGGGTATCTTACAGCTCCTCTTGGGTTACTAAAATAGATTTAAATTGCTCTCATTTTACAGGTCCCAGACAACAACACACCAGGCTTACAGAATCAAACATAAAATAGTGACATCACTGGAGTGGAAATGCTGTCCTGGGTACAGTGGGCAAAACTGCCAACCCAAAGGTGAGTAGAGTTGTAAGAGTCTCGCCTATTCACTTCAGCAAAAGAAAACAATGCAAGTTTGGTCTGTGAGCAAATGGCTCTCGAAAACCAATGCAGTGCTTTCTGTTCCTTTAAAACCAGAAAAAATGCACAGTAAACTAAAATGCTTTGGGATGTTGACTCTTCCCTGCACATGAATTTCCAGAGCAGCTAAGCAGAGTCTTCACTTCTTCCACTCTGAATAAAGCTCACAAAATCCCCTGCCATATTTCATTTTGCTAAAATATGGAGTTTGCATTCAGTGCGTCTCTACTTTTGACCTTTTAGTTATTGAATATTGCAGTGCTGGGGATATTAAATCCAGGTCCTCTATTGAATACTTGCTGTAATATTCCTCTACAGCACTGTTACTCTTTTGCCTTTTGGTTTCAGGCTCTAAGAATGTATTTTGTTTGCCATAAAACAATGTATCAACTTTTTTTTACCTTTCTGAATTTTGTAGTTCTTCTGCTGTTCATTTGAGTAGTGACCACATTTTTCTAGGTATTACACATGAACCCTGTATAATTGTGCCCTTTTTGACAGAATAGCCTTTTACCTTTGCCCTGGTGATCAAACACGTGGCATCACATTGTAGTTTTACATCTGTATAATAGCTATTTCTTTGCTGCTGGCCTTAAGCAAGCAGTCCTTGAAAAATTAGATATGGCATCACCATACAGGTTTTAAATTAATGAATATTGCAAGAAAGGCTATTAGATGTGATAGGGAATTCAATCAGCAGTGGTAAAGTAAAGGGCTGTGATTAAAAATTAATGTAGAGGAATGAAGAAAAATCACTATTGTTCACATCCAGGAGGGAAATTTCAGTGCCAAAGAACCAGAACCTTGGCAGACCCAAAATTATCCTCTGCACAGCATGGTGTGGAGCCAGATATTAACGGATATAACAGACCATGGTTGGTCAGCAAGGCTGTCCAGTGAGCATGGATCGAGTGTTATAAATGTTTCCTTTCAGAGAAAAGCAGACATTAGCAAAAATAGAATAAAAAAATGTAAAGGATGGTATAGAAGGGGGAGGTCACAGTTTAGAAAATGCAAATGACACCAAAACAACAGGCAAACATTGACCAGGAAGAAAAGCTGTATAACTCAATTTGTAGTGGCATCTGTGTGAAAAATAAGAATAAAGGAAAGTGCTGTGAAGTGTTACAGGAGCTGGTGTTACATCTCCTGGGTTCTATTTTCAAACCTCTTCTGGCTTGCTGAATAACTTGGGGAAGCCACTTATAATCTGCATAACCAAGTTTACCCATCTAGAAAATTGAGATGACACTTATCTCACAGGGGCACTGGGATATTTAATTAATTAATGCTTGTAGAAGTGCTTAAAGAGATTGGGATGAAAGGTGTTATGTCAGAGAAGCTTTTCTTCCTTGCTTCTGGAATCCTGCCTCCCATGAGAAGCAGACCACCAGCACAAGCCTGCCTGTATTGTTCAATTCCCAGGAAGGGATGTCGGCTAATGAACTTGAGCAGCTGGGAGCCCAATAGCCTTGTCTTCCTGTGCTCTACAACAGCAGGGAGAGATGCTGGAAGTGCTGAGTGAGGCTCTCCCGAGCCACTGAGCCTCCCACTTGGCCTCTGTGTTGTTTGACAACAGAACTGTTACTGAAGGGCTTCTGTGCCAAGGGAGCTGGGGTGTCCTGACAATCCTTTAGATCCTGGGAAAGCGCTGTTAGTGTGATGTGGGCTGCTTGCAGCAAATGCTAATTTAAAATGCCTTCTGGTTTAACTTCTCTCTCAGACAGAGTGAAGTCATATGTAACTATTTCAGTCTGGTAGTCTAGGCAGGAGGAACCACTCACCAGCACCTGGTAGTTATTACCAGGCATCTGAAAGTCTTATTTGGTAGCCCCGTTGTAACTGCTTGGTTACAGATGCTCCGCAAGGTAGTGCAGTATAGTAGGACCCACAGCTGCTCTGTGGCTTAGAGAGGGTTAATGAATGAGGTTTGTTTTGAGAAGTATTCTCTGGCCTGGAGGCCAAGAAGAGAAGGAGGTAAGTGGAAAGAAAACCTGAGCTGGGAAAAGTATTTTTGGAAAAGTGTTACGGAAAACAGAGGCATAGATGGCTTTACACCAATCAACATTATGTTGACTAATTGTGACCAATGAAGAAAGTGTAAACTTTCTGGTGTCTATAAAAGGCAGCCAGCTGTTGTAATAAACGGAATATTAGTCTTTTGAAGTATAGTGTGCCTTTTTGTGTGTTGTGCCTGCCCCTACAGCAACAGTGCAGTAGTGAGAGAGATGCAAGTGATGTGTTCAGATCACTGTTTCTAACCTTACCTCCTTTGTGGTAACACATGACAAAATTGGCTAAGACATGGATCCTATTCCAGCATGGACAATGCAATTTTTTTTTTTTTTTAATTATAAGAATGAAAAAATGGAGACACAATTTCTTAGAAGTCTAACGAGACAACTCAGTATGGACAATTCAACAATTAAAGCATCATCATTTTTACCTGGGAATATCAAATGCTTAACTGGGAGCAAACCCACTAAAACAAGAAGACAATTAAATTCTGAGTTGGAGACTTCATGACATGTCACTTTCACTAAACACAGCTTTATTTTAACTGTGTGTGTGTAGTAATGAAATCCTGGCTCCCTCATGCAAATTCAGAACACCAAATTATATGGTTTGGAGCCAGCAGTCGCTGTCAGCACGGAATTCCCTGGCGTGGCAGTGATGACATTCTTCCAGCAGATGGCCATGCCATGTCCCAGCCTAGGCGCGCAGAAAAGGTGGGAATTCGCCTTGAAACACGGGAAACAGGAGGAAATTACCTAACCCCCCCTTTGGGAAACCCTTCAGCCATTCCTGATTCATCAAAGATACATTGAGTCAAAAAGACCCAATCTCCATTTTTTTAATATTCCCTGAAATGATTGTGAGTGCTGTGTTTAAAAATACATGGGACAATAAATTATACATCTAGGCCAATATATTCGATGATAGACACCTAATGTTAAATTTCTGTATGCATTACCTGTTTTTTCTGATACAAATGGAAGAACTCATTGCTCAGGATTTTGTATTTCTGCTTTTTTGGTTTTGTTTGTGGTGCTTTCTTATTGCAAATGGCACCTCTAAGGTGGGTCTAGTTGTCTAATTTGAATTTTTTTTCTTGGCTTAAACTGAGCATGACATATCTAATTTTTAAAAGGTCTCAAATGTAAGTAATTTGATGGCTATTTCTACCCTAAAGAGTATGTGTATTAGGTTTTTGGTCTGGTGCTCCTATCACACCTGCTGTTATCCAGCATCTACAATGGGAAATCTCAGCTGTGGGAATAAGGGGCACATAGATGTAATCACCATATGATGTCTTGGAGTGATTCCTTTGGAAAAGGCCTGAGCCACGCTGGAAGAATGATGTAGGAGATGCTTTATTGCCAGCGACTCCTCTGAATTTGTTTCACAAATGAAAAGCCGGAATTTCTAATGCTACTTGCAAAGTACCTTTCCTGTAGCACGGTGAGATTTATTAAGTATACGATATGTGACTGTCTGTGGGTGAGGTTTGTGTGTGTGTGTGCATCACTGGCTCCAGTCCTTGCTGCTGACAGAGATGCTCTATGTCCTGGGTCTCACAGCCATTATGTTACCTGAACATTATGTGTTGCATGAACAATTTTAAAGCATTTGTAGAACAAGCACACGGGGAGAAATATGTATCCTTGGAACTTTAAGAGTGAATAAAACTGTAAGGGTTTGAGTATTTTAGAATGTGAGGAAATTGATTTATTAGGGAGGATGAAAGATAAGGTGGATAGTATATATATAAAAAAATGTAGTGTCTGTAGCACCAAGAGTGTCAGTGAATGCATTTAGAGCAACAGAAAGACCAGTAAATGAAAGAATAACAGGACATTGATCAGCTGGTCTTTATCACAGGCAAGTAACCCACTCCCTTGTCATAGATTGTATCATCACAACACCTACTGATAAATCCTGCGTAATGAATTGGGCTGACTGCAAGAATTTAGCTTCTGTCAATAACCATGCCACAGAAAGATAACAGAAACTGCTGAAACTATAACCATTTGAGGATTCTGTATTTCTTATCAGGCAATTTCAAAATATTTTATCAAACTATTGGTCCATATGATAATTTCACCTGAGTTCCTATCCTAACTTTTAAACACCCTAACTTACAACTTAAATACCTTATATTGTCCTAATTGCAGTCTGTTTATCTTCAAATGAACTATGTGAAACACGGAATTTCTTGATTCAGCATTTTAATCCGTTTCCCTGGAAACTCACATTATGGCTAAACTAGATTTTAATATTTGAAGTGTAAAATAATGTCACCATACCCAAGTTACTCTGCTTGTACTGTACTAAAGACTGGAAATCACATTAGTGCCACATAAGTGGCATTGCTTAGATATGCTCCTCCTGGAACATTGACTTCAAAATGTTTCATGAACTGAGCAAGTATATAAAAATGAGTATCAATTTACACTAGCAAATTTATTACCTGATTTGTACACATTTTCTTTTTTTACAAAAATAATGAAATGAAAACAACACCATGTGGAGAATCTATGTCAAGAATATGGAAATCTCAGTTCAGTTCCCAGATCAGTTCACTACTTTTTTTGTGAGTGAAGGCACTTAACTCTCTGGATCTCAGTTTCTCCAGCTGTGATATTGACTTAATGTTAATCCAGCTATTTGCAAATTGCTTTTGGATCTTTTGGTCTGAAATGTAAAATAAGCACAGATAATCCCATCTGCCATTACCAGAGAAAATATTTGCAAAACTGCCTCCTCTGTGAAGTTTTTTTATATGTATATCAGCCGTATATCTCAGATGATATTTGTTGGAACTTAGAATTTGATTATGTTTTGAAATTTTTTTAATTTTTTAGGTGCTGCAAAAATGTAATATCATCATTGTCTTCAGTAGTATGATTTCCATGGTGGAAGATCTGTGTAATCTGTAAAAAAAAAAATTAATTAAAACAAAAAAAAAAAAGCCAAAACAAAAACAAACAAAAAAAACCAACTGAAAAAATCAGTGTCAACAAACCTGGTTAATTTTCTAACCATAAAAAAACCCTAATTAACTTTACAGCTGACACTCTCTGTATTGCCTTTCTACTGCTGTTTTATATACTTCTAAAATATTCCTCTAGAGTTTTTAGCCCTGTGCATTTAAAAATTCTGTTCATTATAAAGCAAATTTTGATGTTTTGATATTAACATGAGCCCCTGCCAGTCTTGAGAAGTCTTTCATAAAACCAGTCAACATCTTCAGCGATGTGGTCCCATGTTAGATGGAACAGATAGGAGTCACTGCAGATGATTAGGCTTTGGTACAGCTGCTACAGAATAAAGAGAGAAAAAAATTGTTATGCAATCATCCCAATTTTCATGTTCTGTGGTTCACTCACATCCTTTACTTTCCTCTTTCTCCCTTCTCTAGCTCAAGAGCAGCAATCAGTTCTACACAGCAACCAGGCTGAAAGCAGCAGAACTGTTGGTGAGAGGACACCAGGAGCTCTACAGGACCCCAGTGGGCCAGGTCAGTTGTTAAAATTGCTCTCACCTCTACCCAGTCACCGAGATCAGTGCAAAAACAATTTGAGGAAAGTCTCTGCCTACTGAAGGGACCTGAATGCAATGTCAATTTCTATCAGTCATGGTGCAGTGGTTTGCTCTTCTGATAAAGATGGGCAGAAGATACTGAATTTAAATGTACCAGCAGGTTAGAAATTAGAGGGTTTTGTGCCTAAATTAAAACCAGGGAAGTATTTGGTATAGAAATATATAAACTATTATGTCATTGAATACAATAGATTAATTACCAAGAGAAAAAAAAAAAAAAGAAAAGGAAAGAGAAAATGAAATCAAAAAACAGAGCAAAAAACTCCAGCCCAAATACAGGATAGTATAGACCAGCATTGCACATAGAAGAAAATGTAATGAAGTTATTGACTATCTGAATACGTGATTATTGCTATACATTTTCCTACAAAAATTGGTTCTTTATTCAAAATCAGTACAAAGATGTTTCAGACCTTAACAAGGGCAGCTCAGGAGTTTTTTAAGCTACTATGTCTAGGATGATCAAGTAACTAAGAAATATAGCAGTAGTTTAAACATTTATACCAGAGATGCTTTAGAGTATTTCTTATTGCCTTATGCATTTGCTCATTATCGTGTTTACTTTACAGAATCTGGATATTATGTTTTTGGAATATAATGTCAGTGTTGTCTCACAAAAATATGTATAGAAAAATAAGAATTGTAATAGCTGATCAGTAACAAAAAAGATGTATTCAAATAGTGATGTGTATCGAGAACCTGTGTTAGGTGACTGCTGTGTGAAAAGCTTCTCCACGTTTTGGTCACTAATTTCTGAAGCTTTGTTCTGGGTGAAATCCTGTGAGGTTTGCAATTTTAGTCAGCGGCACCACGCTGTCGGCTACATGTGCTGTGACACAAAGGGTGACCATTTATCATGGGGGTAAAACCTCATACCCCCAGTGTCTGGGGGTCAGGTCAGAGGTGGGGTTTGGGGCTCCAAGGGCAGCCAGAGTCCCAGTTTTGGTCGTGGGGAAATCCTGCAATGCTCACGATATTTGGAGGCAGCACGTGACTTTGGCCACATGCACCTGGTCTTGATTGGTGGCCCTTTTCTACTTGAAAAATGTACTTTTCATGGTGAGGAGCCAAAAAAGGGCCATGATGTGAAGGACTGCTTAATGGAAGCATATTCCTTGAACTTTCTTACGACCTTCCTTTTCTTTTGAATTTACCTTCTGTTGTTTTTGGCTACATTGGCTTTTTGTATAGCCATCAGTGGTTCCATGCTGTGGCATTGTTGTCACTCACCTATTGGCCTATATCCAGAAACATTTTACTGAAGCAAATAAATAAGGCAGGTTATATTCTCAGGTCTGTGTTTTGTGGATTTAAATACCTTCTTGTGGGCTATAATGCATGCTGAGAGAACAGGATGTCATAATTAAGATTGCTGCAGAGTTTTACGGAGATTTTGCACTTGTATGTACTTATATGTATGTATGTGCTTTATTTTAGATAGACAGAAAGAAAAAGAGAGGGAAAGGTTGAGTCTGGCATGGAGATATAGAGTGGTATTTTCAAAGGGAATTAGGCTGTTATGCCTTGGTGATACTGTGTGAGCAACCAAGTCTCTCAGGGCTGGAGGGAGGAGGATGTTTAGTAAAGCAGACAGAGCCTATTATGAAAAAGTGAGCTTGATCAATAGAGCTCTGAGACATGCCACTTCTGTTAGTAGGAATTATGCTCTGAGAAATAAATCTGAAATTGGAATCTCTAACCTCCATGTTAATTGCTTTTCATTTATTTTAAAATCAAATTGGGTCAGTCTAGAAAGAGAGAGACCTGTTCAGGCTGTCAACCCTGCCATGGTCTGTCATTCCATCAGCACCTGCTATGGCTCTACAAGCCAGGTTCTGCTCCCAGCTCCCACTAGGCAGCCGTGCCACTTTCAGGCATAAAAACTCACTTTCAGGTTCATCTACCTTCTCTTCCTCCCTCGGTGGGAGCTGATAGAAACCAGGCTAAAAAAAAAGCATTACACCCTGCAGGTTAGTTATCAGTTTGGGTGACTGTGCATGAGCCACTAATGAATTCAAATCCTTTTCTCATAGAAACAATTCAAGCAGAAGTGTCCAGACCTGTTTGTCTCTCACGAAGCTGTATTATGAAGACAATGGTCTGTCAATGGCCTGTCTTTGTAGTGCCAGACATAGGAATTGCCAGAGTCTAAGCGAGGTGGTTGAGTTAGAAACAATTTATTATCTGTGTAAGTAGATACCTTGAGCAGAGAACACAGTTGGAAAACCTAACATCCTCACCTAAAGGAGCCTTACTCTCCAGGCTCTTACTGTTATGGCCTTTACAGCCAACATGCCTCTACAGACAACATTCTCATGGGTGTTGGCCTGCTTCATCTGCATCTGTATGAACCTTTCCATACTAGAATTTTCAAGAATACAGGTCATCAGAAGAATATGCCCTTTTGCATATATCTTGCTTGGGTTTTTTTGGAACCTTTAGACCCCTGTACTTAGATCTGATTTCTGATTAGAGCTGTTTGCTGCCATAGAGTAGACACTGATTCTGTAACGAAAAGTGACAAAGGATCAATAGCAATACTGTAAACTTACAGTAATAAATATTCATATGCAATGCTAAAGAATCTCTTCCATAGCAGTTTATTAAGTTACAGTATAGCCCAGATCATTTGGGATATCGTATGCCAAACATAGGCTGTTTAGGCTGAATTATTGACGGGGATTTTCTAGCTTTGCTTACAGGAATTCAAACATCTAATTTTATCATCATCTTCTGAAAATCCCAGAGTAAGTTTGATATCTGTTACCTGTCAAACTCAGATGACTGGCTCAAGTAATGTGGAGTCCTAATTTTCAACATCAAGGCATCTTAAAAGCATCCATCTAGGCCTTTTTATTTCCTGAAGAGACTGCAAGTGTCAAGAACAATTTGGGTAGGTTTTAAAATAAACTCGATTTTGCAGGTTAAGCTTCTATTTTTAATGATAGACTAATCATTATTCCGAAGTAATTTATCTATTAGCTGTTTTTCTGCCTTGCTGCTATGTTGAATAATTCTTTATTTTGACCCACACAATGGAAAGATGATGTATTCCTTCAGACATAAGTCTTGTAAATTCGCGAAGTTGTGTTATAAATGGTAAGTAAAAATGAATGCTTTTGTGACTGTGTTAAAGAAGATTGACTAAATGAGAGTTAACTGAATACCCTGTAGGGTGCTAGGTGGAGGAAGAATGGCATTATGTTGATTAAAATAAGCTAACCATTCAGAATACTCTTGTAGAATCATAAATACTTTATAATGGATACATATGGTTCAGTAATTAGTAACTGCTGTGCTGCTGAATCTCACTAATACATGATACATGACAAAAATCAAGATGATTCACTCAAAACTAATAATTCAGAAACTTTTCACCCCACTTTTAGCTAATGTCTCTCAGTCAATTATACCTTCTCTTTTTTTATTCACTCCACAATATTTAAAAGTACTTGTTGGGTTTTTTTCCTCATTTTGTTCCCTGACCAAGCACTTTTTCAAAAAATAAATGAGAAGATTAGCAGTCAGGAGATGAAACTGACTTTTCTACAGAAGAAGGTTGACAGCATTGCTGCTGCAATGAATGATGTGAGCAAGATGCTTTCTTCTCTGGAAGGCAAAATCAATGAAGATAAGGGCAGAGACTTCCAGTCTTTTCTAAAAGGTAAGAAAAAGAAATTAATGTAATCACTCACCCAGTTAGAGGTGTCAGGAAAGACAAAAAGCTAAAAATCTTCATAGACTGTCCTACTCTATTACTCAATACTTGTAGGGAGAACTAATTTTGAAAATTTCATTTCATAAGAGAGGAATTTGTTTATTTCAACATTTGCTATGGTGTCTTTCATATAGACAAAAAATTTATATTCTTGGGTGCTTCATCATCTACATGGTAGCTTAAGCCACTATCAAGGCATTTTGATTTACTTAGAGCATCTGCAAATATTCTTATGTCTGTTTTTGTTTATCTAGCAGCCAGTAACAGATGTAGTATTTGTTTTGCTACCAAGTCTAACTAATATTCTTTAATACATAATTCACACACACAGGGCAAACTATAAGGAATTCTGTGGTGGTTGTATTTACAATACAGCAAACATTCTGCTGAATAATTTGTCCCTGATCTTATTAGGCTATCTTTGATAAACACCTGTACTCGAGTTCAGTATATGAGAAAGGCACAGCTAGAGATCAGGAGCACCAGCAGGATTATGCATCCATTTGTTGTGAATCCTGCAGCAGGATCTGTGTGTTACCCAGATAAAAGTGTTGCTTAACAAGTAGATTCAGACTGAAACTTTCATTTCCTCAATGTGCAGTATTTTTCTTATTTTTCAAGAATATTCTCCAAACCATATTTTATACTTAAAAATTCAATGACTTTTCTACTATTTGAAAATAGAACAGAGGTTCTGGAGTTCCTTACATTGAGATAAAACTGAATGAAATAATAAGCGTTTTTTTCATCTCCCTCAAATTTACCAAGTAATGTCCCATTTCTTGTGTTTTCAGTCCTCTGTCTCCTGAGCTGTTCCTGCCTCATGCTAGATGGCTCTCTTGTATGCAAGTTTATTCCATCTCTTGATCGGTGACCTGCTTTCACCTCTCCACATATTGCTAGGTGGCATTCTTGACCTTTGGGTGCACATTTAATTTGTCTTTGAATATTTTCCATTTCCCTTCTGCTTTCTCCTCATTCTTTCCTTTTATATTCCACTCGTTCTTGCTGTCATTTTCATGCCAGTCTAAGAGGTATTTTTCAGCATCCTATGTTTCTGCTTCTGCCCTCCCTATCTGTATTTCAGGATCTAAGTCTTAATTAAAATATGCTGTTCAAAACCCCCCTTCTTTTAAAATGTGTTTCAAGCCTTTATTGTTTTTACCTGCAATGTTTTATATTACACCTGCTCAGAAAAAATCTCCAACTGATGTCCCTTTTTTGATTAATCTTCTGAATCAAGTGGCTCCAATGAAAAAGATGCTATCAACTACATTCCTTGGCTCTAATTATGAGCATTTCAACACAGGTTATTCTTGGCTTCTACATAGGTAAACAGCAGGAATGAGGAAAGGAGAGGAGAAGAAAAGGTTAGTGTGTCTGTTGGCTTGTATGTACAACGACAAATGGCAACTGCAATTTCTATCCAGGAAATACCAGTCAGTTTTATTCAAATGCATAAACAGCATCCTAAAGTAGCAGGATCTGAAGGGACCTTCCATACTGTCCTGTAACACTGGGCACTCTGCCCTGCTAAAAATTACTCTCAGCAGCTCACTTGAAGCAAAGCACAACTTTCCCAGTAGTACTGACGTCCTGAAGCAAGCTGCTTTTGAAGCACAGTTAAGTCTGTAGTTGCTTCATGCTATTCAGACTTTTTCATTCTTCACCTACTTTTCCATTTCCTTCCTGTGATGCTAGGTCCTTTGCTCATAGTCCACACATCACCTTTCTTCTTATCACATAAATTGTAATGTTCTGCCCAGCTTTGTATCAGGATTTATTAGGAGCGAGGTCTGATTCTGTGACCAAACAATTCAATACAATTTTAAAAGTCTTTAACTCTTTGTTTCATCTATGGCTTTGGTGGCACAAACATACCTGTTGATAGAGGGCAATACTCACTGGGGTATCTGATATGCTCCTCTATTTTGTTAATGAAACCTGTTGTGCATTTTAAAAATTGCTTTCAGTACTCAGGAAGCTGTTCCCATTTGTTACTTAGGGAAAATAATTTTGTGTTCTTTTTAATTTAAGAAACTCTGCTTACTTCCTGCTATTCTTTTCTTCATCCTTTTACTCCATATTTAACACCTTTCCTCTTCATTAGTAAACACACCTTTCCTCTTCATTATTAAAATGTACACTCCTTTCAAAATGAACTCAATAATGGAGTGTTAATCACTTCCAAGTCAGAAATGTCATTTGCAGCTACATATATAACCTCAATTCAGTCTCCTGTGTATATACATTTATTTTGCACATTATTCTTCAAATAATTGAAACTGCAAAGAGAGTATATGTTGACACAGAGTAATTATACCCTTTGGTTTTCAGCCAGGAAGCTAAAATTAAAATTTATAATCTCATAAAATGTGCAAGAGATCTTTAACATTCACAGGTAGATTGGACCTTTCTATTTCAAAATGAGCAACAGAGAAATTGAGTTACATCCATGAGTGCACACAAGTATTTGCAGCTCAAGCTTAACAATATACCACATTGTCACCAAGTTTGGGTCAGGTCTTTGTGTGGACAAGTGTGGTCCCACAGCCCCTGCTGCACTTTGCTGATGAGCTACCCAGTTGTCCTAGGTAGAAAGCAGGGTGGAGAGAAACTCAAAGCTGTTTGGTTTATCAGGCTCCACACTCCCCTGGTAATGGGAGCACCTGAAAGCCAGAGCTGAGCTCCATACTGCACTCACTCTCCAAGGAATAGCAAAGAGTGAGGCTGGCACCTTCTTGGCTGTCACAGAAAGAAAAGGTCGGGATAGACCCTCTGGAACACCTCTCCAGATGAAGGGTCTGGTACCAGGATTTGTTGCTGAGATGAACGAATTTAATTGATTCCTCACAGAAGATTTAGAGTAATCTTGGTTCTTTCCACAGTCATTAAATTTTTCTTCACGGCTCGTTGTGTCTCTTAGAGCACAGAACAGTTTTCAGCATCATAAACCTGACCAAATCATCACTTGGAATGGTTTTTCTACGTGTCAGTTTTTTAACTTGGTTCAGATCTTGGTTTTTCCTCTCAGCTGCCAGGACACCTTTATTCTCAGATATTTCAGTGTGCATATACATGTGCATATTCATGTACATGCATCTGTCTAGTCATTGACTTGCTCCTTAGGCAGTGAAAAGGAAGAAAATAAAGGTAATCTCAGTATTATCACTGTTGTTTATTATACTTTATGTAAAATTCCTGGGACGTTTGGGACATCAGTTGATAATAATGGAGTTTAATTCTTTGGAAACTTCATACTAGATCTCTGATGTGGCTCTTTCCTGGGCTAGCAAACTTGGGTCTGATTTCCTAATGTTTTACTGCACTTGCTGAGAATGTACCTTCAAGTAAGTTTTCAAAACATGCCTCAGTGTTTTAGAGAAACATAAATTCCAGGCTGTAGAATTAATTGAGAAGAAAATGGAAGAAGAGAACAGCTAATTTCTGCCTTTATCAATACAGTTTTAATCAGAGAACCTGTGGTCATTGAGGCATTGTAGAGGTTGAAGACTTTAATCATTATATCACAGTCTGCCTGCAAATGTTCATAGTGTTTATGAAAATTGAACCAAGAATGCTTTGGTGTTCTAGTTGGACAAAGGAGCTACCTTTGGAAAATAAATTAATAAAATTCATCCTAATCTCACACCAGAGCTGAACTGCTGCTCTAATTGATTGAAATATGTTGTGCAGTACTCTTTTATGCCTGTTTTCGACCTCTCTAAGGCTATATGGGAAACATATTTTCATGTTGTTCACTGGGGCAGAATTCCCACACATTCATTTTAGCCTAGTGCTTTTGAGGATCAGAATTCCAAGGAGCTATTTAAGGAGTTGTAGTATGCAAGACTTAGAGTTCCTACCTTTAAAATGCCTCCATTTTGCAGCAGTTGTAGCTACTAACTTTAGCTATTCAATAAGGAAGTTACTTTTATTTTGCTTCTTTCTCACAATAGTGTGTTGCATCATCACCTAGCTCATACAATACAGTAGAAAGGTAATAATTTATGCTTTCATTTCTTGACCATAATATTGAAAAGCAGATTTTTTTGCCTTAATTTCCTAGTGGAGAAAGGACACATCATTTTTTTATGAGCAAAATCTCTTGCTCTTTTATGGGCAAGATCTCAGGTCTCCTCCTTTCAGTGCTCAGAAATAGCTTAGGTAGGAGGTCAAAGTTGATACCACATGTAGAGTTTGCCCTTTCAAAATACTAGCACAAGTCCCACTGGTTTCAGTAGAAACAGGGATGAATCCTCAAACACTATAGCTGTATATAAAGTGTAAGCATCCTCTACATTCTTCAGCTATATATTTTACTCTTTATGTGGGTAAATTGGGGCAGGGATGTGTGTGTTTCACCTCTGTGCAGTACTATGTTTGTTCATACTGTGGGAAAAACTTTGATGTTACTAACATAGTTGGTTTGATTGTTTCCATATTTCTGCTTTCCCCCAAAGGTATCAAATCCAGAAATATTAATGACTTAATCAAAGACATAGTTGGAGAACATTTTCAAGTATTTCAAGGTGAAATGCAAGAGAGCATGGCTCAAATTTTCAAGACTATGTCTAGTATGTCAGGTGACCTTGAAAATACAAAAGAACTAGTCAAGCATCTGAATGAAACCCAAAATAAATTTGCTCAGGAGAAAGATAGTGGGCCAACAGAGCTTGATATTCTGGAGCTGAAGAGTCATATGGTGCAGATGAGAGAGGAAATGGCTCTCACTTGTGACAAACCTGTGAAAGCATTACAAGAAAAGCAGAAGTCCTTGGAAGTTAACTTGGAGCATCAACAGTCAAGAAGTGAAATTTATTATCAGTCTTTAAATAGGACCCTTACTGAAATGAGAGATGCTCATGAACAACTGCTATCAGTTGAACAGTCTTCAAGACAAAACCTCCCCTCAGCAGATAAAGTCATGGAGTACAATGTCACAGAGTACATGATCACACTGCATGAGAAAGTAAAGAGACAAGGCATGATGGTGCTGGAGATCTATGATGACTTAAGAGTCCAAGACAGCAAGATCAGCAATCTCAGTGTTGCACTGGAAATTCAGAGAGACTCTGTTCTGGGGGTCTGTGATGACATGTTGTCAGGGAGCAGGACAGATTTCCAAGCACAGCTGGCAGCAGTCCAGGGGAGTGTGATTGTTCTAAACAAGAGTCTCTCTGATGTCTTCCTTCCATTGGGCAATAAGATGGACAGAATGAATGAGCAAATTAATGACCTGTGCTATGATATGGAGATCCTGCAACCCTTGATTGAACAAGGGGTACCTTTTAGTCTGACTTCAGAGTATGAACAACAAATCCAAGCTAAAGAATTCAAAGAGAAACTTGAAAACCTCACTATTGTCATTAACAGAATGAGTTCTGCAATGAAGGAACTTTCCAAAATGCAGGAAGGACTTAAAAATGAATCTCTGGCTTATCAGGAACTGTTTGAGAGTCGTGTTAATGAATGCTCCATGGAAATAGAAGATGGATTAAACAAGACCATGATAGTAGTAAACAATGCTATTGATTCTATTCAAGATAATTATGTACTGAAAGACATGCTACATGCTCTAAGAAATGAGACTAAAGTTTGCTGTGGCAGAGCTGAGGAACTGGACAGCCTTCTGGCTTTTATTCCCCAGTTCCAACAGTTGAATGAATCCCTCCAATCACTGCTTCATAACAAGAGCTATGAAATTAGTTCACAAGTAGCATCATCTCTTTCTGATCTTCCATACAAGGAGTCTGACAAAAGTATCCTCCACAATTTCAGTAGAGTTTTCTATGTTTTAAATGATACATCAATGAAAGTGGAAAAGCAGCAACGGGATATCAGCCACCTGGAAGAAAAACTGTTGGACTCTGTAGAGGGCTCAAAGGACCATGAGGTTCGCCTTCTGAATGTAGAGTCAAAAATTTCCAAGTTTTTGGCAAACAACTGTGTCTCACTAAAACAAACCAAAGCTGCCTCAACAGAGAAAGAACAGGTGGTCTCACTTCAGCTCCAGGCACTGAGTTCCAGGATCAAGGCCCTGGAAGCCAAGTCGATCCGTTTCTCCAATGTCATTCCACTTGTGAACAGGACTGCTCATGAGGCCTGGGGGCTGTGCCAGGATGCCAACAACAGCATCCAGAAAGTGAACATGAGCATACCTGTGCTAATTAAATTGGCTCAGCCAGATATCCCCCTGCTGCAGACAGGCCTCAAGGAGCTCATCGAATCTGTGCTAGAAGTAAAAGCAGGAACTATTTTGACAAACTTAACCCAGCATGTTGACATATTGATGGTAAATGCAATGAGCAATATCACCAAACTTCAGAAGCAGCTGAAACCAGTAATAAAGAAAACCCCCCCTGCAAAAAAAGTGGCAGGAAATGCCACCATGAGCCTGGCAAGCCGAAGCCAGAGAAACACGGATAATGCAATAGATCCAGGTAATGCATTTTACTCTATTAAAAATCAAGGTATGTTTTATAAAGACTTATGTAATCATTGTGATGAACTGAGAGGCAGAACTTGACTGAGAGTAAATAAAAAGTCTAAAGACTGCTGTCAATTGTGTTTCAGAGGAACCTGAGATTAGTCTCTTGCTTACAATAGAATTTATTTTGCTTATCAGATTTTGCACTCCATTTAATTTTCCTTAATAGATTCCCATCTGATCAGTTTAAGATATATATATACGCACATGCACACACATGCTCAGCTGAGAACCTGACCTTTGAAAAGTTAGTGACAGTTTAGACAAAATCTAAAGAGCAAGGATTTTATGCCTGTATCTCAATTAGCAATTTCAGTAGAAAAAATATATGCAAGCTGAGACAGAAATATGGAGTTGCATCAATACTTTTCAGTGTCAGCAATGATGAAAGGTATCAAAAACCTGAAGCTAGTGAACAAAAATGACTGTAATGAGGCTTTTGCTGGCTCCTTCAGGACTTCATTGAGAAGTGTAGTTAGTTACAGCAGTGTTCCTGGAAAAGCAGGAATCCAGCCAGTAAAGTAAATTTGGCTCCAGTCCACCTGGAGAGCAGCTCAGCTAAGCAGGAGCTGCCATTCTTAAAATGAAATTTTTGAGTGTGATCTGCTTCTGAACTTATATTCAAATACCATCATGCAAAATGAATTATGAATGAATTCACAGAAGTACAAACTCTTGAGTTGTGACTTGTGCAATCATACTTGAAAGAAAATCAATAGCACTAGGTAATGTTTTATGGAAATATAATTTCTGGCACAATACAGAAAATGAAGAGTGAATGAGTGATTTGAGATACTGAGATTATTCTAATTCACATTAAAATTAGGCAGGTTTCTTAATGACAGAGACATGTCCAGATATTTGTGAAGATCCAGACCTGAATATTTTCTGTAAAGGGCTCTTAAAATTATGAGCATTTCTAAACCTATACTTGGTCCCTATTGCAAGCAGATGTAGAGATAATAAGAGCTATTACTCTTGCTCGTGTGCTAAGGCTGTGGGCAATCTCCTTTTCACTCTCCATGCTTTTTTCCTTCCTTTCCACTTTGCTTCTTCATCTCTTCCTGTCCTAGGGACAGCATTTCTCAATGATGAATGGAAAGGATCCTTTTTAAAGCCGTAATCCCATGAGTAGCTTGGTTTCTAATGAAAGTCATCCCCATTGAGGGATTTCAGTCCTTGGTTATCTTTTCAGTTAGAGAAGGGACATAGCTACTAGAGGAGGCAATCACACTTAAAAATGCACAAAGCAATTTGAATATTTTGCTATTCAAAATTGTGATTCTTCTTCAGTCATTTTTGGTTTATGTCTGTTACTGGCACTGCACGGAATGGAAATTCAAAATGTTAGTTCAAAATTGAAATTAAGAGAAAATGAGAGATATCTTTGATCGTTCTCACACCATGTACTTTGCTGGAAAGTATCACTCGTGTTACCTGCCTGAAGCACAGGAAGGTGCCACCTGCTCTGATTTTCATTCTATATTGATGAATTAATGTCTTTCCCATTTATTATTTATACTCAATTTAACAAATAACTTGCTTGATAGCATTGGATATATGCTCACTTACAGAAAGTGCAATTCTTTGCAGATGTTGAGAAGCCTTATTTTTATACGAGGTTTCTATACAGCAATGTTTATGCTGACTTTTTCATTGGTGATGAGATTTTGTACTTAACAAATTTCATGCCTAGCAAAGCCATACATTGTATTTCCGTAAGTTAAAGAAGCAAGACCATTACCCTAATTAACAAATATCCGTCTTCTGCCTGGGTAGATTTTACTTCTCCATGAAAGCTTTTTCTCTCGGGTTCTAGGACACCACCAGAGATTTGTGCTACCTGTACTAAAAATTCAAGAAGTTCTAAGGTATAATTGGCTAATTATAAAATGTATTTAGTCTTAGATTGCCTTTTTCAACTAGAAAAAAAAAAATTCTAGAAAGAGGTGAGTGACAATTTTCATTGACTCCAATATGTTCAATATTTAAACCTACTCTAACAGATTTGGGGTTTAATTTGCTTTAATGTGTTCAGGATTTGACCCTGAGGAAATACTTTCTGAAGTAATTAGTTGAAAGCAGATGAAAGCAATGTGAATTTGCACTGCATATGCAGGGACATAAAACTTTGCTGACTTCCCATATTGTGAAATGATCTAAAGAAAAGTTCTATACCAAGTAGAAGCTACAATGCATGTATGAGGGGTGAAAGCACCAACATTTCCCTTGACACTGACTGCAACAGCAACCCAGGGTGGATAAAAAAGTGATTATCTTAAGACAGCTTCAGTATCTAAGAGGAGATGACAACATTAAAACATATATATATTTTAATATGCATATATAGACACACAGTAACTTAGTTAATCTTGGGTTTGGGTTATGGCTGGTCCTACTTTCCAGTGCACTGTTCTCCTACAGAAATGTGTGATGCAGTGTGAGGGCAGTTTAGCTAGGTTCCCATTTTCCTCTTACTATTAGTGCTGTTCTCTAGGGAATCTAGAGGCTGCTGTGCTTTACAAATGTGAATATACTCTCTTGTTGCATGTCTTGTATTAGCTGTGGGCTTTGCTTTATTCAGATTATGCCACCCTCCTGTGTTGGTTTGAAAGTAAAACCAGTGCGAGTAATACAATTTAATAGGAGAAAAGAGAAAAATAAAATACATGCAATAATATAAAAGAAACAACCACCAACACAGTCAGAAATACAACCTGACACCCTGTCAGTCAGGGTGTTGGTAGCAGTCCGTATAAATGGTGGCTGCAGTCCTCCTGGATGACAGATGTGGTTCTGTTGAAGCAGTGCTCCTGTAGAAGGTGCAGTTTTCCTCCGAAGATCCAGCGATGATGTGGAAAAGGTCCGACTTTCCTCTGGGATCCAGTAGAAAGGTCTGCCCTCGGGTCCCAAACCCCAGTTTTTTATCTAGGTAGGAAAGGCTTGGCTCCTGCCCTGGCTGGGGCATCTCCCAATGGGATGATGTAATCTTATCAGTCACACAATAGGACTAAATGGCTCATTAACGGAATATATCTTCTGGAGGAAGGATGGGTTGTGAATGATCATCCCCCGATCTTATCAGATGGCACATCAGGAGAGGATATCTCCCACAGAGATAAGGATCACCACCCCTCCCACATTTTAACAGATGGTGATAGAATACACATTTTTGCATTGTACCCCAGGACACCTATCAACATGAATAACTGAGAGTTAAGCTCTGTTATATTTGTGTATTTAGAAGAGTGGACATGTGTGAGAGGTAGTTTCATTTCATGCTCACTTTCTTTGTGTCTTATTTCTGATTTTGTTTTCACAAGATTTCTAACTCCTGACAGAAATGCAAGCTTTCCATTTTTGCTTTATCATTAAAGCCTTAATTTCCAGTGAAATTAACCAATTCAAATGTTTTCTATTTTGTGTTTTAATTGCACTAATGAGCTAGTTATTCCAGTTCAGCTTGGTGACATACACTTCAAATTTGCATATTTACTCTTTAGACTAATGGGTTGATGAAACTGTTGTGGTTGTTTTTAATTTGGTGAGCCTAAAATAATCACACTGGAATTATAATATATAATTTCTCTGCTTAACAGAGAAACAGAGTTGCTAGAGTCCAAGCAGCTCAGATCAGCCCTGACACTCTGCCCCACCCAAAACTGGAGCTCTCTCCTCCTTGCTTTTTGCCCACTGTCAACCTGAGGATGCTAAGACAGGTGATTTAATAACTATAAGGTGGCAGTCAGTTTGACCCTGTGCCAACAGGGTGGTTTAGTAGATTGCCAGGCTCTTCCAGGCTCCTAGAGCTTCCTGAGAAGCAGGTACTGATAATTGATAATATGTTTTTAGGTTACCTCCTGGTCAGAAGAATTTCCAAACTAAACTACTGGAGTCCATCCTTCCCATAAGGAGACCATTAAATTGCTGAATATTTGTTTTGCTTCTAACAACACCCTGGTAGATACTGACAGAGCTTCATTATTTGTTTGAGATTTGTTTGCACAGCATTGACAGTTTATTTCCCAAAAGAGCTTCTGTCTGTCTGCTCTCTCAAAGACTAGAAAAGCTGAGCATTAACTGGCTCTTCTCATTACTGCTGTACCAAGTGTAATTAGCAACTACATTTTATACTTTGCTAGTAATAGCAACAATTTAAGCCTTTAATTTATATAGTCTCTCTCTTTTATTCATCTATACTACTAAGTTGTGAAACATTAATTAGAAAGAAAGTACTTGCTTTAGTAGGAGATCCTTTCCTAATCTGAACCTTCTGACATCTTTACCCCAAGGAGATAACTCAGACACAGCGTCTCAGGACACCCTTTAGCAAGAAAAGAGAAAATACTGGGCAGAGGAGCAGCCTCAGCCAGAAATAGCAGCAAAACGATGCTGTTGTAGCATTGTTACATAGAGATTATTGGCACAGCGGAGATCTACCGTATTTGCCTCTTGCTCTGAAAATCCGAATTCAACTCAAACCCCCACACAACTTCTCCTATTCTAGCAAATGGAGGAGCTTCCCTGTTACTGTTAAGCAGTGCTTCCCTGGGAGGGTTAATATAATGTAGATAAAGCTATGTCTGAATTTGAATTAACTCCAAGGTTAAGTTTGGGTAAAATCACTCCCTAGCAGACTTCCAAAATGCTAGTCTCTATCTCATTATCATTTCCTTTTAGTGATCTTTTTCCTGTTTCTTGGGTTTACTTCTTGTTTATGTTAAGTAGAAGCCAATTAGTAGAGAGACTGCTGTGCTCTTACAGGAAGCTTTTGTGTTTTGGGAGTATGATACACTCAGCACAATCAGCTGTTTTCCTTCCTTTTCTGCTTTCCTTTGACACTTGGTAAATATGTGGATGCTTGGTAAATATCAGCGAAATGTTGTGGGTGCTCGGTAAATGTGAGTGAAAAATAACTTCAATGATGGACGTAGCAAACAATTATCCGAGAAGAAAACCATTATTTTCTCATGTCCAGTTGCCTGTGCTGTGACCCCAGTCATGACAGTCCTAAATTGCTTTATTTCAGGCATTACAGAATAGACATTATTTTCTGTGATAAGAATTACTGTTGTGTTTATAAATCCATATGCTGTATCAGAACAAATTCTAGTGTCACTGTACAATGTGCCTCAGTATTCTGCTCAGTGAACTAAAATATCACACAGAAATAGTTTGCCTTAATGCAGCAGTCTGTCAAATATCTGGTTGGGAAAATGAAGATAACACTGGAATTGCTGAAATATGTATGTGAAATCCAGGTCAGTCTCTTCCTGGCAATAACTAGATGCTTTTGTGCAAGACTTTTTCAGTTCTGACCTACCAACCTAGATTTACCATAACAGGACTGTGTGGAGTTCTCTTTCCAGAGTTCTACTGGTAATTCCTGGCAAAGAAAAGGTTTGTTTTCTAAAATATCTGACTTTTATTTGACCAAACCAAGAGAAAGCAAAAATATGTCTTTTGGGAATGCTTTGTGTTCAGAATTTTTCACAGCAATATTTAATTTTTAATGTGACCTGAATTTTCTCCCCTCAAAAAACTGCTATGACAATACATTATTCAATTACACTCAGTAATTACTGTCTCAGAGCTCAGCAGCACTGGCCTGACAGATTTGTCTGTATTGGCTGAGTGTAATTTGGCCAGCTTATACCTAATTGGGAGCAGAGGCAAAGACATCCTCAGTGAGGGTGCTCTGCAAAGCCACCTGTTTGGTATAATTTTTCTTGCTTGCAATCCAAAACTACTACAACAACCTGGATAGATATACTGGAATTAGGGGCTTATTTATGGACAAGTACTTGAAGTGGCTGGAATAGCATTTGGGACCTTTCATGACCAGGAGCCTGACTCTCCAGAAGTGTTTGTTATGTGCCTGGGTGAAAAATGTCATAGACAAAACAGTCCAAGCTGTACACCAGCAGTACAAATTCTCTTCTGGTACACCCAAGGATAAGATAGCTCAGTCCAGAAAGAGCAGCCTGACCTATCTTCTTTGGAGGATGTTCTTTCTTACTGCATGTACCTGACCCCCTGAGACCAGCAGAACTCGGAACTTACAGGTAATCTTGAATATCTTGGAGGATAGCTGAGGGTATGCTGTGTTCAGTTAAAGAGGGAGGCTGGACAGGGTCTGAAGTTCACAAAGAACTTGAGGAGAAATTGCGAATTGACAAAGAGCCTTTCCAAAAAGACTGCATAGTTAGGAAGTGTCACTGTCATGACATTACAGCTGAGGCTCTTGGTTTTCCTGTCTTTCACAGGGCAGTTTTCAGCGTGTGCCAGCTCCCCGTGCCAGAATGGAGGAACCTGTGTCAATGACAGGCTGGGTTTTGTCTGTGCCTGTCGCCACCCCTTTGGAGGAGTCAACTGTAGCGTGAAGCTGGTGAACGACAATTCCCTGAGTGTTGGCAAGTACAGAATTTAGCAATACAGGATCAGTCCAGGCCTCTGCCCCAGGGCCTAATTACAGAGCATTTGCTGGTCAGAGGTCGCACGTTTCACTTTAATGAGTGACAACTCAAGCAGCAGAGTCCTCTGTTTTTGTGCTGAAGACATCAATCCCCATGGGTGGCTCATGATCCCTTTTTTTAATATGACCAGATGATGGGATTAAATTGGTTTGGGACCTGCCATAATAGCTGGAAAGCTCCCTGCTGAAATGTGCAGAGTGGGAGGGTGTGCAGTGGATGTATTTGAACATGACGTCATGTATTTTGAAGGGGGAGGTAAAATCACATCACTGGGAAATACTAGCCTCAATGCAGCTATAAATGTTCTACAAATATCAGTAGCTACGAGGATGTGTGGGACTGTGCCCTCAAGGAGTCATTTTACACTTGCCTCTGGCTTTCATCAACAAAGGCTGAAGCCATTGAAACAATTCAAAAGAAAAAAAATAAAAATTATGCTTATTCAGCATAATAAATAAATAATTTACACCCAGGCCACGTGGAATGTGAATTTTATGCATCTTTCAGCAGTCATTTGGCTGATTTTCACTCGTGACAGAATGTAAATAGTGAACTAAATAATTTGTACAGAAGCAGGGAATGATAGTGTACAGGCTCAGCTTGAAGAGAAACCCATATACTTTTATCCCCTCATTTAACATCGTGAGTGCTAAACCTCCTCACTGTCTAGGATTTGTGCTGAAATTCTTGGCTTCAGCTCACTCACGTGAACAACGCAAGAGATCCTGGAGTGGGAAAACTAGGAGGGGGGTGTAGGGTGGAAAGAGATTCCTTAATGATAACATAGTAGTGACAGACATAAAGTTCCCTCGCTGCTGCTAAATTTTTCTCAGGTGGATACACCTAGACTAATTGTGAAGAAAATTACTTTCTGCGCAATATAAAAAGATGTGTTTATGCAGGAATACTATGTTTCAGTTGCTCAAGGTCTGTCATCCACGGGATGATATGATGTCAGAAAATCTGCTTTTGGTCTTTTGGCTGGTCTAAGTAGTCTTTTTTACAATGTAACATCGCTTGAAATTGTTCTTTATTCCTTCACAGATTTTTCAAAAGGATCATACAGATATGCACCCATGGTGGCTTTTTTTGCTTCTCATACATATGGAATGACAACTCCAGGACCCATCAGATTTAACAATCTGGATGTCAACTACGGTGCCTCATTTGCTCCAGCAACTGGGAAGTTCCATGTTCCATACCTGGGGGTCTATGTTTTTGAATATACCATTGAATCATTTAGCCCACGTGCCTCTGGCTACCTGGTCATTGATGGAATAGACAAACTCACTTTTCAGGCTGAAAATATTAATAACAACAAGTACACCGACAGAGTAATTACTGGAAATGCTTTATTAGAGTTAAATTATGGTCAGGAAGTCTGGCTCAGACTGGCAACTGGCTCTATAGCAGCCAAGTATCCACCAGTAACTACATTTAGTGGTTACTTGTTGTATCGTACCTAAGTCAGTCCTAAATGTGAGCTGTTAGTCAAAGGAAGCAACCTGCAGGTGAATTTAGCTTTGCATTTAAATACTTAGCTTCTTTAACAGCACTGTGCTTCCCAATGTAATGGCTTGTCTAGTGCTGATCCTCCAAGATGTTCTTTGGTTGTAGCCATGTGCACAACCCCAAGGAGTCCACATGTTGGAGAAAACAAAGCATCTTCCTCATATTGATATGACTGGGAAGTACAAATCTAATTCTGTTCTGCTGTTACATTTCATAGACATACAAGGTTGCTGAGAATCACTTCTCAAGAGAAAGCTCATTTTGATCATTCCTTTACACCCTGACTGCAAATAAAATGGAATGGATAGATTTTGATGACTCAGATGCTGGATTACTACTTAGCTCATTGATAATCATATGTATATATTCTGTTTGGGAAAAAAATATATTTCTTTTTCATTTTACCCACCATTATCCACTGCAGACTTTGATATGGCAGTATTTAATTGATTCATGATCTTTTATGTAACTGGTAGGATAGTAAACTAAGTTTTTTGAATCTGGCAGCAAAAACACCAAGAGGAATACATTCAGATTAGAAATTAGGTATTTTTAGGAGTTTAATTAGTCATAGGATAAACACCTTAATGAATTTGGTGGATTCTCTCTGCTGCTTGAAATATTTAAACCGCAGGTGGATTGTCCTTGGGTGATATGTTTTAAGCAAGCACTGTTATATTGGCTTCACACAGATTTTTGCATTTGACCTATAAAGTACACAAGATTAAATGATATAACCAAAGTATTTTCTTAGTGTGAGTTCTGTAATTCTATTATTATGTTTGTTTCTGCTTTATAGTCACTAGCTACTGAGGCAAGATGAAATTAACTTCGGTCTGTATGTGATTTTTCAAGCACCAATCCAATAAAGAAATATTTTTAATTGATGCCTGACTGCCTGAAAAAACAAACCCTCAGGTTTTTATTCTTACTCTTTACAATGTCCCCTGCTGCTCCAGTTCTTGGTATCCTATCCCCTGGTGTGACTGGTCAGGTTTGTTTCTGGTTATTGCCTTTGTTAATGATATTTGACCAGGTTTTTCTGTGTCCCTGTGTTTGTCTCACTCCCTTTAAAAAAAAATAAATCTAACTATGATCTATGTCGATCTATTGAAGCACAGAATGTTTTGGAGCTCCTTGAATTATTTTCTTTTCCACTATCAGGAGCTTTTCTTGAAAATATATAGGAATCTTGAGCTCTTTTCTTAGTATTACTTAATGTACCTTACAGGATCTTAAGATGAATGTCCATGAAATGGCTGAATTCCTGTCATCATATGCATAAGATAATCCACAATATCTTCCCTCAGATGCATTAAGGTACATTTGGTTGTTCCAAACAGAAATGAGGATTTCCCAGCAGAAGCAGTGGTGCTGAGGTGTGTCCATGGGCATATGCCTCTGGGTGCTGGCTGCCTGAGCTACAGAACTGTGCAGCGCTGAACAGCATCCCTTCAACTTCAGGGGCCATCTTACCACGGCTTGTGGTCAAGGACAGCAGTTAGGTATTGATGAGAGTTTTCAATTCAAGCCCACTTTTTTTTTTTTTTTTTTTTTTTTTTGAGGTTTTTTCTGAAGCCAGAAATCCTTTCTTCTCTGTAATTAATGGGTTCTCAATGTACCATGGATCCTGAATGAGTGTGCTACAGACCTTTCTCCTGTTGCATTCCACATTTTTTCTGTAAACACTCAAAATATTTGATCTAGAACTAACTCAGCCTACTGTATATCATTGAATGTTATCAAATATAATGAACACAAGCCACAATCCCTCCTTTTATGATTTAGTCATTTTAATGTATTTAGTCCTCTTTATTCCTGCTGTGGTTATGGCCTAATGGCATGAAAATTACTCTGAAGATGAAATTCAAATGACCCACCAGAGGCTACCTCTCTGTTTTAATGTGACTTTCTTTGCCCTTGCTGCCCTTCCCCCTAAATCCTTCAAGCTGGGTCCTCATCTTCACAGGCACTATTTCCCCCTAGCAATCAGATAATTTCTTCATTGTTGTATAGGGTTTTTTCCTCTTTTCTCCCTCTTTTTTTTCTCTCTCAGAAGACAACAGATTAATTGGGGTAAAGTAAGAATTTGGATTAACACCACATATGTATGAGTAACACTTAGAAGACTAATTTCCCTAATAGAAATAGTACTGAAACTAATTCTCATTTTACTATCTAAAGTATGGGAAAAAATACTTTAAAATGATAATAAATGTGTGCTCCAGTTTTTATATTTTTTAACAATCCGTTCAAATCTTTCTTCAGATGTCTTCAAACTAATTATAGTTGACTTTATCTTTAAAAATTAAAATGCAGATGGTTCACTGTGAGGATAGTTTTGTATCAGTCACTGAAACTTATTTATGGGCTTGTGACTGTACCTGAGCTGGTTGGGCTCACAATGCAAACCACTGAAAAATAAGTAAGGATCAATAAAATCAGTCAGCCTACCCATTATACAGAATAGGAAACAATCAGCCTGAAATCCCAGGAGAACATTTTAGGCATCAACCAGGATAGGTGGTTCCTGAGACACTTTGTCACCCCCCTGCTTTCATCTTCATGCTCTGATTTGCATTCCCTAATGACAGCAGGCAGCAAATCTGAATGCTCATCTCTGTCCACAGCCCTTGTGAGGAACCACAAAGCTATCCTGAGCCTCTGTACTTCAGAGTGAGCAGTGTTCTCTTTATTTGGGTGACTCAATAACCATGGCAACATTTTGTCTGGTCTGGCTCCGACAAGCCCATCCAATTTGCTCCAGAGTTTGTATTATCATTTCCTCACCTATACCTGCAAGTTACAGCTCAACCCAGCCCCTCATACACTTGGAATTCACACTGAGACCAGTGGCTGGTTTTCCTCACACACCATTTCTAGATGCACAGCCAGCACAGAAGCTGCCAAGCTCCCCTGCTAACCCAGGCCTGCCTGGGTCTGTATTGTGGGTATTGCTCTCTGTCCTTATATCTTGGACGTTTTTGTTCATTTTTTTTTTCTCTACAATAATAGCATCAATATTGGCAGCAAGCAGGAAAGAAACCATTATTTCTGAATTCAGGCAGTGACTGAAAGTAGCTATTAGGAGCAACACTACAGCTAAATCCCACCAAAATCAGTGGGTACCTGGTGATTAAGTACCTTTGACAGTGGAATAATAAGTGCATTGAAGCAATTGCAAAACTTGCAATCCCCCTAGCAATCTCAATTGTAATCTCCCTAGCAGCTCAATTGGCCACGTGAGCAGGAGACTGCAAAACAAAATAAGACAACACACAGTTTGGACATTTCCAAAGAGCAAAAACGTACACCACAGCTTTGCACATCTGTGACTGGTGGCTGCTACCCGGCTGCAGAAACAGCTGCCTTTCATTAACCCCTTCAGGCCATCAGATTTATCACACAATTAACAATGTCTATTTTTTTTTCATTCAGTTTTAATTTTATCAATCCATACTCCTTCTTATCCTGACCTGACTGCTGGAAAGCCTGAGCCAAATACTCCTGTTCCCATGCTAGAGCATAATCAACAGCAGAAGATGGAAACCTTTAATTGTTGTGGAATAAGTTTCTGTACTTACTAAAGCATTCTGGTGTAATCATATTTTCAGCAGTTTTATGAGAAATACAAATATTTATCACAACTTTGTTTTTAAAATATACACTAGTTCAATTGCAGTAATTTTCCCTTTGCAAGGCTGCCATTCTTCCCCCTTTGTATGATGGCCTCAATGGCAGGAGAGTTCTCAAGGGTGAAATAAAATAAAACTCTCTGTTCAGATGGGACTCCAGTCAAGAGGGCATGGTAGGAAAGCTTTATCAGCAAGCTGCTCCCTAGCTGAAGTTGCTATAGATGTGTTACAACCAGCACACTGGTTTGTAATGAACTTCCCTGCCCTGATTCCCCACCCTCAGAAGTCTGTGGTGGCTGTGAGCTGAGAACAGTCTTCCCCACTCACATGTTACATGTAAACAAACCCAAGTGTTTCTGAAAACACTGATTGCCGTGGCTGCTGTCGAAAACCCTTAAGTTAGAAAAAGCAAGTTGCAAACAGAACAGACCTTGGCTGTTTACAAACAGTGAGCAAGTACTTCCAGAAAGCTTGCTATTCAAATCTGCAGGATTTGGGGGAGGCCATAAAAATGATCTGAAGTGCCCAGAAGTCCTTCATAAATACTATAAGCTTTCTAAATGCTTTTTGAGGCATTGGAAACCAGTTTATATCACATCCACACATTTAGCGTGATGAATGGCAAAGGCAAGAATGGTGGCAACTAAAACAAAATCCTAAAATGATGGACTCGTTTAGATAAAGAATTATCTTCCCCTCTATCTGATGTCTCTGAATTCTCTGCAAATTGCCTTGGAAGGGAAAAAAAAGGTGCAGCCATCCATTGCTAGGCTACTTATTGCTACTTACTGAAGGGAAAAAATGTACGTGAGAAAATTGTGTACTATTATTTCCTTTCAAAGAAAGGTCCATTACCAGCTTACTCAAGCAAGAGACAATTTTCAGGCTCAGCATTTAGACATATTCTAGAAGAACATAGTAGACTTCAAGTATAGTTTTCATCAATAACTTTCAGGGTCTAAGTTGATTGCTGTTACCTTGGCCCCAACGCCTGGCATTATTACAGCTTCTTAATAGGTATACACTATCATAAAACATTTAATTCTAGAAAAACAGGAACTATGCTTACAAAAAAAGGAGAGAGATTGACTAAGAGTTAAAATGTAGCAAAGGAAACTGGGATGCCATCAGCAATGAATGACAGAATCATTTAGGTTGGAAAAGACCTCTGAGGTCATTGTGTCCAACCTTTGGTGACCACCTTATCAACCAGATCATGGCACTGAGTGCCATGTCCAGTCATTTCACAAACACTTCCAGGGATGGTGACCCCACTACCTCCCTGGGTAGTTCATTCTAATGTTCTATGAAGAAATTCCACCTGAACCTCCCCTGTCAAGGCTTGAGGCCATGTCCTCTCATCCGGTCGCCAGCTGTCTGGGAGGAGAGGTCAAATGTTCATTAAATACAGCCCCTCATGGGCAAACATTGCTAAAGATCATTCCTTTATATGTGATATTATTTGTGTGAACTAAACAGAAATATGATGACAGCTATGAAGAACTCCTAGCTTCAAGAGCAGAGAAGAGACAGGTCTAAGACCACCCTTCAAATTTGTCTGTGGGCTTACCTTGTTTGTACAGGTTTGGACTTTGACTTAACATAGATATGGTCATTATGGTCATTATGGCACCAAAGAAGGTCAGATGCTTAAATAATTGTGGGAGAAAGGTACAAATCAGGAAAATAACACAGGACATACTTGCAAGTGTTAAACAAAATGCATAAATAACAATACTTCTGCCTTACTAAATAAGAATGAAAAGGAAAAGAAATTAAAAGTAACAGATGGGAGAGTGTTTGTCAACAGTTAAAATGCCCAACTGAAAGGGATTGTTCTCCCAGCTCTCACAGCACCCATGTGCATTTGCAAGGATTCAACCACAGCCCTGCCTTTTCTCTGACTTCCCTGTCTCCTACCCTACATTTCTTTCTGTTTGCCTGTGTTTGTGTGAACGACCAGACTGCAACGACTTTGGAAATTGGTTATGATGCAATATCCTTGCTCCACATTTCTTCTGAGCCATAAAATGAGGACAGGGTTTTCTTTCCCTCTATTATTTTCAGTTTGCTAACTCCTATGGGTACCCCAATCACTACCATTTGGGTTTTGTTACAGTACAGCACAAAACTCCAAAAAGCTTGTTTGGAAAAAAGGATAGAGCATTCTTACAAACCTTTTCTACACAAACACAGTATTTAATTGTTGCTGCTTGTGTATATATCCTTTTTTTTTTTTTTCAGACAAGAACAGGAAAAACTGGTGAGGAGAAATTGTTTTCAACCAGGTGATATACACTTCAGTTACAGAAAAAACTTCACATGTGTGAAAAGCTGCCTAGTGGCCCATTTTTTCACTCCATGCCATGCTTTTCTTTTTTCACAGGTGCAATTACAATCTCTCCACTCATTTGGTAGCCAGTTTCACCACTCTGCCTGCAGGTTGCACTACCTCAGGTCATTTTTCCAGTGACTGTGAAAACATGTGTATATCAAAGACCCTGTATCAGCAGTGAAAAACAATCCATCTGCTATAAAAATTCGTGGAGATCCTTTCAGGTGAAGGTACACTGCTGGTCACCCAGCAGTGCTGCCCAGCAGAAGATTGTAGCCAGCAGGCAGACCTTGATCTATCTTTTGGAACAGGATTAGAAGCAGGTTCAAAGATACTAAGGTAGAAGAGGACAGTTAAAACAAGAGAACAGCAAAAAACATTGCAGAAACAAGTAGTCAAGGGTTGGTATATGAATTTTTTTCTCAGTGCATAGGATACTCTTGTAAGATTTTTTAACATTGCTCAGAGAAAGATGAAAAATTCTCTTCTATGCTGATCAGAGAAACTTCCTGTTTACTGAAGACAGAGAATATATGGCAAGACATAGATCTGTAAAAGGAGATTTCATTGAAGCATTTAAACACAAAGAAGGTCTTGAAGTCCACCTGAAAGCAGAAGGGAGATACAGAATGAAGAATCATGCAACGTCTGAAACTTGGCAGGAAAGCCATTGACAGGAGAAGCAGAACTGGGGCTGAGTGGGTCTGAACAGTGTGCTGGCTTTCTTACTGGGAAGAACACGTTTAAGCTGGGGGCACCTGGGGCACTTTGGGCCATCTCAGCTCTTACTGTGCCACCTCCAAGTATTGGCTAGAAACTGGGTATGGGTATGTAACCAGCCTAACCCCACCTTGTGCTTTGATGTGTATGTATAGTGCTCCCCTTGGCTTATGAGCAGTGATAAAAATAAACTCATTGACTGAAGTGTCTATCTCATGTCAAATTACCTGGATGTCAGCTGCCTGCAATTCTGAATACTCTTGCAATAACTTACTGTGGAAAAAGACTGAATCCTTATCCCAATGAGAACCACTCAGTCGAATTTAAGCCAAGTAATTACAAAATATTTGTTTAAGAAAATAATGAGATTACATTTTGCATTTGAAAATCCCAAGATAGACTTAAATACTACAGGAAAAGATGTCCAACATATTTTTCAGTACAAGTTTTTCAGTGTAAATTGTGGAAAGCTAAAAATGCAGAGTTGGTTTTGCAGCCCTCAGTTCTGCTAACAGCACTGAACTTGCAAAAGGCAGGAGAGCAATTCCTCCTGCATACAGAGAGCAGTGCTAGTTGCAGTTTTAGTGTGGCAATTTTTTTTAAGTCTGAGGCTTGGGTGGTTATAGCAATGAATAAAAAACCAAACTTCACGTCTGTCACTCCTCCTACCTGATGGAATAGAGCTACGTGGAGAAACACGTGCACAGCAGGTACTCTATTGCAAGGATGTAGAAAAGAGCAGTTTGACAGAAGTAAATTAACACGTAGCACAGGCATATAAAAAGTTGAAGCAGCAGAGAAGAAGTCGTGCCTGACAGCATTAACAGGTTAAGAGCCAGGCTCCTGCTCAAGTCAAGCCTTTTTGCCAGTCTCCTGCTGTGTCTGTACCTTTAGGCCCTCAGGCTATTCTAAGGTGTGCTTGTGAGCCTCACAGCCTGCAACCAGAGCACATTTTAAGAACAGCAAAGTCTGTTTGCCATCTCTGGAGAGTATCACCAAACCAATGAGTGCTGGTACCTTGTCAAAGCCACTGAGAGTGTTAGAGAGGGTCACTCATGTCAGGATCAATTGAAGTCTACAACCACTTATAAAGGTGTCTTTGTAAAATGGATAGATCTTGCTTCACAACTACTGACTAAAATAATGATGTCTGGTGGGAAAAGGACTTTCTTGGAGTAGTCTTTCATCACCATCTGGTTTACTACTTTTCTTTACACAATTATTTTTCAATGACAACCTCTTCCCAGCTAACATCTTTAATGAGGAATTTTTGTTTGACTTTTGATCTTCCCTCAGCATGGTGGCTCTCCTCTGCAGTTACAGCAGCAGCCATGTGCTTGTGTGTGCTGAGAACAGCATTCTGCAAGTGCTGATGATGTTTGGCCTGTCCCTCGAACCTGACAGGATTGATCACAGCAATTCACCTCTCAAGTGGTCAATACTTCTGCAACATTTCAATCTTTCTGTAGTGAGTCCCATACAGTTTCATGCTTTTAACTTGCTTTTATTTCCTGCCAGTTGACTCCAGACACACTGGGGACTCACAGGGGTTCACTTTTTACATCTCTGCTGTTTTGAGTTTTCACATTTCTTTGGAGCAGGCAGCATGTAATATATTTTCCACCATCATTGTTATGCTGATCACTCAATGTTTTATCTATCAAGTACTTGCTTTGGGAATTTGCATTCAAATCCAATTGCTTCCATAATCCAGGATTGTTAAAGAAATTGCCTTGGGAACAGCACCTTTGTCTCCCACCTCAGTACACCTCTGTGTTTGGCTTTAAGGAGGGCTGTTGTGTGATCTCTGATCTGCCTTGTCTTATGAACTTTAAAAACGTGGCTTGTTCCAATGCTACTCTTTAGGGGCTGGTCTGGGCACATAACACTCCAATTGCTCTCAGAAATCTGATTATTCAGGTGGGCCTTAAAAAATTAAAATCTCCTTTAGAGGTAGCTTCCCTTCAAGGCTGCACCTTAATAAATTTCCCTTCCCTGTTTCTCAGGCAGTTGTGTCTCTTTCTGTGACACGGGTTGCAATTGAAAATTTCAGGCTTTCCTGCCTGGCTTGGGGACACCTGACTTGAGAGCAGGGTTTCACTTGGAACGAAAAAATACTGCAAACACCCACAGCTGAGAATAAAAGTGAGTGCTGTGTCTCTCAGCATAAAAAATGTACTTCAACAAAAACTACACTTTTTGGTAACTGCAGAGGCTCTAGCTCCTTATTTGGCATCATACATGACTTTATGCATTTTGATGGTGAAAAGTAATGTAAAATATATTGATTGATTCTGTTTTACCCTCCTCCTGGGATGACTTTGATGTCAAATGCTTTCTTCTTGAAGAGGGACTATTTGTCACAGCATTTCAAATAGTTGGCTTGAAATTATGTGTTCTTCTGGGGGTCCCCAAAACACTTGAAGCTAAACACTTCAGAATTCAAAGAGAATTTGCTGAAGTGTGTAGATACAAAAATGCTTTCACATAATCTCTTGCAACCCTTTTTAAAAATCCCCTCTGTTTCATGCCCTGTTTCATTATGAGACTAACTCTCCTTTCAGCTGGCAGATCAAAATGGCACAGTTTGAAGTAATAAAGCTTCCCCATATTCTCCTAGGAGCTGAGAACCTGATTTCTCCACAGAACTATCCAGACTGTTGTACTGCTATAATCTTTCAGAAAATAATGGCATTTTGCTTTGGAAGGTTGCTCTCATTTACTTGTATGTTGTCAGTATTATATGAATTACCAGATATTCCTCCTAATCTAAAATCCTCCAAATTAAATGTCTTTATTGCTCATGTGTCCTCACAATCCTTTTATCCGACCATATAGAATGAGTATTGACAGCAACTAATTTGATAATTATTGTATTGTGCAGATGTACAGAAGGGTAAAAATTCAAGTCTTAAAGACAAACCCAATGAAAACAAAAGGAAAGCATCTTGCTTTGTCTGGCCTCTCCTTCCTTTGTACCAATACCCTCTAAAACAGTTTTCCTCATTAAGATTAAAACAAGCAGCTTGATTCTTAAGGATAGCAATTATTTTTGAGTGCTCTAGTGAGTATAATTACACTGTCAAGAGTTCACTTATGTTCTGTTGGTAGCCATGTGGCCCTGTTTCAGATTTCCAATTTCTCTCTCCTACAGGATCTATGCCCCTTGAATGGTTTTAATGCTGCACCAGTCCAACACATTTGTGCTTGTGCCGTGTTGAGCTGCACACCACCTGCCCACAATCATGACAGCACTGAGCAGAGAAATATCATAGTCCAGTCCCCAGAGGCTCCTGTTTTCTGCTTCCCAACAAGTGGCTGCACAACAGGATCCAATCCTGGGAATGTCACCCAAAAAAATGAAAGTGGGAGGGGGAGAAAAGGAGGCACTGTATTGAGAATATGCAACCCTGGAAAGTCTAGGTGTGAGATGAGTCCTGATAACAATGACAGGGATTATATTCCTGGAGTGAGAGAAGTCAGCATTAGGGGAAAAATCTCACAGGGAAAGGATATATCTCTTGTCCATGTACTGAATCCAAAATCCATGTACTGTGACCTGAAGGCTGCCATGCTGCTGAAGAACATTCAAAACTGGAAAGCAGCAAGAAATAAAAGAACCACGATATTTGAGAAGAGAGATATTGAAACAGAAGAGAAACATAGAGAAAAACAGAAGGATTAAGAACAAAAGAAAATACAAGGGTAAAATTATTGCAGGCAGTGATTCATTAGTTAACATTGATGGGGTCTCTGTGATTTCCAGAAGGCTAAAGCTCTGCTCAAGGTATGCTTCAGAATAGATTCAGGTCTTCTCAAGGAAGGCAGAATGAATCCATCCGGTGAGCAAGATAAAAGAAAGAGCAGGAGAGACAATGAGAAAGTATTTCTGTCCTACTGTTGATTTTTTTTCTGTGTGACCTAAGCTGCACTTCAGGTAGGCAGTGAGCACGGCCCCTTGACCAAAATTAAGCATTTATATAAATTTTGATGGTTTAATGCCAAATGCCATATGGGGAAGAACAGAATGATTTTTATGATGAGCAGAGCGTATTTTCATATGCTGCTGATTCTTTTAAGCTGGACCTATTTGTGTTTGTGGTATTCTGCAGAAATCTACTACAAATTGCTACTCCTTGGTTTCTTTCCCACGAATATGTGTTATTATAGCTTGTGTTACATGAAATAGGAGTGGGAGAGACAAAGTAAGTCTTGAAGGATTCAGAGTGGAAAAACGATGAGCTTTATTCAGAGAAAAGCTTGAAAAGAGATGAAACACCTTGGGCCCCACGACAATTGTTCTGAAAAAGTGTCTTGACTCAAATGGGAAAACTTGGTAAGAGGATAAGCCAACCTGCTCTGCTTTGTCCCCTCTAATTTGCCACTCTCAAGGAAAGAGCATCCCTCTGCTTGGGAGATATGGGAGAGACCGATTCTTCATCAGGAAGCAATAACACTTTTTCTTGGTGTTTTGAAAGGAAGAGATGATATCCCTTTTGGAGCATAGAGTTGTCTGATCTCTCTCCATCCTTGCTGTAAAATGCAAATCTGTCTGAGAAACCCTGAAACCAGCAAAGGAAATGTGAAGATCTAGATAGAGCATGTCCTGCTCCCTGCTCCAAAAGGACAGGAAAGTCCCTACACAGGAGGTTTGGGAGTGTTTGGCTTGGGAAAGAGACAGTGACTGACATACTCTGGGAAAGCACCTGCTGTTAGTGTGTTAATGTTGAGAGACCTCTGGAGCCACAATTACTAGGCTATGGGTGTGTTGATTTAATTGTTAAAGATATGGAAGGAATAGACAGGGCACAGGGATGAACACAAAATGTGTTTTGGACCATTTTTTGCATTTTGGTTTTTATCCTTTTGTTGGTTGTCACTGTTGTTGCCACCTGCAATTTGTGTCCTAATCTTTTCCTGTGTGCAATTTTCTCTTTGTTGTCTCAGTTTAATTTTGAAATTTGTATTGTTATTGATGCTATGATTGTCAACAATATAATGAATCCTTTTCTGCTGTTCTTCCCGAAACACCAAGAAAGCATCAGATGGTCTGAGTCGGCACTGTTCCACTGAATTCTAAACAGGTGAAACAAAGCTGGCTTGAAGGGCTGACATTACAGTGCAGCAAAGGGAAGAGGAATTTCCCCCTAACGTTACCACACAAAAACAGTAGTGATAGATATGATTCTGTTTCTCTTTCTTTTTTTGACCAATGCTGCAGAATGAGGACAGATATTATAAAAGCTTTCCATCTTGCAGTCTCTTGTGATATGGCACTTTGTTGACAGAAAGATAATTTATTTGCTTTTCAAGTATCTCTGCACAGCTCATGCTTTTCACATGGCGAGAAGCCTTCCTGATTCATTGGGTCTCTGTAGAAATTTGCATCTCCTTTTCTTGTTTTTCATAAGATCCATACATGGTTTCCTTCTAATTTGACATATTCTATGATTCTATTCCTTCCCTCCACTCCAGTGCAAGCAATATGGGATAAGCATGGGATTAAGGATTAAAACAAACAAAACACATGTTTATTGATTGCCAATTTAATATTGGTTGTGGTGACAAAAATCTTCTCAGACTCATTGTAAAGCACAGGGGTTGCAGCAAGGTCCATCCTCTGTGGATTTGGCTTGTTATAGGCAGCACAAGGGTGGAGTAAATATCATCTGATTTTATCAGATTAAGCCAAAAACAGAAGAAGGTGCAAAAGTCAGTGTGAAATGAAGGTGAAGGTATGAATGCTTTTCTTTGTCAATAGTTGATTTAAAGCCGACAAACCAGTTCCTGCCTGTGATTTGACTCATTTCAGGAAATTGCTTTCACATGCAGGTGAGAATTCTCAGGGGTTAGAAAATGCATTGCACTTGCATAAAAATCATTAACTTGGGTTTTTTTCATGGGGATTTTATTTGCCTGATTTTCTAACTCTCAGTTCTTTTGGCCTGAAAAATCAGGAATAGAAAAGCATGTGGAGTGGTTTGGGTGGAAATGTCAGTTTTGAGTAAATGTTAAGGTTTTCATGCATAAACCCTGATTATATGATCTGGATCTTCAAGAAAGAGTCCTGTGAGACTGCTGGAAGCTTAACAGTATGTTTACTTTTTTTGGATATCAGGTTCACGTTTCACATCTGGTGAGTTTTGATCTATATAACTCATGTCTCAAATTAGCTTTCCCATGCTTCTTTTCTTCTGACACATAATTCACAATTGCCCTGTTGCTATTTAGTATGAGTGTAACAATTATCTATTATGAAATTCAGGGATACAACAACAATAAACCATCAGAGGAATCAGTAAGTGTGCATGTGCAAATAATCATCTGCCACTTTTGTTACTGGAATTTAAGTACTCAAAGCCCAGTGCCGTATCCCACCCAGCTAACACTTTACATTTAAATGTAACTCACAGTTAGTGACAGATGCTGAAATAAATATACAAACAGGGAGGTGAGGGTATTAGTTTATATACAGTCATTTATCTTCTGATAGCATGAGCAAAGCTGAAGTCAGATACAGTTAAATGAACTGAAGCTTTAACAGTGCCTCTTGAACTGCTTGAATTAACAAAATCAATCCTCATAAATTAAACTATCATTGATCTATGATACAATTAAGTTCTATAATCAAAATACACTATTGGTGCATGCAGTGTAACCATATTTGTTCCAACACTGAATTTTAACCACTGCTGGCTAACTGCTCCTGCCATGTTTTGTAAGGCTCCCATCTGGCATGGGAGATGCTAACATTATGATACAGTTATTTCTTTTCCATTTTTTCAATTTAGGCTGACATCTGCTGGTCTCTGCAAATGGCAGGCAACCCTGCTGAATGTAAACCAATTTGAGGCTGTGGCTTTTTGTGTTTTCCCTTTGTCATTTTTCCAGAGCTGGGAATGGCAACCAAGCCACTTAATTACAAAGGAAATTCATGCAGAATAATAACTCTCTGCAAGAAGAAAGGCAGGAACAATACCATGTAAAAGAAAATGAGTTTGACATGATAAATTACATGCATGCACGCCCAGTGCACTGTGCACCACTCAGAGGAGCCAATGGCAGCCACTATATATTGGCCAATTAGACCTACACAAAAAAGGTGTTATTTGAGGGCACCACACTGTGGGTTGTAATAAGGACGCTGTGGATGGGAGTTCTCTCTTTTACACTCTCAATGAGGCTGAAGAGAGGGGGAGTGGCGTGATATTGGGCAATCAGCACTTGATGTCTGCCCAGGCAGACAGCAGTGCTCACAAGGAGCTGGGCGTTGGAGGGCGTGAGACATTCCAACAGGAGCTACCAGAACTCCAGGTGATGTGCTGCACACACCTGGCCAGAAGCAGCAAGAAATAAGAGGCTGCTTTATGATTAAATAAAACAAGAGGCACCTCCACGTTCCCTGCTGGCTGTATATACTGTAGCTCTGTTTTTTGGGAAAACAAGTCATTTGGCATCTTGCATTGACTGTAGCACTCCTCACCCTGGCAGCTAGTTGCAAGACCATTTAGGGATATCTCCAGTGATCCAGCTTCCACCTGCATGGACTTTCAGTTCAATTGTTACCCAGTTGTTATTTTGGACAGGAATCCACTCACAACCATTGCTTTCCCACTGAGATTTTGAAACCCTGAGTAAAAGCAGTCACCTCTGATTGAGCTGTGAATCTGCGGGGGTACTGATGCTTGAGCTACAATGCAGATTTGGATAGGCAGCATTTACTGAGTCCCCTGTGGTGGTTTGTTGTACACTTTGAAGCCCAAACAGTTTGTAAAATTTTTGTTCTTGCCACTTTTCATTTCCTTTTGATCCAGCTCCTTGTTTGAAACAGCTGGTATGCCCGCTTACCTCAGCAGCAGTATTTCCCACTTCAGCTGCATCGCTTTGTCTTTCCCAAGATATTTTGTAAGCAAACAGAAGAGAGAAGGGAAGCGTTAATTATGTGATGGCAGAGGTACTCCTCTAACTCCAGGGTGTCTCAAGCACAGGATGCTGACAGCAGGTGTTGTCCATGCCTCCTACAGGCTGCTGCCCTTCAGCATGATGCATGAGAGTTGGAGTATTATCCTGCTCTTCCCTGCTTTTCCTGTGGTAGCTAACCCTGCTTTTCAGCAGGGTGATGATATTGTGTTGGCTGTCTGAGCTAACATCCTGAGACATTTCAACACTTAAGTCATTGCACAGGGCAGATTCACTTTAAATCCTATACTGCAGATCCCTGAGTTGGTTTTTTTGTAGGGTGTTGAAAATCCTCGATGCTAGTTGAGATAACTCACGACGATGAATTTATTCTTGGGAAACTGGGTTGAAGTTTCTGCTGTAGCTTGAAGGAGCCAAAAAAGCCTGAGCCAGTGATAAAGGAGAGCACTTAAAGAGTTGTCACCTCTATGAGCTGCCATGGCTGGTGCTGAAGTGCAGCCTTACGGCAGACAAGGAAAGAGAGAAAGGGTGGATAAGGTCTTACATCTTACTGTCCTCACATCCCATGAGCACTAAGGATCCTCCAGCCGATCCTGCCCAGAAAAGCAGAAAGCCTGGCTGCTTTGGGGAGTAAGGTGTAGTGAAATGTGTGCAGTTTATACATGCTGCTAGTATTTCAGCCAGGAATCTGAAATCAAATTGGGGTTTGGCATAGGTTTAGTGATGGTTACCAATTACAATTAACTGTTATTGTCTGTTAAGTGCTGACAGACATAAAAGGAGGCAGTGCCACCCCCAAGTGTGATAACAATCAAATGAATCAGCAGTTATTACTAATAATCCTCATCCCCGGGTGCTAAGGTGCAGCTGAGTTACAGATTTGGGCTAGATGAAGATCCTACAGATAGTGCCTGGTTAGTGTTGATGGGATGTAGGGGTCAGGAGAGTTCCTTATGCCTCTTTTGATAATACCAATGCTACTACTAATAATATTTCTGCAGAACCTATAAGAATAAAGTAGTCAGCCTTTTGGATCCACACTAAAAATGTATTCAGGAAGATAGGCAAGCCAGCTAGCCAGGTGAGTTTTTTCCTCTTAGAGCTTCAAATCATACCAGTTACATGAAGTGGAAAAAACTACCATACTGAAGTTTATACAAAAGTTTGTCTTAATATTTCTAACATTAATTGTATGGGGGTTTATCTGGTTGTTTGCTCTTGGTTTTTGGTTTTGGTTTTTTTTTTTTGCATTTAGGTTATTGTTTAGAGTTTTAAATCTTCTTTATTAAAAAATACATAAAAATATTAGCAAACTGTAAAGCAAGTGCCATGGCAACATCAATGTAACTATCAAGGAAATCCTTAAACTACCTTAAGCCTTTAAATGACTTATTACAAAGCAGTTTGGATTGTTATGTAAGTATCTGTAGTGACATTTGGTGCTTCTTCAGGTTAAAGCCCTCTGAATGCTCCCAACAGCCCCGAACTGCAGTTCAGATTGCTCTGTGTAGCTGCTTCCCAGTGAAAACAGAGGCATTTACCACTGAATTGCTTTTTGACTGTTCATTTCTCTCACTCTCCAATTCTGCAGTCACCCTGTTTCTCTCAGGTGTTTAATAGTGACATTAATATACTGACAGATACACCCAGCCATGTTGCAATTTACTGGAGCTGATGGGGAAATGTTCTCAGAGCTACACTTGCAAAATGGAGCTGTTTTATAACTTTCGTGATTGGTATTCTTGAAAACTTCACCTCTCTGAGAGTGCACATAGACAATTTTCCCTTCCATTCATTCCTCTGCTTATTGTAATAGATACTTTAAGCACAGATCAGTGAACTGTAAATCTGAAAACATTCCTCAGCATTTCATACAGTAGGAGAGAAGCACCAGAGAATTCACATTTGTTACAAAGCTAAAATAAATTATCACACAGATATCTTGCTCAGATGGATTTCAAGTTCCAGATCTTCAACATCAGAGCCAAAAAATATTAAGGCCAAGTTTTCTATCTGCCTGCTGCTATGCTTTCTGTAATAGATTTTAAATGGATGGCTGAATGGACTTGTGAAAGTCTCATTCAGATGGATTCCTGTAAATGCAGAGTGATGTTTAGTTGGTTGTGTATCCTGGATTCAGATGATGTCAGAGGGTAGAATCACTGTGTGTGTGAACAAAACAGAACATTTGTGTAGGTATAAGGCAAGCCAGACTAATGATGTGCCCAGAAATGTGTTCAGAATTTAGCCAAAAGCCAAACCAGATATTCCCTAGCCATGTTGCATCTTAGATCATTAATGGAAAACTTCATTGTGGCTTTGACTTTGCTGCAGTTTCAAGCCACAGAGCAAGATGTACTTAAGAGAGGGTTATGTGAGTGGTCTTTTACTATTAGTTCACTGCTTTTTTTGTGTGAACCACTTTTGCAATTTGATGATATGGCAGCAATGGCTTTTATTGTGAAAGGGAAGGTAGGTAATTTCATATTTGTGAAAACTGTATGGTACTGCCTAAATGTTTAGGATATGCTGTGATAACATCTAATTTTGTATCATTGCAGGCATTCAATGTTGCATGTGCTGCCCTCCTTACACAATTTCTTTTACAGTGGCATCACTGCTAATGAACAAGGCCTGTAGATTAAAATTTTTCTGAACTTTTTGTGTAATCAGCTCTAGAGGATTTCAGTTCATCAGGTTCTCATTTGAACTGCCAGGTACTTTTACTCTGGTGTCTTACAGAAATGAGTATAGACATGATCCAGAACTGCAGCAGTTCAGCTATGTTGGGCTTTATTTTAGCTATTCAGTTGACAAGAAGAATAATCTTTGTAATTTTGGTATTTCCTTATGAGACAATAATTTTTTTATCTTGGAACTCATTAGCAAAAACCTTCATTGGTCTGAATTGAAGATAATAGTATCTGAAGGCTTTGCTGAGACAAGTAGAGTTGGTAACCCCTGAACCTGAAACAGGACATATTGGAATTTCTGGACCTAACCGCCCAGATGACCTTTCAGCCAAGTCAGAGAAAACTCTTCGAACAGTTTGGGGAGAGGAAGGGAATGTTCATATTTCACAGCAGTGTCATGAATAGAAGAGGTTCCAAAGCGGTAGTGGGATTTCCTGCCTCTGAGTCCTTTTTTACAGACAATATAATCCTCTGGAGCAGCTTCTAACCACTTTAAAACCCCTGATCTAATTTCCTGTTGCCTTCTGCTTTGTCCCTTCATGCCAGTAGAAGTACTTGTGAGACATTTTAGAAGAGCTCGCATGGTCACACTTCATGCTCAGTTTGCCTCTGGTGGAATTTAATGTTGAGGCAACAGGGAACAAACCATCAGAGATTCAAATATTGACCTGACAGAGGCATCCCAGAGGGGCAGCTGCAGCAGAGAGCAAGATGAGGACCTCTTGGCACAACAGAGCTCAGGGCAGCCCAGGCCATGTGAAGCCACTCCTGAGGCATCCAGCTGTGAGACAAGAGCGGGATGTGAAGTGGTGGAGCTGCTCCAAGACATGCTGGGATAGCTGATCGCAGACTGACTAGCTCAGGGGATTTGGGTGCTGCAGGGTGCATGCAAATCCTCTGTTAGGCTCAGCAGCGAAGAGCTCAGGCCAAAAAGCTTCAGGGCTGCTGTGTCGTCTCTGCCTCTGTCCTCATTCAGCTCCCACAAGAATGCTTAAGCAGCAAAGCTTAAGCTTAATCGAGTTATGTGAGCCAGTAAACTTCACTGCATTTCTTATTGCCCTACCACAGTTATATGCTTCTAAAATATTTTGCTTAAAATCAAGGCAAGTTTTTTACGGATTTCTTCTAGCACAGTCTCCCAGCTTCACCTCCTGAACTTGCTGCTCTGCAGCTCAGGTGGACTCGGGACTGCCTGGTGTGCATGTCTGTGAGGAACATTATGAACTGCACAGCTTTCACTTGACCCCAGGCTTCAGAAGGAACGTCAGGATCAGACGCTGAATATCTGAATTAAAGGCTTAACTTTGAAAAGCGCACTGTCAGAGTGGTCAGAAGGTCTGTGGGGTGCACAAAGCAGGCCATTGTGCACTTAGACCCCTGTGTTAGCCTTCCGTCTGTTGCCAGCAGCCAAGGCTGAAAGAAAGTGCTTGTGTTGCAGGTAATGGCATGAAAAATAATCACATAATTCTTGTTAAGGTTCAGTTTTGCAGAAGCTGGCCTTTCTACCTCATCCACCCAGCTCCACAGTAATGAGGGAAACAGCGTGTGATAACTGAGCTCACCAGCTTCCTCCCTGTTGCAGTGTCTGCAATCCTTGCTGTACTTTAAAAGCCGAACATCTAACAGCTACCAAGTCCTAAGAGAGGCAGGGCTTCAGTTCTGTGGACGCCAGTGACATTCTCAGGGGTGCATCTCTCTTGATCCCAGCCCGTGCTTCCCACCTCCTGGCGAGCACAGGAGGAACGGCTCGTGTCTCACGGCGATGCAGCTCCCAGGCATCTTTCTTCATGATTCACACAGAAACTTTTAATTTGCAGAACTGACATATTAACTCCAGTGGCCTAAAAGAATAAATGAGTAATACTGTGGGGTCTTCCATTCAACGACGGGAATGTTTCCCCCGTTTAATTGAAGCCATTTGTCATTTTGAATGTAGAATGTATTCATTAGAAAGCAGCACCTCGGAGGGGACTAGAGAGCTCAGGAGATTAGTAACTGGGTACAAAGCCTTTTGCCTCCAGGTTGCCAGTTTCAAATCTGGCCATGTCACTATTGATCAGAAGAAGTCATTACAGGCTGACAGATGTTTGGCTGCTTATATAGAAGTGACCTTGTCAGATTAGTCAAATTCTTTGTTAAGAGAGATGTCCCTACTCTCACACTCACACACAAAAATCCTCATTAGCACCTTGTTGGTAGTGCTCACAGCATCAGTAAGGACAAGACATGCTTGTTTATGCAAAATCAGAACAGAGGGATTTTTTGAGCTATGTGAGGGTTGATTGAAGCATTTTCAAAGCAACTCATGATGCACTTTGAAATTTCCAAGTTGATTCTGTGCATAATTTAAAATGAACCCTTCTTAGAATGTTTGCAGTGCTTTGATCAATATAAAATTTATTTTTTTAGGAATCTGAGAACTGAGTTATTTCTATAGCATCAGCAATATGTGTATTAGCAGTAAAGCATGTTCTTAGCAAAAGGAATAAAAAAAAGAAAAGGGAGCATCTGAACTATGTGGGGAAAAAAGAATGGTAATACTGCATAAATTTTATTCAGTAACTTTCAGACTAAGGCTGAAAACACTCTTAGTCCTGTGATGTATTTTGCAGACTAATACTTAGGGAACAGGACAATCTTACAAAATCACCCCAGACACTTCAGTCCAGCCTGCAGTAACTCCTATCTCTAGTTGGGATTAAACTCTTGCTCCATGGACCACAATGGCCACCTATGGTGACACCACACATCTCCTTTCACAAGGCTCTGCTAACTCTTGAGCCATAAATGGCTTTCAAAATCACCTAGGACAGGCACTTGGGAGAGTGTACATGCAAATTTTCAAACACAGACTCTTAAAGGGGTCCCTTTGTGTCTCTTTGAAGACCCCATGAGAAGATAATTCAGGTTGAGATGAGGCTTCCTCTGTGGACCCCCAGGTGGAAATCAAGGGAAATTTACCCAAGTGAAGGGACTCTGACAGAGATGAAAACCTCTACACAAATTATCTGTATGGGAGATGCCAATTCTTCTCTGTAACAGAGGAAAGAAAATGCCAGAAATCCAGTGGGAGCTCAATTTGCCATAGGGAAGAAAAGATTCGTTTTTTGTCAAGTTTGCAGCAAACGTTGCAAATTGAGTTTGAGACAGGAAAAAAATGCTTTGGGGTGTTCATATTTTTTTACATCACCAGCAATAAATATCAAGCCTGGGCTGATAACGTTGGCGTGAAAAGTGCAGGTGACTTAGGTCTGTATTGTGAACAGAACAGGTAAAGTGTGTCTTGATTAGTAAGGTTGGTAGGCAACAGTTTGTAATGTTATGTTTTTGATTCCATTCCAAATTCTGCTTTTAGAAGACTAAATCAAATTTTTACCTGAGCTGAACTTGCCTCTAACACAGGAGTTTTGAACAAGGTGTTTTTAAAACAGTTATAATCTCTCTGCAAAAGGAGGGTGGAGGGATTATAGGGTGTGAAAGCAATAAATAAATAATAGCTTTGGGCTGGTCTGAGTTGTTGTGAGAAATGCCAAATGACTGGCACACCTTATATATCTTAAGCAATCACAGCACGTGACTCCACCTCTTTCTATGTCAAGAACATTTGTTGTTTAAATGCTGCAAGGATAGGGGAAGGTGTGCCAAGGCTTCTGTGCACCTTCAGCTGTTCTCAAGGTGATGACTTAAAAGTGGCAATTTAGCCTTTGCAGAGCACAGAACCGCACATGCCATTCAAGTCTTGGGCAAAAAGATAAGATAACATGTTGTATTTCAGAGTTGAGGATTATGAATTGGATCTCGGGATGGTGAGTGGGGGGAAGGGTGAACACTTCATCTACCAAACTTGGCTGATTTGATTTTTCTTATCAGTGAGGAGATTTAACCTGCCTGATACACCATTTCTTTAAGGTCTAAGTAATATTGGTTCTGCAAGAAGTAATATTTCAGTATGTATAGCTTAAAACCTGGCTTGCCTTAAGGTCGCATCAGCCATAAGTAATACACACTGAGTACTTAGGATCCCACAAATGTGACCTTCTACTTGTGTGCCACTAATGCAGAAGGCACCAGCCCAGAGCAGGTCTATGGATTTCATAGGCATCTAATAGGGAAAATAAAGACAGATTGTATATATTGCAGGGGAGATAAAAAGGCAGAATCAACAAGAAGCTCTAAATTAGTTATTGTGGTGGTGAATGCTGTGTTATGGACCTGCATGTGTGCCTCAGGCTTTTATGGGCTTGTAATTATATTAGGAGATATTGCTTTGACCTAGACATAACTGTACAGGTTATTTATTATTATTCTTTTACTTGAGAGAAATAAAACCCAACACAAACACTTTCAGATATGCCACACATACATACATATGACAACATATAGAGTAGATTCTCTGATGAGAAAAAGAACCAAGATGGCAACAGAAATCCATTTCAGGGTGGATCAGTGGATAGGAATATTGATTGTTTCGTGAAGGTAATTTAACTTTTCTTTCTGTGATGATGTAGCTAAACTGAAGTTTGTTCTGCCACTCTCTGTCACCACTCTTCCCAGAGGCAGCATGTCCTGATGGACTATGGGAACCTGGCCTGTTTCAAGATAATGGGACAAATTAAGTTGAATCACCACTGAAGGCATTTTGGAACAACCTGGCAAACTTTTCTAGGTGGCCTCAAAGCCTTCACACAGCCTAGAAAAGCTGCTTAGCTGGGAGGTTGCAAGAAAGCACTGTTCTAAAATAATCATCAATGTTCATAAAGCAGATAAAAGCCTTCAAGTAGTACAGCCAAGCTGTAGCCAAGGCTAAAGTAACAAGACACATGATTTGTTTAAGACTTTCCCTCTATTTGCACTACTTTTTTCTTTCTTGCATAAAAAATGAAAAAAAAAGCTTTAAAACAAAAGGCTAAGAATTTTCCAAGGTCAAAATTAAGGACTTTAAAAGTCTTGCAAAATTATAATATTACTGTTACAAAATACACATAGAAACAGAAGATATCAGGATAAAAATTTTAAGGAGTTAACATAAAGAATTAATGATACATCCTTTTTAATATTGTTTCAGCAAAGGCAGCTGTGAGGCAAATTAAAAAACAATGGATATGAAGGATTCCAATTTCAAGGAAGAAAAGAAGAGACCTGTAACACAGCCTGGAAAGCACAGCTATTAAAGCAGAGAGACTTTCTGAAGCTACGGGTAGATATTATGCTTTGGGAAATACTGACACACAGAAGGGAAGCTTCTAAAAATAAAAAAAAGGGGGTGGAACCCCAAAAACAATTGAGAATTTATTTAGTGAGTAGCTTTACTTGTATTTCCCATTTGTTTCCCATCAGGTTTCTTTTTAATATCAATACATACTCTCCATACACAAAGTATAAAGGCTTGATTTTTTTTTTTTGTGATTTCTTTACATTGCTGCAAGGCTTCCAAGCAATGAGAAAGTTGTAAAGTCTCTATAGCATGAACTACAACTTCTTAAGGCATTGAAAGTTGTCAGTGTGGCCAAGCTGGACTTGGCAGGGCAAGCCAAGGGAGAGGAATAGAAAGTGATTATTGTGCCATTGCTGTAGCAGTTGCTGTGTATTGCTGCTTTGGGCAGTGCTGGTTTAGCCTGTTTCTACTCCAGCTGCTCCCAAGAGCCCGTAGTGTCCCAGGGAAGCTGCTCCCTTTGTCACCTGCTGTCTCTACTCCTTCACCCTTCCCAGGGGGAAGTCAACACAAAAGCTTGGGCTGGCTGTCTCCAGGACCTGGATGGTGAAGTGCTCTTTGCACACACCAACACTCTCTTGAACCATGGCTGCAAACAACTAATCACTCTTTAATCCTACTAACCTCTTTGCCTCAGCCGTATGCTGGGGTTAAAATTCCTGCTGATAAGATTAAGTGCTGTCTTGGATTGGGGCCTACATAAATAATAATGCTGTTTCCACAGCCACACTCATTAGAACGAAATGTAGGAAAGGATGTCAGTCTTCCTGCTGTGGGATGTCAGCCAGCTGCTAATTGTTCGTGATCAGAAAGAACTTCTCTTCTTGTCGGCCTTTAGGGATCTATGTGTGTTGATGTAATTCCATTTTACACTTGCACTGAACTCAAGTGCATTCATCTACAGCGTTTGAACTAGATTTTTACCTTTCGAACACTGGATAGCTGCATGTAAGTCTAGGTTGTATTAACCACAGGTTTTGGCTTAAGTTTTCTTACAGACTTGTGTTTTTAATCTGAGTGGTACCTACAGTAAAATCCTTTTTCATGGCCAAGACAATCACACCTCACATTTAATCCCCTGGTTATAAAGCTGACGTGTTTTCCCCATTGTCAGACTGGTTGTGACTCACTGCTCCTTTCTGCTAACAAGAAATCCATTATATTAATGTGAGTTTGAGAACTACAATGAAATTGTTCCAGTAATCTTTTTATTTTAAAAATTAATCAGCAAACGCCACAGAAACAGAGTGGCTAAGTCTGTTATTTTACTGAGCAATTTGAAAAGAAACAGCTGTTAGAGACTGAACAATGAATTTGTACCGTTAATCTTGAGAGGTGCTCTGTGCCCTGTCAACAGCTTAGGCACAAAAATATGAAGCACAAGCCTAATTTTAGGCACACCTGCAATTCTTCTGGAGTGACTAAATGCTTTGGTTGCTTTGGCTGTGTGTTGGCAGACCAAGGAGACCTTTGGATACAACCAGTGAAGTCTGGAAAATCTTCTAAAGCAAATCATGTATAAACAATCACTCATGCAGCATTTTAAAACTAAATGTTGAAACAAACCCATCTGTTTCCCCTTGAAAAAATAAGGGACACAAAGGAGACCAAAGAGCAGCTTTCCACCTAACAAGCATCTCATGTAGAATAACACAGGCGTGGCTGAAACTACTCTTGACATAAAGTATACGATAACATGTGTGATGGAGATATATTGACATTCCCAGCACTTTTTGCCTGAATTCTTGATTTGAAAAAAATCTATTTCCTTGTAAATTTCTCTGCTGGGGGATGGGAAAAGGGTGGAGGATAGGAGCACTGATATCTCCCATTTTGCTAGAGGTGTGCAGAGAGAGCTTTGAAAATGTGAGCTGGATGGCTCTTATCACAAGAGGAATCTGTCTGGCTGTGGCTGGGGAGCAGAGCTGTGCCAAAGGAGCAATGTAGGGCACGCCTGCATCTGTGTCAAGTAACTCCTGACACACGCAATGGGGAGCAGCATCACAGACAAGTGTTATCTTCCCTGTTCCTCAGCCTCGCACTGTTGAGAGGGAAATGCAAATTTCCTGATGTCTTATGGAGGGCTATGGAGGGAAAAAAGTGAGGAAGGGAATCAAAGGGAATATATTATTGGTGACAGCAAGTGTATTAAGTGAGAGATGGAAGCAGGAACTGAAGATGTGGTAATGAGGGCATGTGAGGGAAAGCAGCCCACCACACACACTAAACCCACAGCAGGGGGAGGGTGGGGGGAGACACTCAGGGAAAAGGACAAAACACAGCTTGTCTGGTGATATTTCTGATACTGCAACCCTGCCCTTCTAAGAAAACAGCACCCATCTCATGGCATAGTCAGAAGCCCTCTGATGCTTTTATTCCTCTTCATATGTTCACCATCTAGAGCAGAGGTTCTCTCTCCCTTTCTCAAACCTCTGCTACCCTCCTGCTCTCCAATACTGATAGTAAAATGAGCAGAGCTCGGGGCCATTTCGATGATTATTGTGTCTTCTAATATTTTCAGAATGAAATGCCCTTTGGTTTTCAAAAAAAAAAAAAAAAAAAGAAGAGAACTTCCAAATACAGTAATTATCTTCCCAGAATGTTTCTTTCTCAGGGATTTCAAAACCACCATGTTTCATTGTAACCCATCTTGAAGCCAAGCCAGATTTTGAGTTATTTTAAGCCTTTGCCAAATAATATTTTCATCCTTTTGCCAGGTCTGGCATAGACTTGTAGCAAGACAGCAACAGGACAGACCTTGTATTATACATTCCTCCTTATCACTCTTACACAAGACTTGTAAACACTCGTGTGTGTCTTAATCTCGGCTTGTATCTTCATTTTGCTGATGGTTTAGTTTATTTTTGTTGCATTATTATCCCATCCCTGCTTTTTCTCTTTCCCTAGAGGCACAAAAAGCACAATATCAGAATTCTGCAATTCTTATGGTAGGTACTTTTGGAAACGCTTGATCCCACTGCTCTGCAATTATCATCATACTAATGCAAAATTTCCAGACATCTTGATTTATATATCTATGCAATATATGAGTATAAGCAGACACATAACCCCAATCATTCTTTGTATTTAACTAGTATTGGCATTCTTTCATCTATGATTAAGATGATCTTTCATGATCAATACAGTCTCTAGTGAACATTTTACACACACTGTCTTATTAGCATCCCTCCTCAGAGGTCATGCCTTTGTATTCTCTACTCTACTGCATCCTTCTGAAATTGTAAGCTGTCCAACCAGGATTGCCAAAATTCTTTTCATAAGAATTATTATCATGATGAAGATGGAAAACTAGATGTATAGCACATAATACTTTTTTTAATGTGTTAGGAATACTGCTTTAAATTTTGTGTTCTTTATATAAATTCTGATGTTTGAATATCCTGAATATGTTGCAAAGAAGAAGGACTCAAATATTTTAGAATCAGGGCAGAAGCAATGCCTGGATGTAGGGAATTTTCAAAACATAAATGGAAGTTTTAGTGGTTGAATTCAATGCACCATGTTCAGGGATGTTTTAGTTATTGTTGAGTGGTGCTCACACGGTGTCAAGGCCTTTTCTGCTCCTTGTACCACCCCACCAGTGAGGGGTTGGAGTGCACAAGGAGCTGGGAGGGAACATAGCCAGGACAGCTGATCCAAACTGATCCAAGGGATGTTCCATCCTATATGGTGTCATTCCAATATATAAAGCTGGGGGACGGAGGAGGAAGGGGGGATGTTTGGAGTGATGAGTTTTGTCTTCCCAAGTCACCATTGGATGTGATGGAGCCCTGCCTTCCAGGGGATGACTGAACACCTGCCTGCCCATGGGAAGTGGTGACTTGAATGCCTTGTTTTGCTTTGCCTGTGCACACAGCTTTTGCTTTACCTATTTAATTGTCTTTATGTCAACCCATGTGTTTTCTCACTTTTACAGTTTTTTTCCCCCCATCCCACCAGTGGGACAGTGAGAAGTGGCTGTCTGGTGCTCAGTTGCCATCTGGGTTTAAACCACAACAGTGCTGAGAAGAATCTAATACATAAATCCTCTTTAAATTTTATTTTAAAAATGTCTAGTGAAAATTTGCTTTCAGATCAGGTAGCATATGTCAGTGAAAGATCTTTTTTTTCACCCCTCTAGTAAGAAAAGTAATTTCTGAGATTGTGTTTGACAGCACTTCTGACAAAAAAGAAGACAGGTCAGTTGAAATGAGTTAGTATTTCAACAGAGAAACAATACAATCATTTTATCAGGAGACTGTTTGAAAAATAGAAGGCATATTGGGAAGGAAGGGATAACTCCTTAGATGAACAGATTTTTGAAAAGTAGTCATTCATTTGAAATATTACAGATTTAAATGACCACACTTCTCTTAGTCTCATAAGAAATGAGTTCGTGCTTTGTAACATTTTAACAGAATTAAATTATTAGATTATTTTTTAAGAAGGTTCAAATAAAAAGAACTATATATTTTTAATCCACTTGCCTGATCTCAGAAAGTTCATATTTCACATAAAGCTAAGATTAAACTAATTTGAGATGTCTAGGAGGATGAAATCTGTTTTTGTAAGCACCCTCCTGCATTAAAGGAAAATCCACACTTTAAGAAAAGCCAAAATCCAAAGTAAAACACCCTCCAGTTCTAGCAGCCTTATCCTGCTGGGGACACATGGTACCTATGTACACTTTCTTCTCTGTAAACACGTAACTGGATTAGAAGGACTGTGGGGCTGATGATTTGATTTGCCTCTTGCCAACAGCAGTATGTCTTGCTGCCTTATTTTTAATAAAGCTTATAAAAAAAAGCATTTATACAAATAATTTTCCAGGCAGTACATAAAAATCTTTTAAGTTTAAATATTGAGATGTGAGGAAATATGATTGCTAATTGGAACATTTAAAAAGTTACTTATTTTTTAATCCTCTTTTAATGTGGAAATACATGAATTTGAATAGAAATGTCTTCTTAGCTAAGGAATTGTCCAATTTCTAATTAGCAATCACAAATCTGTCTATCAATTCCACATGTAAGTATCAAGCTAGAAAGCAGTCTTGTCGTTCCCACTTTCATTTGTGCATTTCTAATTTCAATGCAGAAATCCTTTTTTTGTGAAAATCCCTAAAACCGACATCAACATATTTTCTTTTTTACACAGTATAAATCTATGCCCACCACAACTGCAGGTTTGGAATTCACTGATGATGTGTGTCAAGAACTGCAGCTGTTTTGCAGAGTATTACTAAAAGAAACGATTACCAGTCACTTTTAACTTTTTTTATTGTGTTTTACCTTGATCAGAAGCTAATGGCTTCTGCTGTAGACACAAGGGAGGATAAATCCTCTTCAAAACAAATAACGCTCATTTTAATTCTTCTGTTGTAACAATGTATTTATGGATCTAGTTCATGCCTTCCCTTTTGGGAAATGTATGTTGCAGAACGTGGCAGCTCCTGCGCATCAGGTGCCACCAAGCTCCAACTACAGCACTTGGGAACATGGAAACACCAAATTCAGAGGGGGTCAGTCCTAAAAACTGCAAAGTGATACAGTCCAGGCTGAGTGAAGCACGTGTTTAACTATGAGCAACTTCAGAATCACATGGCAGATAAGGCAGGAACTTCTGTACTTTTAATTTTACTGCCCATTGAAGTGATTTTTTGACAAAGTCCAGAGTGGCTTCACTTTGCAGGACTGAGCACCCCACATGGCCTGTTCAGGTCTGAATCCAAGCCCAAGGAATCAGAATTTGAGTCTTCATAGACACTGTTATCTGCATCAGCCCTTGAATTTGGCCCTGTCATGGCAGCAATTTTTTTAGCTTTACTTAAAATTTTGTAGCTCAAATTTGAAAAATTATGGAGATTTCAACACACTTTTGTTTTTCCCATCACTTAACTAAAATGTGCTCCTAAAGTTTCCACAATGTTATTCTATTACTTGTCAACTTGTTTCTTCCCTATTATCTAGGTCCTCATTAATGCATAGCCTCTCATACCTTTTCATCATTTCCCTCTTCTGGGTGGCTGGTATAAGACAACAGGTCATTAACCCCACCATTATAAAATTCTTGTTAATTTGCTTATTCTCCTCATTTTTCAGTGGTACTTTCAGTCCTACTTTTCCCTGGTTCTTCTTTTATGCCTGCTCCATTAAACACGCATTTATTATCACCCTTAGCTATGTTAGCTAGCAATAGCTCATTGCCTTTCTCCACCTTTTCTTGTTCACTGCTGGTTATTTTCTGCTCTGTTCTTGTTTTCCCTCCCATTTCAGGACTTTGTCTTCCTTGCAGCTCTCTGTGAAGCAATGGCACATGTATGTTTTTAGACACCCATCTGTGGTATGGTGGTTCTTTCCCTTTCTTTGGTGGCTCTGAAAGTATGGAGAAAAGATGAGGTGTGCCCTGGACACACCTCCTCTGCAGTTCTCCCTCACTCTTCCACCTGTCTCCCTTTGGAGAGGTCCGGGGCACTTTAGCTTCTGGACCAGGTTGTTTCTACTATTGACAAAATATTAACATTATTCCTACTGAAAATAAGTTCCTGTTATAAATCAAGCACTGCAAAGATGAGATTTCAGAAGAGGTGCATTTATGTTAGGAGGAAAGAAGAAATTCCTGTCAGTATCCTGTCACTAATTTTGGCACATCATGTTTGGTGGCATATTCCATGCTGCTGCACAAGTTTCTTCTGTGCACCTGCTTCTCATTCAAGTTAAATTGCAAAACTGCCATTAGTTTAAACATGACAGGAAGGTCTTGTGAGCTTTGCTGCTGCTGGAGTCACCACTGTGCTCTACCTGAACTTCTGCCACCACACCACCAAACAGGTACAAGGTTCCGTCTTCCTGCACCCTGTAATTTCACACACTTCTCTTGTAAGTGCATGTTTGAATTTTTGCCCTCCAATATATTTAGCTGAGTACCAGTGACAGGTGCTGCATAACACAAACTGCAGCTGCCAAAGCTTCCCAAAGCAGATTGGTCCCTTCAGTGCTGCTAATTCTTTGCTGTTAACCTGAGTGATCAGACTGAAATCTGGAAAAGGAGCCCAGCCTACATCACTCAAAAGAAATCTCCTTTACCCTCCCCTGATCTCCTGCATCTGAAAGATTTCCAGCCAAGGTGCTGCCATCCGTGCTTACAAGAGGGAGGAGATTTTGTAGCTTTCCATCTTTTGTATTCTTTCATGTAATCTCTATTTATGTGGCCAAAGCACCAGGATTAGAAGAAATACACAAAAGTATTCCCAAAAGAAATAGCATAAGCAATTTGATTGCTTATTTCCCAGGAGCTCTCATCATGTTAAAACCTCCCGATCTCTAAAATCACTAGCTGAGGAAGAACAGATCATAAAAAAGCCAACTAAGAAAAAACCCCACAACAGAAATGGAAGAAAAAAATACAATCATACAGCTGTATCAGCTGGATTTGTGCTCTGGATCAGCTTCTGCTATTTAAATATGTATTGCTGGCAAAGATTTCTTAGTGTTGTGTTTATTCAGAGAGTTACTCTCAGTCAAATTACTGGCTAAAATCCAAGTAGGTAAATTCTGGTTCCTTTAACTCTTGAATATACCCATTTCAAAGCACTTACTCTACTTTCTGCTGGTTTTTTCTCTGCTAATTAATACCTTTCTATGACAAGACCTTGAAAATCCAAAACGTGCTATACAATTAAATAAGAAGCCACAGCATGGAGTCCTTGGATCCAGGCCATGCCATCCTTTCATTCAGATCTGAGCAGGCACAGGTTCCACCTTGACACACATTGGGTTGTAACCTAAACTGAGGGAAGATTGCAAGAGGCTTTGACCAGTGAGTTGAAAAGGTAACTTGGTGCTTGGGATTAATGATAAATATACAAAGATTGGATGCATAAACTGCGGCAAGGATGGTCCATGAATTTGTAGCTGGCATCTTGTGCCAGAAGCCCATTTCCAGGAAAGTATTGGCAAACACAGATTTACCTGATCTGTGGATATGTGGGTTGTAGAGAATGAGGAGCCATCCAGTTTTTCTCTGTAAATCTGTACACCAGGAAGAAGACATAGGAAACATGGCAGCAATCTTCCAACCATACTCTGTCTTTATTAAATATTTCCATGCTGATGGCTAGAAACAGGCCAAAGACACTCAAATACACCTGGATTTTATTTACTGCAACAACTGCACATTTGCCTCTACCAGTTCAAGGATGCTGCTATGAAACATGCACAAAGTAAGGAATACCCCTCTCCTAAAACTTGAAAACATCATGGAGTTGATGTTTCTGTAATACTTGTGTTCATCATTTATGGAGCACCATGATCAGCAGGGTAACCTGGAATACACAGACAGCTCGTTAGCACATTAGTTGTCATGGGGAATATAATTCTAGCTCCCATTTCTGGCAAATTAAATTTTATAATTAGTTGTGCTCTTCAACACATTATGTCCATCAGAATCAGATGTATAGTCTTGTCAGTAGACCTCAACTGTATAGAGAAAAATCTATGTAGAGAAAAATTTAGAGAAAATATACTCCATAGAACACAAAATAGTTTTGGAGATACTGTCCATATGAAAGGTTTTGACCCAGAGCTCCCACACTCTGTTGTCTCTTATCAGAAATGTGTCCTGCTCTTTTAATTTTTCTGGAGAGTATCATAAACTATGACATGGCTGCTCCTGATTATAAGAGGATCATTATTTGCTTAATCCTCTCACTGTGAATTTGTTTCCTGTTTCATTCTTTCTCTCTCTTTTTTTTTTTTTTTAAGGGAGATTTTTATGAAAATACAAGGCTTTCTCTCTGACCTATTAACTACTCCCACATTGCTCCTTGACTTTCTATCTCATCATGGGTCTTAATCTGACCTAAGATACCATATCTTGCCAGTGTAGATTGGTGGCTAATAAGCTGTAACAACCTAGATATTTTAAGAGTTATATATTGCTTCTGAACAGATGTGACAAGATAAGATTTAATCACTGCAGCGTTCTTGACATCCACTGGGCTAAATGTCTAAAAACCACCACTCGTATCAGAAATGCATGATTGCAAAAGAAAAAGGAAAATAAAAAAGATTATTTGCCTCTTTCTTTGACTGCTGTGGAAACAGACATGCAGCTGCTCTTTTTCATTACTGTGTAGCAGACTGAGCATAGTATTCATTGTTGAGTAAAATAATTGCAGGAAAAAAAGGAGAGATGAAGAGAGAAGAAAGACTTGCTTAATGAAGATAATTTGTTTGGAACTGAGGAATCTGTAATCCTTCCATCCATGCCTATTGTTCACTTGCACGTAGTTGCTTCCTCATAGCTAAGAATAATCTTACAGGCTTTTTTTTTTTTAATCAGAGAGAACCGGAATTTTTATAAATTTTGCATTTATGGTGTGTATTCTTCTGTGCCCCCTCTCAGATGGCATTGGTGTGTTACTTGACTACTAAGAAGTGATATCTGACACAGGAATGGAGTGGGGGCAGGGCAGGGAACTGACTTTTTCAGTCCCTGACCATGCAACCACATCTGGAATTGTGGGATGTCTACAATAAATCCCATCTTCTTATCCTGCATATGAAATAGAACTCAACTAATGACCATATGGAGCAGACTAAAGCAAGCAGTCTAATTTACTAAAGGCAGGGGGGGAAAAAAGGAAATTTCTTGCTTAATTAACAAGGGCAGAAATACAGCAACAGACAGTATAACAGGAGGACCATATTTAAGGCATCTCCAATCAAATGTTTTAATGGCATATAAGACCCAAGGGAGCTCTAAAAACGCCTGGCACTGCTAAAGTATTTGTAATATGGTTTTGCTTTTTAAAGCATTTTGGGTGTTTTGAAAATCATCACTTATTAGGAATATCTTGATTTTTCTCTGTCCAACTTGCAATGCCTACAAAGGGGATGATGTTTATGGCTCTGTACAGTAATTACATAATTATGGCAAGGCAGAGCAAGACACACTCTCAAAAAAATCAAGGCATCCTGGCCTTGATTGGAGGAAGATATCACATGAGCTGAAGGACAAGGCAAATCCAATGTCTGCTTGTTCCCCAGTGATACCCAAGAAACATTATCTCACCTGGGACAGCAGTCTGTCATCATCTTAGCAGCTGTAAAAGCAACTTTCAAACATCATCCTTGGCCTGCGTGGGCACTGCTTCACCATGTACTGTGCGTCCTTGCTTTTGATTCCCTATCCAACCCAGGCAATTCCTTTGATTACCACTGCAGCCCTCAGAAGCCTTTTGTTTTCTCATATATTCAAATTAGTCCTCTGGATGACTACTGCATGAAAGTGTGTTTTTCCTGTTAAAGCACTAGTTTTTAACTGATTCTTTTTCCACAGCTGCTGTGAACCTTGTGAAGTATGCTGTACAAACACATAGGAAAAGGCACTTCTTTTTCAGGGAAAGCTTTCCGTCTAAGAATCAAAGCAGCAGAAAAGTGATTTGTATAAACCCAGGGAGACAGTGAATATAACATAAAGAATTTAAGAAATTTTAAGTTTGAAGGGCTTTTTGCTGCTTTTTTTCTGTATCAAGATAATGTAACAATGGGAAATTAGTGAAACCTGAAGCATTTCAGATTTTTTATTTTGCTTTTTACCTATGACCCTTGAATATTTTAAAATGCAGGAAACAACACACTGCATTTCTTTGTATTCCTGACAGCCCTCCTTCAGCTTCTCTGCCACCCCAGCTTGGAAACCATTTTCTGTGTTGTCACATATATGACACTTGGATTATGTATAGCAAAATGTAATTAAAGACACATATTGCACGGGAGAGGTAGAGTCACCAAGGAAAAGAAGATTTGCCAACCCTGAAATGAGGATTAAGGAAGAAGGAGGTTTGCAGAGACTTGAATACATTAATTTTCCTAGCAGCTTACAGAGCAATTCAGTGAATTCTATTGTGCAGAGTGTAGTTAGCACCTTCCTTGACCTGAAATCAAGAAAAAAGAGTGTACCTGTGTGGAGTCAGATGAAAGAATATGTTATTGCAGAGTCAAAGAACAAATATCCTAGTCTTGAAAAGAAAAGCTGATAGACTGTAGCCAAGGATTAAAGTGGCTATGTCCTGAGGGAAAAAAACATTCCATCTCATTCTTTGGGACTGTAGTTAAGTGACAATTAAATGGTGAATGAGATTATTTTCCCAAATCACATTGTTTCGCAGTGCTTGTTGGACTTTTCTTGCCTTGGACTCATGATGAACTAGATCTGGAAATAAGACAGAAATACCACTCCAGTGTTATCTCTGAGCTGTTCAGTCTCAACTCTGAAACCAGCCTCAGAGGTGGCACAAAGAATAAAAACATTCTGTGTGAACATCTGTAACAGAAGGAAATTATGATTTAGGAGCTATGCTGGAACAGGAAGGCATGTTCTCTGTTATTCTCCATTGTATGTGTCTGTCCATCAATTTGTATATTTTATTCATCTTTTGAATTTCTGTGTTTGTGTTATACTACAGACTTTGCCAGTAGGATAATGAAATACACGCAAAGGAACAGAGGGAAAAATCACATCACTACAATGTAATGATTTTAATTATTTTCATGATTAATTATTTAAATCTCTATTGCTTTACTTATTAGACCTGTGAACAAACAAATAAAAGCAGAGATGATGTGCTGATCAGAAGATTGTGTGGCAGTAGAAACATTTATCCCAGCCCAGAAGCTACTGAGCAGATGATATATTACTGAGCAGCAAATACACAGAACAAGGCACAGACAACCATAAAATTCTGATATCTGCAATGGGGAACACTATATTTCCCTCTGAGGCCATAAAGACATTGCTTTTGTCAAATAAATATGTAATCAGCCACTGCTGCAGCACAAAAAGGACTCCAAAAGACAACTGAGCTGTGAGAGAACTTCAGGAACTGGAAACACTGATATGGTTCACTGGAATCAACTTCATTTAGTTTAAACACTAAAGGATTATTGTTTTGCAGCTTTGTTTCTCCAGACAGGCACAGGTCTGCTTCCAGCTCTGGCAGGAGGCTCTGCACATCCTCAGAGGGCTGATTCTTTCTGAAGCCTTTCTTGTGCTGCCTTCCCAAGAGCTGCCCAGCCTATCCCCAGCTGCTTTTGATCCGTGGGGAATAGCTGTCCCAGTGGGGTGGGTACAGAATTTCCTGCTAGTCCACAGTGGTTGATCATGTGTTAAATACGAGCAATTTTGTGTTGTGTTGCTCAAGTGTCTCAGTCACAGGCCAGGTGTGTTTTCTTCATGCTGAAAATCCTTGATTTCACAGGAGCCCACATGATATAACACTGCTCTTCCTGGACATGTTGAAGTTAATTTGTAGAGTGTAAGGAATGAAAAAAAATAAGTGCAGCCAGACTGAAGTTCAATGAAACTTGCATTTTGTCCTGTCAATTGTGCATGCATAAGTGATTACCTTTTGAATAATGATTAAGGGTTTTTCAAATTCAGTGATTGAGGACTGAGATTTCTTTCAACACACTGTTTGTTGGGAAAGTGAGAGCATTTCCGTCCAAACTTTGCACCCTGCTGTACAGCCCACATGGGTTCATTTAATTTGATTCTACAAACACAGGTGAGTGGGAGAGAGTAGAGAGTAGATGACTTCTCCTTTTCCTTTTTTTTTGTTTGCCTGAATTCTCAGTAGTGCTGTTGGGACAGTAATGTGAGGATCCATGGAAGGAAAAGCACTTGATTTAGGCATTGATTTAGGAATTGATTTTGGTGTGGCCTGTGAGATATGTCCCCCTTTGGCCCTCTCCCAAGAAACAGCACAGCACCTGAAGTTTGGTCCTGCTGCTGGTGCATCCTTTGGGATGCTGCAGGTCCTGGGGAGTTTGGTGGTGCTCTCTCTCTCCCCCAGACCTTGTACACTAACCTTGGGCTCTTTTGCACCAAGGGCTGAGGCTGCTCTGCTGTAGCACTCACAGCCCCAACCTTACAGTGCAAAAAGTTCATGTCTAGAACCAAGAAACTTGGATCCTCCTGCTTTTGCCTGTCTAATAGGACAGTTACCCAGGGCAGCCTTGCATGCAGCAAACTTTTCCAACACCTTTCTTTTCTCCATTGGCAGTTTTATTCTGGTTCACAATCCTCTGGTCAAGCAGTTTAGGATGTGTAGCTTTAAACTTTGAGTTTAAAGAGCATAAGTATGGACTATACTGGAAAATGCAATGTGTCTTTGCTGAACTGCATAGCCTGGGTGTCTTGATCGCACAGAAGATCATTATGCTTGGCTTATCAGAATAATTACACTATCAATGACCTTCACTAAGAAGGTCAGATCCTTTCTGCTTATCTCCCAATTTAGTGTTATCTTTTTCATGCACCTTACGCTGGCACTGAAGTAATCCATGCAATGCAATTAGCAGGGAATGGCCGTGAGTTTTACCTCCAGAAGTAGGGAAAAAAGGTAGGATTTCTCTAGCACACTCTTGACTATTCACTAATTAGCTCCTGTTGTATCATTAACATCAGATATGGGTCTCAGGAAATTAAGGGTAGCTGACACTGAAAGTAGACTACTCAGCATTAATTCCCATACAGCCAGTGCTATCTGCAAAAGTTTCTGTCTATTCTTATAATGATTTATCTTAAATAGTACTAATCATCTCAGGGGTTGCAGAAACTATGAGGGGATTCTTAAATTATTATTGTTGTTGTTGTTATTTTTCTTTAACCCTCTACTAATAACTGCTAATTCACAATTCATACTCTAGAATGAGAATGCTAAGAACATACTAATCTGAAAGATCATACTGATCTGAAAGAACTGACTGATCATGTTGTAGTTATTTTTTTAGAGAAATGGTGTGGAAATGCTGGACTTTAATCATACCAAATGCTATGTAATATTGTATACTCTGAAACATCATGTACTACATTGATCAAACCAGATCCCCACGATGAAGGTGTCTGTGCTTCAGTTCCTTTCTGAATAATAGAGATACTATCATCCCCTCAACTCACAAAAAGTGCAAAGAAAATGGATTTTTTCAATGCACCCAGATTGTTAGCGTAATGAGATTCTAGTCCTCACCCCCAACTTGCTGTAATATCTGATTCCTTTCCCTTTTATTTATTCCTATTTTGATCTTAGAATTCACCCCTTTAAAAAAGGCACTTGTTCAAAAGTCCTTACAAAAATTAAGAAGTGTGGTCCAATATTGAACAATTCTTTTATGCTGAATAAAGATTTCTACTTTCAGTTTAGTTAACCATCTTTTGTGAAAGAAATGAACATGTTATATCCATTTTGAATGGTCTGAAAACTTCCCCTTTTCTATTTTACAGCAAATTGTGTTAAATTCAGCTTCGGGGGAAAAACCCACACCTGAAATATGCTAAAAATGGTCACAGCTGAGTAGGCAACCCTACTTGGTAATAAAAAAAAAACCAAACACCCTTGTGAATAATTTCAGCTGGGAGATATAAACAGAGTCCTGATTCAGGTGAGAATAAGCCTCTGGGGCTTGCTTTTTGAGTATAGAAGAATTTCTCTTTTACAATTTGAGGGCTTCTGTGCCCTGACCAAAGGAGGATAAGAAAAGGTTTGTTATTTTCTTCTTTCTCTTTGTCTGCAGGTGCAGTTGTACTATTTTTTCCATTCAATCTGCGGAGAAAAGTTCTGGCTAAGTAGAACGGCTCTGTCATTTATTGTCCTGTGCTTGTTAAGTCCTGCAATGAATCTCAGGTGGAATGAAACAGAATGATCAGTCTTGGAAGAAATATGTCACCTTTTTTCAGCTTGAGATGCCTGGAAAAAGTCAGATCAGTTTGATTTCAACTTATAATGAGATTATTTTTAAAATTTGTTTTCTGTTGTTTTCAGTGGAAATGGAGTTTTAGTATTGTTTCTTTAAGGGCTCTAATGTTTTGATATCTGTCTTTACCAGTAACACATGGCTATATCATGAGTTTTTAATTAACAATATATTCCAGCTGAAAGAGATCTTCCTTTTCTTCATAGCCTCATATCCTGGGGAGGAGAGGTGTTTTTGTGAGTTGTGTGGTTGGTAGCTGGAGAGGTACTTGTGCTCATAGGTGTTTGTGCCCTTTGCAAGTGAGGTCCAAGGAGATGTGAGAGAACTGGGAAGAGGCTCCCTATGACAGCTCTCAGCATCCAGGAACTGCAACTCCAAGCAGTTAAGTGCTTTGTCTCCCTGCTCTTAAAGTGTTTTTTTCAAAGGCTAAAGCAGCAGTGCAAAGGTAAGTCTAGAATGATGAAAAGAAAATAGCTTCTTTAACTGAGTAGAAAGGGAATAAGGGAGAGATGCTGAGTTTCCCTGTTTTGCCTGGACTGAGTTGTAAGTGCAGAAAAATGATTACAGCAAATATTCAGCATTTCTGAAAGATAATTTTACATTTATTTATGTTTTTGAAATTGTTTTTGGTTTGGAATGTTTGCACAGTTGCCATGCAGGCTTGTGCTTATTTTCTGACTAGTCATTAAATTGGTAGACTTGGGAGATGGGAAATTTCACTCTATAATCTCAACTTGATCCATAATATTCCAGTTATCATAACACCTAATTAGGAAAATACAGAATTAAAATGCATTTTTATTTAGGAGGACTGAAACAAGAATGCAAAAGCAAACTAGAGAAGAACCAGTGAGAAGAGTTGTCCCTTAACATCCTAGCTCTACAAACTGCTTTTGAAATACAAGAGATAAATCTAGGTATTGGAAAGTCAGCTTAGGGAACAGCTGTGCATTAAGAGATGTCTAAGCTCCTTTCTCTGCAGAAGCAATTAGAAGCCTTTCCCATGAAGTTAATACTATTAATATAGCTGTAGTAGATTTTAAAGTCTAGGTCTAGGAAAAGAAGTGCTTTGTGTCTATACAGCCATTTGTTGATCAAATACTCCTAAGACAAAGCAGTGGGGAATTCATGTGTTTTGGATCACAGGTATTTTAGCTGTTCTCATACCCTATAATGCAAAGGAATGAGAAGATGGCTACTCTTTGATTCAGTTATGTACCTATACAAAATATCTTTGCTATGTAAAATGTATATATATGTAGATTCTCATATTTATTTGTATGCATCAATAGACACAATATTCAAGCAAGGGTCTTTGCCCCAGGGTCTCCTTACCTAACTTGTCATTCCTTCCAGCAGAACAGCTCTCCCAGCTTTCAGGGGTTTGATGGATTTCTTTTCCCTTCCATGCTTCGTTTGTTCTCCTTCCCCAGGGTGTGTGCAGTGGGTGATGAAGTCTAAAATGAAGGATGTGCATGGCTTTCTGAACATGCTTGTGCAGAAAACTGACAATGAGAGGATGCTTGCTAGCTCTCTCTAAAACTTCCTCCTTACTGTTCTGTATTTCAGATCTCCAATTCTATTAACCACCTATTAAGCTTTGTTTTAAAAGTAGATTATTTTGAGTAATGAAACTTCTTATCCCTCAAAATTAAGTGAATGAAGTCTATATATCACACCGAGGGTAAAAAGTGGTGTTTTCTGCTGAGATGTGTATTGTATGATAGTGATGTAAATTCTCATTTAGTAGATTCCATTTCTAGTAATGAAGGGGTCACTATCATCTATTATGCCTTTTTGGGATGTTATTGCTCTCTTCCAAGATTATTTCTGCAGAGATATAATGAAATATAACTTATTGCCAGAGCAAAAATAGAACTTACAGAACACATGAGAACAGTTTCCCTCTGTTAGTGATTACTGGAAGGTGCCACTTTTTTCTTTCCAAGGATAGATGAGGTCCAAGAAGTCAGCAAATAAAGTGTCACAGTACATTTCTTTCCATATTCTGCCAAGGCGTCCTCAGATCTCAGAATTACTGTATTGCTGTGCTGTTGTTGCTCAAAGGCAAGGTTGTACTAGACTCCACCAGAAAGGGAAGCTGGATTTTCTTTTTCCCAGTGGTTTAAATTTTAGCTTGTTAGCTGCTGCAGAAAATACCAACTCATCTAAAAATTCTGGGCAACTTCCTGTATATGATGTCACCCACTTGCACCTGTTGTGCTGCAGTCTACTTTCTGAAGAAGAGGTTCTTCAGCCTAATAGATTGATGATGGATAATTAAATACATGCATGTGTGTATAATTATATATAATTATAATAATAATTGATCTCCCTATTTTAAGGTGACTTTCATGAGATGACCAACTTCATTGGAAAGAAAAGATAGAGTTAAAAAAAGACCAGTTGTTTTATTGTGTTCATTTGAAGCCTGTGGATCCACAGTCAGAAACAATCATGAGAGAGGTACTGAGGGAGTGATTACTTCAGCATTCCTGAAAATTGAGGGCTTGCCACAGGAATCCAAGGGGTTACTGATGTCAGCAAACTTGCCTCTCAGTCCCCTCAGAGCACAGGAAATGTAAGTTGGGGACAGACGTTGCCACTGGTGCCAAGTTGCCCTTCTGTAGGCTGGAAGGGAATTTAGTTAGGAGCTAAGCAGCAAACATGAGATTTTTCTACCTGGTGGCTGGGCATTTTGATGATGCTGGCTCTAAAAATAAAGCTCTTTGTTTCACGTGATAAACAGTTTATAAAATTAAATATTAAATGATAGTGATCCGTTTGGATAACGTGAGAAGATACTCTTCTCTGTAGCCACAGGAAAAAAGGAAATAATGTGTTCCAAATGCTTGACTTGAATTATGGCTGTGAGTGTATTTTGAGTATTCTGTCCATTATGAATAAGAGTCCTTTGCCAATCTTATGTAAAATTTTGACCTGGAGTGAATGTAAGTGATTCTTGGGAGACGTTCTCTGCGATCTATGGAAACATCAATGGAATAGGTAAAACTTTTCTTTAGACTCTGCTTCAATATTTTGTCCTTTGACTTGGTAAGTCAACACAAAAAGATTTAAGCATTAAAAATAGGATCTTGTTTTCAACTAGACTTAATTGGTACAATTAATGAGCTCAGTGGAGTTCTCTAGACTTGTATATTGTGAATTTTTTTTCCATTTGGTGATGGATCTGTGTTTTCCTGGGGTTTTCTCATTTCCATCTCCTTTCTCCTGCAGAAAACATAGATTGCTTTTTCTTCCTAGCCCCCTGCCTATTGCTTATTAAATGCAGCATGAAAATGAATAACATCAAGGTCGAAGTATTCTGAGTAATCAAGAAAGCTAATTATGAACTTTAGTATTTACTTTTAAGAGCAATTAGTCATTAGAACAAAAATGCCTGGAGGGAAAAAAAATTGATTTTCCTTCATTTGACATCTTTAGATCTGGATATATGTTTTACTGTTCAAGCAAAAGCTAATTTTAATGTAGACACGTCTAGATGAGATTTTAATCTAGTCTAGTAAAGTAGGTGAGCTCACACAAGGCATTTATAATAACACCATTTGGGTAGTGAATTTAGACCTATCAGTGCTAACATTTTATTCTTTGATCAGCGAAGGTAACGACCAGATTGTACTCATAGAGGAGGATTAAATGCCATTTCCTGTTCTAATGGAAATAGTTGTCAGAAAGGAGTAGTCATCTACTGTGGTCAGTAAAAACTCATAAAAACCAATTATCTGTACTCAAGATGGAACAGGGAAAAGTATCATGTGAGATGGCTTTGGCAAACTCAGGAGGTTTTCCCAAGTTTAGGAACTAAAGGCTTTGTACCAAACTCAAATACGTTTTGCAATTCAGAAAGGATGATTGGACTGTGTTGCCTAGTTGAAATATTTTACTATTCCTGGGCCTTATCAGGGCAGTTTTTAATTTTTTTTTATTGTTATGAAGTGAGTTTATTAGCAAGTTTCTGATAGCTAAATTGGGGTGATGGGCATTTTAAAGATATTTGGTGTTTGTCCCTGTGGAATGAGATGCAAAAAGATCTCCTTTGTGTTATGTCAGCGTGACTGTGTGTCACATTGTCACTACACTATTTCAAGTGCTGTTGACCTCTCTGAGAGCGGGCAGAGGAGAGTCGGTGTTGAAATTGCCCACATCCTTTGGTCTGTGCCAGTGCTGTGACAGCTCTGTGGAGAGGGATGGCTTGGGGAGTACATCTTGAACTACAGGATGTGAAAATGATTTAGTTTTCTTTTGTGTAGACAAAATGCACAATATCTAGCAGTGCAGCCAGGCTCAGGGTGATTATTTTTGTGCTTCTTTTCTATACTGAATACCATCTGCTTCTGAATGAACTATAAGGAAATTTTTGGTCTATCACATATTTAGCGTCTGTAGAGCTGACATGATTCTTTATTGACTGGTAGACTAATTTCTGAATGTATCAGGTGTAATAAATCCAAGCCATGTAAATGCATGTTCAATGAGAGCTGGAAAAAAACTGTCTACTCCTGTGTGATAGGCTGGAGCAGGATTGGAAGAAGCTGAGTGTACTTTGGCAGAAGGGATGTAGCAGGTGCCTAGAGCACTTCCTTTTTGATGGGGTTTCCTGCAGCAGAGAATTATCTCAAGCACAGCATAGGTTCCCACTGATGAAGCAACTTCCCACTTGACCCAAGCATTTCTTACAAACCCAGTTCTTCCCTGTCCTATGCATCTCAGTTGCAGACATAAAGCACCATCCAAAACCACTCCTCCCAGCTTTGTTCTCTAATACAAACATGGTTTCTGTAAAGCAGACAAAAACTTATGCTTCTGTAAACAATGCTAATGGGTGTTTTTAGAATTACTTATGTGTGGGTGCAGTGATTACAGGAATAAGCAAGAAATGCTGTAGACTTGCATCTTCTGTGTCCAACCTCCTCCCATGCAGAGGACTGCCTTGCAGCCTCCCAGTACCTTGTGCTGACAGTCTGTCTGCCAGTGTCTGTCTGCATCTCTTTCAAGGTGCCTCGGGTTGCTGGAGATCTGAGGGACAGCCTCTGGCTATGCCAGGGGTCATGCTTGAGGCAGAGCTGTTGTACAGTCTCCAAGCTTGGTCTCTGGGAGAGCCCTGGGGAAGTCTGATGTGATAAAGATGCGGTTTTAATTTATTTTTTTAACCTCCTTGGAGAGTGCTGGGAGTCAGCTTGCTCTGGAAGTCCATGAATGACTGACATTGCTAAAGAGGAGACTTTTGCTCAAAATGAGGTTTTCTAGGCTCACTGTAATGTTCCCAGGCTGCTCTAGGGTAAGTCCAGCATCAGGCAGTTTAGGATGGCTTACCTTGAGCCTGTTCTCATGGGTCAATATTTATCCAGCTCTCTGCATCTGACACTACAGTTGTTCACTTTGGTTTTCCCTAACAAACTGCCTTGCAGTGGTCTCATAGAGGTGGAGTAAGCACATCCAGAATTATCTATTGTCAGTGGGCACAGGGACTTCCAGACCTCCTATGTCTTCTTTTTCATTGATAGGAATGAAACTGCTCAGTAGGTTTCAATAAACAAAAATGAACTGGGGAAAAACCAAATTTGACCCAATTTCTTATCTTCCAGCTCCTGGTAACACTTTCCAAGTGTTTTTGTACCGTTGCTTCAACTTGTTTAGTCTCTATGGTGGAATATATCCAACCCATGAGTGTGTGGGACTACCTGAGTAAGTAACATAATGATCTAAACCGTGGCTGATTTTCTGTTATGCTGTTTCCTACCCAAAAAGAGTAAAACTAGAGGAATTTTTTACTTTTTACTGCTACTTTATTTCAATCAATGCAAAATTGCTTATCACAGAAATATTTTTAAATATGAGACAGTATCTTTGCCCAACTATAAACAGAGGTATGAGTACCCCCAATCCATGAAAACCACTGCCACTCCAGACCTCTGGACCTTTTCTTGTGCTTGTAACCACAAATCACCCTGCAGCCATCTGCACCCATCAGCTCATTGTTATAAGTATAAAATGGACTGTAAATGGGTTAAGTGAGACACGGGCCCATCTTCTCATGTGCTTGAAATAACAATAGAAGCAGTTGACTGCATTTTCTGTGAATACACTTGGTCTTGTTTATGTGCGTTCTCTACTGCAGCAATTGCTGCTCTGCTTTGCTAAAAAGATGAAATACAAAAATGCTATGTCAAGTGTCATCTGATTTATAATGGATAGTTTGTGAATGAAGACAAACTGTGAGCTTTATGAAAAGCAGAATATTGAGTAGAATGAATCCCAAGGATAAGCATTCATTTGTTTTGTGAATTTTATATCTAAGTCATAAATAAGGCATAACAATTTAAATCTCCCTTCTGAATTAATCTGATATGGCTCTGAAATAATACTGATAGTTATGCTCCTTTTCTTTCCCTTCAGTGCCTACATGAGCACTGTCTATATTGCCCTTTGTGCTGTGCAATTATCTAGTGGCATTAACTGCTGCGCTTTTAAAATAGTTTACCATTAATTCACATTTCCTGTGATTTGCTTATGTGGTAAATCCATACACAACTACAAGAAATATCCAAGTCTATTTATGAGCCCTTAAGCTCACACAGTTATTTTAAAGTGTACTTTAATTCAGATATTACTATTGTTGTTTATTCTATTACATTGTAATTAGATTCCACAATTAATTTTATTATTACTAACCTCGCATGAACTTTCTAAATACCTCATATTTGCAGCAAATACATATGGATGGATAGTGATCTGGAAAAAAAAATAAGGCTTGAGCTTTCAGCAAAGCGACTTGAGAGGCATTATGGAAACACCCCCTCCCCTTTTTTTAGAAAACAATTAATGTATATGCAACATTTCACTATTTAACAGACATGCAGATTAAAAAGAAAATCCTGGCAAAGGCTTGCTCATCATGAGCTGGTATCTGCAAGATTTTTTTTTTTTAATGTAGACAAAACTGTAGATAGAAACAGCTGCTATTTAGGATTATTTGAAGTTCCCTGAACAGGTAAAAGAAAGCTCACAGGGAGAGGAGTGACGTTAAGTTCTAAGGAAAATATGGTTGGTACTTGAACTTTGCTAATGAGGCAATTGTTTAAAGTTGGAGGCCAACACTAAAGCAGCAGAAAATTGGCAAAGAAGAAACAAAAATCGAAAGCGTTTTGTGCAGCTTCTGTATTTGTAAGTCAGAATACAAAGCTGCTCCTACTTTGTTCAGGAATGGGAGGGGATACTAAGGCTTTGTTTTTTCTGCAGTTACTCCTGCTCGTTCCAGGCAGGCATAAGGGATATTTCAGTGGCTGAAGGGGAGTTGATAAGAGTCAAATTCATACAGACTCTGAAGCAGCCATCACCTCCCGGGACCTGCCAAGTAGAAGCCATGGGCAGGATTTTTCTTGGAGCACCTCAAGAGTCAGGGAAAACTGAAGGATGTCATCTCTCTTGCTCCTTCCAAGCACCAGCTGAGTCAGTGCAACTGGTACAGTATTGTAGGCACCGAGAATAATCTCAGTTGTTTAAATTATTCTTGTATAGAGTGAGGAAGCCCATGTATAATGTAATCATGTTGATGATTTTAAGAGTAAAAGATAAAACAGCATTCTGAGCATTCTTAAAAAAAAAAAAAATTAAAAAAATCTGTGGTATCTTTCTTCTTAATTTCCCCACGCTTCTTAATTTGCATGTCAAATAAAACCTCCCTGACTGATTTTGATGACACTGCAAGCATTTAGCTCTGAAGACAATCAGTGTAAATTGTCACATGTTATCAGATAAGCACTGACAAACTACCTAACCATGTGCTGCACAGTCTAATGTGTAACGATTTTTCTCATGAAATTAAGAAAAATCGAGATTGCTACAAAACTGTGCCTTTTGTTTGGAACATGTTATGTGCAGTGCTGGAAAATGAGAGTTAGGTCAGGGAATGTGACTGAGCTTCCTTTTCCCTCTGCCCCTAAGGCCTATTTAGCCTTGAGACATTTACCATATGCCACAGATTATTTTAACCATGAGTGCTCCATATCTTTATGGATATGGAGCTACCACTGGGCTTTCACAGTTACTGGACTTTCAAGGTTATTTTTCTGAACCAGTCAAAGAATTATGCTGATATTGCAGACATGTCAATCCTGATCTTAGCATTGTTTTTCCTTTTTTTTTCCTCTCATGAATAAATTTAAGTATCTGTGAACAGCCATTTGCTACCTTGCAGTGTGAACTTGAGGCAAAGAGAGCAGAGGATGTGCGTGTATATATTGCCTGGCAGGGGGTATGTCTTTCTTTAAACTATGGGAAATGTAGATATTGCATTTTCATATTAGGCACATTGAGCTTTAGAGCTTTGTTTCCAGTCAGTTATCCTACTTGGTGAGGTGAAGCAATCCGTACTAAAGGTATTTTCCAGCAATATCTTTGCAAATGTCATAGAAACCACCTTTTTATTGTTGGCAATTATTTTTCCCAGTGGAATGACATCCTGGTCTTACATGACAAAACAGTAGGAAGGTGCAAAATTTGCCTTGTCAACTCTGATAGACTTGATTGAATGCACAGCAACAAAGAAAAATATATATGCTTTCTTTTCCTAGGATTTTTTTTTTGCATAATAAGACATAATTTCACCTTTTGCTATATTGTGTTAGCAGAAAGAGGGAAATATCTCAGATGTGCAATGCTATTATTAGATGTTACCTATAAACATGCGTTTGCATTAGTTTGATGTGCTGATATAGCATTTGTTATAAGTTTATTTTCTCCTAAGAAAGATGTGGTCTTTTTTTTTCATAAATGGCATTTGCGGGTGCGTGTTTGTATTCATTTAACAAGGAATGAGAAGATGAAAAGTCATGTACAAGTTTTACTTAATTTAAAAGGTAAGCTTAAACTGCTTAAGGTTTGGTAACAAAAAAACTACCAGAGCAAGAGCTTTTTCTCTGGCCCGTTCCCAGGATTTTCTGAAGAGCCTCCTTGTCTTCCTCGTCAGTTGTCTGAGTGTGGGGTCACTTCCCCATGGCTGGAGGGCTCATGGGGAGCCCGTCACATGAGGCAGGAGTGCTCCTCAGCTTCAGTACTCAGAGAGCCTTGTGGCCTTTATCCCTCAGCTGCAAAGGGGCCAGGGAACAAATGACAAATAATGTGAAATGTTTGCCAACACACTGCTGTCATTGTGTGAATAGAATGCTGAGCTCCGTGTAGCACGTACACCTCTTCTCCCTGTTGATAAGAAATTATTTGGGTGCTAGTAACTTGCTGGCTGACTGGTGTCAGAGCATTGCTTAACAGCTCCTGCCCACAGATGTTGCTTTTTTGCCTTTTCTTTGGATGCAGATACACTCGAAATACTGCAGAGGACCACCATGAAATTTTGTTTTAAGGGCTTGCCCCAGGTGCTGCCTGCAACCTGTGCCTCAGGGTGAAGGAAGAGGCAGGACAGTGAGAAACTGTGCCCAGACACCCTGTACCAGATGGGTGCTTAGAGGAGAAGCACTGGGAGCCCATCAGGACCATTGGGCTGAATAGGGCCCATCTCTCCTCTCCTCCCAAGCACCCACCTGTGCACTCAGCCTGGCCTCTCCCACTGGCGTGGGAGGTGCTCCAGTCACAGGGATGCTGCTCACTTTCCCAGCAGGCAGACAAACTTGAATGTCTGGTTCTGCCCTGGTTCACACGCTCTGCTCGCTAAAGAGATCAAAGCACATTTATTTCTGGCACAGGACTTGATATAGATTCCTGTGGCTGTATGTAGGCAGGGCATGGATGGACTCTGTGACCATTGCAATAACCCCAGATCCGCCAAGATGTCAACACCCCCCCACCACACCTTTCGGGAAAGCAGTCTTTCTTTTATCTAGCAGATCAGCTTTCTCTAACAATTAGTTGGTAATGATCAAAGACATTAAATTCTCTTGACTATTTGTTATTTTTGAGGTTTTATGGATTACGTGATCTCAGATTTTCAGGCATCCATGTGAAATAGTTGTGAAACAAGATGATAAACTGACTCATTTTAAGCCGTGCCATAAAGCATGGCTTGATTCAGCTTTGAGTTTCAGCTGCGTCTAGCTGTAGTTATAACCCAGTGGTGAATCACTATCCCTTGGTCACTGGCTCTTTTGGTGTTGTTTGGGATCTGTGACTAGAAAAAAATAGGTTTGCAATAGTTAGAAATTTCCTGTTGCTTGGTCCTAACCTGTTGTAGTTAATTATCTGTGTTCCTACCATTCTAATGTTGGAATAGTTTTATTTGTTAGTTTTTCTTACTTTCCTAAGAATTTTTGCCAGCTTGTGAAGAGGCTGGTTAGTTCACAGCCTATCCCCCACAGCTCTCCACCACATCACAAGCTCTGTCATGTGTTAGGGCGACTGGCACTGAGTCATACTTTCTTTTACTGTACCTGTACTGTATTTTTTCTTCCATAATCAACTTTACTCATTCTTTCTTGCCTTTTCTTTATTCAAGTAATAATTCACATGCTAATGGGATTTTGTTTGAGCCTGTTTCTCAAAGAGTAGTTCTTAGCTGAAGTTTGTCTATACTTTCCATTATAAAGATCTGTTTAGATCTGAGGTGGTTTTTTTCCAATAGCTGACATGGGTAATCAGCAAGCAATGTGCTTGTTAAAATAGCTTGTCAAAAACTGAGTAGGATGCCTGTACTATTTGCAGTAGTTTACCAGAGACAAAAGCAGTGTTAGAGCTCTCATGCTAAAGCCATTGTTCTTTCCTTTGCTGCATCATTCTATACGGTAATCCCCCTTTGACAGGGGATGATTTGACATCTTCGAGGGTCCACAGACAAATGTCATGGTAAAGGTGCTCCAGGGCTTGCTGAGTAGCCAGGATGCCCAGCACCACCATCTCGGGATTTCCCCCTGTGTCTGAACACATTCAGGTCAGCATTCAGGTCTCAGTTGGGCATCCAGGCTCCTTTGAAAAAACTTGAAGAAAGTTAGAGAAATGGATCCTCTCAAACCAGGAAAACCCATATTGCTTGCAACAGCTAGGAAGTGAATTCTGAAAGAAAGAACTGGAGTTCTCACTTTGTCTTCCTTTTCCTCTTCTCCTCTCACTCCTCTTCCTTTGGAGTCCAGTGTGACCCTTTTCTGGGGGTTTATTTCAAAATGTGGCATTAGTTAGATACATCTTTGAGTAGCTCTGCTTTGAGCAGGGTTTTTGCCAGGTGTCTTTCTGAGATCACTTCTGACCTAAATAATTCCTGCCTAGGGGAAACTGGGTGGAGGGACATAGAACTTTGCTGTTTCTAGTGGCTTGTGATTAAAGCAGCAGCGTATAGAGACCCAAGTTCTCGTTCCTGTCCTGCCTGTTTCACAAAAACATGAATCCCTCTGTTCTACTCCTTAAGGGGCTATCCTGACTAACAGGTTAATAGATGCTCAGATCCCCTTAGGTTTCTTTGTCTGGAGGAGTTTACCTTGAGAAAGATATTGGCTCCATAGGTTGTTGCAATTCCCTGCAGATGCAGAAGACTGGGTAAATAAATGTGGAGTTAGTAATGAGGTGTACACAGGGAAGAATAGAAAATAGCTTTCCAGTTAGTGTGCTTACCTGAATCAGATAGCTGGGTTGAGGGGGATCTGAATGTGATTCTCTGGCTTCACTGCAGTAGTTTTGATATTTACTATGCCTTCAAAAGCTTTCTAGCTCTTCGGGGGACATCCCTATATATGCTATAAACTGCATATCAATGTCAAAAACATGTGTACAAACCACAGTAGCATGGTTTGTACAGAGGGATAGCACCAATCCCTGAATGAAGCTAAAAGGTGCCCTCCTTTTTCCTGGCAAATGTCACCCTTGGCATGACCACCATGAGTGCATGAGGTTTTCTGCCTGTTTTTATCTTGTTTTGCTTTGTTTTTTTTCAAGAAGAAAGTCTGACTCTACAGTGTCAGGAGACTTCCTTTTATAAATACTGCAGTTATGGGCACTAATGTGTTTTACAACCAGTGCTGAATATAATTTTTTCTTTAACTGCTGGGTAAATACTAGAATCTGAGTTTCTAGAAATGTATGATGCAGTAGGTGAGAGCATATCCCCACAATACGGTAAGATTGATCCAAATAATTCTGTGTAAATTTCTGAACTTCTAGACATGTGCATACATAAAATTCCATTGATGTAATGGGTTTTCTACTGCAAAGGAAAATGTTTGGTTTGGATTTTTTCCCCTCTGGTTTGCAGGTGTAAAATATTTCAGTATGCACTTTAATTGTAAACCAATTGACTAGTTTATATGAAATGTAAAACCAGTATTTTCAGGCATTTCATTGGAATAAAAAGAACTCTCCTGCAAGAACAGCTTCAGCCCTCAGCCCAGCTCACATGCTTAGCTAGATTAATATGAGTGGAATTGAAATACGTGAGCCTGGGTCAAGTCCAAGTCAAAATTAGACTGCAGCGAATCTAACATTGAAGTCAAAGGTAATTTTCCAATTGATTTTGGTAGCTACAGGATGTTAAAGCCAAGAAAGGCTCTGATATTTTTGAAAAAAACTGATATTTCTGTTAATAGTGCTGTGTTGAGGATATACCTGCTTCAGATTTTGCCACCTATTTTCTGTGCCGGGCACGGGGAAGGTGCAGGCAGCAGGCTGGGAGAAAACGACTGAACCCAGCATTTGAGGGTAGATTCTAGGGTAGCATCCTCATAGTAGGCTGGTTATGGAATTCAAGACTCAAGAGCGAAACTGGCTCTTCTAGGAACACACTGAAATACCTCATCACTCTTCTGATGAAACAAACAACCTATTTCTACACTAGAGCACATCCAGTGGCATTATTTCCCTCGCTGTGAAGAGAACCTGCGAGATCCTTTTATATAATTGGGTTGCTGGGCTTTTTCACACTAATTAAACAGAAAATGTTTTGAAGTGAAGTCAGTCACTCTCCCTGGCACGTTGCCATGTGGAATGGTGCAGGGGCAGGCACACTCACAGCTCTCTTCACTGGCTACAGTGCACAGAAATTGGTAGGGAAAAGGCTCAGCAGAAAATGGCTTGTTCTGTGGAGATGTAAGTAATAGCAACATTAGACCAATAAAAATCAACAGTGTGATTTTTATGTGCAGCTGTAATTATTTCCCACTAAAGGAGGTGCGGGAGGAGTACAAAGGCGGTGATTCCCATCGCTAGCAGCCTGCCTAGCAGAACGCCTGCCTCCTCCTCACTGCCTCTCACAGACACACATCAAACAATCGCATTAGCACTTCTGCTGCCTTTCTTCTCCCACCCCCTTTTTTCACACTATTTAAGAGCTAAAGCAGAGTGGTGTTGATAGTTGAGCCTAACAGTGAGTTTTGTTTGAACACAGCTTATCCTATCAATGATAATTCAGAAATTTCTGCACGCATTTTGAAGGCAAGTTTAAGTAATTTTTGAAGATGGATTTCTCCATTCGCAAATAGTAAATAATTTGTTCTGTTTAGTGCTTCTAAAAGCGTGTCTTTGTGGAAAAGCTTGCTGTGAAAAGTTGGAATAGGATAAAATTCTGCCTCTAATCACAGAGATGGGCTCTATGCGTTTGTGGATTTAGAATATGTAAAGTTCTAGAAGACACTTTTATATCTTTCATGTCTTTTTAAAAATTAAAATACCATCATTACAGAAGAACAAATTTTAATACCTCATCTTTATTGCCACATTTACTACTGTAGGAGCAATTTTAAGGAATTACTGTTTAGTAACTCCAGGTGCTTTCTAAAGACAACTGCTTTTTCTTTTTCCTTGACATGTTTTTAACAGTTTTTCGATCAGGCCCCAAATATGTGTAATTAGCTTTCCATAAAAGCTGTTAGAGTGTAATCGTCCTCCCATCTGGATTTTATGTTCTGGCTATTAATGCTACAGATGCTTTAAAATATACAGCTCCACACCCTCCTCTGATCCTAATAGCTAAGGCCTAAATTCCATTTTATTTTTGAAGAGGCATGGAGAAATTCTTGGGATTTCCTTACATACACCTTACAGAGGGGATGTGTTTAGTACTGTGGTTATAGATAATTCACCTAGTGATATGACTCCAGTGCTGCTGCTACTAAAATTACTAGGATCTTTGCCATCAAGTTCAGCATATACAAGTTTGTGTTCTTCACTTATGTAATAGCAAAATATATGCATGTTTGCTTATCAGCTTCCCTAGCACGCTTTCTCTTTGATTGAGTCAGTGTGTCTCCTGCAAGGCTTCAGGTGTTGTGGTCTTACATAATCAGATGATGACCATAATTTCTAAATAAAATCTGTGGGCATAATTTGGTATTTTGAGTGGTCCCACTTTTGCAAGAGGAAATACAGACTCAAGAGAAAGTATAGTCTTGAAAAGAGCATTCATTTCAGATGGAATATTTGTGGAAGTCTGTGGGAGTTAGTATCCAATTTCTGGTATTTTAATAGGATTTAGGTCCCTAGATCCTATATGCTCTCTAGAATCTCTGACTTATTTACTCCTCAAGATTTGCAATGAAGATCAGAATCCTGGTGGGCTAAACCACAGACCCAGTTACAATTTCTGCCTGAAAGAATCCTCTATATATTACTTCAAACATAGGATCTGGTCAAAGCACAGAAACCACAGGTTTGTGTAAAAATGCCCTATACCCACATTATAGGAAAAAAAATAGTGTCCTTCTATAGTGTTTTGGGTTTTAATTTTTTTTTTTAAGATTATAATTTAATGAATAGAATTGTCTAATATATTTTTTTTCAAAGATTAATTCAGTATCTTGGAATTAACTAAAGGACATATGATTCCTCAGGTTTCATGGCAAGTATACTAATGTTTATTGAAGAGAGAAGCATTTAGGGACATAAATCCATGCTGCTTGTTGAGGCATAACTTACTGTTGCCCTTGGGAGCGAAAAACACACTGCATTTCTGTGTGTGTGTGTTAATGAACACATATTTAATATACTGGCATATTTTACTCACTGCAACACTCAGGTTTTCGTTTTCCATCTTTATTTAATGTCAGCTCCAATGGCACTAAGATGTCTGTAGTCCAGGTACAGATGTGTTAAAGTAACCTGCAAAAATGAACACTAAATAGAGCTAGTAAGAAATCTGTTTATTTCATAACTGTTCTCTACATGTAATCTCAGAAGGATCCTATTTATTGTCTGTATGTGGTTCGAAGGCTGTCATGATAAATAGAGAAGTATACTCAGGGAAGAGTAAATAGGGATATGAAAGTAAAAAAATGTGTGAATTATTGTCACTATATATTAGTGAAATAAGTCTTGTGTTTTAAACAGTTTTTCTTCATTATTTGCTTGTAAAGGGGGGGGTCTATTTAATAATGTTTGGGCACTACTGAACTCCAGCAATTTCTGGTACCTTTCTACATGTATCCTCTATGCTTCTGCATTTGCTAAAGCTTTTGAAATCCATACTACTGAAAATATGTCTGTTTAATAGCAGTTATCACATTGACGTCACTATAATCAGCATAAATTAAGAAATTATCCAGGGTGATGTTAACAGACCTTTATGGTGTCATCTTTCACATCATTTAAACATATCACCAACCGAATAGAAACTTGCACAGGAGAAGTGCAGTAGGGACCCAGTGCCTTTCACTGAATTGTCCTGTTAACATAGATCCTCTTTTCCAGATGCATATTTCCTAGGAAGGGATATGTGCTTTAGGGACCTGAGCCAAAATACAAGCCTGTTCAAATATTCAGAGCATGAGGTAACACTCAGCATTTCTATATTTGGGGAAGTGTGCTGATTTTTTTTCTCATACTAGCTATGGTAGAGCTGTACATCATGGGTGCTTGTGATGTTCACAAAAATAATACTGTGTTATTCTAGAGTGTGCAATAGAGTAATAAACATCCTTGAGGATGTAAGACAAAGCCTAATAAATTCATTAGGCAGACTAGACTTCCAGCCCCTAGCAGCAGACCTTGCACTTCAATCAAAATCACAACATGCATTTGTCTGTCCTTGATAGAGACTTGGAAACAGACTTCAAAATGAGATGCCTGAATAAAGAAAATGCCCTTGCTTTCATAAATACTAAGTATGAAGCTAGGTGTAATAGACGTGAATGTAGAAATGGAGGCATCTTAGCATGTCTTTGTGTCTCAGTTTGATTGCACATTGTGAGGCTTGGTGGCTCCATGCCTGCTCTCCTTGAGCCCTGTGATCACACCAGCCAGTGCAGTGGCTGATGAAGCAAACCCATCCCTGCTGTAATAGAAACCTGAAGTGAAATGCAAGGTACTAAACTCTTTTACACTTTGGTGCCAATTTGGAAATTTCCATGCAAACGCTGCTCTGTAAAAATGCAATCTCTGATTTACATAGACCTGCCTGAGATGGCATTACACATGGCAGTGGTGCTGTGGGGAGTGAGGTCAGGCTGACAAAGTGGTTTTGTTTTGTATTTTTGGTTTGTTTGTACGTTTTTTCTAACCTCAGGTCAGCAAGGGATTGACAATGCAATACTCTCAGCTCTTTTAGTCCCGAAAGTCCATTCTCTAGTTGCAGCCTCAGACAAGGCAGAGGAATATGCACTTTGTTTATGAACTATTGCACTATGGTGTGCCTGATTAATCAATCTGTCTGCTGCATAAAAAATTCAAAGTTTTGCATAAGTATAAAATGCACTAATTTTAACTTGGGCATATCTTTACTGCTGTATTGTCATTTGAGGGCTGCAACAGGTTGGTTTGTGTGACTACTAAAGGTGTAAAAACTGTGTTTTTTCCTATGCTTGGGGAAATATGAAGCTAGTGTTTTATGCAAAGACCAAAGCCTCTGCCTCCCTGAAAAAGCAATGGTGACTATCCAAGTTCAGCTTTGCAAATTCTTGCCAATGTGACCACTGCATGGTAGGTATAGAGATAATGCATGATAGAACCCAGAAGTTACTGTGTATTTATTTCTAGTCTGTTTTTTAGGTAGATTCCTACTCCTGGACACCAAGTTGAAAGGCTGTGTGGAAAAACATCAGTAACTGAATGAGCTTACACTTTTTTTCTAGGTGTTGCCAAGATGCTTGTTATTGATTATACAAGCCAGTTGAATAATACAGAATTCATTACATATTCTTCTGATTTTGGCATTCATTCTTATTCTTTGGCCAATATTTGAAGTCTATCTAGATGCTCTTACTAGGAGAGATTTTTTTTTTTAATTTACCAAGCTAAATGAGTAGATAAACAAATATTTTCTGTGAAGTCCATATCAGTTGATAGGCATATGAAGAATATAGGCCTTTCAGGGGAGAAGTTAAAAGTACAGCAGTAGAAGTGAAAAGTATAATTTGAGAAGGCAATACTGGAAATCTCGTTGTTCTGCATGGGTGAATGGGGTACTGAGCAAATGCTGTGGTATGGAGTGTCTGTAACAGACTAAGGGCCCTGAAGCCCATCTCTGCTGGCAAGTCTTTACAGTAACTGGTCTTTTAGGTGTTATTCTACAGAATATATGTGTGCACCTTACATATTTTGGTGTATTAATGTTTATAGCTGGATATTCTACATCCCTCTGCATAATCTCAGCTGATGTCTGCCTCTTTTTTTTTTTTGTTGTTGTTGTTTTGTCTGCAAATAAAGAAGTTATTGCTCACTAAACACATGAGGAATTCTTTAATAATTCTATGCCTACTGAAAAACTTGAGGTGCTATTTTGGCTCAGGGCAAATCAAATTAATGAGACTTAAATGCAGAATTTGCTCAGCCCCCCCAGGTTCACTGGTACTGAAGAAAGCTCCTGCTGTGATGATGTATGGGAGTCACAGATAACATAAAATGCAGCACATATTATTCTTTTTTAATCCTCTATTTTCTGGTACAGAATATCACCCTTAGACTGTGTTTTCAATGCTAGCACTCTATTTATTATAAATAGAAATACAATTTTCCCTTTCAGCAGATTTCCTTCCTTTTCCTATTTTGTACAATGGATAAATAATAAGGCTGGAAAGAATGCTTGTCAACTTTAATTTTGCCAAACATGTAAATGTTATAAAAAAAATCTGTAAAAAAAAAAAAAAAATTCCTAGACAAGCCAGAATATTTCCACAATTTAAGTAAGATTATGAACAGATAATTTACAAATAAACCCTGGTAGCCTGCAGAACCAAAATATTTTCACATGGGGGTCCTACAAGTGGAAGAGTTAAGAACAAAAAGTAAAACTGCATTCATGCAGACTTCCCTTGTTCAAATAAAAAGGGATGGAAACACACAAGGAAGCCAGTGGAGGCTTTTATTAGCTGCTGTCTGTGAAAATACCATGCTGGAGTCCTTTGGAGTCCTTCAGGTTAACCAGAAGTTTGCTCACCTGCTTGAGGATTAGCCCCTCAGCCAGTGTGCACACATTTTACTGGGGAAATACATCTCTGAGTTAAAGCATTATTTTCTTCACCAAAACAGTTTTGCCAGTGAAACACTGAACTAAATAAACAAAACTTCCTTCTCCAGTTATGACATGTTTCTCTATGGGCATGTAAACAAACTTTACCCCTAATCTAATATATATGAATATCAGAGCTGATAAGATTTTTACACTTTTGATCATGCTGGTAACGGTAAAGCAACGAACTTGCATATTGTCAGTGTTTGAAATCAGATTAACTAGAAAAATATATTCACAAAGCTGGTTTGTTAAAGAGAAATCTTTTTGCTGCTATTCTGTGGTAGTTAGACATGCACTGGCACCACAGTTTCTAGCAATGAGCAATGATAATATTTGCATTAACTGTTTGAAAGGAAATAGTAAAGCCGAAATATATGAGCTGTATGTGTTCTAACAAGGAAAAAGTACAAGTATGGGGATTGATCATTTTTTAGTGCCAAACTGGAGATTTTTCATCAAAGATAAATCCACGTCAGTTATCTCACCACTGGGAGTCAAATAACCTTTCTTTGTTCAATTTACTAAACTGAATTTTGAAGTGTAAGGAGCATTTATCTTTTTGAATGAATAGAAATTCTGTATTTCTAGTTGTAGTTGTTCTTTCTGGCCTCAGTAGTGAAGGTGGTTATAATCCTAGAAAGTGGTGTGATTTTTACCGTTAGTGCTGAGGGAACCAGGAGACAGAGTGTAAATCTACAGCCTGTTTAAAAGCAGGGAACAAAGTGCCTAAACCTGCATTCAAAAATGCTTCAGATTATTATCATTTTATGATTAACTAAAGTGGACTTCAACCTCCTTTGTGGTTTCAGAGTTAGCATGATAAAATTCATAGCTTTTAACAAACTGACTGGTTTCAGTACTCATCCAGTACATTACACATACATGGAATATACAGCAAGGGGAAGGTCGCTTGATTAATCTTTGCCCCAAAGGTGTAAGTGGATATGATTGTATGCAATACAAAACCAATACATATTGATTAGTGTGACAATGCTTCAGTGAACAAATGTCGCTTGAAAGGAGAGTGGAAGGAATTTGGTATGGGAGGTCCCCTTTGTTGTTTCCTCTGATGGTAAGGTAAAGCAGGACCTGGCCAGAGCCATCCATGCTCACTATGGTATGACAACACCCCTAAAGCCAACCTGGCTCAAACAGTACTGTAAGAGAAAAACATTTAGTTAAGTCCATGCATCCCATGGACCTCCCACGATGTCTCAGTGTACCCCAACGCCAAGGTGAGGTTGTTTTCCCAGCCTGTGGTCATGAGTCACTGCTTGGCATACTTAGCTGTCCTCCAAAACTGGTTCCTTTCAGGGTCATAAAATGCTCCTACAAAACAGAAATTCATCTCTTTTACCCCCAAGGACTGTTTGTAGCTCTGGCCAGACCCAAAATTCATGCAGTTAAGATCACTTAGGCAGACAACCACTGCAGGTCTGGTTGATTGGATAAGACCAACTCGTGCTTCTCTGTGCCCCAAGACTTCTCTCGAGAATAAAGAGATGCTAGTTTGGTGAAGGCTGAGACCCTGAAGAAGGGCACACAGAGATACATGTTCAACCCTGATGGACATAAAACTGGTTTCAAAAGCTATCTCACATGTCTCAGCTTCCCCTGTGCCTGCCTCTGCTAGATCCATACGTGTGGAAACAAAACCAAAAAAGGGATAAAAGTGTGAAAAATTTGAAGCCCTCTTATTTTTTTGGAAGGCGACAGCATCAAGCATTAGGATTATGTGAAATCCTTGGTCAGGCAACAAGGAATGAATGCCAACAGAGAGAATACAAAGTGCAGACAGACGCTGCAAGGGTAACAGACATATCAGTTGTAATAACTTACACGATATGTATCTCAGTCAATGAGAATGTCTTTATCCTGGTGAATCTGCACCTCTGAATCTGAAATTTCCTTTTAAGGCTTCATTGTGCTAGTAAAACCTAACGAAGATTTTGGTGAAACACCCTGTCATAGCCTCAAAGAGAGGCTTTCTGCTGAAGTCACCAGGGCCACACCAGTAGGACATGGGAGGGAAAAGAGAATTAGGTTACACTTGTTTGGGGACATCTGAGCTGTGGTGACCACAAGTGTTCCTCCTCCAGCAACTCCCACAGCTATCTGCTGGGGCCTCAGGTACCAAACCTACTTCAGCACAGCTATTACTCAATGCTTAAGCTTACAACCATGTTTAGGCCCTTTTTTGGTCCGTCCTAATCTCCAGAATTTGGAAAAGGTGGCGTTGTTCCATACAACCTCTAGCTGCTGTCTCAGTTGCTTGTCTGTCTGTGTCACTGGACTGATCAAAGCCTTGACAGCTTCACTGGAAGCATCACTTGTGAGTATGTCTGGAAATTCTGGTTAACCATATGGGCTTTTTTTGCCTTTTCAGGGCAACGGCAGGAAAGAGAACTGCTAGAAAGCAGAGAGCCAGGGTTAACCATTAGGAGGCTCTGTGAATCTTCTGCTGAATATGAGGATGAAGGAGGGTGGGGAGGTAGAATTCAAACATCATGCAAGACTCTCAGGAGATGCCTCATTCAGTAAAACACAGATTCTTCTGCCTCTACAGTCAAGCCTGACTCAGCTTAACAAAGTGGCTAAGTAGGCCCATAATTATAACTGTGACAAATACCCTCATCTTCACTGGGAGGACTCGTGGCCATGCAGTTGCTTAAGTATTTTGCAGGTGGTGAAGCACCTCTCAGTATAATCATCTGGTTACTGCATACTCTCTTTTCAAATTCCCAAATTGTGAAGATAGGTTCTTTCAATAATGAACACTCTTGGGGCTGTGTCACATGAGATCTTTTGCCTTTTAAATGCAGATGACAGGTTACTAAAAATGTTTCTCTCCACGCAGCATTTTTTGTGGTGCTGCTATGTGCTGCATAATGCCAAACTTTCCTCTGAGACTGTAAAATATTTTATCTGGTTTGGGTTTATTATCTGGCCTAAGAAGAAACAGAAACAACTTCAGATTTGGTTATCACATTTCATTGAACAATCTTGGGAACATGTTGAACAAATTGATAGTTTTATTTAAATATAATTAGAGATGGTGAACCCACTTGTTTGAAAGATTAGTTTTGTAAAGACATATTTATAAACATTCAGTTTCCTGACATTTTCATACCAAGTATAACACTGACTTCTGCACTCTCACACAATTCTTATTCAGAATTCCAGTGGAACCTCATTGATGCTGTTAAGTTGTAGCTGTATTTTGTCAAAATCTGTTTTACTCACAATTCTTCAAAACTCTCTTTGAGTCCATTCGGGATCTGCATTTTCCTGTAGCCTAACAGTTGAAAGTTATTTGGGTTGCAGTTTCAGCAAGAGCACTAATGTTACAGAATGGACACGCTTTATTTGCTTCAGTTCAGACTGAAGTCTGCAAAGTCAATGTGTTTCTTCAGTGCCAGGAGTTTTATGTGTTATTTTTTGTTATGAGAGGATAGGGCATATATCTGCAGCCTGCCACTTTTGAGTCATCACTCATTGCACTCAATTGTTCTTAATGAGGCAAGGTAGCTCACTTTGGTGGGTGATACAGGAGAGATCCTGTATAAATTGGCAAAAAAACCCAAAAAAAACCGCCCAAAAAACGGGATATGAAAACTCAGTTACAGTCTTTAAGTATTAGTCACAGAGAACACGTCTATTTCTCCGCTTTATCTTATCCTTCTGAATTGAATAAGTAACTTAATTCATTACATCTAAACTCCATGTATTTGACCTCTGCCTTCCCCCGATATTCCAGGGAAATCATTCCTACTCCTAGACCTGTGCAGCCGAGACCTGTCCTTGGCGAGACCTGTGCAGCCGAGACCTGTCCTTGGCGAGACCTGTCCTTGGTGTGGAGCTGCTTCTTAAACGCCGTTTCCTTATTTCCTCCTTAGGACCAGCAATGCACCGGGATGGCCATGGAGCAACTGGGAAATAATTACACAACATCTCTGGAGAAGAGGACGAGGAAGTGAAATCAGAGGGCTCCGCCGTCCTTCGGGAACGGGAAAAATACGTACAATTCCCCGAGCAGATGGTGGATGTAAACACATGGGAGCGGAGCTGAGTTCCTCCGGGGGGGAACTCGGACTTTCTCCTCTCCGCTGCTCGCCTCTCGCCGGACGAGCCCGGGGGAGCTGCTCCGCCCGCGGACACACGGACACGGACAGACACGAGGAAGCGCACACACAGTCAGCCCACCCGCCCCAGCGGGCACACGCTCACCATCCCTCGCAGGCACACACACAGAGCCCGAGGCAGCCCCGCTCCGCGGGAACCCGCGCCCCGCACCGGCACACGGGCGAAGCGCCGCCCCGGCCCGCCCCCGCATCCCTCCCTCCGCTCCTGCCGCCCTCCCTCCTCCCCGCCCGCCGCGCACACACACGCACACACACACACCGGCCGCAACATGACGGGCGGGCGGACACACTGACACACCGGGGCACCGCCGCTCCGCACGGATTATTCTCCCCGCGCCGGGGCGACGCAGCGAACCAGCGACCCAGCGGGGCGGGGGCAGTGCCGGTGCCGCGCTGCCAGGAGGGTCCCAGCCCCCGCCGGCAAGCGGCGAGCGCGTCGGGCGCTGGAGGAGCCCGGCCAGGTAACGCGTCCCTGCCGGGCGGTATCGCCGGGCCAGGCCGCGGGGCGCCGCCGGGTCCCCGGGGTGCGGGTGCCCCGGGGCGGCGGGGTCTCGTCTCCCCGCTCGGCAGGTGCCGGGGTGATCCGGGGCTGTCGCCCCGGGGCGCGGGCGGCCCCCCTGCCTTGGCCTCGCCTTGCCCGCCGGCGGGGCGGCGGCCGCCGGGCGCCCTGCGCCGACCCGCGGCGCGGCTGCGGCGGTGGGGGCGGCGGAGGATCGGGGCTGCCGGTGCCGCAGCTCCGCGCTGATCCCCGGCAGCCGCGCTCCGGTAGCGGCGGGGATTTGCGGGGGCCAGCGGCACCGGCGTCTTTGTGCCGGGGCAGCCGGGGCTCGGCGCCCGCAGGTGTCCCCCGGGGGCCGGCCCAGCCCGGGCAGAGGCAGCGCCGGCGGGGCCGCGGTGCTGCCGGGGTGGCCTGGGGGCATCGCGGGGCTTGTCGAGCCCGGCCTGCGGGGGCACGGCGCGGACAGCGGTGCCCGGCGGCTGAACCTCGCTGGTTCAGCTGGTCACTCCGGCCTCGCTGCTGCAGGTGACGGGGAAGAAATCACATCCTTTTTTTGTTCATTTTTTGCGTTTCTTCTTTCCATTTCCTCCCCTTTCCCTCCTTGTGTGTGTGTTAGGCAATCTGCAGTTAACCTATGACAACGACAAGAAGTGGTTTCAGAAATGGCAATGGGTAGGGCCCGGTTACTGGTGGTCATGTGTGACCTTTGCCATGGATTTGGAGGCTGGAGCTGGAGGATGCTGTGTATGCTTTCCAAAATCTCATGGCAGGCTTAAAAAGTGGAGCAGATGGTGATGGTAGTGCTTATTATGGAAGAGGTTCATGGAAATCCTTTATTTCCTCGAGATAGTTTTTGTGTTGCTTCTCGTAGCTGGAGAGGCTGTCTTTCACTTTTGGCAAGGAAAGGATATTGCTGCAAGTTGTCTTGCGAAGAAACAGGCTTATTTTGCTCTTCCACAGAAGGGACCCCCCTTCCCTCCCAGCTTATATTTCTGTTTCTCCTTTGGGATTGACAGCAGTAAGTGTCTTGGCATAGACAAACTGCAGTATGCTTTATTTTCTTACTGCACACCTTTATAGTTGAATGTAACTAGAAAGGAGACTTAGAGTATTCTCTTATCCCTCTCTATGCCAGATGTGTTTTTCATCTGGTATACATTGCACTTGAAGTGTTAAACTCTCAGGGGGCACGGAGGTGGAGGGGATGTGAGGCAAGGTCTACTAGTTACTTCAAACAATTCTCTTTGCTCATACTTAAGAAGGAGAGAAATGAACATGTTGTAAAAGCGGCTGAGGAATATATAAAAGTGAAATATTAATGAACTGAAAAAGCTCAGATAGCAAAGGCATTGTGCCTAATCATTCAGGAGAGTTCTTTTCCTCTTTACAACTTTTCATTGTATGTGCGCCTGTACTGCAAATGCAATTGGTATAAAGGATGGTAACGTTTGTACTTAGCTGGAAGTAGTAGTAGCACATTTTGGGGTTTTTTTGGCATCAGCGATCATCTCTGGGGTAGCTTCCTTTAAGCGTGATTTTTGAGGCTGCTGTAAGAAAGGGAATTATTACAGAAACAGTAAAAAATATTTGAAGAATGTTTTCTTGGAAATGTAAATGGGAAGGGCTGACTCAGACCTGGAATAAAGCAAAGGAACAACTAGTTTTGGAAAGTCCTCTTAGAGACATTGTGATGACGACTGAGATATTATTCATCTCTTATATCCCAGAGAGCAACATCCCAAAAATAGGCAGCACTGTCTCAGGAGAAGGTAATAATACACAGCTGTCCAGGATCTGCTGAAAGTGAGACACAGAAGCGTGGGATGTTTTTTGCGAGCTGAGGTTCCTTTACCAGTTTGAGTCTGGAGTGCAGTGGTCCCTGTAGTTTGATTGACTTCCCCAGTTTGGTTTGGAAGGAAGCTAAGTGCAGCAGCTTTTTGCCAGAGTTCGGTGAGGGAATTTACGTCAGTGGGAAAATCATCCCACAGGGTGAAGTCTTGTAACCCTGGCTCTCATCCTTGGCAGGACTTTGTGGAGTAGCTGGTGGCTTGAGTGAGGCTGCCTCCTGGAGAGCTTGGTGCAGCCTGAGTAGGGCAACAGATGTGGGGAGCTGTACCAGAAGGATGAGCTGGAGCAGCACACAGAGCATGTTCCGTGTCTGACTTACATGAGTTAACGTTTGGATTTTAAGTCTCTTAGTTACAGAAGATGCTGAAAAATGCTCAGGTCTGTGCACGTGGTTGTGTGAGAGCATAATCTCTTGTGCTGTGTATGGTTGGATTTCTCCTTTTTGATTCAAATCTAATGTCACTTGAGCCTTTGAAGTTTACATTGAAGAAGTTAGATTTGGCAGTGCTTTGGAGCTTTTTTTGCTAGTGTTTCATAAACCAGAAGAGATGTAGAGAAGTTACTCCATTGGGAAAAATTCCCACTCTTCCATGAAGGTTCACGGAAGATACTATGGCTTTGTTGGATTAGCCCATCTGGAGTGCTAGAAAGAATAATGGCCACTGTATGTTTTTTTTACAATGTTGGGAATTACACAGATACAAGTAAGTTACTGAGAAAAGCACTTTGTAAGATGAAACTCAATGATAGATTTATTTATTTATATTCTAGAATCATGATACTTTCATAGTGTTTAATTGGATTGTTTTCACTGTACTTTTGGAGGCCTCCTAATAAAAGAAGACTGTGTATTTACCTTCCCTTGAGGCAAGGGAAGAAGTGAATGTTGAATTGTGGTTTGTCTGGGGATTGATACTAGTAAAGCACTACATGAAATAACATAACATTCATGTGTCAATGAACGTATCAATGGAAAAGAAACGTTATGAACACTTAGTCAAATTAAACAGCTACCAGCTTCTGGTGGTGAGGAACTGAATTATATTTTCTATCTTGTAGAAGTTACTCTTTGCTGTAAGATTCAGTGTCTCAGGTCTTCCGCTTGAGAATAGTTTTGCTGCAACTGGAGGGGCTCAGCACCAGGTGGGAGGGAAAGAGAAGGAAATACACATATAAATAATGGCAAGTAGGGGCTGAGTTTGTTTCCTGAACAACAACTGCAGTTTCTTCAGGTTCTTCTCTCAATATTGTCTTTATTTGGCAGTTTTCTGCAGTGACAGTAAACTGGATTACCTTGATAAAGTAAATAGGCTTTTGTATTAGACTTTAGCTGTTGAGTGTACTGCCTGTGTGAGATGGCATGTAAAATACCAAAACTTGCGAGTACCTAAAACTTCTATTGTCATTTGTACTGGTAAGATTTCATATATATTCCTGTGCTTTAGCAAGGGCCTGTAACTGTAAGAGTATGGAAGATGCGGCTGTATATTTTACAGGTATCAGTATTAAACCTCTGTAGCTGTTTGCTAGTTAAATATGTGGTTACTTTTAATTACTGCTTCCTGACTTGTTCTCACTGCAGTACATTGTGGGGTATATTGGTTAGATAATACAAACTCACTCCATGACTGAAAGCTGTAGTATCATTTGTCTGTTGTATGGTAGTGAAATGATAATAATAGTAATAGTATTAATAATAATAGTAGTATTAGTAATAATGCTTTCTTTGAGTTCTGCTGCCTTTACCTGAAATGTGACTGTCTTATAGAGGATAGCTGGTTTATAGTAAGGGAAAAGAAGCTACAGACAGGCAATAAGTAAAAGTCCTAGATGTGGAAGAAGCAAGACTTTTTTTTAAAATGTGCCCTGTAGTCTCGTTGCGTGCGTTTTGCAATTCTGCACAAAAACTAAGACCTAAAAATTAAAAACACACTGTTGAGAGGGATTACCAGATCTGAGTGATGATGGTATTGTATCCAAACATTCTATGTTGCCTGTACGTGGTGCTGTGTTTTTGTCCTGATTATTGCTGTGAAGGCCCACATGACTGTTGAGGTATGGACGTGTAGTTCTTTTCCTCATACGTGGGACATCGAAGCAGTGATGTGTGGAAGTCACACAGCTGGTTTGTAATAAAGACAGTTGAACTGGAATATGCATCCCAAGTCCCACAGTCTTAAATTAATGGATTAACTGTGTTTATATAGTTGGTTTGATAACTTGGCATAGATGTGGAAACTTCTTACAGATCCAATTACAGGACTGTGTGTAAAGTTATGCAGCATTTTCTCAATAAAGACTAATTACTATCAGGTGATTTTTTCAGGCTAGGCAAAAGCGCTTTTCCTGGATTTCATTTTGTTGTCAAGTTTGAGAGAAAGCACTTATGCACTCGTAGAATGTAACGATGCTTTTACATTATTTAAGGAAGTACCACTTAATTTTTTATAATGCTCTAGCATATCAGGAATTTGAGATCCAGCTCAGTCGGTAATACTTCTGAGGATCACAGCTGTTTTATAGTTGAAGAAGCAGTTGTGACAGACTGGTAGGAAGCTTTTAAAAACACTCTTTTGTAAATTTTGGTAGAGCAAATCGTGGCTTCTGAAATTATATTGTGTGGTTCTAGTGTGCATATCCAGCCCTGACTTTTTTTGTTTATTTCATGCTTGTTTTTGTGCTCCTTTACTGATCCTAGATTGATGTGCCATCTTTGTGTGATCTCCTTAAATATTTTAATAAGAAAATAACAGTGCAAAGTGATGTACTGATTTTGTACAGTGGGATTTAGGTTTGGATGAGAGAATAGAAGTATTCAAAAAGTTTCTCATCTGTGTGTTACTTGTGGCATAGTCCGAACCTTGTCATTTACCTAAGAAGCAATGACATCTGTTCAGATGCCACCTCCCAGTGATGTTGAACTGTCACTGTGTGCCATGCCAGCCAAATGTGGTCAGAGGTGTGCTGTGCTCAGGTGGCAGTAGCAGTCTCTGCCTACTCTGCCAATATCCAAATACACCAGCAGATTGTGCTTCGTATTTTGTCCCGAGTGCTAGGTACTAATTCCAAATTCTACAGTGTCTTTTAGCTTTAATTTAGTGCAGTGCCAGTTTGTGGGGCTATATTTCAGAACTATCCTGGCTCGTTTATTTATTCAAGTGTTTTGTCTTCATTTTTTAAACTAAATGACTGTCGAGGAGAGAGGAGAAGAGCACAGTTTTACCATCTATTCTTGAAGAAGTTTTGGCCAGTGGCAGAATTGCTGCTGATTAGAATAGGAGCCTTGGTAACTGTTTTGTCAGGTTTAATGACTTTAAAATATACTGGCTAAATTCTTGATGACCAACTGAACATGTTGTGACACAGAGGCAATGGAAATAGAGTAACAGTCCTGACAAGAATAGATTGCCTTTTAAATTTTTTTTATTAGTTGTCACCACAACTATTACTTTATTCTGTGCAAGAATATTTATTTCATTGTTAACACAGAAGCTTTAAATAAGAATGTAGTGTATATACTGGAAAGATGAAAATGTTAGGAAGCTAATTTCATTTGGAGTATTCAGAAATATTAATAAACTGCCTTGGAAAGCAAATTCTACAATAATATATTAATGTTTTTTTCTCTTGATTTTGCTGAACGGAGATGAGTGAGAGAAAATGGCAATAGGAAAAATGAGGTGGGTTTCTCTATATTTATTTCAAGTAAAGGGATGCTGCAAGATGATGTACATTTTTTCATATTCAGTGAGATCCCTCAAATACCTTGAGTGCAGATAATGCCTTCAGCTGTGAGTGTAAGGTATCAATTGTGCTTTAAGTGACACGTTAAGCTTTTAATATTTCTTGATATTTAAACCGAGTATGTTCTAAGTTGAGCCACCCAGCATCTGTAGGAAATGGCATGTCCAAGTTGATACCATGTAACATAGATTAGTTTCAATTTGCATGTAGAAGCACAGACATTGTGGTATAATAGAATCATAGGATCATTAAGGTTGGAAATAACCTGCCAGAACGAGTCCAACCTTTTATGAAATACCAATATGCCCACTAAACCATATCACAAAGTGCTGTCTCATTTTTTTTAATACTTCCAGGGATTGTGACTCCACCACTTTGCTGGGTGGACTGTTCCAATGCTTTATTTCTTCCAGTGAATGAAATTTTTCCTGATAATCAGCCTGAACTTCCCTTGATGCAACTTCAGGCTCTCTTTGTCCTGCTGTCCTGAGAGAAGAGGCTGACCCACAGCCTTGGGATGCCTCAGCCACAGCCTCATTTCAGGTACTTGTGCAGAGTGATAAGGCCTCCCTTGAGATTGATTTTCTCCAGCCTATAGACCCCTCAGCCTCTTCTCAAAGGATTTATGTTCCAGACCCTTTACCTGTTGGATGACTACTTGGCTGTTTGGACAACAACCCACCCAGCATGTGCAGGCACCCCTGCATGTCTTCCAGAGGCAGCCTTTGAAGGCAGTCCAGTTGATTTCTTCTTTTAGAAGTTAATGAGCTCTCAGGGATCCTGTGCTGGGAGAACCATGTAGGTGTCTCCTATTCCCTTCTGGTTTTGCTGTTTCCCTATGAAAAAGTAGATGTGGTATAAGAAAGGTGATAGCAGACTCTGCCGTCTCTGTAAATAGCAAAACAAAATGGTTTTGTTTCGTTTGACTTTAAATTTTGAATTATGTGGATATGTAGTGTTTTGTAGCTAGTTAGTACAGAGGTTATGCTGTGAGTAGGACACTCTGGCATCCTAACTTTTTATGGTTTTGAACGCATTTTTTCAAGGTAGTGGCTGTGAGCTCAGAGAGAAATGTTGGCCCCATAGCCCAAGGGCAAAACTGCTACTGGTTTTAATGAGGTCTTGATTATACCCTTAAATAATATTTTAGTGTCTGTTTGTTTGCTTTGTACAACATGTATTATTTTCAAGGACTGATTTTCAACAGTTACCGGGATTGTACTCTTTTGATGGTTTTTGTTACATCATTGAATTCTTAGTACTTCTAAAAATTAGGTTATGAGAATGTTTTTTACAATAAGTCCAAAAGAACAGGAATTTTAAAATGTTTAAGACTTCAAGTACAAATGATGTGAATAAGTTCAGTGTCTGAAAGTAAACTGCTTTGTTCCCGTAGGTACCTGTTCTATACACTAATGATGATTATGCGAGGGGCAGCACAAGGCATTTAGAGTTTTTATGAAGTCTAGCTGGAGCAGAGAATCAAAAGACCATGGTAGTTAAAATGAGTGCCTAGATTTAAAATTTCAAGATATAGATGAATAATGGGAAAGTAGAAGGAAGAATATAAGATTTGGGAAAACTGTTTCAAAATAATACTGGGTGGAGAGCTGTGAAAAACGTGCATGTGGACTAGATGAGGAGGAAATAAAAGAAATACAAAAAATTAGTTTGTCAAGTGATAAGAGCTGACACCACAAATGGCTTCTTTTTATCTGCTAATCTTTATTTTATAGCTAGCAAACTCTGGGGCATTTGCTGAGATGGGGAAGGAAAAGAAGCAGAGGTGGGAAATGAGAAAATCAGCAGTTCTGTTCTCTCAGCCCTCTGCCTTTGTTCTACTCAGCCACAAAGAGGGTGTTAGGAGAAATTTAGGGATTAATCCCATGAGCCACAAGGTAATCTCTGTTGTCTTTAAATCCTCATCCTAACATCCTGATCTTGGTCAATTATGGTTTTGGTGTCTGTCTGTAGCAGCATCTCAGCAAATTTCACACCAGTCTTCAGTACTTGCTCATGGCCCTTAATAAGGGGGTAGTGTACAATTGTCCATTAATGATAGGTTTTGTTACAGATTAAACTTTTAACAGGCAGAAATCAGAACTAGAAGTTACAAGGCTGTTTTCAGATCCGCAGCTCTGCAACACTTGTGTCTATTTTTAATAGTTTTGCTAGTTAACTCTTTTAATTTTGTATTTGGCATAAGCTAAGAACATGCAAATAAGCACCTTACATGGCTTAGCTAAAGGCCTAATAACTCGTGCATCTAAATCCTCTTTGTCAAGGTATGCATATCATTTTTACCTGTAATACTTTCAGGGTGTTAGCAGGTGAAGAAGATTATGATGTTAATATGACTTGTATAAAGTTTTTAGCTAACCCATCCTGTGAGTTGCTTACAGGGAAACATAATGTTCCTGAGACACTGTAAATACTGAGGTACATACTGCATGCACTTGTGTGTGTGTGTATATAAAATACAAATGTTTTCAGTGAAAGAAGGTCATTGGTGGTTTCAGTTGAAAGCTACAGTTTTTAATATGGAATAGTGAATGGTTCAGAAAAATAAGGATTTCTTTCATTTATTACTCTAACAACAGTAAAATTGAAACAGAAATCCACCCTCAGATGTCCAAGTAGTTAATAACTGGAAGCAGGGGTAGGCAGAAAATAACAAAAGCAAAAAAAAAAAAAAAGCTACTTATCCTGGTTTTAAGAGTTTTTGTTGTGGGCAGGATGCTTCTCAAAGCTGTATATTGCAATACACGTGATTTGTAGCCTTGATTTGAGAGGGCCTTAGGATGATACTGTTCATTGAAGAAGGTGAGCAAGAAATTACTGTTGGAAAAGGGTGTGAAAATTTTAGATTTCTGTCTATTTTCTCATGCTTTTATTTGAATTTTATAGACACCTTGCATTGAAAATGTTTCATTGTGATTCTCTATGCTTTGAAAATAGTTAAGGGAGCGGCAATATACGTATAAGAGAAGAAATTCCCTAATCACAGTAATGATTCTGATAGTTTGCATAGGACAATGCATGTGACTTCCAAAATGCTGAAGTTGAACACCAGAGAAACTGTAAAACACTTACACAGCACTATATCTTCTGCAGCATTTTCTAAATATAGACTAAATCCTTGTCATAAAGAGTTTGTATAGTTAAAACAAAACGACACTTGACATGACACAGAACAGCTTGAAAAGCATAAGAGCTATAGGTGAAGAACTGTGAGAAATTAAAGAACTATTTCAAGCGAAGGATTTTTGGAAGGCTTGGAAGGAGAGTCTTCAGTCAAAAAAAAAAAGGGAGTTCAAACTCCTTTTGTTGCCTATTTTTTTATTAGTTGGTTTTTAGAAACCACTGTTTCTTTCTAATTTAGATAATAAAAATAGTAACTATAGGAAATCTACATAAGTTTTGGGTTTTTTTGGTAATAAATAAGAAAGGAATGAAAAGCTGTTGTCAAATGTACACTTGTGGGTCTAGATCCTCAGGTACTATTACAGCACTGCTTCCTTCAGTGGAGCTCAACACACATATTGCTTGTAGCTCCTGTTTGTATTTATTATGCTGAGCAGTAGCTGCTGATGGCAGTGAAAGAAGGATGGAGTAGGCAGAAAATGCAATAGCTTTTGATCTATAGTGCCTCTAGCACCCCTTCCTTGGTATGTTGTGGATTCTCTTCTGTTCCTCTTGAAACTGGTTTTCTGTCCTAGTAGTTAAAAATGAAGCTTGCAAACCTTTGGTAAATTAGGCTGCTTGGACGAAAAATGAGAACACGTTACAGAGAAAACAACTTAGCCTGTTTTTCTGTGGAAACAACACTTGTTTATCCTACTTTCTAAGGATCCTGCTGCACAAGCTGCACCAGAAGATTTTGAACTTCTTGGTTGCTTTCAGCAATATTTGACAAAAGATTGAAAGTCTAGAAAATTAATTGAAGTTTTATTAAGTTTTGAGAAATTGGAGGAGAGACACTCATGTAAATTCTGTGGCTGAGAGAAAGGCTGCTTTTTATGATGAGTATCGAAGAGTCCACCTAGGAGATAAGTCTTGTGCTTGGAGCTTCTTAGACATTGAAATGAACCAACCACAACATGCAAATCTGTAGGTAACTATGCCTTGTTAGATCGGGCATTCATAATGGCATATGAAGAAAAAATTGAGTGCTTTTCTTAAGCTGTTGTTTGTTTGGGGCTGGGGTGGTTTTTCTTTTTTTAATGGACTTCCTCCCTTCCCCTGGGGTATTTTATATCACCTTTTTTGGAAGTGTGGGGTGGAGCACTTGTTCAGGGTGTTGGACTGACGCCTGCTTGATGAGAATTGATTTGCTTAAACCTTTATGTTGTATCCATTCACAACACCTGAAGATTTGCTTATTTTTTTTTTTTTGGTTGCTTCCTTACCCGAAGTCCTCAAGCAGGCATATTGCAGTGATGAACCTTTTATTTAACTCAGCTTTTGACTGGAAAGATGGCATGTATTGTGGTTCTTTAATTGTTCTGTTCACATTGATGCTCAGCATATCTATTGGCAGAAGCAAAGAAGGCCAGACTTCTTTTTGTTCTGTGCTGTCAGAAAAGAATGGAAAGCCCAAACAAACCCTGCTGTGAAGAAGGCCAAGTTGAATTCGTTTTGCTTTGAACTAACCTGAGTGCTTGAAAGAACGACAGAAACTGCCTGCTTAGTGTATTGAGCTGGCTGGCCGTAGTGTAATAGCAGAGGGCAAAGATCCCAGTTACAGATATTCAGGTGAAGGTGGGAAATCAGTAATTTATGCTCTGTTGCCACACAGCTTCTCTCTGGTACCTCCTGTTTGAGAAGGTTTGTTAAAAATAGGGAAATAGGAGAAAACTTCAGAGGCATCTATTTTTCTGTGCAATAGCAAAACACTTAGCAATTAGTCGTGAATGCAAAATCCAAATATTGGTATTCAAACAGAGTGCATTTCTACTGAAGCGTTTTAAGTGGTTTGTTGCTCTAGTTGAAAATGAGCTTAGAAATAAAGCAAGGGAGTCTTTGTGTCAAGAGAAACTTAACAGAACATTATGTTTCAGTACTTCAGTCTTTATGCTAAGATTTGGACAGCATATTACTTTTCTGAACTGTACCTGAGCACCAATTACGGTGAAGAACATAGAGAAAAAATGTTGAAGAGAGTGACTGTGAAAAACGATGTTGTGTAAGTGTTTGGCACAGTAACAACATCAAAATCCTCCTCATATGTTTGTTTATTTTGGAAAACAGTGGGCAGGGCAGTACTGTGATTATTCAAGTCATGTTTGGATATAAAATGAGTTTCATTTGCTCTGTCAGGCAGGTGTTGCTGCATTCCAATAAAAAACGTTTGCTGAGCTTGTGTGCAAAAAATGCACCTGTTTATGGGAATGAGAATTTCAGCTGAGATAAACTGGTATGCAGGGTACAGCAAAGTAACTCAAGGGCAAGCCATCCTTTTTTTAAACTGGGATTCTTTCTTTGGCTCTGTGATTGTTTTGGCTTTGCTCCTGTTCGTTGTGCTTCAGTCAGTGCTGGTTGTACTTCAGCTGAGCTCTCTATGTGTGTATTAAAAAGACGTTTTGTAATTTATCTATTATGAATGATGGTTATTGAGGAAAGTTATTTCATGGGCTACTTTATTATCTTGGATATAGCAGCTGTAATACTTAGGAGTTTACCAGAGGGATTTAATGAATCTGTGACAATAGAAACAATTACAGGGGTGGTAAAAAAATCCTTGAATGTATTATTTTTATTTCCCTGGAGTTAATCTTCACATATCAAAGTAAATTAACCAGAATATGCTGTGTGGATGTCTTCTGGATTCCCAAGTCAAAAGCTATTATGAACAAAATGTGATTCTCTATTCCCTGTCCTACAATCCTTTCTTAAAGTATGCTCCTAGTGAAGTCCGTATAAGTGAATGAAGTAATATTCTGCATACGTTCATGGTATTAAGGGAAAGACACTAGCCACTGAGATATGTACTGGTAAAATTATTTCAGGAGATAATTTTGCTTTTCTTCCTGACTCTTCAGCTCCTGCCACCCTGTCAGTCTCACCCAGCTGGCTGGTGTCACCCATCTTCATGCTCTTTGTTATCCCAAGGGTTGGCAGTTCATGGCCTCTTGTCCAGATTTCTGCCCAGAGCTCCATCTGCATCTCAGTCTGCAGTTTGCAAGCCCAGCTACCTGCACCAGGTGTATTCCTCAACACTACACTAGACTGTTTGCTTGCCTCACTTTGTCCCTTTAATGCCCTGAGGGATTGCCAGCAGAGTGACATTTACTGAAGAGGTCAGGTTTGATGGAAACTGAAATCGTAACCTGGCTGGAGATGAAACAGAATGTATTTTGTATTTGTTTATTTGCCTAGGAGATGAATTTCAGTGTTATCTTCAAACTGTTTACTATGTTAGGCTAATCTCTACATCTACATCTGATTACAAAAGAAGAACGGCCACTGGTAGGCTTTGAAAGTTTTTGCCATCTGTCCTGGTGCTTACCCTTCGTTCACTGTGAGGATGTATTATGAGAGGCTAGACAGCCTCCCCGTGTGAGCTAGCAGCCTCTTAGGCAGTTTTTACCTTCTATCTCTCTTTTGGACTCTGCTCAAATGGAGCAGCATGTGAGTCTTCTGGTTTACCAGAACAATGCAGATTCTCATATCCTATCCTTCAGTTGTTTTACCTAGCAGTTTTTGATTTGGGACCTTCTTTTTATTGTGTACCTCTTCACAACAGCTTGCAGCAGAGTTATCCCAAGGAAGAGATCTTCTAGGTCTGTTCTAGCAAGAGGAATGGTGTGCTTTCCTTCATCTTTGGGATTTTAGTGTTTGTGGAATGGTTTCACACTGCATACCCTTGTTACCTTGTTGTTGAGTGCATCTAATGATCCTCACCATGTAAATGAGTGTACCCTTTGGGTTCCCTCTGGATCAGGCTCGTCCTTTGTCCTCACCTGGCACTTCCCTTGCTATCTGTTGGGGACAGCTACCTAGGTTAGAAACCAGAGAAAGAAGGGGACATTAGACTTCTAGCAGGACAAAAGCTTTCCTGCAGCTCTAGCCTGCTTTCTGGTGTGCATGAGGTAGTGCAGTTGAAAGCATTACAATTACTTTTGACTGCGTGGAGGAACAGGCTGATGTCTTTGGGAGAGCTGAGGAGGGTACACAACTTAGAGCAATGTTGTTTATGCTGAAGTACTTCATTCATCTAAATCACTTTTTGTCCATGTACTGAGTGTAATGAGCATTAGAACGAGTAACAACCACCATGGCTTTTGAGAAAATACTATCGTTTCTGAAAAGCTGGGTTAAACTCGCCCTAAATCCAAAAGTAATTCAGGCTGCTAATGGGGTTTCAGGACTCTTCCCTAGAAAGCGCAGACCATGCAAGTGATGGAGATCAAGAAAATAATATACAGATACCAAAATTGAGAGCTAATCCCTGTATTTTTAAACATTCCATGAATAATTTAGCAAAATATTTTAAATATTTAAAATCTATTTAAAGCACTATTTCAGCAATTCCTGCATCTTTGGATTTTTCTTTCTAATATTTTTGGTTCATGATAGACATTTCAGGCATGCTGTTATTTCCACCCCTTAGGCTATAATGAAATGAAGTATTAGTTCAAGATAAAAAATTGTTGATGTTACTGCTTGGGCACAGTTAGGCATGGAGACCTCAAAGATTTTAATTTTATGATGGAAACCCATTATAACGAAGTTGTTGCTTTCAAAGAAAAGGCTGGACTTGATTTGAGTTATTCACACAACTTGATGAAAGAGTGCTCCTAGAAAATATAATGATCTAGTTTTAAAGATTTTTTTGGCTTAAAGAATTTTTGCTTCCACAATATATGTGTTCTCTAGATCAGTTGTGGGTGTGAAAAATGGTATTGGTAAGGGTTTTTTATACTTTAAAATATATTATTTTTGTTTATTGTTTGTCACTGGCTGTGGCAAATGAAAGCAGCTGTAGCCAGTTTAAAAAAAACCGAGTTTTACACGCTCTTTATGCAGTGAGTGTGTAAATTTGAAGCTTCCTGCCAAAATGTGTGTTGATGGTTAAAAGCCTGTGTGTTCTAAAGGGAATACAGGTCAAGTTGATGTGAAGTCTAGTTAGTGTTATCAAGTATGCAGGAATTCTGAAATGAAAATGGTAGGAAGAATACTTTGGGGTGGTCGGTATCTTACCTTCTTCCTGAGGATAAAATTTTGCATGTGCATGAAATGGACGTGTGGCCTGGCTGCATCCTAGGAATGGCTGCACCAGATCCGAGTTCTGCCTTCACAACACATCCTCAAAAGTGTTTAAAATTGTAGAAATTAAGAACTGAAAGTCTCTGTGAGAGCTGGTTATGTCTGCAGTGCTCAAGGTAATGCAAATTGCATGAGCTGACAATCTTATGCTGTGAGCTCAGGGAATGCTGCTGATCTTCTTTTTGTTTTTTGAACTTTGATAATCCACTGTCCCACGTGGCTAAACAAGGGAGATCTTGTTTTCTACATATCTAATGATGGCAGCAATTTCTTGGCAGCTGAATTAATTTTGGATTCTGTAACATGACTTCAGATTAACATTAGATTTCTCATCGCTAATGGTATTTTAGCCTCTCGACTGTATTCACAGGAAGCAAAAATCCTCTCTCTAGAGGTATTTATGTTTGACATCTGATCTCCCCTACTTTCTTTTATAGTGTGTGTGTCACAGTTTGACCCTTTAACAGATAGAGGTGTGAAAAGCAGTATGGTCATGACTAGCATTGCTTGTTTTCAAATCTTAGTTCTTAAACTTTGAGATTCTACATGAACAAAAAGGTTGTTGGTGTATACATAATAAGAGGAATTCAATTTCAGAGTGATCTGTGCTGCATAATAAGATGAACTCACTTGTACTGGGTTCATTTTAATAAGCTAAATGAAACAGTGAATGAATAGGAAGCCAAGATTTAGGTCACTCTTAAACTACATTATAAAAACAGTGACTCAATGGAGTAGTGGGTCACCAATCCCCTTGTCATACAGGGGATGAGGCTACAATGTGTCTCTGCATAGGGGGCTACTGAGCAGAAATCAAGGAGGTGTTTTTTGTGCTGTGTATTTTGTTAGTGAGGCTTGCTGAAACAAGTCAGTTTCTTGTCTTACGTTGAAAAATAGGATGTCCTTTTGTGGAGGATTTAAAGAAAATGAGGGGAAGCTTATTCAAAAATCACAAAATGTTTTACCCTGAGGGGTTAAAAACCTTTGATTTAACAGGAATAAACAAAAATAATTTGATGAATATAAATAGGGAAGTGCAAGTGCAGGTGAGAGGAAGGCTCTTGAAATAGAATGTAGTAGTTGGAAATACAAAAAGGTGTTTCTATAAAAACTGGAATCTGAATATGAAGGAACTAATTTGTGTAGGCTGTATAGGCGGTCAGAAGCAGTGTTCATTTTGGTTACTCCATCCCTAAAATCTGAGAATAATAGAAGTATTCCCGGGATGCACACAATCACATGGCAAATTTTATTTTAAGACTGTGGTGGATGGATTAAAAAAGTAATTATTTTAGGAGAGCCCAGGTATTTTCTCTGTAAAATATTTTAGAAATTGAAGCAATTTTCACTGTACGTGCTGATTACTCTGTCTGTTTTGGGGTTTTTTACAGCTTAGAAGAGGGAAATGATCTGGCCTCTTCCATCTTCATGTTCTTACACATGAGGACAGACTTAATAGAAAAATTGATGGAGAGAGGTTAATTAATTTAATTGGTTTCCATGGGACTTAGAAAAATAAATATGGATACAGCTCATTTTCTCATGGAAGGCTGTTTTCTATAAGCCTAATAGAGCGAGTTAAATTTGGCTTAAATTCTCTTTGGAGGAACTTACTTTGATGTGACCTAAGGGATAGGATGGCTCGTGTTTTTGGGATAAAGAGAGATCCAGGACCTGAAAAGTTCTTTCCTCCACTTTTGACAGCAAATGTCATCCCCCAGACCACAGCAGAAGTGGCACCTATGTGGTGTGGCAGACTGTGCTGGAGAGGAGGTGTTTAGCTGCTATGTGTGCCATCACTGAGCAGCTGTTCTGCATCTCCTGCAGGTGACAGGCCAGATGGAAGTGTCACCTGTGCCTCCTGCAGCCCGCAGGCTGTCCTCTGGATGGTCCACATGGCTGGCCAGTGTTCATGGTGGCTTCTCCTGCTGGCATGAGTGGGTTTTCTAAAAGCTTGCAGTGCTGTTTGGTATGAGTACACTTAAAAGCCTTGCTTTGCTGAGAATGCTGAATGAAAAAGATGGGGCATCTGAGTTAGATCTTTCTAACTCAGGAACTGACTGATTTTTCTAAGCAGAAACTTGTGTTTCTTCTTCCCCGCTCAGGACTGCAAGTTCTTTCCATGTTATCTGCTGGATTTTTGCCTTTTACATCTGTGGATGCCCGCAGTTAATCTGTCCCTATCCCACATTAGCATTCTGTGCTGGGAAGAGCCCTCAGAGACCATGGCTTAGCTCTGCTTAGGCTTTGCTGTACAAGCCTGTTGTTAGACAAAGCTTCACACTGAATTCACGTTTTCATTATGAAAATGTGCATCTAATTGGTTCTTTCAGCTAACTGAAATGAAAGATGGGTGGCATCTGTTTAATAAAGTCCATTATCTCCTGGAGATTAAAGAGGGAAATATTTATACTTTGCTGTATCTTAGTGTATTGACTCTGTGTTTCTGTGGGTGGTTCAGTACTGACCTGGAGTTTTATAAAAAACGATGCAGTCAGTACATATCTTGAAACTGTTATGAACATATGACCATATTGATATTTTCTTGGATTCTAGTGATATCTAGAGTCCAAGATATTTAGATATCTAAATATGGTACCTGTAAATTTGAACCCACAGGAAAATGAAAGTGTGCATTACCAGTCTTTTATCTGAGCTGTCCCATACACGCACCCTAATTTAACCAGCTCTCTCCCATTTATTTCCACGATGATTCACTATATCTCTAGGAACTTAGCATATGATATTTTTTCTTTCCTTATTTCTTCATACTTCAAAAGAAATCTTTGCGTTGAGAGTTACAGTCAAACATATTGACACAAACTGAAAAAGTATGTAGATACTTGAGGAATACTGTGTATTGTCCTCATCTTTGCTGCAGCTGGATATTTCAGAAGCTTGTCATGGAAGCATTTTGTGGGGTGAAGTATATGGAGGACATATGGCATGTTTGTTGGCAGGCTGTAGACTTCTGATGTTCTTGTGTATAAGCAAAGACATAATGCTTTCTTTATATAGGTATTGTATGTGTGTGTGAATATGTATATATATACATATATATACATATGTATATATATGTATATATGAGAGCTGATTTTGTGCTGCACTATTGCAGAGTAAGTGTTGTAAGGTATAATTAGACAAGCTATCATTAAACTACTACTGATTTATGTCATTTATTTTACATTATTTCATTTTGGATTGGGGCCATTTCTCTAATGTGGTTTCCGTGTTTGTGATTTCTTGTTCTTCAAAATACAATTAAAGACTCAGCAGACATATACAGCTAATGACATAGAGAGGAATTCAATGTTTTAATGACTTGAAGTGTAAACTGCCATCCGTTTATTTCATTATTAAAATATTATCTAATACTTAATCTTTGCTCATGAAATATGACAAAGATGAAACCACAAAATACAGCGTCTGTGAGGAAGCTGAGCCTGAGGTGTTTAGGATATTGCAAGTAAAGGGTGTGTTTAAAGGCTGCCTCCTTTGTGCATTAGCTAAAACTGCTGTTATGCCATGTCATTGCAAGAGACTATAGTGGGAGCACTGGCTTTTGGTTGAGGGGTTGCTCATAACTGTTTTGGTGGCTGAGGGATTTTGGTGGGGTTCCCCTGCTCCAAGGACTGTCCTTGTTTCTGCCCAGTCAGCTGTGGTGGATAAATTCTGGGACTGGTTTGGATGATTCTCTTCAATACCATAGCTCAGGTTATGGCACAAGAGGAATTCTCAGGACATTGGTGATGGCTGTGTGAGAGAAATGGAAACGTGCCCTTATGGAAAAGTGTGGTCAATGAGTGATAGAGCTAGAGAGGGACAGCATTAAAAGGCCTGTGAGGAGGAAATGGAGAAATTTGGCCTCAAAGGAAGAGAGGTGTTTTGAGTGTGCATGTACAAGTTGTGTACTAGGAGCCTGATACTGTCTTTAGGGGATGACAATAAAACTGCTGATCTTGAATGGTGCTCCTTTTGTCACATCACAGCTGGACAGCTGTAGCTCTTTGGAATTAACCAGTTCAGCTGGACACCAGCAGAGGCTTTCAGAGAAAAGGCAGTGTCAGATAGATAGCTGACAGTGAACATTGCTACCCTTCTCTTTTTATTAGGAAAAATTTCTGAGCAAATATAACTCACACTGTGTTTGTGCATATATGCTATGAAAAATGTACATATTTGCATAAGCTTCAGTCCTTTTGCATGCATGATTTCTATGATAAAGGTATTTATTACTGCTTGGTGAAATTGTGTGTTCAGTTTGAATAAATGCTTTTATCAGGATTTCTGCAGTAGTGATCTTAGAAATATATATTTTTTTAAATTTACTTTTCTCTGTGAACTGTGGTTTAGTTAAAGGTGGCTTAAAACTTAAGAACAAATAACTGTTTTGCTATAAGAATAAATAATGCTTTATTAAGACAAAGAGCGTATATTTTTCAGCTACTTAAATCCTTTCCCATCTCCTTACCATGGCAATAGCTTTTTAATGCTTACACAGTGCTTGACTTTTCCAGAAGCACTTTACAAATATTAATTAATTGTTTTCCTGGGTTGGAAAAGCTGTGCTTTGCAGACATGGGTGGGAGCAGTTGGGGACAGCCAGGCCAGCAGAGCAGTGTCTTGCTACACCTCATTATTTCCTTTTGCAAAGATGATTGTCAAAGGTGCCTGCCACCTTTCATTGTCCTTACCTCTTGATAGCTCTTTTCTGGAGGAGTCCACCCTGGATATTTCTTAATGAATCTCTCCTCTGAGAATACACCATTAAGTCTTGCCTCGTATATAATTTTAGGCCTACTAAGATTTTCACTGGAAAACAATTAGTACTGCTGTGTTTACAGAATGTGCCTCTAACTAGCGGTGATTAGCATTTGCGTGGTGCTTTCCAAATAGTGATCTTGAGGAGTCTAATGAAGTTGGCATTTCCCTATTTTGGAGATGTATAAAAATATTAAAGTTCAGAGAAGATAAAATTAGAAATAACATATTGGGCTTCTGGCAAATACCTTCTCTTTAAGTGAATGAATTAAGATTGTCTTAATATGGAAAACAGAAGTGCTTTGAATTATGAAAAAGAGTAAGATTACAGGAGTTAAGAGATGCAACATATTTCACATCCCATGCTTAAGTCAGAGAAAAAGAAAAGCCAATATCCATGCATGTTGAATTGGGTTCACAGTAAGATAGTGAGTGCATACACCTGAGACCCTGTGTAGAAATTAATTGCTATTTAGTTTCCTTAATAGATTAATTAGCAATGACCCAGTAAGTTAACTGGGTAGCAACAGCCAGAACTATTGTCTCTGACCACACCCATGTACTGCCATGGACTTTGTGTTGCATTTTGGCAGCAGAGGAGTTAGCACAAATCTGTTTAAATCCCAGTTTTGTTACCAAGCATGTTAACCTGTGTTCCTCTTGAGCATTTCAGAAGCATTGAAATGCTTCGTTCCAGTGCTCTTTTTTCACTGGTACATCAAAACCAGGACTGCTGCAGAGTCTCCTCACCTCCTGCTCCACCAGTTATATGCATAGCTTTAGGTTGTGCTTCCCTGTGTTTGGTGAGGTGTGGTTACGGTGTATACCCTGGGTTCCCTCTGATTTTCTGTGCTACTTGCCTGGACTGCGTCTTGCAGGTCTGAGTGTGCTTTTTTTGTGCATCCTCCCCCACCCTGACCAAGGAGAACAAGGAGGATGTCATTTCCAATGATCCCACGGGAACTTGGGAGTTAAAAGATGGAGTAGGAAAGGGAAGAAGGTGTCAAGAAAGAAGGAAATTCAGATGAATTAAGGGGAGGAGTTTAATGAGTCAAATGTGTTAGACTTTTTTTTTTTTTAATGTGGTATTAGGTTTTTGTAGAACAATGTCTGCTACAGATTCAGGAAATGGTGCTGGCATTTAAACAAAAAATTGCTTGGCTTTCTATTTAAAGGCAATTTTTTTGACCTTTTAGAAACAGAAAATTGATTAGCTGATGATTATGACAAATGGTTATTTCTTGAGAATTCAAACTGACTCAGTTGAAATGATCACAGGATCAGAGAATATCAGGTTGGAAGGGACCTCAAGGATAATCTGATCCAATCTTTTCTTGGCAAAAGCATAGTCTAGGCAAGATGACCTAGCACCTGGTCTGGCTGATTCTTGGAAGTGTGCAATGTTGGGTAACCATCCGCTTCCCTGGGGAGGTTTTTCTGGGGGGTGATGGTTCTCATTGTGAACAATTTTCCTCTTGTGTCCAACCAGAATCTCCCTAGGAGTCTTCTGGTTCTTATCTTGGGAAGCAGCTAATGACCATTTGTTGTGGCTCTGGTAGGCCTGGCTTATTCCCCAGCTGGTTGCAATGGCATGAATATTGCCACTTTGGACTCTTCTCCCTGAACCCTCCAGTTAAAGTGTGCCTCACCAAGTTGTCCAGCCTGCTGCCAAGCATTGCCTTGCTTTTTCTAGTCAGATGTGTCCTATTCTTCCCTAATAGGCTGTAGTCATTGCAGATAACTATTGATGATAATTATTGTTGATTACAAAATCATAGAGTTGGTCAGGTTGCAAGGGACCACAGTGTGGTCATCTGGTCCAACCTCCCCGCTCAAGTGGGGTCATATTAGAGCGCATGGCACAGGATTGCATCCCAATGGCTCTTGGATATCTCCGGAGAGGGAGCCTCTCTGGGTGATTTGTTCCAGTACACCGTCACACACATGGTAAAGTTGCTCTTCCTTTGTGTTCAGGTGGAACTTCCTTTGCATGAGTTTGTGCCCATTGCTTCTTGTCCTATTGCTTGGCACAACTGAGAAGAGCCTGGATCCAGCCTCTTGATGTCCTCTCTTCAGACACTGACAGACATTGATAAAGTTCCCTTGCAGTTGTCTCTTCTCAAGGCTGAACAGCCCAGCTCCCTCAGCCTTTCCTTGTAAGAGAGATGCTCCAGTCCCTTAATCATCTTTGTCACTCTCTGCTGGGCCTGCTCCAGGAAGTCGTCCCTTCATGCAAGTCATGAATGACTTGCTAGAGGCCCTGAGAGTTGAGATTTAACAGCATATTTGGACAGGATGTTGACATTAAAGACTCCAGTCATCAGTGTTTTCTTCTTCATAGAATTGAACACTGTTTTTGATTAATTCCTTATTCTGGCCTTTACAGCTGATAATGGGGCAGGTATCTGCAGTTCTTTGTACCCTCAAGAAAATAAATGAAAATAAGTCACTGTGTTGTGAAGTACCTAGAAGTGTGCTAAAATCCAGTGGAATTACAGATTTTGATCATTATGTGCAGCAAAATTATTACCTTTAAATGACAGTGGGATTTTTTTTTTTTCACTTGAAAAAGACAGCTAGACTCTAACACCATAATTAGCACAGATTACCTTCAGTGTTGGTCTGTTTGTACTGGTACTTCAAGGGCCACTTAAGGATCGATGAATATTTTTAGGGGAACCTTACTGTAGTAAAACCCATGACCAGCTGGAAAGTTAACATATATATACAGAAGTTAGTTATAGATAAAAGTCCACTTTGCTTTTTAGATTTTAGTTTTAGTACTCCCCTTTGCTTAATGATCTTCTCCAGTTCTTTTCAAGTCCTCTCCATTTTTGAGTGCATAGCTTTCTCTATGATAGTACATACTAAGGAGTTTTTTTCAGAAAAAAGCTGAAGCAGCTAGTAATTTTTAAAAGAAAGACTGGTCCCAGTAGGTGTAATTAAACATCCAGTTTGTCACCTCAGTAGGCAGCAATTCTGCTCTTGTTCTAGTATCTTATTGCACTGTGTCTGGTCACACTTGGTTAACGTATTACCTGAACGTTTTATCTGATCCGAGCAGTGGTGAAGTTCTTCAGTTGATCTTTGGATTGCTTATATGGATATAAGCAATGCAGTGTTACACATAGGCCTATACTTTTAGTCTTCTCTCAATTCAGAGAAATAACTCTGCTTTGTTTTCTATCTACTTATACTGACAAACTTACCTTTGGAACATAGGATTTTCTCGTTTTTTTGGCAGCTGAGGCTCTTGCAAGAATGGTAAATCTTGTGATCAGAGAAGGGATTCTGAAGTTTTTTTTAAATGTGAGGTTCTAATTGCTGCTTATTAAGAAGGCTGAATTTCCATATTAGCTAGGAGGAATTTAAAAAAAAGGTGGCGTTATGCTGGAATCTCTTATTTGCAATCTTAAGCTTTTTAATTATCTGAATATCAGATCTGATTTGTTTGTACAATTTTTTAGAAAATTATTGGAATAATATCGGAATACTGGATAGTAGCCCTAGAAGCTTAACAGAAGTTAAAGCATCTCTGCAGCCTAAAAATATACATCCTGAGATAGTAGATACTCAGTATCTCAAAAAACATGCTTGGGCTATTGAATATACAAATCCTATTATGATTTCCAGTATCAAAGTAGGTACAATGTGGTTGATCAATGGTCAATCAGGGGCTGCTTGGAGCACCTCAGGTAGTGGGAAGACTGATAATGAGTAAAATTTTGTCTCAAATTTAGGCTATTATGAGCCTGCAGTAACTCTGCCAAGGGCAGTAGGGTTATTCTATGTTTATTTTCAAATAGATGATTATCAAATTAGTTCAGTAGAAGAAAGACTAGAAACAATTGAACTGAAAGATGTTTGGCTTTATCAAGGATGTTGATATTCGTGGTTAAATATTAAAATTTGAATAAATACAGAAAAAAAAAGAGTGATAGGAACAGCCTGTTTTTTCTAGCCATCTGGATTTTAATATCAGTATAATGGTGAGATAGGTGTTTGTATCTATATTGGGACATTCCTCGTGGAAAGCATTGAGCATAAACACTGCATACCCAAGCAGTTTTTGCAATTTAAATCACGGGATGTTTTCTAGCAGGAAATGTCATTGCACACTGCCTGCTTGAGGTCAGCGAGTTAAATCTCGGAGTTGGATTCTAACAGGGCTGGATAATTTAATAACCCATAACAGCATTAGCAGTTAGGCATGCAAAGATAAAGGTTATCACGCTTTGCTCTATAAGCTGATTGCAGTGGGACCTGTGGGGTCTCTTCCTTCTCTGCTCACTTTAGAGCAGCACAAGAGCTGCTCTCTTAGAGTCCAATCACCTTTGTAAAAAGAGAAATAGTAGACTTAAAAGTTCAGTGATCTCAGCTTATACAGCTGCATCACTCTGTCTATTCCAATAAGATGCTTGAAATGCAGAGATATTACAAGAAGGTTGGTGCAGCACCATGGAGAGATAAAATGCTCTGCCTGACTATTGCCCAAAACATTATTTAGGGTAAAGGAGTAGGAGCGGCTTTGTATAAATTAGAGAATTTAAAAGTGGATTAAGAAGTCTTAATCTCCATGTCAGTACAGATGGATACTTTGATAGAGGGAATCTGGGAAGCTTTTGGGAAAAGATGTGCAGAACTATGAGTATTACAGGAGCTAATCAGAGCTGAACAGTTTTAATCTGTTTGTTTACTGCTGAAAAAGTACACACAAGGAAACACAATAAAAATTGAACTTAAAAGTGAGTAAAATGTTTCTTGTTTGTTAATTTATCATACTTTTAAAATAAAATTTGCAGTCAGTTGGTGATGCGAGAGAAGGAGGCAGTGTACCTGCACCTGACAGACTGGGAGAAAAAAAACCATTCTGCTTTTTAGTATCTGCTTATTCAGGACTGGCTGTAATTTCTAAGCATGTTGTTGATCTGGACTTTATATTGCACAGAAGGTACCATGTTCTTTGGAGATTAACTGATGCCAAAACACACTGATCCAGCAGCTGAGTATGTGCTGAAATGTATTATACTCTTATAACCAGTCTGAGTATATAGAAGATTTCATTGTAGTTAGGTTATTAACAGTTAGGGCAGAGCAGTTGGCCTAAAATATAGTTACCTTGTCATGCAAAATATTTATTCTCATAGTCTGTTCTCTTCTTTGTTACATTGCTACTATTTTCCCCTCACATTTTGCTGGAAGTCTGTTTCCTTCTTTATATTTCCCTCTTTGTTCCACATTTCCATAATTAATGGGGTGATGAAAGAATATTGGAAGTGTTGAATTATTGTTTACTGTCTACTGACCTTGCAGTAAACTGAAATACAGGCTTTTTACTAAATCAAATGGAAACAATAATCAAAAAATTCCAAGTGTATTCTGTCTCAAGCCATTTAGAGATTAACTTTATTCCTCATTGCATATTTAAATGGAAAATTGGAACCTGCCTAGGCTGAGATGCTTTATTGAAGACAATACCCTGACATGTGTGGGCTATTGCTCTCCAAGACATCTGTCTTAATCATTTTGTGCATTGAGGCTACAGGCCCACCTAACATTACTCACTGTCCTGATCAACAGATACTTCAAGGAGACTTGGTATGTGAATAAGATAAGCCTTCATGCTGTGCACATTTAATGGATAAGTAAAAAAAATGTATAGGTATTTTGTTTCATTTTATAGAAGACTAGTTAGAGAATTGCAGAGGGACTTAGGATTTTCCCCTCTTTCCACCTTTTTTTTGATCTCGTAGTCACAAAAAAAAAAAAAAAAGAATAGCTGAGGTGTGCAGATGTCTTAAGCTTACCAGTACCAGGGATTCCCTCCCCCCTTCTCAACCTTAAGCTGCAGAGCAAAAAACAATCCCCTCATCTAATTGAGTATCTAACTCCTTTTTCATGCTGGTGGTTACTGTAATTCTCATGTTGTGAAATTGGTCTAGCGGTCTGTTATGGGACACAGTAAATGACTTCTTATATAGCTGTGATTGATCTCACAGACAGTCTGTAGTTTGTCTGGTGCCAATGTGAAATGTCAGTAACAAGCACAGAAATCAGCATTTCAGCAAGGATTTTTACCTAAGTCTTTGAAATTGCAGCGACCTTTTAAATCTGATTGCTTAGATTAGAGACATAGGAGACAGAAGGAAAGCTTGGTTTTGATTGTGACTGCATTGCTACACACCAGTCCTCTGGTACTATAAATATTTGCACTTTTATTCTCTTTAATTAGTGAGAGCTAGTTAGAAATGATGATAAAAAAACTTTAAAAATTGAAAGGTCTTTCATGCTCATCACAGCTCCTCAGGAAGGGAGAAAATGATTTATCCAGGAATAGTAGTTACTCTAACAAAAGTATGGTGTAGCTTTGCAAAGATTAAAAGACAGGTGTATTTATGTATTTATGAAAGTGTAACTCCTACGTATGCATCTTTTCCTATTGCAGCTATGGTATTAATGTTGGGAAAATATTAAGTAGAACTTCTTTTAATTATTGCAATGGGTGATGACATTCTTTGTTTATGGCAAATCTTCTTCCATTAAAAACAGTAAGTCCAGTTTCTTAGGTGCAGACTTGTGCAGGAGGAGTTTGTTTATGTATTTATTTATTAGTTTATTGTATCAGCAGTTTATTTAGAATTTGGTGAGGATGATTACTAAGCTTCCTATATAAATTTTCCCTTGGAAATTATGTTAATGGCACATGGGCTTGAAGGTTCTCATCTCTTCTAACCTGACCAGAGGTTGAAATGCAGGCATGGCTGCCTCACTTAGAAGCAGCCTAGTGTTTGAACAGTAAAACCTGTAATGCTATTTAAGTTTATTGCCAGGAAGAAAGACTGCCTGCCTTGTAGTGGTTCGTATGATACATGAATTTAGCATACTGGAATTTCTACTTGTGGAGAAACAAACTGGCTTCTCAAAATGGGTACAGCTGGTAAAACTCTATCAATCACTAGCTCAGAGTCAACATGCAAGTTACAGTATGAACATGGGTTTGAAAAATCTTGGTTAGCTTCAGGTGAAATAAAAATAAGACACCAACTCTTTTCTTTCCGTTTTCCTCCTAAAGTATCTGTTATGTTTTTCTTTTAAATAAACTTAAAAAAAATGGAGTGAAGTTGTTGCTTGAAAATTGGCATGAAGTTCATTGTGTGTCATTTGCACAGAAGCAGCCATGGAATGGAAATCTTACTAAGGAATTCTATTTCCTTGTATTTATAAAGTTGTTAATTTAAATGTTTTGGCAGTAGCAACATTTAATTTTAAAAACCTTACAGTAAATACTTTGTGTGGGCTACAATTCCAAACTTTTGTGCAGTGGACTATATTTCAATACATTTTTGCAAATTGGAGGGTTTTTTTGCATTTTAGAGCATGTTTTAATTTTTCCTATTGATTAAGAACAGATGGTTAGCTTGATGCCAACTAAGCTTAATATGGCCAAACAGGTTAATTTTCTGGGTTTAATCCTCTAATATGCGTCAGGAAAACACAGGAATATTTTCTGCTACCCTCAAAATATGGTGAGCCGTATTGGTAAGATTTTGAAGGTAATCTCTGCACAGCATTGCATTGTAGATAACAAATAATTTGACATTATTTGAACAACCTCTTGGAAGTGATGTCTTCTCCATAACCCTTCCTAATCTCCCATGTCAGTGCATACAGGCTCTGAGCTTGCACCTCTCTGGGGCTGTAGTGCTTTATCACAGCCAGGACAGCAATTGGCAGTGAGCTTGCTGGTGGCGCTTTAGCTCGACTGAACTAAAATCAAGTGACTTCAGACAGAAAGTTTCTGGAGAAGAGAGGGCTTCTTGTTGTCTCTGCTCCAGGTTTGGGTTGGTGTGAAATGAGGAACAGGTGAGAATGGCATTTCTGAAAATAGTGCTAGTGAGAGATAAGTGTAGATAGTATAAAACTTATCCTGGGTTACCTGCTTGGAGAAGAAGGCAGGGTTTAATGTGACAGCTGCTGTCTTGGCTTGCAAGCCAGTGAGTGAACTGGTCCTGTGAGTTCTTACAGTGTTACAGATCAGAGTTGTATACCTGCAATTGCCACAGGTCCCATTAGCACTGATATCAGTGGGGGATGCAACACCAGCTGATTTCTTCTTCAGGGAAAGGGAGATGTGACATAGGGATTTATGTTTTCAGGATGTCTTCAGCTTTGCGAATCAAGCAGTAAGTAGTTGTATTTCAGAATGAGTTTTGATTTTCAAGGTTTGCCTTTTTCAGGGGAAGAAGCATCCGCATCTTCTAACGTCAGCCACATAACTGAGATTCTTGTATCAGAAATCTGTTCTTCCTCTGTGGTCAGTGGGCCACAGAGAGACTTCTCTGTAAAGCAATTCAGATCATCTAAATTGGATTACTTCCTTGATTTGCTCCCTTATGGAGCCTGCTGTTTTTCACAGAGGAAGCTTAGGGAAGCTAAAGTCATTACATACTCTTATGTGTCAGGTATGGTAGAACTCCTCTACCTAACTTCATTAATATTTGCATTACATGATAGAAAACCACCTGAAATTTGGTATAATTCCTTTACATTTTAGACAAACTTTTCCATAAAAGATTGGTAATAATGAGCAAATACTGCAATTACATTAAAAAAATGTGTTTTATATATATATAGTGTTATACATTATCTTAGAAAGGAACAGATTCCAGATGCTTTCAAACATCTCATTCAAGATGGGATAATAAAGTATTGTGGTACATGCTTGGAAGTATTTATTACAACAGTGGAGGACAGAAAGAACTCAGTCAATTGTAACGAATGTGTGATTCTATCTCTGGAAAAATAGTCTTAACGCTGTCTGGAGCATTTCAGTTTTGGATGTTTCACAAATGACAAGTTGGGAGTTATGGTCAGAGATACTTTTTAAAGTATTATACATGTGCTTGGAGGTTTGTATAAAGTAATTAGTTGACTGACTTTGAGTAAAAGTCATTAAAATGGTAGCAATTACAATGTACAGAAGTACTGCTTTTGGATCTCCATCACTAACGTGCAGAATTTGGCACACAATTGCAGGAATAATTGTGAGCAGTCAAGCCTTCTCTGTGGCCAACAGTTAAGCAGATTTTTAGTAGCTTGGTGAGAGCTGCGTAGGATCATTTTGTGTACTTGAAGTTAATCATTGGTGAAGTGTTTTGTTGGATCAGGGTCAGCGGTTCACTTCCTCAAGGGATCCCATCTCTACTTACCATAATCTGTTTTTCTGACTTTCTGTAATTTTCAATTCAAAGGGGACTTGCTTTGTTTCTTTGGTCTGTTTTTTTTTTTTTTTTTTTTTTTTTTTTTTTTTTTTTTTTTTTTTTTGGGGGGGGGGTTATTTTTATTTTTATGTTTTTATTTTTTTTTGTTGTGTTTTTTTCTTTTTTTTTTTTGTTTGTTTGTTTTCAAAAAGAAAAATCTCAATTTATTAGCAAATGCCTGGCAATGGCCTGCCTGAGGTGACTTCTCTCAAGTCTATGTTCCTTAAAGTAAGTTCCTAGTCCTAGGGAGTTGCATCCTGATAGGAGGCCGTGGGAGCCAGGGAGGCAGTGTTCAGTTGGCCAGGCCTGGGAAGGGAGCCCAAAGGTTGCTGCAGTGAGATAATAAAGTTGTTCAGTTTATGAATATATGCATCTTGATTCAGTTCCTTTGGTGTAAGAAATGAGTTTCTCACTCAGCTGCAATAAAACATACTGAAATGCAAAAATACATTCTTGGAGCTTCTTGCTTCAATGATTTTCATATGAAATAAGAAATGGTAAAAATTAGTCCCAAGTTGACAGTGTTTATACTATCTGTTGTTCCTATCTCTTGCAGTAGCATATTCTTAGTGCTCTTGATCAAGCAGGGTGTTTTCATGCAAAAGAAATGCACCATGGTGAGCAGCAGAATGGCCAAAAACATTTTGGCTGACATTAGAGAACGGTATTAAATGAGAAAATCTTTAGAATGGTATTGTTGGTTTGAAATATATACACATATCACTTTATAATTCCATAATGAAAGTAAAATCAAACATATAAATCTGAGAGTACTACATTCAGTTGACAAGTCTGGCTTGTCAGGAAGGACATAAACCAGAAAAATATTTTAATGAACTATAACTCTTTCCTAGGAATATTTGAGTTTAGAGTAGAGGCAAACATAAATGAAATAGTCTTAGAATAATTTATATGATGTTAGGCTGGTGAGTGCAGTGGACTTGCAAAGCTTCATCCTTTTGGAGAATAATACATACTGTATTTTTATCTCCAGATATATGTATCTTAATGACTGAATTTAAAAGCCGTTGTCAGAAGCACAGATTTGCAAATTTAGGGAATTCAAACCAAGGAAGCTACTTGTCTGACTTAGAAGATTGAGTTAATTACAGACTGCACAGGCTTTGGCATTATTCTTTGCATCCTTCCAGTCTATGAAATGACTTGACACCAAAGAAATGGGATGCATGACACTGGAGAATGGCCTGAGAGCTCAGAGTGCAGCCATGGCAGTGACTTGTAGCATCCTCAGAGCTGATGGCAGAGCCCTGCAGTGGGAGTGGGGCTTTACCTGGCCCCTGTGAGCTCAGCACAGCCTTTGCTTGGCTCCCACTGCTTAAAATGACTTGATAACTCAGTGTGCTACTTTGAAACATGAAAGAGGTGGTGTCTTTTTGCAGAATGTTTTGATGGAATCTGTATTTTTTTTTGACAGATTTATGGATATTTTCATCTGTTACTTGAAAATAAATTAGGTTAAAAATGAAAACCTGTTGTTTAACTAGAAATAATGGCGCACTAGCAGTCATCTCCGTCTTCAGGTTTAAGACACTAGTATTTTCTTGGGAACAGGTGTTTTCTGTAAATAATTACATTTTGTACTTCAAAACTGATTGCTTTGAGAATGTTTAAGTGGAAAATTTTATCCCACATATGGAATATTATTTTCTGTTCATTATTTGCAAACATAGTCAATCCATGTAAGATTCAGTCATATAGACTGCATCCTATTTTATGCCAATCTCTGAAGACAGAACAGGGAACTACAGGGTTAATTATAATCTGTCATGCTTAGTCATCCACATATACTTCTGTTTTCAGGGGTAAAAATCAAACTGTTGTACGTGCATGTCATTGCACTCAGTAAAGATATATTTTGTTGGAAATATTAAATATGTGCCAGAAATACTTGGAACATTTGAAAAAAAATCACAAAAATGAATTGGAAAATCATTCAAGTTCCTCACTTGATTGTGGCAACTCTAAAGGCAAAAAGCAGAAAGGATAAGACGAGTACAAGCTTTTTTATTGGTTTTAGTTTGAAGATTGCAGAGTTTTGAAAAGCTGGTGTCTTTTTTCAAGTGAGCCTTTTTTTTTATAAGAGTGTCAGAATTTATAAGAAAGGATAATATCTTTATTGTATTATAGATTAGCTGTCAATAAGAAATTGGAATGCCCAGTTGACTTTTACTTTTCAGTGTCAGAGATACTGCTTGCCTACGAAGTTGATGATTGGCAGAATTAATTGCATTTAATTGGATGATCATATCCTGGTGCTGTGTTTTGTGTTCAACACATTTTTACAAGTTATTGAACAAACGTTTGCTCTCTTAAGGAAGTTTTTGAATCCTTTTCTCCTCTGAGTATGCTATGTAAAGCCTTTGAACTGTAAAACTCTCTGAACACAGAGACAGGCAGTGAGATGAGTCCGATCTCTACAAGCACATTCTCTATGCAGTGCAGGACCAGACCTTCCCAGAGCAATAACTTTATTCTGATAAAGCTTGAATTATACTCAATGTGAATGTTTGTACCCTGAGGGCATCTGTCCCCTGCTTGAAGTGGCGTATGAGATCACATCTGTGAGCATATGTAGCTACTGTTGAGATTGAGAGAATTTAAAATGCAATTGAAAGTGATTTGTAATCCCCTTACTGGAATTATTTCTGAGGTTTTTTTCATCATATTCATTTAGTTTAAAGCTGTGTCTATTAAATTAAGTTGCCTTTTCTTCAATACTTTCTTTCTCAGCTTCTCAAGAAAATGAGTGAAAACTCAATGTCACGTTGTGACCTTCTAGATTTCTGTTTAGTCCTCCCAATCAATCACAAAGATGTATATGTTATATCAAATCCATATTTAACATGCAGTCTGAACAGAAATGCGATGGTGAAACGGAGCAGAATCAATAAAAATCATCTCCAGGCCTTGCTGTTTAGCTGCATTGTGTTTCAGCACTGCAGGGAGAGAAAGCTCAGGTCCTGACTTTCAAAGGAGAGGCATGGCTAGCATGGGAGCTGTTAAAACACTGCTCCTGCAGAGCCCAGCTTGTGTGAAATATTCTGTTCATTCCCTCTAACTCCAAACCCATTCCTTTGCAGGATTCTTTCCCCCCCAAGAAGCATTTGCATCGAGTGATGTCAGTTCTGTTAGGTACGGCACAGTGAGGTGTGGGGTTGATTAAATGGAGCTAATGACACAAATTTTATAGCCAGTTGGTGGGAGCACCAGACTTCTCAAACATCACTCTAATGTGTTTATTTCACTGAAATTTCTTAACACAATTGAAAGGTGTTTGTTTGAAAGCAGGATCTGCCAATTCCTGCGAGTCTTTGCGGGACTTAAACTGACTCTCAGTTTCCAGCTTTGCAAAAAATGCCACTGTGACAGGCACTTCAGTCATGGGGCTATTAACCCTCCCTCAGAAAGGTGAATGTTTAAATTAAAGGCACTGTCACAGTAGATGCAGCTTTTCTGTACAAAGAGTCTCAGAGATGGAGTATTTTTAATTTGCTATTTAAAACACTAATTTTGATTATTTTTATAACATATTTTTAGAGGCATTCATGAGCCTTATTTCAGTATTCTGACAACTGGTGCCTTCCTGTATTTGCTGTTCAGAGGGAAATAGCTTCAAGTATAATAAATTTATGTCTTCTTACAGCTAGAGAAAGGAACTTGTAACTAAGATTGAACGTGCCAAAAGAAAAATCTACAAGAATCTTACCTTTTAATGCACACCCTGCATAGGTTTAGAGTAAAAAAAAAGGAAGAGAAAGACATGGCAAAAAAAAAGGCAATGCATTTAAGAGATGGTCATAGGACTTGGAATTGACCTTGTTTTGATTCTGTTGTTCTAATTTATTGAAAGTAGCATGGAAAAAGTATTCAAACCAGTAAGTGTAAATATAAAAGGTAAATAAACTGATTATGCTTAGAGGTACAGTAAAACTGTAGAGAAGTTCTACTAGAACTTCTATTATTACCTCTGTTAGTAGCAAAAGAACAGGAAGACAAAGATGTATCCTTAGGATATTTTCCTGCAATTCTGGAGCTTTTTTGTTTTTTGCCTTGCTTCTAACAGTAATGTGATAAAAGCTTCCAGAAATCTGTTTGACACAGATCTTTCTTGTTCCATCTTCCTGCTATCCTCAGCATCAGCCAAGGGGAGCTGAAGCTCTGGCAAGAGCAGGTTTTTTCCCCCTTTACTTTCTCTGGCAAATGGCCCTCAAGAAAATAGCATTCATTTATGCTTTAGACCCAGAGCCAGCACATAATTAATCAAATGCATCTCTTACCAAAGTGCAGTGGAAGGTTGAGAAGGAGGGACTTGTGTTTTAGAATATAAGTAAGAAAATCTTGCTTTTTTTTGTGGTGCCTCTTTTTCTCTAGGGTACTGATTTTCCTGGAGCACAAAAGTGATTGTTTTGGAAAACTAACTGGTATCGTGTAATGAAGCAGTTTCTTTATCTGTTTTGACTAGTGAAAATTACTGTTGCAAAATACAAAAATCAATACTATGGACAGCTTAAAATTAGAGCCTATGGAGGAATTAACTTCCCTAAAAGCTTTCCAGAATTATACTTTTTCTATGAAATGATATCTAGCATTAGACAATATATATTTCTTTCCTTCAAATCCTGGGAGTGGAACTGCTCTGGACAATCCTTCAGTCTCTTCCTGTAGAGGAAGCACAAGAATGAGGCACAAAATCGGACTTGAAAGGTAGAAATGTGTCCTGTGTCCATCCCTAAAGAATAGAAGGCATGTAATAATTATCACAAAGTCTCATACAATGGTTCTTAACACTGCATTTAAGGAGATACATTCTGTTCTCTTGAGGTGCCATGAGCAGATACTGGCCTAAATAGGAAATGATGTGAAAATTTGTGAAAATGATGTGAAGTCTGCCCCTTCCCCCTGCTTGGAGCCAGTCAGAGTGCTGTTGAGGGTGCAAGGTGAATGTAGGATAAGATTTGACAGAGACTCAGATTAGGATGCTTAAGAAGTGGGAGGATGTGCATGTCCTAGGTTTGGCTGGTGCTGGCTGCACAGTTATTGTACCTGGAACACTATTAGTGGTGACAGGCCAGCCTTCCTGTGTGCAGAGAAGTTCTGTTTGCAAACCAGCATAAAATAGCTTGCAAAAGTTTCTCTGCTGCAGAATAAATGAGAAGAGAAGAAAGGTCCTTGTGCAGCCTTATGGTTACAGGAAGGAGATGGTGAGAGCACTGTGAAAGCTTCCTGCAAAAATTTGGAAACGTGTAAAGGTTATAATGTTATCCTTTACTCATCTCACAGGAGAACAAATTTTAGCCACTCATTCTGAAAGGAAGGAAGGAATAACTTGTTTGAAACTCAACGGAAATGGTGGAGTTCCCTTACATGTACACAGGTGTTTCCTGGATAGAATGTGATCTATCCATATATTAGTGTATAGTTTTGCATATCTTTCAGTATTCTCTGGGGCCAAATAGAAAAATAAGCTTTCCTTGGGCTTGAAGTTGGAGAAGTAATGGTCACTTTTTCAGCTATAGTGTACACTGATGATTTCTAACACTAGCATTATTCATTTTATTACAAAACCTTTCTTTGTCACTGGATTAAGATGGAGCAGGATGCTTTCTATAAGGGTAGCAAATTAGAAGCAAAGAATATTGATGGTTAGTGCTTTTGACAAAGCCTTACTTAAGTCAACCCTAGAGGATCAGAGTGAATAAACCATTTGAGACATGTTATAAAATTAAACTTTGCAAAAGTATAACAAGACAGTGTACTGCCACTTCATTTTTGACTGTTGGACATTATTATGTGTTGCAGCCATGGTTAGAATTACTTAAATTCCTCATATGTCCATGCTGCCACCATAAGGATATTCTTGCCATTGTTTTTGTCCCAGGCATTACAATTCATTGTGTTCTTCATCATAGCAGCATCATAATTAAGCTTGTGGATAAATCACTCTGCTTGTGTCTGATTAGATGTCAATGGTTAAATTCTCTAATTTGATTTATTCTGTGCTCTAACTGCACCCATCCCTGAAGGAAAGGGTGACTGTGCAGTGAGACCCAGCTGAGTGGGAGGGGAAGCCAGAGCCTATTTGCTGTGGGAGGATAAGTTGGAAGTGTCTCTCAGCTGTTTGTGGGGTGATTTGACACCTCTGAAAATAAACAAAAAGCAAAATAAAAGGTGTGTTCTGTTTCTCCTTTAGGAAAGGAAGTAACTAAAAAGGAGAAAATAAAAATTTTTAATGCATTCTTTCAATGCTGAAAACAAAGATGAAATTTGTAGTGCTAGATTTGGTCTGCAGTTACTATCCTTTTACTTTCTGCATATTGCTGGGGCACGCACATTTATGATGGGGAGCTATCTTTATGGAAAGCAGCATGTCCAGACAGCAGTGTGACAGCCAGGAGGAATTTCCAACTGCTGCCAAATGTGCTGGTGCACCAGCCAAGTAGTGTGAATTGCTTAGGATGCAGGTTTTGCACCTCCTGCCCCAGATGTTGTTCTGACACTCTCTGCAATTCAGACTGGACTTCACTTCTAAGTGTTGGTCTTGACACCCCCTCTCTCAGCTGGCCTTGTGTGAGGGCTTACAGCAGAGGAATATGAGACTCCATGGGAATTCCCTTTTTTAACACCTAAGGGCTTGTCTGACCTGTGCTTTTGTGTTTTGCCAAGTGTGTAAGTAACTGTTCTGTGTGGCCAGTGCATTGCTGACAGGTAGAATTCCCATTGCTTAGTTTGAGGATTCTTTCCACAATTCAGTGAAGTTGTATAAAATGTATTTAAAACTTGGTAAACAAGTCCTTGAGCTAGCACTTGTATTTTTCCACTTAATGTTGTACTTTACAAAACACAGCTACACTGTCCGTCTCTAAATCTGGTATGTATTCTGTATCTTTTTCTGTCCATACACGTTTGGAAAGGGTTTTGCTAATTACAGTTCAGTAGTTCAGACTTACTGCATGTTGAGATCACTCTGATTAAATTCTCAGAATGTGCATTAAGCTTGGTGGTGATGCCTAGGAATTTTTTTTTTTTTAATTGAAATTGCTACGTCTTGTCTCATTCATGGAAATGCTTTTTTCTCTGAAACACAGCTGCATTATGATTTTCCGTGATTAGTGTTAATTGATAAATGATAGTTGGAGTCTCTTGTTTCTACCTTATTAGAGATTCCAAATTAAAACTCAGAAAGCATATTCCTGAATGCATGAACGGTACAAGGAATGAGGAAAAATAGCTTTTGGAAAACGTAAAAGATTTCACAAATGGATAGGCAACACTTAACATCATTTTTTCAGCACATGAATGATTCTTACATTAATTACTAAAGTGAACACTAAAGTCACTCCTTTTCTAATAGATTCAAGGGATACACGTAACAATACGTATTTCCTGTTCATTGATGTATGAAAAAATCTTTGTTTCCAGCTTTTGTGAATATGTTTAAGAAAGAGGTGATTTACGCTCCTGCTGCACACAGTTTTATTGTAACTGAAAGCTGCAGCTGCCTTGTAAATTCAGCAAACAAAATCTCTTAAGGTTAAAAGCAGTTTACATCTTTGGAAATACAGTAATTGCTGAATTAGGTGGAATCTAGGTCCTGATTCTAGAGAGCAGATCTCAAAATCATAACACTTTAGTCAGAAGTGGGATCTCTCTGAAGTAGGTATCTATGTTAGCTAATAAGTGTAACTTTATTTTGAAGGATGATGTAGCTGATGGATGTGAGGTCCACGCTGTCTTCCAGTCAAATCTTTACATATTCATTGCCTTAGGAGTCTTGTAGGGGGACTACCATGATCAATTTGAAGACTTACAAAATGATAAAACAGTCAATCCATTTCATGATTTGTTGTCAGTGCAAGGATCAGTGTAAAGGTGTGTTTTGACACCACATTTATTTAGGAAAGATAGGAAGGTAGATTTGTACATATATATATATATAAACTCTGCTGGTGCCAGACTCTTCTGTTGATTTAACTTAAATGTCATAATTCATGAGAACCAATTTCCCGGTTACATGTACAGTAAGTGATACTTCGTACTGAGAGGTGGAAAAGAGTGAGGATTGTTTTCTGTTTCTTTGATATATGCACAGTACACACAGTTTTGCTAATCTCAGTATCAATCTATGTGCATGTGTCTAATTTAAGATTACCATTTTTGTCACATGAACACCTATCACTCTGTGTATTGGAGTCTGTTGACTTAAGAGTGTAATTGTGTATAAAAACATCACATGACCCTTTTCACTTAATTTTATTTGAGATTTTTTTTTTCCGTTTAGAAAACATTCTTGCAGTAAAAAGGGAGCTTTATCCCAGCCTGTGTCACAGGAATGCTGTTTTCAGTTTAATAGGACTGCACTTAGTACATGTGTTTACAATTTCATGTGTGTGTTTTTATGCATATTGACAGTGCTTGTGTATTGTAAAATGAGTGTTGTGTATTTTAAAGATTGGATAAGAGGACTGGTAGGTTTGAAGAATTAAGTGGACTGGTTGGTTACCATTTGGTATAGCAAAGGTATAGGCTTCTTGCATCATTGTATGTCTGCCTGTTCTCTTTTCCTTTTTTAGAGAATGTCTTTCAAAAATGGCTAAGTCAAATTAAAAAAAAGTCTCATAGACTGTTACACAGGTGGGACTTTCACCAAATTATTGATATTTGGTTTCTAAATGTCTTAGTAAAACTTCTACAGCTTTCAAGGATTGACGTACTAAAAGGCTGAGGCCTGAAATTTATTTAGTGTTTAGTTTAGATGCTGAATTATAAAATGAATGAAAAAAAATTACCTAGTCAAGGATTATTGCTTCATTATATGGCAGACTGAACTAAACAAGAAAAAATTGTTTTATTAAGACAGAAAAATCAATATTTTATTGTGATTCTTGGTCACATTTGAGTAGAAACAAAAGATGTAAGGCTCTTGGGGTTTGCAGGAAAAAAAAATAGGACTGTTGATACTTTTCTTCTTCCTCACATGTCCTGATTTGACTTTTGTGAGATAAGTGACTCCGGGATCACTCACTTCAATGGGACAGCTTGCTTTCTTTTCTCCTGCTGAGTGCATGTTTGTATTTGGTACAAAATGGAATTGGTTTGGCAGGAGAGACTGCTGCAGAGAGTCCCCAGGATCATGACACCCTGTCAGTGAGACTCTGCCTGGAGAACAGCCTTTGGTTCACACCTCTGCTCGGAATCATGTGGAGAGGGAAGCTGTGGCTTTGATCTTCTCTGTCCCTGGCAGCTGGATTGGACTCTTGTTCATGGAAGGCAGTTGTAACCTCACCAAGGGCCAGCTGGTCCTTCACCCTGTCCTAACACCTTTCTGCCTGCCTGCCTCCTTCGGTTACCTGGTCAGTTACACCTGCTGGATCACTGCATCCATCAGGGAAGATGCTGTGGGAAAAGCAAGAGGGGAAGGTTAGGAAGCTCAACACAGACCATGGGTGAATTTTTATTGGTGTTGAAGAAAGTGGAAAATCTGTGAGGTGAGCAGTGCTTCCAGTTTTCCCTGCGAGGCAGTGGACAATTTTTTAAAAAAGGAATTTTGATATGATTTTACTTTAAAAGATTGCAACCTCCACAGCAGTGCAGTTGCTGGTAGAAAAATTGTACCCAGAGGACCACTCAGAATACGGAATAAAAGGGAATAGGAGTGAAATAAATAAAGACTAATAAATAGTGAAATAAATAGTGAAATAAATAAAGACTAGTAAAAATTATTGGGCTATGAGGATGTCAGCTTGTGATGAAGGGTAGGAAATGGGTATATGTAGCAAGTGAACAAGGAGCAGGTGGATGGTACGGAATTATGGAGTAAGGTTACACTATTTTAATAATACTTTAATACAGTTTTAGTAATGCCTTTCATGTCCCTAAGATTGATGAAATTACTTTTGCTAAGCAAATGAATCAGGCTTCATTTCTTTGGTCTAATCTGCCCAGATGTAAAAGTGCAGCGTTCAGTTAAATTAGTGCCTGCTCCATGCAAGTCCTGAGATCTGTGAACAGACAGCTGAAACTCAGCAGACTGAAGATAGCTGAGCTTCCAAAAATAAAATGGGGAAACCAAAATTCTGCCTTTGCACTTCTCTGAGCAGTAAGGGTTTTTTCCCATGTCTCAAATGTCATAGTCTTTGTCACTTCTGACATTGCTCACTCTCCTCTTTGTAAGCTCACTTTCATCTGCAAAACTTATTTTCCCTTATCTTTTCCCTAGTCCTCTTCTTTTCCTCAGGGTCCTTATAGGATTCTTAGTGGTAACCTTTCTTGCTAACTCTGCTGTTTTTTTTTGCCTGCTGGCTTGTGATTGATGACTGTGCTTCTGATGCTTACCCTTCAGTTTCTACAAACCTGTCTGGCACCACCCAGAAGCACCTTTGAATGTCTGCAGCTGAAACCTGGATGAACAGTTCTTAGCCTGTTTGCCTTAGAGTGCCCATAAAAAGAACACTGCTGGTGGATCTTTTTTGATAAATGCTGTCTTTCATTGTAAAAAACCTCTAAGAAATGAAGTGTGAACCAGAAATGCACTAGCATAATTTTCCATGTCTTCCTTCTTAATTTATTTATATATTTAAAATTATATTTGAATTTAAAACTGATTCCATGAATTTTTTTCTATTACTATTGTTTAGATTGCAATCAATTATTCACATACTATCCTATTCTGCTGAATTTTGTGGTAAATCCTGTGACAGACAGTCAGTTTAAGAGGTAAGGCCATGTAGTTCAAAAGTTAATTCCTTGTCTCACAAGAATTTTTAACTTGAAAGAGTATCGTATGACAGTAGTTACAGTAGAACTTTGAGGAGCTTTGCTCTTTTTTCTTATTTGAGGTAGGATAAGATTTTGCTGTATGATATTGGCCTCTTTTGGGACAGTTGAGTAGTTACCATTTGTAGAAGTATGCAGTTTACACATCTGTGTATTTACTAAGAGAGAGTGAAGCAGTGTACAAAATTTAGCAGTTGACTAATGCCAGTCCATTCTGTAAATCATTCTGCAAATAATTGGTTTATTTTCTTTCAGGCAGAAATGAAGATGTAGTAATTTTTCACCTGGTTAAATCAACAGGGTATTAACTTTCTTTGTTGGTATGGATTTTCTTTATCAATATTGATTTTGGGGAGATAAACCTCTTACCTTATTTGCTTATGGAAAAGGTGAAGCAGCACATATTGACTCATTCCTTCATTCCAAGCGCAGTTGTAATTTGGTAGTGGGGTTTGTAAGACTAAATGACCTGTCTGAACTTTGAGCTCCCTCAATAAGATTCGGCAAACTCTTACCAGTTTTAAGAAGAAAGTACTGAAAAAAATGGAGATTTTCTTGTACTTTGCTGTACAAAGTAAATTCATGTGGAGAGCCACATAGACACGTACACATACTCTTTATTTTTAACACTGAACAAATTTTAAAAATTTTCATGTTTGTGTGTTTTAGTGTTTGAATGTCAGTGAAAACCTTGCATCCTTTGTCTCTGTTTATCCTTCTGTAATATTGCTGTGTGTAAGATGGGTGTGTGGCTTAGAGAACACCTACAAACCATTGCAGTGGTTGTATGAAAAAATTCTGAGAAGTTTTTAAACGTATGAGAATTTTACAATGTAGTTCTAAAAACAGCACTTTGAGGTTTGAGTGTTGTGTTTCTGTTGGTTTTGGGGCTTTTTTTGGAAGTTGTGGTGGGGTTTTTTTTGTTGCGGGGTGTTGGAGTTTTTTGCTTGGTTTTTTTTGCGAGCTTTTGTTTGTTTTACACTTTGTTTCAGGAAGAGAGAAATTAATTCTTTAAAACTGTGATAAAATGTACTCTTCTGACCTCGCACAGTTATTTCTAGGTGTGTTTTCTTGGCAATGATTTTTCTTGGAGGCTCTTTGTTGCTTGCCAAGTTCATTCTGAATCTGATTTCAGCTGTAAAACATGAAAACGTTTTTTGTGGCTGTAAATTTCTGGGTCATCTTGTTTGATTATAATATGAACTCATTTTGTGTTTAGTAAACTGTATAAGCTAACTGTGTTAGAGCAGGTAGAGAGAGGCAGGCTGCTGGCATGGGCTCCTCGTGGCCAAGACCCTTGGAAATTGCTCTTCAGTGTTGGGTAGAGTGCTGAAGAGGCTCAAACAAGATTAACAGCCTCCCAGGTTCTGCAGTGCAGTTAACACAATCTAATTCTTGTGACTGAAATGCCAAGTGTTTTCATCAAGTCTTGCTGACGTCATTAGTGATGCCAGCAAGAAATTATGTTTATGGTTTGAAATTGTGTTGGTGCCACTTACCTGCAGGAAAACAAAGACTTTTTTTCCCTTGTTTGGGTTTATTAGAAGGAATTCTAGTAGTGATACAATGGAAGTTTTTAATATTTCCTGATGTTAAAACCAATACTATTACAAACAAATACTGTATTTTTATATCTTAAAGAGAGACCGTGTACCTTATAAGTGGTATTGGTACAATGAAGTGTTAATTTCAGCTATTTCACATGTTCTGATTTCTGCTGTCTTTTCGCCCATGCCATAAGTACTTATGGAACAGTTTTTAAAATGTTTTTAAGGGTACTGTTACAGTCTTAGAGAAGTAGCATTGGAAGTATTACATGATGGGTGAATGTAGTGTCAGAGGATTAAAGCCTAAAGCTCATTTTCCCTGTACAGCTGTAACAGTACTTTATTCTGGTCAGTATTATGCTGTGGATAGTGATACCACAGTCCTCAATGGCTGTGAATCAAATCAAGCAGAGAAAATACAATGTTGGAGAGGCTGATAACTGCAATATCTCTGTTTGCAAACTGCTTTGAAATTCTATTGATGGCATGACTTGCAGCATCAGACTTCAGGTCTCGTGATGTGAATCCTTCTGTTTAAAATCCCTCAAGAAAGAGATACACCTGTGCCTAGTAGAGTTAATTTGTTCAGAGTTTTGTAAGTAAGGCAGTTCTTCTAATGGTACTACTTCCAAGAGTGTTCTGTTCATTTGCCTTGTGTGTATGAGAGGTTCTGCTTTTGAGAGGTTCTTTAGAGTTTAAAAAGATGAGTTTTTGTAATACAGATTTTTGATCAGGTATATGGAGGGAGATGCCAAAAGGTAATACCAGCAGTAATAAGTTTTAAAATCTTTATGTAAGCTAAAGCTTCATTCACGTTTTTTCATGATTGATTATACAGCTTACAAAAAATTTCTGTGTAGAGTTAAGTGGGTAGTTACAAGCAGGCTATTGTAGTATGCATGTTAAGCTCTCTAGACTCTTGCAATTAAGCTTTCAACATTCAGGTGTATTCAGGATCGTGAAACTCTGATATTAGCCCCCACTGATTATATGGGACAAGTGTATTTATGAAATTGGCATCAGATGTCCATAGGTGGCCTGACTTGGCGCACGCACAGGATCTCTGTGGATCCATGTAAAGGAAGAATATCAGGTCTGCAGATGTGCAAGGGTCAGCAGTCATGCATTATATTAGAAAAGACATGTCAGCTACACAGTGTGTTCCCGAGGTTTCAGTGAGTGCATTTCATGTGCAGATCATTATGCCCATTATTCTCCTTCCAGAGACAGGGAAGGTAAAGCACAGAGACATTACCTGCCTAAAGACGCAAGCGAGTCCCATGGCTGGACTCTGTATCTCATAAACCTCTTGTCTGTCTTAGGTCCACAGAACCAAAATAAAACATTTTTATTGAATCATTTTCCTAAAAATCTCTGGAAGGGCTTCTCTGGTGTTATAGGCACTGTATTTCAGAATGCTTTTAGATAATTTTTAGGCATTATAATTTTCTGTATTCAGAGAGAAGTGGAAAAACCCCAGACCCTTCTTTTTCATGCAATGAGAAAGGCATTCATACCTAGATACAAAATACCATCCCAAAGCAAATTTTACAGCTCAATTATTAACCCCTGGGTAAGAATTCATCATGGAAGTGCTGTCAGTTCTTTAATTATAGTGATTATAATAGAACCTGTAATAAGGTAGCACCCAAGTTTTTGAGCTGCTGTGCCAGCTGTTGAACCCAGGCTCACAAAAATCCCTGAGTGGAAATGTGGCATAATGCTATTCAAGGGTGATGTGCATTTGCTCTTTTCAATGAGCACATCAGCTAGTGTATGAAACTGTCTTTCTATCATTACTGCTGCACAGAAAGTATGTCTTAGTGCATTTGCAGTTATTTCTGCTTTTTTAAAGGAAAAAAAGCATTTCATTCTTAGACTAGATAGAAACCCCACTGTTTTTTGCGGCAATTGAGGAAGTATTAACATTGTTAAGAATGGTAATTATTCTTTTTTGCTAAAAATATCTTTACAGCAAACTTTCCTTTGAAGCATTGGTCTTTCATTTATGCATAGGTTATAGTCTTCCTGGCAATACTTGCTCACACAGTGTGGAAGATGACACACCAGTGATCTGATATAGCATGATCTGCCCATTTTCCATTCTGCTCCATCAGTACAAAAATACTTTTCTCTTCTCTTTGACTTCAGCCTACAGAAAACAGGTCACAAAGCTGAAGCTGGTGAGAACAAGGGCCATGAACTGGCATTGAATGTCCAGTGCTAATCTTTCATCTGCAGAAGAAATGCTTTCCTAGGTGAACGGCCATCCAGAAGTGAGTGCTGGGTCACACTGTAGGTGAACCACGGTTATTTTGAGTCTCCAGCAATGGCTTATAATTGGAGTTCTTTTCTCACTCATGAACATGGTGCCAGTACAATAACTGATAATTAGCATGGATATTTCTGAATTAGGTTTGTTAACACTTAAAAATGCCTTCTTGAACAACTGGTAGTTTTATATGTGATTTTTAGTTATTCTGTTTCTTTGTTTTTAAAATATTTCATATTGGGCTAGTGATGAAACCTCTATCGTCATTGCCCATCTCAAAGCTAATTTAATTGGGCTTTAACTGTCAGACTCATCTGCAACAAGAGTTTCAGAGTTGGGAAAATAAAAGATAGCTGCTAAAGACAAACTTTGTTTTTGCTTGTGAATTTTTAAAAACATGCTTTCAATATGGTATGAAAAAATACCTTTTTAGAATAATTTCAAGTAGTAAATGAATTTGAGAGAAGTCATGATAGTGTTTATGTGTCTTTGAGTAGGTAATTCTCTTAAAAATAACAGCTTTTCAGAAGACTCTTCAGCCAGTCATATCGATAACTTAGCTACTGAGACGTTCTGTGCTTCAGTAACACCTGGGGTAAACAGTCGTATAAAATTAACTTCAGCTTTATTTTTCAAGTATTATGGTGTCAGGAAAAATAAAGAAGTCTTGACCAGTATTTTAAAAATCAATTTTATTTGTTATTCGGTAGTTAAAAGATTTTTAATTGACATTACTTCATTAGTAAAAAAAAAAAAAAAAAAAAAAAAAATTCTATTTATTTTTTGAAGGTAAGCATTTAAGTACTAACTGAAACAATTTCTTTGGAGTTCTTGGAAGGGAAAGGATCTCATTGTTTTTTGCAGGTGGATTCATAAACATGGCTTTAATGGCTCATAATGCAAAGTCTCCTTTTCTTTATGTTATACAGTGAGAAAAAGGCCACTGTCTGGTTTTGATACTATCACATGTCCTCTGCTGCTAAGGTTCATTTGGGAGGAATAATGACTGGAAAATGCTTAATAAGGGCGCAAGGCCTGAAGTCACAGGCTGCATTCTCATAGACAGCTGCTGCTTCAGGTCAAGTCCTTGAGGAACCCTCTGAAGTATCCACAAGCTGCCTTGGACTCACACCCATATTTATGCTGTTATAGAAATCAGTGGGAAACCGTGGTTACCCTGGAGGCTGGCCCAGGGGCACAGTATGCAGGTCCTTGTTGCTAACATAAATAACAGTATTGGTTTTTAGGTGCTAGGGACTGTGGGTGCCTGCACAATTTGATAGCAGTCAGTCATCTCTAGTGCTTTGATACCGATGCCACCAAAATAACAGTTCAGAAAGAGACATCAAAGTGAAAGCTATGCTGTGCCCTACAGCCACTAAGAGACAAGTGCTGTGCAGTTTTCTTACTGTTTCTATGTTTGTCCTGTATTGATGGTTGTGGTAGTGTGATGGGTGCTATTTGTAGCTTACTGATAAAACTAGCATTAAATAAAGATGTTGCAGAAACCCACTTCTTTTGTCACCTAATCAGCACACAGGCCATTCTGTTAATGGACAGTGAACATCTGTGTTTCAGATAGAGTCCGGTAAAGCCTGGCCATAAAACAAAGCTTCTCTAGATTTTGAAGTGGCAGTGATACAGTAACACATTAACATTAAATGATGTGGGTAGATGGGCAAGCAAGATATAACTGGGTATAATCTGTCTTTCCTTGTATAACTTAGTGTGAGTTGTGCACTCTGCTTTGTGGGACCTGTTGTGCCTTGTGCAGTTCTGATTGTGAGCTGTGTACCATGTTTACAGGTGAAGCTTCATAGGACCCTTGTAGCTAAATCCTGTTAGGTTGATGTTGTTTCAGCTGATGTGAGATGTCAGCCTTTTTGTGACACAGCTGTGGCCATGCTCTCCTGGGAGCATTGTAGCTCTTCATGTTTTTATGCCATTGCTGCACCTGGCCTGTTACGCTCAGACATTTGTTTGGACAATAAATGCTTCCTCCTTCCTCACAGTGGGAAGGAGGAAATACATTCTCAGAAGTTGAATTGACTGTTCATTGAACAAAGTAATTAAACACTTTCCATTTGGTTTTTCCCATGCGGTTGAAAGGGAAGTTATCAGAATAGGAGCTTGTCTTTGGGTTTTTATTTCTCTCAAATAAAGACACAAAATAATTCATGTAGCCCAGAAGAGAGCATTGGGGAATTGTTTCTAGCTACTCTTCTAGTTTTTGCTTTGGAAATGCTTCCTCTTAGGTATTCTACTCCTGTATAGCTCATTTCTAAATGGGGGAATGACTCAAGTAAGTATTCCTGGCCAACCTTAAAAGACTTTTCTTCTCTCATTCAACGTTGCCTTTCACTTACGTCTGCCAACAGTAACTTTTGAAACTATTAAATGGTCTTAGTTGTGTAAAAAGATAGAGAAGACATTTTAAAAAATCTAACTCTTTCACTTGATCTGCCTTATGTATTTCAGCACTCCTGTTCACAGCATTGAGATATGGTATTTTCATAAGCTCCAGAGGAGCAGTATAATTATAACATAATGTTTATGTTATACTGCTGTCATCTGTTCACAGTCCACATTGCCCTGGAATTTGTGTCTTGAGGCATTGCTTTTGCCTTGGTACAGCACCTTCTGCATTTATGGCCTTTTCAGAAGCTCACTGTGCTGCCTGGTATTCCCAGCTTCAGAAACTGCAGAGGGAAGCCTAAGTTTGTGCTCTTGAGTCAATTCTGTCATTTCTGTTTGTCAGAGCCTTGAGGATTGTAGTTGTCATTTTGGCTATTCACTTAGGGAGCTTTTGGAGGTCTTTTAGATGTTACAGGCTGAAGCTGGGGAATTTTTGAGTAGGTCCTTGAGCACTGCAGCCATGGACAGGTCTCAGGGCCAGACCAGGGGCAGCCATGTAGATGTGTGCTGATGTCCCCAGCTTGGAAACATTACTCAACATGAGCTACTAGACGAAAGAGAGTAAGGCCAGAATAGGAGTTGTGGGAAAAAAAGTAAAAAAAAAATGTGGATTCACTTCTTCTTTCAAATAAGTTTATGCTTTCACAACAGCTTTAGTGATTGCAGATGACTCATATGGACTGGGTGGTCAGGGCAGGGTTAGCACTCAATGATTTGCTCTTTCCATGTACCTTCAGCTGGTCTGGGTTAAAGAGCGGATTAATGTGTTGCAAGCATATATACATATATGTATAATAGCTTAAAATTAGCTGCAGTAAAGGCTGGCATTAAGCTTCTGGATTTTTTTTTGCCAGTATCTTTGGTGTGGATATTCCCAGGAATCCTTTGTTTTTTATGGACTGTAAGTTTTGTGTTGGGCTGCAATGTGCTACCTGTAGTACTTTCTTCTATTAAATAACTATAATTACATTTTCAGTACAATCAGACTTGTCTGTCCTTGCCTATCTCCTGTGTATCTTAAGTAGTACTTGGATAGTTTGGCTCCACCTTTATTTTTAGTTACCATGTGCCTAAACCTCACTTTCCCTGTATTTTCTGTTTACAATTTCTGTGTATTTTGTTCCTTGTATTCAAACGGCCATCTTCCTGAGCAAAGTTTAAAGTCTGAGCCATTAGCTGTTTTCTCTGTTTCATGGGTGTGTCAGCATTTTGTTTGTAATTTTTTTCAGATCCTCCTTATAAACGGAGACTCTTAAAGCTGCAGTCAGAATCCATAAAGACAAGACCATAATGATTAATGTAACTCATTGGCCTGAATATTGCAAATATTTCCTTGTAGATGGTATTCTCAAATCAGCCAGGAGTGAGCACTGTATGCCTGGGAAGTATTTGTGTAAGAATACAAATAACTTCAAACAGACGCACCAGCATTTGAGCTTTGATCTGTTAATGACTTCCTCATTCAATAAAGTGTGGAATGCCAAATCCCTGTGCTTGGCAAATTCAGACTGCTAATTTGTCAAAGCTGAATAAGAGGAAAACATGTATTTTGCAATTCACGTTAAGAATTTAAGGAAAACAGAAGTCTTAGTAAAAGGAGCAGTAAGATGCTGCATATCCTTTCTATCTATTGAAAGCAGATGAAAGCCAGTAGGACTAATCCATAGTGTCTACTCTCTTTTGTGTCAAATTAGGCAATTCATCTGCTTAAATAAACACAGGAATGTTTTGCTTGGTGAAGAGTGAGTACTCCAGAACAGGAGTAATAAGAAGTTCAAGTAAATATGAAATTGTTTACACTTACCTATAAATTTTAAATTGGTTAATATAACAGAAATTAGTTAGAAGGATTTTGATGGGCTTATCTTACTTACAGAGATTAGTGTAAACTTCCAGAACAGATTCTGGAAGTCTGATGTTATCACCTGAAGACTCTTTAAGAAAAGTAATTATCAAAACAAAGATAGTTCTGGAAATAGTTGTTTTCTCTGGAATTTAGCCTGACTGAGGTGAGAGATATTCTTTCCTTCTGAATTATTTGGTCTGTTGAGTGACTTTGTGTCCTAGCTACTTATTTAAAAAAGAAAAATAGATACATAATATAGAACTGCTCAAAACAGGGTCATGCAAACATGTGCCCAAATTCTGATATGCAATGAGTGGAGAATGGACTGAGAGCAGCCATGAAAAGAAAGATTTTGGGGTGCTGGTGCATGAGAGGTTGGACAGGACCTGTCAGTATGTGCTTGCAATCCAGTTGTATCCTGGACTTCATCAAGGAGCGTAACCAGCAGGGTAAGGGACAGGATTCTGCCCCTCTGCTCCAATGAGACCCCACCTGCAGTGCTGTATCAGCTCTGTGGCCTCACACACAAGAAGGACCTTGTCCTGGTTCAGCATGTCCAAAGATGATCAGAGGCCTGGAGCATCTCTCCTGTTCAGGCTGAGCGAGTTGGGGTTGTTCAGGCTGGAGAAGAGAAGGTTCTGGAGAGATAATAGAGCATCTTCCAATATCCTGCGAAGGACCTTGCGATAAAGCCAGAGAGGGACTTTTTACAAGAGCATGTAGGGGTAGGACAAGGGGTAAAAGGCTTTTAACTGAAGGAGAGTAGACTTAGGTTAGATATTAGGAAGAAATTCTTCAATTTGAAGGTTGTGAGGCACTGCAACAGGTTGCCTTGAGCAGTTGTAGGTGCCCCATCCCTGGAAGTGTTCAAGGCCAGGCTGGGTCGGGCTCTGAGCAACCTGGTGTAGTGGAAGGTGTCCTGGTCCATGGCAGGGGGTTGGAACTAGATGACATAGAAGGTCTCTTTTAACCCATTCTATGGTTTTGTGAATAGTGGAGCAACTTGTATGTGGTTAGTGAAAGATGATGAACAATGCAAGTGCTTCCAAATAAAGTGCTCTATTCCCTTAGACAGCAGTTCCCATTACAATTGCACCATATGTTCTCAGCAAGCAGCAGATGTACAGTCTAACATTTAGTGATGGAACTTTCCCATTTAAACATTTGAGATAATACTAAAATAATAATTAATCTTTGGCATTTCTAAGGTAGTTTCTTTTTGTTGCTATTTGTCCCCACTTTGCTGTGCCTATTTGTTTCAGAAGGTCTTGTCACTTAAAGATTTTATAACTATTATGTAGGCATTTCCTTATATCACTCCAATAACCCTGAAAGCATTATCCATTTTAATGCTTGGATGACTAGGTGGCTTCCCCAAGATCACACCAGGCACCACAGAAATGAAGGGGGCATCACTGGTGCCTTGAAGACTGATGCTTCTGTCAAGACAGCCACAGCTGCAGGGTCGATGGGGAGCTGCCAAGAGCATGGCATCTGGTAAATGACAAAGTGCCACCTTGAAGGCAGTGCTCAAAGACATTGTCTCCTAACTGTCTTTACCCCTTTTGAATACTTTATATTTCATTTTAAAAGGGGATTCCAGGAACTGGATGTTAATTCTAGTATTCTCTGCTGTTAGAAGGAGCTTGCTTTCTAATACCATGGAAGGTAGGTATAAAGTTAGGTCAGACCAGGATGCAAGATAATTAAACCAGGGGAAAATACCAAGTTTCCACTGCAAGTTTTGATAGATCAGCTTATGTTTGAAGTAGAATATAATCTGAATTAAAAGTTCACTAAAATCAGCCTTGCTTTGGGAAGTAGAAGGGAATTGACTGGCTATAATAGGATATATTTTTAAAAGTGTCAGTTAAAATTGTTCCTGTCTGGTCATGTTCTCTAAGAGTGATCTCGCATTGTTTGTTGTGAGTAGTACGTTAACCTTTATAGCCTCCTGAGGAATGTATTGATTAGCTTCCTTTTTTCAATTCAGCTTTACAGTTTCTTGGAAAAATATCCAATATGAGTATAATGTGTAGAAATGGGTATAATATTTCCTTCATTGGAAAACTGATGATTTTGTAACTTTCTTGTGTTGCCCTTTGCTAGAGAGACATGCAGTCTTATGGGACTTTGGTTCTTAAGTTCTTGAAAATAGCAGCAGAGCTGTAAGGAAAGCAAAACACTTTGTTTTTATTGAGTATTTTTTAACTGTAAAAGCTTTTTTAGCAATTTTGTCAAGTGTGAAACTTGATCTGTTCCCTACAAAGTGTAGTTGTCTCTTTCTGCAGTTTATTTACAGTTCATTAGAAGTTCATGACCTATTTCTCCCCCCTCCCAATAATTCTGCTTAAGCCAATCAATAATTTTCAGATCTTTTCTTGGTAGTAATTTTGCAGGCAGATGTTTGATCTCTATCCCTTACCTAATTGAGGCTGAGTCAAGGCTGAAGACTCATTTCTTTGTTATGCATGAAGTTATAAAGAGTGCAGTAAATGGGGACAAATGGCAGGTGTTTTGTGCACAGACAAACTAGTAATAGATTTATTTGTTGCCTCTTGAATTATTTTGCCTTATTGTGTTACTGCATTATTCAAAGTGGCTTCTGAGGGTAAAATACAAGAAAACATCCTTCCTTTGTTCAGTGATATTTCTTGACGATCTGGATGAGTGATCAAAACAGAGTGAGTTAGTTACTTTAATATTCTTTACTTTCCTGGGATATGGACTGTAGTTCTGGTGGTGAAGCCTGAGTATTTTTTTCTCTATGAAGACAGTCATTTAGTTTAGCATTCAGCACATCTTATCAGTTGGACTTGCTCTTGCTTTTTCTAATGGAGCTGAAGAATCAGCCACTCAAAGTCACTCTCATTTTGTTGTAGGTCCTGACACCATTCCACATCTTTTCCAAAGGAACTTCCATACTCTTAGCTTTTTTTGCTCTGGACCTTCCTGAAACTGCCTCTAGGGATGTTGACCTCATTTTTTAATTGGCCAGTTGTAAGATTCACCAAAATTAAGGATCTGTTCTTCACTGCCTCTGTTTTTCTACAGTTGTCTATAGCTGCATTCATAGAATGATCATTTTTTATTTCTTGAAAGATTATTTTTTTCCCCTTACCAACCTCTCAGATGTCCCTTGAGGAGTTAAAAGTGTGAGAAATATACAAGCAATGTGCTGCTGCTTTAAGTGACTTTCTATTAGATGTAAACATGAAATCCTGGCCCTGTAGAGGTTTAATTCTGACCATTACTAGAAAAGAATGCAGTTTAATGAAGGTCTGTTTTGTTAAAAATGTTGTTGTGAGGGTGAGAAAGTTGCTCTGTCATTAACTTTCTTCTCTACTAAAGACACATGGTGTGATTCTTGGAGTTGTCCTGTGCAGCCAGGAGTTGGACTCATGATCCTTGTGGATTCATTCCAACTCAGGATATTCTGTGATTTTTTTGACAGGCATCTGTTGACTTTTGCCTTGCTCTACATTTTTGCAGGACAGTCAGATAGCTGTGGCTCTGAAACACATCTCTTTTTCTTCCCTGTCTTTTTTTCTGAGTCTAAACCAGTTTATTTGATGAAAAAACAAATCTCCTAGGCTTCAAATTTGAAGATTATCAGCTCTCTTACATGTAGTATGAAACTACTTGTCTTTAAAGTCATTTTTTCGAGAAGTGATGTCCCATCTTTTCAGCTGGAGTAACCTGCTTTCATATACTTAAGTACTTCACTTTCCTTATTAGCACAATATACTTAACAAAACTCAAAACAGTTTTTTGGGCAGTATTTCTTCATTTGGGGTATAGCAGGCCTCAGATCTTCTGTGTTCCTGACTCCAAATCCCTAGCTACTGACCTCAGGGCTCCCCTGGTGCTTTCTGCCAGGGCCTCCAGGAAGGTTGGTTCTCCCTGACTGTTATGTATGTTTTTTACATCTTGTCCTGTCCAGACTGGTCTGCGGGCTGCTGCATGAACTGTCACCTGTTTGATTTGTTTGAAAGCTTGTTGTTGCTCAGAGCCCCATGTGAAATTGTTGTTCTTCTGGGTCACTTCATAGAGAGAGCTGGCAATCTGACAGTCATTTGGAATGTGTATTCTCCAGAAACCTACAATGCCTAAGAAAGCCTGTGTGTGTTTCTTACTAATTGGTGGATATGCAGGCATGATTTTGTTGATCACACCCATTGGGATCTAACAAACTCTCACCATTTTATTCCTGTACAAGTTCCTTGACCTTACTTTGTTGAATGGCAAAAACAGCTTTCAGAAAGATTTGAAGCATTTTTTCTGTTTCTCAAAAGCTTCTTCTGTGGTATTACCCCCTACATGATGTTGCCATCAATTTACTGCAGGTGTTCCTGAGCTTCCCCTTTGTCCAATGCAGCCTGGATTGGTCCATGGCAGATGGTAGAGGCTGTGTCCCTCCCCCAGGGATGGGGGATTCCAGGTATACTGGGCACCACACCAAGTGCAAGTGAGCTCTATTGCCAAAGGGATTAGTGGTACCAGTTTTGGTACACTGCTGGGCTGCCTTTTACTCCAGTTTGTGCTGAAGTGTGTCTGGTATAGCAGCAGGTTGATTTCAGTCATGTCACAATAATCTACTGTTAATCACCATTCTCCATTAGACTTTCCCACTGGCCATATGAGGCTGTTAAAGCGTGAGCAGTTCCTACTGATGACTCTTGGTGATCCAGCTGGTGATTCAGTTTATGGATGAGAAGTAGGGAGTCTTGGTTGATGTGATATTGCTGCTGTTATGGTAGTGATCACTACCTGATCACTTCAACCTTCAGTAATCCCATGAGAGGAGGGTCCTTGAGAGATCAGGCAAGATGGACAGCTGTTTAATTTCCTTTGTCTCCAAAGCAGCTATACAACAAGCCCACTGCATAGTTCAATGCCATTGGGGTACCCTTTGTATCTGCTAGAGGCTTGTACTCCTGTGTTTCTCATGTTCCAAGCCACTGGATCCACACAGTCCAATAAATGCAGTTTTCTGTCATAGCCTCTTGGCTGGAGGAAAGACCCCTCTAATACTCATCATAGGATCCTTCACTTATGTCTTGTAGAAATGAGTGAGAATTTCTTTCCATAGGATCAAGAGTAAAGTCAGCTTTTACCTCTCTGCCTGGGAAATTGCCCACTGCAGACTAGAGCAGCAGCAGCTTTCTGGAAGGAACTCCCATTTGTGATTGTTTTTCCCTACAATTGATGTACCTATGTCTCTAGTGCTGAGGTAGATTTTCCATCCAAGTTGCTCACATTTTCTCTGTGGTCTCACAGGTAAAACCATAGATTACCCTGTGGTTATAACTTCTGTATCCTCTGTCTGGAGCAAAAGTTGGATGAGTTTTCCTTATCTGCAATGGAAAGTCTCAATGATGAGTTCCCACATCTCTGCATTGATTTGTAGTAATACTTAAATTGGCTAGAAGTTGGTGAAAGACACAATTATAGTACCTGCTATAGATCTTGCCTGCAATGTCTTGCCCCCCACTCCAAGCCATGCTGGAGCTGTAAATGTATGTCAAGTAGAGAAATGTTTCTTTCTCTTCCAAGTCTTCCTGCATTTTTGTTTTTTGTCTGTGGAGAATGTTTCCCTGCAGGTAGCAATGGTGCAGGTGCTGCCTAAGGTATCATGAGGACAGATTTTGGAGCAAGACTCTTCACCAAGTCAAGGTTTTCTTAAAGCCAGTAGATAGCTTGTAGCTCTCACAGAAGCAATCACCCTGGCAGCATGTTCCTGGAGAAGCTGAAGCTGTCTGGCCCATCTCGTAGAAGGCACAAGGGAGGGAGCAAAATGCAAGAGCAGCGTGGCCTCAAGGGGCTGAGCCCTCTCTGTCTGGGCTTGGCCTCTCTTGGAGAAACTCGGGCCTGGCTAGGCTGTCCCGGGCAGCAGATCATGTGGAAAAGACTTCAGGCTGGCTCTGTCTTGTTCCTCTTGTTTGTCAGCCTATCCTGGTTTCCTCTGCAGCAGCTGAGACCCACCTCTGCCTCCTGGGACTGGGCAAGGGGCTGGGGAGGAGGCAGAGGAGCTTTGGTGCCTGCCCAAGCTTTTCCTCCACGTGGGCTCTCAGCCCTTGCCCTGTGCGGTGCTGGCCCAAGGCTGTGGCGGGTCGTGGCACCATCCCGCCTGGCACCATCCCGCCTGGCACCATCCCGCCTGGCACCATCCCGCCTGGCACCATCCCGCCTGGCTGAGCCCCACGGCTCCACGCTCTCCAGTGTCTCCTGGCTTTCCTGCAAGGGCAGAGATGAGCCAAACCCCGCCGAGCTGCTCCAGCAGGCCATCTGCCAGGACCTCCGGGTGACAGGCAGCTGGGCACAGGAGGACCGGCTCCCTATGCCCAGGCCTGGCTGCTCCAGGTCCAGGGAAGCACATCGTACGTGAACGTGGTCCAGGCTGGAAAGGCCAAGGCTGCTGGGGAAGAGAGCGGCCGTGGAGACAGCTGTCCATCTTCCCTGACTTTTGCATGTCATACCCATCCATTTTACCTGACTTTGGTTGTGAAGAACTCAAGAGATTTCTGAGTCAAGGATGAGATAGAGCACAAAAGCAGTCAGCTGGAGTCTGGACATGAGAAAAGCCTGCCCCATTGCTTTAAATCAGAGATAAATCTCAGAGAGAAATTGAGCCTGACCTTAGGAATCTGAGAGAATATATATATTTACTGTTTCAGCAGGTTGAAGAATTGTGTGTTTATATTTGTCATGTATGTAATAAAGGGCAAATAATTAGGCTGCTGTTGGACTTTTACTGAAGCTACATCTGTTTTTCAGCTGGCCGTGTCTTCTAAAATCATTTGTGATAGGATTTAAAAAAGAGACCGAAAAAGAATGCATCATAATATTTTACAGAGCAGCCTTTGGCTCACAGCCAAAAAATATTGTAACCCTTGACATAATTATTAGAGCAGTATGATCTTAAGAGGTAATAGAGAGTGCAGTCTCTGCCCTTCTTGATGGGAATTTAGGTCTGAAGCAGAGGTGTTAATTTTATTGATATCATTAAGGGAAAGGTAATATAGTGATACTGTAATTTTCCACACAGGATGGAAATTAAAGGACTTTATCCACTTTGCAGCTGGGTTGAAGACAGAGAGAGCCACAGATATGATACATGATCTTTCAAAAACATTAATAAAAATTTAAAATTTCACTCCTCTAAAACAACTACAGTAATTTTTAAAAATTGATTTGATAATTGGGCATTAAATAAGCAATATAGACAAACCGTTTAGAAGTATGTCTGATGGGACTCTTTGGAATTCTTCAGGGACTGTGATTTGCTCACTAGATTTGGTAGGAAATGGCAAAAGTTAACAAGGGGAAGACTCAAAGGATAATGATATTCCACTTCCTTAGGGTACTCTTAGGGTGAATATGTATAGGAAAAATAAGACTAAGAAGTGTGCTCAACCAAGAGATTTCCTTTATTTTGTCTTTTGCTTGACTGCAGAAGAGCTAAGAAATCCTCATTTGAATTATAAATGATGAATAAAAAACTTAATGTTAGTATGAAAGAAGAGGCTGTGGCTAACTAAAAAACTTGCAAAATACCTATAGTATCTCTAAGAGTCAAGGCAGAGGAGAAAGAAAACCAGTTTCAACTGACTTTGATCAGAGGTCTATGTAATGTGTAGTCCCTATTTTTAAGACTAATTTAGAACCATACTAGAAAACTTTATGCTATCACAAAAGAACTAGTTTCTAATCTATGCTTTAAATTTCATCCTTCATCTTTGCTTGTTCAGGTTTGTTTCGTATTTGAATTGGAAGCTTATTGAAGTGTTCACCATATTTTCATATTATGTGATTAAATAGGGTGACTGAGACAGAGCCTAGATCTAAGCATTGATCTAGTCAAAATAATAGATGGCTTCTGAAATAAGTTCCTTTTTTTTTTAATACAAGATATTTTTATCACTAGTTGAAGTAGAAAAGCTATCTTGAAGCTTCTTGTCGCAGCATTTTCTTTTTAAGAAAAGACTTAATTTCTATTCAGTGTTTTACTCTACTAAGTTGCACTGTCTGGTCACTGTCAGATGCTGGAAGATTAATGCCTCGTTTCTTAGGCATTTCCTGCATGTGGTACTTGCCTTTCTGACATATGTTCTTGACAGAGGAAAATGAGGGAGATTTTCTGTCGTCATTGTCTATCATCATTGAACGTAACACTCTGGGACATTATCCCAAGAAGCTTATGCATCTTTTTGCTATTGTCTGTGTAAGCTGTAGTCAGATACAGTAGATTTTTAGAAATCCTCTTCGTCCCTTTGCACAGAGTTGCGATTTTTCAAAAGATCTCAGCAGGATTGACTAGTTAAGACTGCTGTGCATCAGATGTTTTGGAATATCTCATCCAAGCTGGCAGCTGGCACAGTGCTGTTCACTAGCTCAATTTCTTGGTAACACCTTTAATTTCTAGAACTTTCATGCAAAATATATCCTCCTCTGCTGAAGCATAAGGTTGGTTTGATGGCTGTGAATCTGGCAGTTTGCTGTCCAGGAACAGACCTCTCCTTCATTACTTCTGATGATATCCCCTCTGTGGACTTGAACTCCATCTCTCTGTGTCATTTTGTTAGCAGTCTTTTTACAGTGTGCAGAGGGAGTCTGCAAGCAGGATGCTTGCTTAAATGTGACATTTACAAGTGCAAAGTGACTGTCTATTGTCTAACAAGAGCTACTAGATTAAGTATTAATATACTCACCATCCTGGTGAGACTTCTAGACAGTTCCTTATTCATGCTATCTGTATTTTGGTTATCTGTATGTACCATCTATAAGAATAATAAGCAGACGTACTCTACCAGGGTTCAGAACATGCTTTAAGTTTTCAAAATAAGATTGTTTAATCTTACTACTGCTGATGAAATTCAGGTGATGTTGCTCTTTTCAATTTTGATTGCAGTTCCCATCTTCTCGCAGAACATTTTGTGTTTATGTGTTTAACAAATAGGAGAGTGTTTTGGTTAGATAATTTTGTCTTTTTTTTTTTTTTATTCCTAAAGAAGAATGGTATGTGTTCCTTGATCATTTTTGGAAAATAAATCATGAAAATAAATCATGAAAATACTAGAAGAGCAAATACGCAAAGAGGTTCATTGTGTGTAAGAACAAGAATTGTTATGCACAGAAGTTGGTAATATCAGTGGCTTAAGAGTCCCTTAATTTACCTGTTGGTTCCAGTTTGAAAGCTTCATTGTGTAACAAATAAAAAGATCGAGGCAGATGTGAGAACAAGAATACATGGTGACCAGTAGATGTTTCTGTAATCAGATGTAAACGGGCTGTGTTTTGGGAATACATTGACATGTTATGCTGCAGTGCAGGAGGACCTGGTTCAGCACCTGTGTTAACCAGCTCTAAACAGAAGATGTTTTCCCTCCTGGTGTGCAGAATCTCAGTTGTGGGCAGACTCATAGAATGGTTTGGGCTGGAAGGCACCTTTAAATATCATATTGTTCCAGCCCCACTGCCATAGGCAGGAATACTTTCCACTAAACCATGTTGCTCAAAGCATCTCAGTCTTCAACACTTGCAGGAATGGAGCATTTTTTGAGTGATTCATTCCAGTGTCTCACCACTCTTCACCACAAAAAGTTTCTTCTTTATGTTTAATCTAAACCTACCTACTTTCACTTCAGAGCTGTTCTTGGTGTCCTACTTTCACTGTCCTTATTATTGATGCAGATATTCTGTAACATTGCTCCCAGTGCAGACTTTGAGGGACATGACTGGTTAGTGGTGTCTGTGTGGACACTTAGTTATTGAATGTGATGAATCATTTGTTGGCTTCATTTTCAGGTGCACCAAAGCTTTCTGACTGACCTTTTTCATTGTGAACAAGATACACCTAAGCAGAAGCAGCTAAAATTGTTGACTATGTCAAAGCAAGCCTTTAAAATGGGAAAGGCCAGTCTATGTAAAACCAGCTGAAGCAGGAATAATATTTACTGCCAGGAGCGCGTTTTGGTATCTGATCATTGAGGGCCATGGAGGAAGATGGGTCTTGAATTACAGCTTTTGCAGCAGCTGTGAGACTGTACATGTACGTTCACAATATGCCCTCTGATAGTTGTAGGCAGCTTGGAAAGTGTGGCAGCTCTATTGCTATTTAATACTGAAGAGCTCAGGTGTGATGGAGTAAGTCATGACTAGGCACTGTCATGAGCTAAAACTTAAAGCTGTCCAAAACTTTTAGCTGTGAGCTTGTAATTACACAGTTTTGAGTGCTGATGTAGTAACTGAGATTGCACAGCCTCATTTTCTGAATTTTCCATCCTGTTTACTGATATCTCTCCCCTGCAACTTTGTTCAGACTCACCCGGTGCTTCTAAAGCAGACAAAATATGCTTGTGTAAAATGAAATATGTGAAAACAGTTCATCTCACTTATCTCAAAAGAACATAACTAAATCAGCAAAATTTCAGATTTGTGTAGAATCGGAGGTCAGGGATATACAAATGTTGGTATCTCACAAGTATGCATGCAGAAATGAACTATGTCCCTCTGAATCCATTTCTTAAAATCTGATATTATTAGCCTTTAAACAATTACTGTGCAAACTGTTTCCTTATTGAGGTAATTGGGAAATACCCATACTTATTTTTTGACACCTCTTTAATACATTCAAGACTGGAGACCTGCTGTATTTAGCTGTCTTTTAATCTGAGTTTTGTGTTCACACACTAGTGTGTGAAATCTGCTCTTATGTCTCTGATTTTTGGAACTGAGAACCATATGGTATCTTGATTTTGCATTTCTTAGATCTTCTTAATTGTGCCTGCATAGCAATTAGGCTTGTGCATAAATTTGAGAAAATAATGCATTCATTTGTTCTTAGTATATAAAATATACTGAGCATTTGTTTCAGCTTTCACAATAACCATTCAGAACAGGACAATTTGGGTTACAGTTACTGTGTAGTTAATTTGACCCTTTAAGGTTTGCTTTACTTTTTTTTGGTCTTTTATTATAAAATGTCAAGACACAGGATGTCCAATTCATCCAGTGAAGGGGGCTAAATTATGTCTTTGTGCACTGATCCAGCAAAGCACTTGGCATTGTGCTTATGTCCCATTTGAAGTCAATGGGATCACTTATGTTTTAGAAGAAGCGTGTGCTTTTAAGTGTTTTACTGAATGGGGTGAGATTATTCTGAAAGTCAAGCATGTGCTTAAGTGCTTGGCAGAACTGAATTTGTTAATATCTGAGTTAGCACAAGAAAAACTGAACCTTGTAGCGTGTTTGTTTAGAAGATCCTTTTTGTAAGTTCCAGCTGAGTTTGAATGGCTCTTGAGAGAATGTCGTTATACCGTAAATCAGATACTGTGATGTATCTTTCAATGGAATTAAACAATACATTGGCATGACTTTAGGACTCTTCCTCATTCAAACATGGTTTTATCACCAAACTTCTCTTTTCAATTTTTGTCTCTTACTAACTTTTAAAATATATTTTGCACTTCTGCCATAGTTTTCTTTAACTCTCTGTTCTTGGCATTTATCCTCTCTCTAGGTTAAGAGGTGAGTTGAATTTCTTCCTTGAGTTTCTTAACAGTTGTGTATCTCCATAGGCATCTCTCCTGTTGGGAGACAGGTCTCCAAATTGATCACTCTGAATTGACATTAGAGGTTATTTCTACCATCATTATTTCTCCATTGCTATTGGCATCCTTGCTCACCAAATTTCTATCTATTTATTGATCCTTTGTATATGCTAAAATTGTTGGAGGCAAAATATTGACTACAGATTGTGTTGCTTAGACGTGAGGGAACGTGTTGTAAAGAAATAGCAATTTGTCCTTCTACCAAACTTCTAGGCATGACATAGTTATCTCTGCTTTCTGTCATTCCAACCAGGAGGCAGAAGACAAATGGATTGCTCCCTGCTAAGAAGTTAATTATTTGATTGGACTTCCAGGACTGGCATAAAGCACCCATTCTTGTAGAAATGCTGTCACTTAATGAACCTGATGTTTCAGGAAATCAGACTAGCTTTGAGAGTTATATTTGGTGATAAAGGGGAGCAAATGATACCGACTTGGACATAATGATGGATTGTGATTAAAGCCTTTTATAAGCTGTACAGTGGTTAACAGTAACAAAGCACACCAGAGACATCCAGGAACAAACAGTAAAAAATTCTTATATCTAAGGACTCTAAAATCTAAACTTACTGGAAGCTAAAATACCTATTAACCTATTATTAGATTAAAATATTCCTGCTATCGTAATTTTGATGAGAGAGATAGGTTCTTATGGGTCCCTTGGTCACAGAGCAGGTCACTGCTGAGTAGGGGCAACACAGCTGATGGCCTTTACTCTTTCACTTAACACCTGGATATTTATGTAATACCTGGGATAAAAGAAACTGGGATATACCATCTTTTTATAGACTTTTCTGTGTTGAATTTAGGGTTGAACACTAGCATTAATAGAAGTTTGTGTTGAGTTGTGACTACAAGCTGTGAAGTGCCAGATAATTGGGTTCTAAATCCAGAGAAACAAATTAAACTAGGTGTTAATTTTTTCTGGAGTTCTTTGGAACTTCCATGATGTTTTTGTTCTCTTTAGGCAGCACTGAGTTTTCAATGGTTTCTTTTATTTCTTTCTGTGCCTGTTTTGTGGGCTCTGTTTTATGCTTAGACTTCGTTAACATTCAGTTTTCAAAATAAAATGTAGGTCTTTACTATATGTAAACTTATACACATGGTTCCAGGTATTACTGTGGCACTTGGTTATCTTAAAGTGTGCTATACTCAATGCTACAGAAATGTGACCCACTGTGTTTTAATGTTTGATTAACAACTTTCAATTAGAATTTGAGTATATGAATATTTTGAGTTGTCTGGAGTGTTCTTCTCTTTCATTGTTTTTATTAGCAGTAACAGAGGTGGAAATTAGTGTAATAAATTTAATCTAGAAATAATTATAATTTCAATATAACAAAAGAGTCTTTGCTAAGGTTCATGGAAGTCTTAGCTAGAACATGATAAATATGATTTAGTTCAAAATGTAGTATGATTGATTCCTAAAACGTGTTATTCTTATAAGTAGTGTCCAGTGGAGTACATTAGCATATAAAGAAATGTAAGCAGTTAGTTTGCAATTAAAATAATGAAATTACACAATATTGAGGGTGGTAATTATGAATGTATTTAATATTCATCCCCATGAGGCACACATCTTGTGTGGTAAAAACTGCAGGGAACAGGAATCGTGGAATCATGCAGTTCCCTTTCATTGGAGTTAGTAAGCTGTGAGTAGCTTTCCTGGAAGCTTTCAGTCAATCTGAATCCTCAGTCTGAGTGTTACCAGTTCATTTTGCATCACCAGATTTCTTTCAAGACAAAAGTTGGAAGTTGTTCTTTTCTGTTGAGCTTAGAGGAATTTGGAAAAGAGCATTGCTGTTACATTATTTTATGGTAATGCAGTCAACAGCTGCAACAGTGACGTACTACAATTATCTTTTTATTGATCAAAGACCAATCTGTAAATTAAACTGTGTAGCGTTAGGCAAAGTTTTCACCATTTATTTCATGAATACTAATAGCCACACGTATGTTGTATTTTTAAAATCCTTTCACTCAAAAGCACATACTTCTATCAAGATGTGAGTGGTCCTGTTGACTTAAATGGGACATAAGTGCAGTTGGATCCCTTGAAGAGTTTTTAGCACCGTGCCTTTTTGACTGTGAGGATGTGAGGTAAACTATTGGTCTGTCTGTCTCATTGCTCTGTTTTTAACACAGCTCTAAGCAGACACGTAGAGAGAAGCTGGATTGGAACACAGGTGTATGGCTCTTCAGAACTGCGTGATTAATTTGCTAGGGTTTTATTAATTTTCATTGTAATACATTAAGGGATTCTGTCCTTGGTCAGCCAAAAAAAGAGAAAACCCTGCTTCCGTCTACTTAAATTACAAGTCTGTGTGCTGGGAGTGATTGGATCATGCATGTCCAAGTGTTGCTTTTGTAAGAGTTGAGGAAGAATTAGGGATGGGGTGATTGAGGCTTAAAGGATGGTTTAAATCAGCATGATTCACTTTATTGGAGCCTGTTGAATTTACAGCAGATGAGGATTTGGTCCTTTTTAATGCAGTTAAGGTCACATATTGAACCAGTGACAGAGGTAATAAATGACCCCAGCCGTTGTTGTCACTGTGGTTGCCATATACACAGCAGAGGCACTTGAGACTGAAAAGGAGCCAGACTGGGAAACGTGCAGGAAGCTTTATCATAAAAAGTAAATTGCTGCTGACATTGGAGCTGTGATTCAGGAAGGTAAGAGAAATAGAGAGAGAGCACTGAGCAAAGCCTTGCAGCTCTGCTGGGACTGCACAGTGCTGAGACAGTTGTGAAGTGGTTGCTTGAAGTGAGCAAGACACACAGATTTTAGAAAGAGAACATTAAAGCTGAACTTGAATGGACTACTAACTGTGCAAATCAAGTGGGCTATGCTTTAGAGACAGACCCTTATGATGTCAGGAAGCTGTTTTTCTTTTTTGTGTGTACTTGTTTTTGTGGGTGTTTTTGGTTGGTTTTTTTTTTTTTTTTTTTTTTGGGTTTTTTTTTTGGCAGAGGGAGGAGGCAGCGCTATAGAGATGCTTTGAATGCCTGTGGGAGTAGTAGCCAATATTGGTGCTTTGCTTCTCTCTACCAGCAAATTTTATGCACTGTACAGCACAGAGCTAGGGCTGTGTTATTCCTGGTATTTTCCTCGTGAGAATACCAACTGTCTTGTGCGATAGTGATCTGTTCCACTCGAATTCCAGAGGAAATGGCTGGCAAGAAGTCTCTTTCTCTCTGTGTCCTGGGCTAAGGCAAATGCTAGATCTGCTGTTTTTCAATGTGCTCTAGTAGGCATTTTACACCTATTTTTCTTGCATGAAAGAAAAAAATACTCTTGATTGTCTGTAGGTTTCTTTTCCCTTTTAGTTAAAATAAAACACAACCAGAAGTCAAACTGCTGTCTATATATAAACACATCCTATGTTTACGACTAAATGCTAATATTTAGTGTCAAGTCCAAATATAATTATTTTCCTTAAAATATTATTGGAACATGCTTTTCTGCTATCTCTAAGCGCTATAAAAACACAATTGTGGGCATCAAGAATGAGGGTGAAAGGAGAGAAGGATATGAAGGAAGAAGGATAATATTTGATCCTGTTGAATACTTCCCAGTCCCCAGACTGCTATCTCTACGTCCACCCAAGATGTCTCAAAATTAGTTCATTTATCTTTGTTACTTCACAATATAATTTCCATATGAACTCAGGGACCCGTATAAGTCCACTTCACTTGTTAAAGGTGAATAATTCATTGCATGCAAGCCCTATTTGGGGAAGATAACTGAGGACTTGATGCCATGGCATTTGAATCACAAAGCAAGCTCATGCTCTTTGATGCTTGCATTTCCAGGTTATTCCTTATACTTGTATCTGTTTCTAATTAAACTTAAATATTGTGAATACCAGATGTGTGAAATACATTGTACACTTCTCCAGAATCCAGATGAATGACAGAGGTGAGAGAGGTACAGTTTCTCCTCTGTTAGAAAAGCAACACAACACACCAAAACATGAATGTGACTGCTTCTGCACTGTGTCAAGGTCTTTACCCCATTTCTGACCTTTCTTATGTCTGATTGTTGAATGGGTGGAAGTTAATTGTTTATCTTCTTCACACAATCAGTTTTTTGCTAGTAGCTTATCCCAGCTCTTACTGAAGAGCAACTGGCTGCTAGGTGTATGTAAAGACTAACAAGATGTATTCACTTATTTTGTGTATTATACTGAAGTGCTTTGAGTTATCTTTGCTGTGTGTGATACAGAGACATTTAAAATAGGGGGTGGTTCAAATGTGAGAGAACTGTGGCCTCTAGGTTTCTAAAGATCAGTTACCTTGGTTCTCCTTTAGTACATCCGTAGTTCACATGGTACAAGTGGGATAAATTTACATACCCAGTGATAAAAAATGATAGAATGAGTTGTGTGTAACTTGTCTTATGCTAATGTTTGCCTTCTGACTAATTTGAAGTTAGAAGAGGATGTATAGATAACTTACCTACAGTAGTCATCTTTGAATGATTGTTGCACTTCTAATTTAATCACAACACTGGCAATAGCAGTTATGGATATATGAAATTAGTGTCTTCAACTGGTACAAGACCAGTCAAAACGAGAGATGGACTTTTGATACATTGGTGTGGCTTCAGACTTCTTTATTGCAAATCTATCTGCTTGTTTCCTCTTTCATTTCCTGAAAGCACGGGAGTATTTGAAAATCAAGATACACCTGGACTGCAGAATGCAGGAAACTGAAAGAAATCTCATCTCTTGCCTTAGGGTAGCTCAGTGTTTGGATTTTATGTTCTTGTTTGTATTTTTTCCCAGATATATAGGAGCTGTTCCTAGATATATAAAAGTGGTTTTTGCCCAATTAGTTTTTTGGTACAGAGGGTAATAAGGGTGTGGAGTTGTACATGTGTGCATGTATAGACATATATAACTTTTAAAGGTCTGGTGCTCTCTGTTAGGTACTAGTCTATTGTTTATACAAACTATTTAGAAAAAGTTTAGAAAAACTAGCCTCCAAGCAGGTATGGACGTGGCAGGAGCTGATAAAATTTCACTGTGAGAATTATGACTGTGGCTGCTGTTCCACAGAATACATTCTGTAGCTCTGTACCAGGCTGCAAGGGTTACATGCACAGGGGAATAAAAGGGAAGAGTGCTATTCACAAAAGCAGGTGGAGCTGTTATATATTAGAAGCAGTTTCACTTACTTAATTTGCAAACCCAGATTGTTTCAGGATCGCATTCTCATCTCCCCCTTTTCTAGCTAATGCCTTCTATTGTTTAAGCATTTGGCTTTGCTGGTGTTTTCAGTAAGATCCTGTTAATTCAGTTACATTGTCCTTGGTAACAGCTAAAGCCCTGAGTATTTATTTGGTGTTTATTTGTTTGCTTTTGTTTTCAATGTAAACTGACTTTTAATGGCTTTTTTAGACTCTTATGTTGTCCTGGACAGGCTTGATCACACATAGTGACCTCTGGGAGCTGTGCAGGTAAAACCAAGTTACAAACGTACTAGAGAGACAAATAATATTAGAACAGAATTAGAACTGTATTGAAGGCAGTAATGCTTAAGTGGTGAGGACAGTGCTGGAATTCAAATGATGGAAGCTTAACAATTTGGGTGGGAGCTGTGATGTTACCACATGGACTAAAGGACTGCTTCTTACAAGTGTATCAGCTGCATCAGGACTTCTGTTGACTCACTGACAATTAAAAATATTTATTTTGCTGTAGTTTTGTGGGTATTTTTAGTATCCTGGGGCAAATTTAATTTCTGTGTAAGGTTGGAGCCAGCTGGTCTATAGAGACTGTGTCTGTGAGGTGGTCCTTGCCTCCTGCTGCATGGCAGTGCTCATGTGAGGGATGGAGGTGGGATATTCTGTGTAAGATGCACATCATAGTCCTGTGTGTGCTGCTTTATTGCACGGCTCCCAATTCTAAGCAATAAAGAAAATGTATCATCATCCTCAAACTTTGAGTGAAACCTAAAAATCTTCCGGATGCTTATTGATACTCTGCTCTGATTTAAGGTTCGAGGCCCTTTCAGCTATGTGTCATATCATCTCCCAGTTTCAACTTGGATAGCTAATTCAGTTTTGTTTTTTTGTGTGGCAGGTATTGTTTAATATTTCCAGGAAGTGCCTCCTTAAGGAGAACCTCTTTAGGAAAGCTTTGTTTAGAAAGTGTTCAGAGGTAGTAGCAGGTTGATTTAATTTATGAAGGGAGTGTTTGGACTCCCCTATACACGACAGTGTTGAATAAACATATATTGTCTTTTGGTGTGTTCATGTAATTATGATAATTGTAAAGTTCACAGATAATTTTCATTCCGAAATTTTGCCTCGAAGGCAATGAGAAATGTAAAAGGCACAGATTGTTGCTTTTTCATATTTGCAGTTATTGAGAAAGTAGATCCATGGCTCCATCTGCTGGGGTTCAAAACCAGAAGCACAAGGAATTGCTGCTTATTGAAAGCACTGAGTTCTGGCACACTTGTAAGAGTAGCTGGTAGGCAGAAGCTGAAATAAAAAGTGCTGCATTTTATTTTTAAGCTGGTGAATTGATGGAGAAGATTTCTCTGGAGGTATTGGTGTAATATTTTGACAATTTTGCCTGTTTTAACACTTGTGGGATTTTTTTCTGCCGTTACATTCACTGTCTTAAAGTTGAACAAGGAGCGTAAACAAAGGTGTCATTCTCTGCTATTTTCTTTTTCCTCTTTTGAAGATTTTAAGAATAATGCCAGCAGGGACGAGGGTTTTAGATAAAGAAAAGTAATGATTTTGTAGACAAGATGTAGCTGGACTGAATTTCACTCTGTCAGGGTTACTGCTGTAAAGTAGTAAGTACAAATACTCATGTTAGATGTGGAGACTGAAAGGAAACCCCTCCTATGTTAGTCGTAATAGGAAATATATAGCAGCTTATAACTCCTCTGCTATAAGCAAAAAAAGTTAATGGAAGATCAGATTTCATTAGTATCTGAAAGTATTGCTATCTTAAAATACTTGTTATTTTTCCTTGTGTTGCAAGTAGAAAAGTTGTCATTTGAACTTAGTGCTAAGTGGCAAAGTGTAAACTTTGGCAGTTTAACAGTGCAAAATGTGTGTGTGTATATAAATGATATATAATTCTACTGAATTATTAGTATTAAAAATATCCCTAGAACAGTCACAACATTCAAACAGTGTATGCACATGGGCATGCATATATACAGGTATATTTGCACAATGGTGTAAGTTTTAAGAAATGTTCTCTGATAACTATTGTAGACCTAGAAAGAACAGTGTATTATATTGAGTTAATATTTTATGGGTGAGAATTTCTGCTGCTTAAACAATAAGAGAAATGCTGACAGTTTATTTGTCTTCTTCCTTCAAGAGACAGGAAAGGAGGAATCAACTGAATAAATGCCATTTTGTTGTCTGCTATTAGAGGCAATGTATTCTATTAAAATTTATTACCACCTGGAAGGCTAAACCCTATGTTTATTCAGGGTCAATCCTTAGGAATAATCTCTTATTATTTAGACAGTGTCTTTGTATTCCCAGTGAAAGTTACAGAGTGAGCTTTTTGTTCAGTTTTCTGCTTCCTTTGGCTCTCAGCTTGGAAAATTTTGTAGTTATCAACTAGGATGGCTTATTCTTCAGTGACAATTTAAGCTGTGGTCAGGAGAGAGAACAGTGGCAGCAAATATTTTTTTACAACCATGAAATGTCTGTAGAGGTTTAATGTGTTTTAAAAATACATTGCTCATCTACTGCTATTATAAACTGCATTCTAAAGTCTTCTTTTCAGCAATTATGATCTGTCCTTAAAATACAGGGGAAAACCTTCACAATCTTTAAAAATCTAGTGTGTATGTGCTTATCCATACATACCAATGAGCCTGCAGGTAGAGATTCACAACAGCAAAGAAACCCAAACACAGTTAGGGTCTTGAAGTGGTTAAAAAAGCCAGAGAAGCTTTAAGGTGAAGGATAAGGAGAGTTTCATGTGGTTTTGAAAAGCCCATTTTTGATAGGCAGAGTTGTGGACAGGTGAACCAGCTGGGATAACACCAGCTCCTCTAGGAGCTCCCAGGGCCTCAGCTTCTCTGCACTGTCCCTGCTCTAACACAGGGGTCTAAATGCAAACTTTCATACCCGTCAGTGAAATGGAACACCTGGCTGTGCTTCAGTTCACTGGTGGATGTAAAGTTATTCTGGTAACTCTGTGTGGTCCTGTATTGCCAGTTTTGACCCAGCCAGTCTGAATTCAAAAAGGGGTTTCAATCACAGAACCTGGGCATTGTCTAGGTCAGGCTTTAGCTTGCCATCAGAGATCACCAGTGACTTCTAGCAATTAGTGACTATTCCCAAGCTGTTTTTCTCATCCTAAACTACAGAATTGCTTATTGATTCCTGGTGCTTGTGGATAGCCAGAGTGGAGCTGTATTAGCATTTCAAATAAAAACGTTAACAGCAGAAAAGTGCAGTCCAGTCTGTAGTCAGAAACGGTCTTTGAACTTACTTGTTATTGTTACCCTTTCTGTCACAGTTATATAATATATATGTAGTTTTATGAATGCTTAAATATTCTATTTCCATTTATATATGTGTGTGTGTATGTATATACTACCTTAATATGTATATTGCTGCAACCACGTAACACAAATTGCTCATTAGATGAATTAGTTTTTGCACTTGACATACATTGTCTAGCCAAATGACATGGGGTTTATTTTGATGTGCTGAACACCAGCAGCTCTTGAAGTTACATTGAGGCATAATTCCTGCAGATGCTTGCGTTCTTGTGATTATATATTTATATTTTTATTTTATTTTATTGTACTATTTTATTATTTTTTATTTTCATGTGATTATATGTTTTTATTGCTTTCTCTCTGTGGTCCTGTCTTGTGGTAGTTTATTACAACGAGAACAAAAAGGAAATAGAACTATATATTTCATAAAGATCAGTATTCTTCCAGTACATCTACAGTGCTGATCAAAATAAGTTTTGCTTAAATATTTATTTAAAAATGCCAAGTGCCTGTGCTTGGAAGCACTTCTCACTAATTTAAAAAAACATGAAAAATTAGCTAATTATAAGCAAATAGCTGTGAGAGGATTTCAGAGAAGTGTTCAAAGGAAACATTACAGTTCAAATCTAGAAACATGATCCCATATTTTGACAGTAAATTCCTTGAACTTACAGTTCTTCAGGAAGAATTTTTGGTGTTGCATATTTTGGCTGGACTGCAATGCCATAATTTTCTGTACTGCAAAGTGATACATAAAGCCTTTAACAGAAGCACATAAAGTAATTAAAATCCAACTGAAAGTTCAGTGAAGATTGGAAAATTTAAATCTTCTCTTTTCATGCAAAAATCAGAGTATTTAGAAGTACAAAATAGTGATTTGTTCTACTCACATAATGAAAAGTCAGCTATCCTTTGAGAGCGCTTCCTGTTTATAAGAACAACTTGAAAAACAAGGATGTTTAGATGATATATTTGTGTATCTTTTGGCATTTAGATTTTATGCCATTACCCAGTGTAACAGTATACAATATTGTTGTACCATACCGTTTATAAAATTGCATCTTTTGTCATAGAATATTTTAAGTCACATTTTTGCTCAGTTTTTAGTGCCGGTTATTGAACATTGCTATGAAATGCTAAAAGTCTTCAGTAATGTGTATGCAGCAAATTGATGTTGACATCTCATGTATTTAGGCTGACTGACAAATGTGTTTGAGTGGTCTTTGAGGCTGAGTAATTTATCTTCTTTCCTCCTTCTTTCTTTATTTTTCTCTCATCCCAGGTTACTCTATTGGCTGTGAAGAACCACGGACCCTGTGTGCCCTGATGGGGGACTCAGGATCCAGACGATCGACTCTTGTATCTCGGTTGCCGATATTCAGGAGAAGTGTTAGCCGGAGACACGACTCCCTTCCTTCCTCACCTTCTTCTGCCAGTGCCATTGGCGTCCACACCTCCTCCCCATCCAGCACCAACTCCAGCTCAGGGAGCACAGGAAAGCGCCGGAGCATTTTCCGCACTCCTTCCATTAGCTTCCATAACAAGAAAGGGAGCGAGCAGAAGCCTGACTCAGCGAGTCAAAATGTTAACATCTCAAATGGTGCCCAGTCCTCTCTTAGCACTTTTCAAAAACTCAGCTTAGACGAGCACATAAAAAGCAGAGGAAGGCATTCAGTTGGCTTTGGCAGCTCACGTAACAAGAAGATAACAAGATCTTTGACAGACGATTTTGAAAAGGGAAAGGAGTCCTCAGCTAATAAGAATGTCTTTATCAATTGCATAAGCTCTGGGAAGAATGAGGGTGATGATTCAGGCTTTGCAGAAGAGCAAAGCCGATATTCTGTCAAACAGTCCACACGAAAACTTCTCACTAAATCTTTTTCGTCACACTACAGATTTTCCAAACCAGCTCCAGAGAGTCAGTCGGTTTCCTCTGTGCAGCAGCCCAGGTGCTTGCTGGAAGTTAAATCCGATGTGGAAAGCGAACCTGTGATGGCCAGGTCGTCCCCTCCGTGCTCGGCTGAGACGACGGAGTGCATGGGCAGCTCCCTGCAGTCCCCGCTGCTCTCGGCTGACCTCACGGCTGCCCAGACCCCCTCGGACTTTGTCGCTCTCACCGAGGACTCTGTTTCAGAGGCTGATGCCCTGCCCAGCAGTGGGCCTGGGGCACTGCTCGCAGAGGATTTCGGCCACGACGTCTCTACCTCTCAGATCTTCTTTAATCCTGCCGCTGCTCCTGCCAGGGAGGCAGATACTGTGCAAAGTACTGGCCATTCTGCTGGTGTATCTCCTGTGAGTCATGCAAGCTCCTGCAGCGTGGAATCCAGTACTTTATTCAAAACCTCAATTGCTAATCAAACAAAAGTACTGTTGCAAGCCAATGGACTGCATATTAATGATGCCAGGCACATAGAAAAAATTAACTCAGAAAATGCACATTTAGAAACCTTGACGTTACAGTGTAGTGGAGAACCAGTGACACTCTCTCCAAAGGCACGGGGGTTGAGTGGGAGCAGAGATGAAAGCACGCCATCCAAGCACATGAGAGACACAACTGCTGTAGTGGAGTCAAAGCCTGTTCCATGTTCTGAACCTCAGTCCTTTAAAACACAACAGGGTTATGAATCAAACCATCCTAAAGGTACGTTTCAGCATCTTTTTGAGTTTGGTGGGTTTTGGGGGAGCTGGCCTCATTTCTTCTATAAAGATTATTTTGTCATGAAGTGTTTTTTGGAATTGCAAGTGCTAGCTATGAAATTCAGAAAGTAGAAATTGTGTCCTCCCCCACAACTGTAGGAATTAAAGGCAAAGTCTGATTTTTTTGAGTTTGTGTTTTAGAGTTTGCAAACACTTCTCAGTGCTGTTTGTGGCTATGCTTTGCTTAACAGAAAATGAATTAAGAACTGTTGATTCCCAGCTTGTGTTAGAGGCTGAAGCTGCGATTCCTTAAGACATGGCTATTTTGGACTTGAGCCATGGCGTTGCATAATGGAAACATCACCAAAGAAACAAACGTTCTTGTGGTCTGGTTATGGGAAATAATACTTCATATTTATCTGGGTTTAGGAATTTCTAGAGTCTTGCTCTCTCTACTCAACAGATGTTATAGAGTAGGTCAAAGTGGATATTTTGTCCAAGTACGATATATCCTGTTTCTGCTTCCATCTGAAATAAGTGTCCAAATTCTCATTCTGTCATCTGAGAAACTGAGGGAGTTAATTACCATCTAAATTGCACACCGGGTCTTTAGTTTATGAGGAGTAATTTGGGTGTACTAACAAGATTAAGCGGAAAGGCTGTGCCTAGAAATCCCAATCTGTAGAGATACAGATAAATAAGGCACCAGGCCCTTGAGTGAAGGACACCTGTCAGAAGACATTTATCTCTGACAGTTTATTTTCTTGAGCCAGCTTAATGACTGGTGCTTTCTTGCTTAATCCTGATGCTGTATGTGGTGGGCCAAAATTTGAGAGTTACCAAGACAGCACTTGTAGTGATTGTATTAGAAGATGAATGACAGTAAGTCTAAACTCATATAAATTCACACCCATCATTTTGCTTATCTAGGCATGTAGATTATAAGCGATCAAAAGCAATCTTGCTTTTTGAATTATTAGTCATTGCTAGGCTTAGTTGGATATCTTGTACATTAATGGCAATAGAAAGTCAAATTAATCCACTGAATTAGCTTTCACCAGAGGGCACTTCTTTCACTCACAACCTCTGTCACTTTGGGGAAAAAATATTCCCATTTATAAATATTCCCATTTATCTATATTACTGGTCCTGAGCACTCAGTTTGTCTTCCTTGCCACATTGTCTCATCTGTGAATGAGCTCTTATTTCAGAATCTGCCTTGCTAGAATGTACTGCAGTACACCAAGTGAGCAGCTTGGAGAGATGTTTAGAAATACCCACTGCATTTCAAACTCATGCATTGGCAATTGGATATTTAATCTGTATTTCAGTAAAGCAGCTAAAGGGCATTCAAATCGTGATAGAAGAATTTTTGTAAGTAGTATTCATGTTCACAGAAAAAATAGAGCTAATACTGCATTATATAAAAGTTGATGATTAATTGTTCTGGCTCTTTAGTACTGTTCAAAATATTTTTTCCCCTGGTGTTGTGAAGAATGTATTTCAAATTAGAAATTGGCCAAGTGTACAAAGGAACCACTGAAAATAGGATAAAATTCTGCAATATGAAATGAGTCAAATACAGAAAAAGCTTATATGACATTCAGTAAGATATGGTTATAAGTACTTATGCCTATTGCAAACTGACTAGTTTGAACATTTGATTTTCTAAAACAGTATTTAAACCTAGACGTGAATACAAAATATTTCTGTGCATTTTCTTTGGTAATAGATATTTTCTCTTCTGTACCTGGTCTCATAGCTGGTATCATTCTAGGTAGCATTGTGAATATGACATTAATGTATGAGCAGGTTTGATGTGCCATATAGTTCTTAGTATACCTTTATATATTTTTATGTAATACGGGTTTTTTTGAGAGCCCTTAGAGAAAATGTCTCTTCTCTTGCAAAATGCAAAAGAAGATAAGATTTTCTGGATGTGTGACATTTATTACGCTGTCACACTTTTATCTTTCCCCATGTCTAAATTTGTCCTAACATGTCAAAATGTATTTTTTCTCCTCTTTTCTGAGGTGTTACTGTTTTAACTGGTCTGGGATTTTCCCACTGACTGCAGGCTCAGTTTGGAGGTGTAAGGCTAAACTAGGAAGGCTGAACAGAAATGGAAACCGATGTGCATCCCTGTCTTATGCAGGGGTAACAAAGTTGTCACCTGGCCCTTCAAAAGCTGGGCTGGCCTTTGGGGATAGGGTAAGGCAGGTTGGGTTTTGGCATAACTGGACAAGTGATAGTTTCTCTGGTAGATTTTACTTTCAGCAATTTGGAAGTGTCCTATGATGAGGGGAGAAAGAAAAGGGTGTAGCAAGGAGACTTTCTGGATTCTATGAGGAATACTGGACTGGGCTGTAGTGTGCTGAACACAGCTGTCTTTGGGGCCGAACAGTGACCTGGGGGCCCAGGTGACACCTTTATCTTGGTAAGCATGGTCTGCTTTCCACAGAATATTTCTCATGTGATTTCTTTTCAGTGTAATTATTTCAAGCACGGCAATGTTCTGAGGAAGAAAATATTTGTAGAGAGCAATTCCCTGTAACAATTGCTGATTGCTCCTCTCTTTGCAGTTGATCTTGCCAGTAGCCTCAGTCCATACCGGGAAGGCAGATTTGTTGAGAAACGCCTGAGGTCCTCTTCAGAAGGAACTGCTGGGGGCAGCCGGCTGATCATAAAACCAAAGGATGGAAATGCAGAAGAGCTTAACAGCCTAAGGAAGCAGAGAGCAAGCTCCTCCTCTTCCAAAATGAACAGCATGGTGAGTTTTATTTCCCACATTATGTTTTTCTCTGATTGGTATAGCTATAGTGAAAAGCAGTGACTTCACAATTAACAGTAAAGAGGGCAGGAGCTGTCTCAGGCTTCCAAAATGTGATTCAGGCTCAACTTCAGATATTAAAAGTAGTTTTTTGCAGTGTGTGGCCCTGTGAAAAGCCACACTTTCTGGGAAGAGTTTCTTTTTGATATGTGTTAGTGATTTGCTTGTGCTATTAAAGCATGGAGCTTTTCATGTTTCTCTGTTTCTGCAGGATGTTTGCATCCAAGTATCAGTGATTAACTTGTAATTTTTCAAAGCCAGAAAGAAGGTGATGGCATTTAAAAATTCTGTTTCATGTAAAGCATTACACAGATGGAGTTCAAGCCGTAAAATACTGGTTAACCCTGTCTCAGGATTGTGAACCTTTTCTGGGTTGTTACACCCAAGCTGTTAGGCAGATCTCTGTGTTTATTTGAACACTAGGCTACACTGATGCTGTAGCAATTCATTCTGTTTAGCTCTGTATTAATGATGGAAGTGGGAAGGTGACAATCCAGGAACAACAAGAGGTAGGCAAAGTGTGGATGGGACTAGGTGGTAATCTGATCCTTTCTTTGCATTTTGTTTATGAAATATGAGCTTTTTTCCTCCACCACCATTAGCAAAGTTATCCACAGATGGACATGATTTGCTTATGCTGATTGGTATTACAGTCATAGACCAAGGACTTCTAAAACAAGATTAGAGAGCGTGCTCATGTGTGAAGGTAAAATTATTCCTGCTTTCCCCTCAATACATATGGATATTATCTTCCTATCTTAAGAAAATATGAGCTTTTTTACTAAAAAGTGAGGTTTAGGAGGTAAATCAAACAAAAGCCAAACCCGAAAACACTCACTGCACCCTCTTCCCCACAGACACACAGAAGAAAAAAAGAATAAACCAGAGTTTTCTGGAAGCAAAAGAAAAAAAAAAAGAAATTGAATGTTCATAATAATATATATTTGAACAGTAAAAAGGCCTCTTCAAAATACTTGTCACAATCAATTCATGTTTAATGCTACAGTAGCAGATTGCTACCAATGAATGATGCTAATGAGGAATAAATACTAGGTAAAGAATTGGTGTTACTATACAAAGTATTATAAAAAGCCTTAACCTAACTTCATTATGTGGCTGCAACAACATGAGCCACATGGCTGTTTTCATTAATTTTGTTTAGCTCTGGAGGAAAATGAGCCACAGATATTTAAGGGATGGCAAATCCCTGGGGGGGAGCAGAGGCCCCCGTGGCAAGGGCAGCATTGCTGTGCAGTTCTGTTCTGTGGCACTGAGTGAACAGCTGTGGCTGCAGATGCCATTTCTCTGGCATCACCCAGAAGTCTTGTTAAGCTGAAGAAACTGTGTGCCTGTATCTTTGCCCCTGTTTGTGTTCTTTTTCTTGCTGGCAGGCAGTGTGAGCTGCTTCTGCTGAAGGACTGGGAGTGAGGAGCCAGAAAGTCTTGCTGAAGGGGTGCGAGATTATCACAGGAGACAGAAGTGAGAAAAAAACAAAACTAGCATCTGAGGAATTGTTCCTTATCCTAAACATCTTGCTCAGCAGGGTATTCTTGCATAATTGTCAATTCTTGTTTCAAAGACAAAAGGTAAAAGCTTGGGTAGACTGACCTCCTAAATACTGGGAATGTGTATCAAACCTACAAACAAGGCCACTGCTTTCCCTAAGAGTGGCCTTAACTAACTTGTGAGGTGCTGAAAGTAATTTATATTCTGGCTAAGACCAATGCTATGTGTAAATGAAATTTAGGGAAGAAAAAAATCTTTCAAAACAACTTTGCAAATGTGCCAATCTTGTAGTATTGTAAATAATGATGAGAAACAAACGCTTGAGATGAATTGGATTGCCAATTATGTGTTTACAAAGCTGCTGTTCTTGCAGTGGCCGATTTTTGCTACAAGAGGGCACCGTTTTACCAGAAATGGTTTTGGAGAGCGATCGCTGCAGTTCAGGACATGTGTTTGAGCAGTTTAGTGTTATTAGCCTGTGCAGTGTGATAGAACCTTTCCAAATGAAAAGTATTGATAGTGATGCAATTTAAACAGATGGATATTGCTGTATAAACTCTGGTCATTGTAATGCTCCAACAATGAACTGATGAATTAGCAAATTTAAATCTTTTGACATAAGATACAGACTAGTTAACTATGTCTCAGAAAGTAGGAGTTATGCTTCACCTGCTGTTTCTACCTAGGTGGTTCTTTTCCAATGTGTAAGAGAGACAAAAACAAAGAAAAATGTGAATCAGCGCAGGCAAAAGACCTGAATGGTCTGAAATATGTAGTGTCCTGCAAGACCAATAAAAAGAATGTAAACTTGGATAGTTGACACAAAGAGAATTAGATTTACCACATAAAAAAAAAAGATGGGACCACGAAATCACTCTAAGTAAGTTCTTTAAGAGGAGTAGGAGACAGCAGGGGAAAAAAAGACTTGATGTGTAACAGTACTTGTAACTAAGAGAAAGTTAGATGTGTGTGAGAAACAATTATCCATTTCTCATTGTAGGGGCTAATATGGAAAGGTGAGTGTCTTGAATATCACATTTATCAGTACAGAGACAGAATGTTAAATGTTTTTAAATGTATGATAGAGATTTTCAAATGCTAGCAAATTAAAGTCATTAAAACCAGATAGTCATGAAGAGTGATATGAATGGAAGTAACTATGCATTACTTCAAGTTAAAAAAAAAAAACTTGAGAGAATGGTGGGAGAACACTGCCTAATTTCAAGACATGAGCTACATTGTGCTGTATGTATATGTGTGTTTTCACTCTGTCTAGAAATATGGCTGCATATGTGCAGTGGATCAAGACTGCCTGCTTACATTTGGCTCTTGTAAAACTGCCCTTCTGCCTCTCTGCTATTCTTTACAAGGAACATAGTTATTTGTCTTTACAATTGCTCCTTGCCCACACCTGTCTATCAGCATATGTACTACTTACCTAAAAAAGCCCTTATTTTTCCAACTTTTTGTCTCAGTGCAGAACGTTTTTCTGCAGGACTGTGTTTCTCTGGGCACTCTTCAGCACAGTTTTCTCTTCAGTTTCTCATACTTGAATCTTCTCTAAATGTTGCCTGTTTCTTGCTTCTTAAATTCAGCTTCAACTTTTCACCCTTGCAGGTAAAAGCTTTTGTGCTTGCCCTCAGTGCTGCATCATCAGCTTCCTTTGCCTGGAGCAAAGCAGCCTGGCCAAGTTGTACCAGCCCAATTAGAGCTGCACAACTTACTTTTTAGATTGTTGCTGTGACTGTGCCATTTCTTTCTTTGCATTTTTCCTGTGGTTCCTATAATTAGATATAAAACCAAGGACTTTTGAGGCCTAAGGACATCCCAGCCTTTTTCCTTTCAGCTTTCACAGTGGCCCTGTTGCCAAGCTGCCCAATAATTGCATTCGTGTTTTCTCCCATGCTGCATATCATGCACTTGGGGTAACTGCAGATACCATGAAATTTGCTTCATTTCCTTTCTCAATTTTCACTTTACTTTTTCGCCTTGCCTAAAGATAATTTTTTAAGATGCATGCTGGTACTGTATTATTAAGGTTTTTATTGAGCTTTTTTTTTCTTATCCATCCAGTGCTGATGCCTAGCCAAAATCCCCCTTTTCTCATGCTTCTCTTGTGTTTGTTATGTGGGGATGCTCCAAGTACCAAACATCTCAGTAAATGTACTTAGAGCATAAATTAGGAGCAGTAAATGTAAAACCCAGTGTCAGAATACAGGGTAGTATTTCATGAGCAGGAATTCAATTTGATAATTGAAGTAGTTGAATATGCTAGTTAAACATTAAATTAAAAAAAAATAATAGTTTACTAATTTAGTGTAGAGGGGGCCATCTGACATTTTGGGATTACAGAAAAAGGTAGATGATGGACACAGAAATACGCTTGCAAAAAGAAAGAAAAGAAAGATAAACTGCAAATATTTGAGACTCCAAGTGTGTCTGGAGAGGGCAGAAAGTCAAAGCAGAGGTTGGTAATAAAAGAGTGTTATGATCAGAATATCTGTGATAATTATCCAGTTAGCAGCTGGTGTCTAAATTTTGGCTAGTGCCCTGGATATCCAATATTGTGTGTGTGTAACTCTACCTCAGTTTTGTTACCTAAGTGATTTGTGGTGACTTAGCAGTTAATAGTCAGGTTTCTAGTATACTTCAGAAATGGTACTTGCAATGATGGAGCAATTATCAAAATCACTGTATTCAAATCTCTTCCTGTGTTGGATATTGTACCTTATCAGGCCGTATCCAAATCTGTTGCTCATCAAAGTGTGCTTATTACTTCTCACAGATAACTTTATTTTTAATATTACCTGAGTACTCTTATTCATTATCAAGCAACAGTTTTAATCCAGGTGCTACATCATGATAGAAACAACAGGATCCTGTGCCCCATGGACTTCAGTGAATGTACATGAATAAGGGCTAAAATGTTTTTTAAGTTCCTCTTGCCTATGCTGAGTTGTATGATATTTTGCTGATGTGTGATTAAGCACAGAGTACGAATCAGACTAGGTTTGCTGCTAGTCTAGAGAGAATTGAGGTAATTTTCATATTTACTTGAAGTTACTTTAACACTGATGTTCTGGAAACTGATTTTTGTGCAATGTGTGGCTAATATATGAAGTGGAAGCTGCTATTAAAAATACTTGAGTTGAATGAATTTCAGAGGGTGACCAGTGAGTAGATTTGAAAGTGGGGTTCAATGTGACTGTTTTTTGTGACTCATGAATGTGATCTGTAAAGGCCTGAGAAAACCTTATGGGGTGTGCTCTCCTTCTGCAGACTGGCATTAATTATTAATGCATGAACAGCCTGCCCTGGAAAGGCAGTGAATGAAAGGTTAAAGGGAGGATTTGAGTGCCCAGGGCTTCAGGTTGAAAAAAAAACCTCAAACAAAACAGCTTTTTTTACATATGCCAAGACTGTTGCAAAAATACGAACTAGGTAAGCAAAGTGCACGCACTTCTTTGTCTTCTGTACAACCTTCTTTAGAACTAGCAGTATTATGTGTTTTCTGAAAGCTACAACGTAGTTTTTTTCTTGCTATAGGGTGTATTATCTCTGGTATTTGTGGTGTTCATAAAAGCTTGTCTTAATTAAAATAGATGTGCCATTCTTTTTCTGTCACTGAATTATGATATTTCTGCTTAATTCAAATTCATCTCTGCTATGCTGGGCTTCTCGAGGGATAATATTTAGGAACATCAATTGTTACTGAACTGTTCAAGCAAACCCAGTAAGGCAGCAGCTCACCCTTAGTGAGAAGTGGACTTGACAGTATTAATTTATAAATAGCTTTGTACTAATGTAACAAAATTTCCCCTTTTGCAATGAATTTGGCATTTTGCTTCTTTCTGAAAAGAAACAGTGGGAAGCCACTTGAAGCAGGAAATACAAGTCAGGAATACTTTGGTGCTATAAGGCTGAACAGTTCAATCTAGATAGGAATAAACTGCTGACTATAGGTGCTTAGTAATTTGAGCCTTATATTCCTAATTCAGCGTGGAGGATGTGCCTTTCACGTACTAATAGGATAAAAAATGGAAATGGCAGATAGGGATTTAAGCATTTTGACTGTGCTTTTTAGGTCAACTCAACTGGAAGCTTTTTGGGTAACTACCCTGTGGGAAATTAACATCTGTAGTGTAATGTGTGTTTCTTAACAAATAAAGGGCTTGTGAAAATCAGATTGTGATTGTTAAACACTTTGAATTAATTCTTGAGATCGAGTAACTAACAGAAATTAATTTAGATATGACTTAATGCTTATGCTGTAATTTTCTGTGCTCTTTTTTAAGGACAGAATCATGGCCCAGTAAAGGGTAAACTGTTAATCTAACATGGAGGTAATTATTTAAATTGAATTATGTTAATGTAGGTAGAAGGTAGAGCTCTTAGCAGTTCTAAATCCCAGAATCATCATGGCAGTGGGTGGATGTGTTTGGTGTGTAGCAAAAATAGAACAGCATTAGTTCTTTCTGTGCTTTTATGGGTTAACTGCAGTGGGTGAGCTGCACCCCTCAGCCACTGGCTTATTCTCCCTGGCAGGATGAGAAGTGGAAGGGTAAAAATGTGAAGACTTGCAGGCTGAGTTAAGGACAGTTTAACAGTGAAGGCAAAAGCTGCACACAAGGGAATTCATTCAGTAGTTCCCAGGGGTGGACAGGTATCCATCCATCCATCCATCCATGCATTCCTCCCTCCCCAGGAAGCAGGGCTCCATCATACATAATGGGTACTTTGGAGGATAAATGTCATGAGTGCCACCATTCCCCCTTGCTTCTTCCTTCCCAATTTGGATTGCTGCACACAGCATCATATGGCTGGATCTCTTTGGTCAGGTGGGGTCAGCTGTACCAACTCTGCCCCCTCCAAACTTCAGCTCATTCCCGGCCTCTTCAGTGGCAGGGCAGTGTGAGGAGCAGAAAAGGCCTTGGCAGCTGTGCAAGCCCTGCTCAGCAATAGCTAAAGCATATCTTGCTTTATCAGTGTTGATAACACTGATTTGGTCACAAATCCACAACACAGCACCATAAAAGCAAGTGGATATGAAAAAAAATCATTCTATCCCATCCAAAACCAGTACAAATTGGGTATCTGTTACTTTTTTTCTGAAGACTGGTAGGACTACTTGCTCTAAGTGTTGTCTGAAGTAATTAACAGGACACTGAACTTCTAAAACTATAGGTAGGTGTCCCCTGTAGCATTGTGTTTAGTTTTATGTTTTAATATTTTTCAGAAAAACATTGAGGTTCAAAGTCTAAGTGTAAAGCACAGGCAGTTGATGGATTTTTCTAACAAAACACACTTTAGTGCTAGTCTTACTACATCCCCCAAATAGTTTTGCTGGTTCATGTAAAAGATAGCTTATTCTGAAGCTGCTCGTCATTTAGAGTTGATAATATTTTTATTGATTTCTTTTTCCACATGAAGGGAAAGATTTTTTTATGCACAGAAATATCTGGTAATATGTTAAAATACACCCTAGTGATCAATATTGTTTAAACAGATAGATGTATTTGTCAAGCAAAAGCAGCTTGGTTATTTTTCTATTTTATTATGATTTTTACGTTTTACTTTCCTGTTCATTACCATATTTTCCATGTTCTGAATACAGGTGAATGCTGCAGCAAAATTATTATGCCTGAAGTAAACCGCTCAATTTGTTCGTGCGTGCAGGCCACTAAAATGTTTGTCATCACCTATAGTGCCACGATCAAAGAAAAAAAAAAGTAACTCGTTTGTACTGAAGATAGTTACCTTCTGCTCAGTGCTTGTTGTGCTGTGGACCTGTGAGAGAGGTCAGGGATTTACCAAGGATGAAACAATCCTGTGAAAAATCTAATGAATGCTCTCACAGTACATTAATCAATATTAGGAGAGAAACAGAGTCACTGATGCATGAAGGCACCTTTGGAGATGATGTCACTTCAACACCTCTGCTCAAATCAGGGTCAGGGATGGCATCCCTACACCCTGGGATGTGTATAGTTGGATTTAGAGTGTCTCTGTGATTCCACTGTCTCACTTGGCAGCCTGTCCAGGTGTTTGTCCAGATTTAGTTTTAAAAAAAGAACAAAGCTTTTTCTTGGGTTTCTTGTATTTCAGTTTGCACTTCTCTATTTCCTGGGCAGCAGTAAGAGGAGTCTGGCTCTGTCTTTCTGTTGCCCATGACCACCCTTGTGTGTCAGATGCTCAAAGGCCTTTGATAGTGGGAAGAGATGAGTCCTATATTGAGAGATAGGGAGCCAAAGGGAATTCTAAACAGAGCTCCCTTGACTCCCCCACTGTACTCCCAACTCATTTGCTGTTCCTGTGGGCTCTGCTCAGTCATTCTGCCTGCAAATGTGCTGTGTTGGGCAGAAATTGTGAAGTCGGAGGAACTGGGATCATCCCCATGTGCACACACTGTCTCTTATTTCCCCATCCTACTTCATGGAGCAGGTGTGCTAGAGAAAGGAGGAGTTCCTGTGGTATCCAGTGATGGCAGGTGGGAAGTAGAAGTGTGAGAGGGTGGAGAAGCCACAGGACTCTAAAACGTGTTTCTGAAAGAACTGGAAGAGGTGCTAAAACCTGATGTACTCTGCTTGCATCCTGGGATCTCTTCCCTTCAGAAGGACAGAGGTCAGGGGAACATGGAAGTTACCGTTGGTGGAGACAGCTTAGAGGGTTATCTGAACTAGTGTGGCTGATCCAATGTCTGTATTTTATTATACTTGACTTTTAAATAAAGGAGGGGCCTTTATGCAATGTGTAATACTTAAGTGCAAAATCTTTCTATCCAATAATGGTGAAAGAAAGTACTTCCTCAGGTAAAGAAGGTAAATTGCTTTAACTGAATGCCTGCTATGCCCTAGGAGATTACAGTCATGTCTTTTATCTTGGGGGATGCCCTTAGCATGGGCAGTATTTTTGCAGCTGTGGTAGTTAGCCTATGCAAGTAATACACACAATAGGAAAACTGAATTTTTTAGAGGAATTTTCTGAGGGAGACAGTTAATGGACAACTAATTCACTGAACTTGAAATTTATGACTAGTGAATAGAAATCAGTGTCTTGGGTTTATCATCTTTTAGGTCAGATACTTCATAGGTAGTTTGCCCTCACTTTTTACAAAAATAAAAATGGAACATTGCCCTGGCTTTGTTCTTCGAGTGACTAATTTTGCCCTTGTCCTTTCTTCTGCACATTATTTCCCACAGTGTGGGTCCCTCAGTGTGTCCATAAATGGTTCTGTAGTGTGAGTTCTGGAATGCTTTCCTATAAGCTGCCTATTTTCTTTTGCTTATGTGAGAATAAATTCAGAATAAATACAGTATTTTTTTCCCCAGGCTACAGAAATTCAGGGTCGGGTGCTTCTTCCAGGCTTTTGAGCCCTTTGATTGATAAAAAGAAGGTAATGGGGTGAGAAATGAAAATTCTGTTGGGTCACTTGTTAGGTCATTTATATTTGCAGTCCTTCTTGCAAGTGTGTTGCTGGAGACAATACTAGAAGAACCCTGGATTAAGGATTTGGCAGGGGCTGGAAAACTAGCTGTGGACCTGAAGCTTGCCATTTTGAACAGGAGATTTTTCTGGTTTAAAGTCAAGTGCATGCTGGCCCATGAAAGACTAAGGATCGTGCTTTGTGATTTGATACATGGAAATCAGGTTTGTGAATGTTTATCTAGGTTCATTCATTTTTTAATGAAGGATTAGGCAACAGTATATCATTCAGGAAAGGAATGAGGTGCTAAACCAGATTTTGATGCCTTTGAGATGATTTTCTGTATTCATAGCATTCATTCACTAAAACTAATAAAATTAATTGAAATAATGTAGACCTGGTGCATAACTTAGTATTTATCTAGTGAAATTTTCATAACTTCTTGTGTAGATGTTTTCATTAACAAACTGCCCACAACCCCCCAAACAGCACAAACTTTCCAAAATTATTGCACTTAGAATGTGTATTTTGTATTTGAATTCTTGATAAAGTAACAAGCATTCTCTGTTTTTGTTTTATGAGAAGCTTTTTTGGGTTTTGAAGAATGTTAGTGTTGGAGAAATGTGTAAGATTTGTATTTGCATCAACAGTCTGGACAGCTATTATGATTTGGAGCTGATTGGCAATCAGAGGAAAGTTGGTACTTGAGAAGCAGTCATTAGTAATAGGTGGAGCAATTCATTGCTTGACACAAAATGCCTTGTTTGATACCAAAGAAAACCTGAGGAGAGAAGTTAATATGTTTAGTAACAGACTGCTTTGGGATCTTGAACATCTGCAACAGGATTTAACCAATTGAAAACTAATAGAAGGTTATTCATTAAAGTCTATTTCTGTTGCTTAGACAGATATCTCAGATAAAAAGGGCTTCAGTTTTTCTGAATTTATTTTGTTAAATTCATATGTGTTTTAAGTTGCTTCCACATACCCACTCTGTTATGTCTGATGCTGTGGAACAGGCAGCACTGCAGCAGACCTCATGTCTCCTAAAAATGACTCCTACAAGATTCTTCACTGAATAACTGGTTTTTTTTTTAGTATATCTAAGGAAATTAGGTTAGTTTTGACTGCTCCAAAAATCAGAAGTCTCCTGTCATCTTTTTTTTGGCGTCTTTTAGTTGATAAAAGTATAACCCAACAGTTTTGCCTTAGTCACTCTAACCAAAATGATTAGATTATAAGTGTTGGGAGTATATTTTGAAGAAACTATCCCAAAATAAGCCTTGTGAAACTTCTGTTATGTGAAGCAACATGAGTAAATAGTGGGAGGGAACACTTAGCTGAATGAAATTGTCTTTATAAATCTGTAGACTTGGCAGACAGTTATCCTGGAAGATTTTCATCTTTCTAAATTTGCCAACTTTTGAAATCTGTTTCCTTACTGGAGTGGAGGAAGTGCAGTAGGGAAAAGGAGAACCTGATCCAGAGAGAGGCAAGGAGAATAAAGGGCAGGGCTTTACTGGAGGTTGGGCTATATTCCCATTAGAAAATGGGTGGGGTAATGAAATGATGATAAGAAAGGAAGAGTTAAATGTAAGAAAACTGTGATTAAGAATGGGATGGAGTTCACTGCAGGTACTGTGGAAAAGGAAGAGATGAAGCATTGGGAAGGAAAAAAGTTCAGGAGAAATATTTGGGTATGCTATGAGATCTGAAAGTTAAGATGATGGGAAGTAGTTTAGTTAACTAAGCTGGAAAGACAGGAGAGTCTATCTATATTTTTATAAATTAGGCAGGAATTGAGGGAGAAGCTGGGAACTAACGAGGTCAAGAGCTTACAGAACTGGTTGTCAAGAGAAATTTGTAATCCTTCTGTTACCTGAAACATTGAAATTCAGGAGTTAGTTTTATCTTCTATGACTATTCCCTATAGGGGACATTGTTCAGAAGAAAATGCAGCAGTCTGTGAAATATGCATTGTTGGCACAAACCTGTCAGGCATTTCAGCTGGAAGAGGGTAGTAATGCAATTTTTCCTGCTGAAAGTGTGGCAGTATGAACAATAGTTTAAGTATTTTCATTAGTCACATTTCAGCAGAGTTTCTCCTCTGATAAAGATGAAAATAAAAAGTTGTCATTTTTGTCTTTATTCTTTAAGGACATATGTGACATGGTGAAAGCAATTTGATCTTGTTATCAAAGCTATATCTTTTCTTTTGAAATACTTTGCCTTCTCTCAACCGGTAGAAAAAAGAAAAAATGGAAAAGGAATAGTTTTGCATCTTTATGAATAAAGATGTATGCCTGTAACTTCCATTTGTATTGGCTCTGGTTAAAGTTAAAACACGAAGTTTTTCTGAGATGCCTAATTAATATGCCTTGTTCACTCCTACACTGTTAAACTAATCATCACAGATACGGGTTTTTTTCCCTATGTGTTAGAGAAGGTAACTTTTGCAAAACTTTTGCTTTCCTCATAGCTCGGGATATCTTTTGTATTCCCCATTCCTAGGCTGGGGAAGTGCAATCATTAAAGACTATGCAGAAAGACAAACTAATAAAAGAACATAAGACACTGTCATGGTGGGACTTGAGATATTGCTTGCTCCCAGGCACATGTTAAGGATGTGTGTTTGATATTGTAAAATGCCTAACTGAAGTTAGTTCTCAGTCTATCAAGTCATGCATAGGTTAACTTGTTTTTATACTGAATCACTTCTAAAGTTTACAAAAAAAAAGTGGATTGCAACTGAGATCTGATCGCAGTGGGAAAATTTCTACATCTTTTAAACAAACCCAGATCATCATCGCTGACAGAGAATTATGTCTACAGACAAACTGTCAAGCTATTCATACTGCTTTCTAGGTTCTAAGAACAGAAGGGATGCAGCAATAAAGTTAATTCCTCAAAACAGCAGTTTAGTAAGAAGATATGACCAGATCTCATAACAGAATATTAATAATAGATAATAATAGGAAAGTAAAATGTCTTTCTTACTTTACTGTGCCCAGACACAAAACCAAGAATAAAATATTCCATTGAGAAGCAGCGAACAAAGCTTATTTGTGCAAATGAAATTGTCAGAACAGACGGATTTAGAATGGAGGTTTGTGGATGTCAGATTCTTCATTGCCAGTATTAGTCACTGATAAGATGAGACATTGAATCTCAGCGTGCTGGTGTCTTTGTGAGGTTTTTATTTCAAAGAGATACAGATACATGAATAAAAATCTTGAACCTAAGTGAAAGGAATAGTCAACCACTCAGCCATGGTTCATGAATCACAGTAGTTTGTTTTAATAACTTCAGTTGGGAAAGTGGATGCTGAACTATTCTATCTGGGTGCTTCAAGTGGACTCAGCTGTCTACTGGAAGGACCTACAGGTGGAAGAGAATAGGACTGAATCAGGGATGCTATGCTGACTAACACAAGAAATAAAAGCACTATGAATGCATGGTTTTGCTTGCTCTCAGATAGCATTCACCCATCTATACAGTCTGCATAACAAAAGCAATTGTGGTATTATTAAATGGTATGAAGTGATATACTGATTTCTTTAGGCATATTTATTGCTGCTCAGTAGGAGGCCTGTAAGGTCTATTAACCAGAGGAGTTCAAAGATATCTCTTGTTGTTCAATATTTATTTTTTAAAAAATTCCATGCAGCAGGGTGTCTGTTAAAAAGGTTTTGGGATGCTTTGTTGTCCCTCTAATATGCATTTCAGTTTGTTTAATGGAGCTCTCCATTTTGGAGCTAGCACATGAAACTGCCAAAACTAAATTGTGAGCCTGGTTGTTGTTGTAAAGAAAGAAAAGCCAATGTTCCTAATGGCAAATAAAAACTTTTTCATGATCAGATACTTTGATCATTGTTGCATATTTTAATAGGTGGTGAACAAACTTATCACTGTTTTTTCTGCCTCTGTGTTGTGATGGCAAACAGTATCTATTTTCCAAAAATAGAGCAAACTGTGCAGAATCTGTCAAGGGCTTTGTTTAAGCTTAGAATTGTTTGGCAAATAAAAGAAATTTCAATTTTCATTGATTCTGCATATTTCAAAGGTAGAGAGAGAACATTTTTGCATAGATGTATTGCAAGCTGTTTTCATATTTGAGGTGAACAGAAGGGTTTAGCAGATCCTAACATGAATTAGGATTTAATTTAAGACCTGATACGCTGTTGCTACATACAAGGTTTGCCCACTAGCAAAAGCCAATTACCTGTTACTGCTAATAGGTATTTATAAGGAATAGGTATATGTCAAATTTCATACAATATGTGTTCATCTGTGAATATTGCCTGAGAAACCTTTTATTTTAGCCTTTTTTTTCTTTTTCTCCTTAGACTCACTTTTGGAAATTATTTTACTAACACTATTTCTGGACCAAAACCAGGCTGTTTTGTTGTTTTCTGTACTCTTGCTTCAGTAGAGTTCTGGTGGTAAAGTAGCAGTGCTATATCCAAGCACTGTGTCCTCTGTGTGTTGAAATAAAAGAGATGCTGGCATCTCAGACTAGAGGAGAACAGAGCATTTGCTTGTGTGTGTATGTGTATATCCAACAAGTGCCTGGCCTTCGTGTGCCCACAGGTTTCAATAGGAAAAAAAAGCTTGATAAAGTTTTAGAACTGGAGAAGACCATTGGATTCTCTGGTGGACCTTTTGTATCTGACTTGTCATAAAAGGTTACCAGTTAGCTTTGGGTCAAGGAAAATGAGTTCTATTGGAGTAAGGATATGAAAAATAGGAAGCAACGGAATAAATGTGACCTCACTTCCAAAGCTGTGAGATTAAAAAAACCCAACAAAACAACAAAGCAAACTGAACAACAGCCAATGGACCAAACCACCAAAAACAGACTGTAAAAAAACCAGGCATGATTCCTAAATTAATGGTAGCTGTGTTTTTACTTACAGCCATTAGGCCTCAGTTTGTGTTCTGCGCCTAGACATAAGTCCACCTTTTACTAAATGGCATTTTTCTGTTCATTAAAGCTACTTGTAAATGATAAAGCTACCTCCTTCGTATTTTATTTTTATTTGACTAGATTAAGATCTTTACATATCTTATTTTGCAAAATATTTTGTATCTTTTTATTGGTTTTATGATTTTTTACTTGGCTGCATGAAATTTTTTTAGGGAGGGTAGGTTAAGCAAAAGGGAAAAACTACCTGTTTGATTCTAAAAAGGAGGTGAAATATTTGTGAAAATATGTGGTATAGAAAGACAAAACTTGTCATCTCGTTCCTGTCCTACTCTTTATGTATAGTTGATAGCTAGAGCAGCAATGAATATCTTAATTTTGCACCTCCCAAGAAGCTAAATTTTTGCTGCAAGCTATATTGACTGAACCTGGATGTTACTCATGCAAATGATATGAATATCTAGTCCCTCATAAAGCATTTTGCTGAGTGACGAGAATGGCTCTTTGTAAAGTTGTGCAGAATTGATAATTTTCCACTGCTGTTTCCTGTGAGGCTGATGCAACTTATATATGCTATATATATATATATATATATATATGAAAATAAAGTGTAGGCAGTGACACACATTGCATGTTATCAGTTGTATTCACTGAAGCAGGAGTCCTGTTGTAGCTCAGTGGGATGCCATAGGAAATTATTCCAGTGTGCTATGGGAAATAATTTGCTTTGGATTTTCTTTGTTGCTGTTTTCCTTAATAGTTTTTATTTGTCTGATGGCTACATATATATTTTTGTGGAAGGGCTGCTGATCATAACTGCTTGTCTGTCAGCCTTTAGGTGAGTATTCTTCATCTATCATCCACTTGCACTGAATTCCACAGATGCTATGAAGGAATATTTGTTTTTGTCAAAAGATGTGCTGTAGCATGGTGCAGAAAGATGTGAGCAGTACAAGTAATGTAATTTATTAGTCTAATTGAAACAGAGGGAAAAAAATGGACAAACTTTGGTCACAGAAATCTTCTTCAGGGCTAGTTCCATAGGTAATTAGTAATTATCTTGGAAGAAGTGTTTGTGTCTAGGGAATATGTCTGCTCTTTCTAGCTGTAAAACTGGTCTGGTAAAAGATACTGTTTCTTCTAGTAAACCTTGGTTTTCCTGGCTTTTTAGTCAATCATGCTTGCAATAATTCTGCTAATGTAGTTTTTCAGCAGCCCATCTCCCTGTTTTTATGTGCTTTCAACCAACACAAACAGAATATAAGCTATTTATCATTCACACATTGAAAAACTGGAGAAGTAGTAATAGATCAGAAATATTATATATGTGGTTTATCAACTTTTTCGTATAGCTGCTTTTTACAAAGGTGATGCTGGTGCTTATCTCCCACTGCAGCTATTCACTGCAAACTCCTGTTTCTTTGCAGTTATTTTCTGGATTTAAAAGAAATAAATGATGGTGCATTTCCTAATTTGGCAGCTTTCATCATTTACATTTGTAGGTGAAAGCTGCCAAGCCCTATTAGGGGGCTAAACTCACCAGGGGGATACTTGTGTCATTTCCACCCGCTTGTCACATTATTTTCTCTACACTTTTTAACTTGAACTGTCAACCTGTAAAGTGCTCTTACCACATTTGCACATGAGGTGCTGCAGGAGGTGACATAAGCTAATAGAAGGAGTTCATGGTAACAGAAAATCTCATTTGTACGTAGTGGAAGTGATGAGCTCAGGGACTTGCACTTTGATTGCATTGTAATTAACGATGCTTTGTGTATCTTAGTGTGATGGCTGCAGAGGCTGCTGCTGTCTCCCTGGTCCTGTCTGACAGGGTTGTTTCTCCTAAGAGATGTGGACAGGAAAGAGCAATTGAGAGGTACGTGATATAACTGGACTGATTGCAAGTTCCTCAGCTAATCACAGGCCCATCACTCATGATTAAGAACTGAAAGCCAGTCTTCAGCCTTATGTCCCAGTTGTGGATGTGATGGCTGCAGAACTGTGTTTTGAAAGCATTTCTTTTATTTATCAATGGTAGAAAGGTTGTGTTGATATCCACAGAAATAAATGTGAAGAAAAGTGAACAAAGAAAGAAAGTTACATGATAGTGCCATGTAAAAGGATGGCAAGATAAACTCCTGATGCTGAAGCTCCTGAAGATGAAGCTTTCTGCACCTGATGTTCTTGAGAACCTGTGGGCTATTTGGTTTCCTTGTGCTGTTCCTGATTATATCTTTAGAGTGCAAAGACATTATTAACTGAATTTCTTACTGTGCTGGGTTGCCATTTCTTCCCTTTCCTTAGAAAAAAAGGCTTGTGAAGGGGATGAGTAGAGCTGTCCCTGTCTGGTAACTGCAGTAATGGTTTTGGTTTACCCTGGTGGCAGATTGGCTTAGTTGTCTCTGAGTCCAGAGGGGTCCCCCCTTTTAAGATGATAATTGCCTGTGTGAACGCACAAGCCTGTTTAAGAGGGAACCTGTTTGCTGACTCTTCAAGTCTGTGTTGGCCCCACATATTTTCTTTCTCACTTGTAATATCACTAACCCTACTGGTTCTTCATGCTGAATGACTGCTCAAGCTTTCTAACTTCTTGCAGGGCTTCAGAGATTCAGTATTTTCCTGTCTGCTTTTCACTTGTCTTTTCTCAAGGCTTGGTGAATCTGGCCTTGACCGAGTGTTTCAAGGAATTGCCAAGAACAGCTTTATTCCTTCTGGGTCATCTTGCAGTTCGCAAGCAAAGTTGATTATATTTTGCCTAACTGCTGAGCATTTCTCATTTATATACTGAAGATTACATCTCTGTTTTCTTATAGAGCAAGTATTGGAGCCTAGAGCTAAAGGAAGAGAAACTTTAGCTAGCTCTTGAGAGTGTTTTGTATTAACTCTAGTGTAATAAATAAATTACTTATCTATTGCCTTATTTCTACTGCATATCTCATCTCCTTACACTGGACATTGGTCTCCTGTTACCTTGTATAGCAACTACCCATAGGACCTATTTGTACAACTTAACTTTCATTGGATGATTAATATCCCAGGTGGATTTCATAGACAGTGGAGAAAAAGGCTCCTCCAGGAGATAATATAACAGTGACTAATGTCAACCTCCTTTCTAAACCAGATGTAGATTTTCTCACTGTTCTCCCTTGCTGCCTGTTGACACGACCTCCAGAGATTAACCTCATTGGGCTGGTTCCCTACTAATGTGTTCCACTCAGTTTGGCTGCTTTTTTCTCTGCACTGACAAATCTTGTGCTATGTGGATCCAGCCCAATGGTTACTCTTTTCAGCTGATAGATTTGTCTCTTTGCCTCTCTGTCATGTTGAGTTAGCTAGGTTCTTAAATATCTGCAGGGGTTTTTGGTTATGGTTTTAACTCGATTTGATCTGAGCTAGTTGATACCATTTAAGGTTCCACTTGAGATTTTGTACACTGTAGTTCCAATTTCATTAAGTGGGAATTGGTTTAATGTAGCTAAATAAATACTCTGTCAGATTTTACAGTGGCCTTTTTCTTACACATACTGACTGATACGGCTATGTATAATAGATGTGAGCCAGCATTTTTTACGCTGCCCTGCTTTGGATTTGTGTTTTCTTTGGAAATGTGTTCAGAACAGTTTTTATTTGTTGTTCTGTTTGTGGTTTTTTAATTTTTCAGGAGATTTTGCATCCTACAGTCATCTTATCCTTGCTGGTAAATGTTTTAAAAAAAAAATCCAGAAATCCTGGCTACAAGGGTATCACAGGGCATCACAAACACTTGCAGCGAGTCAGTGAAAATAATTAATTTTGAGGTTTTCTTTTGATTTGCTGCCCTTGGAAGCCTTTTGGTAAAGGGATTGACTCAGGGAGAAGAGGTGGAAGACAGATTTACTAAGGAGTAGATTTCATCCGGATATTCTTGTGTCCAGCAGTAGGGTGTTATTCATCATTAACAGAAATGGTGGAAACATGATTTGGGTTAATCATTGGCACAAAGACTACAAGCCATGAAACAAAACACCAAGTTACAGCAGTTGTTTTAAGAACAGCTTTCCACCCTTAACTCACTGTTCCTTGAAGTCAGGAAACCATATTCATACCTGAAAATGCATTTGAATATAATAATCTGAAAGGTCTGCACATTTACATGCTGTTCATCTTGGCCTCGTCCATGTCAGTCAGTCTCATTCAGAGATAAATATTTTGTTGCAGACTTGCAAGATGAAACCGAGACTGGCTTCTACAACTGTTGCTCTGAAATTCTTAGATTTGTTTAGCATTTTTTAAATAACACTTCAAGGAGACTTAGTTCTTGGCGCTATCTGAAATAAGATTCTTATTACCTTGGGAAAAAATACATCCTCCCTCTTTAATTTCCTACATCATTAATGTATACAGAACACATTACATTTTGTCTTATGATTATATTTTTTATTAGACTGGAAGAAATGTATTGAGGAACTTCTAATAAAAATCGAATGAAATTTTGCATGAGGAAAGATATGATGTAAATGGTTGGATATAGCCAAGATCATACCATTATTCTTCATGACATAGAAATATAAACTGTCAAAAAGTGGAAAATACCTGCAATTTAGATTGCTTAATTTAGGCTTCATTTAACCCTCTTCCTCAGTATGGCATTTTCACTGAAAGTCTAGGAAAAAAAATACAAATTCAGTCAAAAGCTTCTTTGTAATGAGATTATATTTTTATGAATTCTTACATGAATTGAAGTGATATCATGATCTCATATTTTATGATCCTGGAATCGAAGACCTGAGAAATGAATGAAGGAGCACACTAGATTTTGTGGTGAACAAATAAACCTTTAATATCATCAACATAGAAATGTCAGTCACCAAGCAAGTAGACTACTTTTTGCCTGAGAAAATCAAAACATGCTTTCAAAACAGTACTTCAAGTCCCTTTTTTTCTTAACCCACTCTCAAGGAAAACATGGTCAGAAAAAACAAAAGGTAACATTGCTCTCAAAATTGCCTGTGGTAGTACAAGAATTTTCTCTTCTCATTTTTGCAAAAAGACTGACAAGTACTTGTTACAGTAAATGCTTCTACTGCTGGAAAGAAGAAAAAACAAACGGAGATGAAAAATGCTTGCTCTGTCAGTGGCCCCTCACAGAGGGTTGAAAAAGCATGCAACAAGATTAGAAAAGAGATTACTGGGGTTGTAGACAAGTATTAAAATATCCTAGTAAGGCAAAGCAAATCTTTATCTCAGTTTAGCCAATAAAATGAAGATAGAGGTGGAGGTAGAAACAAAGAATATGAAGATAACAGATGAAGAGATAACAGGTTAAGATTTCAAGAGCAGATACTGCTCGTTCATTACCTGCTTCCCTCTGTTGATTGATGTATTACGGTAGTTTGGTTTGCTGCTCTCTTTGGGATTTATTTCTAAATGCATGCATATTATATAGCACTTTATCATCTACTTCAGTTCTCCTGCTTACTGATTCCAGGGTGAAATCTGCTTTAGGCTTGATGCACTACATTTCACTCATTACGTTCCTAAGAAAGACAAATGGCTGTAGGCCTTTGCAAGTTGACAACTCATAAATAGGACCTTTAGGAATTAGAGGCTTCTTCTTTCTGTCCTTCCTTGCAATGATATATTCTTGCTGTGTAAGAACAGTAGAAGAAGGATCATTTGTAATGACAAATAATGAAAAATAAATGTACATTGATGTTACTGTGCATAGCTGGCTCCCCCAGTCATACTCAGGGCATCGCATCCAATCACAGTTCACTGTTATGTGCAGACATTTGGCTCCTTAACACAAATACGTACATTATAAACAAGAAGCTTAACATTGTGATAAAAAGTTATAGCCTGGTCATTAAATTGTCCCATTTCTTTTTGGAAAAGCCTACAATCACTGTGCCCTTGAATTCTTTCTGTTCACAGTCTTCCTTCTTGGAACCCTTCATCATGGTTATTAATGGATATTATCAGTCATGATTATTTTCTGTTTCAGTTTTTTGTGTGCAGGACTGATGGAGAGCTACATATGTCTGATCTCCTTAACTTGAATACTCTTTGTAGTTACAGCATTATCTTTATCTCTCTACAAAGCTTGTAGTATGCTTGGAATGCTTGCAAACTTTAAAATATTTTTGATAACTTCATCCAGATCTTTGGGTAGTATGGATTTATTTACCATAATAGAGAGTATTTCCTGTTAGTTATACTCTCTGTACATAAGGTGGAATATAGCATGAATGTCTCTTGTTTTTCTGAGATAACACAGTGAAGGGATATAAAAGGGATAGTAAAACCTGGACAGATTTTTTGAGTTTGTGGTTCTTAGAGAAGAACTTTGATTTGCAGTGCCTGGGACTGTAGGCTGTAAAAAGATGAGGAGCTGGTAACTGTGAGGCTCTCTCACAAGCTCACTGCATAGCCTGAGCTCAGTTGCCTTCTTTTTTCCCTATCTGGCAAGCTGTGAAAATGCTGATATAATGAGGGGTTATCTTCTCTAGAAGCATAAGGTGATAAAAGATATTTTACTGAAGGGTTTTGCTATCTCCTAATCTATGCTTTTCAGTTTAGGCTGAATGTATGGCAGAGCTAAAGGCCTGTATGAGCCCTGGATTTTGCTGCTAATGAATAGTGTCAGAAGTAGCTGTGCATATGTGCATGACAAAGGAAAGATAAAGATTTATGCTTGTAATTCTGAGGTAGCTACTTAATGTTATATTCTCCAGTTTATTATTGCTATAGTTGTGGTTGTTTTGAGGCTGGAAATATTCTTCAAAATGTTTACTTAACTAACAAGTTGCTATTGTTTTGTTCAGAATTAATTTTCCATTCATTAAAAATGTCAGAGCTAATTTATAGGTATCAATCTGTTTTATGGGACTATTGACATTTCAGCCTTGTGACATTTGTCAAGAGGAAAGTAATTTTTTTTTTTGTTAGATTACAAGCAGTAAAGAAAAACTCACCCTTTTATGTCAGTAAAACATTTATTTCAAGAATTACTATTATCTTGGGAGAAGGAGATACTGTGATGACTTGCTTGCTTAAGGAAAATCTTAGATTTCCTTAATCCAGGAAGAAAGTTCTCTTGGTGTCCTTCCTATTGCACTTAAAAATCAACCAGCTGTCTCCCCAGCCAACCCTGTTCTCGCCATTTTTACTGTAGTGCAAACCTCCATTAACTTCCCTGGCTTTATTGCGTTTATATTACTAGAGAAAAAAAATGAGGTTTGTGGTGCATTGACTGGCCAAGCGCATCCAATCTTAGGTGGAAAACGAAAACTCGGACTCCAGTTAGCCTGCAGGCTTGGCTGAGCTGTTATGATGAACCTACACTGTTTATCTGGAGCAGAAAATTACATGTATGTAGAATACATTTGATAAGAGAGACCTGTAAGGGAAATACAGCAAAATATTGTGAAGATTAACTAATAATCTATTTGTTTGGAAATTAGAGGCTTTCACACTTGTGACAGAGGTACCCTTTGCATGGGCACCAGTGTTTTGCTTCTTAGAACTACCTCTATTAGGTTTTGCATTTCTTTTTCTCTGTATAAATATAATGCTAAAATTCCCATTAATTCTGCAAGTGCTATATAAAAGCACATGGTGATCACCTTAGACTATACAACAATTTGGATGCAAAAAACCCTCAGCATTAGAATGAATATTCTGTTTTGAAAAGACAAACTGAGCCTTGCTGGAATGTTACTTCCTGGGAACCAGTTTGAAGGATGCATCTGAAGCCTCCTGCATTTTAAACTTAAGATGTGTTTTGACTGCAGTTTGCTGGGACAGCAGGAACTGTGATGTTCAGTGTAATCATTGGGAGTATTCAGAGTTGCTTAAAGTATGAGTTTTGCTTTTCTGGAAACCTTGGAGTGTTACTTTGTCTGTATGTGAAGTAGAAGTAGGAAAGCAGCTATCCATGATAGAGGACTAAAACTGTATTGCTTTTTTAATATAACCAAAAAAACAAATAGCTCCCCACTCTCACTTTTTCAACTTTTTAGTAGCCTGTGTGGAAAAATGTGGAGTTTAGGCTGACTTGATTCTGTAGGCTCTAAGTGGAAGAGTGATTTGTCCAGACTACTGAATAAAACCCTTTTGAATTGTGATCAGTCGTGGTCCTGTTGCAAGTAGTACTTGGTGGCAAGTACATGTGATGGGTTTTGCTTTTTCCATTTGAAATACTGTATTTCATTTGTTTATCTTTTGGTAATTTTACCTATGGACATGAAATAAGGGCATCTAAATCATACTATAAGGACAGATAGGCAGAATGGAGCATTTAAATTTCTCATTGCCATGTACAGGTACCCGTGTTTTGGTTTTCTTGACTTTTTTGTATTTCTAAAAGGAAAGTGCATAAAATGTTACAACAGAGCAGAAAAAATCCCTTGAAGTTTTCCATGGAGTATGGGGAATAATCTGATGTTAATTCTGTGCATTCACTGAGATGTACAATTTTATATGGTTTTACTTAGTTTTGTGTGTTCATATGTTATTTTTATGATATGGTTGCCCATACTAATACATTTTAGGAGTGTGTCTGTGCAAGAGCTGCAACAGACAGTGATTTAAAGGTTACTTAACGCTTTAATACATCCCTTGATCAACATAACAAAATTCTGTATCACCGGGGGAGCAATCTTCCCTGGCTTGGCTCTGCTCTAATCTTACAGATCAGCACAGCCTGCAGAACTGTGGATGAGAAACCCGAGTTTGGATTTGCAGTGCTGAGAGTGAGTACATTATACAGTGAGGTAGCTGGTCTCTCACTCACCAGTCTGATAATAAAACACACTTTTATAGATTAAGAGATACTGGTGCTGAGCTCCATATAGCCTGTCGCGGGTAAATAAAGTGCTACAAAAATATTGCTGCTTCAGGCTCAGAGCATGAAATAGTGTTTTTTAGAACACAATTTTTCAGTTATATTAAACTTGGCCCAGCAGAAAAAAACCCATTGCTGATGGGCAGTCTGAAGCCATTTGAGGTCGTATGTCCTGAGCTTATATTCAGGAGAAGAGTCTGAAAAGCCAGGCCCAACTCTGTGCTTGTTGCATCAGGGGAAGAGAACAGTGGAAATGGTGGTATGTCCTCCCACACCCACTACAGTCTCCGTTTGTATTGAAATATGTATGAGTTTTTAGATATCAATTAATGTTCATTAGTGACAGCATTCTTTCAGAACTAACAATAAGCTGGTTTGCTGTGCTATGCTATCTTGGGAAGAACTACCTCTGACTATGAAAGGCATGGACAAGTTACTAGAGGCAGGATAAAAGAGTTTAAAATGGAAATAGTTAAAATTTGGCTTTCTCTAGTATTGCTCACATTACAGTCATGACACAGATTTATAGGTGGCAGCCCAGAAATACCCAGCAGAAGGCAAATAATTGGCCACCTTTCCATGGCTTTTTCCTTATGCATATGGAATTTATCTTTATCATCCCCTTAATACTTCCATTTTAACTTAAGTGTACTTTAACACATCTGGTTGTTGGTGCCTTTGTTTCTTGATGAGGTTCCTCTTGATATTAATTTGATTTACATTAAGGAGGGACGAGGAAGGTTTAGGAAATAGTTTCTGATGGTAAGGGTGGTAAAAAACAGATAGTTCAACTAAGGATGTTGTAGAATCTGTCACCGTGAATCTCTTTAAGAACATTCTGGATAAGCAGTAGGTAGAAAGCACAATTAAGTCACCATTAACTGAAAATATTTTTTCTGTTTGGTTTGTTATGTTACTGGACCCGTATCTTATGTCTGAGAGAGGTTCTGGAGTGTATATCTGTGTGTGACATTAATAGTTTTGTACTGGCTCATGTGTGCCTATGTGTGTACAATTACATGAATTTGTCATGAGTTCAAATGCCCAGAAACTCATAGGATGTGTTTCTTTGCATCACAGTCACTCAGAAAAACTACATTATGAATGTCTTAGAGGTTTTTTTACTTTGGTAACCAGTGTATTTCTATAAACATTCCTATGGTGACACTTTGCAAAATTTCCTCAGTTACACATTCCAAGGTATGCTAGCACATCAGCAAGCTGCTGGAAAGCTAACTGCCAGTTTTGTCCACCAAACTGATGTAATTCCACTGTCTTTTCCAAGGGCAGAATTTTCTGTTCTGAGTCTTCAGATTTTGAAGCATTTCGAGGATCAGTCATCTTAAATTCCACTAATTTCTTCTGCCTTAAGTGCTTCCTGTTGGCTACTGCAGACCCTTGAGACAACCAGCAAAGACTTGGTAGAGTGACTTTGATGGAATTGAAGCAATCTGAAACTGGGACTGTGTACGATAATATTCTTATATATTTTTATTAATGAGGGGATTAATGAGGGGAAAAGGTGATAACTTGTCCCGTGCTCAGAAATAGAATTGGCATTATTTCTCTTTCCCAAAAATACTGGGCAAATCCTTCAGGGAACAATTGTTTTAAGCTCTCCCACCTTACCCTACTCAAAAAATTGCTGTGTGAGGTTGTTCTCTTTATGTTACAGTATTGTCCGAAACTCCTGCAGCAACTAATTGATCATGTAACTTACATTTTATGTAGCTAAAAGAATCTCTTAGTATTCACTGAATATATTAACTGTAGTTTAGAAGAAAAATAATCAGTATTTTAAGATGGAAGATAGCTCTGCTAAGGGTGTCCTGTCATTTTCCCCATTTACCACTTCATTTTCTATTCCCTTTCTCCTTCTACCCTTGATTAAATACTGTGCTATGGTGCTCATGAGAATAATTGGGATGAGCAGAAGCATTACTAACAGGAAAAAATTGCAGCCTCCAGCAAGTACTTTTCCTTATTAGTCAATGTGCCACCTTATAAGAATGTGATTAATTTCAGATCAGAACTTCACTTTAATGATGTGCTGATGTAATACTACTGTATGTAGGTCATTTGTTCTTCCGGTCCCCCAAAAATCTGCTGGGCATTGAGGTAGTCCTTGTCTTATTTTTATATCTGTGATGACCACTGATGAAAGAATAGCTTTTTATACTTATTCTGTGTCTTCACTGGAGGATTTATCTTGATCAGAAGCCTAACACTACAGAATTAGTAATAATATAATAGTTGGAGGTTTTACTTTATTCAAGTAAAAAATTGCTGGTAGGCCCATTTTGATGGAACTGTACTCATGTGGAGAATTGTCTGTAGCACAGGAATGAAGGCTGCATTTCTTTTTTGACTGCGTGATGTCAGTAGGGTATTTGAGAAATGCAGTTTCTGCCTAGTTGTTAATTGTAGTCTGTATCCTGAGTTATCTTGGATCCTGAGATGAAAAATGAAAGAAGAGCAAAAAAATTGATGCTTGCTAAACTTGGCTTTGGTCATGAGTGTTGGTGATGTTGGTACTAGTATTGGATTTTAATAAAACCAGCTGAGTGAAAACTAACTTTTATGGATTATTCCATATGGTCAAATTGTACGTGTTGTGGAAATTGTAAGGCAGCTGTGTTCCTCTACAACAACCTTGGGCACTGCTAAAAAGGGCAAAAATTCTGATTCCTAATAATATGGAATTGGTTTGTGTTCATGCAAGATTTGCCTGGTATTTCTATGATTTCTCCTATACTTGTATCAGACTGTCAGGAACTTGAGGAAGGAAGGGCGGAACATCCAGCTAAAGTGAAATGGAGGTAGGAGGATTCAGAATTTTGTTGATTTTAAAATCAATTATATTTCACTGAGTTTATGTACTTCTAGCTTCTGGGACTTTATAGAAGCATTCATTAATCCTTCTTTCACCAAAAAATATCCATTTTGCTAAGCTTTTTCCTTTTAATTCCAACGAATGAGAGGAGCTTTTTGGGTTGTGCAGCAAAACGATTGAACAGCACTCCCATTCCATGAATCCAGGGGACAGATTTCCCTAAAACACTAAGTAAAGGGCCCATGTAAAACATCTAGGAGATGCAGTAATGTTAAGATGCTCAGTTACAGACTTGCTTCAGAATAAGCATTTCGAAATAATCACACTTGTGCCCAGCTGCTAGTCACACATTCCTACCCACTTGCTTCTTTAAAGGTAGAAGTGTTTTTCACTGAAGACTGCACTGTTGGGGAAGTAATTTCATTCATAAGTGAGTAAATTCAAAAGTGCTGTTTCTTGGTCTTGTTCCTCGCTCCTGTTAGCCAGTTACTTAGAATTCACATAGAGAGTTTTGTTGCTCTTTACTGTTCAGAGACTGAAAGTAAGCATCAAAATTAATTACAAAAGCCTATCTTTATTTGCAAACTTTTATTCTTAAAATTTAGTGGTAGTAATGACTGCCTTATCTGTCAGTATAAAATATAATCCTCTGACATTGTATCAGCAGATGCAAATGACTTGGAAATTTTTCTTCGGCAGTATTAAAAGAAGAAACTGTGGTGTCATAAAGTAATTTCATAACTCATAAATTTGCTGTCTGACTCTGAAGAGGCGACTGTTTTTTCACAATCATAGAAAAATATTCAGTGCATGAAATAGCCACAGAATGGAGAAAATGCTTTGGTTGCTAGTTTGAATGTTGTGTGACATTATGTACCATGCCCTCAGGGAAATAGTTATAATTTGTATTTATAATTGCTATTGGTTCACCCCCAGCCATGAGCTGGGAACCAAGAAGATTTACTAGCTTCCTGACTAGAAGTCGAGCTTTTAGAGGCTTTACATGTAAGTAGAAAAGGAAGGACTTCTCTTAGATGTCAACACAAGACGTGACTGATGATTGAAAGAGAAGTGTAACATGAGGAGTCTCGTGAGTGAAAGAACAGGATGAAATTTGACATGCAGAAGATAGCAATTTCTTGAAGATCATTGAAAGTACTACCTTATTTGGTAAGAAATCCCATTTAATTTACCCTAATAAATTCCAGAAGTCTCAGGCTTTCTACATATGGGAACCTCTGCTATTACATGCATTTAATGTGACAGTTGTCTGAGAAAAAAAAATCTCTAGTTTTATAACCTTATCACTACTAGAATATGGTCACGTGTCAGAAACAGCAGTATAATGTCAAGTGATGACCACTGATGAAGGAACAGCTTTTTATAGTAATACTGTCATTCAGGTTGGAAGGGACCTTATGAGGCCTCTAGTCTGACACCCTGCTCACAGCAGGGCCAGGTATGAGATCAGACCAAGTTGTTCTAGGCTTGAACAGCTGGGTCTTGAAAGTCTCCAAGGCTGGAGACCATACAGTTTCAAGGAAATGTATCAGTACCTGTCTGTCTTCCTGTGCAATGAGTTTCTCCAAGTCAGGTCTGAACCTCGTTTCAATGTATGTCTCTCTTATCTCTTGTCCTCTGGGCCATGCACTACTGTGAAAAGCCTAATTCTCCTTGACCTTCTCTGCACTAATGATGGGCTGCTTTTAGTTCCATTCATATCATAATGTGTTAAGGGCTGTATTATCAGCTAAAGCAGCAAGGATTATTAGTTATACTGTAGAGATTAAATTAATAATTCTTTTCTGAGTGCACAGACAATCTATGAATAGATTTATCTTGATATAGAATTTTACTACCACCCAGTATTCAAAAAGAAATGCAATCTTTAGCAGCTTTTCTTTTTTGCCTTTTGCTGACTTAGAGTACAGTAGGAATGCATATGTCAGAGGCTGTTATTTTCTCTGACCTGATTAGAGGCAGTTTCAGATGTACAAAAATAAACCGAAGTACATAATTTTTCTCTGCTTTGTGCTTGGGTTGAAAGCATTAGCTAGTCCTGTATATTATGTGAAATGTAAAAGAATGTTCACTACCCTGAACAGTTATTTTTATTGACAGTGGAACAGAGAAAGTTAGACTATCTATGTGGTGTAATGCATTACCTGTGATGTAATTTATGTGGATAAAGAAATTGGTATGATTATTATTCTAGGGCATTTTTTATATCAGTAAGAGAAAACGACAAGTTGCCACTGAAGAACTTGCACTGTGTTTCGTAGTTATCTTCAAATCACTAGGAGTAGGCCAGAGTCTCATAACGAGATTATTCTCAGTTTAAGAACTCCCATGAAGACATAAGGAATGAGACAGATGATTGTCAATCACAGTTTGAGTTATTTATTTTTTTTAAAGGGGAACTTACTTCCAAGGATTAAACCCCCCCCCTTTTAATGTAACATTTCTTCATTTCACTTTTTAGAAACTTGTTTTTTTTTTTGCAGTGAAATTTTGAAGTATGAAGTTCATATACATCAAGGGCAAAAGGCAATAAGTACCATTTCATCTTGGTTTTAGTTTAAAAGGAGAGCATGTGTGTGTTTAACAGAGAATGCATTGGAACTTCTGCGCCCAGAGTTAATTTTAATAGGATGCCAGCAAGCTATCAGGTCTGCCACTGATAACAGCAATTATGCTGTGCTGCTTGCATTCTGGCTAGCATTAATATTTAAATGTATAAACCTTTCCATTATACTCTAAATTTACGATACAGAGCTCTGATGCAAAAACTGAAGGCAATTATTCCGTGGTACCAGTAGCCCATTTGTCTCTTTCACAGATCCATGAAGTTTTCTGTTGATTGTTGTGTCTAGAAATTAATTTTCGATTACCTGATTTTCTCAACACAGACTGCCAACTGTAATTCAAAGTCGTTCTTTTGGGAAATGTGTCTCCTTTCTGCAGATCCAGTGCATTTTCCCCAGGAGCTACTTTTTCCACACAACCACTTGGTGGCACTAGGCTTCTTCGGAATGACGGACGCTGCTGTAAAATGTGCCTGGCTTTGGAGTAGAAGGCTGCTCGATTTCTTGTTTAGTATGATAGCTAAGCCTTTTGATTAAAACATGGTTTATGTTTTCCTTATTTTATACAAATAGCAGTCGGATAATATTTGGAGAGCATTTAGGAGCAGCATGCCACTCTGCAGTGTAGAAAACCGTGTTGAGGCTTTGGGAAGAGAGCAAGCAGGGTTCTTCTGATTTCTCAGCAGGTGAAGCCCGTGGCAGGGAACCCTATTCGAGCTTTTTATTTCTGCTGATGCCACTGTCATAACCAGGGAGCTGTAACCCTGCAGTGCTAAGAAACTGGCAGTGCCTTGTCCTTGGAGCTGGGAAGGATATGGGATCTCTCAGGAGAAAAGAATCCTGATAGATAAAACACCATGGCAAGTGAAATCCTTATGCTGGAGCTCGGCAAGGTCGTGTGCCAAGCTTCAACTTTAGAGTTCTGTGATGTTGCCTGAGGGAAAGAGATGCCTAAGGGCTTTGGGCAGCTGGCAGGCTAAGGAGTTTTCTTGTGATGTGGAGGAATGCTTTGAGTGAGGCGATGGACAGGCCAGCTCAGCATGCTATTACTCTGCCTCTGTGAGCATCAACTGGCTGTAAAACAAATTTGCAGCTTTTTGAGTAGCAGAGTGAGAGTATCTAATTGTTCAGAGCTGTTGCTTAGTAGCAATGCAGGTACTGTATGGAGGGGAAAATAAAATCCTATTGTATTGAGGCATAACCGAGTTTAGATTTGGTTTCCTTTTTAGTATATGTTGTCTCAAGACATTTCAGAAAAGAATGATTTAGTAACAGATACTGTTCCCAAATGAAAAAGCTAAATTTCATGCACTGTGACATCATGGAAAAAAATATACTATGTGAATTTTCTTTGTTTAGTATTGCACTAAAGCATGGGGGTTTTCGGATTTTTTAGTATATAAACACTGCATTGAGATGCTGATTAAAGGACACCTTTGTCATTCTGCATAGGCATAGGATGCTGCAACTGAAGGAAGCCATTATGGCCGAGGCAGTTACAGCAATCCATTTTCCACTGGCTTTTGATGGTAGCAGATACAGTGTTTGAGTCTTACTCTTCCAAATACCTGCTGCTGCTCAGCTTCTGCATTATGCCTTTGAGACTGTCACTTTCCAGTTTAGTGAATATTGGTAAAGAGATTCAAAATTTATCATGGAAAGGACAAAATATGTTCTGCTTAGACATTGGGACGGCATCAAACTTACTCTTTAGGTAAGTAGGCTAATAAATTGTTTGTAAAAGTTCACATACTCTTCTACTGCAGAGCTGGGAAAAACTGTGCTGCATAGTACTGAACTCCATAACAGTCTTTACATGCGCTGGCTTTTTCACAATGATTGTGTTTGCTTTATGACTCCAGTAAGCAGAAAGACAAAAGCCCCTAATTTTTACTTAATCCAGTCTATATATGCATAATTAAGGCTGCAGAAGGGATGGGCTTAAATGTTTAATCAGATTTTTTTGCTCAGCACATTCAATATTATCTAATCTTTATGTAGCTTCTGCTGCCTGATTAGGGAATCTCTTTACCTCTGTACTTCTATTTTACATTAAAAGCAACAGCAACAGAAGAAGCTTACATGCAGAAAAACATCTTAAAAATAGGGATACTGACCAAGAAGGAACATGTCACTGTTTTGGATATGTGAAGATGTCTGCTAATCCTTGTAAAAAGTGGTATTGGAACCTGCTGACTGAAGTAAGGTTAGAACCTGGTTGAGAATAAGTAGTTTGTAGTTTTAACATCACTAATATTGGTATAGTGCAATTTGTGAACATTTCAAAATAATGTCAGTCTGCCAATTCGAAGACATCAAATACTTGCTGTTTCATACTTCAGCTTATTCTCTAAGTCCTGACTATATAGACATGGAAGACTGGTCTCACTTAAGAGACTAAGTTCTTTTTAGAATGAATTTGAAAATTGTTGTATGCTGAATGAGATTTTGTGCCAAAGTATTCTCTATATGGCTTTTTGTGATGAGCCTACTGAAGGTTATGATGATTTATCTTATTCATGTTCCGGGATGAAAACCTGATTTCAGCACTGAGTAGATCTGGGTTTCATTCCCACTTAGAGTGGGAATGAAACAGAAATTTTGTTATCTGAACCTATAAATGCCACTATCCCATTCAATTCAGGAGAGTATGTTTTACTTAATTCTGAAAGAAAATTGTAACTTACTCTGTGATCCTTTTAAAATCTAGACTATTGACCAAGAGGCTATCTTTTTTTAGGCTTCTTAACAATTTGCCTTGAGCACGTAGCTGTTAACAAATAATGAGAGCATTGATTCGATGAAAGGAAAAAAGCCCCAAACTGGAGCACATTAGACTATTAAATTAAAAATTTATTCCAATTAGTAGTGGGGGACTGCTTTCTACTGTAATAAATTAGGCAGCTGGGAATTAATGGCAAGTGAGAATCATTATAATGACAGCCTTCTTTTGGTTAAGATTTGAGAAAGTTTCTGGCAGTGTCACCATGACCTCAAAGAATTTAAATTGCTCTCTAGACTGAAGATGCATAAATGTTGATTAGTGAAAAAGATCTTGGGAGTACTTCCTAGCAGAACTGAGTCTTTCTGGACTGTCTGGGTCTAACTTGTCAGTGTAATAAGCTACCCATCTCCATTTTTTCAAGCACTGGGCTTGTCACTTGCTCAGGATGAAGAATTCTGTGACTTCATATATGATATTTAATGGCAAACCAGAGAGCCTTTAACAACCAAGTTGCTGATTCAGTGACTGCATTTTTTCACTCATTGTCCTTCTAAGCCAAAAATGGGCTATTTCTTTGCTATTCTGTATTATATGCACATTATTTCTGTTAAATTTATAGGAAAAATGGGAATTTTCAAAGAAACACAGCAGATACCATTTAAAAGCAAAGCCACACAGTGAATGGCAAGAATTGGAAAGAGAACTGGGGCTAAAACACCTGTAAGCAGAGTGAAAAACAAGTTTTGTGCTTTGCTTTGTGATAAACCCTATACCTAATGTTTTAGAATGTTGTTTTCTTCTGATCCAGACGCTGATGCAATCTCTACAATACTTGTATGACATTTGGGCCCCATATCCATGTATATATAACATTCCTTTTATGTAACATTATTATTTTAACTTCGCTGGTTGGAATGCATCAGCAACTACATTTTCTCAATCTGATAAGCCTGACATCAGTCTGATTTTTAAACTGCTGTATTGACTCAAATTTCTGAAGGATTGGATGTCCTGTGAGCAAGTAACAGTGTGTGAGGCAATTAACATTGCTAAGGGTTGTGTTGTACTTAAAATGAACTGTGAGTTCATTGCCTTAGAAAGGGAATCATCTTCAGCCTCTTTAGGCTCTGAAACAGTGAGAAAACTAGCGCTGTTGTTGGGATAGGCTGGACAAACAGGAGTGCCCAAAAGCTTTAAGCTAGGCTAATTATCTTCCCTGGTATTAGTTCAGGTGTGTTATACCTCTCCAACAGTGTTGTGTTCGCAGGCCTTTCTGCTTTGTTCTGGCAAGGAGATCACCCTCTTAATAGCACACTGACTTCATCAACAGATAATTTTTTGGAGGGGAGCAAATGCTGTGAGACAACCAGATTCTGTTGGTTGTCCCTAGTTGTGGTTGGCATGGTGAGTGGCAGCTTTGGTGCAGTTTTGGTCATCTCTGAATTTGGACATAACAGCCAGGTGGACTCTGATACCCACATACAGTGTTCTATTCTGGGATGCCTGGGATGCCAAATTTTTCTGTGCAGGTGAAGTACCTGTGTAAATCATGGGATAGAATTGGACACTGTTTCATAGATATTGATGCTGTTCTTCCATTCTGAGGTCTAGAGCCAAATATTTGTTAGAAGATGAGGCACATGTAGATACTGAAAGAGATAAATGCCTTAAGCATCAAAGAGTTTTGAAAGTACAGGGGAGAGGTAACAAATCCAGTCAAATGGCTGCATTGCAGGATTTCCAGCAAGTAGTTGTGGTTTCTGTCTCTGCAATTTTGATAACTCTCCAAGATGGGGTGTTGCATTTTGTGTTGCTGCTGTTAGTCAAAGCTTATAACAATTTGCCTTGCTTCAAGTTCCTAATTCTCTGCCCATTCAATTGTGATAATAAAAAAAAAAATCCCTTTTCTCTGGACGAATAATTGACATTACACTTTTTCTTCCAATAAAAAAGAAAAAAATCTAAACAAAAACCAAACCAAAGAAAGTGGAGAAAATATGCAGTAGTGGAAAAATGTGATTTGAGCAGAAGAATTTCTCAAAGAATGCTATAAACCTCTGTTTACCAGAGCAGCTGTAGGCCAAAGTTGCCATGGAAACAGAAAGAATTCAAGTAATATTAGCCATAGAATATCTATTATATATTGCATTAATGACACTATATGAAAGGGTCACTTGTGGTTTCATTTACAAGGATCACTTTTCAATGATTTATCACCAATATTAGAGGCTAGAATTTAAAATTAGAAATGGAAGATTCAGTCTTAATTGGTTTATAATAATATTGGGAAGGAAAAAATTATTTATTTAATCATATGTCTAGAGAGTTTTGAGTTTTTGTTATGCAGAAAGTTGTTAGTCTTTTCTTAGAAACAAATAATGCTCAAGCCATAAAACAGATTATCCTCACTTGGCATCCAAAAATGCTGACTCCAGCAGTATAGCTGATGTAACTAGAACTGGAACATTCTTTTGTTTGCAAGAAAAATCAATCAGTTCTTGAGCTTGGTAAGTACTTGTTTGGGGAAAGGAGCTTGAATTCAGCTGTGTCTGCCACATGACTGTGGGTGATGCTGGATTGTGGCAATAGGTGAATTGTTCTGATGTAGTTTGTCAGAACAATGATATGCTTTAGATAAGAGTTTGACACAGGAGTGGTAGGGGTTTGTCATGACTATAAATACTGAGGTTCTCCCTCTTGTATCCCTGATAGTAAACTTTTCTCTTTTTAGCACTCAGGTTCTCACTACTTCTATGGTTATATCCTTTTTTCCTTCTCCTCTCTGTACCACTAGCTGAGAAAAGGCAGAAATAGAATTGGAGATTCCTTAGGTGTCATAAAGGAAATTTTGACCCTTTAAATGTTGACTGAAGCACTGACTTGGATGCTTTCAGGACACAGACAAAATTTCAAGTGACACAAGGTTTAGATGTGAGTTATGTTTGTAATTTGAGTGGTTTTGGAAAAACATAACTGACCAATCCATGTGCTGTATAACCTGTTGGACACTGTTTAGATGTACTCACATCTCTAAGGTATATACAAATTAGCTCCACAGAGTGGTCTAAATTATATCCTATATAAATGCAGGATAGAGGTACTCAAGGAGCTTTTTCTGTGTTTGACAGAAAAATCTGGCAGAAGTGTAGAAAAATTTCCCAAAGCTGTGTTCTGATAATGACTGCACTAGAATGCTTGCATAACGCTTTGCCTATTACAAAAACTGTAAAAACATTAACTAATCCACAAAGCAGATTACATGTTGCAGATGTATCCCTCTGCTGAGAGGAAAGCATATGTGTGAGTGAGGAGGGAAAAAAAATCTATTAAAGGAGGCTTTATTTGATTCCTTTAAGCTTTATTGCATTTCTTTGACTGTATTTTCATACTTTCTTAAGAGTGTTTTTTTTTCATAAGAAATTAATGAAATTGCATATTGATGTATGAAAAGTGTATACACCTTTTTGAACACAGAAAATCCTATTGTTGTGGTTCTGTTTACCATCAAAGTGAATCTCAACACTCTAAAATTATTTGAAAGAGTGGCAGTCATTCAGCAAAGCACCTCTTGGAGAGTTTTTTCCTTTTTTTCACAGATAGAATTCTCAGGCTTTCTGCTGCATGGAAGCTTTAGCACATTATCAGTGTGGCTTTAAAATTCTTGACAAATAATGAATTCAGGGTTAAGTGACTACTGTCTTTTATCAGGTCTGTCAAGAGCTGATCCTTATCTGGGGTTGACTTGAACATGGATCTAGAATGCTATGATAGGTGCTTAAAATTGCTTAAATTGGCTTAAAATTGTTTAAAATAAAGACTTAAATGCTGAGGCCACCTGTTGCCTCCCAGCTCTCTACAGAGTTCTTTATTTGTGCCTGTGTTGCAGGTGTGTGTGTGCACATACCTGTATATGTGGATGAATTAAAGATGGCTGCTGAACTAAAAATGGCATTGTTTAGGAGTTGAGGAACAAGGCCAGTCTTGCTGGATTGGTCCTTGCCATCGCCCTCACTAAGTCTGTGGACGCCAGGCTCTGCTCTCTCAGGTGTTGGAAACTGGATCCAAAATGTGCTGCTTCTTCCTTCCTCATTTTTGCGCACTGCTCCTTGATGGCCTTGTCCTTACCAGCCTCCACTCCGAAAGGAAAGGGACTTCATCCACCTCTCCTATAGGTCATCTAATTTTTGGAATGAGGACTAGTTCTCATTCCATCACTTGTCTCTCTCCTGCCTGTTGTACCACCTTTGTTACCATCTTTCTGAGGTTTTTTGTGTGTTTTCCTACACGGTTTGGGCAAATATGTCACTATTCTCTGTTTGAGTCTTTGGAACTGTGTGTTATTCATATTCCTGTGCTTAGCAGTGTTACAAAATACTTTGGTCTTGTTACCAGTTATACTATTGGTGGCTTCCCTGTGCTACCCAAACACTGGCTACTGCTCCTCTATTTTTGACTGACACTGTGGCAGGACAGGAGCGTGGGCAGGTCCTGTTCCTGCCACCAGCAGTGCTTGGGTTGGCTGTATTCCCCTTATGTGGCTCCAGGGAGCTGGCTGGATCTGTGGCACAAGGGGCCCTGCCTGGGTGAGTGCCAGCTTGAGACCTGTTGGGAGAGTCCATTAGCTGTAATCGCTCAGGCAAGAGGAGCATCACTGCAGACATTGATTTAATGCACAGGGAGAATCAAAAGGGCAGAAACAGCAATCAGGTGGGAAGTGCTGCACTTCCCTTACACGGCCAAAGGAGTGCATGCAGAAAATATTTTGAAGAATAATCTGATGGATCTGAGCACTCTACTTAGACTGTTCCCTCCACTCCTAATTTTCTGTCTTTGGTTCTTAAGGGCACATTAATTTATTCTATAACTGGATTTTTACATGTTAGCTATAGAAGATGTTCTTACCAAACACGGCAACATTTATTTTTTCTTTTCAAAAATCTTCACTTTATTTGTGTAGGGAATAATATGCTTTTTGGGTGGTGCTGTTCAGGAAAAGAGAACTGTTTTAAGCTGCTCTTGGTGTGTGAAAGTAATCCGTAGGCTTTACACTTGATGCAAAGATTTTTAAGCTTTTGGCAGAGATTCTATGTTTTTATAAGTTTTTCTGTTTGCTGGATTTCATGTACTTTCATTTTCCCTTTGAAGTGTGTGGGAGAGAGCAGAAGGGGAAGTGCTTCATTATGTCCATGAATTATTCAGGTACAGTTCTAGCAGCTAACATTACTTTAAATAGCTCAAGGTCTTTCTTTTTCCTTGAGTATGTCTCAGTTTTCATTCTTATGCTGATTGTCTGCCATATTCCTTTGTTGAACACAATTCTGATGAAGTACTATCCTTCGGCAATCTTTAGAAATCATTTCAGTCTTGAAATAAGTATTTAATTCTGTTCTTCTCCAGCATCAGATATTCAGTGACCCTCAGTTGATACAGGTGAATTGTCATACATGTGACTTTAAAAAAAAAATCAAATTATTCTCCCTAGAGTGTGTTTTCTATGTACTCTTGCAAAGGCATTGATCTCAAATAGCCTCCCACATATATTTCTACAGTGAAGAAAAAAAGGAATATATAATATTAAATATTAATATACTGTTATACTCTGAGAGGAATTTTATAAACCACATTTAGTACATCATTTCAGCGGGGAGTCATGAACATTAACTCCTTACATTTTGGAAACAGTCTTCCCTCTCCCACCAATAATATATGAAAATCTGTGTTTAGAAAATAGTTAAGAACAATAACGCAGAGGAAGACAATTAGAAAGATGTCTAAAGGTCAGCATAAGAGGAAAGGAAAGCAAAACAGAATCTAAAGTGGGTTGAAAATTCTGTTCTTGTAGTTGTAAAAATATCTTTGAAAATCCAGTGATGGCTGCATAATCATGCAAATGAGACCCTTCTGGGGGGGGGAAAAGCGTTAAGAAATTATTCCACTGGGGTTTAGGGTTTACCTGATACAATCGAAAGAGGCAGTGGGGCAGAATTACAGACAGTTGAGGAAAAATGTATCTGTGTGTGTGTGTACAAGACTCAGGTTTCCAGGAGGGATGCCTGTGGCCAAATCTCAACTGCTCAATTTAAGTTGCAGCAGCAGTAGGAATTCTGCAAGGCAAGCATCAGAGGAAGTGCAGTGACAGAAGTGTCAAACAGTGCAAAGCTTGATCAAAAGATCCATTAAAGATTGAGATGCAATCAATATGTTCATGTTCATGACAGTAAGGTTATAGCAATGTATTTATAACCAGAGTTAACTTGTGTATATTTTCTTCAGCTATGGATGTACTTGAGAGAAATGTTTTTGAACTGAGTAATTGCAAACATGCTAATGCTTCAGTCTTGTAGCTTAAGTTACTTACTGGTCTCAGGTTCTCACAGCCCTTGAACAATCTCTGAGCAAATAGTCAAGATTTTGTTGCAGTAACACAATACAGCAATGAAATGGAAATCTCAATCTGTGTAAAAGAACCTGGAAATAAACTGGAAAATGCAAGGCCTCAGATTCAACCTGTGTGGGAACCAAAAACACTGGTCAGAAAAAAAATATTGCATCCTCTTGCTCAGCAAAACAAGATTTATCAGGGCTGAATCTTTCTCAAGATTACCACTATAGCACTTGAAAGATAGCCAAAAGTTGTTTGAATATCATGTTAATTAGAATGAAATTACAAAATAACGGATACATCATTCTTAAAATGCTGGTAATGACAGAGAATCTGTGTCTGGAGCCTCTGGGACCTTGCTGTTACTTGATCATTTCAATTGTTCAGAAGAGCAAGAAGTCTAGAATAAAGATGTGTGAAAACATGAAGAAATGAATCTTTTGAATTGGTGCCACTGATTACAGGCTGGTTCAAAAGGGGACATTTGTTACCTAAACCAAATTATTAAACTTGCTCTTTTTCTATTGGTTGTAAATACTCAGTTCTGCATGAGTTTAGCCTCCTTGGTTTATATATATTGTGCAATTAATACAGTTTTGCTTAGTCCATGTGGAAGTACGTTGCTTAACACAATAATATACATTAGTGCTTTTGCATATTCCTATGTGTGTTTTATTGCCATTTTTAAAAAGCAGAGTAGACAATTTTAGAGGACTAAACTGTAGTTCTATAAGCAGTAATTTGACTAGGTATTTATATGTGTAAGTTAGTTATTTGGAATAATAATTAGAAAAAAAACGTAGTAAAGAAGCCTTCATAAAGAGATGTTATTTGCTATTTATTATTTAAAGCCCAGTGGTAAATTTGAGACCTATTTTCTTGGGTATTTTATATATATTTACTGCTAAAGCTGTTGTTATTTATTCCAGCTTTCAAACTCATTTGTAGTGTTGTCCTCTGAACTGATTAGGTATAAAAATAATTCAATACTTGGCTGTTCTGGAAAGGGACTAAAATTTATGTGTTATTCACTGGATTTCGAGTTTCTGTTCTTAGGAAGAGAAACTCGGAAGAGAGAAAGGAGATAAGGAGGGTACTAAGGTGTATGAAGTTGTGACTAGGCCCAGACTAAGTTGAGTACCATTGAATTCAGTGAGTCCTGTGTAAGATACCAGTTGGATGAAAATCGCAGTTTGTACTTCTTGTGGTTGCTGAAAGAATTTAAAATACGAAATTTGTTAATAAGAAGTTACTGATGCCTTGAAATATTCTTAGATGAGCTTTCTGTTCTGCTTGCAGCCATTATTGGTTGTCAAACACATCCTGAACCATTGTACAAATTCGTGCTGTTTAGTCTGCGTTTGAAACATTTAAATTATTACTGCTGAATTTTTGTGTGAACAGAAACTTCTTAAAATAACAGTGGTAGTCCACCAAGTCAAAGGTGGAAAGTATGGTTGGCAAACTGAATTTATTAGTTTTTAAACTGGTTGCAGGCTGTGTTGACCAGGAATATCTGAGACATGTGGGCAAGTGATTGTGTTCATGTGCTCTTCTCAGAGGTTATGGCCTATTTCCAGATTGACTAGAAGAAAAAAGCACTGTCATGTTAATTTTAAGTCTATTATAAAGTCAAAATGGTAGCAGAAGTCAAGCACAGCCTGGAAGTAGGAAGGATGTCTTAAGGCTTCTGAAGGGCTGTTAAAGGGTCAATAAAGAGGTTTTTGCTGCAAGATTGTGCCTTAACTGAATGGTTTGCCTCTTAAAATAAATAAAAGGTATGCTGCCCTAAATGGACAGCAAATGGTTCCTTGAGACCTTGATGAAAGAATCTATTTCTTTATGTAGCAAAGTCTTGAAACTATTCACTTGGAGTGCTCTTTAGGGCTTGGTCTCTCTCTTATTTTTTTCATATTGTGTTATTTTTCAAAGACTGCTGTGGCAGTGGTGAAGGGAAGAATGGGCAAAGGGTCAAGAGATATTAAACTGTAAAGGAAATGACAAGTGTTGCTAATTGTCATAGAAACAAAGGAGTAATGAATCCTGGTGAGGAGGCAGAGGAGTGGAGGTTGGTGTGCTCTCACAGCGGTATTGCTGAGCTGTGCTGTGACATTAGGCAGGTCATTCTGAGAGCTCAGCTCTCTTATTTTCTAATTATATGTTTTCAGAAAATATTACTTACTTAGAACAGCCTTGGGAACCTAACTAATGCTCTCCACTTGGGGTGGGCTTTTATGTGTTCGTGAGTTTGTTTTTAGTTTGTGCCCATGGCTCTGCCCACAGATGAGCCATCAGAGCAGAGAATTGGCTGGACTGCCATCATTGATGTCCTTGAAGGTGGAACAGCCCTGTCAAGCCCCTGTTCTTGCCATGATGGGCAGTAGCTGCTCTAATTTGGTTGGTCCCAGTCCTGTGAGTTGTCTCTTTGTAAAGAGCAAGTGAACTCCTGGGAACAGGGAGACTACTTCCCTGGAGGAGGTACTTATGAAAGAATAAACCTGGAGGACTTTTCTTTGTCACTTTAGCTTGCCTGCTCTTGTTGGTGCAGTTGAAGAGGCTGTAGGAAAGGGAAGGCAAGGGGGTCACAGATGCTCTGGGAGGGCAACTGGGAGCCCTCAGCTCAGGTGCACAAGAAGAGATGTTGCTGTGTAGAGCAGAGTGTACATCAGCCTTGCAGAACAGAGAGAACAGATGGAGTGTAGTTTGCCTCCACTCGCAGTGTTACTCAGGTAGTGAAGAACTTCCTGAAAAGCAGCAATAAGCAGGAGGAGAGTTGAATACAAACTTTTTCCTTTTTGTCCCTCTTTCATGGTTCTTCGCCTCTTCAGTTTAGAAAATTGTAGTTCTGTTTGTGTTTGTTAATTCCAGATCAAATGGAATTTGTTTCTTGATGAAGGCTGTGAGTCACTATATTTTTGAAGGCAACCTCCCAGGATTTCAGACAACACATAAATTACTGCACAAGATGTAGGAGATGCTCAGTTAGCATGAATTCACTGCTCCTTTCTAGTAAAGCTTATCAAATAATGCTCAGCATTAATATCCATGTATATTCAGTTGGTCAACTTTAACATGGATTTACAAGAATTTTAAGGTAAAGAATGAACATATGTACCTAGACCTTTTTACCTTGTGTCTCTACTAGTATGAAAAGCTTGTAGCTGTTGCTTAAAAATTGCAGGGATTGTTCTTCTGGATGTTGTCACCAAATTTTTTTGTTACCTTGAAAAAATTATATATAAACAAAGGATGTTGTACATTCTCTGAGTTTAATATACCATTTGATTAAGCTTGAGTGCATAATAGCACCTAAATTTAAAAAGGGAGCAAAAATACAGTAACAATATTAGCAATGGTTTCTGTATCTCATAAGAGGTTTCTTGTGCTGATGGTAAGTCAGGGAAAGAATCCAAAAAAAGGCCTTATGTTGCCTGTGTGTTGTTTGTGAAAGAATAGAAAACAGAATTTGAAGAAAAAATTACTGCAAAGTTTTTAATAGGTGCAAGTGGTGAGTAGCAAGGAGAGGTGACATCTGTTGTGGTGGGAAAATACTTTAAAGAATTAGAAGGAACGTAAAAAAATATGGCTGGAACTGAAGTCAAGAAGGGCTTTTATTATTTAATGTATACTACTGTCGTATTTCTCTACTTTCTATACTGCAGATTGCTATGCAGAGATGTCCCAGACAGTTCAATGCTTTGGGATGACAACCTGGCCTCTTTCACTCTGATTTGCTATGTTACATTAGTGTTGGGAGCATGTGCAGTGTGTAGGGTGCCAGCCTCCATCCCGTGCAGCATCTAATGACTTACTTGCGTGTGGATGGACTGAGGAATTGAGCCCTGCAATATTTTTTGTTGCTCAGCAAATAAAATGCCAGCTGGAGAAGGCATTGTATTAGCTTTGATTAGGTGTTGGTGACTGTGGAGAAAATCAGTGTATTACTAGGTCAAAAGAAATGACCATAGAGTAAAATACACATGGGAAGAAGATGGAGAATTACTATTCCTGTCTGTAAACCTGTGAACTTGGCCTTATATAAGACTTGGCAAACAAAATTAATCACCTAATGGTAATGGGGACTTAAGCAGCTACACTTAAGAGTCAGATTTCTTCTCTGTCTACATAAGCCTTTGCCACCCACATAAATACTTAAAAATTCACGAGTTGATAATTCATGCCTCAATTCCCTGTTTATGCTAAATTTGTGTCTCTTTATCCTTTGAATCAATAGAACAATAAATCTCTCTTCAAAGTATATTGGTAAGAGCAGGCAGTGCTTAGAATTCCAAAATGTAATAAAAAACATACACTGATACTTTTGTATTGTGCTAAAAATAATATTTTTATTCTTCATAAAAAGTTATGATTAAACTTGCAAAGACACAAAACCATTACTGAACAGCTGAAAAAAGTTAGGTAGATGGTATTTCTTGTACATCTGGGGATTTTTGTGAAATATTTGAGATCCTCTAAAAAGAGAATTGTGTCAAACATGTTTCAACTTGGACAGCTGTTTCATTCTGTTTCTCACCGGTCTAATGGAAGCCGAAAAATTTTCTCTAGCTCCTGTTTAAACATGTTTTCCAGATCTGATTGGAAATTATTTTGTGCAGAACAATTTGGCTAAAACATCCATCTAAATGCTTCTAATGGTTTGCTTTTTTTTTTTTTTTTTTTAAAACCTGTACTAGGATGTTTTGAATAACTTGGGTTCCTGTGAGTTGGATGAAGATGACCTAATGCTTGACTTGGAGTTCCTGGAAGAGCAACATCACCATCGTACTGGTAAGTCAGATAAATGTTGTCTGTCTTCAGTGAGGTATTGTTATTCTAGAAATATAAAGCGAATATGTTCGGTACAATTACTTGGAAATAAAAAGAAGTCATTTTCTTGGAAGGAGGAGAGTGGTATTCATTTTTTAAAGTTACTTCTAACTGTATTTGTAATTAATCAGAAAAATGCTGTTTACACAGTACTTGGACTTCATATGGTCAGTAATGAAATGGAAGTGATTTTTACAGCTGCAGAATTTCAGTACCAAGGGCAAACCCATATGTTTTTCTAAATACTTAAAATGACTGCTGCCTACCTCAGGCACTTAGCAAAAGAGCATTGGTGGAATAATTGTGATCATATTTGTGTGTGCCAGAATGACATTCTTCAAATAAAGAAGGTTTGGCTTGAAGCATGAGTGTAACTTGATGGTTTCTCTCATGGTTGGTTAAAGCCTTGTTGCACTGCCTTGATTAATAGCAATAAGCTGTTGCTATATGCCTTGTTTACTACCATTTTATAATAGGATTATGCAAGGTAAATGGTGGGACCTGTAATGAGGGATGCTGCATTTCCTTTGGCTGGGATGTGGGACAGCAGGGCCTCATCTATGAATAGAAGTCCTGCTAACTCAGCAGGGTTTGGAGAGTCTTCAAACCTATGTGAGACTTGTGCTTGATCCCAGGTAGAGTTCTGAGTTTGTACTCTGCTGTGATGCTGTATTCTGACAGTGCTGTGCTTTTAAGCACAAGTGATTCTCACCTTCTCTTTTACCTGCTGTTCCCTGATCCCAGTTTCCCTGTTCACCCACATAGGTAGTGCACATTCTTTGCAGACTCATGTGGAAGTGGGATTTTTATGACCGGTATTGGCTGATGCCATCTTCAGTTCTGGTCCCTTCTTAGATGCAAATTTAGCAATGGTTACAGATAAACTGCTTGATTGTGCTCCTGTTTGAAATTTTCTGTGTATGATTATTCTGTGAACATATCTGAATTATCTCTATGATGATTCTGTTTAACCATTGTACTGTGCTTTTTAAACCTCTTTGCATATCTACTTATAGGATGAAGCATCTGTTTTCTTCGGTAGAGAGTATGGAGGGTTGCAACAGTGATATGTGCATGATCATGGTTTACTAAATTATTGGAAGCTGGGATGCAATAAATGAACAGGAAAGGCCCTTTCTAACCCATTCTAAATAGTACTGTTAACTGTTTACAGAAAGTTGAATGATGGGTAAAGAAATGTGGTTTCAGAAAGCTTCAAAAACAAACATTGCATTTTATAAGAAATCATATGGGGTTCAGTGTTATTTATTCCCTGGACTGCTTGGAAATGTATTTACGGGCAGAACTGTTTTCCATAAGCAAACTTCCCTAATGCGTTGCACTTGGCCTGACCTTTGTTTTCCTTCTTTTTTTTTACAAAGCACTGAGTTAACAGTGCAAGAAAAGTTATGTCCAGTATATGATTACAAAGATTTTGTAGCAGCTTCTAGAACAGCTAAAATAATAATGTCTGAACGACATACTTGATAGAGAAGTAATTAAGATGGAGGTGTGATATGACACATAATCTTCCTGCTCTTGGCTCATTACCCAGAGCAAATGAGATCCTTTTAAAACAGAGATCTACATTGTCCTCTGAAGAATGGTGGTCATTTCTATTCTGAGCAATAATGTAGAGACACACACTACACATTGATTTTAAACACAAATGTGTTTATTTTAGTAATATTTTCTCTTTGGTTTTATTTGTTTGGTGGTGAATCTAGCTGCAAAAAAATTTAGGATTTCCGTAGATGTCACTGTTTTTTTAAGTCATTCACTTGGGAGAAAGATTTGGAAAGATAGAGCCATAGTACAGAGTTGACTCAATTTCTCCAAATAAAGCTGATGTCTTTATGTTGCAGGAGGATCTGGCACAAAATGGTTAATGTGGTTGTAAGTCATCATCTTAATTTGTGTTAAGAAATCCCTTTTCTGATTCCTCTGTTAAGTTATGGCCAACTTCCAGGATTTAAGACTTTTCAAGAAAAATTCTTTACAGTAATTCCAAGTCAATCTGTTCTCTGTTTTCATTTCTGGGCTTGCTTTTTTTTTTTTTTTTTTTTTTTTTTTTTTTTTTTTTTCTTCCAAGAGGCATTTCTATTCATACCTAAATAGAATTCTTCTAAATTTCTTGAATTAAATTTTATTATTATATATTTTTGATACATTTTTTTCTGCAGGCACTGATCAAGTGATCGCGTTGAAGACATAAGCTAATTTAATGCTGAGCTTTACACTTTATAAACTCATCAGATTGAAATTGATCAAATTTATGCACATATAAGCTCTTTCAGGTAATTGGGAGGCAATATGTGTTTTTCAAAAGATTTTTAATTTGCCCGCTTCAGAAACAAGAAGACAGCAGATTGCACATGGAGGATGAGCCAGTACTGTTACTGTAGAATATATTATTGTAGTGGAATTTGAATTAAACCAAAGGACTGTTTAATTCTTCTAGTATGTGACTGGCCTGAAGAGTAGATGATTTTGTGTAATTTTTGCCAGTTGCAAATTTGTTGAACTCTTTGTAAAGGCTTCTTTGAAATGATGGGCTTGAGAGTTTGCCTATGGCTCGCTTCAGTAAAATTCAGTCAAGACAATTGCAGACGTACAGATTTGTGAGCTTCCTTTAGTTAGAGGTTAGACAGATGTGCTATCTCTTCTATAGAAAATTCAGCCCTATGTTATGTCAGCTTTACATGTTGAAGTCAACTGAGAGTTAATACATGTGTTCTTAGTCTGTTATCAAAATAAAGGTATTCATGAGTATAAAAATACTGCACAAAATGCTGCTTTTTGAATGGAAACATTAAAATTATGTTCTTCTGGAAGTCAAAGGTATTAGCAGTACTATGACTATTTGTAGTACAGTAAAAATCCTTTTGATGTTCTACGTACTGATGCCAATTACAGCATTTATTTAGTTAAAGCCATCAGTCCTAGAGCCATATTGTCATTCACTTGTGCCCCATTTGACTCTTGATAAACAATTCTGTGGGGAATTACTATGGGGAGAAAATGTTCCAAGAGAAGCTCTTTAACAAATTGAAATACAAAAAGGTACAATTGAAAATTAGTCAATTCTGTCATCATTTGTTACAGAGGGATAACTAAAGAATAGCTAGGATAGAATAGCTATTCTTTAAAAAGCTATGAAAATTTCTAATGACAAATTACATGAATACAAGGGCTAACATCACATTTCTAACTTGAATATGAAAAATTATGCCTTCATGAGGAGGCTGTATACATCAGGCTGTGATATTTAGACATAATGATTCTGAAGGGTACTGCCCCAGTTAATAAATACTGTTGATGAGCTGATTAATGGCAAATTGAAAAATTCTCTTAAATGTCATTAGGAGCTCCAGTTTTTTAGAGGTATGCTAGTTAAGACAAGATTTACAATAGTTTCTACTTTTAGCTGCTGTAGTTTTAAAGAACAGTATTTCTTAGTGTGAGAATATGTCTTCAACTTTGTACTGAAGCTTACAGTATAATAATTTAACAAAATAATTGTATTGTATTGATCTACCATTGTTTTAGTGAACATTTATGAATAGAAAATAAGATTATATTGGAAAGATTTCTAGGAGAATTTGCTATTAAGTTTTCAAGTGGAGCTACAAGCCAACTGGTAGAAATGAAATGGTCCAGAAAGTGGTATGCTATGTTAATTAAAACATAGAAAGGAGAAAGAGACAAAGATCTGTTACCTCTTTTGTTGTTCATGGTGGTTTTTATTTATTATTTATTATTCCAACTCATGTTTTACTTGTGTTCTTGTTCTGTCTTCTCAGCTTTTCCCTAATGAGCTGGTTGCCCTCAAGTAGCATCCTCATGAAAGGAGGTTTCTGCAAAAATATGTTATAAATTCTTTTGGGTACTAACAAATGAAAAAATATCCCTAACTTTTTCTCTAACCATACTACAGAAAATAAGGAGACACCTGCAAACCTCAGGCAGATGCTTCTACTTTGGACAGAGATGTCTGTGCTTTGCTGGTCTTAGCACAGCTTTAGAAGTCAGGAATTCCCTCATTTCCGACTTCCTCTCTGTGAGTTTACTTCTTTAATTTACTACTCTTGCTTCTGTTTTTAAAGGCTGTATTGTTGAGACAAAAAACATAAGACAGAGACATTTTATTATCTCACCTAACACAATTGCTTTAAATTTAATAAAATAATATTTATATAGTTCTTGGTGAGTGCAGAGCACTACTGCATACAAATTCAAAATATTAATCAATGTGATTTGCCGAGAGGTTTGCATACTGTTCTTAAGCTGGAATGCTCAAAATGAAGCATACTATGACATCTGTGATGAGTCTTGAGGGTGCCTTTTTATTAATCTGAGTAAATTAGACTTTTAAAATATGCTACAGCTTTGATTTCCGGTTGTAAAATAATGAAGTCAGTGGATTCTATAGCGGGAAATCACTGCAGGTTTATAGAAAGTGACAGCATTAATTTAACTTCATTCATTTTCCTTTTCCCTCATGAAACATGATGTGTTTGATTCCAAGTATTGATTATTCAAATGTATGAGGAAGACCTTTTTATTCGGTGATTCTTGAATATATTCCCCGCTGCTTGTAATGTGCATGACTTGTGTGCTAGTGTTGTGCCATAGCCTATTGAAAACCAAATGGTTTAATGTGGTTGGTGTTGTCACTAAATCAGGACTGCAGTATATAGCAGCCTTTTCTGAAAGTTCACGAGAGCACAGCTATGCAGGAGCTTTGGTAATCCCTTAAGTATTTGCCATGGGTGGGATAAAACAGGTGCCCTGCATCCTCCTACAAGGATGTGTGTGTGTAGCTGGGATTTGCAGCGAGTGGTCCAGCTCAAAGCTGGGGGACGGCTCCTGGTGCTGAATGTTAAGCACACGCTCCTGTCTGTTCCCCATCAGGCTCCACGCTATGCAGTGACTGTTCATGGGTGTGATATTGATTAGCTGTGTACCCAGTCTGGCCTGTGCATCCATCATGTTGCTGCTGGAAATGCTTGCTGAATAGTTTTGAATAATACCGCTTGCTAAAATTTTTGGGAGAAATTTGTCTTTGGCCGGTGCTTCAGCTGTTTTGGATTAAATACCACAGCCTCAGCTGAAAAGCTGTGACCCAGAGTATACATGAAGCATAGTTACTTCACCCAGCATATTTCAGAAATGCAATTATTTATCTCATTTCTTGGGGGTAAAAAAGTGGAATTATGAAATTTTTTATGAGTATGAAACTTTATAATCCATCAGAATATTATTTAGCTATTAAAAAAACAAACACTTTCAGAGATGGAACACATTTTTATCAAACCTAAGTTAAAACCATGTCTGTCAGAAGCATTTTAAGTGCGTTCTTAACTCTGTGGTAATACGTTTTGGTTCTTGTTCAAGGTTTATGAATGAAGTGACAGATTACAGCATGGGTTTTGCAGACTGAGGGGAAGGCAGAAGGGGTTTTGAGGTGGATGCACAAAAATAGTTATGTAAATGTAAAATTAGAGTCATTCATTATGTCAGTATATAGTCTTTTAGTAATGTCAATGCATTAGATATTAGCAGCCTCACAAAAAAAGCACAATGTACTTGTTTTTTTCAGGAAATAAAAGTCTGGCATTTGTATAGTATTTCTTTTAAATCCAGCTAGATCAATTGCCATCAGTACCCAGCCAAACTGAATTGTTGGTGTAATGACCTAGTGATATTAATTAGGTAGTCGCTGAGTTATTTTGAATGTGATGAACAAACTTTTAAAATTTTGTGGTGATTTTAGAGTTCCTCCTGTGTCTTATTAATTCAATGTATTAATTATTTTTATTAATTTTTTAGTAGGCGGTAGGAGTGCTGAGCTGTGATGAAACTCCTTTGGTTTTTTGGTGGGTTTTTTTTTTTTGACCAAGAGTTTGTCAGTGCAAGGAAAGCAATTTTTTCAAAGAATTAAATTTGCTTTTAAATTGATAATAGGAAAAAAGTCCCTAAGTATGCATTTTTATCAAACAGTTGCTTAGAACTAGAGTGGAAATACTTAAGTAATTTGAATGAACTGCTTTGTTCATGAATGTGTTGTTGGCAGCAGATTGTGTTTCTGTGTTTACAAACAATGACCTATTTTAATTTTTAATTGGGACTGGACACTCAGCTTCTTGAGCACTTCTGAAACCCTCGTCATTGCCAAATGGAATCTTTTAGAGTTGTATGTGTTACAGATCACGCTAAACTAGAGCAGCATTTCTTTAGATTTTAGATGTTTCGAATGTGTAATAGTTTGTTTTATACTTAAAGGTTGTGAACAGAATAAAGATTATGACAGTAAAGTAATAGAGAACACTGTGTCTCTGCCAAAGAGCAGGTTTAAATATTGTTCAGCTAATTAGCATCTTGCCCTGTGACTACAAATTTTGGATAATAAGGTAATAAAAAAGTAAGCAGTACTAATAATGAACAAAACAAAAAAGTGATGTGTTAACTATATCACTATACAGATATCCTAGTACCAGTTAAAAGGAAAAGCTTGTGTTAGTTTTCAGTTTTGCAAGAGAAAAGATCTTGCTGAATAAATGCCTGCAATTCCTCCATCAAACTTCTTGTGGTGAAGGGAGAGCGTCACAAGCCACAACTGTGGCCAGCCTGATTTCACAAACATACCTGAATTCCAGCATGGATTTGAAGTATGGAGTGGAAAGTCACATGCCACTATATCCATATATATGGTTTCCATATATCTAGAAAAAGTTGTATCAGAGGGATTTTTTTATATTTTTGGAATGACCTACTAAGCTGCACATTTTCCCCTGAAGCATTGTTTAATAAAGATTGCACAGTGATGGACTAACTTAAGGTTTCCAGGGAATAAAAAAAAAAGTTTGGCATCTTCTAAACTCTTCTAACCATGATCTACAGCTTCTCAAAGAGCACTGTGCATGGAGGAAAGGGATTTTTGCAGGGTTTGCAAGTGAAAGTATGTGTGGCAGTATCAAATAAACAGAGCATATTTGTGTTAGTCACAAAAAACCATTGCAAACTTGTGACTAGGCCTGCCTTAGGACACTGGAAGTGTAAACTGCTGAGAATAATAATAATAATAAATAATGAAGTTAGCATTAAATTGGAATGGAACTAGTTAGAAATCATAGGCTAATATAAGGTTTATCTTCCAGCATCCTGGAGAACCCTGGTCCATATTCTAGAAAAGAAATACTGGCTTGAGAGCCCTATTTCTGTTCCCTTATTTATGTAAATGAATGGTGCAATCTTATTTCAATTTTAATTGAGAAAAACAAAACACAACCTAGAACTTCTACCAACTTTATGCTAAATCTCTTTCAGTGTATTTGACTTTAAAAGTTGAGTTGTAACCAAACCTAGCTGATGAGCCACAGGAAGCATGTAAGACTAGCTTCTAGCTATGCTTTCCTCAGAATATGTTTAAAACACGTCTGGGATATAGATAATGAGCCTGTGCTGTGCTATGTGTTCTCAGTGGATCAAGAAAAATACTCAGTTTCCTGAGCAAACTGGTATTTTTAGCTCTTTGTTTTGGTGTGAAGAGTGGTGAAGGACTGATATATTCAAATGGTGTGTGTATGTTAGATTCCTATCTGACTGTTATAAATTTTATTAGTGATATGTACTTGTAAATCCTACAGTTAAGTGGAGCAGTATCACAGAGCATCACATTGTAATTTAGATACCAAGAGATATTTTCATTAATGGACAAGAAGGGCAAAAGAGCACAGATGGTAAACATCAGGGTCATTAAAGAATAGTTTTGAGTGAGATGCATTTGTATGGTTATCCTAGAACAATTAGATTCAGAGTCTATACCTCAATTTCCTGCTCTTTCATAATTATGGTGTGACATTTGGTTACAAATCCTCGTTCGCATTGGTATGCTCAACATCATTTACTGAAAGAACCAGGACAGTAATTAAATTAGGTGGATTGCCTTTCTTCATCCCTTTGATTTTATACATACATTGAGATGAAACATCATCTTTAATAATATCTGCAGGCAGAAAATAAATGCAATAATAAACATTATGACAAATCAAAGCATAGTGTCCTATTTAAAGCAATTCCACACTTTTAGATGGCAAAGTTTAAATAGGATGCCAAATGCTGCTTTTCTCTTGTGCTTTGTAAATTGACAAAGATCTGTACTGGATGTCTTGCTAAAATGAAAATGTGATGAGAATTTTAGAGGAGTAAGGCCTGTCTTCTCACTTTTGTGAGCGATTTAGGGAGTAAGAGAAACCATTACGAGCTTATAATTATTTTACAGAACAGCAGTAACTCTGTATATATAAAAATCAATTACTCCTTCCATACAACTTCTGCAGTGATCCTGCTTCAAGGTCAGACTGAAACTGTATGTGAGTTAGTGATGGCTTTTGACCTTTTGAAATATTTATCTCTGGGATCATTGTAGCTTCACTCTTAGGGAAAGAAAGAAATGGTAGTCTGATAGTTAAAACTTGAGTGTAGTTCTCCTGGGTTGAGCTGGATTCCCTGATGCTGATTTCCAGCATTACCATGGGCTCGTCATTTTATTTAATTGTAGTACAAAGTGGTACTCCAGTAGTCATGGGGGTTTGGCATTAAAGTCTGAGAGATACTCATGATACCAATAGCATGGAGCTGCAGTAATAACTGGAGTAATTTCAGTCTTCAGAGGCCAATTATGTTCTGGTTTGTGCCTCTTCATGTGTCATTCCAGGAAGTGGAGCAGACACTGCCTTTGCTGTTGCTGGTATATCCGCCACTGTTACCACTCTCATGATTTTTTAATTTCCTTCTGCAGAAAAAATGCCAAAGCAAACCACAGGTTTCTTTATATAACAGGAGGAAAAAATATTGCAAAAGTCTACATACTAATCAACTAAAGCCTGGGCTCAAATAGAAATTACTTTTTAAATCTTTCCAAAATCCATCATTACTCAAAGATTGGGTCAAATCTACTGCAGTGTTTGAAAATATTAGGTGACTTTATTTTTGTATGTCTTTACCTGAATCTCTTGTGATGTGAGAGCCTATTGTCCCTTCTTTCATCCCTGTGAGTGTTCTATCAAATCCTTCATATTGTTTGGATTTTGTTGAATTTCATATATGTTTTAACCTCCAACTTCCCTTGAGGGGGAAGGAATTCAGAAATAAATGTCTGCAGGTATTAAGCCCTGAGATTTATTGTAGCCTAGGTTCAATTTTAGGAGGGGGGATCAATGGGTAGCAAATGCTTTGGAGGTTGTTTGGGGGGCACAGGGTCTTCCTGAAACCTGAGAATGTTTTGTCTTCTCAGGGGCTCCTAGAAGAAGGCTGTGCTTCTGGTTTGTATAGCCTAGCTAGTTTTCTGCAGTAAGGAGGACACTGTATACCTTCCTTTGCCAAGGGAACAATTTGTGATAAACTCTGAAGGGTAACCTTGAAGAAAGTTTCCGGTTCTTCCTTCTGTACTTAGGCTTATGTTAGAAAAATTCCATCTGACTCAAAGTGAATAAAGCCCAGCAATCTCCTTACCACATTCCAATTCTCAAAATTTCTTCCATGCAACCCTTACTGTGCAGCTTTACAACGAAAGTTTGTCGAAGCTTTACAATAAAAGTTTGTCAAAGGAAAGTTTGCCTGCCACTGCTCCAGTAGCTTCATCAAATGCATTCCTTGTACCTCCAGAGGGTAGCATCGGTGTTATAGGGTTTGGGCTCGTTTTTCCCCCCCTGTTTTCATAATGTTGCCATGTCTTTAGGAAACAGAGTCTGTTTCCAGTTAAGATTTAAAGGAGGGTGTGGTTGCAGTGGGAAGGATTCTGGATGCATATTTAAGAACAAGAAACAAGTGTTCTCTTGCAGGATGGGTAACACATATATGCATGGATCTACAAAAGGCAAGTCATGCACAAAATATTGCTACACACTGCAGTGTTACTGAAACTATGGGTATCCCTACGATTTTCCTTTCTTTTTTTTTTTTTTTTTTTTTTTTTTTTTTTTTTTGACAAAGAACTGAGCATTTATGAGTTTGATATTTGAGGAGATGCTGAACCATACACTGAAAAATGGCTGTGAAAAGTTGATTACTGGAGACAATGGCCCCATGCAGCATCCCTCAGATCACAGTCCTCTGTGTCTATGTGCTTAAAATAACCTGTGTATAAATGTCTGTACCTAAGGACTAGGGTGTACACAAATGTGAAACATACCTGACAGACCAAAGGCATTCCTCTGAGTTGTTTCAGTGTTTAAAATGCTTTAATTCCTAGCATCCAGCTTTTGAGAGTGATGCTTGTTTGTAAGACAGTAACTGCTGAATCTGGAATGGTGAGAAATGAAACAGAAAATTGATGGTAAATAAGTGTAGTGTCTTTTGTTTGCAGGATGGATAATGTGCTCATTTTCTCTTTGCTTTCTAAATATTTCCAGCCTGGCAAACAGACTTCACATATGTATTAGGAAAAAAATATTACAGCAATGTCTTTTGAAAGGCTAAGGAAACCAGAGAGGCCTTAAGGCCTGAGAAACTGTTACAGAAAAAAAAATGTTGGTAGTAAACTTCATTTTATTATAATAAATTGATTTTGCTGACTGTCAAAAGCCCAGGCATCATGATTAACCTGTTGAAGATCTTCCTGACTTCACCACATTTTTCTCACAGAGATTTTTCTTCATAAAAAAAGCAATTTACTGTAAAAATATATTTATTTGGAGGTTGAAAAGCAGGAAGTAGATAAAATGAAAGCACAGCTGTGTTATAATATTATTTTGTGCTTCTTCCCAAAAATGTTAATTTCACGGAAAATAGTTTTGACAAGTCTCTGTATTTCTAACACATTTTCTTCCTTAATAAAACATGAAATAACTCTATTTCTAAGGTTCAATTTCATTGTTTTCTTCCCTACTTAATCTTTTATTTGTTTGACTCATTTGGAGATTTTTGCAGGATTGGGGGTTCAGGAAAAAATATTCTTTATGCTCCTTAATATAACATTACTGATGTGATGTACTTGTAAATTAGTGATTTAAGCTAGAATGACATAAATACATTATTTAACCATCTTATTGTCAGCATGTGTTGGATTAAATGCAAATAGCTCCTGGTTCTGAGCATATTCAATCAAACCCCTCAGTATGCAAGTACAGCAGACTTGTATTTACAGATGGGCTGTGCAGAGCTCTGTGGAGTTACAGGGAGAAGCTGTTGGCTGTGTCATTGAGCATCTGGGAGGGGTGAATTTGGCTGTGGGATGAGGTTGACCAGGCAAAAGCCATCCCTTTGTACTGAATTTTTGTGGAAACCCAGACTGTGATCTTTTGACACTGAGTTAACACAGGTAGTAAAGAGTAGGGGTAGGCAGAAAGGGGAAGAGAAATGAATAGAGGTGAGAAGGAAAACTGGTATGGGAAAATCTCACCTTTAGCTTCTGGGAAAAATAACATACTTTGGAATGAAGTTTCTCTAAAATTCATTCAGAATGATATATGACAAGCAGCTTTAAGGAATTTTCCAAACTCTCCCAGAAGTATTATTCTGTCCCTCTCTTCTGAAAAGAAATCAAGAGGTTGAAGGAAACCCAGGTGGTTTGCGTTTTTCAGGCTGCAGGGGCTGTCTGGAACACGTGTGTTCCTCCTGTGCATGCTGCTCGTCCTCATCCCCATGGCAAACACAGAGGAAGGAGTGGTGGAGACCTGTGTTAGCTGGTACATCTAGTTTCACAACAGCCTGCTCTCTTATCTGCAAGAAAAACTCCTGAGGATCTTTTCCCTTGGAATATAGGAATAATGAGCTGTTGAATCAGCTCAGTGGTATGTGCTAGATGGGTCGCAAAGGATACGCAGCAAGGTCAGGGGAGATGACCGGAAAGACTGCACTTCCTTTCGGTGGGAGAATTTATGTTTGCCATATTTTCAAGTTGTAGGTAAATAAAGACACTTCCAGTTGTGTCACTTTCTTCTTAACTAGAAGTGAGGTTGTTTTGCTTCCCCTTCCACAGGCACATTCAACATATATTTTCCTCTCTTACCTGCCAAGCTTTTTGTATTTCCCTGAAATATGCAGGAGCCTATGTTGCCTTAGATGGCACTTGGATTTGTTACAATTACAGCTTTATAAAATCAGTTATTGCTTCTGCAAATTCATCTAATTTTGGAGTTGTCATGCAAAAGAACCCTATTACTTTTTCATCTCCAGTCCTTCTCTTGACCTAATTCTGCCTGCTTTCTGTTAAAGAATTATGGTTTGATGGGCTTTTTTCTACGGTACATTCTTGTCCAAATCTCATATTGAGGATTGGGATGCAGACAGCCTCTATATTTTGTATATTTTCAACCTTTGATTAGTTCTTGATTTCAGTTAAGTTTATTCAGGTAATAGTAATATTTGAAACTGTAGGTCAAAAATGCTGAGTGTTGCTTGCTTGCAGGCTTAGAAGTCCAGACAGCTAAGAAAAATTGGCAGATTTTTATATCTATAATAATGAAAAATTCTGTCTCCCAACAGACATCCCAGTAGATGTAGAATAGAATTATTATGATTATTTAATAATACTAATTGTATTTATAAATTACAGTTTAGGCATTCTAGAGTCATCAGAAGTCCTTGGAGATTAGAATACTTTCTAATTATGTGTCGGAATAAATTGTCCCTGTACTTACTGCTGCAAAATCATATTTGAAATTCTGATATATTATCAGGGCTTAGGTCATCACATTTAGTGTTCTGTTCAACTTCCTATCTATATGAAGGATGATTCAGCATGTTTGACATTTACCACTTTTCCTTTTGATCTATGTTTTTTGAGTTCATTATAGATTCAAATTTATTCTATATCTTCACTCATTTGTATAAATGCATGTTCTCTATTTTTGGGGAAAAACATTACTAGTGTATCAACGATTTCTAGAAGAACCATGTTTTTCCTTTGGGAAGCAGGAATGTTTTGGTGCTTCAAGAATTTGCTGTGAGAACATCACAGTGAAGAATTAAGAGTACATTTAGCCTAAGGAACATAGCTAGCTCCACTGAAGGCAGGGGCATCGTAAACTTCAGATTTAAGTTCATTCATAAGTGACCTCGGTCTGTGGAGCCTGGACTTGGTACATCCAGTGCCTCCCGTGTGACTGATTTTTCTTATAGCTACTCAGTTTCTGTCATTTACCTTAAACACAATTATGCTGTGGCTAAAAGTATATGTGAGTACAGTATTGCTAACATATGGTAAAAGAATAAACTGTATAGGCAATTTGTAGTTGTAGCTAATGTATGGACTGATTTATTAGCAACAGCAGCATAGTTTAGAGGAACAAAAGGTCATATTGTGGATAATGATTATTCTTCTGAAAAATCAGTTTGGGGATGCCATGTCTGTTTAGTTTGAAGTGTTTTCCAGGAATGGATATGAAAGAAACAGAATTGAAGATAGTGCAACATTTTTATTTATATTGCAAGGAAAATTAAAATTGGTAGTAAAGCACAGTGGGCTTCCTTAAATTAAAATGTTAATATCTTTTCAAGAAAAAAAGTATTCAGAAAGTACTCCCTCCCTAGTGAGTCTTAGTCTATACAAACTCTGCTGTTTTCCTAAAATGAGGACATAATTTCTGACTATTTCTTAATCATCCAAGCAGTGTAGAAATAGGTAGTAGGAAGGCTTTATTCCTAAAGAAAAATTTTATTAAACATATTTATTTTTTTTATAAGACTTGTTACACTCGATAGTGTGATCAGACCTTGGCAGCAATTATGAGGAGGAGAAAGAAAACCCACAGCAAAAATAACTTATTCAAGGTTAATTTAGATGAAGTTAATTTAAAATCTCAGCATGCCTTTTAACCCACTATAGCCCTGTTTAGAAGTGATGTGAGACTGGTTCTTTAATATAAAGTAGAAAGAGATAGGAAGCCAATTAGATCCTTTGCTATCTCTGATCTTAAAATATTTTTTTTCTCTTGCATAAATATGATGTCATCTATCAGAAAAAATTACTGGGAGTCTGTGTTACTGTTGTAAGTAATTTCCACTGTTAGCCTAACAAGTCGAATGGTCTGGGTCTAACATTGTCTTTCCTTGCAGTCTTGATCACATATATATGTTCCTAAAATCTAAAGAAATAAAAAAATAATAAATCTGAATAGAGGATTCTTAATGAGGATATTTGATTTTCTGACCTAACCAAAGACCATAATCTCACAGTTTCATTTCTGATTTTTGCATGTGTTTTCCAATAGACTTTCCCAGTAGGTGACTAAATTTGCTCTCTTCTCTTCTGCACAGGATTTTTTGAGCACAGGATTTTTATAAGCTTTTCCATCTCTGAGATGATCTAATACCACCATCTAGAATACTCCCACAGGGAAAAATCAGTCAAAATCCAGGGAAAGACTTGGAGGTTACTTTGTAAGAGTTTGTGTGTTGTAGAATCAAATCACAATTTTGGGAAAAGCAGTTTTGTATCAACAAGCAGAGCTAAATCTACTGTGTTTTAGTGGCATCTTAGCTCCTTCCTGAGTATGTAGTCTGTGCCATTAAGTAATTTAACCTCTACTCCTTACCCTCCTGTTCAGGTACCAACTAATCAAATAATTTATTGAGGTGTTGTGGTGCACTGACTAAAGTGGTTTTATGGAGTTATGGAGCACTGACAGTTAAAGTATAGGGTGTCATGATTTGATAAAAATCATAATGCGGTCGATATTTTCTTTATCTGATACAGTGCATGCATACAGTAAGTAGGATATGCATGGATGCAAAAATAAAGGAGGTTAGGTACAGATTGCTTCCAGGAAGGAGTTGGTCTATGATGCCATTGTTGTTTAGGTTGTTAATAATGTGGTGAGCTGTAATTTCTTACATGCTGGTGCAGCGGAACATGGCCTTCTGCTCTTTCATGATCTCAGTAGCTTTGGTGATTTCTTTTTTGGTTTTTTCCCTTCTTCTATCTTGCTGTTCATATCGATTATTCTGTGTAGTACAGCTGTCCAGATTGCAAGAATAAGCTAATAACTTTTCCTGCATTTAGTGTACCTAAGTATTTTAAAGTAATAGCCAGTGTGCCGTCTGACCAGAGGATAGGATTTAGAAACATTTATCTGCTTGACTGGAGTTTTTTTCAGTCTTTCACCTTAGGATTTAATGTATTAGCTTAAAAAGTTCTAATTGTCTTTTCCATAGGAAGTACTATAATGAGTATTACAATGTATTCATTGTACAGCTTTAAACTATTTTCTGTAAGTTTTATTCAAACCTGTTTCCTAAACCGATGCTCATTATGAAAAATCACCATGTATATCTGCGAAGGTTTAAGCATGTTTGTGTGACGTGATATTGGAGAAACAGGACTTCTTGCATGCTTTCACATACTTAAAACTCCTTGTTTATTTTCTTACTTCTTGAGGTGGCTGCCATGCAATGTTGCTGGTCATTACTTCTGACTTGCAAATGAAAAGAAGCTGTCAGCTCTTCTGGAGGTGACACAACAGATGTTGCAAAGAGGGAATTCTCGTGGACAGTGCTAGAGTTACATAGAGTTTCCCATGAAGAGTAGCTGTGAATTTCAGTCATCTTCAAGGAGCAATTTTGATCTTTCTGTTAAAGTAGCAAATGAGATTTTGTGGTTGTGATCTAGGGACCTCTTCATGCCCTGTAGCACTTTCTCAGTATTTAGGGAATATTTTGGAAGGTAATAATATTCAATATGTCATTTATTTTAGATTTGTTTTTTTCAGCATTTTTGGTAAAAGAAGGCATTGCTAAGATAGTGATAGATGTTTAGATGCATACTGGCTCTGAGAACAGCAACAGCTGTTTTCTGTAGTCCCTATAATTTTATAAACAGATTTACTTCAATGAGATATTTGTGTTAGGAACTTGATTTCAGTTCCCAAGTGAATGCAGAATTTTGCTTTGCTTTTGAAAGTAACACTAGCAAATTGCTTGGTAAAGATGTAATTTTGCTCCAGTTAAAGAATGCAAACCAGCTTCATTATGTTATTTTTTCAGGCTGTCTTCTTTGGTGTTTTACGATTTTAGAGTTGGTTCAGCTGTAATGAAACTGGGGAGGACCAAGGATAACCTGAATTTCAAAGACTTGTGTCTTCTAGTTTAGACTTGTTAGCCTCCTTAGAGATGTAGTGTGTTTTAAATCCTAAAACAAAGTAAAAGATACTTGTGAGGATTAATTGAATCAATGACTGTAATTTTAAATATTTGACTATTGAGTCAGATGAAAGAATTTACTACAGTGACTTTGGGAGGAGTGACATTTGAGCATTGATCCTGTTCTCATTTACACCCAGTAGGAACTGTCTGGTACAGATTATGAGATCTTGTATATCTTTCACATAATTCAGAGGAATTCTAGCAGAGGAGTCTAACACTCAAGGGTATTGTGCAGTTTGTGCATTCTCTGCAGCACCTCTGGTTCAGAAGACAATAATTAGGCTGTCACAAAAATGTTGTGTTTATGTTGTTTGATTCCTGGGTTTTGAGAAGACTAAAAAGAAAGAGTCAGTGAGAAGGGGAGCAATGTTTTTCTTGTTAGTTTTGAATTTTTTTTAATTAACTATGTACAGGTAAAGGCTCTGTAAACAATAACAAAGAACGATCATGTTTTTAAACTAGTTTTACTTTCTAAATAACCTAAATTAAACCATCATTATCTTTCCACTTATGTTACTATTTTGTATCCTGAACAGTTTTTTTAAGGATATGTTTTATCACCTTCCCAGAAGCCTTAATGGAATTACAGATGTACTGTGGGCAAGCAAAAATAAATCATATAGTTTATAGGAAAAGTGTGTAGTCTCACTTCAGAAAATTTAAGATCTGCTTCTGTCTGTGCCACAGGTTGTCTTGTATAATCCTCTATAAGATACTCTGCTCATCAGCATTTATCTCTTATATAAGGACCCTTTTGGGATGCATTCTTTTTTTCATAGGTGTTTATATACTTTGATTCCAAGTGCTATAATGTATCCTACAATTTAATAACTTGCAGTAAGTGTTTTGCAAATAAGTTTCTGATACTGACTGGATTGTTTGAGGAATTTCTTGTTACGCCTTCTTCTGCTGTAATTTTGCAAGTGATGTTTACTCTTAACAAAAGAGAAAGTAAATAGCTTTCAAATTGACAGTGATGAAACAAACTGCTCCACAGGGAGCCTGGTGTCTTGATTGACAGTGAATAGAAGCAAATAGGAAATTCTGATCTGGAGTATCAGGAATGAGGAGCATCAAGTGCTGCATCCTCAGACTGTGATAACGAGCCTGTACTGAGGAATGGACTGGTCCAAGGGCTTCAGTTCACTGTGCTGTCATTCTCTCTTTGGCAGATCTTTAGGCATGCTCTCATCAGACGTATCCTACCAATATGTGAAGTGTATTTTGTTCACAAGTGTGTTTTCTGTACACATATCCATATTTTAACTGAAGCTCTGTATTCTGAAGAATCTCAAAATATTTTATTTCAAAATAATATTTTTAATTGCATTGCAATCAAAGTAAATAGAATTATTTCACTAATTGTCTTCTTGGTTTAAAATCCAATTTGGAAAAGAAACTACAACAAGGCAAAAATATTGCAAACCACCTGAGGGTAGTTTATTTTTGTAAACTACACTTACCAGTATGCTCCATACCAAAACATAGGTGGGATTGTTTTGTGACTTTCTGGATCCCATATATGACCTTCTCTGTACTGTTTTCTGGTATCCACTAGTACTGAGAGTTTAGATGCTTCTAGTGTAGAACTTGCTAATTATGATATTGGTAACATCTGTTTATTTGCAGAAGTGGAGAAATGCTGTCTTTCAAAATTAGATGGCAAAATTTTGAAAGAACACATAATTGACCATCCGTACTTGTGTGAAAATATTTTGACATCTTTCATCTAGCAACAAACACTGATTTTATGAGCCAATATGAATCACTTTAGTTCTGGAAAAAAACCCAGTAGTTTGGTTTATGTTAATGAGCTAAGCATCTGTCTTCCTATGCTGTAACTGTGAAAAGGCACACTGTGATATTCTTTGGTATGGGGACAGGGAAGTAGTGCCCTTGTTAAGGAAACAACCCATCCCCAAGACACACGTGTCTTCTGCTCTTCCAGTGCTTCCTCATCTAAATGCTGGTCAGGCCTACCTGATGCAGTGTATGTTGTGGTTGGGAGGTTGCTGCCTGGAATACCATGCTGAAAAATGATCAGTTAAATGCAGTCATATCAATTTACAGGCAAGTTTCCTGGTAATTGTTTTTTGTAAGTTTCAAATAGTATTACTCAACAGAAATAATTGATAGAATGGTATGGTTTTATACATAACTCAGCATCATGGGCAGATCATTTTAATGCATTAATCTCTTGGAGGAGGTCTTAATTTCCTCACTGTGTCATGAACTTTAGTCAGGAAGGCTGAAGTTGAAAGTGCCAACTCAATGTTTTCTGAGCCTCAGGTTGAAGAACCAAATGTGTTTGTTTAAAATATAACCCAATTATTCCTGAATTATACTGATCACCATAGTAACCTACACTCATTGTATTTTGTATGAAGTAATTTAAAGTCACTTAGCTTGGAAGAAATAAGTGGTGTCAATTATTGATATATGAATGTAGCCTAATTATATTAATGTGAAACATTTTTGTAGGTTGAATATTTCTTCATGCACTGGAGTCTCATGTCGTTGTCATAATTAGTGTCAGTCATTTATGCAAACTGGAATTCTGAGAGGTTTCTGATTTTGGATTTTGTTTGTTTTTTTTTCCTTCTGCGTTCCTCTTACACCATGTGTTATATTCAGCATTTTTTAATTATTTCAGTTGCTTACTTTTGCTTGCAAATACAACTGCATTGTACTTGAGAAGTACCAGATGTCTGTTAGGTTTTGTGGTAAAGCTGTAGTCTCATACATACAGTTGTGTATCTACAGAATGTCACCTCTGTTATTTGTCTTTTATTTCGTTTCCTGACAAAACATTATTGATGTGATCTTGTAAAGAGTCTTGAAGTTGCTGGGAAAGTTTACTTGATCCTGATTTTTAATGGCTTTTTGGTTATACACTTGATTAATCAAACTGTTGCTTATTTGTTTAATTAATTAAACGCAGTGATGTTTGAAGGCTCAAAAAGCAATGAAGTAAACAGTCTATAATTGACTGAAATGGGAATTCCGTTTGAAGAACTGCTGGAGAATCAAGTTCACTGTGTAATCTTAAAATGCAGAACACTTTTGTTGTTTATGTATGCAGCTCCTGTTCATTATGCTGAAATTGAGCTGAAAATTGTTTTCTTTTGCTGCCATTAATTTTAGTTTTTAAATTCAAAACAAATTAAGTTGCTAACTTCAGCAGCTATTGAGATGACTTCCTAAATATGAGATAAACTCAGTCTCCAGCTATGTCTAACAAGCCTCATTTTGCTGGGTTGTTTCCAAATACCTGCAGTGAAAGCCAATGTATTTGAAAAAGAATTTGTCATTATTGCTCCAACTAGTATAAACTGTCCATTCCCAACAGTAGGCAAATAGCCCTCAAGCTTTACTGTTGAAATTTTACATGCCAGTTTTATCTCTTTCTCTGCAAATCACCTCACCAGCAGCATTCAGATCACCTAGTAGAGTTGGATAGCACAGAAGTTACAGATGGGAAGAGCTAATTACCTCATCTGGCACATTTGTTTTTGTTGGGTTGTGTTTGTTTTTCTTCTTTCTTTTTTCTGCCAGTACAGGATTTTTCCTACAGTGTGTTTCCTGTCACCTTTCCATTATCTAAGTTATGGAACTGCAGCCAGTTGCCTTGAGAGTATTACGTGTTTTGTCTTTTTTCTTATTTTGATTTTTATCTAGCGTTCATAGATCTAAATGATGTGCTAATCAACTGATCGCTTAAACCTCATTGAAAGGAGATGGAGTTCAGTCTCTTGACACACACAGAGCTAAAATATAGACAATTACCACATTATATTTGTTTTCATTAATAATGTCTGTGAAAAAATATGATTTCTTCATTTTGGTAAGGAAAATGCCCAGGTAAATACCATCTTGTTCAGTAAGTTAGCTTCTGTTGCATATTCTTATTCTAATCTGCTCACTTTGTGACGAGTGAATACCTAGACGTGTACATTGCCTTTGATCTTTTAAATCATTAGTGGAAGAAAGAGTATAAAAAGGAAGAAGTCAACTATTTTTCTCTTCTTGGTCCTAATCAACAGGTTTTTCAATCAACAGAACTGTGAATTGCTTTTGATTTTTAATAGCAATGGTTCATTAGCCTAAAAAGAAACCTAGAGGCCATGTTAAGAATTCTGATGTTGCCATGAGGGAAAAGAAAAGGTTATGGTCATAAATGGAACATAGTTGTCTGGAATAATCTGGAGAATAACTGCAGGGCATTGCAAGACTCTCCCACACAGTCATGCTGGGATGATGTTTTCAGTGAATACATACATCAGTCCCCATAATAATGCAAATATTCTTGTGTAGGTAACTCTCAAAGAAGGCAAATGGTTTCCCTTTGGTCATTCGAAGTTGCACTTGAAGTTTCAGATCTGTACTTCATCTTTGTCTGTGTTTGACCATCCATGAATGCTTACAAGGTGCCTAAATGTGAGCTTGAATAGTACCAATTTCAGTAGATTGATTTTGGTGCTCATGTCACTTTTAAAAGGTGACTTGTTTTTCTCAGCCTGGGTTAAATTAAATTTCATTAAATGAAGTGTATTTATCAAAATGTTCCATGTTTACATGGAAAACAAATAACAACAGAACTGAGTTCAATTCTGAGTTTCTCTGTCTGAGGGTTGAAGAAAAGCTTAGACTGCTGAGGTCCTGGAAGAGTGTATTAAAGATAGTAAGCACTCTTCCAGGGTTAAAAGTGAAGGTATGTAGGGGTATCAGGATCATGCATCCCTCAGCAGAAACTCCCCAAGCACTTGGACAGTGCTCTCAAGCAGGTGGTGTGATTCTTAGTTTTGCCCTTTGCAGGGCCAGGAGTTGGATTTGATCATCCTTTCCAAGTCAGGATATTCTGTGAAATAATTTGTGTTTCTTTGCCATAATCCTTAGCATCTCCTGTTTGGTGTCAGTTGCTCTGAATGAATGAAACTGTTATGAAATAATAAAATTATGATCTCCTGAAATAGGAAAGAACTCCCTCTGTTTTCTCTTTGTGCAGTCGTTGTTGTAGAAGAGAATTGGGTTGCAGCTGAAGGATTTGCATTGACAACTAGAGTGTGAACAAGCTAAATCTTAGCAAACAATGAAGTAAGATTCCTTTCAGACTATCCAGAGCAAGAGAAGTGTAGCTTTTACTTGTTTATGCAAAGTTTTTAGGGACAGAAGACTTAAGTTTTATCTGAGGGTCTATCATACTGCTGTGTATGATAAATTGTACCAGCCAGAATATTAGTTTAGAAACTGGAGGAGCATAACTGCTGTCATAGATGGACGACCAGTTACCTCAGTGTAACAGTGCCTCACTATTTTATTTTAAATTAACTATTGCTTCTATTGTTGAAGCTCTTTTTCATAATGCGTGTAGTGGCTTTGGTTTGTGCCAGCACAGTTTTATCCTCAGCAAAATAGGTCGTGATACCTTTTAATAAACTGCCTGAACAGCGCAGTGTGGGTTGATTCTTCTGGTGTTCAGGTCTCCAAAGTCACTGAATTTGAACTGTAAAAGCAGCCTCAACCATCTAAGACTCTCTAATAGTCTCTGAAAACTTCAGAGCAGCTGGAAAATCAGCGCTGTATCTCCACTACGTGCAGCATAAATGATGTTATGACAGTATTCAGTAGTTTGAGTGAGCACTCAGTGGAGCCTCAGAGGCACTGAGGGAAGAGCTCTGGGGTGTGTGCTCAGCTGCAGGTGTCTGCTTCTGCCGTGCCTGTCTCCGTCAGGTGTCTCCGTGCGCTTTGTTACGGTGCCGCGCATTGGCAGCGTGCGCGCCCGGGACGCCAGCCTAATTGGGAGGAGGAAGAAAGTCTCCAAACACTTTCATCTATGACAGTGTCTGCCAGGGAACATGAAAGACTGTTCCTGTGGTACTTAATTAAGCCTTGGGTCTTTGTAACGAAAACAGAAAACAATTAATTAATGATGAAAATTAGCTATGTGTCCTTTGTGTAGTGATTTATGTACGTAATTAATGCCGTAGCATTTTAAGGTGTTAGCTGTCCTTTACAGAGCTGTGTAATAAATGGTGGCTTCAGAGGGCGTTGCTTAAAATTCAAATTAACATTTACTCCAAAAAATTCTCAGTGCTAAGAGGATAACGAGAAGCCGAGTTAGGCCCCCCCCTGCCAGTTTTCTGTGCTTATGGAGAGACATCAGTCTTGCACAGGTACTACATTATTGTCCATACCTGCTCTAACTAGCTAGACAGACTCTTACTGGTTCTAGGAAAATGATTTAAACTGCTTCTGTTCCCAGGCTACCAAAATGACTGATTAGACAGCCCTGTTGAACTACAGATGTGGGTACTGATGGGCTATTGAAATCAGACTAAAGTCCAGCATCCAAAGAGAGCATGGTGCTGTATTTCGTACTTGTTAAAACTTTTGGATCTACTAAAGCTTGGTTCTGTTAAGCCCTACAGCCTCAGCAAAGCAACATGGAAATATGTGTTAAAAAGCTGTGCCTTAGCTTTGCTTTTGCACACAATGGACAGAATGGGAGGCTGAAATTCAGAAAACGTGTGGACAATACATTTACCTACTCACAGGAGTTTTGCTGTATCGGTGATGGATTTAAGAATGATGGCCATTTTTTGTTGTGTCCAGCCTCTTCATCTGTGCTCCAGTTTTGTCTGAAGAAGGTTATTTTAAGATTCACTCAAAATTCACATCCAGTTTAACTATCATACCTTGTAGGCTTAAATACTTTTACCAATCCTTTAGCTTAAAATAGTATTTCAAAACAGTTTATTCCTATGCAGGAATATACTTTTATGCTCCTGCAAATACAGTTTCAACTATGAACATTGATTGGAAAATGAAGGTCTAAAGCAAAGCTGTGATTCAGTGGCTGTAAAATGCTTAAATTGAATATGTGAATTAAGGAAGAAGCAATTCACTGGCTATAAAGTGCTTGAATTACTAGAATTAAGGCCACAAGAAAAAGTTACTGTAGAAGTAGGCTTTGGTAGAAACTGGTAATTTTTAATTATTTTATTTCTCACCCTACCTATGATTACAGTCTAGCTACATTTAGGATAATAAGGAGTTAGATATAAATAATTCCGTAAAAAGGTGATAATTCATTTCATAAAAATTGATTTGTAAGTACAGGGAATTCCTATATATAGAAATTATTATAAAAAGGCGAGAATAACATGGTAACCTGGGAGTTTCAGTTCTGGATTAGAACTGTGTCTGTTCTCATTCATTCTCCTGTCTTTACCTGTGAGACCTTAGCAACAGAGAAGAGAAACTCGTCTTTTTGTAGAAAAGATCTTGGAAAAAATATATTTCTGTTATAATATGTCATATGCTCAAAACTTTTTTACTCAAAACCACAAAGAAAATAACAGCACAAAATGCGAAATTCAACTCTTGTATGACTTTGTGTACCCTGCTAGTGTTTTTAAGCATTAGGGAAAATTTGTTCACCTTGATTTTCTGATATATGGCAGAATGTGGAGAAATGGTATTTTATCCTTCTGCATCCTCATCTCCACGTCCTGTCTAATCCTTCTACCAAAATTTTCCTGTGCATCTGATGCCAGTGAATTCCAAAATCTGTTGATGGGACAGTTTGTGGTCCTGAATTATCACCTTAGTCATAAAGAGTGTTTTGTAGGCAGAATAATTCTGATAGTGTTTATTTGCTTATGTGTCAGTAAATTTAATCTTTACCTGCATCTTATATAATTATTCTAAAATCTTATATGACACTGGTAATTTCAGCAGTAATTAGCAACCTGGTAAGAAGGTAATTACATCTACAGAGACTGTGTTTTTACATGTTTAGCAGTCTGCCTAACAAGCCACACCAATGAAAACAAAAACTAAAAAGAATATTTCATCTAGAGCAATTACAGATCTACTCCTATCACTGTAAAATCAACACAAGGTACTGAGAATTTGAATACTAATCCCTCTCTATCCAATACCTAATTAATGAAGGTTAATCAGATTCTTAAACAGCAAATCCTTCTACAAAGTATATCTCTGCCATTGTTCCCATTAAATATCAGGGTCACAGCCCTGCTTATTCCTTTGCATAAAACCTCCCTGTGGGGTATTTTTACAGAGTAAGGTTTTCATGGTACATGCACTCTCTGTATCAGGAAGGCAATGGTCTGTATCTGAAGTCCATAAGATATTTAGCCATTGGAAAGATCTGAAAAGCAGTTGACATTTAAGGTGTGATTGTGTTTTTTCTCTTGGTGAACCAAAGTGCTTTTTGACATTAGCAGTAACTTTGCTGATCAGATACTCTGTCAGCATGAAAATCTTAAAAGCTCTAATCCAGAACCTGGAGCCCTCTTCCCTCCCAGAGCATCACTGCAGAGTGTGGTGAGGCCCATGGTCCCTTTCATTTCTTGTCTTCTGGGATTTCTGCTGGTATAAATCTGGAGCAGTACAGCACTGTACCAAGAATGTATCCAGCAGTGTTGAAATCCCTAAACTAGAGGGTTTTGGGCTTTTATTTTGGGTTTTTGTTTGGTTGGTTTTTTTTTAATATGAATAAACTAACACTTTTGAGTCTCTGTGTGAGAGCCTGAATAAATATACTATTCTTAAAAAAGGAAAAAAATATTCCATTTCTGAGTAACAGTGATACTTACTTGTATTAAGCATTTAAGAAACAAAATACAAAGATTCTTTTTTCATGCCTTATATTGACCAGCAAATGAGGCAGGTTGTAAAGGTTTTTCTGCCTTGCCTTTCATTGGCTCTGCAAGCCAAAACTGTTCTGTTGAGATTGCAAGGCAAGAAGCTGGAGGCTGGAAGGCAGTACTAATGCAGAAGTTTCTTGAGTCTCTTAGTTGAGACATTTACTGTGGACCCTATCAAGGGAACCCTTTCTCTTTCACATCAGTTCATAATTTCTTCAGTTTTGTTTGTACCTGTTTAGAAGGCAAACTTACGATGTTTCATTGTCCTGTGAGAAAGTATAAAACCCCAAATGGTTACTTCCCTTGTTCTCTGTGTTTTCAATACATTTCTCTATGCTAGATTTAAAATCAGTTTTGATGCATTAATTTGGAAATATTTCTTCATTCTCTTGGTAGTCATGGCAAGTGGGATATTCCACAGCACAAGAAGAGAGAGCAGAGGTCAGGGTGTATTGTGGTTAACTGTACAGTCTCTATACATCAGCAGCACCTCATGGATGCTTAAGTGTCACAGCAGGGTCCACATGTTTGTGTCACAGTCTTTAATTGAGGTATGGGAAACTCCTATTGAGAACAGCTACTGGGCACATTAGCTGTATCCTGGACTTTACATAAGGTTTTATTGATACACTCTGTATACAACTTTTCATGCAATTTTGGTGTTGTTTTTTTGTCCTTTCGTTTTTATTTTTGTTTTGGGTTTTTTGTTTGTTGGTTTGGTTTGGTTTTTTGTTGTTGTTTTGTTTGGTTTTTTTTCATTTGGAGGTATAACTGGGTGATTTTAACGTAAGCCTGAAAGAATACTGAAGTAGAGATTGTGTCAACTCAGTTTCTTTCTGGTTTGTTAACTCCTAGTTTACTAACAGTTCTCTTACTCTCAACTAGAATACAAGCTACTTCCTCTGTGTCCTTCAGAACTGTGCCAACAGAAAAAACACAAAGGGGTAGCATAAGTGTGACCCCCAGAACTGGTAGAAACTTCCTGCCCCATAGGTGTTAGCTGCTAACTCAGACACCAAGCTGAGGGCTGTTAGTTCTGGCTGATAGAGCCACAAATCCTGACTTCCACCATCCTGAAAAGACACCACTTGTTGGCTGGTTTTTTTTTAATTAATAAAATAGTTTAAATTAGTTTTCTGAGAAGGAAGCTTCCATGTGTCCCACAGTAAATCTTTGAGATCTCCATGGTCAGCCTTGATCCCACAGTCGTCCTGACTGCTATCTAACTTAGTTTTCAGTCTTTAGCTACTTGTTACTGAGTTCCAAGGGATTCAGGAGGAGTACTGGCCCTTCTGTCATTCTTGACCTTTGCTGTGTGATGGGGAGGCTACATCTATCCTGTGTGAAGCTGCAGTGAACCCATTCCTTACAGCTTCCTGCTCTTTCAATAGGAACCATGGCTATGTAAAGAAATCACTCCTTTCTTTCATGTTTTATGTTCTGACATCATTAATACTGACAGTCCAGCTCTGGGAATCATTTGCTAGTTAGATTGAACAGTCTTTCTGCTGTCTCAGCATTGACAGGTTGCAAAATGTTTAATGTATTACTTCGTATTACAAACACATTTCAGTAACAAATCCATTAGCAGATCTAAAAATTGAAATAGATGCTCGGAATTCAGAAGTAGGATCAATCTAAAATTTTAATTTACTGCTCTATCTTAGCGTTTTCATCTGTGGGTAGCAGTTCTGTACATAATCATTGCCATCCACAGTGCTGGAACACTGATAGAGAGGCTGACGGAAATGTAGTCAAATGTAACCTTGGTCATGTGTTTAATCCCAGGGGATTTCAGCTGTCTCATAACAGTATTTTATGCTTTATGTTCTTAGACTGGGCAGTACCTCTGACACTAAAGCCAGTAAAGAGATAGTGAATATGTGAAGAAAAAGTAAAAGCTTACAGTGAGAAATCTTTGCTGAGTAGATAATGTGTTTCCCACTTTTTAGATCTAAATGGGTGCTTTAGAACATATTATGCATGACTTCTCACATCAGAGTACAGGAATTACTCTTTCAAATGCAATAAAGGTAATTTAGATATCTAATTTCACAGCTTTTTTTATGCTGTTGAGTGTATAAAGCATCTAGCTAGTTCAAATGCCACTGGTAGATACAAATTAATGATATAGGACAATTATAAGAGATGTTTTTAAGGAAGATGATGTGTTAAGTGTGTTTCCTTCACCTTTTGAATCTTTATATTTTGAATATTTTTGTAGATTAACCGCAGTACATAACATTTATATATAAGATTTTGTCAGAAGTGAAGTTTTATTTTGATTAATACATATGATATTTAAAATATTGGGTGACTTCCAAATAATTCTTCTTTTTAAATTTGAGGGCTTCTAGCAAATGTCAAGTGTTAATCTTAGGGCTGCTCTTAAATTCTAATCAGCTAAGAGCATAATTGTTCAGCAGAGAGTGAAGTAAATTACCTTGTTAAATGCAGTGGCTTAGAGAACTGGTGGGAAGGAGGTTCCAGAATTGGTGGCCACGTGCTCCAAAATGCAAGGAAACACTCTGTATATTGAAGATCCCATTAGTCACCTCCCTTTAAAGAGACAAGGGTAACATTTATGCCCTGGTGTCTGGAGTATTCTTGAAGTTAGTGGGACTCTTTCCTGTGAGTGCCAGGATTTTAAATTACATTGTGCAGGGGATGGCTGTTGACATTTGGGTGAGAATGGAGCAATGTCATCGAGTGCTCTACATTTTAGAAACTTTGGAGCCAGTTTGTTCTGATTCTTTATGTAGGTTACAAGTTTTCTGGAGCCTGGACTTCTTTGTGCTTGTGCTGTTTCTGTGTGCCACCTTTTAGGAGCCAGCTGCATAAATATGCAGTAAAGGAGAGTCTTGTCCCTTGAAAGCAAGCAATGAAGGCTGATGGATATAGCTGAGGTTTTGTAAGGCCACATTGCCTGATATGCAGGTAAAAGATCCCTCCAGAACCACTGTGGATTAGGAAAAAAGTGTTTTTTCTTAATTTTTAGGTACCTCTAGAAATCTGGTCCACTTGCACATGGCTAACTTTCAGCAGGATCTGTTGTACTTGACTGGTTCCTTGGATGCCTCAAGCATGGCATCTGAAGTAAAGATCAAAGATTTCTTAAGGGAAAATGAAGCATGGGGCTGTGAATGTGTTGTGAATGTGACTATTTAAATAGTCATTAGGCCAGATTTTGCTAGAATCACAGATGCCCAACCAGTCTTCCATATTCATGAACATTCTTCATCTGCTTTGACAAATGGTGCTATTTGAGAATTGAGCTTTCATCTTTTTGCTTCTAGTTAACCAGTTCACCTTGGGTTCAGAAATTCTGAGGTTGGTGAATCCAGAGAAAGCTCCAGGTGAATCTGGCAATTTAATTTTAATTAATCTTCGGTGGAGTATTATTTAGTGAAAATCAGTAATGTAGATTTTACTCCTATTTTCTGTCTTCTGCTGGTTTAGAGCATAATGACTTTTTCTGTGGAACAGGATTTTGAGTTACCTTCCTGCCAGCTCATACAAAATTTCCCAGTATCCTCTTCTGTATTCATAAAATTTAGAGCCTAGTTTATCACCTGGTGGAGAGCAGGAGGAAAAGCATGTAGGTCTTGACTGTTGAGGGAGACAAGGCAAAAAGATTTAGTGCAGGTTCTAAATCATGCTTTGAATAAAACATCATACTTCTCAAAAAAACATTTACAGTATTTCCTCAAGTAAAAACAACAGTATTAGTGACTGTGCCAACACTCAGCATTTGCAACTCCCATGCTAATATTGTCAGTGTGCACTACTGCATTCAGTTTGAAAAGTGCAACAGATCTACCTGACCACTAAATGGCACTATTTCCTTTTCAGAGCCAAAACCAGAGGAAAGGTGTATAAATCAAAGTTGAGGGATAATATGCAAATGTTTTGCTTATTATCTAGTCTCCAAATTGTTGTTTGTCACTAAAAAAAAGCTGACTTATTTGTTCATTGTTTGCTTTGCATTTGGTATGACTGGTAGAATCCAAACAGAAGCTGATGAATTTGTAATGGCTTGGCTTTAGCTGTTGCATTGCTTCAAAGGTTTGTATGACTGCCTTCTGTGGAGAGCTTGACCCATAACATGAAGAGAAGCAACTGAATTTCTTTGCAACTTAAATTTTTATTTGATTCGTGTTAGGAATTTGAATTACTCTTCTTTGGTAATTTTTTTAATGTTTAATGAGGTTCGAGCAAATCTAATACAGGCCTGGGTAGACACCATTGAATTCTGGTTATTCTGTTTGCAGCATCAGTCTGTATGAATGATTCATCATTGTCCTGTGGTGGTCTGCTCTCAAGTTTTTCAGACATTTTCATATGGGTGCCAGTACTTGGTCAGTTAACAGATATCTGCATATTGGAAAATATTTTTTGAAGAAATTAACCTCATATAGCTTTATATCTCATTTTTGGATATGTGAGTCTTCTTTCCCTCCATTGAGTTCTGTGGGGCTGCAGTGTAAGTATCAATATCAGATTTGAAAATTGGGGCTAGGAGAAAATGGTTTAGATACCTTTCTTAAAGAAAACAGCCTCCAAAATGCTTCTATATATACCAATGCTATTTTGCTTGCCGTGACTGCTTGTATAATTAAGAACACTGGCTTAAAGGTCAGTACAACTGGAGCATCTGTGTCACACCCTTGGTGTGTGACTTGGAACAGCCAACTTTTATGACTCTAACAGATGGGGACCTCAGTTCAAGTCCAACCTCCCAGTAGCAAGGTGATTATGTTTTGCCAAGTTGTGTTATGCAACTTGAAAATATATACTTGATAAACACATCTTAGTTTTAATCTTAATTTAAATATGTCTGTAGACACAGTTACCAGTTTTGTTTAGTGTGTGGGGTTTTTTTCCCCCAATAATTTAATTGCTTTTAATGCTCCAATTTGATTTCTGCTTATTTAGAGAGGTCTGGAATTTTCACCCATAGAGGATCACATGCAGTGTAGTGTATCTTTCAGTCATCTTTTTGAGAAGTTGAAATGGTAACCGAATTGAGCCTGACTTCAGTGTCATCGATTCCATGTTTGTTTAGCCAACGCTTATGTTGATGTTTTTGCAGTGGCAGCACACCGAGTTGCTGGTTTGCTCTGAACCAAAACTGCACTTCATAGTGCAATTTTCAAGTGGCATAGTGATAGTTGCATTCTTTCTTTCTAGGGCTGTAATCTTGCATTGGGCTCCGTTTAAACAGTGTTTGTTTTAATCATCTGGTTTAATGGCTCTTCAAAATTGCTGAGCTTGTCTCACATTCCTGTCATTTTGATCCCTACCATTTTTGCCAAGCACAGTCTATTCCTATTTCGATTTATTTGTCTTTAAGGTAGAATATATTGCTCTCATAACTTGGTTGGATTTCAAGCCTTAGCGAATTTGGTTGGGTTTTTTTTAAGAATAGTTGAAACGTTTAGACAAAGTGTGAAAAGGTATCAGCATAATGATTGATTGTTTTATTGCTTTTCAGAAAGATGCATATCTGTTACTTGGCATATGCTTTATCTGCAGCATAGATGTATAGCTACAAGTCCGTACTTTTGAAAATCAATTGGAAAAATTATGCTGTTATTTTGACCATTAATTGGAAGAGCTCCTCAGATCACTTACAAACCTGGCATAGCAGTGACCCGTAGTCTTCAAAGTTTTGCATCAGGGCTATAATATTGAACTTTTGGAAGAACCACAGGATGTGCCTGTGCCACATGTCATATCAGATGATCCTAGTACTTTCATTTGGCCTTGAAATCTAGTAAATCATATGCACTAAGTACAAAGAATAGCAAAATCTGCAAGCTGTGCAAATGGGTAGACTTTTAAATCTGCAGGTCCATCAAATGTTCTCTTTCCCAGTTTTCTTTGTGGCATGATAGGCTTTCTATCATTCCACAACTGCCACTAACCTTTCTTGTCACCTAGCCAACTTGTGAGTATGATTTCCCTGGTGTTCATGAAAACCTGTGTGAACAGCCTAGGAAGTTGATGTACTGATTATCTTCTGAGTCCATCTTTTGCTTGCTGTGAAGAGCCTTCACTTGGCAGCCCTTTGAACATCCAAGTGTTCTTCCTTCACACCCAAGTTTAGTGGGTGCCTGCCATAGGTGCCCACAGGAGGAAGCTGTTGTGTGTTCTGTCTTATCCCATCCTTTAACTGGCTCTTCCTTAAAGCCTGTCCATTTGCCCTCTTGGTTAAGAGGTGTGTCACTAGGTGCTCCTGCTGGCTTCTCCCTTTGCTGTGAGAGTACTGAGTGGTAAGGCTGTAGGTGATGCCCTACCCATTTCCTCATCTCTCCCCTGCTTTGTGCTTACACTGGAGCAGTCAGCTAGAGCAGTAGCCAGCTGCTTGCTTATGTGTGCTGGTTTGTAGGATTGTTAAATGACTGCAGAGACACTTGGACTGAATTTGCTTTCCTGTATGAGTATATCACCTTAAAGAGAGCAAAGGTATAAAATAAATGGATTGCATTTAATAATAAATGTGGAAAATATCCTTCCTGAGAGAAGAGTGAGATCTTTTTTGTTACGGATCCTCTGTTTGTTTCAGTATCTGGTATACATTTCTAATATTTGGTGTGTATGTGACTTCTGTGAAGGCAGGAATGAGTCTGGAATGGCTATGATCAGTGTGCTGCTGTAGGGACTGATCACTGAGTTGATTGTCACTGGGGTTGACAAAGGCTGTCATTCTGCAGTTGAAAGGATGTACAGCTTTACTGGCAGCTGTACCTGGTGCTCCTGCTAGTGACTGCCAGCACGGCTACAGTAGAAAGCCAAATAGCCTCATACGCCTGCTAAACAAAAATACCTCCCTAATTTTCCTGGTGAGCTTTTAGAACCTGCAAAGAAGCCTGGTGTTGTGATTTTATTTAATGATATCTCTTGGGAAACTGTACTTTTGGCAGCTTATCTTTGTATTAACTGCCTAAGTAAATTTTTTGTAACTACAGTCATTCATTACAAACCACAGTAAATTAATCTTGCTTGCCTGTCAGTCTTTATTTCAGCTAGGCCTAGAATAATAGTTGAAGCCAGGAGACTGTGGTTCTAAAAACACTTGCTATTGAGTTTTGACAGTTTTACTTGCAGTGAGTGACAGTCGAGGATATTGTTGTTATAGTAGTCATTCCTTCAGGGTATTGTATTATGCCTACAGAAATGCCCTGCAGGCCTTTTTATATTCCTTCTTTTAAGATGCCAGTGTCACAGTCACTCCTTTTTCTCTCCTTTTCTTGAAGGCATCACATAACATAAATAGAAACCCAAATGTGATCAAAAGCAGAACTAAAACCATTATTCTTCTCTTGGCTGAAAATGGAATGTTGAGGCAGACAGCTCTTGCAGCTGGTGGCATCCCTGTTGGGATTTCCTCCATATCCTGCAGGAAGAGAGACAAAGGTTTCCCTGTTTCTGGTACCTTATGGCCATTACCAAGGCATGGCTTTATGCTTGCACCTGAAACTGGCACTTTCAGTATTACCTTTGCCATTCTTACTGGAAAACTGGAGTTTTGGGCTGCTCTGTTTCCTTCCGTCACTCAGGACCTGTAGTGTTTTTCTTTCTTATTACCCAGTGAGGCAGCCTTGACAAGAACGGCAGAGGCTACCAGAAGAGGAGGTCTGGGTGAGCCTCATTTACCCCATAAACCAACCTGCAGCTGTATTCTATGGTAAATTAATTTAATGAATTTAACCAGTTGTCTTCAAAGCCTCTTTGGGAATAAATGGATGCGCTTGTTTGGCCCACATGGTGAGTAGCGCCATGCATCCAAGACCAAATAACTAAGCCTCCACTTTTTATTCTAACAGATATTCATACTGTTCAGTTATGAGACTTCCTGGAATTTGGTAGAATTAGATATGATTGGTGGGATTCAGATCATTAGTCTTTCATTATAACCTTTCCCTCACATAGTTTATGCACACAGTTCTTACTCATGCTTGTGTCACAAAACAAGTCATAGACTAGAGCACTAAAAATACAAGCCTGTGACATCATCCTGACTGATAGTGTTGCCAAAACGTAATTAAAGTAGCTGTCATTTTAAAAGTTCTGTTATTAACACTAAACCAGTGCTTTTTGACATTGAGAAGCAGTATCTACCTACTCGAAAAAGAAAATGCCTTTTTTTTTTTTTTAAAGGCTCATTTTTCAATTCCTGTGTTGGCTGCTTGGAACAATATTTGCTCTAAGTAGTTCACTGTGAATAAGAAAGTATCTCAGAAGCAGCCTCAAGCACAAATAGATATACTTAGAATGTTTTAGGTGTAACAGTAGTTACAGCTGAAAAACGAACCCACTTAATTTTCTCTTAATGCAGTTAGAGTTTCTCCTGGCCTTGCTACAGTGATCCATCATTGCAGGAACTGCAACAAGGAACGGTTGGTTGTGGAGAGGTCAGCAGGGTGACCACAGCTATGGAACAAGTTTTAAACAGGAACAAAATCAGATAATGCAGCCTGTAAAAGAAATGGCTGGGTAAGTATCCAAGAGAAGTCTGTAAAATCTAGAGTGGCAGGCGAAGGGGGAATTGTGCATTGTCTTCTCAAAGACTAAAACTGGGGGATGAAACAAGCTGGTGTCAAGTTTAAAGTGGACTGATAGGAATATTTCTTCACATAATATATATTCAGCTTTGGAATTCTACAGGATATTGTGGATGCTACAAGGTCACGCAAGAACTGAACAAATTCATGAAATCCCTGAGGGATTAGTAAATATAGGCACAACCACATTGTAGAAGAAAGTCTTCAAGTCACTGTAAGCTGGGGGAGGCTGCTTGAGAACCTGATCAGAAGTTAAGGTGCTACCCTGTGGCATCTTTCTGCCTCAGGAGAAACCAAACTGCAGTCGTTCTCTCAATACAGTGTAGTTAACAGAAAATATGCAAGAAGTGGGTCATCAGTTTTGTCATTACCTGTGTTATTATTTTGGAATTGGTGTTTCCATCGCCACAGGGTCGGTCCTTAGGTGATCAGGCACGCCCTTTCATTCAGCATTCCATTATGTGTGAACATTGAAAAATTACGGTTGAATTTCTTATGCGTGGAGTTCACTTGTGGCTCTTACTGTATTGTCACAGTGGCTTGTGGCAGCAAACAAACTTAGGATACGAAAGCAAGGGTGCAGACAATCACTGCACAGCTGCTGGTGTGTGAGAGGATTCCCTGTCTCCTGCTTAATGCTGGATTTTTTACCCTTCATGTTTGTGTGCCAGTGTAGATAGCACAAAGCAGATATGTGTGTGCAGCCTTTGTATAAAAGAGCCACGAAACATAAGAACCTGATAGAAAGTAATTCATTTGCCCATAATGGGCCTGTAATTGTTGCTATTACAAAATTTCTGATTGTGACTATGTTGTGTTTAAGAACCAGGCCTGTGGTTTTATTGCAGAATTATTACAGCAAACCCTTTGGGGACTGTGAGCATACACACTCATTCTCTTAAGTATTCACTTGGCCAATATTGTGAAATGTAGCTGTTTCTAGGGAACAAGAGGCCCTAAAATAACTGTTGAACTAATAAAAAATAGAGGTCCATTTAGTTTCCTTTTTTCTCCAAAGACCATCATCAAATCTAGGATCAAGCAGCAGGAAAATTAGGCCTTTTTATTATTATTTTTTAATATTGAGCTTTTTTTTTTAATATTAGTAGATGGGCAAAAATAGCTTTCACGTAAAATACCTTGACTTTCTGTGTTGCTTTAAAGAGACTGAAAGTCTCCCTGGGCTTTAGGGTTTAATAATCAAGTAGTAAAAGACTTTATTGTGTTTCTGGGGCTGAGAAAGAGGGTATGGAACTCAATTCATACACTTGGTTTTGCTGCTGAAGTGTTTCATGCAGGTAATGTTTGGGGTTGATGGAGATACAAGTCAGAATGCTGGGTTTTTTTCTGAGTCCTCTCAATGGCCTAGGACTATCTGATGCCATATCTGTGCAGTTGGAGGGGATTAACATGGTAGTTCGTCACAGTTCTTCCAGGACATACCAGAATTAATAGACTGGATTTCAAGATCCTCTCTTATTTTATTTCTAGTGTCAGCAGCTTTCCTGGCAAAGTAACTTGAGTTGCATGTTGTAAATGTTCTTTTTCTTTCCTGGCTCTTCACTTTTCTAATATACTAAAGAAATTTGCTGTGTATCCAGTCTTCCTTTTTGGTTGGTTGATGTGTTTGTGAATTGGGTTTAGTTCATTTGTTTTAGCAAAAAGCTCTGTTTTAAGTGTAACAGTTCTTTGTCCTAAATTGCCCTTGTCTGAAGAGCCTGTGTAGGGGTTACATATTTTGCAGCTCTTTCTTGTCCTTCGCTCAGAACACCTCAGAGGGTGACTCATTTCTTGATCCTTTTCATGTCAGAGAGGTATTTAGGAAACCACATGGCAATATGTTCTCAGTGCCTGCCATGAGAATTGGTGTTCTAGAGTTATTAAATCATAACGTCTGGCCTTTGGTAGTAAAACGGATGTGGGATTGGATACTTGGGATCCAGATGTTGCTCCCTCATGCTCTAATCCCGTCTCCTACAGTGGCAGCTGACTGATCTTTCAGGGTAAAGCATTTAGTGCCTTCCATGGTCCTGGCTGCTTGCCTAGGTTTTTACCAAAGCAGAAGTATTTTTGGTATAAAACAGCACCTGTTTCCAGATTTGATCTATCTCTTGAATGATGGGAGCTGCTTATTTTAAACTTCATAGGTATAAATGTAAATACTTTGGATTGTCAGGATAAGTGCCCACCTTTTTGAAATCCAGAAATAATTCACAGTTTTTGTGTCCCTGTGTCATCGTTCCCTTATGCTTCATTGGACACTGCATATAAACGTTTCCCTTTTGTTTTCTCTAAGCAGGTAGTACTTACTGCTAATTTCATCTTGCATCTTGTATCAAGGGAGACTTTTTTTTTTGATAGCAAGCAGTGATAACCAGATTTTCTTTCTCTTCAATTAAAAAAAAAGGAGGGGGTAAAGTGTGCCCAATTATATGTTTGAAATAGATGATGTAAATGACATCCCCAGAGCTTAAAAATCTTTTTATTCTCTGGAGAGACACATTGTATTCAGTAGCTGTTGAAGGCTTCCTACTGTCCTACTATTTGGGGAATTTAAAATTTTTCACTGGTTGGTTCAAAGTAGAAGAAAAATGTTTAATTAGTCATTCTCATTGTTCTTGAAAGAAACAGCAAAGAAAAAACAACTAATGTTTTTCTTCTCCAGATGTAAAGATCTGTTTTGATAGTGCATGATGTTCAGGGACTGCCTAAACCAGCTAGGGTAAATTCAAGCCAACACTCCTAGTGATAAATATATGGGGTACTTTTAAAACACTTGGTGATTGAGGAAAACAAGCTGCATGCATCATTAAATTGAAGCATCTGGGGAGAAACCGTGTGGCTTCAAAAGTAGTACAGATCTTTTACAACAGTAGTCTGGGAAGTTAAAGCTGTTTGTTTTCCCTTTCTGTAGAGTTCTCCTTTACATGACTTGTAATTTGTAGGTATTGTCTTTTGTTTCACTAAGAAAAATATGTTTCTTTAATGACAACGCATAGATGTTACTCTGGTTGTGTTATTTCACTACAATTATTAGCTTGTTCATGTAATGGTTGAATTGTGAATAAAGGACTGAAAAATACTTTCTCGCTTGCATGCAAATTGCTTTTTTTTATTTTCTCAAGGTATTCAGTGTATAACTGTCCTGGGCTACAATGCAAAAATGTGTATTCTATCACCATCTGTTGAAATGTGGGAGGGGTGGTGATCCTTATCTCTGTGGGAGATATCCTCTGCTGATGTGCCATCTGATAAGATCGGGGGATGATCATCGTTATCTATTCACAGCCCATCCTTCCTCCAGAAGATATATTCCGTTAATGGGCCATTCAGTCCTATTGTGTGACTGATAAGATTACATCATCCCATTGGGAGATGCCCCAACCAGGGGCAGGAGCCAAGCCTTTCCTACCTAGATAAAAAACTGGGGTTTGGGACACGAAGGCAGCCCTTTCCACTGGATCCCAGAGGAAAGTCCGACCATTTCCACATCATTGCTGGATCTTCGGAGGAAAACTGCACCTTCTACAGGAGCACTGCTTCAACAGAACCACATCCGTCATCCAGGAGGACTGCAGCCACCATTTATATGGACTGCTACCAACACCCTGACTGACAGGGTGTCAGGTTGTATTTCTGACTGTGTTGGTGGTTGTTTCTTTTGTATTATTGCATGTATTTTATTTTTTCTCTCTTTTCCTATTAAACTGTATTACTGACTTAGAGTCTCGCACTGGTTTTGCTTTCAAACTAATACAATAACACATTCTGAGATACTAGATGTTAGTTCCTTAAAGAAACTGCTACAGGTACTATAAAGTTGGCTGATTTTCCCCCTTGTTGTTGATAACTTGTGCAGTTTTTTTCCACCATTCTGCATATATGCATCAGGAATAATGTAGTAGGCTGAGACAGCTGATTACATTGATAGCTTTGCTGAACACTAACTCAGATGACTGAAAATTCTGCTTTCCTTACCAATTCATGTGAGAAGGCTAAAAATTTTTAAGTTCTTGCTGGATGATAAGGAGCAAGTTTGTCAGATGAGAGGATTTATGATTAAAAGGAGCAATCCCTTAGAGTAATTATTTTTCTGATGTTTGTGATATTTTGAGGATCAAACAGATTTTGATTCATAAAGAGTACAGCGTGTAGACATTAGGAATAGTCGTTTTTTGGGGTTATGTAAGCCACTTGTAGATTAAAAAATGGAGTTGTAGAAATGAAACTACATTTAAGAGTTGAGTTTGGAATGTAAAATGCAAATAAAGTTAAGTAAAACAATGCTCATCCCCTTCAGTGTTAAAGTTGAGAGTCCACATTCAAGCACATTCTCATTATTTTAATGCAAGTTATGAATAGATAGTAAGAGCATACACTCCAGTAGGTGAAAATTACTTGCTGCTGTGCCACCACTATTTCATGACATTTTTGTTAATTATACTGTCTCATAATGACTTATGACTGTGCACAGAGAGTTGAGATAAAAAGGAGGAATTGTAGTGATTTTCAAAAGCGAGACCAAAGGGTATTGCTGTCTAGAATGGGGGGATGGATAATACACTCCATGAGCTCCAGTCACTGGATGACCACTGGGTTTGTCTTCAGCTGTAAATCGGGGGATTATACAACTCCTGTATAGCATTAATTACTAAGCAAAAACTATTTCAGTTTTATTCATTAATGAAATTTTTGTAAAGAGTGGGAGACTTGCAGTGTCTTCGTTACCTGTGATTCCCTCTTTTATCTTTCTTTGTAACTGCTCTGATGGACGGTGCCTGATCTATGGCAAACCCTCCCCTATGATGTTTGTCACCAGATCTTTTACAAGTTCTAAAGTAATAACTTGATATTCTAGTAGTAAGACAGGTCTTCTGAAGAAAAATATGTACTTGCTTCATCGTTTATACTCCCTGTCTTATCAGTGTTTCTGGTTAAAATTCAGATGCTGAATATCAGTGGTGCACTATGACAAGCATATTTTTTGCAGTTCTTTGACTATAAATAAAGAGACAAAGAGACATAAATATTATTATTTGCACATAGTCACTGGTTGTAATAAGAAAATACTGTTTTCTAAGTTACTTGATGCCTACCAAGCAGAATCGTGTTAGTAGATGGTCTGCTGATAGTACACAATATAGTAGGATGTAAAATCACCTAAAATTCAATTTTTTTCTTATGTTGTCTCTTTAGTTCAATGCATTTTGCATTAGTTTCATCTTAATCTGTTGTGTATCAGGCTATAACATAAATCCTGCTTGCATGCCTGCAGTCAATATAGCAAGTTCTCTTTGTGTATGACCATCTTTTGGAGATGTGTGTCTATAATAGTGACAAAGTATTGAGTAAAGCTGGTTCCAAAGAAAAAAGGAAGGGAAGACATCAATACTGGGCATCTTGGGTGGCTTAGTCACTTACCATAGTGTGCACCTTAATATTTAAAACACAAACATAAAGAGTGCTGGACAACATCAGATGAATTGAATGCAATCACAGGCACTCCCCAGAATGTTTCCTTCCTGACAGAGCTGCCTATGCACCAGCCATTCGTGCTGCTTGCTGAATGACTCAGAACTGCTCAGAAAGCAGAAAACCACCTTTATAGGAATATCCAGCCCTGACCTGACCTGTTCCTGTTAGTGTTTCAGGGTGTTTGTGGAGCACCAGTGTGTCCTGTTGGTTTGGGTGCCCTTGGGGTAAAATGGCACAAGTAGCTGTTCTTGACCCAGTCAGGTCAATATGGGTGAAGTTTTACTCCAGTTTTGCTTCTTTTGGAAGGGAAGCATAGGCTATGTCAAAGGTATGATGTCAGTGGGCAATAAGGAGGCACATGATTGTGGAGAGTGGAATAATAATAAATAAATGTCACAGTTCAACGTTCCCAGCTGTACCAATCTTGCATAAACGTACATACTTCTTGCTGGTTTTCAATTGCTGAAAATTTATCACAGTTATTCTGGTTTCACAGGCTATGTTATTGGATCTCTATGAAATAGTTCTGTATGTTATAAAATACTTTGTGTCTTTCTGTTTAAACATAGGCCACCACATTTCTTCTTGCTTACATTAAAGTACCAAATGTAAGATAAGAAGCTGACATGCTTTGTTCAATGAAACTAACTTTTAATTCCAACTTTCATTTTTTTCAGAAAGGTATACCTTGGCTGTAAAGGAAATCTGTAGTTTCAAAATCAGTAGGAGTGGTCACTGCTAAAAGCTAAATTATTAGTGATGCTTAAAATTCAGAATTTAAGAATGGTTATGACTTGTAGCATATATAATTGTCTGTTCAGAGGTCAGAAACTTTTGGATATTCATTTATTAGTGCTAATTGAGCCAAATGCCCAGCTCAAATGTGTGATCATTCTTATAGCTCTAAATACTAAGTCGTAACATTTAGCACAGTAATACAGATCTAATTTTTATTAAAAGAAAACATGAGCCAATATATCACATATCACTTCTAGACCGCTTGGATTTGACCTTTTTGGAGTAAAGTGAGTCATAACAGTTAAAGGTGAAAAATAAATTGCTAATTAGATTTTCTTTTCTTGTGAAGTCTGAAATGTTTGAAGGGGAGGTTTGCCTGGAAACCACCCATTATTGTCACCCTTATTTTCAGTCTGTGATGAAAAAGAACTAAGAAGTGAATCATACTCTGATGTCATTTATGAAATATAAGTCCTTTTAGGACTCAGACACACCAATGCGCTACAGCAGACTGACAGCAGATCTTGTGCTAGGTGAAACTTAGTGAATGATCAGTCAATGGCAAAAAAGTGCAAAGGAAGCATGTTAGGAAATGTGAAAAACAATGGCATTTTAATTGCAGGTGACCACAGTGAAGCCTGATTAATTATTCACATTTGTGTTTAACACAGTATTAATCGATTTTTTCTTTTCTTTTTTTTTTTCCCTTTCAAGTGCAAACTGAGTTCACTGTTTAACACTGATACTTTTTATCTTTGCAGTGTGCCGGGAAGACTCATACCAGTCAATAGTGTCATGTGCTGCTGTAGTACTCACCCCTGTAGAGGCGACAGTGGATACAAGGAAAAAAGAACAGATGATAATGCCTGATGTGTCCAAACAGTGAGTTATTTAAATACCACGATCTCTTAAAAGTGCAATTTAAACACCAGGCCAGATTCCTTCTCATGGATATGCATATACACCCTCCTTTCTCTTTCATCATGGCTTTCATAGGTGGTTCCAAAAGTAGAAACTGGCCTGAGGCTAAGCTGCTGCTCGTGTTCATTAGCCTACATTTTTTCCCAAGACTTTTGGTAATGACATATATAGAGGGAATGGGGCTTTATGTGCTGAGAAACTGACTTTGCCAGGTTTGATAAGGTGATTCTTTTTGTTTCGAAGGTCCTTTCATTCTTGCAGGTAGTTGATTTTATAAAGAAGATGATTGTTAACTGCTCAGCTCATCTGATATAGTTCAGATTTTCCAGTAAGCATTTTACCTCTGTGATACAAGATATAATGGCATCTTCAAAAGTAGTGTGGTAGTGTGTTCTTCCAGGGGAATTCTGTTTACTTCATTACAATGTACTTTGATATCTTGCATTAGATGAAAATCATAACCACAGAGTGTGTAGTAACATTTGCCTTGCAATACCAGGCAGGATGGTTATTTCTTAATGATTTAGTCCTTGGAGAATAAAAGTAATTTTGTTTTCATGAAAAGAAAGAAAACACAATTGTAAGGTTTTATCACAACACAAACTTGAGGTCTGTGCCTTTTAAAGTGTGGAAGGTATTAAAAAACATGACAATGGATAACATCATTCCTGTATTTACCATTCATGTTTGGTTTTCTGCTTCTCTTGGTATGTACAAGTTTAGCTTAAAAATTGTCTGTGGAGTCCTGGTTTGAATGCCTATTACAGTAAGAAAATTAAAACATCTCATCACATCCCCAAAATCCCCAAAACATCCAAAAGCACCCCTGGAGTATTAGAGTAGATTAGATGGGTTGTGATCTTGCTACAGATCTATGACTTAAGTCTATCTGGCTGTGATATCTTTTTCAATGTGGTGATAAACCCATTTCATCTAGACTACCTGTACTTAAAATTTAACACAGTATGTTACCTGTTGTCTCGGTATTACTGCAATGTTTGAAATGCTGTGAGCATCTAATTGTTGTAGTGTTTCCGCTGTGTGGCTCTCTGAATACCAAGAGATTAGAAAGGCAATGAGCTGTAAAATATTGTGCTGAAATCCAGAATAATCTTTCTGATTAGTTCAAAGCAGCATAGAACATTTTTTCTTGTCTTCACTAAAAGGGAAACCTGCACTATTGTTTGATTGGCTTTTTCATCTACTATGATGAGATTCAGCATTTAATAATCTCTTATGAATTCAAAGTAGGAAACGCTGATATTTGTTTAGCATGTGCTGAATACAGCCTCCCAGATATTTGGCATGTTTGGGTTTTTATTTTTTTTTTACAACCTAATTCTTTGTTATCTTCTAAGAGCACAGACATAACTTTTCCTAAGCACTTAGAGGTCTCAGAAACATGCTCTAACCTCTACTACTCTTCCAATATTCACGTTTAAAAATACAACCTGTGGCTCTTGAATTCTTTCAACGAGGAAGAAGATTGTGCTTAAACACATTAAATGTATTTGAACTTCATGAATGTATCAGTGTATAAGTGTCTTTAAGCCAACATTTCTGACAAGTATATTTGAAATTAAACAGAACTGTCTTGCTGGAAAAAGTTTGCAACTGGAATTTCGTAAATTTTGTAGAAACCTTCAAAGTAATTGTAGGGAGGTGAAAGTGTGCAGCTTCAAGAAAATCTCCAGCATTATGAATGAAACATAAGCATACTGAACTTGCATTTCACCTTGTGCTTTCTACATGCAGATAGTTTTCTTCATATCCAGTTAATGGAAGCAAAACAGATCCTAATTCCTGTGTCTAATTATCCCAGTGTCATCCTTTTCCAATGCAAAAGTGCCCTTGGCATTTGTTGAATTCCACTGACTGGAATGTAGACTCCATGTATGAGCTGGTCTGCATGTGTGGATTATAGTTATTGATATTCAATTCCTGTGGTAAACAATATTGATTATTTGATTTTTATACTTGCCTTTGTGTACCTGTATGGTTTTGACTTGCACATCCAAAAATTGTGCATATCACAGAGGGCTGAGCAGTAGCCAGCCATCGAGGTCCTGTAGGGAGAAGTTTCTGCCTTCAGGCCCTGCAGGGACAGAGTATGTTTAGAATAACTAATGCATTCTAAACCTACATAAGAAAGTGTGTAATCCAAACCGGATAGAATGCATACTAATGACAGTAAAATGTTAAAGAGTTATAAATGGCTAAAAATAATGATCTTGTATGCCACAGTAAAATTACATCCAAGGGTTTTGGGACATGAGAAGCTTTGAAGACTGGGCAGAAAAAAGAAAAGCTTTTAATCCTACTTGTATAATATTTGATTAATGATGTTATTTTGTTTTAGAAGGAAACCGTTTAGTGGCTGTAAATAATGTATTTGCTTAATGTATTTTTTTTTGTAAGCAGCAAATCTTAATGAGACTTTTAACTGTCTGTGATGAGATCTTATCAGGATTGCAGAAGCAAAGGGCCATTTCCCCCCCTATATTTTTTTCTTGGAAGCTCAAACAATTTCATCAGGGAGTAATTTCGTAGTGATACCCAGGTAATTGCTGACTCGTTGCTTGTGCACTGGGCAAAATCCCTACCTCAGCTGTTAACCCAGGAATTGATTTGGAAGAGGAAGGACAAGCCTTTGTGGTTTTTGTCTTTCCACTCCACAACAGGCACTGAGGCAGAGAAATACATGGTCAATGTGAGGTTAAGGTGAAAAACAGAAAATGTGAGCTCTGCCTTATTTTGTCTTCTCAGCCCTCCACTTTGTCTAGGATGTTGCATTAGCTTTGCTATATTTTGTAGAAATACAAGACTTAAAAACCTCTTACTGTCTTAATAGTTTGAGTTATCGAGGCTTCTTTGTGTTGCCATAGTGATGCATCAGTCACTTGTTCTCAAAGGTGCCCAGATGCTAAAACAATTGGAACATTTTGAACAGTGAGTTCTGCTTACAGAGTCCTAATTTTAATCCTTCCTATCTGAACTCGAGTATAAATAAATCAGCTGCTGGCACAGAGCAATGGCATGAGGAATCCTCACTTCTATTTCAAGTTCTTACAAGGAAGCATGGGAGAGGAAGCATGGCCCAGGGAACTGTATGTTATGCTTTAAATCAGCCTAGCTTCAGCTTCACTGGGCAAACTTGGGGATGAAAGGTCAGCCTACAAGGGGCAGTGTAGAAAAGGAAGTGTCTAAAGACACGAATCCCAGAGCAGACAATGTTCTGCTGCTGTGTGACGTTCATAAGTAAACATAGAAAACCATTCATGTGCTACATGCATGAAAAAAGTAGAGTGAAATTCAGGTGCACAGTTTTTCATCAGATTTAAAGTTAAGCTGATAGTTATGTCCTTCATTTGATGCATTTCTTCAGATATGACTGCCTTGCAGTTCAGAATACTGATGGCAGCATGCAACCCTCTGAGCTGGCTAATTTAAAGATGGTTTGTACATTACTACTTCAGCTGCTGTCATATTTCTGATTTTGATTTTTACTTAAAGATGTAATTTGCTGTTAAAGTGTTCTTGTTATGTCATGAAGCAGACAAAGTAATCTGACAACTCTTTTTTCATGTCAGAAATATTTTCCTGAGTTTTAGGAGAGATTTACAGATGAAGATCCTAGAAAAATGATAGGACAAGTGGTAATGTTTTTAAACTGAAAGAAGGTAAATTCAGACTGGATCTAAGGAAAAAAGCTTTTACAGTGAGGGTGGTGAAACACTGGAACACGTTGCCCAGAGAAGTTGTGGAGTCCCCATCCCTGGAAACATTCAAGGGGTGTTGGATGGGCCTCTGAGCAACCTGATCTAGTTGAAGGTATCCCTGCTTATAGCAGAAGGATTGGATAAGATGGCCTTTAAAGGTCCCTTCCAGCTCAAACGTATTCTGTGATGCTATTTTATTTTATGATTGTAAATGCCACAGATCATTTGACAGTTCTTCAGACTCTTAAGATCAAGTAGTATTTTTTCTGATAAATGCCCTGAATGAGCCTATGTAGTGAGTCTTTTCAATATTCTGTCTGTGCCAAAGCTGTTTCACTTGGACCTTGCAACTCTACTTACCTGAGCAAGATTCTTAAGTATGAGTTCAAATACATGAGAAAGCTTCTTGAAATCACTGTGACTACCTGGGTGCTTGCTGATGGAAACAGGGTGCTGAGAGGGAGAGTTACAGCTCTAATGCCATTCTGTACAGCACTGTTTAGTACAGATGCTAGCCCAGGACTTTGGTACCAATACTGGAATCTAGGAAGATTTTGGTGCATATATAGACTAAATTTATTAGCTACAGTAAGCATATTCCAAAGTTTAGGAGCTTTTGTTCCTCTCTCAGAGTTTCAAGTTGTAGATATATAATTGCTGCATTAGAAGATTGGTAATCCTTTTTGACTCTTGCAGCCCTGCCTAATTCCTTTCAAAAGAAGTTCAATCCAAGCTGACTATGTATTATTCTTCCCTTACTCAGTTGTGTATTTTCTTTTAATTTTTTCCCCTTTAATTTTTTTTTGCATTTTTTGATAAATCCAGGGAAGAATTTTCCCGCTTGAATCAACAGTGATGTTATTTTACCTCTGTAATTTTTGATGCTTCCGTTATGATGCTATTATTGAGAGGTGACTCTGCCCGAATTAAGTTGTAAACAAGGGGTTGAGGTGATACCAGCAATATGTGTACAAGCAGTTGCTGCTCCACAGTTTGCCAAAGTGGGAACCCTTGTCTGGATGTATTACCTAGGATGTGCCAGGCCTGAAGCCAGGCCAGCCTGCCACTCCATCCTGTGCTTATCTCTAGGCAGAGTCCTTCTGTGGTCTTAAAATCACATTTGTCTGTCTCAAACACTATTTAAGTCCTTATAGCCCCTCAGTAGTGAGGTGAAGTGTGATCTCTAAAGCAGCCAGGTTGTCAGGCAGTGCAACAAGAATGCATTTCACACTTGTTTGGAAAAGTAGATGAAAGATGGTTGTCCTCTTTCAGTTTCTGGATGACTGGGACAATGGACTATGGAAGCATGTGTCACTCTTTGGGTCAGAGAATGCAAAGAGAATAGAGATGCCCAGTATTGCTCTGGAATGACCCTACTTTGAAAGCTGTGGTTCAGCTCAGCTGAAAAACCTGAGACATCAGCTGAATTACGCTATACTCCTCCACCATTACATTTTAGTGATAACAGGTAGGAGAGGTAGCATTTATATCCATTTCTTTAAAGCAGATGCTTTGAAATGGAGTAAACATAAGCAATGTGTTTATGCTCTCAGTGGTCTACTTTTACATTCTTTTATCTATTTTGCTAGTTAGTCTTTAAGCTCTATTTAGCGACTTCAAGGGGAACTGAAAATTTCTATTTTCTGTGTTGTCTGTCACATGGTCTCCTTGTACATCTTATATTGCTTTTTGCACATAATGGGAAAATAAGTTATTTTGCTGTACTCATGTCTCCTTTGAAATGGGAAACTTTTCAGAAAACGTAAAAATACAGTATTTGCACTTCTTTTATTGTCTGCTAAACTCCTACCTGACATTGCCTCATGTCTAGGCTGCTCAAATTGGTAACTGCTTTTTTCCTGCTTTGAGGAAAAAGAAAACAATAAACCAGACTGTCATTTCTGTTTTCTTCCCCTGTGTCCAGCTACTGCAAAAATGAGAATGATTTTGTAAATTTTTTCCCCTGTGTCCAGCTACTGCAAAAATGAGAATGATTTTGTAAAATCAGTTGTAAGTAACATTTGTGCAAAGGAAATAAAATTGGACTGCAAAGTGTATATGAAAGAAACCTTATATCTGGTTATAGAACGGGAGTCTCATCAGTTCTCATGTTCCTTCTCAATCACTGCAACCATCAATTACAGGAGAGATTGACAGGAAAGCAATCTACATATGTAATTTAAATATCTTAGGCAATTGTTTTCAGCCAAGGAATTAAGCAGTTTTGTACAGCTTAATTTGATCATGAGTTGCAAGTGTTGAACAAACTGTTTTTTGAGAACCACTAACTAATTGCAGTTATTGTATTTACTATTCTCAATATTTTGTGGTTCAACTCCTGTCTTTTCCTCCTGTGTGGTGGTGAATAATGCAGGAGGCAGAGGAATGATGGCAGTTGTTCTGTGCAGGAAGGGTGCTACATAGATTTTATCTATAGCTCTGCCAAGGAAGCTTTGATCCTTTGCAAGTATAGTCATTGTTTGGGAAAACAAAAAATTTCCTCTTCCCTGTGAGAAGAGATTTACTTTCTAATATGCAAAAAAATATGAATGCTTCAATCATTTCCCTTAAAGTATTACTGATGTGACTGAACTCAACTTGACAGAAGGATATAGGGATGGAATGTTAAGCAAGGTACTTAATGAGGTCACTGTCAATCAAAATGTGGACAGTCAAGAAAACTACAGCATTTTCTAGTTGAGATAATTTAAACTGCAAGATACGACAAGTGCATTATATCATTGTGTAGCTAGTCTGCATTAATAATAGAAGATTGAGGAAATAGAAATGTGTAGAGATAACACAACTTTGCTGATGATGTTTACACCAGATGGGGAAAATTTGGATAGAACTTTTAGCGTCAAAATACAGTTTCTGTAATGTAATTGGCGGAGTATCGCCAAAAAGTGATTTGTGATTTCAAACATTGAACTGCATAAAGGACAATGCAATTATATTAACTGGGAATACAAATTTCCCGTTTCAACAGCAAGCACTGGACAATGTAACTGCATCTACAACTAAAGTTTCTGAACTAGATCTGAAGTCGTCATAAGAAAACCATTTTCACCAAATCACTGTGACATTTAGAAAACAGCTTTGCCTACAGCAAAATCACTTTGTTTCATTGACATATTTTAAATTATATACCTTTATGATACCACAATGTCATTCTGGTTTTGGCCATCACCCTAAAAAGAATGTCCTTTGGAGTAAGATTATAAATTTACTTATTAGATCTGAGAAAAATTTTTAATTTGTAAATTAAATTAAAGTCTGTGTATTCCCTTGCATCCTTTTCTCCGTTTTCCTTGATTCACCATGTTCTCCACTGAGTGTTTCTGCAATAGAGGAGGCTTAATTACGTGACTTGCTTGTCCTTCATGTCTCCACAAATTTCCCCAGAAGTAGTACATCAACTTAAGTAATTTTGCACTGTTTAGTTATGGAGCTTATTTGAAAACATTACTTTCTTACATACATATATGGGCAGGTGCTTAAGATAGACTTGGTTCCGGAGTGCAAATTTTATCCTATGTGTACTGTAGTGTCAGGAAGTGTCTACTTTATTTACATAGCTGAGAATTCCAAGTCAGACCACCAATATCAGCTGAATTCCCAAGTGGCAGTCTTAGACTTGGCAACCAAGAATCATTGCAAAATATTCTTAGCAACTACATTTTAATTAGAGCACTGAACCATAAGACACAGTTTTGAATTTTAATTTTGGGCTGAAATTTTGCTGTGATGAAATAGAAATTTTTTTAATATATATATCAAAACTCCTTAATGTCTGGAACAATTCTAAAAAAATGTAGTTGAAGTAAATAAAATCTTACCTGGTTCAATCAACCTTGAAGAGGATGGTTACTCTAGGTAATTAGGTAATGCAGGCAGAGGTGTTTGAGACAGACTTAGGCAATTGAAAATCAATTATTCTATCTGGACATCTCCATCTGAAGAGCTGCTGTTCTAAGTTGTAGTGTTGGTCACTTACAGAGTTTGTTATTCCAATAAAATTACAATGTTTTCCATTCTTTTACGTGGCAGCTGCCTGAGCCCTGAAGAGCACATCCATCATCTGCTGGGATGGCTGCAAAGCCACTCAGGCATGATGTTCTTCATGGGCAGGGCTACAGTGGGACATGTGGAAAATGACTCACTCATTGACTTGGGATTTAAAAGAAAAAACAGACTTCATTTTCATCCAGCCTGAATTCATGTCCAACATACACACTCAGAACAAGCATTGTTATGCCCTCAGTTTCAGGTGTTAAAGGAGATCTACAGTTTTTATTTACCAGGTACCTATTCAAGGGGCTGGAGGCACTTGATTTTGGGGCAGCACGAAGAATCCTCAGAATAATGGCTGTACTGGACTTATGCTTCATGTCAAAAAAGCCATTTTTTTAGATAGTCTGAGTGTAAAGTTAGATCATGTAGCAGTTTTTGAATTTGTATTTCAATAACCACTTCTTGTAACATCCTACATCAGTTGGGAAGGCAGTGTTAGATCCTATTGTTAACCTTGATGCCTGGTGTTGCCTGATGAGAATTTGCAGTTGCTGTGAAGCTTCACCGAGGAAAGATGCTTTCAAAGTACAGAACCAAAGATTTGGGAGCAAGCCCACTTCACTCAAATGGAGAGAATGAGAGAAGTGCTAGTTGTGCCCATTTTACTCCTTTTTCTTGTACGTTCAAAATCTTAAAAGTGTACAGAAATTATTTTGCTGTAAAATTGGGGCAAATATAGTTGTTAAACTTCTTTAACTCAAGCTTTCACTAACTTAATTGGAAGCACCCCAGAAACAGAATTGTACTTTCTAGCCTGTAAAAGCATAGGCTGTTGCTAAACTGTAACTGAAGGTCTGTTTGAGACCAGTGGTTGTATTTTGCCATCTTGCAAGGAAATTAAAGCAGGTTTGGGTCTGTACCTTTGTGCAGCAGAAATATCAGTCTGGAGTAGAATGATCTAAATGCCGAGGGAGATGAGGGTGGGGTGATGGGGGAGGAGGGACCAGGGGATCATTTGTTTTTTAATTTAGAGCCCTGTGGTGTTTGTATTGAAGCACAGCCTCAGTTCTTTACAAATTAGATTACAAAACATAATTGCAGCATCAAATATAAAAAATAATCAACTATGTTATTACTTGTGAACAATTAAAACATCATAAAATGAAAAAAGATGAAGGAAATAAGCTTGTACATGTAATGCTAGAATTGCAAAGTACTTAATTTTGTAAGACAAATGTATTGTAGATTAAAAACTAGAAAAAACAGTTCAAGTGCATAGCAGAAATGTATTTGTTTCACTTTCACAGTAATTTAATAATTTCTCTGAAGCATAACAAAGAACAGCAGTTATTTCTTGCTGTCATTGGAAGGTGGGGAAAGGAGGGATGTCACAGAAAAACTAGGTAGATTTGCATTTATAATTGTATGGTGTAACTATTGGACTATTGTGCTGTGCTGTTTCACAGCTCATTATGCGATTCCAATGAAAGTATTATCAGGTATTCTTTTGAATCTGATGGGTGAAAAATGGTGATGGTATTGTGGTGTTATTACTGGCTTATTGAGGGGTTTTCTAAACCAGGTATTTTGCAGAACCTTCCTGAAAATCATTCTCCTGTGCAGTGGCTATATTAGGGGTAGCGTTTTTAGAAAATACACTACTCTTGAGTCATATTATCATGACTTAAATAGGAATACCACTGCAGCAAACGTAAGTTCAATCAGCATACTGCTTAAAAATATATAGAGTGCTTCATGGTGCTTAAGGTTGAGAGATTACCTGCATCCTAGAGGGAATGAATTATGTGAAGTAATATCCGTACCTGCATGCTATGTTTCACATACTATCAGGAGGAGTTTGCTTTTTGTTTAGCACAACTAAATTCAGAAGGATGCTCCAGAAGTGTGCATATCTAAATATTAGTATTTCTAAGAGCAAGGTTGGGTCTGTTTTGCAGAGTAAAAAAGAGATATTAGAGAAGAACAGAAATAATTCTAAGAACAATCTCCTTATCCCCACCTTTACCTCCAGTTTGTTTTGTTCTTTTTTTTTTTTTTCCTGGAAGTAACAAAGAAATAGAGGCAATATTCCTCTTTCTCTACCATGTACATTTTTCAATGTATCTGTGAATAGCCCTGTGAGCAGTAATTTTAATAACCTATCAAGATCTATGTTCGCAGTGAGTGTTGAATATGTTCTTCTTATTTGCATGGATTTACTGATAGCAGAGGTGCAAGACTATAGCTAAAAAAGGAGAAGTGGTGCTATTGCTCTTTCTTTATCTCCTCTTCACCTTCCTGTTTTCTTCCAGTCAATACATTGGTTGCATTAGCCACCATATGGGATGTGAAAAACACCTACAGCATTAAACAAAACAGCTAAAAACAGGATGGCCAATTGGGAGGTGGGAAGCAGAGGAAATAAAAGTGAAAAGACTGTGCATCATCACACTAGGGCACATGCAGCTTTGGTGCAGTTGGATTAAGACATAAATTTGCAACTACATTGCAGTAGAGTTAAGCTGTAAAGGCAAAATATTGTACCAAATAAGAGTGAATTTAAAACAGCCAAATGCTGCAAAAACAGTTTGTACAGTTACAAAGTGAGTACACATATAAGTTCTTCTTCCTGTGCTCCAGGAGCAGGATTAAGATCTGTTATACTAAGGACATCAATTAGCCCAGCTGCTTTTTTATCAGCAATAGCTGCAGTAGCCACCATCTGAAAAGATATTTGTGAGTGAAGAATATTTTTTGGTTTTCTTTTCCTGCGCTGAAGCTCAAAGTATTTAATGTGCTTCCAGGTCCGTTTACTAGTTCTTTGTGGATGTGGTAGGATTTCATTCCAATTGTTTTGGTTTTGTTATTTTAATCCTCTCTTAATCATTACATAAAGGAGTAGTATATAGCTTTTATTGCACATCAAAAACTATTTGCTGCTGCTGCTACATTGATTAAATGTGTAACAGCATGTGTTGCAGATAGATCCACGTAATATTAGTAATAATCCAGATTTAGAGCTTTCATCGCAGCAGCCCCACATCAGCTTGTGTACAAGCTGATTTTATAAATGTCTTCAAAAAGCAGAAGCGGGGAAAGAAAAAGAGGCCAATGCTTTCATTTTAAATGTGAGGTGGTGTTTTTAAAAAGCAAGTAGATATACATCAAAATATCATAGGTTACACCTCTGTTTTTCCTTCCAGATCAGCTATTTTATATGTTCAGTGCATCCCCCTAATCCCAAGACAGTTCCTGTGATAAGCAATACAGGTAGGAAAGGGAAATACAGATAGGAGGTTACTAGGAGTGAGCTGCTGGGAAAAATCAGGGAAGCACAGGCAGGGAGAAAAGTGAGGTAGCTTTGAGGTAAACTTCCCCATGTTTTAATTAGTCATGCTTAAAAACTATACTCTTGATAAAACTCTTTACCTGTCTGTTTGTTCATTTGTTTATGAGAAAGCCTATAGGGTATTCATCCAAAAATGTGGTAGTGGTCCTCTAATTTTTGTGCTGATCTACTGCTCCACCCCCAAGCCTTTATTCAGACTTTTAAATACTGTTTTTTCAGGAGCATTACAGCCTCACTTCCAGTTATTATGTCCTTTTGTAAAACTGACATATTTACATACAATTTTAATATGTACCCAGGTTGCTGCTTTAGAACATACAAAGTTGAACAGGGCTCATCTCTCGTGGCAGTCATAGGTGCAAAGTGACAGAGACCCCAAGTCAAAGCAACCTGGAATAAACATTATGAGAATCAAGAGTGAAAAACATGATTTTGTTTTAGAATACATTTCTTGATGTTTTGATTGCATTGGTCTAAAAGGTGACATGAACGCAGTTTAAAGGCAGAGCAGAAGAAACAGAATTTCTTTTTAACAGATGAACTAAATGATAAGATGATATCAGGTTATTTTGTCCTACAAGAGCCTCCTATCAATAGGGCTGCATTTTGGGCCCTTCTTTTGTAATCCCTATTAAAACTTAATCTACTGTTATAATCTCATTTTTGTATTCATTATCTGGACCTGGGTGAATAGAAGTGATTGATACTTTTGACTGGAAAAATTTAGATGTTCTCTATAAATATTTTCAGAGATACAGTCTAGATAAACATTGCTATATTGATTATTTGTTGTCGATTCTGACAAAGTGTGCTTTAGCACTCTAAAACAGGTAAATAAAAACTCCCTTATTTTCTTGTCCAAGCAACAGTGCACTCTATTTTGGATAACTTATGGAGGAGATAGGAAATAACATTTATGGGTCAGTGAGAAAGCACATGTGTTCAGAAGTAAGATTGCTTCCTAAAGCCTGTGCTGGTGTTGTTGTAACAAACATACATAGAACTAGTGTTTGATATCAGATGGACTTGAAATGAACAATGCAAGTAAGGAGTGTAATAGTAATAAAAAATACTATCTGCAAGTTCTCCTAACTGTGCTCTAGATTCAAGTCAGAGAATAAATACAGTGCCAATACAAACCAGATTATTTAGGAAAAGCAGGCAAATCATCATTCTGTGATTTATTCTCCCAGAAATGACTTCTGTTTTTCAAAGATGTCACCTTAAACCAGGAGTAGATTCACAGGGTTTGGAATTCAGTCCAGATATGTAACAGGAATGAGTCACAAAGCTGAACTATAGTTCAAAATGGAGTCATATTCCCGTTCAAGTAGGAAATTTTGATAGGAACTCTAGCGAGGCTTGTTTTATCTCATATTTGAAGTTACTAAAATTCACCTGTTCAAAACAATATTTGATGCTTCCAGCTTTGTGTTATATCTATATTCTTCTTCCTGAATTACTTTATTAATGTAATACTGTATACTTAAGTGTAGTAAATGCCTTAAATTTCAAATTATTGAAAGCAAACTTGAATTTATAATGAATGCCTGATAGACTTCAGGGAATCCATAATTTAGATGGCAAAAGAACACACCGATTCTAGCGACAAAACCAGATACTATTTGAAAAGGCAACAATTAAATACAAAGAATGGTTTTGGTTACTATGGGAACAGTTAAAGAAGGTTTTTCAGCATTGCAAGCCGCTGTGTGTATACAAGAGAAACTATGTTCTTCTGAGTCAAAGAAGCTATGAAAGCTTTTCAAGGAAAAGGCTAAATAATAAGAAATATTTAAAGCAAAGCTTTAAATTATCTCTATATAATATGTTGGTGGTTTTACATTCTCTCTTCCTGCTTTCCCCCCCATTTTTCTGCCACTAATTTTTGGAGTTAGAGGTTTTTTGAGTTGTGTAGTAAAAAACACTTTGCAAAGAGGATTAGTGAAACAAAGAGCCAGTGTGGATGAATTATTTTATTTCTGGGTTTGTTTATAAGAGATCTAATCCTATCTCATAAATTTGCTTAGGTGAAGGCATTTGGACTATAGATTCACACTTTCTCTCACATACTTTTCTATTTATTCTCATAACCTGGAAATAATAAAGACACAAATTAGAAGAGGAAGAAGTGGGGAAGGTTGTCAACTCTGTATTTCACTGAAGGTGAAGTGCTTTCTAATGGAGTTGCACAGTCATGTTATGTATGCTGTACTTAATATTATTGCTAAGGCAGGTGTTAACCTTGTTCTGTTTTGAGTTTTATTTTTTTTACTTTAATAATTACCATAGTTTCATCAACTTTTTATATTTGCTAAAATAAAAGAATGTCAGGTTCTAATTACAGCATCAACTTTGCAGTAGACCAAATGTTAAAATATACAATATTTATATATCTAATATAATTTAGATATTTTATACTTGATCTAAATCAGAGGGTTTGTTTATCTCTTGAGGAAACTTTAAAAGCTTAATCATCAGGAATCATGGAAACTGGCACAATCTGCAGGACTTGGGATCATCTGAAATGTGGTCCCTTGGAATAAAAGAAATAGTAGATCAAATGAATGAGCATATTTATTTTAATGATATGGCAATGGATTTGACATGGAGAAGGCTCTTTGATTTCTTTTGAAAGAAATAAACTGTCTGAAACGTGTGTTATCAACTATTATATAAATATGTATTAAACAATACCGTACTATTTCTGTATATCTTTCAAGCTTCAGATATGGGAATGTGCTGACATGGAACTACAATCCAGCAGTTATGTAAATTACTCTAAATTTGTCATCTAATTTTCTCTGCTTACATGTGAGGTGAGTGCCTACCTTGTGATGCTAAGTACCATACAGGTTGATGCACAGCATTTTTCTCAGCTGTATATGAAAAAAAGAAGAAAGACTGTATTGTTGCAGAAAGTCCTTCTGTCTTTCTTGAGAGACCTGGGAGTAACTGACATCTGTGTGTTCAGTCATAGGTAAAGGAAAAGTCTCTAGATTTAGTCTCTAGATTTAGAAAGTATCAAGCATTTCTGCTTGTTTGGAACCCTTATTGTGCTTGTGTTTGCAGGTCTTGTTTTCCTACAAGTCATCATTAAAAAGGAAGGATGTGTTCTACATCTTGCAACCATATTTCATTTATAAAATGAACCTTTCTGGATTCTGCATTTTGGGGAAAACACATCTCTTCATAACTGATTTTCACTTAGACCCACATTCATTTGTTTAGATGATTGTATGTGTAACTTCAAATTGTTGTCAGGAACAAGTAGATACCAAACTCTTAGGGTGAGATAATGCTGGATAGCTCAGTGGCCTTCTCAACTTCCCAGATACTCATTGGCCTTGACATGTTCCTCCATAAAGAAGGAGGCCAATAAGTTGTATTACAGATGGCTTTGTGCTGACCTCTGTCAGTAGTCCTCTGTGGAATTCCCACTGAGCACCACTGCAGGGGGCACAGGCTCCAGACGTGTAGCTGCCACGATTTTCATGTGCTGCTCCACTGTCATCCTGAGCCTTTTCAAAGCCATATTGAAAAGGTGATGAAATTGCTTCTAGTAGGAGCTGAGACAAATCTGTTGTGCTGTCTGCAGACAGATTGTTGCCAGTGAGTTTCCAAGCTGTTTGAAATCCTTGTCTGAGCTGTTTCCCACCACCTAGGCTGTTGATAATGCTGATAACCAGGGAGAAGAGCAGCATGTACATGGCTGGGAGGAGTGGGCAGGGATGGGCTCCTCTGCCCAGGCAATAACTTCAGTAGCACTGACACCAGGCAGGGGCTGCTTTTCTTTGCTTGTTGACAGCTGCTCCAAAGATGACCTCAGAACATGTCAGGAAAAGTAATAAAAGACTGACAAGAAGCCTGGCTTTAGACAAGAAGAGTTAATGAGTACATTTTTATAGATTGCTTCCCTCACCTGGGCCGGAGAATGCCAGCTCAAGACTAGCCACTGCTGAGGCTTCATGAGCAGTGTTACAGGTGCTCTGGTGATTTGGGGCAGTCAATACTTCATAAAAGGATGAGTTTCTTTCCAATGAAGTAAGTGCGACCTTGCATCCCTTAATCTTACAGGCAGTGTTGGTCTGATTTGCCACATTTGCCTGTTTTCATAAATAACCTTTGCAAAGTTAGCAAAGGGCAAAATGGATCATTCAGAAAGCTTACTTTTGTGCCCTGTTTTTGCTAGCATTGACTATAGAGAAAGCATAATTCTGTGGAAGGTCTCGTAGAGTCATTCTTATTGGACCAGATAATTAATTAGTTCTTTAAAATCTTGTCTTAAAATTATTTATTATGATTTTCATATATGTTCTTGAGGGATAGAGTTACTTTTCTGTGCTGCAATTTGCCTAAAGTTCAGTGAAGTAAGCAATGTTCCTTAATTTCAAACTAATTTTCCTTAGGCCCTGAATATTTTCTAGAATATTTTCTAAATATAGCTTCCTTATGATGAAATAAAGTCAGTAGTAAATAGTAAAATGTAAGAGGAGAGATTATAAATGAGTGTACTTAATAATACATCACACTACCCTGTGATTATCCTTAGAACAGTAGCTTTTGGAGGCAGTAAGAATTTCAAATCTCTGGGGAAGATATATAGGCAGTGCATTTTTAGGGGTCTTTAATTCACCTTACGTGAGATTCATAAAGGTCAGTTGTGTTGCCTAATTTTTCTTTATATCAAGGCAAAACCAGAATAATGATACAGGCTTAGGGAACCCCTGGTTATGCAGAAAGAATTTTATTTACTTGTTAGCTGCAATTTTGTTGGGGTGAATGGGGAGAAGTACTTCAAATGCAATGGGATGCCTGTGCCATCTGCATTGGATTCATGTGTACCTTGCCAATAAATCAGGCTGTCCAAGGCACTTTCTCTGCTTATCCTCAGAACTGTCTTGTCTCATAACAGAGAAGCTGCACAGATATTTCTTGAATAAATATATGCAATTATGCCTGTAGGTGTCAGTGGTTCAATACAGTGCCACGACAAGAAACCAAAAATAGGTGAGCAACCTTCTTTGGATTCCAGAAACAGCAGTTAATTTCTTCACTTGCTAGCTTTACTAAAACATATGGAGCATTTTACCTTGAATGAAATGCTAGCTAAAGTGATTGGAGTATGTCCAATCATTGTATACTGTCAACTAGCTACCTGGAAATAATCACAGATTAATTATTTTTAACAATTTATTTTTTTGGTTGATAGAGTTAATCAGTAAAGAAATAGTTTTTTCAAGTATGGTTTAGATTTTTTTTCTTTTTTTTTTTAATTGTAACTTTGTAGATTCTGTAGGAAAGAACTTGGTAGTTTATATCTGTTATACTGAATAATGTATGATATAAATGCTCTTCATTGGTGGTGGTGAACAGGAGAACAAATGTTAATCTTTGTTCAATCATCATGCCTTTTTTTACAAGAGAAATTAGCATTTGATCATTTGATAGAGCTGTTGTGTTTTGTGAGGCATCTAATCTTGAATCTGTACTTGTTTACATTAGGACATTGTTTTCTAACAATGCTGTGTGTAATGTGGTCCGGACTGCTGCTGAAAACATGCACTCCATCCCTGTGTGTGCTGTGAATGCTGATGAGCAGGAAGCAGGTTTGCTGTCTTGCTGTCTACTCTTCAGGTTTCTTGGGGCTGTGAATCCCATTGTATATTGATGACACAGGGACAAACTTGTTCATTCAAACACGCCTATGAAAAATTCATGTCTGTTCCAAAGATCTGTCACTTCAGATGCGTATTGGTGGCTGTGTGAGCACATTACATCATGTATTGGTCAAAGGCTGTAGTTGTAAAATTTTTTTTCAGAATGGCTTTATCCATCTGCCAAAGCACAAATGAAGGAAAACCTTTGGCCAGTCAAAGTGTATTAGGAAAGTTTGAGTGAGGAAGATCATCCTTGTCATGAGGTTGCTACTTCCTCCAGATAGTGATGAATTAAGGTACTTAAAAGTAGGAACTTGAAACCGTGAATTAAATAGCTGGATAAATATAAATGTGGCAGCTGCTTTACTGTCTTCAAAAGACTAATTGCACTCTCCCTTTTCATATATTAATGCATATACAGTGGTAAAGCAGTTAACAGTTGAGATTTGCTATGTGGAATTTAATTTCCTGACATTAAAAGGTTTATGCATTTAATGATAAAATGCCGGATATTGCATTATGGTTTTGCCCAGTAATTTGTACTGGCCAGGAGTAGTGCTGCCCTGCAGAAAACTAGTAGCGAACATTATATGCATGTGTGCTTGTAAAATGGGGGCCTTCAGCATGTATGAATAGTACTAGAAATCAAGTAGCTACCAAGTAGCTATTGATTTTTACTCTCTTTGTGAAAATCGTGGAGGGGTTTTTGTTTGCTTGTTTGTTTGTTTTTCTGAAATACAGTGGCTATATGTATTAGAACATTGTGAAGTCAACAAAGTTCATGAGAGCCAGTTGGATTCATATGCATGATTTGGTGCTCAAACCCCCCACTGACACGACAGCAGTTTTGAAAATTCCTTTTTTATTACTTCTGTGTGTGAAAGTCATAGGTTCTGATTTACTGAGTTTTTCAGAACTCAAGTAACTTACCATAAATGCACTTTTATCTGAAGTCTGAAATTGTCATAGTGAAGTTAATGTATGTTAAAAATTCAACTACAGTACTATGAAGATCTGCATAGTTATTCAAATTTAGGCAAATGACTGGTACATTGAAATTTAAGCCCGTGCATAAGTCTTTGTGGCAAGCTTGCGCTGTTTTATCCAGTGTTCTTTCATTCAGCAAAGTAACTGGGATGATATATGTCTGTGAAATGTAAATATAAGTACATTTGCATGGCAATATTTAAAGAACTTTAGGAAAATAAGTACTGAAACACAGAAATTAAAGATAAAAGTGTTCTTATTTCCAACAGAACTAGTCAGAAATTTTCAGCTATGGGAAAATACAAAGGACAAAGCTGTAATTCAAACGATGGAAGTTGTGTCCTTGTAAAGCGTGGACTCTTTTCGTTTTGAATAATTTAAACTATTTCTTTCTTTTGAGGTGAACATTGTAGAGCGATAAAATCTCTTGTACCGTTTCGACCATTAAAAAGAAATTTGGTGATGTCTTACCTTTTTTGTCCTTCATTACATGTGCATTTAAAATTCACTTTTGATATTAATCATACTTAGAATTCAATTTGCTACCCATAGTGATTTCACTAGGGAAGACTCAGATCTTTCAGGGTAATGGAGTTCTAACTAAGTATTAGTTATTAGGTACTTAAGATCTTACTTTTTCCAGATGACGATGCTTAATCTAGATCTTTACACACTTCTGATGGATAAAGATTCCAGATCACGTTCTGAAAAGGTAAAGAATTTATTCTCGTAGTCCAGTTGAATCAGGTGGTAGCTCTGCACCTTGCACAGCAGCTTGCCCAGGCAAGTGTCACCTCTGCAGGCTCCAAACGTTGTTCATGGTGACTGGCACTGCACTGAAACCTTCCAGCAGTGAGAGAGGTTTAACCTGCAGTCTTAGAGCATCTTACCTGAGCATTTAGGGAGAGGTTTCTATATAGTTGCACAGTTTGCTGGAACTGGAAATTGAAAACTGTCAGCAGTGTTCTGAGTCCATGCAGCATTGGCTTAGGCCATAGTTATTCTCAGCTATGGATCATGAAAATTAAGGTTTGTGCCTGCCTTATTGCCGCATGTCCCTCATCTCAGACCCGCCTTGAAATTAGGTGGGGCTGGGATGAGCACCCGTCTGCTTGCTTCAGCATCACTTGGGAGCAGAGACCTAAAACAGACAACTGAGGGAGAGGAATAAATGTCTGAAGAAAATTTAGTATGCTGCAGTAGATATTAGGAGAAGTGAGACTTTTGTAAAAGCCCATTCCAGTCAAAGTTAGTGCCCTTGAGTAACAAAATACAATATCCTGTAGAGTGTACTGCTCTTCACATATTTTCTTTATACTTGCTATGTAAAACTAATCCTTCTGTGGCAATCATTAAAACAAATACCAACTAATTAGGAGCAACCATTAAAATAAATCTTAACATACTCATTAAAATAGGTCTCAGCTCATTAGGATTTTTAGTATACAGGTTGAAAACAGAAGATGAGATCATTTTTTAAGAGAAAAATCAGCATCAAGGCCTTTTCTGTTTCTTTCACATCCTTAGCATTGAGGGGACTGGGGGTGCACAAGGAGCTGGGAGAGGACAAAGCCAGAACGGGTGACCCCAACTGACCAAGGGGGTATCCCAGACCATGAGTGTGCCTTAGCTGATTTTCCATATGCTGCTTGAAAGAGAACTGAGAAGTGTGAAGTCATACCAAAATCTTGGTGTATGGCTACTGGTCTGTACAGTGGAAACTTTACAGTTGCATGTGCATTTTGCTATTATAGTGGAAATGTTTGTCTTTTCTATTCAAAAAAGATACTAATTCTGACAATTTAGAGGTACATCTTTTTATGACTGAAAATTCTTCACTTAAAAAAAATTATATTACATCAAACCCCAGATCAAAATCTTCTCTGAAGCAGTGTTCATATTCACTGCATGTTGTACTCCATCACCTCTGCCTCATATGGACTTTGGTCATTGTTTTGTTCTTCAAATGAAAGGAAATTGGTCAGTGGGAGTTGAAATCAGTGGCTCAGCTGAATAGGAGCTACCCATACATACCTGAGGTCTGTGTGCGAACCATTTATGTTTAATTAAATGTAGTGGTCTGAGTGCAAACCACATCTAATCTGTTTGTTACAATGCAAGAATGAGCAAATCTAGTTAAGAAAAAGAATATCAACACTTTGTTGGATTTCAGGGACTGGAGGCATTGTTAGAGGTCTAACAGTGGCTTTCATCTACACCTGGAATAGATTGTATAAAAGACTTTAATTAAAGCTGACTTGTAGTTTCTGGAACTAATGAATTTCTAAAATTAATAGAACACTGTTGTAGGAAAGAACAGCCCTGTTCAAAAAGTGTCAACCAAAGACAGCATGCCTTTGTATTAACTCAGCTTTTAAATAAGCATTTAAAGCTATGCCAAATATTTCTAAGGTTTTAAAAGCTTGATATCTTCCTTTTAATATTTATCAGACTTTGCTATGAGATTTTCTTGGAAACTCACTAATTGTGGGCACACTTATAAAAGCACATGTGGACTGTCTTTCTAAAGGATGCAATAAGGAATACATCCCTTAGAAATTTTGCCATCTTTTTCTCTAAAAATTATAGTGATACCTTTTAACCCAAATAATGCAGTCCCTTTCAGGTGGTTCAAGGCTGATTTTTTTCCATAATAAAATGGATTTTATTCTGAAATCTCATGATCTGTGTTTGGCATAGCCTAAAAACAGAATCTGAGTGAGTGTTTATTCCTACTGAGCTCAGAGTATATGGAAGCTAATCTGTACCCTTAATGTTAGGGACAGTCCTTCCACATTTCCTCCAACGGCTCTTCTGTGGAATCCTATTAGATAATAAAAAAATCAAGTTTTTATCAGTCAAAACTATTTTGACATTATTAAATATATTTAAAAAAACCCCAACAAAACTAAAGTTGCTAAACTTCTGTAGTTTAAAAATTCATAAATCTTCATCTGTCTGTAGTGTATTTGACAAGATATAGATAAAAGCAGAAAGCAGTCCCAGAAGAGATGGTTTGTTATTAGGGCAGAGACATCCCCCTGCCCCCTTAGTTGTTAGGCTATTGGTTTCTTTATTTTACTGAACTCCATAGTATATTTGATTTATACAAATAACTATCAAACTGAAAAAAAATCAGTGTAATAGAATCTTGGGATTTTGCAAGGGTGAGCTATTGCTGCCTTTTCTCTCAGCCTCCTGTGGAATGCATTTCACGCCAGTCTGCATTTCCACTTCTAAAATACCACTGGTTACAGGAGCTGTAGTTGTTACATTGTCTTTGCTTTGTGAAGGGTAGGTCTATCGCTGTTACTAATATTTCTTCTGTATAGGTTCATTTGTGGCAACCTTGGTCAAAGCTCCCAGTGATGTCCAGTGTTCCTGGCAGTAATTGAACAAGTAGAATTTCCTAAAATATCACTGCACAAGGAAATAGAAATGTACAGTTATATTTATAGAATTGAAATGTGGTTGAGAGAAAGAAAAATACAAGAACATTGATTGTATAGGTGATCTACTTTTTTTTAATATACTCATTGTGATCACCAGCTAAAAATGAATGTAGGGTTTTGGGTTTGTTTGTTTTTGTTTGTTTTTTAATCCAGAATTCATGAGGTGCTCGCTGAAGCAAAGTGATTAGGTTAGATATTTTTTCTTTTTGTTCCAGTGAACTCATGCTGTTTGAAGCCCAAAAATATTGCTTTAAATCTCAATTTTCTCAGTGTTGCAAGCATTTTATTATAAACACATTGAAGAAGAAGAATCTTACTTGAATTATATCAGCATGCAAGTAAAGATGTTAAAATGTTCCTTTGAAAGATTTTAGTGTTCTTAGTACTGTGCAAGATCTGAGAAACAGAGAAGTCATTTGACAAATGTAGCAAAATATAAAAAGTTCATTAGTTTTGCAGAAGATTTTTGGATGGTGTAAGATGCATATAAAAATGATGCATTGGAAAAAACTGCCTTCAGATACTTTTTGCCCTCTGTCCCTCCACTGGAAGTTGTTTCTCACAATTCCATGCCTTACCTGCTTAAACGAGAATTTTGTGCGTTTGCTGTAGGGTTGGGTAATCTGAAATGCTCAGCTGCATAATCTAATCTAGCTCCAGAGAAAAATCTTGTCCTTTATGGAGAATTCTTTGTTTTTGTTCTGAGTAGGGCAGAGTGTATTTAGGATTTTCAAAGCCAATGTGGCAAAGAACAGTGTAAGCAGATGGAATCCCTGGAAAACTGAAAATATTCTGTTCTGATTTGCAAGTAACATCTAATGCAAGATTAAAATTTTCAAGTTTGTATGTGTTGGATTTAGAAGTTGTGGGTGTATGATGAGAAGATACATCATGTGACAAATGGCCTCTGCCTTTTGTCAGACATGCACAGATAACTACATAGATAAAACTCCTTAGTGTAAATTCTGCGTTTGTTTGGATATATACAATGCCTTGTAAACTGTTGAAGATTTACCTGAGTGATTGAGAATTTGAAATGGGCCTCTTTTTTTCCTCCTTATGAATATCATGTAAACGATCATCTCCTGTGCAATATTAGTTTCATATGAAAACATAAGCTTGCATGGATATATTTAACCTTAGGGAGTATTTAACCTTAGGGAATATCAACAAAGATTAACATGGGACAAGATAAATAAACCATTAATTTTTTTTGCTGTCAAATCTGTGATTGGGCAAGAAGTTTTATTTTGTTACTGAAACATTTTATTGCCCTTAAATTTGTATTTGTATCATATACTATGCTGCATTTTCATGTTGACTCAGTATTTCAATAGTACTGCAAAGTTCTGTAAATAAAAAAAATATAAGATTGCCAGGCAATTTCATATTACTTTAATTGATATCCATCTCTAACATGGCTAATTACCAGCTGCCTTCTCACTGTGAATACAAAGCTGGATCTTTACCTCCTTACCATCTTACTGAAGACGAGAATCAGCTTGATTTCCCATTGACTATTTTTTCCTGTTTCTCATGATTACTTTGGCCCCAGTTCCTGTCCACAGCCCATTTTCTTGAAGATTCATCCAATTGTAGATGTGAGCTCTGTGGTTTTTCCCCTTATGGCTGTGCTAAACTAGAGTTTTGCCACCAGATCACATTACCCGTGACAGATGTAGTTTGTGTGAACTCCTTGCTCACACCTTTGCTTGCTCACATTCAGAGTAACCAAAACTATTGGTGCCACCCACTAACTCTACATTTAAACCCCAGATTTAGAATCCTGGCAGTCTCAGGTGCCAAGCAACCTTACACAGTTGAGTACTGCCTTTGCCCAGCTTCAGTGTCCCAGCTCTGCCTCTCATCTCCTCCTCATCTGGCCAGGTCATATTGCTGGAATTTGAGATTCTGTGAAATTAATTTATTCCCAGAAGGGAAGGAGGAAGACTTAGCTTGTACAGGTCATCTTCATTTCACTGGGCGTAAAAGGTGTTAGGATGCATGTTGGAGTGGGAAAGGTGGCAGTGAAACACACACATAGAGCCTGTGCTTTTGTGGAATCCCCCTTGGGACAGGGGAGTGCCTGGTGGATGCCTGAAGGAGGCTGATGCTGGGAAATTGCACCAGCTGTTGTTATGTTTTCACTGAGGACCCCGGTTTCTAAAAGGATTATGACTTTAGAATTTTACCATTGATATTTATTTGATATTTCTTATGAACTGGTATTTATGGTTTGCAATGGCAATTCAATTTAATCCTTATTACAGATGTATATTTCCCCCAACTTTGAAAAAACACCACCAATGGTGTTTTGCTTGAGGATCAACATACTGGCTTTCATATTTCAAATTATTCTGTGTGAAAGCATTAACTCTATTCCCTGCACTGTAATCTTGAGTCATGCTAGGAGTCAGATGGAGAGCTGCATTCCTTGCCAAGCAACAGGATGGTTTCCCAGAGAAGCCTAGGAAATTAATTATACTGGGCAGCAACCATTCGTATGGTGCATGGAAGCTAAATATGTAACAAATGTTGGAGGGTGGGTGCTGTGGAGAAGGAGATGAGAGCAGTTGCAGTAGCTGATTGTGGTGATGTGGGAGAGGTGTGGGGACAGCACAGCTGGGTGTGGTGGCACAGAAGGCACACAGTCAGGAGGAGTGGTCTCAATACCCTGAAAATCCTTACTCTGTTGACTTGAACATACTGGGTTGTTTTTTCTCAATGATCATAACAATTATTTTAAAATAGAAAAAACCTACACTGTACAGGTGGGGTAGCATTTCAGGATACAACAGGTAGTTTTGAAGTCAAACATTGATGCTGCCCCTTTCTCCAATATAAAATGAAGTATTTTGTCTATACCTTTATGGGATATGTTTTTGTAGGCTTTGCCAGAAGGAATTAATGCTCTGCATCTGCAGTAATGTCAGTTCTCCATGGTTTATTAATTTCACAGTAGGCTGGAATTTAAACAGTTTTCTTATGGTTCTCTCCTTCGTGTTGCCATGTAGTTCTTAATAGTAGAGAAGAAAGTGACAGTCTTATATACTGGAAAAGAAAAGAATATTGAAGGCCTCTGTTGTGTTTTTTAAGCACACTTTTCAGTTACACGAGCCTGACAAAAGGAAGGAGTAACAAAAATTACCTCAAAAGATGGGGAAGACCCACAGTTCAGCACTGCTTTCGTCATTATTATTCACTTGAACTGATTAACTTTGAACGATTTTAATTTATGTGCAGTCAATCAACAACTGGAGGGGCAAATCTGGAGTGAAATCTGCTTAGTGTAGCTTTTTAAATCCCTGTGTCCTATCTCTTCACATGATACTGTGTTGTTTTTTATTCAGCACTTTTCATGGTGAAACACCAGTTTTCTGTCTCAGTTGCTGGCTGTGGTTATTCTGGGTCCTATCCCCATGTCATTCATGGCATTGGCTGTATAACAGCAATATAGTTACATTTTTTCTTGCCTGTACATCTAAAATACACCCATGAAATAAAATGCAAAATGCAAAAAACAACCTAGCAAACCAGACAAAGAAAGGGAAGACTTTTGTTAATAGAGAGTTGTTTTAAAATATGTGTCTTGGAGAATGATAGTGTAGACTTAGTAACTTTCTTTTTCGCGTGAATTAATGAGCAGTGACTAGACCAACTGAGGTTCTACAGGAAGTATTGAGCCTTTTCAATGTATTCTCAAGTGTGTTTGTACATATTGCTTTAAATTATTTTGTGTTCTCATTCAAATTTCTGTGCCAAGTATGGCACAGAAATTATGTGCTGAGTATAGATAGAGTTTGGAATGCCAGTTCACCAGTTAATGTGCCTTCAGCTGTCTTGTCAGGATGAATGTGATACTGAAATTCTGCAGAAAAGGGGTTCTAATCTACTCCAGTGCTGCTTTTGAAAGCCCTACTTCTGGAGTATACAGTGATCATGTAGAAAGTATTTTGTCTTTATTATATGAGACAGCAAATTAAGATTTAGGAGTCTGTCTCTCCTGGGAAATTGCCTGATACCATTCTTTCAGAATAGGCATTGGAGCTTCATGACGTGCATTTAAGATTAACTCTCCAGTGATGGCCTCTCAAAGAATTTTGCTATATTTCAGAGAGGAAGGGAGGAAAAAAAACTCTCACAAAATTACAATGGAGAAGATCTTGGTTTTATGATTATTTATTTTTTAGTTAAATGACTTATTTTTAGACCAATATGCTGCATTCACTTAGTTGCATAGAGAAGAGTCAAAGTTAGTAGTCAGATTGTAGACAGAGAGGTGAAAAACTAAAAGTCAGTTTCTGGCTTTTAGTTGCCAGAATGACACATATTTTCCCCATACTTAGGGGAAATAATGGAAGCTTCAGGCCTGTCACGTCTTTTTTTATTGTATCCTTTGATAGGAGAGGTTAGGAAAGCTTTTGGGGTTTTCTAAAAATTCATACAGAGTGAAAATAAAGCACCTCTCTTCTTATATTTTCTCCACAGAAATAAGTGTGATGGGTATTTTTTAAATGGTCCTTAGATACTGCTCAGTGCAAAGGCTAATGCATTCTTGAATATGTCTTCGTGGTGTAAGTGAGAGACTCATTAAACCTCTCTATTTGCAGTTGCACACAAAAACCGGTCCTTAATTGCCTCCCTGGATATGGACAGAAGCTTAAAAAGAAGCAAAATATAAAAGATTAAAAGAGCATAATGACATCTTCAAAAGATGAAAGATATGATCTAAATGCTAAAAAAAAAAAAAAAAAAAGGAGGAGAAAAGCTTGAAATCTCTTTGTGTTTCCCCAAGTTAAGTAGGAAAACTTTGAAGATGACAGTAATTTTCCATTGTGTTTCATCTTTTTCATAATAACATATTTTGAAATCTGGAATGAGTGTATCACCTAATCATATTTTTTAGGACTACATAAATTGTAGTATAAAGCACAATATAAGCAAGAATTTCTTCTACTTTTTGCCACAGTAACTAAAGATACTATGCTGTGTATTTTAAATAATTCTGACTGAATGCATACTTGGGTGAAGCATTCCTAAAGAATAAGGAGATTGATGCTGGTGATTTATCAAATGTTGTTCTACAACTTGGTTGCAAACTCAGATCTTGAGGGCTCAGGGTCATGAGGTCTTGTTTTTGAATGAAGTGTAAAAACATGATTCTGACCATTTGTGGTTGTGAAAGATCCCATGGTGCTTTTGGGGATGTACCCTCATGTTTGGCCAAATTAAATTTTTGTTAGTTCCATGGTGATTACTTCATTCTCTCTGCACTTTGGTTAGATGTGACATTCCTTGCTTCCCACTCTGAATCCCTGGTGTGAGTTGCTTTGATATTGCTTAGCCCATTGGTTTCAGCCTGAAGGAGATTGCTGTCGAGCAGAGAGCTACATTGTTTGCTAGTTAGGTAAGAAGTTTTTGGATTCATTTTGAAAAAAATGCTTTTGCTAGGTAGACATTACATTTTCAACACCAGCACGGGCAGTATGAATTTACATATGCTGGGCTAACGTCTGACCTGTTGTAATAAACACTGATGATGTATGCAATAATATGATGATGGTGTCTGGTGATGTATGTAATAATCTCTGTCAGGGAGATGAAAAGGGATTGTATTTTCCAAATGCCACAAGTTGCTGGAAAATTCCTGACTAACGGTTCAAAACCAGTGTTCAGTGTTTTTATCTGAACACAGAAGTGCAGATTTCCTGTATAACAAATGCCAGTGTTCATGCATGTGCCCACCCATTATAAAGGGATTGGTGTGCTATGTCTATAGGAAATGGAATTACTACTTCTGTTTAGGTGATAACAAGAGGTCCCCTGATTTTGGAACACCAAGTAATCTGAAGTTTTCCATTGATTTTGGCACAAATTCTTTGTAACAATGTAGTTTGTTTAATTTTCCTGTGCGTTATTTGAAAGTGGGGAATGTGACTAGCATACCGATGATCAAGATTCTCTACTCATTTGCATCAAATTTCTTTCTGGGTGAAGGGATGCCAAATTATTCAATGGGGGAGTGAAACATTTCCCTTATAGTTTCAGAGTCACAGTTTATGTCAGAAGGACTTAGAGGGCACTTAGCAGAGAGAGAGTTTCTGTATGGCTGCTTCATATTTTCAAGAATGTTTTTTGCTGTCCCTCTTACAGAAAATATTACATCTTTGCAGTAAAATTGTGTGACTTTGTGGTGAATGGCTTTTCGTATGGAGTGGAAACCCTTTTTCTTTATACACCATCAATAGGAAGATCTTCAATCAACAGCATTGTATTTACAAGTTGCTGAGAAGGTCCCTAGAAAACATCATTCAATAACTTTCCTAGTTATTAGGTGTTTTTTTTGTAATGCATGCTGATGTATGTTTGTGTGCACATAGGAATGCCTGTATTAATATTGCATGCTGAATTTTTTGTGGAGTGATTTATATGTGATTTTGTGTCTGCCCTTGTAAGCATGCAGGCGATGATGGATCTGCATGTTTTCAAGGAGTTTGGTGACAGCACTAATTTGGCCTTGGCATGAAGAGCCTGAGCTCTGTCTCAAAACCTGTGTCTAGGCAGTGGGGTGGAATAAAGTACAATCCCTTGGCCGTTATGACTGAAGACTAAAAGCTGGAGTCTGTTCTAGCAGGTTCCAGTCATTGCATTGCTTTGCTTTCCGTGGACACCTGGATACAGCATGTACATGGGATAGATGGCAGCTATAAACTCTGTCACACAACATAGACACCAAAGGGGGTTTTAATAAATATGTTTCATTTGTGTCTCAGAAGACAAAATGTTCTTTACCCTTCTGTTCTTGCACAGGTGGGTTTAAAGAGGGGGAGAAGCAATTCACTAATTTGGGAACACTGCCTTCATCTGACTTAAGGTGAAATCAAGTGATTGACCCAGTATTGGGAGGAGAAGAGTTTATCTTATTGTGAACTGGTGATTTTTGAGAATTTAAGGATTCTTCCTAACTTGTCACCTTGGGACACCTAGAGACTTCAAACAAGATGATTGGAATCCCCTCCTTGTAAACAACATCTTTGTTTATGACAAGGCAGGGAGCACAGGCACCTGTCTTGGACTATCTGAACTGTGCTCATATGAGATCTCCCAGACAGATGAGTTGCCCAGCCCTGAGTCTCTGGCTTGGAGGAGGAGGCTGTTAGAATGCAGCATGAGCTGAGGGAATGTGCCCAACACTCCTGAGAGAGATATCCATTTTAAGGATGCACTTTGAACATCAGGGTTTTTGGGGTTGACATTTAAATTGCCTTCAATGGATATGATGTAGAGTGCTTCGTTCTCTGTTTATCCTGTGATCTATCTCAGGCTCCTGCTGAGCTTCCTGTGTGTTGGTGTGGGACGTTTCACTGGCCAGCCCAGTCCTTTCTGTCTTCCTCATGGTCTCCAGCTGGACCCCAATAAGATGAAAGCTGTCTTTCTGGCTAGGAGGAAGTTTGTGCATAAAAAGCCCCAGGCTTTAAATGAGGAGTAAGCCTAAGCCTTATCTTGCCCAATGCACTTATCTTTGACCATCATGCTATAGAAGAGGAGCAAAGGCTTTGTGTCCCTAATAATATTTCTGGCATGAGTTTCTTTTATCGATTTCATTAGCATCTCAATACAGCTCTGCTTTTAAAGACACTGTGCTTTACCTAAAAAGATTTTAACAAAACAGGAGATGAAAAATTTCACATTTAATTGTATTGTTCTGTGAAATGGTTCAGCTCTTTTTTGCTATCACATAGTCCTTTCACTTCTGTCTTAAGCAAAAATAATTGCAGGTCTTCTGAAATGAGTTACATGAAGAAGTCATTATTATTTCATTCAGATGTTTAGAAGCCAGATTTTAGATGCTCTTTGAGGTGCTGACATGAGCACTTTCAGTGAGCTACAGCAGCTGTTGTGCAGTTACTGCTCCTTAGCTAATGCTCTGTGACCAGCAGATTATTTATATTTCATTAACATTTAATTAGCCCACTGTACCTATGCCTGAATAATGACAGATGGATACAGTGAACTTGAGGCTATCTGGCTTTTAAAAGTTAATAATTTTAAACCTGTTTTTCTTCTTGCCTGCCTTTTACCAACTGGCATTATGGTAGATTTTATTTTACTTTAATCAACCTTTGGGTACTTAAACTTGGAGAGAGAAGTAAGCCTCACCATAGCACTAGCAATCACAGAATGCTATAAGAGTATGGCAATTTCATGTTCCTTAAGAGAATGTCTCAAAATGACCTTTTCCAACAGATTATGATATGGATACACAGAGGATCATTTGAAGGCCAGGAAATGCAAAAACAGTGTCATCCATTTCAAAGGGGTTGCTCCAAACATCAGCTTATCCTTGAACTACTGAAAAAGAAAATCTGACCAATGTACTTGTTTAAATGATTTAGTTTTTTCTGTGGTCCTTTAATGGCATGTCAAACCTTTATCCTTTTGTGGGAATGAGTTTTAAATTTTCTTTCTAAATAACACTAAATTGAAGTTATAGAAAATTATATAGACTCTGCTTCTTTATGTGGACCCTGTGCTGGAATATTAAAATGCAGAAAATTACTACAGCATCAAATTCAGAAATATTGAAACACTTTCTAGCAGTAGGAGGGAAATAGTGGAAAGGAAATACCTCAAATAATGAAAAACTGGTTATTGTTTTGAAATGCAACTGGTTTGATGTGAGACTCATCACTGATTTTAGTATGGAAAAGTAACAGGGCACACTTATTTCCTGTAATTCTCAGAAATATAGTAAATATCCAGAAAACTAAAAGAACACAAGCAACAAACAGTATTATTGACATCTTTCCACTTTTGGCTCTTTTCCTTATGTCCTTTGTTCTCAGAGGAAAGTCTGGTTTAAATCTGCTTAGAAAAATACTTGTGACTCCTTGATAGAAGTAACTTGAAATAGTAGACTTTGCTCACAGAGTCTAGAACAGAATTAAAAGTACTGTTCCTCAGAGTGCCAGGAAAATCTTTGGTAAATGTGCATTATATACGCATGTATTCTGTTCACTTACTGTTCCTGTCTGTGAAGTCAGATAAGCCCAATGGGAATCATGCTCGTTACCAACAATGCCTAAATACTAAATCTGATAGGATTTACAAGGACAATGAAAAAGAAGAGCTGTTGTAACATTTGATTTTTATTTTCATGGCCTAGCTCAAGTTTTTATTGGAGCCATCAATAAAAAACACCAATAAATTCAACAGTAAAAGATTACCTCTTCAGATATGGTCAGTGATATCTGCTTGGTTGAAGTGATGACTGGTGACTCCTTTGTGATGAAAACCTATCCAGCAGTTGGGTCAATATATCTTTCTCAGCATCATAAGCCAACAGGAACACTGACCCTATCTCAGGAAGGAAGAAAATTTGTCAAAGGAAGAAATTTGCTAAGAACACTCTGTCCAGTAAAGGTGAGGGATGCTGGAAGGACAGAAAGCAGTTTGAGCAAGTAAAGGTTGGAAAGACATATGTTGCCCTTATCTCCGCCTGTTGGGATCTGTCAGTCAGTTCATTTAATGTCCTTCTTTCATGGCTGAAATGGTTCACCTGGGAAGGCAGTACTGAAAATGTCCTCATAAACCCAGAGTCTGCCTGGCTGCCCTCTGCTATGCATCACCTTTGGGCTGTAAGAAGGGAGAGTTTGTCTGAAGGGAAGGAAGACATTGCAAGAAAAACTGGTTTATAAACCTGCATCAGGTATAATGAATTACTGGCAGTGATGGTTTATGCCAAACCAAGTTGTCTGTTATTTCCAAATGCAGGTGTAAAAACCAGGTGGTGACAGTGTCTTGTATGTCCTGCGTGAGATTTGGGAAATTATATTTGAAAAGAAGCTAATATAAAATAGCCATTTTAACCACCCCAGAATTCCCACCTGGAGTAGCACAGGGTATCACTGGTGTTTGTCTGCCATAGTAGCATTGAACTATTTTAATTTCTAAGTATGAAGCCAGACACAAAACCTTGTGTTTTGGAAAGATGAATATTTTCATTCTCCACAGCAGTCCATTTTATTTCATGAAAAATTGGAAGTAACATTTGTGGTTGCATATTTTTATTTTCAGCCCTCAGAAAAGAGAGAAAATTAAGATTAATACCTTCTGGATTCATTTTTTTGTTTTCTTTTGTGTGTATTTTTAAAAGTATGAGCTCTATTTCTTTGTAAGACTCTTACAGCTATTCTTCTATCTTCTGAAATATCATTATGTGAACTGATGACTGCATACCCCTGGGGATATTGCAATACAAAAATTCTGGTTTTGTGAAACTAATCTCTGTAAAATTGGATAGAAAACATAAGCAGAAAAGCTCTTGAAGAAAATCTGTTGATTTTAGCAATTACACGTGCCATTTCAATGCTGCCAAAGGGTGATCACAACTCAAAGGTATTGTTTACCTATAGAAATATATCATTCCCTCTCTTTAAAACTCTTGATAAACACAATATTTTTGTATATTTTTGTTTGGTGGCCACAGTTTGAAAGGTTTCCTCTTTCTATTTGCAATTCTCAGTTCATACCATAATTAGTTTTTCAGTTTTACTTCAAGAAATACTTTTAAATTTTAAAATTATATTATTTGGGGAGACGAAAAAAATAATCAGGTTCTACACTTGCAGTTCCTGCCATCCTTCATGATATCATGGCAGAATGTAGAAGTGGAACTGCAGATGACGAAGCATTAACGGACTTAATTTTTTACATTCAAGTCTTCCATAGTCTGTCTAATTTTTGCCCCTCAAATTTGCCATTCCCACAATAGTCTTTACAGTTAATACTATTGTGATATTAGATGTGAATTCAGGAATTCTTGTGACTCTGACAGAATTTTTACTTTCAGGTACTCAGAGTAAAATGCATTATGTTGATGTCTGTAATACTTCAAATGATCAGGAAGGTTATTTAGCTTTGAGTGATAATTCCAATAAAATTATAAGAGACTGATTTTGTGATTCTACTTCAAAAAATTTAAAAACATCCTGATAATGACATTATTTCCAGACTAAATTTTTTTGCTAAGTATGAGTGGGGAGAAGAAACTTTATGAAGTTATTTGTTTTATTATATATTTATCAAAGTTTGCAAAGGTATTATCATACATATATTACAATAAATTGGTGTCATTTTTTGGACATGAACTAAAAAATGAAAGCACAATGCTTTTGAAACAGCTGCACAAAATTATATAACTGTTCTAAAAGGGAAATCACACTTGTTTTCAGGAAGTCTTTTTTACCATATTAAATCTCCTTTCTGACAGCTAAAAGGAAATTACTGTGATTTAGGGAGTGAATCTTTATCAGTAGCTGACAGGTAGGAAAAAAATTTAAGTCCATCTAAACAGTTATTTATTGTAGCATTTAGCTGGAAAATGGCAGTCACTGAGCATTTGATTTATGCAATTTTCTAGGACAGTAGAAATACCTCTCTGCAGTCCACCAGGCACTTCTTATGAGCCTGAAGCATGGAATTCTGCCTGCTCACTCCAGAAGGAACAAGATAAATGCAAAACTGGATACCACTGTATAGCAGGTCATGCGTTTACAGATGCTTGTCCTGCTTAGAAATAATAATTCCTTTATAAAGTCAAGTTGGTATTTAACCTTTTGATTTTTTTTTTGTGCACACAGTGGTCAAACTCTGCTTACCGAGTTTAGTCTGCTACAATAAATGGAAGCTTGGCGCAGCCATTGAGGATTTGCCTGGTAGAGGCAGACTCGTGGTATTAACTTCATTCTCTTTTCCTTCTTTTTTGTGTTTCTGCTGTTCCAGAGGAGAAATTGTTTTTTGTGTCACTGGATGCTTAGCTGGTGTTTAGGGTGGAGGGATGTGTCCCCTGTGTCATATGTTACTGAGAAACATTGGTAAAACTGATTATTTGAGAACTCTAAAACTGCTCTGTGCTATGTTATGTTGCTTTCTAGGACAGGATGACAATTGCAAAAGCCAAAATGTGGTGAGGCTGTATTTTCTTTTTGTTGATGTTCCTGCCAGATACTGAGGCAGAAAACACCAGTGTGAGCCTTAACTAGAAATTGATCTTATGAGAGAACTTTATGGTTTTGGAAAGACAGGAATAGGCAGCTACATGTTTTGAGATCCAGCTGAAGAAGCTGTGATGCTTTGGGATCACCTCAGCTCTCTTCAGTTCCCCTCAGTTTGAAGGTGACTGTAGAAAATGAATGTTTTGCTCATGCCATGCTTTTCCAGCTCTTGAACAAAGCTGCTTCATTTTGCAGGTGTCCAGTCAAAAGTGGGTTGGACCATGTGAAGCTCTGGGTTTCTGGAGAGCTGACAGAGTTAGCCCAGGATTACAGCAAACCTTAGGGAATTCTTTAAGGGGGAAAAATGTTTCAGTGTTGATAGAATACAGTTTCAAATCCCACGATGGTGTGAATGCACACAAGTCAGAGATGGCATCAGGCTAATTCGTGGAGGAGCTGTCCTGACCGGGATTAAATCCCTAGGAAAAAACAGATGAAAGTCAAAACCAAAAATTAATCATTCAGTAATCATAGCCAAAGATGACTCATTAGGAATTAGTTTTTCTATCAAGAAACCCGTTTTCCATTTTTTTTCCTATGAGTTTGCACCCTCCACCAACTGCTTTTGTCTGTGAGCAGTGCCTTATAAAGTACTAGTGAATTAATGTTGCCCAGAACGGTTCATTGAAGAGGACTGCCTTTGCTTGAGGCCTTAAGTCAGCCTTATTGTGCCCTACATGAAAACAATAGCATCCTAAAAACCAATTGTTACTGTTGCATTAAGGGTACAGGAGAAAATTGTATTTGACCTTTGCCTTTGCATGCAGATTTCGGTAAAAAGTGGTTGCTCTCATTGCAGGTTTCTTTTATCTGTTTGTTAAAGTCTTCCTCTGCTGTGCTATTGCAGTTGATGATTTTACAGTGCTTTCCCTAGCAAGCACCAGTTAATCATAAGGTGCTTAGATTCTTTCCTTAAGTCTCAGTACAGAAATTTAATAGGGGTTTCAGTGCTTCAAGGAAGAAAAGTTAAGTAGCCTGCTAGCTGAGCTTCCTCATTATATTACCTTATGCTTAGCTGCTCAGATGAAATGAATAATAATTTTCTTCCTTGGCAGGATTAGCTCTACAGAAGCACCATAAGTATCCAGTCAGGCAGTTCTGCATGTTGAACTGTTTCTAATTCATCCATTTGAAGACCAGTTTAATGTAGTTTACTGTGATTCTGCCATCACACATAAAACGGCATATCTTTCATCAATTTTTTTAAAATTAATTTTGAGCTCACTATGTGTTAGGGTATATATATGTAGCTAATGATTCGTGGAGGTGTACATCTCTGTTGCACAATATGCATCAGTTGTTTGAATAATTAGGTAGAGGCATTGAACGTGGATTATGAAATAGAAATATTCAAGCGGAAATCCTAATCTGCCACAATAATTTAATGAAAAGGTTTGTCATAGTCTCATATAAGTCTTGAACAGACTGTTATCATGCAAAGCCACAACAGCATAAAAATTAGCTTAGTGAAAAAGAGGTGCTTTTTTAATATCCTGGGGTTCATCAGCTATGGAAATAAGCACTTTGGAAATAATATATTAAAAAAGCACCAACATTTTAATAATGGAGATGAATTTCTTCTGAAATGTGTGGTATTTTAAGTAGAGGTTTAAAGAGATCTAACAACTAGGTAATAAGGTGGCAAACTTCTAAATGCTTTGTCATTGGCAGCACAGAAAATGTTAATATATATAAAAAAATGAGGAAAAAAAAGTAACAGCTCCTCTTATTCTACCCACCTGTCACAATGTATTTCCTACCCTTCAGTTGCATGGCTTTTCTGAGAATGAATTTTTCAAGATTTTTCTAGATATTTTTTCCTCTAATGGCTCAGTCTCACATTTTTGCTTTAGCAGCCATAGCTCAGGAAACAGAACAATCTGGACTGGTGGAACAAACTCATCCCATTGGATCAAAACTGCAAAATTTCTTCATACAAGTTATTTTCAATCCTAGTGCAGAGTTGTACTTCCATGTGGTGCACAGATCTGTGCTCGAGGCAATGTCCCTGTTTTTGTCATCAATATGAGCTGAGTCTGTAGCTGTATTCTATTTTCTATATTAATAGATTACATCTTATGCAAGATCATTATAGAGTTCCTTTGGACTTGAGACAGAGGGAAGTGTTTGTCACTTCTCAACTTCTTAGCGTATTATTGCATGCTCATCTCATCTCATAGCATCCTGTGATGGGATGATGAAGATCAAACATCATTTGTCAGAGCCATGTGACAAACCAGGGCTAAATTATTGAGTCTTAGTTGACAGCTGTTAGTGGTGGAGAAGGTCTTTGAGTAATAAATTTGAAAACCTAAAGGTGTTAAAAGATGGCATTCCATGTCGGAGAAAACTGAAATAAATCACTTTGTAGACTCAGCTGGCTTTTGTGGTATGTTGATTAGCTTTTCTGCCTCTTACCCTCCCCCCCAATATAATGGTTTACTTAATTTGTCAGTATTTTACCATTCTCAGATGAGCATAAGTAAATTACCATGATAATCACAGCACAATTGCTTTCCAAGATTCTAATGGCTGTAATCTCTGGTTTCCTTTTCTGTGATCAAAAGTCATGGTGGAAGGAGTTCAGTTAATAAATTACAGGATTTATAGGTGCTAGGAAGAATCTAGGTTTATGTCTCTTGAATGCTTTGTGAGCTAGGTTGGAGAATGGCAAGGGATGTTCATTTTTTGATTTGTGGGGTTTATGTGGTGTGTTTCAGAGTTATTCTGCTATATTTGGCTGTGCTAACACAGTGTAGTTTTGTTTTCTGTGAACTTCACTAAATATTTACTGGTTTTGCTGAGTTTTCTTGTCTTTAAACTCATTTGGAGATTTCTGAGAAATTATTGCATGAAGTACGCAGAGAGAAGCAAAGGGAATTACGGTTTTATTTTCTGTTTGTTTCTTTCTATTTTTGTGTATGTTTGTGGAAGAATTTATGATATTCCCCTGGGCTGGGAAAGCATTTTATTTCTCTGAATGGGAGCAGTTGCTTGGAATCAATGAGAGCTCTGTCATTGATACCAGCTGGAGCATTAGTCAATTTGTTGCAAGATTTGCCAACAAAACCTGGCCATGTTAAACTAAAATTTATATATCCAAATCTTTCAGGTCTAAGACTTGTCACATATATTTTTCAGTTCATACTGTTCATTTTTTGCTACTGTTTAAGAACTACAGATTCACTTGCAATTTTTTTTTTCCCAAAACGCTGCAGCTTGATTATTTATCTCTTCTTTGGGATGATTTATTAAACTAATTTCTCCAAAAGCCTAAGAATTTTATTTTTTTTTAATTTAGTATTTTATCAAGGTTATGAAACAGACAACACTGTAGATAAATAATTTAATTTTTCACATTGGAGATAATACGACTACCCTGTATCTCTCTTAAATACATCCAGTATTTATCTGATAGTTAGTTTTTTCCTAAGATAAGAATGAAATTGTACTGGCACTTAGAATTTTAAACCTGAAAAACAAATTAGCTATTACCTTATATATTTTATTATTTATTTTATTTTGTTAAGGATTCAGGTAAATGCAGATTTAAAAACTACGAACCAGGAAGTTTAATTCAGTTAGGTTTTTATGTCTTTGCTTTATTATATTTCTGTTATTATTGTAAGAGAGAGAACAGGAATATTTCTGCAACCTAGCAGTATTTCAGTGGTGTGTAAATTAATCTTTTTTTTGACAATCTGAACTTACTTATTTTAGGATTTGTTTTGGATTCTTATCATGTTTACTTATGGTGTATATGTTGCTATTAACCAGTAGGCCAATCAAAATGCTTTAGTGAATATTCACTGTTAGCAACTCAGAACCATATACACACTACTGAGTGGTTAGCCCTTAATTTTCATCTGCTTTTATGTACTCACACAGTAGAAATCATTAGAGGCACAAGGAAATAAGGAAGACATGCTCTGGCTATTCTTCACTTGTCCACCAGGAGCCTGAAGTTCTTTCGTGCCAAGCAGTTGTTTATCCTGTCTGTGCCCCACTCTGTGTTGGTGCCTGGTGCAATCTTGGGGACAGAAAAACAGCTCCATTCTTGCTTCCTCCTTCTGGCTCGCACTCATTTTGTAAAATAAGGGTGGAGCATCTTCTCATGGCTTAGATGCCTAAACACAGTAAACAAAATCTGAGTGTCAGTCTGACAATTGCAATCTGTAACAGAGCAGGTGTTGGACAACGCAGGTTGTAATTTTCTAGTTTAGAATGTCTCTGACATCCAGTTTAGATGCTGTAAATGGAAAAGATTTAAGATGGTCTTCTCCTGTGGATGTTTCTTGTGGATTAAGTGTTTCTCTTCTGACCCTGTTCTACTTTTAGGCAACTTCTCTACCCACTTTACAATAACTTTAAGTGTCCAAGTTAGGGCTGTGCTTTCTGCTCCAAGGAGCTGGCTTCTCAGCATCTGTTGCCTTGTTCAGTGTCACAACCTTTAAGTGTCTTTTGTATCTTGCCACAAGTGACTGGATCACTCTGCATAATTTACCTGACATACTTAGCTTGTTTTTTTCTGGTTTAATGCTTGTGAAGAGAGTACATGTTACATGAGTTATCTGAATAGCCCCAAAGAATGGCTTTGTCAAGTATTTTTAAAATCACTGTCTTAATTACATAAAATTCATACCCCAGATTCAAAATGTCTCCTTTATCATCAACTTGATCTTAATCCTTTTGTCATGGCTTTTATTCCTTTTCCTGCATTCAAGTACTTGCCATGATTGCAAGCTGAAGATCACAATCTAGCATAGCATATTTCCTGTGAGATTTGACTGACTGTTCATGAGAGTAAATGGTTCTTCCTCTCCAGCAGGACAAGTTAGTGCCCATTATTCCTCTCAAAAATATGGTTACATATTTGTTTGCACATATAACTGGATATGTTTTGTTCTTTACAATTATGTCAATGTGCAAGTGCATACGTAGAGCTATCAAAGGAAAACAAATATGTTTAAAATCCACTTATTGCCATCACTTCTGGAAAATAAGACAAAGCTGACTGGCAGACTAATAAACTTATGTGACAAGAATTTTTGTGCTTTTTAGATACTGACAGGTTACATTGGATCACTATTTATGTAATTGAACTTTGACTACCTTAGATCAGGTTTGTGGGTGTGTTTGTATTTTTTATGTGTTTCCTGTTTAGAGTTACGGTGTCTCATAATCTGTGTAAGTGCCAAGGTTATAGTTATAAAAGTGATAATAGAAAACAGATTTTGTAGGCACCTTGTTAGACCCTTCTGTTGCTGGGCATACTGAAATGTTGTGCTTTGCATTTTAAAATCTTTACTTTCAGATGATTTTTTGTTGGGTCTCTTCACTTTTTTAAATTTTTGTTTTTAATATAAGCAATGTATAAGAAGAGATCCAAAACGGGAGCCATTAACAGCCCTCATTTTCTCATCCTAGAGTGGGCTGAAGTATAAGAGAATCTCTAAGATTCATTTGGGTTAGGGACTGGAGGGATAAGCAGAAATAGTCTTTTGTATAAAGAGAAAGGGAGGCTTGAGAAGAATGTAGTGTTAAGATGGAGTTTCTTAAAGAGAAAATAATGAAAAATACATTAACTGCTTCTCTTGTCCTCTAAAGCTCAAGCCAAACCAGATAAATAAAGCCCTGAGGCAATGAAGAGCCTTTCAGCAACAAATACCAAGAGGAGTGGTGTTACCTAAGCAGTCCCTGCTCTCAGTGTAATCGGCAACCCAGACTTCTCAAAATGTCAGAATCCATGCCCAAGGGAGAGTCAAAGGTGATTGGTGGGGTTAGCTTGTGGAGGGAAGAAGGTTGTGCTTAAAAGAAGGTGCCTTCCTGGGAAGGCTGCTCTCCAGCTGTGGTCCCATCTCTTTGTAGAGGTGGCAGCTGTGTACACTTCATCCCTGTCCTCCTGAATGTGCCGTGGTTTTTGTGGAAATCAAACCTAAGCACAAATGTTGGAGTGGTCCAGGACTGACTGCAAGTGGCTCTGGGCTGCTATTTACATGTAAACTGTGCATCTCAGAGCAAACCTGGATGGCCACCAGCTAGGATATAGTTCATAGGTCAGCTTCAGAGTGCATTTGGTCTATTTTTATGATTTATTTCCGTCTTTGGTTGCAGATTAAATGTATCACTGTGAACAATCTGAAAAGAAAATATTTAAAAGAAGGTAGTCTAGCAGATCTGAAGGTCTAATGCAGATAGACTATTAAGCTGGCAACAGGCTTAATAGTTAACAGTCCTACCTTATAGTGGAGACTGAAACTCATTCAGAAGAGTTTGCTCGATGCAAAAGCCACCCTGTATTTTGTGCCATAGTTTTTCTAAAATACCTTATGTTTCATAATAATATCAGGTCTTTCAGGAGCAACAGAATTTATGAAGTTATGTTTTGTTGTGACAGATCCTAGCAGGATTTGCATTAATTAAAACACATCTTTGGAACAGGAGTGTTCCAAACTGGTAACCACGGGAAAATTTTTTGATGAACAAGTAACCTACATAAAAAAGATTGATTATGGTAGTAAAATTATTTGTTATATGATATTAGTGAAAATGGTGTTGAATTCGTAGATCTCTTCCTAGTCTTCATAGTCTGGCCTTAGATACATCTTACATGCAAGTGTTATGTGCAAACTCCTTGTTATTAATATCAGCCAGCTTTGCATCTCTATATTACTATCATTTTCTCCAAAAGAGTTGTTGTGATTGCAAAATCACTTGCAGAAAGGTTTGATGTGAAAATCTCTTCCAAAAAGTTGATCTAAGAATCCCTCTAATTTTCAAAATACTACTAAAATCAGATGTTGAAATAAAATTATAAAATGTATATTATATTTGCTAGAGGAAGTGTTTTAAAAAGTGCCTGGAAATACAAACCACAACAAATGTTTCTGCTTCAAATACTTGAGCTCTTAGGTTTCACTGCACCCAGTGAAGTGTACAGTGGACACATAGCCTAGATGACAGCTGACTGTAATTCTTCAAATAAGAAATTTTTGAGTATGTATGATTAGGGTGCATACTAAGCTGAATGTGTGTTGTGGCTGAATGGGAGGTTACAAAGAACCCAAGCTTCTAGGTGTGTGGGGATTCTCTTTACTACCCTACTTGAGTACTTTTGGAAACAGAAAATCCGTTTTTAAAGTTTGTTTGTCCAGTCAGTCTTACTGAAACTTTGTGGTATTTTAATCGATATAAAGGCAAACTTCTAAAGAAAGCATAGGATTTTTAAAATGCTGTCTTTTACTCTTTTTATTGTGGACAAGGAGTTAGAATAATTGTTAGATTTGTACCTGGGATCTCTCTTTTTTCAGGCACCAAAATACATACAAGGTTGTCTTAAGCCAGAGTCTACGTGTCTCAACCACTTGACCTTTGCTCTTGCACTGTTCATGTTTCTGGCTACAGTGTTCAAATGGAGCAATGTCTGTCACTTCATACTCCTTGAAGGGCTTTTGTCTCAGTTCTGAAAACAAAAGCCTGTGCAATTGAAGGCAGGACATATTCAGTGGAAATTTTTGGTTTATGAGTTCATTCATGCCTCGGGTGGTTCAGAGAGAAGTGACTCTGGCATGCCATGGGGCACAGTACTTAAAGGCATTTGTGTGATGTCTTGTTCAATGATCTCTTCATGAGACAGTGAGACTCATGTCTGTAAATGTATCTGAGCATGAGAAAAGGGCCTCATGATTCCCCATTGCACCAGAAATACCAATTCCTTGGGAAAGGATGGATCTCAAGAAAGACTGCAGAATATATCAAGCAGTCTTTTCAGTGAATGCTACATTATGTATTAGATTTGAAAACAATGGTTTGGGTTGGAAGGGACCTTAAAGTTCATCTAGTTCCAACCCTTCTGCTATGGGCAGGGGCACCTTCCACTAGACCAGGGCCTCATCCTACCTGGCCTTGAACACTTCCAGAGATGGGACATCCACAGCTTCTCTCCCTTGTCTGCTCCATTGTCCCATCAGTCTCAGTGATGATTTTCTTCCTAATATCTAACCTACTTTTTTTAGTTTGAAGCCATTGCCTCTTGTCCTTCACTACCTGCCTTTCTAGAAAATCCCTCTCTGGTTTTCTTTCAGGCTCCCTTTAACTACTGGAAGGCTGCAATTAGGTCTTCCTGTAGCCTTCTCCACACTGAATAACCGCAGCTCTCTCAGCATTTGTGGGACTGTCTCCAGCCCTATACAACTTCCTCAAAGTATGATAGATAATATAGTGGGCTATATTATCTGTGGACTTCTTTTGTTCCCCTTTTTATATGGTGGGACAATTTAAGATTAGCTGTCAGATCACATTCAGTTCTCTGAAACATTCTGTAGTTTAGATGAAAACAAGTCTTCACACAGAGGAAAGTGAGAAGAGCGTTTTTGCCGGTTTATAGACATTGTTCTTTCTCTCACAAATTTTCTTCCCCTTTTCTTTCCCTTTTGCTAGTAACAATTGCATCAATTATAGGAGAGCTATCACATTAAGCTTCATGCACCCCATTGAAGTTGTTTTTATGAAAATATGGTTCAGTTGCTTTAGTTTCTCATTTCAGAAAATTTTTAGTAGGAAACCTGATAAATCAAAACTGGAAAGCAAGTGGGTAAAGCAAGATTTAAAAAAAAATAGTATCTTCGTGAATAATGGCCTTGGGAATTACTTTTTTTTTTTTCAATTTAAAAGTAATTGATTAAGTTTAGAATAACATAATTTTGTAACCATAGGTTAAATGAAATCTGAAATGCTTTAGGATTACCAGCTATACTGGCATGATTTGACTGAAGCACAGGTAACTGGACAGACTATCCTCACAGCTCCTCCTGTGCATTTTCTTTGAAGCCGAGCAGTGCTCTCAGAGTTATCCTTGATGAATTTGGAACATTGCATTTATTCAGCAGGGGGATGTGTTCATTTGCATCTCTCTGCTTACTTGAGAGATTTGCGTGTTCCCTTAAATCATTTGTCTTAACAGCACAGCTTCTGTCATTGCAGAGAGAAACAAGATACCAAATTGTGGTTTCAGCAAACAGAGCAGTGAGTGAGGTCACAGTGACAGACTCTGAGAAAGTGGGGGAAAGACCTGCTAGCTGCCAACATCAGACCTTTTACAAATTAAGTCTGACTTTTTACAATAATTTTTATGTGCCTATGGGATTACATTTTCTGACAAAGACGGTTTTAACAACACGTAGGAAGACAGTAAACTTCAACATATTCTGGAGAATAACCACCAACACTTGGCACAGTTCTAACAAGGAGCTTCCCGTGGTTTCTTCTCCAGCTTCATATCCATTTAAAGCTAAGCTTTCATTTTTCGTTGTTGTGTTTGTGAAATGTTTCATTTCTGCTCAGGGGACTGTAATGGGCTCAGGCACATCATTTTGCACTTCTGAAGAATACAAATGTTAACTCCTATGTATGCGGGTCAGCAGTACTTAATGCTGAATTGATTGCTGATTTCTTACTATTGTAAGTTTCAGATAGAGAAAAGGTATAGAAAATCCAGTCATCAGTGAAAATAAACTTTTCAAGTTCTTAGTGGGTGGTATTTCTTAATTAGGTTGAAGAAAGAGTCTGAGAATTACAGAGTAAATAGGCTCTGCCATTTTATATTGCCAATCACACAGTGTTAAAGTCTGTGTCAGCAACGTAATGGACCTTCACATCACTAAATGTGTTTGTTGAGCATGGAAGAAATTGTTTCTGTGTGTGAGTGGTGTTCAGGTTTGGCCTCTGCATCTGGAGAAGTTTCAGTAAAGGTGCTTTTGAAAAGGGCAGTGGCTGGCCTAACACTCAGACCCATTTGTCAGTAAAAGCTTTTGTTAGGTTCTGAAGATGGAGAACTTTTCCTTGTATTTGTCCCTATTTAAATCCAGAATCTCAGTATTTTGCGTTCTTCCTGACAAAAATGACATCACTTGTTGTTACTTCGTGCCTGTCAGTTTTAAAAATAGAACAGAAATGTGGACAGCACTCATCTGAGAAGACAGATGAGAAGAGGCTAACATTTTATTAATACTGATCTCTCTCTATTTTAACCAGTAACCTGGAAGGTTATTTAGTGCTTTTTCTAGTTCTGTTCTGCATTAAAAGTCAGTATATATTTAAATTTGCCTTTATTTGCCTTCTTTGCATAGACTGAGAGCTCATAAGCGATGTTGTCCTGTAACAAATACAATTTTGTAACTTCCATATGATGAGCTGATATGTAGCATGATTCGTAGAACTATCTCAAATTTATTTTCACTTTAAGAGTTCCAGTTTAAGTGTCTAAGTTACCTGTATCTCATTGTTTTCTACAGCATTCAGTGTTCTTCATAGTCAGCTTGCAGTGTTTGAATAAACAGTTCAGAAAGCTTGAGTATAATGCAATTGCATTATTACGCTTTGGTTACTTGGCAGTTAAAAACTATTTTCTTCCAATTTGGAATTAAAGCCTTTATTGTCAGATGTGGAACTAAGTATAAGCTGGATATCTTCACAATATTTTACAACTGTTTCAAACTTTTAATGGTTTCTCCTGGTCTTCTAAAAAATAAAATGCTACTTTAGTAACAGATTTCCTTCCAACTGGAAATAGTGCTTTTTTTTTTTTTAATTATAAGGACTGTTTTCTGTTTTTTCAAAGAATTTCAAATAAAATTTGTTTGAAGCTGTAATTCATTTTCCGTTTGATAGAATCCATTTTGCATTCATGTAAAACTAGAGCAGTTTCTCTGCCTTTTATTTTTTACTTTGTAATGAAGGCTGAGGAGGTAAATTGAGTAGGGAAAGGAATGTGTTCCTTGCAGTAGCTTTACCGTCTGCAGCACAGAGCCAAGATTTTGGCTCCTCTGTATGTTTAGAATGCCTAGATTTCATGTTCCACTTTGGAATGTGTGTGAGTGTAGGCTTATTGGTCTCTGTAACTTATTTGGTTGTATTGTACTGGCTGCAGGAGATTATCCTTGATTTCCTGGCCCCAGAGCAACCCCCTTTCTCTTTTTGCATCAACCTGCTCAGTTATTTGTGGTTACCTGCAATAACAATGGAAGCCATCATTGCATGCTCCTGTGGTGCCATTAGACCTGCAGCAGCTCCTCTGCTTATTACATCTTTTTTTTTTTTTTTTTTTTTTTTTTTTTTTTTTTTTTTTTTTTTTTCCTTTTTTTTGTTTGTTTGTTTGTTTGAGGAATTTGTGGACAGCTCTTCTAGAAATGGAGAAGTTTTAAATTTTGCACGTGTTTCATTTACTGGACTTTCCTTTGAGTTGTGAATGTGGGAAGTGATTATACAGTAGCCTGGGAGGGGCCTTCTAGGATGAATCCCACTATGTATTTGTAGATAATTTCAAGTTTCTAAAGGAGGAACTGGCATGTCTCACTGGAGACACAAATACCCGCATTTTTGTAATCAGGTGTCATGTCCTGAAGTTGCAATGTTTGTTAATAACTCTTTGACTCAACAAAGTAAAATCTTCCTCCATTCCCTGTTTCTAGATGACTCAATATTTCTGCTTTATCAATAAAGTCCAGTGCTTGAACATTTTATTCTATATTATCTTATAAAGAGAACAACTCTATATAACACAAACATCTATACTGGATTAATTTAATGAAGCCTATTAATAGCTCTGGACTGAGACCAGACCCAGTGGTAATCAATTGCTTTGGGTTAATACTAAATTTGTGACTGACTCTAAATCACATCATGTAGTGTTTCGACTGCTGGAGAAGATAAAATATTGTATGTAACATTCTTTACAGCAGTGAAAGTATGAGACTTCTTTTGATTAATTCAGCATTCTGTGAGAACATATCAGCTCTAGTCAAGAGACATTTTTGCTTCTTAAGATTTTTGATTTTTAGGTTTTTTTTTAAATTTTAAATGTATTACTACTCAACACTCACTTTCTTACTACTGTGTCTTTTCTACCACTATAATTTTTCTCAGACAGACTGGTTTGTAATATCTTGTAGGGATTTAAGCAGTGCTGACTAATAGAGACTTCACCTGAATATGGGTTTGACACATTGATTGCATTTAAAATTTTGCATTTTCTTTGCAGAAGAAAAATATTCAATATTTTGGGTTTTTTTAAATTTCTACTTAGTACTTAAAGTTCAGAGTGATAAATAAGCTTACAGAATTTAATGCTATAAGGAGATAATTGTTGAAATTAGTCTATAGAATTAAAAACTTAGTTGTAATGAATCATTGTTTTGCATACTAAAGCTTCGCTTGCTCTTATTTCACTTTTGCTTTTGACATGGAAGATTTCACTGCCCTGCTCAAAGACTGCAGCTTCCAAAACTCACTTTCCAAAACTGCACTTTGTCTGCCCCTAAGTTCTGTTGACTGGCATAGAAGAACATTGTCTGTCCTACTTAACTACTCTGGGTCTTCTGTGCTCTGAATGTGTTGGAAATCCACTTAGACTGATTTATTTTTGTCAATAGTCAAGAAATCCTGGCCATGTTACTTTCTTCACCCAAACACCTCTGCCACTCAGAAATGGAGTTCTCAGTAGGAAAAAAAGGGGTTATGTGCATTTGGTCAAGGTGGATTGATGTATAAGGTGGAAAACAGAACAAAAACCTGTGCTTGCTGAGGGCTTTTTCCACTCTTCTATTGCTCTTTCTGATAGAAACCAGCACACGTTGTACAGAATTTTTTGTAAAGAGAAAGAAAATCCTTGAAAATTATGATTAAAGTCCTAAATAGAGGGAAGTATTATGAAAATTACAAAATAGCTGTCAAGTGAGTCTGTAATTCAGTAGAAATAATGTCAAAATCTTATTGTACTCATAGAGCCAGATTTCTAAACACTTTATAAAACTTTTGAATGAAATTTTTGGCTTGAATTCAGAGAAATTGATTTAATGTCAACACTCTTGAGTTAATGTATATATTTAAAGTAGATTTTAAAATGGAATTACAAATGCCAAGTACATATGATTTTCCTCAATAGTATACTGTTAGTGATACCACAGAAATTTATATCCTTTTTATGAATCTGTTTTCTGGATTTCCTCCCTGTTCCTGGAACCAAGTCATAGTACAAGGCCATCAGTCAGCCAGGAAAAATGTCTTAGGAGAATTACTTTCACAGTAATTCCTTAATACACCAGACACAGCGCACTGCCAGAAAATCCCTTCATCTGTTTTTTCTTGTTAAGGTATAAAGAAAGCAAAGGTAAAAAAAAAAGGATGAAGTTAGCAACCTTTTATTCCCCCTAAGGCTTCAGTAATTGTTATTATTGTTAATTCATTAATACAGAAGGAAGATTCAGTAATTTATTGAAGTAGGGGTTGTCCTCATGTGTGCTGAGATCAGCCACAGCAGTCTTTTAGTTGACACGCCAGCAGCAGTAGCAGTGATTATTACTTAGTTAAGTAATTATTAATCAATATGTTCAATGCAGTGTTCATACTCTTCACTGTTATTACACACGTGCACATTACTGTCTACATTTATTAAGAAGCAAATTTGAGGGGGGGGGGGAGGGAACACAATGTTCTATGAAGTTTAAATCTAGGGGAAACGTAAACATCACTGAGAGAATATTTCACTAAAAATTTAGATGTAATATCTCTTGGGGAGGATTGGTTGGTAAATATGACTTCGGATCTTCCTCTGGCCTTTGCCCTGAGTCTTCAATTAACTATGGTTAAATTTAGATTTAAAGGATTTGCAGTTTGCTTAAAAATGGCAATATTTGTCTTTGTCAACTGGTAGACATACACTAACTTATTTCATAAGTGAATTATTTATTACACTTATGTGAAGGGCAAAAGTTCGGTTGAATTAGTTGGAAGGTCTTTTCACTGTTCATTCATCTGAACTAGATCATATGAGAGAAATAAGAATTGTGAGATGTAAGATGCATTAGGCTACAGCAACACAAAGTAAAATAGTGCCTTACTTTTTATTGTACTTGAAGGCTTTTTTTGGCATGGTTGTTCACAGATTAATGTTGAACAAAAAGATGATACCTGGATGATAAAGCACAAGAGAACGAGTATGACTTCAGTACCACTTTAAAGGTGGGAGGATATAATTCTCTTGGAATATTGAAATTACCCACACAGAAATAAAAAGTAAAAATTAATACAAAAGTCAGACACAAGCAAGAAAACCCATTATGACTGACTATTAAAAGAGATGGGAAACATATTTGAAAGTAATGGCATGCAGAATAGAACTTACTCTGCCATACCATATTAAACATGGTGCTTTGCCTAAACTAGAGATGATACATCACCCACTATTTATGCAATTATAGTAGGCATGCTTGAAATAGTCAGGAATGGTAGGATGTATATACAGGCACTGTGCTGTTTGAAATGAGGAAAAGTCAATGCTGTAATGGATTATGTAAATAAAGAAATATAGATAGTATTTGAATATAGAGGGGGACTAAATCAGCCTAACAATCATAAAATGGCATTGATTTTCTTTGAAAAGGACAAGTTTGCAAAGTAATAATTTTTTTGCTAAATTTAGTGGCTCTTGGGGTGAGAACATTCAGTGGATTGTTCCTGTATCAGCTGAGGTGCAATGAAGCTGTAAAATTTATACCCCCATTTTTATTTTTAGCAGTGTACATCATGGCATTGGTACTCAAGTCCTTATATAACAAGGTCTTTTATAAATGCAAGGGTGGAGGAAATAATTGTTGTCTATTAATAAAATGAGACTGATTACCTCATCAAAGTTACTTTTGACAAACTAATCTTCACTTAAAAGCCGTCATGAGAAGAATTGATGTTATCCATTTCTTCTTTAATTTCTTCATCCAGTCAGCTTCCCTTCATTTTTACTGTCCTGTAATGCTGAATTTCTGGAAGATTTTGGAATCCAATTTCGATACCGGCAGCACTCTTCTCAAAAATTTGATATTAAACTTGGTTTTTGGAGTCAGGTTGCTGGTCACTGTTAAATTGGTGGTTAATAGGTTATGCTGGAGTAGAGTTGTGCACATGTGTGTCCTTACTGCAGGGAAGCCACAGTTGTCTCTGGAATGGTTGCACACCTGTATGTTCTTGCCATGGATTTACAGGTGTCTGAGACCCATACCTGTGAGGGGAACTCCTTGCAGGCACACACAATATTTTACTCCTAGGTTCATATTTGGTTGTCACAGTTTACAAAAGGCTGTTTGTAACCCTATACTGCTGAGAGCTTAATGATCCCCTACTACTTGTAATATTAGGAACTTTCAGCCAGATTAATTTGCAGCTTCCAGTTCTGTTTGCTGAGGAGTAAACCCTTGGGGCTTTATTTGCACTGCAAGAAATTAAAGCTGTACTTATGTTGTTGTGCTGTCAGTTTGCTTTCTTTTATCTAAATAGTGAAAGACAGGCCGTGAGTACAGACTAGAATGTAAAATTCCCAATGCAATAAAGTGAGGCCAAATACAAATGTGAGTCATTGGCTTGAGGGGAATTTGGCAAAATTGCAAATAAGATCTGCTAGAAAGGAAGTTTTTCCTGCTGAAAAGATCTGTAGCTTTTTGCAGATGTCAGTGATGGCTGCAAGCCCTGAACGTACTGGGATTCGATCAAAATATCTTAATAAATATGTCTTAGTGCAAAGGAAATTGTGAGAAGAATGGACTTCCCTTTCCATTTTAATTCTCATAAAACTGTCTAACGAAGTATCAATAGGAGGCCACACTTCTGGTTTATATTTTTGCATCTTTTATAGAAATAAGAAGTTAGTTTTATGAAGCATGGTAGGGATTTAATTGTATAAATAAGTCATTTCATATAATTTTCTGTCAAAAGTCTTGGATAGATCTTGTAGGTCAAGAGGAAGCTGTTCTATTTTTCTTATTTTTTGTTTTAATGCTATCTTGTCTCTGCTCTTTCAGAAAAACAAAAATAGAAAAATCTTGACTAGATGGAGCCTCTTTGGAGATTTCTCACACACATCCCACTCTTGATGTGCATACATAAGATTAATGCATATTGATGAGATTTTAGGTTATAGGCTATGACCTCAAATTACAGTTGAATTTAACTCCTGTTTAGAAACCTGCCATCTGACCTGTTTGTCTTCCAGTTACGGATTTTTGCTTCATTCTGTATAAACCCCTGATACCTTGAGTTTCATTGTTATGTATTTGGCATAAATAAACCAAGGCCAACAGTAGAACTCGTAAAAAATACAAATTCTGATCATGCAGTAAAGATAATGAATAATTCATAGATTCTCATAGCTAGTTGGGATCAGCAGGCCCTCATGCCTGACCTCTTCCTTAAAATCAACACAAGAATTTAATTCAAGTACTCTTTTACTAAGAATATTATAGTGAGATGTACTTATAACCAAGTTTAATGTATTTGCTACTCCAATCAAAGGGGATCTAGTCCCTTTTCCTGTGTAAGGAAGTTGTATGTGAGACAGGTAGGAGTTTATTTCAACCATCACAAAACTTTAAACTGTAAGTGTGGTAAAATATACACTATAGAGGGCCTGAGGAAGTCGAGAAAATTAGCAATACCCTGGTTGGGGCAGAAAGGATTGGTGGAGGTAACAGGTAGTAACAGCATCAAGGGTCATAATTTCAGTAACTTGGAATTAAAAATCTTGGTTTCACGTGTAGCTTGTGTATTTCATATTTTAGAAGCAATCATTAGTGAAGTTTAGGATAAGCATCTAATTGTCTTAAATTATAGAAAATTGTTTACTTCAAATAGCTTCTAAATTTTTTTTCCATGGATTCTTAAAACCTCTGCTCTGGGAATCTTGAACACCATAAGTTACCAGCTCCTCTTGTTTATTGAAATGAAAAGGACAGAGAGTAAAAATGTTCTTGGATTTTATTGTAGTGGTTCTGGCACACGTAATTCTCCTTCCTGACCCCCCCAACACTTTTTCACCATTTAATGGGCAAAGTGCTTTTCTGTATTTCTGTCCTTAATTTGTATAAACTACTAGAGAAAACAGAAAGTCCAGAGTGGTGTTTTTTGAATACTGCTAATAGCATAGCCTCAGATATTAATGATTTTCTGGCTTGTACCCTCTGGGTTTAGCAAATGTGCCCTAATGCACTATTTTCATCCCATTTCACTCATGACTCCCTCCATCTTCCTGCAATCCCAAAGAAAGGCTGGAGAGCACACCTTTTGGAGTCTGATGGCAAAATGGCTTGATGGCTTGATTCCTCTGTTAACATCAACAAAACAACTATGGAATTTTCAAACTTTTTTGATAAGAAGGAACGTTTGGAGCTTAAGGATATTAAAAACCAGCAAGGCTGTCTTTTCATAGGTGATTAAATCCAAAGAAAACTTCTATCTTGTGGAAAATAAAAAGTAAACGAAGGAGTTAATATGGATAAACCGTCATACAAAAAGTGCTTCTGCAACTTCTCTGTTTCTGTATTTACTTGCCAGAGTAAATTACTCCATGAATGTAGTTCTGACTCCAGGTGACCTGGTTTGAGTTGCCTCTCTGTGTCAGTGCCATTTAGGATATCCTTGACTACTCTCAGTAACTCTCTTTTCTGTATAGATCCAAGGGTAAGGGCTTCACAGCATAAATTAATTCCCTCATGTGTCAACAATTTAATTTTGAAGCACGAGTCTTTCATTCTTGTATTTTTCAAAATTCTTCTACTAGCTAGAACTTATTTACTGTTCTGACAGATGCTCTGGAGATAAGGGAAGTAGTGAGAACTATTTAGATCCTTAGTTCTGGTATGATTCTATTCAAATTTGGAGGTTTTTTTCCCCCTCAATTTTTGGAGGCAGTAGGGGGACCAGACATCTGATTCCAGAGGATAACACCACAAGTTAGATGCAGAATCATAGAAAATTAGGGCCCATATGAATTATCAACTCAAAATTGAGTCACAAAATATACTGTCATTAAGTCTTTTAACTTTGTCCTATCCTTCCTCTTACCAATTTTTCTTCAATTACTTATGAAGTTATTATTTTAATGTCTCAATACTATTCTTCAATATTCTGTGTTTTTTTGGTTTTTTTTGCTTAAGCTACAGTTATTTTGTACATATTCTGGCCTATATTTCCAACAAAGCCAACTGGTTTTCATTACTGTGAACACAGTTTATAAGATGATGTACGTATTGATCTCATAGAACAGGGTCTTAGTCTTTTCATACCAGAAATAATATCTGAAGTAGTCATCTCTTTTTTTAATGGATATTAGATTTCATCTTGGGCTATCATTGCCTGAACAAGTGTAGATAACCAGTTTTTCAATATGTAAGCAAATATTCCCTGTGTATGTGAAACCTATTTTTTGTGAACATTTCCTGTGGAAAGCTAGAATACATAAGATAGTGGTGATGTGTTCATATATTTTAGTCTTTATTCCCTCTACCCTCAACCTTTTTTTCCTTGTTGTTATTCCTGTGTGGTGCGCATGCATTGAGTCCCTAATCCCATTGATTCAACAACTATTCTTTATTTACTTGTATGGTTCCAGCCACATTTATATGTATTAAGAGCCATATGTGCCTAAAAATACAGCAATAATATCATCTGTACTGCCACACAGGTTAGAAAGGATAACATTGCACTGCCTGTTGCCTGTCACCTTTGTAAAATATTGTTCTGCCAGTAGCCATTGATTTTTGTGAATCATTCAGGGTTTATGGAGAGTAGTGATTTGGGAAATGTCAAGACACCGATCACAAGGTGTTGCGGAGTAGTTTTGTTCACAACTAGTAATCATTTTTACCAGTAAAACATTTTTATTGTGTAGTCCTGTACTCCTGTCAGCTGTTGAAAAGTGTGACTGTGGAACATAGGTCTGAATGTAGCTTAAGCACTCTGTGTCAGCAAGTCTACACCTGCATTCAACTGGCACCTGCCACCACATGGATTGTTGGGATTTTCCTTTGAAAGGACTTACACCGTACATTATGCATTTACAAAAGGCTGATGAAAATCTGGGAGCAAGCGAAGAAGGAATATAAAAGGATAATGCTGACATTTCAGTGGGTAATACAAATTTGAATTGTGATGATGCTGCTATTGTCTGCATCCCAATAATGGGAGCTTTAAGGGCAGAGTGCTAAAGCATCATTATTCCAGGAAAAAAAAAGAAACCACAATCATCATAGCACTGTGATGCTACTTTTAAAGGAGAAAGAATGGAATATAGTTTGGAAGTTTATGATTCTTACTATATCTTTTTCCTTTGCATTTTATTCCTTTTTTTTTTTGTGTGGTATTTCCATATTGTAAAATGAGTGATACTAAAGCAGATTTCTAGTATTTGAGGCCACTCTGCAGCATCTCTTTGCTCTGTAAGTGCTATTGGCAATATAAAGTTACTTGTTCAAGCCCTGAAAAGAGACAATACTTAACTGGAAAAATCCCTGTAGCAAAAGTGGATCACACTCAACCCTACTAAACTCACCACCTTGCACAGAGGTGAAATTAGCTCAATTTCTAGATACTATTAATTCTCTAGACACTTATTAATTGGCTGATTGTAATTTTTTAAGTGAATATTGTGGTACAGAGAAGCTTAGTAAATGATTTCCCTAAAACCATTTAGAATTTAAGTTCTTCAAGAAGAACCTACATTTTTTAGTCCTAATATTGTATGTAAGGTCATACTGTGTATTTAAGAGGAAATGCTACTGGAGGTTTAATTTCTCTGTTACTATTTCCAGGAGACAAAGAGCATAGAAACAGTAGAGTATACAGGGAATAAAGATAATATTAACTTCATAGTTTGTATGTGTCCAGGAAAACACAAAAATCAATGGTGGAAGTAAAAATCAGGATATCAGTTGTCATTTATGACTCTTAATATTGTAGAAGTATTTTTAAAGCCTCATGTTATTAGCAGGTGGCTGGGGAAGACATACAGTTTCATCTTTGAGAAAAAGAACTTGGTGTCTAAAGGTACCAAAAGCCTGAATAAGATAAGAGGGAGAAGTACTTGGCAATTAAATCAAAAGTGAGATGGAATACATTTGCAATGGAATGAATTAGTTGTTGCTAAGGGTTTTCTGAATGCTGGAAACAACTCTTTTACAAGCACAGTATTTTCTGAATGTCTTTGAAAATCTCTTTTGGAATTTGACAACTCATTTGGTAGATGTCAGCTTCAAGGTTCAAAAAGCTTGGCATATAAAATGCAGCTTGGAATGGGAAATCTAGAGCAGCTTTCTTGGCAGATGCTCCCAGCAGCATCACAGAAAACTTCCACAGTGTAGGTGATGGGGTTTTAACACAGTTGTCTCAGTGCTAGATTAATTTGTAGACACTGCTCCATAGTTACTTGGCATTAGGGCAAGTTAATAAAGGAGGCATCGAGTTCACATGAAGAGGTGTGTAAATCTTGACAAAAGCAGCTAAGTTAGAGCAGGCACAGCCCGAACATACTTGTGCAGTAGCAATCTGGGCTGTTCTGTTGTGAAGAATATAGAGCTCTATTGATTTTTAGCAGATAACCTGTTTTTTTTTTCCTTTTTGTGAAGTGAAAACTGTTGGAAACGATTGTGTGTCTATGTCATTAAATCAGTGATAATTTTCAGACAGAGATAAAAATGTTCAATTTTTGTCTGGTTATTGTCGTGGAGTGTTCCAGCCATTAGTGGAAGTAGAAGGCAATGATTATGTGCCTTATTCTTAATCCGGATCTCTCTGAGGCAGTTAATTATTCTCTCTATATCTTCAGCTTAAATGTTATAGAGAATGAAAATACCTGATGGTTGTTTAAATGGAAATATATATGGATTTTATGTTTTTTCTTAGCTTTTCCCACTGATTTCCAGTGTTCTTTATATGCTGACAGACCATTTGTCTCAGCACTGCTATCTATAATATCATGAATATTATGAAAGGGAAGCCTTTTTTTTGTGTAGAACATGTTATTGAATTTAAAGTTTGACTTTTTGACTCTTTCTATGCTCCTGGAAAGAAGATACAAGATCTCTGCTGCTGCTCTCACTTCTAAACCATGATTTATAATTCTTTTGGTCTGTCTGAGGACAATTCTTGTTGTCTTTGTACCGTAAGAGGTCACAGGGAGAACTCCTTATGAGAGCTTCGGACCCAGCTGTGCTGGCATGACACAAGCATACAAGATAAAGATGGAGCACATCACCTGAAGAGTTTGCAGCAGGTTGTCCTTGTTTAGGACAAATTTGGGAGGAAACCTCTGAATGAGGTCCCTCTAGGAAAAAAAAAGAAAAGATTCCAAGCAGTCCCTCCCCCAGTCGGCTCGGGGGAAAAAGAGAAAGAAAAAAAAATGGAGAGAAGTGGAAAAAGAAAGAAAACTGTTTATTCAACAGGCAACACACCTCCCAGCACAACAATGAACAATATCAAACAGCAAAACCTCTCGCCGTTCCGAGGAGATGGCAGATTTAGAAGAGTTCTTTCCGTGGCCGCCCGGCTCACTCAGGCTGCTCTCAGTCCCTCCTGTGCTGGGGATGCCGCGGCCCAGGCCAGGCCCGGGGGGCCACAGGTGTGAGCTCCCGGTGCTCTGCTGGGTTTTCAGTCCAAAGCAGGTTCAAACAGTTCCAGGAAAATAGAAAAAGGGAAAAAACAATCCAGAGGGCTTCTCTGCCTCAGCTAGCCAGAAAAAACTAACCAAGAGCAAAGGAGAGCTCTCTATCTCTGCCCACCGCAGACAATGCAGTCTGTGTGCAGGAACGCGGGGGAGTCAGTGCAGTCTCTGATAACAAACTCTGCACTTCTTCTTTCCCCCCCTTCACTCCTGGAACCAGTCTTAAAGTTGCAGAATTTAATATTCAACACCAACAGAACAGACGATTTGGGGATGTAGGCATCATACAGTCACCCCAAGACACGGGTGTATGTGTGTGTCCGTGTTCTGTGGCTGGGATACCTGCAGACTGCTCCTTTTGGTGGCTGTTACGTGTGTAGCTGCCATGCCTGCATTGTTACGGTGAGAGGAAGGGCAGACTGTGTCCTGGGATACATCAGGTAAGGGAGGGATTGTCCTGCTCTGCTCTGTGCTGGGGCAGCCTCACCTCCAGTGCTGGGGCCAGTTCTGGGTGCCACAGTGTAAGATACTAAGCTATTAGAGAGCATCCAAAGGAGAGGTATGAAGGTGGTGCAGGTTCCTCTTACAAGAGGAGGCTGAGCTGACATGGTCTGTCAGTCTGGAGAAGAGGAGACTGAGGGGAGACCTCACTGCAGTTCGAGCTTCCTCAGGAGGTGAAGAAGAGGGGCAGGCACTGATCTCTGTGGTAACAATGACAGAATCCAAGGGGAAGGCCTGAAGTTGTGTCAGGGCAGGTTGAGGTTGGATATTAGGATAAGGCACTTCACCCAGAAGGTGGCTGGGCTCTGGAGCAGGATCCCCAGGGCAGTGATCATGGCACCAAACCTGCCAAGAAGCTTTTGGACAGCACATGTGGTGTTACTGTGTACACAGACAGGAGTAGGACTTCAATGATCCTTTCTGGTTACTTCCAACTCGGGATGTTCTGTGGTTCTATGATTCTGCACAACTATTTCATTATACATTTATGTAATTTCCCATTGAAACGTTTATGTTAGTTGTACAGATATATGTGATATATTCATGCCATGCTGCTTCTGAGATAAGTGATTTTTTTTTATATAGGGCCAAGGGATTGTAACTCTTCTAAATTGGCCTACGTGACAATGGAGGTAACATGCATTGCAGTCTTTTCAGGCTTTGAACTGAGAAGCCTGTAGGTATTTGTGAAATATTAGATAAATAATTTAGTAAAAATATTGCAAAGTCTGTTACAAATCTACTGATAATATTTTTTAGGCTTTAAAGAATGTTTAACATCTCGTACATTTGGGTACATAATTCTGTGGAAATCAGACAAGAACTGTGACTTTTCTACAGAATTAAAAAACCACCCATAGAACTAAATAATGTTTGTTGCAATATCAGAATCAGAAAAAAATGTATAGAAAGAAATCCACTTGAGACAGTAACTAGGGAAATGTAGATAACTGAATAGCATAAAAAATGTAAATAAGAACTTCCAGACACTTCCACTATTCACAAAATCTTTATGTAATTTGTGGTTCCCAAGTTTATGCCTCTAAGTATGCTCAAAGTCAGTTAATTTTGACATCTGGCTTCATTTTTCACCTCCTTTGGGATTCACAGAATAGGCATTGCCCTGACTTCTTCTCCTGTGGAACCAGATGTTAGAAGGAGGCTAACGGTGGTCTTTCAAAAAGCCAATGAAAACACATGAAGGATCAGTTTCAGATTTTACCAGCTCTCTTGCATAAACTTCTTTCAGCTTGAAAGAATTATTTCTATCAGTTTCTCAGTGATTTGATTCTCATGGTATCTCTCCCCTTGAACACTGTTCTTCTGCTGGAAAAGAAGGACCTGACTGGCATGACAGGAAATTTAGGAACAGGTGAATCACAGACTTCTGCTTTATCCAGTAGGTCAGTGTCTTGAAAACTGGACTATATTTGGGAAGCCTCCATTTCAGTCTTTGTGACATAGAGGGCATAAAGCCCTAGAACTAAGTAGAGCTCCTGAATTAAGTTAGTATTCTGAGGATATTTCCATCAGTTCTGCTGGAGCTCTTCTGTTTAAATTGGTCAGAAAATCAGTGAAGCATTCAACATTTTCTAAGAAACACCCTGTAGTTTTGTGGTTGAATCATGAGGAGGAGTAGAAACACGCAGGTCAGAAGTCCCTGAGGCAGATGAGGGATTTGAATCCAGGACATCTAAATGTTCTCCCAGATTCTTTTTATCAGGCTGTGGAATAGAGAGGCTTAGCAGCTATCAGATTTCTTTTTCTGCATATGTGTAAAAGTAGTTACCCTAATGTTTCTCTAATGCTTTTAAGAGCTTTCTACCTTTGCATGCTTTTCACTAAAGAAGCCATTGAAATGAGTGTTTTCCCAATAGAAGGAGGTGATTTTTAATGTTGCTGTGATATGTGCAACTTAGGATCACCATCTGCACTCCATTTCTACCTCACATAAATTACTGGTTGTTTAATTTAGCTTTTCTCTCGTGTCGTTTATTTTCACATACAGAGGTAGCAGCTTTACCAGTAGATAATAGGAAGTTATTAACTTGTTTCACCTTACATTCCCACAACCACATGCTGCCATTTCTTATAATAACCTTGGCTCCAGTAATGTGTCCCTTTGTGGGATCACTTGAGTGTGCTGTGCAATTATATTGTGACTACCGAATGAATGTAGACTGTCATTCCATTACCTTACTAATCTAATATGGTGATAGAGGTGTTGTTTGTATGATACTTTCCCACTTGTCTCATCTGATAAAATTCTCTTTGAAATTAACGGTTTGCTTTTCGTGCAACACTGATGGATTCTGCTCCAGTGAAGGGGTAAGGAAATGTCTGTGAAACTGCTAAAACTGAATTGGTAAAATTGATGGAAATAATATTGATTTCCATGTTTTAAAGGAGCATTGCCAGCAGCAGACTCAACAAAATGTAAACTGTTTCTGGAATTTTTTTTCAGTGGTTTTAATGGGGAAGCTTAAAATATTTTTTCTGAAATGTTTTAACCTGAAACCTGCAAACCTGCAAATAATACTTGTCAGCACTGCAAAAGAAAATAAATATGTTTATTTTCTCTTTAGTTATGTATTACTTGCCATGTTCTCATCCTTGCAGTTTTTCTTTGTAAATTCTTAAGTAAAATAAATAGCGCATAAATAATTTAAAAATGTAAGGGGGAGAGAGGCTGAGGCTCTAAAACTAGGGAATATATTCACTGTGGGCATTTTAATTCTTTTTGTTATCGTTTAGTGCCGAGTTTGGCTCCTTTTGAGAATATTCCTGTAACTGGCAGATTGTGGGACTCTCTGCATGGAGATGACATTAAATGCAGTTTGCCATCTGTGAGCAAATATTTTTGTGGCAGCATACCTGTATCAAGAATGGTTGTTTATCATCATGCTGAGTTTTGAAGTTCATGTCCACAAATTTTCTAGTACTGCAGATCAGCCTCTTCAAATGAAAATTAATGGAGTTTAGCTAATTAAGTCATGTGAGGTATGACCCTGTTTTTCAAGATGTCCCCTATTGTTTATAAAATGACACATTGGTAATGGTTAAGAAGGACATGTTAGTGATTGTTAAAAATAAATGAGTTTCTGGAAGGTGAGAAGTTGAAAATGTAAGCTCTAGTACTATTAACAGATGGAGACCTCTAAGTAGATATTAATTTTCTGGTAATTGCAGTGGATCAGGAGGAATAGATGCCCCCACTCTGGTTTCCAGTATTTGACTGTAGGAGTTACAAATTATTTGGTATGTCTTAGGAAAGGTCATCATGTGGCTTTCCTCCTGCTGCAAAAAGACACTCATTTCATACCATGAAAAATCTCCTTGATCTGCCCTCTCTTACGTTGTTTTTCAAGAAAATGAAGATCGTTTCTGTTGGAGATGAAGGGGATAATTTGTGGATCATTGTAATAGATTAATTGGTTTTTGAACCCAAAGTTCTTTAGAGGATGCCACAAATATTTATGATGTCCTTGAGTTTTACACCAGATCTGTAAATTAGCTGAAAGATGTGTAAAAATTCATACAGTCAGACAGCTCCCTCCTGGCTACACACATAAAGTGTCTCAGGGGCATAAATTATTCCTGCTGAGGTCAGTCATCATTTATGCTATTTTTCTCCTGCATCTGCTATTCTGAGAAAGAAGAATATAAAAGAACATCTGTATTTGAAGAAAGATTTCCCTCTTTGCATCAAATTTCATTCACTTTGGGAAATCTTTTGGTACTAATGATAATCTGAAGAGCTGAAATTTGAGTTGGCAGGTCACTAGGGAAGAGTGCTTCAGATTGTATTTATGAAAAAGCTGAAAACATTACCACAGTCTGGACAGTTGAACCTGAGAGATCTGTAGAGATGTTATCATTGAGGATGTATTCAGTCACATGCATATGAAAGCAGAATAATCCTTTAAAAAATAATGTCAGACTAACTCCAATTTCTGTTCTAGAGCATGTAGGTGAAACCTGGATTTCAGAATGTCATCGAAGTGGTATTTTGGTGGAAAGAATTGGTTCTGTCTTTGTGGTGCCGGTGGCCACATTTAAAACTTGGCTCTCTCTATGGTTTTCATATTTTATGTGTTCTTAGCTCCTTAAAGAAACTTCTTGTAATATACCTGAAGTATATTTCTTAGAGAATACTTGAAGTAGTTTTAGTTCTTATGTTGATGATGCCTTCCATAGATTAAAGGCTTTGATGGGGGTAATAATATCAGCAGCTTGTTGCCTGTAACTCTTTGGCTAATTGTCCTTACTTTATTTGTGTATAATGCTTTGGTTTTTAGATGTCTAGAATGATTAAAACTAGCAGATAAGAGCTGGAGTAATGCAGGTAGAAGTCAACAAAGCGAAATAAGAGAGTCAGACTATTCCTACTCAATAGTATTTCCTGTCTTTGTCTTTATGACAATGTTACCTGAAATTCCATGCATTGCATGCTACACATAATAATAGCTCAAACTCTAAATAAATTTAAGCAGTTTTCTTAATTTCTTAATCTTTCTGATATAGATCATTAAATATATGTTGACTCTGCAGCCATTATGAGGAAAAGAATCTAATTTTTCTTTATGCCACTTCCAAACAAAAGTCTGTGAACAAAGTGGTCGATTAAGGCAAGTGTGAACAGGTTATTTATAAGATCTAGTCGTTGTCTTATCTCCAGTCCTTTCCCGCGCCTTGGAGAAAAGAAGAACAAGATGAAAAAATAATGTATCAGCTTACATTATTGAAGTTCACCCTTTTTGAGACATAGTAATACTGATGACTTATATTAGAAACGGGCCTTGCATGTTTGAATTCAACATGAGCTATTTTTATGTTATATTGCCATTTTAATATTTGGCTCTAAAAGCTTATTTAATTTCATTCTAAGAAGGAAAAAAACCTAGACTTAAGCTTTTTTCCCCCTCACTTATGTTCAGCTCTTTTTTTCTGATCTGGTTAGCTATCATAGGTAGCATATACCCTATTTCGTTTTCAAAACTATATTTGAACATGCTTCCTCTAGATTAGCAGAATTGTTGAGAAGCAAAATGCATAATAACAACTTTTGTGGTATTCATTTTGCTGGGCAGATGTGCTGTCTCAGGGTAAGCAGTTGTGATAGGTTGACAGACAGCAGTAGAGAGCACAAACTGTTGGAAAGGGATCAGGATGCCAATAATTTAATTTGTAATGAATGGGAATGAACGAGTCAGTCTAGATTTTTAGTTTTATGTTTATAAATTGTTTCATATTACTACCTGTTAGAGTCTCCTCTGCAGACAGGCTGAGTGATCTGGGAGAAGATAGAGCTCCAGGGAGAGCTTAGAGCAGCCTTTCAGTACCTAAGGGGGCTTACAAGACAGCCAGAGAGGGATTTCACAAGGGCGTGTAGAGTCTCAAGAGGGAATCGCTCTAACTGGTACAGGATAGGTTTAGGTTAGGTATCAGGAAGAAATTATTGAATGTGAAGGTGGTGAGGCACTGGCACAGGTTGCCCAGGGACGCTGTGGATGCTCCATCCCTGGATGTGTTCAAGGCCAGGTTGGATGGGGCTCTGAGCAGCCTGGTCTAATGAAAGGTGTCCCTGCTCATGGCAGAGGTTTGGAACGAAATGGTCTTTTAGGTTCCCTTCCAACCCAAACCATTCTCTGATATACTGTGATAATCCTTAGAATGAGACACTGTGCCTAGTATGTAATCTCCTTTTAGGAAAAGTTAGGCAGCCTAACATCAATGCTGTGAAGTGCTAAACAGCTCCAAGAAATTCTGAACTTAAGCTGCAGAAACAAGCAATGGTATAATTATAATTTCTGACGCCAGTACCATCTCTAATGAAGGGTGTTTTTGTGCTGAGATGTAAAAAATTTGCATTTAAAATTCTCCTCTGTTTTATTTTTAAAAGGCAGTTCATGTCTGAAGAAGTGTCATTTACAGCAGAACACCAAAATAAAAACATGCAAATGACACCAGAGTTTACCATTTTTATCATGAATGTTGTTACTGCTTGTAGAATGAAGATTTTGCTCCTATTTGCACTCTTTGTTATGCATATTTGTCACGTTCAGCATGTTTGCTTCCAAATTTCATTCTCTTTTGCCATAAATAATAAACAGTGATAATGAAGCAAAGTGCCCTTTCTAGCCTGTACTCTAATTGATTATAGCATATGATATAATCTTTTACAATATATTACAGGAATTGCTTCAAAAAATATATACTGTATTTTGCTGTTTTAAGGAACAAAAATTGTGTGTGATACTAGCTTTAGGCTCTTTTTTTCATTTTTTGGGAAAAAAAGTAAAAAGTAGAAGTATCCATTTGAATATTGCTGCCTGGAGTAAGTTTTGCGTTTTTCTTGCTACTTAGAGAAGAGAATTTAATTCACAGACGTAAATTGTCGCTCTTTTTTATTACACTGCCTTAATTATAATTATAAGTTTTGATTCTGTTCTTGAGGGTTTCAGCTCTTAGTATTCAGTCTCTATCTGCATCTTATTGGTGCATTTCCTATTTTGAAGCTCAACCAAAGTGGAATTCTGAGGACAAATGTATTTAATTATCTTTTATTGACAAGATTACTTACAGACCAAATACCAAAACCAAGTAGATTTTACTTAGCAATTGCCTTTTTCTGTTAAAGTTCTCTAGTACTTGCAGAAATTTAACAAACAACAGAAAAATTTGAGGGATTTTGGAAGATTGTTTCAGAGTAACTGTGGCATGTCACTTCTGTTATTTTTAAACATCTTCAGTCATGTAGACCTACATATTCACAATAAGAAAGAAACCACTCAATCTGTCTTTTTAAAGATTTATAGTTGATATTTTATTTTTTTTTATTTTTTTAACTAGGGAATGCCAAAATCCATATGGTGCTTTCTAGGCTGTTAATTCTTCAAACTTGGAATGTGAAATGTGTTCTCTTTTAATTCACCCCAGGACAGATGGAGCAGAGTGATTCCAGCTTTGCAAAGCCATCATTTTTTATCATTTCTTTGAATGGTTGTTTCTTAGGTACTTTCCTAAAGCAATAATTTTACTAATAGCAACTGAAAATTACTGTATAATTTTAGCATTACATTTTCTGACCTTTTTAGTTGATCACATAGGAATTGTGGTACAGTGTCTTCTGCACAGTAGATGGTTGCATTACTGCCTGTGGTACTGGTCTCTTCCATTCCTCTTAGGATCATTGCTGTCCAAGCGTGATTTACCCCACGGCTTGTCAGCTCTACAAGGGGCTCAGTTACTGTTGGAAGTGGTAGAGGGCTATGATATTCCCCAGAAGCTCTGGAGGCTTTCCTGAAGTGCCAGGTTCAAAAGCTGCACTGTAATTCTGTAACTTCAGATCAGGTGAAACCCCTTTCATCCATAAACTTGGGCTGGGAGCAGAAAGACGGGGCTTTACCAGAGGTCTAGCAGAAATATCTCTTGGCAGATGAAGGGGGGAGGAGTATAAATTGACTTCTGGTGAGTACTTGTCTGCCAGGAATGGACCCGGGGGCTGTAGGGCACTCCATGGAGCTGATGATGTCCTCATCCTCACTGCACAACAAAAGAAGAGAGCATAGGCTCTGGATATCAAGAGCCAAGTTTCAACGTACTTGAGCAATATGAGCTCTTCCCTTCTCCTCTTTGTGCTGCAGACATTTGAGACATTTGTTATTATGCTGTTCATTTTTACTAAACCATCATTTGGGTCTCATCATACCTTAGTAATGGCACACAAATGAAGTGTGAAGGCACAGAAGTGAACACGGAGATGGGGAAATAAATAGTGTCCATAACCCTTCAAGTGCTCCACTATAACTTCTGCTGTACATTTGATGGCTGGCCCTATATGTGGGTGAGAACAGAAGTATATCCAAGGTTTTGAGCCAAAGGAAGTTAGCAGTTGTTCAAAAGCCAACAAAATACTGATTTTCATGGTCCTCAATAGAGGAGGATGGACATTAAAAGGCAAATTGACACTTTATACACAGAGATGTTAATATGGCTGTAGCCTTTTACTGTGCCAATAAAATGATACACGGCCCTAAATTTCTAACTGCAAAACATTTTGCTTTATATTATCATTCGCATTAAGATTTTTTTAAAGCAAAAGTGAACCATGCTTCAGCCATTTAGTTTTATTTATATTGTTTGACTAAGACTATGAAAAAAAATCACTCTAAATTAGATGGGCACTAAGCTTGCTTTCTAAAGGGTTTTTGTTGTCACACAGACATGAGCTGAAAATAGTGTTGGGCAATGCAATTCAAATTTTTGTTGCTTCCTGATAAGCAGCTGAATAACTGAAACTGCTTCTGTAATATTGATTCCCAAGTAACTTTCCAGTGCTGTTTTCTCACAAACTGCTGATGCAACTCACTTTATGCTTCTTGCTGTTTAATTTCTTTTCATTGTAGAAAGGCACATTTAAGAAACCAGCAGAGAGATCTGCCAAAAAAAAAAAAAAAAAAAAAGAAAAAAAAGCTGTTGCTGCACTGTGAGGCACTTCACATCAAAATTGAACACCATAATAAGTATGAGACCCTTCCTGGGTTAATTGATTTCCCCTGTGAGATGTTGTGTAGTGAATTTTCTGTAGCCGAATTCTATTCTCAGTGCTAGTGGCTAATAAACCTTTTCTACTTTCTGTAAATAGATCAGTAAGTAGACAATCAAGGTTTGAACCTACTTTTTCCTCCTGTTCATAAAAAATAAAGGAGAGCAACTCCTCTCTGCCATCACTGGTATTAAAAATAAAGTAAATAAATAAATAAATAGTGTTTTCCAAAACTTTGTAAAATTACATACCCTACCTAGGTGTGCTGAATGAATGGCAATTCATACCATGTTTAATTTGCTCTGGGAAGCATTCTCCAACTTCACAAGGGTACACAACCATATTTGCTGAGGTGAATGCATCACAGAAGATAAATATATAGCCTACATCCCAGGGTCTAGGCTTTGATAAACCACTTTACATAGACAAAAGTAATTGTCTGCCTTTCTGAAACCCCTGCCTCTTGACTGGTGACAGATAGGGAACAGATTGTGCTGATAATCCATAATGCAGGAGTTTCCTGTGTGCACATTTTGAGCTGTGCCTCTTTACCAATGCACAAAACATAAGGTTAAGATAATGCAGCCTGCCAGGTCAGTAATTATAGAACCTGATACAGTAACTGTGGGACCCAGCACAGCAAGATGTTAATTGCCCTGCAGACCAGTGGTCTGGTAACACTAAAGCTGTCATCAGAAAGAAGCATAGTGTTTGGGTCTTAAAGGAGCTGAAGGTTTTCTTTTCCACAGTTTCTGCTGTCCCCTTCTCTGTTCAAGAAATTTTGAGATAGGAGGTATCTCAGCAGACTTGCTTTGCCAAACACTATATGACACGGCGTAATTCCCTCCACCTCTAATGGTGCTGTGACAAGACACTGCTAGTACTTCTTGTCCCCAGACAATCTGAAGTTTATGGGACTGATTTATTGCCAGTTTGCAGGAAGCATCCAGAAAATCTGTGCACTGCTCTCATATTGCTTGAGGTGCTTCCTTCTGAGTGGTAGAGCTTCTGTAGTGCTGAATTGCAAGGCTGGCATCTTGGAAAAGAAAGGTCTTCAGAGGAGCCTTTGGTAATGGGAGTTTGGTGGAATGAAAGGTGCAGGTTATCTCTGCAGGTAGTTAGGAGGAAGATGTTGGTCAGTTATTCCACTGCCACATTTCGGGCTGTATCAGGCATAGGGGAGGCTTTCTCCCCCTACACTGATAATTACATGCATACTATGAGGAAAAGGCAGTGTAGTAAATGGCATACAAGGTCATCAATTTGTATTTAAATAATGTAGATTTCCTGTAAATTTCAGAGTAGCAAAGCATGCGCAGGAGCTGAAGCAAGGAAAGGAAATTAAAAGGAATGGGTATGCAGCCAGGGCATATTAAGATGCAGAGCAGGAGGTTTTGATAGAGTCTAGAATGGATGCAGTGATGAAAGAAGAGGGTTCAAGTTCAAATTGAAAGGTATCTGTAGACTTTAAAAGTGAAAGCTTTAGGTATGAAAGAACAGCAGCAGAAGGTGAAATTAAAGGTTGCAAAATCACTAAGTGTTACAGATTCAGTCAGGCCTAGGAAAATGTCAGAGACCTGATAGCAAGCATGTAACAAGGTAACAAATTTCTATGGAGGTATATTTTCCTTGAAAGATATCAGATGACAAAAGACTGGCAATATAAGAGAAAATATGTTTTGTGAGGTGGAGATGAGGAAGCAAAATGAAGGAAGAAATCAAAAGGATATTGATTAAAGTAGACAATGTTGATTTGGTAGAAGTAAAGAGGAAGGAGCCAAAGGTAAAAGAAATAAAACCAAAAAAATACTTTAAAGCAGAGGTGATTAATCCAAAACTAAGGAACTAAGCCTAGAAACGGATTTTAAACTTGGAAAGATAAGGCTAAGGATTAACCTCTTCCCTGGCACAAATTCATCTTATTAATTTCTTCTTCAGAAACTTCAAAATGGTAAATACGATGCAACTGATTTGCTACCTCTCACTGGGCATTGTTCAGGTACATTCTGCCATGTTCTCTTTCAAGCCATGGTATAATATTTCCTGTGAAGGAAAAAACAGAATTTACTTGACAGGAAAAAAAAAAAAAAAAAAAAAAAGATGTAATAATTTTGAAGCTGTTGTTACGGTTTGTTGAAAGCACACAAATGCCAAACTTCTCATTGGAATGTTTTCAGGTGCATTCAGCCATGTAGCAAAAAATTATAATTTTTTTAAAGAGAATTTTTTTTTTACCACAAACTAGTATCATAGTCCTGAAGGGAGCTGCTATTAATGTGGCATGGGCTTAATAGATTAGCCCTTCCTTTCTGGTTTTCTTTCAATACATTTGCCTGCACTAAATCAAACTTTTCAAATTCTCGCCCATTAAAAAAAACTTTTGGACTGCAGAGTTTACGTGCACCGTGCTCTTCCATTTACATAAACTCCTGTACAGGAAAAAATAGTTCAAACACCTGCAGTCATAAAAAGTAATCTCTGTCTCTTTTCTCTTGGATTTATTGTTGTATTATCTGTCATTTTGTCTGTGTTTGAGTAAATGTTCAATTTCTTTCTTTTCCATTGTTACAAGTCTGAGAAAATTAACCTTCCTAATACACGATATAAATGGATCCTTACTACTTTTATTCTTGGAGCCTCACGCATTGTGATGACATTGCAGTAAGAAGTCCAAGGGCAATCAAAAGAGTTGTCAGGGTCTTGGGATGACTGGTTAAGAGGTAAGGAGCACAAGCAGTGAAGTTTCTTAAATTCTGTGCTACCAGCTGCAGAGAGTGATGTTGGAAGGAGCAGGCAGACCTCAGTGACCAGTAACAGGCTCAGTGACTGCTGTCACCAGGAGAATTTTGGGTTCTTTACTCGTGGGTTGGTCTACATGACACCAGGCCTGCTGGCAGGACACAGGGTACACCAGTCTCAAAGGGACAAAAGCATCTTCATGTAAGAGTTAACAGGGCTTACTGAAATAGACTGAAAATAGATTTGAAGGGGGAAGGAAATAAAACCAAGGGTTGGTAGTGATGAGCCATGGGATGGCATGTCACTGGCCAAGGGGTAAAATACATTAATTTTGAGCACTCTTGAGAGTCAAGAAACCAAGAGCAGCAGAATTCACAGTGCTAGTCTGTGAATTAAACTCTTGTCCAACTCTAAGTGTGTTTCTGGTAGTATTTAGATGCTATAAAAATATAGCCCATGCCACTGACTAAAATTTAGACTGTAAGTGCAAACAGCTTCTAAAATGTACTGTCAAGGAGAGAGCTTTCCATTTAGAAAATTCTGTCGAGGAAAGAAAATACAGTTTCACTTTCTGCAACAAGCAGAAAAAGAAGCTATGCAAAGAATTTCAAGCTCTGAAGTGTGTTCCTTTGGCTTTACAGTAATGGCTTTATTCTAGTTCAAAGCAGAAACTTAGATCACACATTTAAGTTGCTGTTTCTGTATTACCAGAGCAGTGATGATAACAGGACATAGCAGACTTCATTCGTGGGTTGCCTTGAACTTTTCAATGTATATTTATTCTGATTCAATACTGAAAACTTTTTTTTTAAACATTTCCAATGAAAAAGAGGCTCTAAAAAGTTAGCTACAACTGTTTGTTTGCAACACAAACTGGAATGCTTGCTTTTACAGTGAAAAATGGGATCATTCAAGTAGAATTAAACAGCTGCTGTAACAACTGAGTAATAAAAGAAAATCTAGTGTTTACTTTTTCTATTTCAAGTATTCTGTATTTAACAGTGGTTTGCCTGTCATCCAGAAAACATGCAAAGATAATATTGACCTGACTGACAAAATTGACACAGAGCTGAGCTACATTGAAAGATGACCCTTTTATCTCAGTATTTTAAGTCTAGCCAGTGTGGTAGATTTTTGGAGAACTGAGTCTCTCAGAATGTGTTCTGTTGAAAATTGCTGATATAAAGATGTCTGTTCATGAAGTGTTACTGAAGGAGGCCAGGAGATCACCATGAGGAAGCCATTTCTTGTGTTTTGTGAGCAGGTCAGCCTGGCTGTTGCCCCATCAACCTCACTTTGGAAGAATTGCAGCAGCTTTGCCAAGCTTGCCTCAGTTTAAGAGATACATGCCACATCTGGTAGCTGCAGCAGTAGCTTACCTCATTCTTCATCTTACTGATTTTCATATTTTAAATTTAATTTAATTTAATTTTTTCGTATTTTCTATGCATCTTAGAGTAACACCAAATTCACATCTGACTTGCTGCTGTTTCCTTTTCCCCCTGACTGCTTTCCTGTTGGTAAAACAAGCCCTTCTGGCACACGATACTGAGAAGGCAGTTTAAATGCAGGAGAACAAAGGTTTCACAGTTTGAATTTTTCAGCTATGTACTTAATACAGAAGAGCATGTTTGGCACATTTTCTATAGGGAGTGAACCAAAGCCTGCTGTCTGCTGTACATTATTATAATGGGAAGTGTCCCTTTATGCGATCTTTAATATTTATTTTATAAGCTGACATAATGAAGGCTGAAATGCTGTCATTGCTATTTATACTGTATTTGTGCTTTGGGATAAAAAAGAAAAGCATCTGCATAGAAGAGGCTTATAGGAACATTCATACACGAAGATTTTTCATCCTGGGGTATGAAATGCGCTATATAAAAAGCATCAAGAAAACTTTATCTTGTTTATACTTCAGAAGTTCCCTCTGGGCTTTAAATTTTTCTGGCAGTGGAGACTGAACTCTTTATGAAAACATTAATAGTTAGAAAGGATTTTCTCATTAAGTGAAATAAATTGTTGTATTTTATTCTGAATGAGATTGTATAGAGTGACTTGATTCACCTATTGCTTTTATGCACTTTTGCTACAGGGATATAAATAGGTGTAAATGTCAGGTCTGCAAAGGAACACTGTGGCAGAGAATCTTCCTTTAACTTCTTCATCTGATTAAAATATTTTACTGATCATACCATTAGAATTGCAGCAGCAATTAGGTAATACTTGAAATTTCTAAAATAATCATTGGAGGTGGTCCTCTGCAGGGCCAAGCATTGGACTTGATGATTCTTGTGAGTCCTGTTCTACTCAGCATATTCTGTGTTATATATCTATTTCTTCTCTTCTTCCCCATATTATTTCTATTTAAAGACATTCTTCTCAGCTGAGCAGCTACTTCTGCCCATTTTGCCTCATGTGCAAGAATGATGTGTAACATGTATTCCATCATTTTATTTCTACAATGTAGGAAGGTATTTAAAGAAAAAAAAACCTGGATATTTCTAGATATGAGCTAAAAGTACTATACTTAGAAGATTAATGTGATGGCTGTAAATGGAAAAAATTGCAGCAAAGGAACATTAGAGAAGGAGCCAGTCATGCCAAATTTTAAGTCTATTTTAAATTTTGTTTTCTAGACTAAAGCTAATATGTTTTGTAACCTCTGTAGAATGTGTAGTGAAATCAAATAAATCTGAGATAGTTTCATAAAAGTAATAAATCTGGATAAATTGGTGCTGAATTTCATGATCTCATCGAGATTTCTTTTTTTTTTTTTTGTCAATGAAAATGTATTAAAATACCAGTTAAACTCTCCCCTTGTTTCTGTTCATGCCCAAATACAAATGGGCATAATTTTTGTTAAAAAGGTTTTTGAGATTAACTTGTTTCTCACGGAGATGCTTTGGTTTTTGTTTCGAGATCTGATAAAAATTTATTGTGCTGGTTTTGGCTGGGGTGGAGTTAGTTTTTATCTCAGTAGCTGGTTTGGGGCTGTGTTTTGGATTTATGCTGGAAAAAGTGAGGACATGAGGGTGCACAAGGAGCTGGGAGGGGACATAGTGAGGACAGGTGACCCCAAGTGACTAAGGGGATGTCCCAGACCTTGTGGCATCTGCTCAGCATATACAGCTGGGAAAAGAAGGAGGAAGTGGAGATGTCTGGAGTGATGGTGTTTGTCTTCCCAAGTCTCCATTATGTGTAATGGAGCCGTGCTGTCCTGGGAATGGCTGTACACCTGCCTGCCCACGGGAAGCAGGGACTGAATTCCTTGCTTTTGTTTTGCTTTGCTTTCGTTCTTGCTTTACCCATTAAACTGTCTTTAGCACAATTCACAAGGTATTTTTAACTTGGACTGATTATCTCCCCTGCCCCACCGTTGGGGAGTTTAAGTGTGGTACTTAGGTGCCAGCTGGATTTCAAATACTGCACTGCTTAAGTCAATTTTTATGAAAAACATAATCTGTGCCTGAGTTTTTCATCTGTGTATGGGTGATGATGATTCTTGGCTGTCAGTCAGGACTTGCCTGCAGCTGTATGCTTACCTCGTAGTTCTTAGTCAGTCTGCTTGGAACTATATAATATCACAGGTGATGGTCAACTGAAGTGGAGCTTAAAATACTTACATTTAGTCTCCTTTGTCCTGTCACTTACATATGCTTAGACTGCAGGACTAGGACATGTAGTTTGTAAATTAGGGTTGTCATTCTCTCCCTCTGGATTTTGGGGAGTCCTGAATGATGAAGTAAGGCACAGCTGTGAGTGTTACACCAGTTGCCTCTCATCACTGGGTACTCCAAATATTGTACATACTTACACTTGATTTCTGTTGCTCTTCAGAGCTGTCATTCTCTGTGTCAAATAGCTCTTACTGTAAATTTCATACTCAGTTATTGATTTTCTCTTCTGGAACTGGTTTATATTGTATTTATTTATTTGTTAATGCTTCAGTGAGGGTTTTATTTCAACTTCTACACTTGACTTCCTTATGAAATGCCTGTCTTGATGTTTATTTGTCTTTCCAATCATTACTTCTACTAGGAAACAGAGATGAGTAGTGGACTGGTAATACGGTGTGGCTCTTGTGCTTTGATGCTTGGTAGCATTTTCAAAACAGAGCAATAACAGTTTGGAAAGAATATCCAGAACAGAAGTAGAATTTCCTGTTTTTTGCATTCCGGCAGCAAAAAATACTCTTCTGTTGTCCTTCTCTGCTTCCAAGCAGCCCTCCCTAAAGAGTAGGAAAAAAATGTCACTTAGATCTTCAGACAATATTTATATTTTCTTATGACTGTATTGCCTGAATGAGTGCCAATGCAGAAGCCTCTTTTCCTATTTGCAAGGTGCTTCTCATGCAAGCAAATGCAATGGGGGAAGTATAAAGAAATGTTAGAAAACACTAGCAAGGAAAATTGTTCTTGAATGTCTTTGGTAGAATCAAGGAAAGGAATGAATAATAAGGCTTTTAGCCAGGTGTCTTCACCTGGAACCACTGAAATCACTCTTTGCCATCTGTCTGGCATTACTGGAATACGTTTGGAAGGATAGTTTGGGGGATTAGCAGCAGTAAATGAGGTGATAATTTTTCTTTTATACCCTCTGCTTTCACACACAAGTCCTTGAGGAAGGGAGTATTTTTGATTGTATGTCCGTTTTCACTTGTTCTGCCTATTTTCACCTGAGCCCCTGCATCAATTCTGTGGCTGAGAGCTTCCTCCTGCTCTTCCCTACCTACGTGCAGTTTGTACACCTATGCCAGCAATCTTGGATCAGTCAAAAAACAGCATTAATGACCTCATGCAGTAAATCCAGGTAAATCCATTGAGATGGTTTTGATAAGAGTCACAGTTGTTTTTTCATCTAAAACGTTCCCTTCATCAGCAGTAGTCTTTGTCACATCAGGTAGAGACCAGCATCCTGCTACATGATACTCCTTCTTTGCCATATCTAAAACTTCATCCTGATTTCTACAACCACGAAATAGAGGAAGGCAAAATACACTTCTGGTCGTGATTTGTGCAGTGTTTGTTTTGGCATTACCATGTCCATTGTGCCTTTAACACAAGGATAAAGTGATTGAGCAACATTTGACCAAGCTGACCTGTTCTGGTAGTGATGGGCCCTACAGAGCCCAGTGCAAGAGCTGCCCCTACTCTTCAGATTTTTAAATCAAAGACTTTTTTCAAAAGTTCCCCTTTTAAACTCTGCTTTGTCACTCAAATACTGACAGCAAGTTACCTGAAAATGAACTTTTTTCCCACTTAGATTTGAAATTTGAAATTCAGTGGAGATAGTCAGGAGAGACCACAGCAGAAGTTGCACAAATAGTGTGATACGCTCTGAAATACTTCAGCAGAATATGAAATTGCTTTTGATCTCCTTCTTAGTTGAAACATGTAAAGAGATAGATGCAGGAACACAGGTGAAATAGTGTCCCCCAGGCTGGGAAGAGGATGTCCTTCAACAGTGCCTCCTTATATGTTCACTCTATATTATTTTTCTTCCTCTCTAAAAATTTCTCAAGAAATATTTTATGTATTATTACCACCATTTGGGTGAAATTACTGCCTCTGTAGCCAGTAGTGCTAAGGAGGGGCTCAGTACCTTCTTGTTATATTTAAGGAATAATTTAGTGTGATGATAAAATGTGCTAACTTAAGCAGTGATATAAAGTATAAGTCTTGCCTGTTATGTTATTAAGATTCCAAATATTTCTCATATAAGACCAGTAGCTCTAGCTGTTATTTATAATTGATTTCTGCTTTTAAACTGGACACTGCACTGTTCAAAAACTTAAAGAGATTTTTCCTAATTTGGAAAGAGAAATTTGTGTTTCATTGGCAAATAGGTTTATGTCTTTTAACTTACATGTCTGAAATAAGCACTACTCTTATCCAAGGCTTTCATTGTTTTTGCTGTCAATATCAAAAATAAAAGAGGGAGCATGTACAGATGCTCACAAAATGACAAACCATCCAGCTACCAGAGATCTCTAATACTCATTTTGCACCTGTTTCTATTGATAATCTTATGGCCCTATTAAAAAAAAGCACTTGTGGTATGGTTTAGTTGGTTAAATTCCAGGAGTTTTGTGAATAAAGGGCATTTATGTATTTTCCAAACTTCCACAGTTTTCACTGTTTTCAGAGAGGAAGATAGATATAAAGAGACAGGTGTAAATATATCAGTCAAGGTGTGGAATTGCTGTTTTATCACTTTTGTTATTCCTTGCCATTTACAACTGTAGTTGACCACTGAGTCTTGATGTATTGGAATTTAAAGCAAATTAAAATGGCAGACTTTTTTTTTCTAAAAAACTTGTAGCACACAAACAATTGAAAATAAAGTAATTACGTATAGAATGCTCAGCCTGTTGTTTTAGATGATGCTGTGGGGAAAAATGTTGTCTACACAAATAACATTACCAGTTGTCTCACTTAGTCAGCCAAGCAGTATGGAAACAAAGAATGGTAGAAGCTAATAAAGATACACCATCTAAAACTTTGTTCCTTACAACTTTTATTTGTTTCAGTGGTTGCCTCAACAGTTATTTTCATGATGCAGTGTCTGCAGTAAATGTGCAAGTGAATTCTCTGGCTCACGTTCTGAAGGGATGATCATTTATTCTTGTGTAACTTAATTGCCCTTGTAGGATCCACAGGGTTCCTCCCTGTTGGTAGTGAACTGATCACAGTTTGGAAAATGCAAAGTATACTCTTTCACTTAAAGGCATGAGAAGTGCAATTATTTTTTTGGTTGTCCTCACTTCATTTGTTTTAAAAATGAAGTTAATATTCCTGTTGCATCAGCTTTACATTTTCGCATTTTCTCTCCTCTTTATTGTTGCTGTGGCAAGAAAACATGGCTTGTACCGTGCAAGTTTTGCATGTCAAAAACTCTACTAGCATATCCTGAGAAGGAAAATATCTCCTGCTTGTCCCTGAGAGTTTTATAAATGCCCATCAGAGGTCCAATAGACTTGGATTATTTTGTCTCTGTTTTCTGGCACATGGATAAAAGTGTTAGTCATATGCCATATGGCTTTTGACTGCATTTAAATTAGTTGCTTAACTCATCTCTTAGTTATTCTTGTTACAGCCTTTATTCAGGAGAAAACAATCTGCATTAGGTTAATTATTTCTTACTGTATTTTCTGTTTTCTAAAAGTAATTAGTAATATTACAAGACTTAGGAAGTAATTTAGAAGAGATTTTGCTTAATCTGTGCTCTGATCTAGGCATTTCTGTTTCTTTGTTGTTTTCCAGCATTGTGTTTGTTCTTGAAAATGAAACAAAAAAACTTGATACATGATGTTGTGCAAAAGAAATGCCAGCTTCACCCCATCAGTGTTCATTTAGTCTGAAAAATTACACTGAAATTTCAAAATGCTGCTTCTAGAACTAATAAAAATATCTTGAAGGGAAAACTTATTTATTTAATTCTCTGCTGCTGAATTTTGCTGGCAAACTTTGTTTTGCCATATGACTGTGGCCAAGGTGAAAGTGTATTTCAGCAAAATGGACAGTAGTTTTGTTGGGATGGAGAAAAGCTCATGGATTATGCTTGGAGTTCTGCTGAAACCCTCATACTACTGATGGTCAATCACCCTGTTGTCAGTGTAGTTTGGCTGTGCTTAATTTTGTCAGTTTATTATGCTGCCTGCATGGAACATTTCAGGGGAAAGCTGTTGACTTGTTGGGGGTGTGTGTAAGGAGAGAATCTCCTTCCTTTGTGGAAACAGCTCCTTAGCAGTTTAGAGAGGTTCCTGCCAGATGTTAAGTGTGGGAGATGCAGGTACACAGGCTGTAAGGTACACTAGCGGACCAACCAAGTGATATGGAATAAAACATTTCTAGGGCAGATATCCCTACTCTTTGATATTGCCTCAGAGGAATATGAATAATTCCTGTCCACTCAAAGAAGTCATTGAAAATTTGCATTCTGCATTCCATAGCACTTCAGTGCCCTTTTTCCTGTGTGAAGATTTGATCACACTTTACATCAACTTGCTGTTATAACCAGTATGAAGCAAAAATCATCATAACTGGTTTGATGCAGACTAAAAGACATGACATTTGGATTTTTGGGGCCTAAGAACTGTGTATTTAAGTGAATACTACTGGTTTATCTATTTTTGTAACATCCAGAGTTGCTGTAAGAAAGGTGGGACAGACTTTTTAGCAGGATCTGTTGTGATAGGACAAGGTAGAATGTTAGATAGAAGGAAGAAGTGTTTTAGAATAAGGGTGGTGAGGCACTGGAACAGGTGCCCAGAGAGGTGGTGGATTGTCCCATTCCAAGGTTAGGCTGAGTGGGGCTCTGAGCAGCCTGATCTAGTTGAAGATGTTCCTGCACATTGCAGGGGGATTGGAATAGATGACTTCTAAACGTTCCTTGCAGCCTAAGTCAACCTATGATTCAACAGTTGTCATCACAGTGTTTGACTGTGTGTGTTCAAAGTTGATGTGGTCATTTTTTCTTAAAAAAACCCAAACCAACCAAACCCAAAATTAAAAAATACCCAACAACAACAACAAAAAACCCAAAAACATGCACAGAAAAAGTGACTCAATTATAATAGAAAAAGAAAAAAACCTACAACATTCAGGTAATAGCAGGCAAATATCTTGTTCATCCTTCCGTTACCGCTTGACCAGGAGTTGTGGCTTTTCTTTTCTCGTCTGTCCGAGTCCAATGTGTAGTTTTACAACATATTCCCTATTAATACACTCACATCCTCGCATGTACCTCACGTTATCGGTGTCAGATTTAGAGAACAACAGCCTAGCCAGTGGTATGCATTCCAATCCAAGTGGCTGATGCATCTCTGGTCCCTGAAAACAAAGGCTGTAAAATGGCCTTGCCACAAAAGGTTCAGACTCATAAGTCAAACAGTATTCAACCTCAAAGACTGTACAATGTTTGTATGTGCACAGGCATGTCTTTTGAGAGCTTTGTCTTCTGCATCCAAAATCTATAGGGTGAGCTTAGATCCAAATGTCATGCACTATCTGGATCGGTGTGGGCCAGAAATTGACATTTTGTGCATTTCATTTGTAAAAATGGAATTTATTCCAAAAGCTGGAGTGATACCGTGAGCTTCCTTGAAAATAAATGAGTCAGCGAGTCCAGATTTAATCTCAGTCTAGATGGAGCTATGGACAGCAAGTTTTAACATACGCTCCAACAATTATTAGGGCTGCTCTCCTGACAAACAGTTTGCAAAATCAGTAGCTAAAAGTATTTATGGTGCTATTATGTAATGTACATTTAGTGTTTCACAGAAGAAATACTACAAATTCTATTATAAATTAATAATCCTACTAAATTTTTAATAACTTCCTTACAGCAACTTTTACAAGTGTGTTTTTTCATTATCACATTTGTTGCAAGCTTTAATAAATTAATGGCACAAGTTATCGCAGTAATGTTAAATTAAGAGAAATTGTGTTCCAAATATAACTGCCATTTACTGCTTAAAATTTGAAAATATGCAGTGTAAAAGGATTCAGACTCAAATCATGGTCTGTATGTTTTCAGTGAGATGCAGCTTTTCTAGACCTGCATAGTTTTGCACAATATTGTTCTTCATGTTATTCTCAGCCTTAAACTGCAGCCTGGCAGTTTAAACTAGAAGCTGCTGCACTAACCCCAAATGTTCAGGTAGTTCAAGCAGGGTCCCCAAACCAGAGAATGTAGGAACCAGAGAGTAAACAGCTGAAATAAACATTGAATTTTAATATGACAGTCTCAAAGTCCAGTGTTAAAAGGCAGTAGACCTGGTGCCCTCAAAGTGAAGAGAGACAGGAGGCATTTGCAGAGAGAATGAAGCTTCTGATGGGACATAGTTTGTAGGTTCTTACCTGTCAAACAATGTTGCACCAGAATAAAAATATTGTAAGCATGAAGAGCTGAGCTAGTACTGAAGTTTTAGCATGCTTATTTCCTCTCTGTGCTGCTGTACAAATAAACACTTAGAGGTATTTCAGTATGATTCAGAGATCTGAGCTTGGGTCCTTCATAGTCAACCAAACCAAACCCCATTGTCTTTTTCATCTGTGTCTGGCCTCAGTTTGACAATTCATTAGATTTCCTTTTTCCCAGCAGGCCACATTATGGGTGAGAGAACAGACAAGAAATGTTTTCTCCTGTAAAAGAACAGTATGGAAGCACTACTGCAGTGCTGTAGTTAAATGAAATTAAACACTTCGATTATTTTTAATGACTTATTTACAATCAAAAATAAAAACACTGAAGACCATACTGGCAAAGTCAAAGAAATCTCCTGTAGGTGGGCCAGTTTCACCATATGATAAAATAACACGTTTCTACTGTGGCACTTAATGATTGATAACGTCATGTGCGAACAAAGCAATTAGGTTAATTTACACATTAATTAGTTTATTGCTTTCCTTTTGTTTGGTCTCTAATGCCTTTGTTTGAAAAAACGAGCATGTGCTTTTGCAGGGCTTTAATTTCACTAATTAGGTTCTAAGTGCAGACATTGCAAACACCTGCCTTGTAAGTTAAACCATTCTGAGTTAATTTAAGCTCTCTGGTTGTTTGAGAGGACATTCCAAGGAAACAACAGGAGGGATCGCACAACTTGCAGGCTTTCATCCCTGTATGTAGCTGGGAACTTTTCTTGAGTTATCGGCCTCTGTTTGTGCTAGAGGCAGATTTTGAAAGTTGGTGTCTGGATTTGTATAGTGTTCAGAGGAGGAGGAGAGATTTTGAGCCTTTGGAAGGTGAGTGGTTCCTGAGTGGTTTCTATGTGCTTGTGAAGCTCTCAGACTCTTTTATTTTAAAATGATGGTGTGTGAGCTGTTTTTACTGAAGCAATAAACAAGCACTGGTGCTGGAATTCTTGTGTTTTGTTACTTTTGTGTGGCTCATGCTTCCATAATGCTTCCCATAACCTTTTAAAAACAGCACAATATAACATTGAAAAAAAAAACAGCTGGTAGATAAATATCTTTAAGAATGGATATGTAGTTACATATATGCTCTGGTTTTCTTCTTAAATTACGTGTCTGAACCCATTACATGCTTTCATTTATTGGTCATAAAAGAGGATCTCACATAAAAGCTCTTTTAACGTTAACATTAGGTTCCAGCTGTTGTATGTGATAATGAAAAAGTGTTTTAAACTTGCAGTTTCCTCCTGATATATTTATAGAGTTTACTACATACCATAGGTGGATGGTATCCTGAATTTAGATGCAATTGTTTTCTACTCCTTGTTCTAAAACTGCTAGAAGGCAGAGAGAAGGGGTACATTGGTTTCATCATATGTTTTCACCAAAATAATAGTCCATTATGTTGATTCTGTTAAAGAGTATTGAAAGGCATCATCACTGAGAAAGCTGTGTTTGTAATTATTGAGTATTTTGGAGATAATGTTCTATTACTGACTTTATGTTTCACTATATGAAAATGCAGAGTTAGTACTAAATGTTTGGGTTACTAGTTGGAATTTCCTGAACACCCACACAGTTAAAACTACCTAATTGTTATACAGGGCATCCCTTAACTGCTCAGCTCCTCTGACATTTTCTTCTTCTTTCTCTGAGTCTGCGCCATCTAATCCTGTAGGCCATCTGCATTTTTGCTCATGGAGCTATCTGTAACATGATAACCTGTAGGATGATTATTTAGATGTCTCTATCTAGTTTGAAGCCCTGGCATGATCAGATGCCTAGACATTTTTATGCTAGAACCCAATCCAAGAAGAGTTCCCTGAGTAACCTGATGAGGGGGAAGACAGGCAGGGTTTGGGGTGTAGGAAAAGTCAGCAGAAATCTGAAGGTATTTTAGTAAATATTAATTGGACCTTTTTAAAATCTGTTATGCATCTCAGATGAACCTCTTGGCCAACACAAGGTATAATGAATTGCTTGCTTGCTCCACAGAAGTGTTCTTAATGCTTAATAGCTCATCAAAAGATAATATCTTGGGTTAGGCAGTAATAATAGGATTAGGTGCTTCCCAGGTCATTAAAAACCAATTCAGACAGGTCTTGAAGTGAGTGGCTTGTCTCTTCTATGAAGTATATGAATTTTCCACTTAATTTTCTGGTCTCACTGGAAGTCTGTCTTTGTCTGTCTTAAGTCTGTGAATTCTGCTTGGCACTAAGTAAATATTCCTGCTCTCCTTTTGTCTCTTAGTGGATTTAACCTTTACTGTTAGTATACCTATCATCCCACTAAAGCCTATACTAACAGTTCAGTACCTTCTTACTTAGCACAGAAAATTATTTGCCTCCTTTTTTCTTCTTTCATTCAAAATGCGCATAATTTTGATCAGGATTTCATAAAGTTTTGATAGTAAAAAATACTACCTGTAGTAGGAAGCACTTGATAATTTGTTTTTAAGTAATGATACCCAGTTTAGTAACTGAATGAAAAGAGTGTACTACTTGTGCTTCTTGGAAGGCAGTCATCAAATCCAATACCTATTGTGACTTTACAAGGTTGTTTTTCTAACCTAGTAAAAGTTTGAAAGTTTTATGTTGCATCTGCACATTTTCTAAAGGAAAGACTGAGGCATTTAGAGCAAAAATGAAGGGAAATATTGTTCTGATCTAAAGGTGACAGTGACAAAACCGATTTCCCTCTCATTTTTTCCCATTTCCTCCAATAGTATCAAGCTTTCTGGACATGGGTCAGTGCCTGTCGTTAATTGATTAGATCAAAATGTTGTGGTTCTAGTCCCAGGTCAGCCGAGTTGATCTGTTCTGTGGAGTGCATTTGGAGTGAGATGCAGAGAGAGCATCAAGTGTCTTTGGCTTCAGTCTGCACTGAGGCAGCATCCAGTCAGAAGTGTGTAGCTTTTACAAATGCTGCAATGTCTGCAGGGAGATGTATCCTTTGTCCAAATAAAAGAATCACAGGGTTGGAAGGGAGCTTAGAGAGCATCTAGTTCCAACTCCCCTGCTATGGACAGGAACAGGCAATTTTTATTTTTTTTTTTTTTAATATCCTGAACATAGTGAGAGACATAGTGTTAATTGATAGTTGCAAAATGGTTTCAAGAATGTTCTCTCACTGACTTGTTTTTTTGGGGGGGATCGGAGGGAATTTAAAAAGACTGAAGCTACCAAAGTCTCAGTGCCAAGCCAGCCTCATTTACTCCTACTGGTTTGTCTTTAATGCTTTGCTTACTGCTGCACTGTTAATATCTGAAAGTGAAAAAGCCTCACTGGTCTTTTTCAAGTACCTGTTTTTTGAATGTTACCTGATTATTCATTACATTATCTTAATTTATCACATCTAAATTTTCCTAATAGGTTCCAGGAGGAAGAAAAGGGCTGAAGTTTGAAGTGTTGTTATGTGCTAGATCAGGGATTATAAACAGAGCTCTTAACTCCTGTGGAGTTTAGAGAAAGGAAGGAAATGTTTGACGGGCCCTTAATAGCTGTACTTTATCATCAGTTAGAAGATGGAGGGCTTTTTAAAGTTAATTTTTAAAATTATTTAAAAAATTTGATTCTTATTTTTCTTGATCACCATGCTCTAGCCCAAAGGATGTCTTTATGACTGTGATATAAACCTTGGAAAGAAAAGCAGTTTTAATGGAAAGGGTTGACAGTCTGTTAAGTCAGAGAGCAGCAGTCATTAGAGTGTTTGTGTGTTCCCTTGTGTGTGGGTGGAGAGTTTGATAGTGACAGATCCTGGGCATCATTTCTCTAAAGCGCTGACCTTGAAAAATCATAGCATCAATAAAGGATACACAGCTCTAAAAGCTGTAAAATGTCAAACAACATGTACCTTATGACACACTAATGTACAAGATTCCGAGTTCTTATCCCTACAACTTCTGAAGCAGTCTCTGTTAGAACAGAAGCCACGTTGAGAAATTGTGTGAGACAGAGGTAGAAATTCTGATGCCAAGGAATGCAGATATGGGTAATTAGCCAAGTGATTAGCTTTTTCATCTTAGTATAGCAAAGCCCGTGTTTTCAGGACTGAGTCAGAAGTTTTCTTGGTTTTTATCCTCCTTGACTGGATTCTGAGAACATCTAGGCAGCTAGTAGGGCATTATTTTATATGTTCATTGTAATATTTAAGAACATGCTTTTTCAAGTTTGAAGTTTGTGCTTTAATTCTGGTAAATATGGTGAGAGGCTTTTTTTTTTTTTTTTTTTTTTTTTTTTCTCTTCCTTTCTCCAAAATATGTCCCTGTATTTCAGTTGTAAACTGTTTGGGGTAAAACATGTCTCTTTACTAGGTGAGATTAGTAGGAGATCACTCAGGGATTAAGATGCAGTATGGGATGATAGCAGGGTTTCATGGGTAATGTACTTCATTCTAGGAGAGCCACAGAATGCTTTGAGCTGAATTTTGGAAATATTTGAGGTAGGCAGCTTTTACTCTAAAAATCAGAAGCAGTTGCTCTTGCATGGTCCAGCTGAGGGATCTTTATCAAAATAGTAATGACTTAATTTTCTGAAGGAGGAAAACCAATTTACTGTTAGTGAGGATAAGGAAAATTTGGGATGGGAGAAAGAAATATGGATTGAAGGCCTTCTAGATTAATTTGAAATAGAATTTCAGGACATAACCTCTGTTATGAACATTTTTCTTCTAATGTAAAAGGATGGGCCAAGCTATGAACAAATAAGAACTATTTGTTTTTCTGAAAAATTTATGAAGACCAAATTTTTGTGTTTATATGTAAGTATATATATGACTTCTACAGCAATACACATATATATACACAGCTATAAAAATACGTTTGCGTAAATACATGGAATCTTTATTTATGATTATATGCACGCTGAAAATTACAGATTTAAAGCTTTTTCTAAGACCCTGCTTTAGAAGATAAGCCCTCAGGGAAGAGAGAAGGTGTGTTCAGCTCTTCTCGTGGAGTCTGGGGTCTTTTGCTCTGCTTTCAGAGCCTTCCTGATGCCAACAGTGTTACATGGGTTCTCTTCTGCTAAGCTGCTATCAAGAGAAGCAGACTCAGGGGAACCAATTGTATTAGTTTAGGCTAATTCTGCTTTAGCAACATCTTGAGCACTGCTGATGAAAACTAAGAAGATTAAAGTCCACATAATCTGGGGATCTTTATGTAAGTGAAGTTCAAATTACCATAAGCTCTTCAAATCATTGATCTGAGGATCAGTAAGAAGGGAAGAATAACTTAAACAAGATCAAACTGCAAATCCATGTCTTTGGGTCCTCTTTTTTTTTTTTTCCTTTTCCTATTTTTTTTTCTTTTCCCTTTCCCCCCCTTTTTTTCCCATCTTTTTCTTTTATTCTTTTTTTCAAATAAAACCCTTTAAGAATTCTTCAGTATAAGAAAATTCGTTTTGTTCTACCCTCCTAGGGAAGAGGAGATGCACAACTGTGTCTTAGTCAGTTACTCAGTTAACAGTGGTTGCATTGGATTGATGGAGGCTATTAAATGCTGAAAGCCACTGATTGATTATTTTAATGCTAGCTTACTCCTTCAATAAAGACTGCTTTTGAAATAGAAATCTGCCTTAATGGCATTACTATTTTACTGACTGTGGATATTGTAGCTTCTGATTCTTTGTACAAATTAGAAGGGAGGGACAAGATTCCTGGTGCTCAGTGGATATGTCCACATACAAAAGAAACAAGCCAGCAGGCCCAAAGTACCTTTGAGTTGTACCAGTTTTCACCCTATGTAATATTTACAGACTTGTAACACTGTTTCTGTGGATTTTCTGACCTTTTGATGGCAGTAATTCTATTTATGTTGTGTCCTTTTCTTTTATCATTCACGGCTCTTTAGCCGTGCTCAGGGCTTTGAGGTGACATCTGTATGGGCTGGCACTGCAGTGCCACATCTGCACCACTGACATCCTCCACAGTGGAGTGGTCCCATCTGCTGTGACTGTAGTGACAGCCAAACCATGCCAGGGAATCATTGGGAAGACTGGTAACGGGGTTGGGTCAAGCCATTTCAGAAGAGTTTTGAAACTGACTTCCAGTGCTCGGAACATTTTTAAAGTAGGAACTTAGCCTGAGCATATGGCAGGTGAATTTAGAGCTCAGGCCAGAGCATGTATTTTAAACCGGCCAAATTTCCTTTATGAAATATTGTATGTTGATAATATTATGTAGTTAATGCTGTCACTTAAAGGAAATACATTGCTTTTCGTCATTACAATATACCTTTTGAGGCTTTTTTCTAGGGGTTTAAGAAGTTAGTCACAGATAATATTTGCCTGTGAAATGTTTTTATTACAAAAAATGCATGTTAGGGAGGTGGAGGAGTCTGGCCATCTGTAAGGAGCTCCTGCAATATTAGTCCAGGAACCATCCCCTACTCCAACTTCAGAAGCTGAGATGTTTTACAAATAAAGTGAAACTTCTAATTTATGAAGAATGTGTTTTTTGGTTTGTTTTTGTGTTTGGTTTTTCTTTTTTTTAAATCTCTACTGCTGCTTTGAGATGAATTGCAGTGGATTACCATAATAATAATGTAACCTAGATGTTGTTAATAATGAAATACCATTTCTGGAATGCATTTTAAATGAGCTTTATTTTCTTTTTTCTGCAGCAAGTAGAATGAGTTGTGTCAGAGTGCAGAGTTTTTCTGTCACAGATCAGTTAAAGTACCTCGGAACTATCAGGAAGGACTGTATAATCTGAGTGCTCTCTGTATACCGTCTAAGTCTGAGTCACCATTTTCAAGTAGCAATTGAGTCAGATTTTAAACTCTTAAGACTGTGAGTGGTAATATGTTATTATGGTGCTTTTCTTACTTTAGTACAAGAATCTGTGTTTGAAAAGATGGTAATTTTGTGTGTTGAGCAGGGTGATGTCAATGTAAAGCCCACTGAAGTTGCTGAAAATATTTGATTTGAAATTCAGAATTGCTATATTACCAGTGCATATATAGCTTACACATAAATACTTTATCTCTTGCAGAGAGGGGGATAGTTTTCCAAGAATACCATTTATTTCCTTGTCACTGGGGAGCAGGGCATGGCTGGTGATATCAGGTTCTTCTCCTTGAAAATGAGCAGTAAAAGACTCCTCCTGTGAGACAGTACATCTTAAATTGGTGCTTTCTCAGGGCCAGGATGGGACCCACATAGAATACCTATAGAGGAGTATGAGGAGGATTAAACTTGAGTGAGGCTTATGGAGTGAATTCTAAGGAATAATCCATTTTCTAGTCTGCAGGTACTGGATGGGAGAAAAGAGAACCTTGTTGTTTCATCTTAATTTTAATAATGTGCTTTTATGGATACATAAATCTTATGCAAGTGTAGATTCCAACAGTTTGAATATGGCTTCTTTTATAAACCTTTAAAAGTGGCCTATGTTATGATCCTTCAGTTTCATATATTGTTTTTTCTTTGCATGATTTATACCCAGGTCTTGTTTAAAGGCTATAAAACAGGAGTGGTCTAATATCCTTCAATCAAAAGCAACTTTACCATCCACCTCATTTTTATTTTAAAGTATGCAAAATATTCTACTTAAAGATGTTTCAATGCTTTTTAAAATTAAAACAGACTCGTTTTTATTTTTTTCTGAGTCTTGAAGAGCCTGAAATGTTAGTTCCACTGGCCATCAGGAGGATCTGTCCATTGTGTGTGATGTCTGTGGTACATTGCTTGATCTAACATGTTTTATTACTGCATATTGCATAACTTTCAAAATATAAAAATGAAACATCCATAAAAAGATATTTATAGCATCCTAATTTCCAGATATTTTAGTATGGCAGTGGGAATTGTTTGTTTAAGAAATCATATTAATCTGCTTTTGTTTGTGGATCCTGTGAAACCAAAGCTAAGGAAGATTTTATGTGGGAAAATATTCTTTGTCCTTCCAAACTATGGAAGAATTAGTTTTGTGTTGCATAAAAATTCAAATGGAACAGAAAATTGGAACAATATTTTAAATTAATAATAATTGTGATTTTCTTCACTTGCTATGCTAGCATCTTTAATTGTACTGAGTTAATTTAGTATGACTTTCTTCATCATGGGAAAAATGGTTAGATAACTTGCTCTGATATTAAAGGAAGATAGTGTGTATGCAGCAAAATAATGGTCTTTCATTACCTTTAAAGTCCATCAAAATCTTTGTGTCTTTCTGTATCTTTAATGGATTCTCCAGCACGACTTACTGTTGCTTTGTTTCATGTTCTGCTTATATAGATTTAGTAGTAACTAAACCTAAGAATGAGTGCAGATTAATTAAATTCCATATTCTTTTTTATACAATAGCAGGTTCATTTTATGTCACTGGGCCAGCCCAGAAGGGAGGTTGTTTTTTTTTTTTCAGTTTTCTTTTCTTTCTGAGTTCTAAGTCAGAGCACATTTGATTTATCTTCTGAAAGTGCATGACAGATTTCATTTTTTTGTAAAGCTCAACTGAAATAAGATAGACATGTAGAAGTTTTGCCCATAGGATACTTTGTTTCAAGAAAATGGCTTGCTTTTGTAGGGCGTGAGTCAGAACATGGTTTTAATTCCTGTAGAATATGGTCCTCTTATAAATGTGTATTTTATTGCTAGCACCATATGGCTACATGTATGTAATAAAGGCCGTTCAGGCTAGCAGGCTCAAAAAACAAATGTGTAAATGTCTTTAAGCTCAGAGGAATTACCACCCCCCAAATTATGAGTTCTTTTTCATATTTTAGTGTTGACCCTTGTGTTTTCTCTCACAAGGAATCTGTCCCTGAAGCTGTCGAAGGAGGTGGAGGCAGGAGAAGCCAGGTACCCTCGTGTCAGCCAGCTGGCTGGCAGCCCATCTGTGGAGTGGCCTTTCAGTGGACTGGAAGAAGGTGGAGGCATTGAGTCTCTGCCCTTCAGACTGATGCTCCAAGACTGCACGGCTGTAAAGACATTGCTTCTGAAAATGAAGAGGGTTCTTCAAGAGGTAATCACACACTTATTTGTTAGATTAATGCATTTTAGCATTAATGAGCTAAGCAGGAGAAAAGGGTCAGTAAAGTTTATGGACTTGATGTCTTTTAATATGGCTTGAATACATGGAATTGATGCAGAAGTATAAATAGTCATGCCTCAACATGGTGAAGGTCAGAAAGTTATATACTTCAGCAGAATTTAAATGATCCTGCCATCTTGGTGTCTAGAGTGTAAAGCTTTTTTGAGCTTTTACTAAAAAGAGGCCGGGGAGGCTGACTGCTTGAGGTCAAAATACATTGTATTGTTTTCTTCTAGTATTTTAGAGCTTTTCAGTTTTCTTAGTGTAGTTATTATCCATTATGAATTCACATGCAATTCATTTAGAGGAGAGATGCAGAGGAAAAAAAGGTCTCTTAAGTAGCAGTACTAAAAGGTTGTCAGCTTGTATTTGTTAGATGATGGCTGAAATCAGATTTTATAGGCCATTCACCGGGCCAATTTCAGGAGTTCTGGCTTGTCCTGTCCCGGTGTATTCTCCTGCTTCCCCTATGGACTGCTGGTGTTGCTTTGAAAATTTTCTTTTTTGTCTGTTTGTCTTGAAAATTTTAGAGAAAAAAAATAATTTGGATTTTCTTTTTTGGGATACTTTGCAGTTTGTAGAGCCTATACTCAGGTATACGCTGTGAGCTTCCATCTCCATTCTTAGTGAATTGCAGTTTGTGTTACCTTTTGATCTACAAGAAGGTTTTTTTGTTAGTTTGTTTTTATCTATATGTTTCATAGAAATACAGAATAATTTATGTTCAGAGGGATCTCTGGAGGTACACCTTCTTTACTCAAAGCAAGGCTGACTCAGAAGATCAGATCCTCAGTTGCTCAGATCCTTGTCTACTTTAACTTTTGGTACCTTAATGGGGTCTCAACATGATCTCTGGGTAAATGTTCCAATATGTTACTACATCATTGTAACCTTTTTCCTGAAGAAGGAAACAGAATTTCTCCTGTTGAAGCTGCATATAATAAAGACTGGAAATAAATTGGGGGGGTTTTACTGCTCACTTCTTGGTCATCTGTATGTAAATTCAACTGACTGTTGTTCTAGCTGGAAAGGTTTGTCAAAGGTTTAGACGTGGTAGTTTGCAATTAGTCCTCCTAAACAGCATGTTTTTTGCTCATTGGAAAGTCCTAGGCTTTCCAGTTTCTTACAGTACACTAGAAGCTTGATTCATGCTATATGGATCCTTAATGCACTTCTGGATTACTGAATCTAGAATTGAAATCATTATTTCTCCTTTAGTTGCTTTTTCTATAATGTGAGAATATAGAGTGATTTTAAAGGATTTGCAACTTCATTTTTATCTGAAAATATATAATAATTATGATATTATATGACAACAGTTCTAACATTCAGGTGGTAATATTGGCAGCATTCTCTGTTGCTTCTCGTGTGAGTAATTCTATAATGCTCAGAAAATGTCTTTCTTACCATGATGGTAAGTGTAAGAACTTTAGTTTTAACTTAGAGTTCCATTAAACTTGTGTAAGGATCTACTGTTATTTTCTGTTTGGAAATATGTTGTACTTTCCAGTACTTGATCTTTAAAAATACTCACCATGTGATCTCCACCAAAGGAACATAAGGTATTTCATGTGACTTACCAGAATTTCACATCCAGTTACTAAAACCTCCTGATCTAACTCATTGAGCTTATTTTTTCATCTTAATCATTCAGTCTTTTACTGATTTGTTCCATTGTACTATATAATTTTCATCTCCACAACGGGCTATAACACAGTATGTCTCTGTAGTTTTCTTTTTGGCTTGCCCTCTGAAATCAAAATGGCCTTTTCCTAGTCCTACACTTGGATGTCCGTATGTACTATAATTTACCTCAAAAGAACCTGCTTAGTCCTTTGAACAACCAAGGACATGACCTTGAAATATGTTAGAAATTTGTATTGAAATGATGCAGCTTGATTATCTTCAGAAATTCAGATATTTATATATTTATGTCACTTTTAAATTATTAGTGAAAGATTACAGGAAAATATAATCCCATAAAAATGAAATATTGTATTGAGGAATCTGATAAGTAAGTCATCTGAGCATATTCAGCAGACAGTTTCCATGGAGAAGATCCCTTACTTCCATTGCAACTAGATGTAATTTTTTCATCCAAAAATCACTTCTGCCCCAACCAGTATTATAAATCAAATTCAGAGCAGTGCAGAACAAAATACATAAAAAAAGAATTCTTTCCTTACCATGGAATGCTCAGGCATTTTTAGATGTAGTCAAACAGTTTCTGGCATTCTTTTATAGAATTGAGATTTTTATGCTTGTGAGAGTGTAAAATAAGATTATATATTTATAAAAATATGTCACATGTTTTAATCCACTTCAAAAATAAACAAAGTGTACAAACTTCATGGGGAAAATTACATGGGTTACCAGAAAAAAAAGTTGCAGTATTTCTATTCTATAGCTGATATTACCCATAGAAGAAGGAATTACAGTAGTGTATACCTCTTTATTGAAAAATAACATGCTAATTGAGTTAAAATATTAGCCCTGCTATTCAATGTAATCCTTCTTCCTAAGCACTGAGCGCTGCTTCTAAGGAATAATTTAATTATGATCTGCCAAAATGTAATACTAGCTAGTAAAATATGCTTTTTTTTTGTTGCAGTTGCTTGTAATTGAAGAATCTAAGTGGAAAAACTGCATACAATGTATGCTGTACTGTGCTGCAGACTTACAGGCTTGTTATTAGTCTTATCTTGAAAAGGGAAATTGAAGACATGGCAGTAACTTTCAAGATGGAGAGTGTTATTTAGTAAAAGGCTAATGAATGATTGTTCAATTAAGAGAATTAATTACCATTTCACTTTCAGTAAAAAGCCTTGAACAAGTTGACTAATATTTCTTTATGGGTTTGGCCATGCAAGGCTCATAAGGCAGATTGTTCCCCAGTGTTTTTGGGAAACCTCATTGAACAAAGCTGGATAGTCTGGAGGGCCCTAGCATGTAAAGGAAACTCGGTGATTTTCCATGTGCTCCAGAAGATCTCTCTAAATCTTGTCTGCAACTTTTTCTCAAGGAAGTTCCATTTCTGAAAGATAAATGTGTGAGAATTTGTGTAACCAAGACCTATGGGATGCATCATTTAATGAAAAAGTACTACCAGAGTATTACCTAGCATGGGCAGCTTGATAAAAGCCACTTTATCACAGCAGACAATGCAAGCTCTTTTGCAGCCTGTCTGCTCGTGAATGTTTATTTTTACTGTTTGATTTTTGTTTTTTTTCTTTTCTCAAAGTCTTTTTTGTAGTACTGACCTTTGTGTCAGTAATAACTCCTCTCATTTGAAAGAGAGCAGATAAGAAAATAGGAGTTGGATGGCTGAAATTTGGAGCTTTGTCCACTCCTAAGAAACGGATTCTTTACCTTCTGACTTGAGACGGGCCTCTCTGATCTGAAGATGTCTTCGGTTAATCTCTGTCTTTTTTTCTCCCCTATTTTGGGGGGGAAAGTAGAGAACAATTGATATTCTATACTTGCTATGTTTTATAACATTTCTGGCAACTGGTTGTGTTTAGCCAATGAGCCTCTGAGAACTAGACTGTAGCTTCTTTCTCACTCATTATTATCAGCAATAATGAATATATAACATCTCTTAACCAAGCAATATGTTGGCTTTGCTGTGCTCTTCTAGATGAGAATGGAATTATTTCCATCTGTTAACTCTTCTATGGCTTGAGCTATAGCTCCCTTAGCCAATGTGGAAGTCTGGGTAATCAAGGGGACATATAAGGGCTTTGCCTTATCTAAAATCTTTGGTTGAACATTTCGGGCAGAGATATAAGAGCAAAACTTGTACGGTTTTGGCTTTTTGCCTAGCAAGAGAAGGTCTTTAAGCTGAAATGAGCATAATGGAAAACTACAGTTGTATTGGGAAGGAATCCGTTTAGTCAGTGATAATGGGGTTTTGTTCAAACTTTAGTTGTTGAGCTTGCTGATTAATTTTACTGAGTGCCATAATAAAAAGAAAATCTTTAGGCTTGTAGAAATAAGGTCATATTTTCCATGTATTCTTTATGAAATATATGGTTTAGCAGCTGCATAATTCTACTTTTGGGTGTTTTTATGGGGCTATCAGAAGTGACCTTCCTGGTTGCTAATCTCGAAAATTAAGATAGGCTATCTATATGTTTATGCAATTTGGAATATAAATTATTCAGCCCATGCTTTTTTTGGAGCTCTGCAAAACATGCAGGCTATGGAGCTTTAGCTAATTGCTAGAATTAGCAATAGGACTAAGTCACTTTGGACATATATTGCATACTGTGTTTTACTAATTAATCATTTATTTTACTGAGGAAAATTGCGGCTGCCTGTGGCTGTCATTAAAAGTTAATGTATCCGATACAGTGTCTTTAGATTGCACTTGGAAAAAAACCCTCAAACAAAAAGATCAATGTGGAAAATTATGTCAAAATTGCTGTGAGACTGGCCATTAGGGTTCTCTGAGATTAGTGGGGCAGAGTGATACCACTCAGGCTGCAATTAGTTTGTCAGATATCACTGGCTGCATTACTTCGCCCCATGCATCTTTCACCTCATCAGTAAAATAAGCATAATTATAGAGTCCCCTTTTACACTGCACTTGCAGACCACTGATGGAAAGTACTGAGAGAAAGCTAATTGCTGTTTGGATATTTTGTAGTCTGATGGCTGGTCAATATGGAATTGACCTTAAACTAGGGTTTTTAGAGACATTAAAGTATTTCCTTCCATCCTCTATGAAATGTATTATATTTGCTAATATTGTGTTAGCCACACTAGGAACCAATTGCAAGTTTAATACACTGTAAAATACTGCAGGTCTTCTTCCTTTAAGTAACTTTGTAATTAACCACTGTAGCATAGCTGATTTATTCAACTGCTCTGCATCTAACACAGTCCCTTTTATCAAGTAATTCATGATGGAAATTGGTAATTCCTTCATTTCATGGTATGTTGACACTGCATATACTCATAAATTTAAATAACTAATAATAAAAATATACTACATTTAGTAATAGGATTTAAATTTATCACGTTAAATTGGCTTTTTCACTTGGAAATATACATTGGCCTACCTATGCCCAGCTGGTTTGCAAAGACAGACAGAACACCCCATTGCTGCACTTACTGTGTTTTTTTCCTAGAAGTGCATCTCAGAGTAGTAGAGAATATTGGGAACAAGTGAATATAGTCAGGTATTCACTTGGGCAGTGAAGATGTTTTATTCTAAGATGATCCATTATAAGGTATTTAATACCAATGAACAAACTGAATGTCAGTTATTTAGTTACACATTCTCAAGGTAGAGGAACAGTTCTGTCCATTCCATGTAATGGCACTCAAGCGGATCTGGCACCAAGCTGATGGGCTTGTGGTTTCTGGGAGCCTCCTTCCAGCCCTTCTTGTAGGAGGGCATCACATTTGCTAACCTTCAATCAACTGGGACCTCCCTTGTGAGCCAGGACAGGGGGTGAATGGTTGAAAATGGCTCAGTGAGCTCTTCCACCACCTCCCTCAGTATCCTTGGGTGGGTCCTATCTGGTCCCATAGTTGTGTGCATGTCTAGCAGGTTGCTGGCCGTTTCCCCTTGGATTATGGTGGTTTCATTCTGTCCCTGTCTTCCAGCTCTGAGTTGTCTCTGAGGACAACTGATCTTAGTACTAAAGATGGATGCAAAAGCAGCCTTAAGTTCCCTATCCATTGTCACTTCGTGTCCCCCCACATTCAGTAAAGGATAGAGAGCTTCCTTAACCCTTCTTTTGTTGTTTATGTATTTTTAGAAACTTTTTAGCTATTTTATATGTCAGTAGCCACATTAAGTTCTAGTTGAGTTTTGTCCCTTCTGATTTTCTCCCAGCGTGAAGTCTTCATAGTCCTCCTGAGTTTCTTGCCTCTTCTTGCAAAGATATCAAATTCTCTCTTTTTTTTTTTTTTTTTTTTTTTTTTTTTTTTTTTTTTTTTTTTTTTTTTTTTCCCCCTTAGATTCCAGGCAAAGCTTGCTGTTCAGCCACGCTGGTTATCTTCCCTGCCAGCTTGTCTTTTGGTACATGGCGATGGACTGTTCTGTGCCTTTAAGATGTCTTTCATGAATGTCCAGCCTTCCTGGACTCCTTTTCTCTTAAGGATCTTTGTCCTTTACAACAGATGCTCCTGAACAGTGTGTGCATTTGCTGGCACTCTCTGAGTACTTAAGAGTATGGACTTACAGGCTGTGGTGGGCACACAGCTCTGGGCTCCTGTGGAGTCACACTAATCCTGGCTCAATACAAAGACCTTCTGAATTGGTCCAGCTCGGTTCTCAGTTTGTCATTGCCCGTGCTCGCATCCAAGTTCTGTTCAAGGCTACATTCAGAATGTTTTTGAGCCACACTTCGACATTATCAGTCTGAAATGAGTACCCTTAATTTTTAATACTGAAAATGGAAAATTTCTCTGTTTCTGTCCTGTTTGTTCTGCCAGTGGTTTAGTGGCTTAATCTTTGTAGATGACACGTGTCTATGTGCTGCAGCCTCACTGAAACCATGACTGACCATGAAACAAGTTCTCTTCCATACGTATAGGTAGGTGGTGATGACAGAAGCGTCTACTCCATGTATTCAGAAAGCAAGTGATGAGTTCTTTCTTATTTCTCCTGTGGTCTGAGTGAAACATTTTCATATGGCAGGGCAGTGTGCTCCGGGTCAGCACAAATTTGCATAGATTGTGCCCCAGCCTCCTCAACAAACCTTGCAGCACCTTGCAGAGAGGCGTTAAAAATAGTAACCCTATTAGTAATGTTGCTGTATCAGCAGTTCTGTGCAATTGACTGTGGTTAACCTGTGGCTGGACACCACAGAATTAAAACTGTTGCAAAACTGAAACCATTTTCTCATCTCATTTAGTGCTTCCATGGTTTTGATCAGTTGCTGTAGGTCAGTCAGGTAAATCCCACCAGTAGAGCTGATCACAGCAATTGCGTTTTGTGATAAATCTACAAATACCAAAAATGCATTGCAAAATAATGAGCAAGTGGTGGAAGAAATCCAGAATGTATGCAAGAGTTAATAGAAGGAATTGATTCTACTAAGTTATTAGGGCTCATGAGTAATTTGAATTAAGTGACAGGAGGTAGATGGAAGAATTTCTGATAATAAGAAATATATAATACTGCCAGGTCTAATAAATTTCCCAATAAGTTACCTAGTTAGCCAGCTTTTTAAGGAAAAAAATAATTGAAAATAGGAGTCCGATGAAGATGAGTGCACAGCACTTAAGCATCATTATAGTTGATTTCCCTGCACAATTTATTGTTATGAAAATATCAACTCATCAAACTGTTTTGTAATTCACAAAAAGCATTTCATAGTAGTTTTATAGCTGGTGCCATTATTTTTAAGTCCAATACGTTAAAACCAAGAAGAATTGTCCTTGTCTAAATAGTGTCTTAACTTCTGAAGCTGTACACCATATTACCCTTATGTATTAAGAGCTTTTTTCTTCCTCATGATACTTACCCATTTCAGTATTTGTGTTCCTATATGATCATAAAGATGAGTCTGCAAAATTTTAATTTGACCTCTTAATAATCTCTGATGCCTTGATCATCCAGAATTTCTGAAACAAGTGCTAGTATACTCACAGGAAAAATTCTCAGTTTGTAACATAGCTGGCTCCTGGCATAGCTCTGTGCTGCAGATTTGTTTAATGTTTTCTCTGCACACTGCATTCTCTTACTTTACAGCCCAGTTATCAGAACAGTGATGATCATTTTTCGAGAGGAAGAAAGAAGAGATATGAGAAATGCTGATGCAGCATGCTTGCAACTGGAGCACTCTGATCTAGTAGATGTCTTCTCCGCTCACTGCAGGGCAGTTGGACTGTTATGATTTTATGGTTTTGCCAGAAAATAGTAGTGCTGATTTTGTGCCGTGTGGCTCCACTTGAATTCATGAAGATGAAGTGGTTTGATTCAAGGCTTACGTGATGAATCCCAGTGACAGAAAAATCAACATATTTCTGGAAAAGGATTTAGAAATTGCATATGAAGGACTTATCCTACACCTGGTTATGTAGTTGTCCAGAGCAGTTGGTAGGCACATGTATTTTTCATGAGCATGTAGTGTATCTAAAGAAATATTGCATATCTCTGATAAATCTGTATTTCACTCCCTTATGCACCTTAGTATTACAAATACAACATTTCTTTGCCTCTGGTCAGAGCCTCAGCTGGGTGTGAAATAACACAGGTGCATTTCATCCAGGTGGTACTTGGTGCCTTGTCAGAATGCTGCTCTCTTCGTCTTTCTTTCTCCTTGCAGGTTTCTGTTCATGATGAGTTCCCTTTACAGAGACAATAATCATCCATGAATTGAAGAGCTCATGGATGTAACTTGGAAAGTTACTCATGCCTAGGACTTGTTTTTATATTTGAATTGAAACGTCTCCTCTGTTTTCCCTCCTGGAGTCAACAAAAAAAAGTATTGAGAAGTTGTCAGGTAAAAGCAATGTCCTCATTTGAAAGCTGAAGAGCTTCATCAACAGCTCTTGTGTCAAATCTCTGTGAAGTTAATCTAAATAGGAACAAGTATATGTTGAGAGATAAATGATGTTGCCTCAGTAGAAATTCAGCATGTCATAAAGCAGCCAAGAAAGTTGTCAAACTCTATCCTTACACCTCTTTTAAGCTGGATAAATAGAATTGATAACTAGCCAAGGATCTCTTGTACACTAGGAATTTTATTTCTCTTACGTGACACTACTTTTCTTGTCCCTTCTGGTGGGGTTTTGGAGGGAGGGGGGGGTTGGTTTTTTTAAAAACTTTTTGTTTTGCTTTATTAAATGAAGAAAACAAGTCTCTGGTCACAGCTACAAGCTACCACTGTGGAAATAGAGGAGCAGTACCCATTACTTGCCACCCCACCATGCAAAAATCTCTTCTAAAGATTGTTCTTCACATTTTATTTAAACCATGATATCAAATTAAATCAGTGGGGAAATAAGTTCTTAAATCTCCAGTGTACAGCCATGTTAGCCTTGCTCATCTGTGTAAGATCTCTGCTGCTAATTAACTTCTGATAGTAGCCAGAGAGAAATAAGGCAGTGTTTGGGTCAGTGCTTTTGCTGTGAAAATGAGCATTTTTCTCACCAGTCCCCAACACCTATTTGTTTTCTGCCTCTACACTTTGTAATGCAGCTTTGGATCAGTTGGTGTCTTAAACTTGTACTCCTACCCTCATGCACAGTGCTATGGAACAAAAATTGCTTTCAAAATTAGGACTGGCAGGGTGCATGTAGAGAGAAACAGTTTAGTGGGTCTGGATGTTGTATAACTAAAGATTTAACCAAAATCATCACTTAAGTGAGCAAATCTCTCACATGAGCAAGACCTTTCCTGATTTTTCCCATCAGAAAGAAGAACTTTCTACTCTTTTTGTGTAGATTAATTTTATATTGAAATAGAGCTTATCCTTTTTGGAGTACTCAAACTGAACAGTCAAGGTAGAGTTTTAGATAACCCATGATAAGAATATTTCTGATCATATTGATTTTTGTAAAACCAGTCAACTATCCTAAGTTTTGCTGTCTAGTTATTTATTTCAGCAAATCTCTCTTTCCAAGTTCATTGAGGCAGTGGAGAGCTCTGCCCAGATGTTAGTGAGCTCTGGACTCGCTGAATGAGTACTACAATGACATCAAAATGGATTCACACTCACAGGTTCTGTTTGCATGTGGTTGTCATTATAATTCATATTCTGGTGGGCCTGGTTGCCTTTTCTCATTGTGATTGTGTGTGTGTCTGTGGGTAAAGTGCCAGTATATAGCTGTAGATTATTTATACATTTTTACAGTAAATTACTAAGGAATATACATGTGCTTTTGTAATCGCACATAACTCTGCAGTTTTCACAGATACACCTAAAATGTGCCACTGTCTCTTGCTGCTTATACTGATGGTTGCATTGAATTTGCTGCTAAAAAGTGAACCCATACCAAAAATCTGTTACATAATAGAAAATATTTTTTAAATAGGTTTCTTTGGCTATTGTTAAGATACTGAGCTTTCCTAACCCACGTCATTCTGTCATTGCATTGTACTTTCACAACTGATTTTTCTAATGAATGTGAACTTTTACTTTATTTCTTTTGACTTCTGTGGTGAAGCTCTAAGTTGTTTATTAAAATGCCACTATGTTTTGACAGTGCAAGCTGCATCAGTATATTTTATAGGCCATATTTTACCATATGCTGTAGTTTGCTGATACAATACATTATTTGATTCTTCATTTGTTTATTCATATAATTGATCTTTTTTTCCCACAACATAAGCATCTTTCTGATTATCTTGTGTTTATGGCATCTTTATCTAGCTTCTTGAACAATTTATTAGGGCAATTTACTGGCCCAAAATATAATTTCTTACTATTTATATCCCAGCTTTTACAAAAACATAATTACATAGTAATATTTGGATAGATTATTTTCTCACGTTCTAGTTATTTCAGGACTTGCGTTATGTGCAGCTTAATTGGCTAGGATTAGTAAGAATTAGTATAAAATAGAATACTAGTATTAGAATTAGTCCAGAATATTCTTATTATTTTGATACTATTCAGTTTCCTTTCCCTATATATTTGTATCTGAATGCTGCAGAGGATCTTAGAGAAACATTTCTTAATATCTTGACAGTATTTAAATCATAGAAAAAAATGAGTTTTTTATGAACTTTGGTCCTATAATATTGTCACTGCATAGTGCTGTGTTCTCCATAGTGTTTCAATGGGTATGTTTGTGAGTGATTTTCAGAACAGTGGGCAGATAAATGAAATGCAGTGTGGTCTTGCAGAGCCTACTGGAACAAAAAGGTATTTTAGTAGTTTGATACAGTGTCTTATGACATATGTTTCCATCAGAGTTGGAAGAACATGTAGTAGGGTTGTAATTTCAAAGCCAGTGCTTACTTTTATTCATGTAGTAGGATGAGTATATAAATAGCAACATGGTGAGTCTTCAAGAACACATTATTCTTGTGCTGATTTTTTTTAAGATTTCATTTAGTTTTGTCTTTGCCATAGTTCCAGTGCAGAATTTTATTCCATTTTTTATGGAATACAGATAGGAATTAACCTTTTTGAACATGCTGGTAACTGAAAATACTTGTTCTTATAGAACTGTTTCAATGTTCCAGAATAATGAAAATTTACATACCTTTAAACTACTTTTTTATTCAGATCTTTTGGGGAAATGCAATACCAGCAGTGATGGCTTCACTCCTGTGTGTCATTCAGAAAGGATTCTCTGTGCAAGTTACACCCCCCAAAAAACCCCTTCATTTATTCCATCTTGGTTTTAATATTAAATTGCAAATTCCTGCCATTATCTGGAATAAAGCTGTAAAAGGGAGAGGGAATGGAGCACAGATGCAAAAATAGGAGCAAGAGAAAAGTGGTGAAATAAGAACTAAATGTAGGAATACTTTGCTGGATGGGAGGTGGCTGTTTGAGCTAGTCTGGCACCCTGGCAAGCCTGCTTCTGTTCTGGTACTTGCTGAAGCAAGTAATTTATCCTGACAGTAACTTTGCCAGTACTACAAGAATCCTATTTCACTAAGATTAACACTTTCTCCCTTGTTTCTAAGGGAAAATAAGCTTAATTTCTTGTTTCTGGATTTTCTTGTCATCTGTCTCTTCTGTGATTTGTGTGTGCATGCTTTAGCAAGTGTTAGACGTGAACTCCAGGAGTGAGATTGAGCAGCTGAGCTCTGCAGCTTTGTGAAGGTGGTGAGTTTTTTTGTTTAGTTAGTTTGTTTTGGGGCTTTTTTGTTTTTTTGTGGTGGGGTGGGGAGGTTAATACAGTTTGCTGTTGCAAGATTGAGCTCCAACCACAAAGGAAAGCAAGAGGACTAAGGTTTGCGGTAGCCATTACTCCATTACTCCAGATGGCTTTTGTAGCAGTAACATAAAATATTCATGTACTGTCTGATGAAATCCTCATGGCTTTGGCCATGACATTTTTCAGGGTCTTCTTGCACGTCACCACTATGGTAAGAAGTTCACTCAGCTGCTTTTGAAGGAGTGAAAGGAAAGAGGAAAAAGGTGTTTATAGTTGTATAATGCATGGCCTTTATTCTGACTTGGAAAGGTGTTGGTAGTGAGATTCTGAGACTTAAGGTTTTTTTTCTTATATTAAGGCTTAAGGCAGAGCTTTATTTAGAGGGGTTTCTGCCCAGCAAAGAGCATTTATAGCTTCTAATACTGGCAGGTAGAGAAGATAGCTTGTACCCTGGGTGCCATCGAAGAGGGGGCTTCTACCAAAGCACTTTTTAGTTTTATACCATGATTGGCAAAGTACAGCTGAAATTAGAGTAATTGCATTGATGAAAAAAGAGCTAATTTTTGTAGTAAATTCAAGCACGAACTATAGTTTGTGTATTTTTCTGGTTTTTATGAGGACTCATTTCAACAATTTGAATTTTGACGTAAAGCAACAAATCTGAAATCTGTCATTCTTTTCAGTTTCAAGTACTGATCCTGCTTCATGTCATGGTCTTGCAGCATAAGTAATCAGATAATCCCTAGCACACTTTTTTGCCTGAATTCCAGTTTTTTTACTTGACTCCAGTGCACAGGAGCTCAGCTGCACATAAAGCACAGACTCTCATGAAACACATGAAGTCAGTCTGGCAGCTTGAATTTAGAATAACCTCTACACAGGTACTTCTTATACATTGACCATCTGGAAAGATCCAGTCTGGATCAGCCATCCAAGCTGACATGAAATAATTGGGATGTTGCACAGTTCTAGGAACAAAACCTCCCACTTACGTTTTTGAATATAAAGCCAAATGCAGGCAGTAAAACTAACTTCTGGAAACAGTGACTTTTTCCTATGCGGACTCTGCGTAGAAACTAATGATTTTAAGCACATCCTTAGATTTCAGTAACGTTGAATAGTGGACTCACACTGTTGCAGTGGACTCAACTTCTGTTGCAGTAGAATAAAGAAAATGATGACAGTATGATTTTTCAGGTACATTAGGGTCTAGAGGGGAAGCCATAGGAGGAAAGGCTGAGGTTACTTGATTTGTTCAGCCTGGAAAAGATGAATCTGAGGAGGAGATCTCATAATGGTCTACAGCTTGCTCATGAGGGGAAGCAGAGGGACACGTTCTGATCTCATCACTCAAGATGCAAGGGAGCAACATGAAGCTGTGACATGGGTAGTTTAATTTGGATATCAGGAAAAAGTTTTTCACTTAGAGGGTGAAAAAACAAAAATAAAAAGTGAAGACCTAGTTTAAATTTTGAGAGCCATGGATCTCAGCAGCTTGACAGAGTTGTCAAATACAAAGCCTTTGTGGGCAGCAAGAAACTTCTGTGTCTCTGTGCAGCACAGATGTATTCTGATCAGTGCTAGGTTTGTAACTATTCTTCTGCATACTAATGGGGAGTTGTGCAGTCATCAGTTTTATTTTTAACATTTACCTATTGCAGTTGTTTTGTCTTTGACTAAGCAGGGAAAAGGTCCTTGGCTCTGGAAATTAAAAAGCTTTGTTGTTGTTATTGTCATTTGATTGATTACAGCACAGAAGAGTTATGGTATAGGTTAGTGCAGGCTAATTCTGTTTACAAAACAAGCCTTTACCTCTAACTAGAATAAATATTGTCATGCTTTAATGTAACCTTAAGAGTTTTTTTAAGCCAATCAATTTTGGAAGTTAGGTGTTTGCTAAGGTATGCTCGTGATTGTTTCACCATACCTCCAGTGTGCCATTGCATTCCAGATAGGAATTGGACAAATGGCTCTTCATGCCTTGTTTTAGAGACCAGGGATAATGCTGTTCTTGATCTGCATTTGTCACTTGTTTTTTAAGCATTTGTAAGTGTCTCTTGAATGTTGCAAGATATCAGTATTTTCCTCGTTTCCTACTCCATCCAGGAGCTGATTAATTCATAGCAAATTGCTGCTGCTGTGTGTCACTGGCCTCTTGCTCTGTACATTCACATCATTTTTTGTAATATCCATCTTTCAGTGGCCATCTCAGATATAAAAGGTCAGTTCAATAGCTGTCGATTGAGAAGATACTCCAAATCTTTCCAGCTCCTTTTAGATAAATTTTATGGAGTTTGATGTGGAAAGATAAGTGTTTGTTAAGGGTTTTTTAATCTATCCTCTAAAAATTAATAGATTACTGTACAGTTACTATAGAATTTTCTAAGACCTGAGGGACCTATTAAAAACATAGCATTTTCTGTGGAACCTGATACATTTGCTTTGTTTTGTTTTTACCTTCATTTGTTAAAAAGACAAATATAAATTACTATGGTCATACAATTCTCTGTTTAGGGCACATACATGCTTGTATTCCCAATAGTGCTACATCTTGTACACCATGTAAGATTTTTAGATTTTGCAAGCCCTGTTGCTGAAATATTTGCATATTTTTGTTATACAAATGTAGTGTTGATGGCTTTCATTTAAGTGAAAAGTAACTGAAGTGATTTTGAAGTGCATGCATATATATATATATAGGCTTTTGGAAGTAGAAACAAGATGATCTTAAGTTCCAGTAAAAGCAGGATAAAAGCTTGTGAATATATTATGAATCAATATATAGTTTCAAATGAAATCATATACTTAGGCTCAATCTTCAAGGATTTTTAGAACCGCCTGAAAAATCTGCAGTTTTTATTTGTGTTTTTGTGCTGGTAGGATTTTGGAATTTTTTTAATAAATAAGATGGCCTAATCAGATTATCAAAAGCAATAAACCTGGGAAGAAAGGGCAAACACAGCTTTGGAAAGAAGAATTTAAGATTGATGACTTACAGAGAAAAGGCTCCTCAGGATACCTGAGATTACCTCTGAACTACTTCTAGGTGGGAATAGATTTTATTTTTATTATGTGTTTGTGTGGAAGATGAACTTGTTGTGTGTAAAAATTCCAAGAAGCATTTTCAAGTAGATAGTTTTACATGCTTAGTAGCTGTTGAGCTGTGACCACTGTTCAATGCCTTCAGGTAGCAGAAACAGTTATTTTACAACAAAATATGGAATGGCAAGAACTTGGTGATGTATTCTGCTTCTTTCCATTTCAAAACTTCCAGAAAATGTTTCCAGTAGTTTTAGTTTTTCACTCTGAAAAATGTGATAGAAATCCAGGAGATTTTAACTGGTGCTTTCTCATTGCCTCAGATTTTGCTCTATACCAAGGCTGCAGCACATGGGTTGGGATAGCATCAGTCTTTCAGCACCACATCAACACCAGGAGCAGCTGGTAACTGCTGCTCTTAGAGGAAGCCAGAGAAGAAATGATGCTTCATTTCCTGCCTTGATGTTCTTTCAGGAAAGATAAGGGGAGTAGTACAGTTCCTCTGAGAGGGCATCTCATTTCCTTCCTCATGCCTTGTCTGCTGCACTGACTGCAGCTCAGGACAGCTAAACCTCTGTTTTCTTTTGATGGATAGCTTCAACACCTCAGTGGCAGGAAGGGACACTCTGCTGGGCAGTCACCTAGGGAGTCATTAGACCAGAGCAATTTCTGGATAGGAGAAGTAAGGTTGGAGGAGGATGCATTTATTCTTCTGTGTGGCTGAGAGCACACTGCTAAATTCTGACTTCTTCCTGCAGTTTCCATGTATCAAAAAACCTGCCTTTATTTTCAAATTAAGCAACATTTACCGGCATTTTGTGAACACATAGAGAAAGAAACGAGTTGTTTTTTGCAATTTACCTTTGTATGTGTAATATAAACATGCACGTGTTTTACAGTGCCTCTGTGAATCTTCTCGTATTTGTCACATACAGGTTTGCCTTTAAACATTGAACAATCAATGAGCTTGAACAGACAACTGAGACATTTCTTCCCACAAGGAAGGCTTGCATTTATGAGCCACATATGTCCTACTTGTATTTTCAAATGACAAGCCTTATCAAATGGTGAACTTGTTTTCTGCATGATGCTCACAGAGACGTTTTTTGGATTTTAGAAGTATTTGCAGATTGCAGATCCAAGCCAGTTTCACAGAATGACAGACCAAACTCTAAACACTGTTTCTGAATGTAAGAAAAGATGAAATTATCCTTTTTAAAATTTCTGTCAGTCATTATAAGTGATAGCAAGCTTCAATTTAAAATTGGAATGTAGTGAAATAAAAATAGCTGGGAACAAAATTAAAAACGAGTGCAGTGAATCTAACCTCTGCATGGAATGCTACTTTTAAAAAGCTTTAAGGTAAAACCCAGAGGTACCAAAGTATATAATTTTCACTCTGGAAAAAGACTGATAGCCTTAAAATGTGTCTTACCATGCCAAAAATAATCTTTATGCTAATGGACATCCTTATATTACCTATATGTAGTTAGAAATTATGGAAGGGGGCAGGAGACCTCGAGTTCACATTAATAAAGTAGTATAATGAGGGAGGAGGGAGAATAGCTAATGTGTACTGCTGTCTGGGAGACAACATGAAAGATCATTTAAAGGATATTAAATTTTGATATTAAATCTAAGTCATGGCAGGAAGTGGCAGGTGAACTTTTTCTTAAAAAAAACCCCAAATATGCAAAATTAGATCTTAATTGGCTATTTTTAATGGTAGGCTTGAGAATAGTAAAGGCTGTTGTAGCTGCTTCCCTTATTGAGGAGAATCTCACAAAGATAATAAGGCATTTGAGTGTGGTTTTGAGTATCATAATGGTACTGTCCCTTTATCAAACACACTGGAGAGGGAAAATACAAGTGTGTGCGTGTGAGGGGAAGGAGAGTGTTATAGGCACTGGATAGGAGTGGTAAGGTGTGGAAAACAGAGAATTAGATATATCCAGCAGTAACAGAATCTAAGGAATAGGAACATCCTTCCTGAAACTGTTTGCTAATATGTGCACAGGAAGGAAGTGAGCATACAAGAATGGAAAGAGATTTCTCTAAAGCAGTTTAAAGGTATAATAAGAACAGTGGAAATGTTTGCTTATATTCATACGTAATACACTGAATTCTGTGGAGGGCAACATTAGGGGTGGTAGTGTGTGCCTTGAAATTTTCTCATGTTATTTCTGTAAGTAAAAGGTAACACCTTATAGGATTGGGTTACAATTTGGAGTTGATTGGTGAGAAATGTTGTACTAGTGCTGCTTTCAGTCCGTGGTCATGCTCGGACTCGAGTTTGGGTGGAATTATTATGGTTTACTGTAAACAAAATTATATAAACTTTAACAAACACCATGGTGATTCGGCTACCTTCAATTTCTTCTAGAAATTCAGAGAGCCTTCAGTGGCTTCTGGAGTGTAATGTAAGCCCTGCATGAGCCAGATGAGGTTTTTATGCTATATTTTCATAATGCCATACAAAGCAAGAAATAAAAAAGGAATAGGTGAAGACAAATAATAAATAATTTAATATAAACCTCAGTAAAGATTATTCTTTTGGATAAACTATCTTTAAGCTTCCTCTTGAAGGTCAGGAGTTTTGATGAGAGCTTCAAAAGTTGCAGTTCCTGAAGTGGCAAAACCTCATTTCCTGTTCAGGGTATTTTAAAGGGTCTTCCTACAGACGTTTTTACAGACTTCTATCTTATTGTAAACTGCGCTCTTCAGAGTTACATACACTTGCAAGGCATGAAGTAAATACGTTTAAGTATTGAAAGGGCTCATTTCAGTTCCCTTACTGTAGATGTTGAATGCCATTTAATATGCTGTATGGTAATCTCATCCAGCTCTAGAAAGGTCTCCTCCATGTCCTGTGTCATATCTGCTGACTTCTGTATGACTCAAATAACTTAGGATATCTCAGAGATCCTTACATTTAGGCAACTGACCTGCTCTCACAATCTCCAATCAGAAACGAAGCAGGTCAAAAGAGCTGCAACCTACCAGAATAAATTTTTTTAACCATGAAGGTGATGGAACATTGGAACAGGCTGCCCAGAGAGGTTGTGGTGCCCCATCGCTGAAAACATTCAAAGTTATGTTGGATGGAGCTCTGAGCAACCTGATCTGGTTGGAGAAGTCCCTGGTCATTGCAGGGGGTTGGACAAGATGACTTTAAAGCTCCCTTCCAACCCAAACCATTCTATGATTCTATTGTTGCATTTTTGTAGTACTATAGGGAACAATAGAATATAAAGCAGGAGTAATGGTAGTTTTAAATGTGTTTGCTATACTAGCAAATTTGGGTGTGTGCATTCTGTTTTCCCTATAAAAGAAATAAGCTGCTTTCATTTTTAGAGCATGTCTTTTTAAGAACAAGATCATGAGCAAGTATTTAAAAAGTCAACCAAAAAAACCCCAACTAAACAAAACAAAAAAATCCGCAAGCAAAAACCATTAAATTCAGTTTATGTGGAAGTCTCCTTGTCTTTTAGACAAGAAAATCTAAATCCTCCATTTTTCAGCATTGTTAAGCATGCAGTAAAATAATGCTGTTACAAGACTTAATAGCAGTATCAAGCCCACACAGCTTGGCTCTACCTTTCAGAAGAAACTTTTCATGTGAGGCAAGAAAGACACTAAAATAGCACATCTAAGAGCACCATCAGTGCTTTTCTGCTAGGTTTAATTTCTGAAGTTATGGGCTGTTGCTTTTGAAGCTCAAATTTCAGCTAGAGTGTGTATTAGATTTAGTGAGCTGTTTGATTTCATTACAAGGCATAGGTCTGCTGCGTTTCTCTGATGGCACAATCCACCTGCCTTTGCTGAGAGCGCTCCCGCGGGAATCAGAGTGTTTGTATGATGATGAAAAATTAAACCTTCCGTTTGATGCTCCTTTTATTGAGGCTCTGCGAAAGGATGTTGAAATGCCTTCTGTGTAATAGGCAGCTGGAGTAAAGTATTATCCATCAGCGTGGGCATAATGATTTATGTGAATACATATTTGTCACTGTATGTGGTGACAAACTCCAGTGAAGCTCAGAGCATTCCTTGTGGTTACCCAGGGCGTATTATTACATTTCCTGTTAGACTTTGGTGTTTTGTTTTTGTTGTTTTTTTTGTTGTTGCATTATTTTATTTATTTTTTTGGTCTAATGCTTGTTTTTATCAGTTTCTCTGTATGCAAGAGAAGGAGCACTACTCTTGGCAGTTAATCTTCCTCTCTGTAGCAGAGACAACCTCCTTGGAGGGCTCAACCTTCTCTACACACTCGAAAAATACAAACCTGTCCAAAGGAACTGAGATGAAAAGAAGCAAGCACAGCAAATATGTGCATTGCAGTGACTGCAGGTCGTATGGATGGACTTGGAGTAATGTGATGTGGCTGCCATGCCATTGAGCACAACATGAACTTCAAAAAACGCCAGTGTCTTTGAATAGGCTTTAAAGCAACCTTGGTGCCAATGTGAACTCCAGGCTGTTCCAGCTTCCCTGCTGGCAGTGCCCAGTTTAGCTGGTTGAATGCTGGGGGTGGAGGTGTCCTGCTGAGCACCAGTGATTCTGGTGCATCCTTCACTATGACTTCAATGCTGTATTGCCTTAAGGCACTTCCCTTTCAAATTTTGAGAAGAATATGAAGGCAAGTCCTACAAATCCATTGCTGTTGCTTCAGTTCTGTTATTTCTTTGTGTTTTGAATGATGTTACTTGGAAGTCAGGAGGTGCTTCCCACCTCCCCACCTTTGGTCTGGGTTTCTGCAGAATGTTGTTGTTTCTTCTTTTATTAAAAAGACTTTATTTATTCAGAGAATGTTAAGTGAGGTTTTAACTTGAACAGACTGCTATTAAAAATTTCCTATGTAGTGGTACAAAGGTCTTTTTAATGATCTTGTTCGTAAACTCTCTAACCTCTGAAGCTATTAATTCTTTAATGAGTAAATTACCTCATCATTTCTTTTGGAGGCAACAGTGTTGTCCCAGCTGTGTGATCTTTTCAGGGTATTCCCAAAGAAGAAAAAAAAAAATTAGCAACAAGGTCAAAAACCCTAAAGGATTTCCTACTAGCAATTATATTTATCACGTGCAGCTCTCTGGTGGTTTCTTGGCCTCACTAATTGCCAGTAGTGTGAGGTAATTTAATGTCTAAAATAGCTTATGTGCCTCTAGCTTGGGTGAAGGCCAGAAACCAGGACAAAAGTTAGAACTGATAAATTGAGACAGAATCCAAGCTATTGAAGTGAATTGGCCTGTCCCATCCTCTGCCATAGCTGAGTTCAGGTCTTTCTTCCATTGTTTTCCTACAGTAAATTAGAGATTTTAAACCACCCATTTAGCATTCTGCAAAGGCATGTGTTTTGTCAGCTCTGTGAGCTAGAGTTCTGTTTCTGAGTCTTGGTAACATCCAGGGGCTCCAGGGGACCTTCCCTTTTCCAGCTACTGCAGCTTAGCTAGGAACCATCAGGCTGGGATGTGGGACACTCTGGTGTGTTATTGGTAAGAGTCTGAAGACCGGAGCACTTACCAACAAAGTTCTCCTTTCCTGAATGCTCTGCTTCCCAGCTGGAGAGGCAGACTAGGTTGTCACACACACAAGGCTTTCAGGCAGTGGGAATCCACATCCTGCCTCATGTGTGCATCCACGCATGTGCCCATATGACATCCTCTGCCATCCCTATTCCATGGGCAGTATGGGAATCATAACTGCTTTTTGGCAGTGATTTTTTTACACTGTTTGGAATACCAAAAGCATTTGTCCTGGTTTTCATTCTATTTTATTAATAAAGAAACAAATACAGACAACAATCTTCCTTTCTAATTTCCTCTTTTCCCTTCTCTTTCCCATTGCCTGAAAAGGACCTGGGAAGAATTAACAATCTGAGGAGTAACACTTCTTGGAATAATGCAGATCATTGGTTTTCCCTTGATTCAGTTCAGTCTTCAGCAGTGGTTTTGCACCTTGCCCTTTTTTTTCCCCTATTCTTAAAAACTAAATTTATCTCATGGCTCATACTATCCATATAGGCAAGATAGATATCCTGAAAAGTTTTGTTTTTTTAATGTTTCAGGATAGCAGATCCTGGAAAGTAATAGTGTTTCCCCATAAATCAAGTTAAATTGGAAGCACTTGGAAATGGTGTTTTCCTGTGTATGTGTATAAAAAAGCTTTTTCATCCTCCATCTGGATGTTATGGGTAGAAATTACTATAAACTAGAAGGTGCTGTGTTTCTGTGATGGCATCTTTTATTCTTGATCCTGAACAATCAGAATAATTTCCATTCATTTTTGGTGTTATGTTAGGATATCACACTTTCTTTGCTAAATGAGGTTTGTTTGCTGAAATGAAGGATGCGTTTTATGTTCAGCTTGCCAGAATACCCTTTGCTATAATTCAATGTGACACCATAATATCTTTTTCTTTGTCTATATTATTTGCAGTATGGGAAAATTAAGAAACCATGGCTTTAGTGTTGCTTGTCAGGAAGCCCTAAAAGTGTCTCTTACCTTATATCTTCACTTTTCATCTTGTGCAGTTTACTTAAAAGAGAGCAAAAGTGGTTTACATTTTGAGTGACAGTGTAGCATCAAATAGCACATAGAAAAATGCTGGCAAAGCTTCTGAAATAGAAACATTGTGCAATAATATATACAGTTTTCATGCTAAAGAAGTTTTTGGTCTCAGTTGCATTTTATTTTTAATTATAGTTTAGGTGTCTCCAGCAATGTAGCAGTCTTAAAATTTGCATTGTGAAAGAGCAAACATAGTTCAGTGGTGGTTTATATTTACTAACCAGAAGGAGGTGGTAACTTTTTTTCTGGCTGTATGGAACATGTACATGTAGATTTTCAATGTCTATCCATAAACTCATTGCCTGCCTTCCAGCTTCCTCGGTACCTCTCCTCTTGCTTTGTCTTTTAAATCTCTCTGCTTACTTACTCTTTCTTAATACTGTGCAGAATTGTGAATTTAGGCTCCTCTGGTGAAAATATAGTCCACGTAGTGGAGGTTTAAGTCCCATAGACGCTTTTAGTTTGCTTCCTTGTTTTACTCATATTCTGAACCAGGAGCCTCAGTTGCTGATTTTGTGCAGGAAAGACCTGCCTAGAAACCAAGAATCCATTTTATGTGAGCATCAATACAGAAAGCATCTCGCTTCAGTTTCAACCTGTAAGAATCAATATAACACAAGGAAGAGAGGAAGCACTGCTTATTGGTCTAATTATCTATCTAGAGTCTTGTATTTTCCCCTTGATGTTCAGAAAGTCAGTAGTGAACCATCTTTTGTGAGAAAGCATTGTTTGAAATTAATATAAATGTGTTAATACAGGCAAATCTGCCCATCTCTTAAAATTTAGTGTACTGTCTGAAGATGTCAAAATATGATATTGCAGTTACACCAGTGACTGCAGTTTACTATTGGGAGTTTGTAAGTATAGCATGTGAAGGGGTACCTGATACAAAAATTATTTGCTTGGAAGTAGAGGGAGTTACATGTGCATTGTGAAATCCTCCAGAGAAACAGGAAAAATTTGTACTAGCTGGTTACTCTTCATAACAGTACATACAAGAAAAAAACCAAACCCTATCTTGTCTACCTTGAGGTTAATCTTTGAAGGCAATGAAAGATGTTCTTAATTGTGATGCTAATATTCAGGCTAAAAGTGACCCTTCCTTTTTTAGCCCTGAAGTGCTTCTCACTTTTGTTTCTTAAATAGCTATTATTTACATCATGGATTAATGACTGCTGAGTAACACCCCTGAAGAAAAGGAGGCAGATTTGAAGGCCTTTCTCTTTTCCCAGAAGTGTCTAAAAGTCATCTTTGCAGCCTTGTTCTCTGCAGAGCTTGTTGCATCACTCTGTTAATCCAGCCTGGAGAACACCTCGGGCATGTTGTCAACTACCCTGTGCCCTAGAAGTGCTTGCTGCCTTCTGAACCACCTTGCCAAAATATTGACAGTTCTAAAACACAGGCTTTCAAATGAGCCAGGCGGAGCTTCCAACAGCTCACAAGCAGGTCTCCATATTGCTGTGGTGCCCTGTGGTGACATGGAGATGAAGTTACCTTGACACGGCCCTCCAGGAGAATGTTGCTTTGATGAAGTTAGTTTTAGCTGTGGCATGTATGAATGATTTGAACATGATGTTGTCATTGCCTGTTATTAGAAAGTAGACTTATCTTCATTTCTGGTGTTGTTTTAAAGAGTATAGGGTTCAGATCCATCCAGGCTATTGATCACTGATCAACAAAAGAGTAAAGTTAAAATGTGTCTGCAGAAAGTACCACAGAAATTCGATGCAGATATGTAAGTAGGTGGTTACTTATTTAAAGGAATATCTACTGGCCTGTCAATAAATTCTTTTAATCTAAATCAAATTAAATACAAAGCATAAAATCTATCTCTTGACATGTAATTGAATGACATTCAAAAGAGTTTGATTGCATAATTATTGTTGACAATAAGAAAAAACAGATGCAGTCAGAGTTATCAGATCTAACTTCAAGAAGTATTTCAAGTTTCTCAATTCTATTAAAATAAAGCAACATGTATTTTTGGCTTATATATGGCATGTATGGTGAAGTATGCAAAAAGTTCTTTAAACATATATGCATTCATGTGTGTAAATGTGTAAATGAACATGCATTTTCTATATGTGTGTATGCAAAATTATTCATGCTCTTACAAATTATGGAAAAGAGCAATGTCCTGACGGTGGTATTGTTTCTACAGGAATATTAGAAAATCTCATTTTGGCTCTAAGTGTATTATCTGTTTTAAGAGGATAACTTTGCAACTGGGAATATTACTAAATTTATTTTTATTGCATACTTGTGTTTGAATTATGTAGAAATATTTTGAATCAAACATGTGCCCTGCCAAATGGCTGGTGTGGTTTGCCAGTCATGTAGAAAAGCAAAAATCTCTATTTGATTAGGTGCTGACAGATATTTACATATATATTTCACCATTTCCAAATACGTTCATATAGTTGTAGCACTTGTGTTTTTATGAAGCTAACTCTTACCGCTCATGCAGAACTGTTAATGCTCCAGATTCAAAGAAACTTCAATCATTTAGGAGTGACTTGGGAATGCTGTTGACTGGAGTCTGGCAAATGCTGTCTGTTATGAGGTTGCCAGAATGCTGTCCTTGCTCATACAGGGTTTGGCTCAAGGTTGGGAACTGTCTCTTCCTCTACCCATGCTCAAGGGTTTCTCTCATATGTGTTTTTTGTGGTTGTTTGCTGAACGTCAGTAAAACCAGGTGTCCTCAAAAGTCCCACTAATTTTTAGCAAGCAGCCATCGAAGTGGGAGCAGCAGCACCTCCTTTTTCAGAGCAGCAGGGTAGGAGGGATGTTGTATTATGTTAGGGAGGGATTATGTTCTTCTTGTACACGGGTAAATTCAGACCCTCTTCTGGCAATTGGGCAAGCAGCTCATGAAGGTAGAAGGTAAATGCTCTCTATTTCTTCTTCCACTCTTGTGACTCTGTGCAGAATTGTATCTAAGATGAACTGTCTTGGGGAGAGAGAAGAAAACCGACAAGCAGTATATGAGTATCAGTGAGGGTGATTTTCTATTGGTCTTTGTTCAGCACTTACCTAGGTAGGAAATTTATTTTGTTTGGTTTTTGTTTGTTTTTTTTTTTTTTTCCCCCAAGTGGATCCCAGGACTATCTCTGTATTTAATGCAATGGTTTTTCTTAATGAAAATTATGTTCTTGAGAACAACTAACACATCAAGAAGAGTTAGAAGTAATTTAAAGCATTACAGAAATTATTTTGGATCACTGTGCTAGTCTAATGTGGAAAGCAGACAGCTGTCTTTAAGTAAAACAGTAATATATTGGTACTGGAAGTTACCAAGTCTTCTTCAGTCAGCTGAATAACAAAAAGGCAAAAAAGACCACAGAAATAAAATTCTTTGAAGAGCAGTTTTAAGTTCTGTGTTTCCTAAGCAGAGATCTTAGAAAATGTTATTTTGGTCTGCCTTGCCTTTCGGTTTTTCCCTTGGCACTTAGCAAACTGCAGGTCATGTATTTTGAACATAGTCTAATACTGAAGTCAGGATCTTGGCTTCATTAACTTCCACCTAAGGAGAGATGCCTCTAGCTGATATGCTCATTCATTTGGCAGTTTCATCAATTCTGGGAGAATTACTGCTTATTCTTCTGGCCTGAAGCATTAAATTGGTCACTGAAATTGAATCTCAGGTTTCTAAAGAAGTGAAAAATATCACATAACATGCAGTTTCTATATTAACCAGCAGAAATCTTGCTGTAGCCTTTGTTTTGATGTAATACTGTTATACAGGTTTTTGAAAATGGGAGCCTACAGAACTAAAGGTTTCAAGCCAATTTGAAGTAAGAGGATAAAGTAATGTACACATTCAAATTTATTGAAGAGTCTTTTCACTTTCTCTCACAAGTAAACGGAGAATCTGTCTTACCTATGCACAACTTGGCATTTTCAGGATCAGTTCTCCCTTTCTTTGTAATCCACATAAGCTTCTCCATGATCAAATGTGAATCTCCACATCACTTTCTGTTCCCCAAATACACACGACTTTTGTGGGCTGGTTATATGAAACCCACAAACACTGTCTGGAAACCATCTTACAATGCATTAACTACAAATGTAGAGACTGCCAGTGGAATTTCTAGGAGTGCTTGGCATCAAGCAGAACTGAAAAGAAGCAGGAAGCCTCCCTTTATAGTCTGCCTTCTGTGCTAAACCCTGTGACCTGAAGCTTGTGGTTCCTCTTACTAAGCTCATGTGTCCTGCCAAGGCAACCTTTATAGTCCACAACTCCTAGGAGTGCTTTTTATGGAAGTATCTTTTCCTATTTTATTGGTTCCCCTTCCTATTATAAAGCAGATCAGCTTTAAGATCATTACTTGATGTTTTTTATGCCCCCCAAAGCCACTGGCAGCAGCTTGACTCTTTGCTTCCTACCCTCCCTCTTTTGTTCCTGTAACCTAGAAAGATTTTCTTTTCTAATACATAGTTTTCTCCTCTTCTATCAATCTTTGATTATGTTATTGATTGTACTTGTTAAGGTCACTCTCCTTCACCAAATATTGACATGGATAAATGGATGTAGATGTCCACTTGAATAAATCCTTATGTTGCAGAAAGAAAACTTCCTTTTGTTCTGTTGGAAAACTGTCTTTCCTCCAAGTAAGTTTTTGGTGAAGAAATAAGGTGTTTTCTTTAAGTGAGTTAAGGAATGTTTGGGACATTTGCACAATGAGTGTTGCTCCACAGAGCATATTTAGATGTCTTTTAGAAAGTAACTTAATTATAATTACATCATTTACTTCATAACCTTTACAGGACATAAGGCTTTAGTATTCTCAGTTAAAGAGTCAGAGGGAATGAAAGCTGACCTGCCTAGGACTTGGACTCCATTGCTATAGCCAGTAAATACTGGCAACTCTTCAGGGTATATTGTTCTTGAACAGAATAATTAAAAAGAATATCCATAAGCTGTATAGTCTAAGATGTATAATATCTAGCAGAAGTATGGCTATAACAGATTTATGTGTAGAAGCTGGATTTTAAATGTGCTGTGAATATGCTTATGAAAAGAAAAATTAACTGGTATTTCATTTTTTTGAGGCAGAGTCAAGGCAATGTCACATTATACATTAGCTTGGTCCCATTATTTGTTTGTATATAACTTATGGAAGTTACATGACCTGCAGCTGTATTTTGTCATGCATTTTGATGATGTGTTTTTTTAATGTTTGTAGCTGTTGTATATATTCTATAAATTCTGTGTAAGATACAGTTGTCTGAGAATACTTACCTGGGATTGCACTAACCTAAAATTGAGATGATTACAGCTGCTAATAAAGTTGGGGTGGAAAGTGCAGGATTATTTTACTCATTATTAAAACAATGAATTTCTGAAATAAAGCAGTTTGGAAGGCTTGATTCGTTTTTTATCTTTGTGTGCACAGTATTTTAGTTAACTACTCGAGAGCCTGATCTTTTCATTCTATTATTATAGACTCCTATAGTAGTTTCGTGGTTCACTATACAGTCAGTCCTTGTTACCTCTCCAGTGACTCTAACAAAGCAGCCTTGTAAACATGCAGTTGAGAGCCTGTGTTCTAAAAGTGTTTTTCAAGACTAGTGTCCTGATGTGCTGGTGGAAATGAGTTCTGATTCAACTGATGAGTTATGAAGGCACACATTTGCACTTTGATTCAAATTTCATCATTTTAATGTTTGGTTTTCACATGTTACGCTTCTTAAATAGTGCCTTTAATTTTCGTTTTTCACGAGGAACAGTATCTCAAGTCTTTGGAATTTTATCTGTATTATTTTTATGTTCCTCTTTACAATATCGAGTTGTCAGTCCGTTTCACTCATGCACAGTTGACCATCTGTCCAGATACTCTCTCTTGGAATGATGCTCAATATTACATCCACTTTGGTCATAGTTCGTTTCAAATATTATTTTGTTGTTATCTACTGTGTAGCTGATGGTGAAAGCAGACACCTGTCGTTTGTAGCTTTATCAAAGAGCTTTCCAAATTAAGAGGGCCTCTTTTAATCTTTTCACAGCAAATCAAAATTTCTTAATCTCTGCAGATTCTTAATGCTGATTTTTTTGGCATGGTGCAATATTCTTTTGTGTTAACTCTAGCTGACTGCCAGTTGTCCACCAAGCCCCTCTTGGTCCCCCTCCATGGACATGACGGGGGAGAAATATGCATTGAAAAGCTCATGGATACAAACAAGGGCAAGGAGATTTATTACTAATTACTGCAGGAGGCAAAACAGACTTGACTTGAAAATTAATTTAATTCCTTTTTTTTCATTGCCAAGTAATTGTAACAGAGTAGAATAGTGAGAAACATTGACAAACTAGGAGCACCTTGCCCCTACCCTTCCATTCTTCACAGGCTCAGAGTCCTCTCACCTCTTCCTGTTGTCCCCCTGCACAAGCCCTGAGTGATGCAGGGAATGGGGAATAGAGGTCGTGATCAGTTCATAACACCTCATCTCTGCTGCTCCTTTCTCCAGCGTGGGGTCCCTCCTAAAGGATACAATCCTTCACAAAATTCTCTAGCCTGGGTCCTTCAGTAGCTGCAGTGCTTCAGGAATTTCTCCAGCGTGGGTTCTGGTCATACAGTTCTAGTCCTGCAAGAGTGGAGCGTTCAGTGTGGACTGCCCACAGGCTTCAGCTTCCTTCAGGGAGCTTCCACATAGTCCAGGGTGGACTGTAGGTGCAAGGCTGCTCTGATGTGAACCTCTGTGGGCTGCAGGAGCACAGCTGCTTCACCACAGGCTGTAGGGGAATCTCTGCTCCTGCACCTGGAGCACCTCCTGTCCCTCCTTCTACCTGATATTGGTATCTGCAGAGCTGTTTCTCTCAGATATTCTCACTCCTCTTGCCAGATGCTGCACAGCCTTTTCTACTCTTTCCTAAATCTGTTATCCCAGAGGTGCCACCACCATTGCTGATGGGTTCAGCTGTGGGCAGCAGTGGGTCTGTCTAGGAGCTGGCTAGCATTGGCTCTTCTTCTCATAGCAGGCCCCCTAAAGTGCCCTTCCCTTCTACCAAAACCTTGTCACATAATCCCAGTACAAATATTAAAAATTAGGATGTAGGATATAAGGAAATAAAGTCTTAATAATATTAACAGCTACAAGTAGTTGAGAGCCAAGCTATTTAATGAAAAGAATCAATTCTCTGCTTCCTTCTGGAAGCCTGTGTTTTCATAAGGAACTTTGCTGCAAGGTAGAAAATTTCTGAAACTTGGTTTCCTTTCTTCTATTCTGCCTTTCTATCCAGGCCTTTCTCCTCTGCTGCAGGAATTTATTGTAAAGTTCTGCATTTAAGGTCTCCATTCACACTATCTCTCCTGAGCTTCTATCATGAGACAGGGTTGGAACGGCTTGTGTAGATCATCAGACTAAGTACTTCTAACTGTGGGGTTTTATTGAATTTGATATGGCACTCCTTGTGGGTGTGTGTGTATGCTGAATTGTATTGCATTTTTTCCTGATAAACTAGTGTCACATATAGAATGGGAAATTTTGTTGACAGAGAAGTTTATAAATGGCTTTAATATGAAAAGGAGTTAAAAAAAAAAAAAAAAGGAGAAAGGAGTTTTAAAATGAGATATATTTGTTAAAAATCTGAGTGAAAGCATCTGTCCCAATTATTTGTACTTTTGATTTGCATCAAAGATACCTAAAGCCTAAATTGATGTGCCTCTTGGGCCATCCTTGAAGTTCAAAACAATTATTAAATGCTCAAGACCACTATCAGCAATTGAAAGCACTGGAGAGAGAGTCTCTAGGGCATCAGAACTTGCCTATTTGCTTTTTGCTATTTGCTTTTATTTTTTTCTCTTTGTCTCCTTATATTTTTCAGACCTACTTGTGTCGTGTTAAGAAGTCAATAGAGTTCATGTTTTTTATGTGCTGTAGTGTGTTTGTGTAAGTCTTTATCTGGGCTCTTTGGATTGGCTCTGCTCTAATGGTTAAGTTCTGTTAGTGTCTAAACAAAGAGAGATTTTTTGTAAAAAAAGAACTGCTTGTGAATAAGAACAGAGTATGAGAAAAGGCCCTGCTAGATCCATAACACAGAATGCTAGGAACAGGGCTCTGACTGTCCTCTGAGAGAGGAGAACAGGAGTTTTACAATTTACAAGAAACAGGTGCTGAAGAAGAGACTGCCAAGCCCTGGGAGGAACCATGCAGAATGTCATGCCAAAGCCTGACAGAATTGGTGTGATTATGATATTGTGAAATACTAATTTGGAAAGAGCTTAGGCTAACTAATCATCCTTTTCAAGTTAAGGCTGCATGCTTCCTGTTAGCTTTACAAGTATCTGGATTTGATGAGATGAGAATCAGCATGGTCCTCCTTTACTGCTTGTGGGGTTATGTCTTTGAGTTTGGGAGCTCAAAATTTGTCACTCTTGAAAACTTCTTCACCATATGTGGTGCAGAAAAATGCAACATATCATTCCCTAACTGCTTGTTAAGCAAGCTGCTTTGTGAGCTGAACAGGACATGAAGGGGCTATAGTGCTTTATAGTCCCTTCCTTTTGGTACATTTTGCTCCATGACAGTTAAGGGGTAGTTGTCAGTGATTTAGTTTTTCTCTTCAGAGAGTGCCAACAATAATTTTAGTTATCACTTTAAAATCTTGAAAATTCAGTACAAAGCATCCCAATATCTTACAGAAGACTCTAATGCCAGGTGGAGATAATAGGATATGAAAGTATATTATCATCATAGTGCCTAGTAAACAGGTACTGCTGCTGTATTCCTAATTTTTTCCACCCAGCTTTATAGAGTTTGCTTTCATTTTCTTTGTTTATTTAGCCTGTAACTTCTGCAAAATATTTTTTTTTTCAGGAAGAAAGTGTTTATATTACAATGATGTGTTTGCATTGCTCTTATGGTTCAGTTTGCTTCATAAGCTCTTTGTGGTCTGTGAGCAACTGATTAAAGCCAATAAGGGTGAAAAAAGATTGTGTGGGTGAAACTCTGATTTGAGACACTGGAAAATACAAGATTAGTACTGCATTGGTAATGGGGCCTTTGATTTTTGGGCCATTTATTTGCTCTTTGCATCATAAGACCTATGTCAAAATTAATTCATTGGTACTAGGTTTAATTATTACTGTGATATAACAAGATATATGTCTATCTTACTGTCTTTATCCATAGCGCAGAGCAAGTTAGGTAAGGGATGTTGGTTTTGAGTCTGAAGGTCTTGCAGCCACAAACCAGTAAGTGCTGGTTAGCTAAGCAGCAGAATGCAGGTGTTGCTCAGTCAGTTTCAGCAGAAGCAGCTATTATTCAATTGGTTTGAGTTGATCTGCACCAATGAGGATAATAACCAGTTTGGCATACCCTCTTTTTTTCCCTGGCACTAGCCAAAAATGCTTGAATAACGTGATTGATACTTGAGCCTAAGTCTTATTTTAGCAAATCTGAAGGGCTGCTAGACATCCTGGAGGAATCAGTCAAAGCAGAGAGGCTTTGAGATCTTTGGGCTCTGTTTGCTTTTAAACTTGCCCTCTTTACAATTAATTATTCCCTGCAATTTGTCTAGTGCAAAAATATTAGAGCATCAAAACCTATTCTGAAAACGGTAATTTGTTGTTTCACTTGAGGCTGCTTGCTTTGAAGGCTTACTGTACTAACTTGGATTTTTCCCCCTTGACCTCTTTTGATTCTGAAAAAATCCTCATAATTTCTAAGTGTGCAAGAACACAGGAAAAGTTACACATTACGCATACTTTAATCTTGATTGCAGACTGCTGTTAATGCTTTCACAGTTTCTTTCATTCCTTATAGTTACCACTAAGGGGGCAGTTCATCTGGAATGCTTTTTGCTTAAGTAGAATTGTAATTTCAAGGCAGTGAACTATAAACTTTTAAAAAAACAACTTAAAAATTGTTGATTAGTATTCTGCATGTCTGTTATATGGACCAGCTTACAGACATCTGCACTTACAAATACGTATGCATAAGGGGTGTATATTCTAGCCTAATTGTCACGGATTCAAGGATGATGGTTAGGGTAGGCAACGTGCAGAATTAATCAGATGAATTGCCATTGCCACGACTGTACTGGTACCAATAACCATTTCTAGCCTCCTTTGCAGTGAGTGAAGCCATGGTCTTAGCATACTTGTTACACATAGACTGGATGCTCACACGTTGTTAAGCCTGCCCATGCAAACGAGCATGTCAACCACCTCAGTCCGTGCAGTTTGTCTTTAGCAGCCTCCATCCATCCCCATCCCTTCACTGATGCAGGCTTCCTTTCTGTGCTCCTGCATCTTGCCCTCTTCTCATTGCTGCTTCCAGAAAGCTGGTCACTTGGGATGAAAAATTACTGTATCGGGTGAAGCTTGCTTCCCAGCCAACACAGAGCTGAGGTACTGAGCCTGCAGTCTCACTCTCTGGCTTCAGATCAACAGACAAGGCTGGGTAGCAGCTCCTTTCATCTTGAAAAGGAGTCATAGTTAATCTCTTTAGTGCATTAGAACAGCAAGGGAAGAACATTCATGGTGCTGAATAAACAAGCCTACTGATGACTGCTGTGTAATGTTAAACTGTAATAAGAAAGCTTTGTGGTTGTTTTTTGTTTTCACAACATTAATCTATGTTTTGTGAGATCTCTTGAGTATTTATTTTGCCCGCATTTTGAGACCGAAGAACACTATCATATAGTTGAGGTGTAATTTTCAAGTTGAGGTAACTTTCAAACACTTTTATTTGTGAAATGCTGACCTTGTAGGAAAAGAGCAGGGATATTAGGACAAAACTGCTGTGTTTGCTGCTGTCCATCTGAGGGTCACCAGTATTAAGGCACAGGGGAACTTCAGTGCACAGCTGCCTTTTCCTGGGCTGCCCTTCAAACTGGAAGCAACTTTGGTGTCTTTCCTTGGCAACCCACAAGGAACTGCTGTAGCACTTCATCTTCAGAGAATTTCCTCCCAAGTTCCCAGATGTGCATCAGAAAACGTATATCCCACCAGATAAGGACTGATAACTCTTCTGGCAGATCCAGTAGGCACATGTTATTTCCAATGTCCTGTACATATCATGTGGAATTCTCAGGAATTTCCTGCATCTCCTGCCTGCTCTTACAGCAGTTGCCCCCAGGTCTGCGATTGTCAGCTACATCAGCAGTCAGAAGGCACAGCTGAAATGTAAACAGTTTGACACTGATAGAATGAATGACTGTCCTGAATATTTTCCTTGTAAGTATGTGTTGCATCTGGTATGTGCTACTACAGTTCCAGGTGATAAAGTGACATGTCAGACCATATAATCTAGGTGTGGTGTCCTAAAATTTCATTTTCAGGAATTTTTTTTGTGTTTCCATAGATTTCACTTTATGGTTCAATTCAAGTGGAAAGTTCTTTATTTCCTGGTAGAAATTGGTTTGTATGGTGCAGCAAATGGACGGCTTCCTCCTGCTGACAGCTCACATCTATTCCCTTACGGATTTGGTAGCACACAATAGTATTTCAGTCGTGCAATGAGCTAAGTTTTTTGGGTTTTGTTTAATGGGCCAGTGTTTTAGGTAGACTGTCAACATTTTCCCAGGGAATGTGAAAAAAGTGTAGTGAAATTGTACTTTTAAATGGTTTATACCTCAGCAATATTTCTTGAGACAAAAGTCACTTCTTCAGTTCAAGGCTGTTTTCTGAACTAAATATAAAAGAACTGCAGAGACGAGGGGGTGCATGAAAGCTTTGAAGAAAAGGTCAGAGGAATTCTTTAAAATAAAAAACATTTGGCAGGCCGCCTGTAGGTGTCATTAGAAGCTGTCTCGCGTGTACCCAGAGGCCGAATCATGGAAATAATTAAGTGCAGACGTGTGAGTAACTTTAATTGTGTGCCTGCGAAATGAAGACAAACTGAAATCTTTCAGCATTTGTAAGATCTTTAGTTTACATGTTTCCCCCTCAACTGTTAGAACAAAACTGTGTAAATGAAACATGGTAACTTGTCTAATACAAGTTTAGTGTTACATTGCAAGACAATGAAGCACTCTTTTACAGGATACTTGAGGGTGTTTTTTCATTTTGTGCTCTTACTGGGTTGATTTTGTTTAATACACCAATCACTATTATGGTTTCTTGTTTCCGTTTCCTTCTCTGATAGACTTCTTCATCTTAAATTGATATATCGCTTCCTTTTGGGGTTTAGAGAAAATATTGTCTTCCAGGCCCATATATGTTACAAATTAGCTGGTTTGTGTATAATATCAATGGATTATCTGAGAGTTAAAACCAAACTGTGAGCTCTGCTGGGAAAATAAGTCATTCTAATTACCTGGTTAATTGCATTTGTATTGCACTGTTTATTGTACTGGGCACTGTAAAGTATCTCACAAGACATTATAACTTGTCTGTTTTTATCTGCCTTATACGGTGCTCCTGCAGGAAAGTAAAATCCCTCCTTTTGCTTTGTTTAAACATCATTGGAGAGTAAAGCATAAGTACTTGAGTATGTGTACTGAGGATGGATGGACAGATAGAGAAAAAAACATAGGTTGGTTTTTTTTTTCATTAGTCCAAAATATTGTCCATCAGGTTGAGGAACGCTTGCATTAATATAGCCTGTTCTAATATAGTTTGGTTTGATTTTCTTTCTATTAATTTGTAAGCACATGAAATTATTTCATCCTTTATACTGGCTAGTGTCTCAGTCTGATTTTAGTGCTGAATCTTTATTTTAACACTTTTTTGTATTTTTTTTATTTTTGGATCTGGCTGTACTATGCTTACATGAAAAAGCCATATTAGAACACATACATGAAATTGTACAAGAAATCTGTTATTGGAATAGGATTTTCTTTTTTCCTGTATGGCTTTCTTTGTTATTTGTGGGGTGTATTTTTTTTTGGGCTTCAGATTGTGTTTTGTGTAGCACATTGTGAAACTGAGTAAGTCCTTTCCTGGAACAAACCAAGTATTGAGGATGCTATGTTGCTTTATTTCTTTGTGTTCTTTGCCCCCTTCCAAGAGAAGAAATTGGGCAATACTTGTTCTACTTTATTGGCTTCTTTCAGATTTATGGAGAATCCTGTGCTTAGACTGCTGCTTCTCCAATCAGACTTTCCTTAAGTCCACCCCTCATCTCCTTCACTCAAAAACCTTTGTGCTATTCCTCCTATTTTAGACCTGCCAACCACATATGTCAGGACATTCTTCTTGAAGTCCTGTCCTTTTTGGCATCACTGGGTGTTTGTCTCTCCTGCTTCTGACTCTTGAGTAGTTTCTATAGTGCAGAATGCCCTGGGTCTCTCACCAGCACACTGCCGGATGCCATCCATCACACCAGTGTCCTTTTCTGCTTCATTCACACCTCACTGGATTTTCTCATCTGACTACACTCATCTGTCAAATAAAAGGTTAACTTGGAGATTTCATAATCTTCTACAGCCAATTCTTGTTTTGATGAAACTAAATCTGAGTGAGCTCAGAGATAAACCCCCTGTATAGCCATATGTAATGTTGTTTATTGCCCTGTTATCAATCCTTCCTAACTTTACCTTGCAGCATACTTCTGCAATTAATTATGTGCATTGCTCTGGAATCAATTAAACCATTAAGATGCCACTGTATTTAGCTTCCTGATTTCTCACTCTCTTATGAAAATGTGCCAATAAAATACTTTAGTTCTCAGTTCTTCTGGGTGATTCTTCATGTCAGGAGCACGTCACAGCAAGCAGTTCAGGCATCGGCTGAACTGCTAAAGATATTATCAAGACTTTCCTATTAGTTTTTGCATCCTGAAATATATTATCTGTCTTGCTTAAAATAAATTACATAAAATATACAGAATTGCTAATTAAATTCAGATACAAAACTTGTTGATGGTATACCACTGACATGTTTTTCAGGACCTGTCATATTGACACAATCCATTAGTAAGCAGCAAAAGCTCTTTTGGGTCTGACATAGTTCTTTTCATGTCAGAGAAATTATCTTTTGACGACTTCCCTTTCCTCCTTCAAGTTTCTGTTGCTCAATGGAAATTAACTGCAAATGATGTTGCTTTTTATGGAAATGCCCATATGTGGCATGCCAGTGGATTTGCACAAAACCCACACATCACAGTGCTGACTGAAACCACTGGAGTAGAGTAAATTGTCAGATACTGCTGTCCCATTGTTTGCAAAATCTTCTGTTGTCACTTAACGGGGTGAAAACGATGTCATATGAACCTTCAGTCATACCAAATGCTACCCTGGTGTATACATTTTTGTAGAATTGAATAGGTTGTGAATTACACAACTTGCTGTTCCAAAGAAGTTTTTCAGCCCAGTTATAATCACGCTTCTAAGTTTGGGATGTGCTAATGGCAGTATCTTCTTTGTAAAGGCCATGGGGACAGATAATTATTGAAAACTGAAACCCCCCACGTGCCTCATCCTACACCAGGACTGTAGGTCAGTGCAAGACCACTGGAGGCGAGACAGAGACATCTCACATGGGTGAAATTCCTGCTAACGCCATTTTTCAAATGCTGTGATGATTCACTGTGTGAAAGTGGTCTTCTGTATCCCCTGGCAACCAGAAACAAAATGTCTCTGTTCCTGTCTGCTGGCCTTCAAAAACACATCTGAGAAGTGATTTGTTTTCAGAAGACAATCATGCAGCATTAGAAGCCTGCTCCCACCCTTTCTTCATAAAGAAAACACAAAGCAGACAATTCATTTTAGCTCTTGATTGAGTTGTAGGGAAAATCTTTTTTTGAGAGGTGTGAGTTTTTTCAGATTTCTTCTGTGACTTTTTAATGCATGAAAAATAATACTGTACCTTATGCAAATTGCTGCTAGTATTTAATATACTCTTGAAACCTGAGATGTGACTTTTGTCCTCAATTTGTGAGACTTCTATAGCAACACAGTATTTTATTATTTTTCACTCAGCATGCTGTTAATTTTATTCTTTAGTATGCTTAGGGTAAAAAAGAGACTGATACTTCACAAAACAGGTAAAAATAAGGAACATTTTCTTTAAACATAATATATCAAATGAGTGGTGTATATTTGTGTAGGCAGCTGAAATTCAGCAAGTCAAATGCTGAAAAGATTGTGTCAAAATAAGCACAAAAGACATAAGTTCTTTTTTTCAGGCTTGTTTTTCAGCAATCACACCTTTTTCTCTTTCCTCACAGCATCTAGCAATTGATGCTATTTTTAGAAATTATTCTGATAATAATCACTCAGCAAACCTTAGGCTGAATTGTTAAGAATGCTGCACTCTTAGCTGGAGAACTGCATGATGGTGTACAAAAGGCTTTGACCTTTTCAAATCTCTAGTTTTCCTATTTTGCTTTATAAATGTAAAGCACGAGGGGGAGTAAAATTGGGTTTTATCCAGAGGAGGTGCTTATTGCACAATTATAATTTGCATTTACAGAGCAGTGGGTTTCTTCCAGTTTTAAAATAGTTCAGTTGTATTTCACACTGGCAATTGTGTGAAGAGCTTTCTTGTGGAAAGTTAGATCAGAACAGATCATTCTCTGTGTATGTTCATGTCCTGACTAACTGCAGTAGTAGCTCCCTGCCTGTACAGTCCATGGAGGAAAACATGCTTTAGTCCTGGAACAACTGGCTGGTTTTGACTCACAGATTAATTTAGCTTTGCTTATACAAGTGGTGTAAAATAAAGGTTAAATTTGTGCACCTGGGGCTCAGATTTAAATGAGAAGCAGCTGAAGAAAAACATGTTTCTCTTGAAAAGTATTTATTATAAGAATTGAAATTTGAATTCATTTTATACTATAAAGCATTAATCGGCTTTATTTATAAATAAATTCAAATTAGACTGCAGAAGTGATCATACTGCTCAAAATAGAAAATAAAGTTATCAATTCTATTTTGATGTTCATGCATTTTTGCATTTTTACATTTTTTCCCTGCATAATTTTTCCTTGTATTTTTCCACTGCTGTTGATTCCATAAATGAAATTTATTATTCACTATTTCAGGCCCCATTTATACATGACAGTCCACGCAGGCACTACCCTTCATCTGCTTCAAATGGCTTATGAAGCAGCAACATCAGTAACTTAAATTTGTGGCTGTTGGCCATAAGTCACTGCTGCATAAATGTGTCGAAGGCCTCTGCTTGTCTTTTTGAAGATTTGGAATTTTGTGATATGCTGCGTTCAAAGGGAAAAAACAAACAAACCCTTCAAAGGTCATCTGGTCCAGTCTCCTGCAATGAGCTGAAGGGACACCTTCTGCTAGACCAGGCTGCTCAGAGCCCCATCCAACCTGACCTTGAATGTTTCCAGGGATGGGGCACCACCTCTCAGTGCAGCCTGTTCCAGTGGTTCACTGCCTGCACAGTAAGAAACTTCTTCCTTGTATCTAAGCTAAATCAACTCTCTTTTAGTTTAAAACCATTAGCCCTTGTCCTGTTACAACATGCCTTGCTTAAGTCTGTCCCTGTTTTTCTTACAGGCCCCCCAGTGAGATCTCCCTGGAGCCTTCTCTAGCTTGAACAAACCCACTTTTCTCAACACTTTTGTTTTCTCTTGCTTCATCCCCCAGCCTGTGTTGCCATCAGGGGTTGTCCCAGTCCAGGTGGAGCACCTTGCACGTGGCCTTCTTGAGCAGCATGAGATTCCCATGGGCTCACTTCTCAAGCTTGTCCAGGTGCCTTTGGATGGCATCCTATCCTTCCACTTTGTCTATGAGCTTGGATCCTAGTGACATTTGAAAAACACTAGTGACATTGTGAAAACAAGCTACTTCTCTTTTAGGAAACTTGCAGTAAACAGATGGAAATTCATAGTATTAATGGGGTGTTTTGTGTGATTTTGTGGAAATCGTCTGAAAAATATCTACCTGCAAGTAGCTTCTTTGAACGTAGTATTTTTATTTCAGGTGTCTGCCTAAAACCTTTTTAAAGCATGCAGTGAGAATCCTATGAGAATTTTCATGTTCCTTCAGGAAAAGCATACTTAAATGATGAGGATTTTCTGTTGGATTTTTGCTTGCATCTATTAAAAAGCTACAACATTAATTTTTTTGCTGCATTCTAGCTATCATGCACTCTAATTTGTGGAAAACAAGTAAATGAAAAGCCATGTGAAAGTCATGTGTTCACTGTTAATATCTTGTGTTTAAGAGCCATTAGGAAAATTCTTTTAAAAAATGTTTATTTAATGGGGTTTTGTTTAATGTAACATTTTCCAGAGCTACTGAACTCTGCCTCTGCTTAGGACAAGGATTAAAGTTGCTTCTGAGCAACTGTCCATTGCCCTTTAATACAGGACCCATTTAGATTTTATACTACTGAAGAGTAATCAGAACTGAGTGAAAGAAATGGAGGCATTAGACTACAAAAGATTGAAACCTGGCAGCAGAATTTTCATCTGATCATATGTGGGCAGTTTCCAGACCCTTTGCAATATCCCAGCATTGCAATATGAGTACTGTATGTTGAAAAAAACTGCTGAGAAGCTTTTAAAGGCCATCATCATCTTCTCTGATTGACACAGGACTTGGGGCAAAAGAGATCCATGGCCATTAACTGAAAGTTAGAATAAAAGAGATAGGTAAGGGCGGTATTGATTTTTAGAATTTCCTCAATATTGATTTCTTCTGTTGAAAATGCAGTGTTCCACAAATATGTTTTTGCATCTTTGGTGTATGTGCTTAAAGTTTCTTATATTTTATCTGTTTACTGTATTCCAGTGCAAAAAGCATTTGCCTTTATTCTCAGGGCAACCTCCTTTTCAAGGTGTTTCTTTGTATGCAATATCTGATGCAGACATAGTAAATTGACCCAACTTTAAGTGGTGTGAGAAAGCAGACTGGTGAAATGTTTGTATTGAACTTCTCAATCTTTAAATGTTGAGAACAGCAATAGGACAAGAGTTAGAGTTCAATTGGTATAATTGTGAGCCAGGCTTTTCAGCCTGACTCTGCTGGGTGGACATGATTTAAACCCAGCTTGTTTCTGCTACGTGTGATCTCTCAGGGGATTGTTCTATATGCTTTGGATGTCAGTTTCTTTTGCAGTTCTTGAGGGTTTTAGGAAGAAGATGGGGGACCAGCTTTTGCTTCTAATTGAGATGGCAGCAGTGACAAGCCCAGGGCCTCTGTGCAGCAGCCAGGAGGTGTTAGCACCTGTCATCACCGCTGTGGTGCTGAGCAGGGAAAGATCCAATGACTCTGCCAAGGAAAGCTTCTGTTTTTACCATAACTGAGCCTACTGAGATGCTTGTAAGCAGTGGCAGCTGCTGAGAACTAAAATCATAGTGGTGGCAGCCAGGGTAAAAGGAGCAGGTAAAAGTAACTCGCTGGGGCCGTGCAGAGGTTGGTGTCAGATGCTCCACGGCATGATGTGAGTTGGGATAAACTCCTGGCTTGTAGCATGAGCCTAGGAATTTGTTAACATGTCTCCTCATTTCCTGTATAAATAAATCCTCGATGATTTATTTTTGTAGTTTTATCAAAGCTGTTTCAAGAAATACTGATTTATCAGTGGTGACTGAGCCAGTACCTTAACCTTGCCTTGTGGAATGATAAAACTAGAAAAAAAGAATAAAATATATTAATACAGTAGTGGAGATGACTGTAACAATACCTCCAAAGAAAACAGACAGTTTTATTTTTTTTAAATTGTTTTTCATTTGAAAGGCTTTTTATATTATATTGTAGTTAAATGAATGTGAAAGGTGTGTTCAATTTCTCTCCCTGGTTTCCCTATTAATGTTGAAGGGCAGGAAGAAATTATACTCATTTGTATTCCTGGACATAATATAAATGAAGAATGAATATTTTATTGCTAATGGCTTTATAAAATGCTATTCAGATATCTCAGCAAATTTAGTATACAATTCTATTGCAAAACATAAAAATGAAAAAAAAAAGCTCAGCTGAGGGCTCTAAAAAAAAAAAAACCCAAAACAATAGTGCAATGCCTAAGTACTAGTACCACAGCTTTTTACTCCTCTATTCCTTTTCAAATGGTATCAGTTCCTTAAACAGTGTAGCTTGGCCTTCCCAGAGCTTGAGGCTGAGGAGTTATGTCAAAATTAAAGCTGTCTGTAGCAAAACCCCACAACTTTTTCACACATTCATTATTTGACCAGCTTCACTGTGTATGTATCTTTTCAGTAGCACACTAATTGCATATCAGCTGTGTCAGTCAATTTTGTGTGTATTTTTGTATCTAAATGTATATATCTACATTGCATGTACTTTAGATATATTAGATGTATTTTAATATAATTATTTTCTGTACAGACTGAAAGGGACCGATGTTGGCCAAAGGAAGGGAGAAAGGTAGAGAAGGTGAATTTCAGGTTCAGATGGATGGCACAACAGGGCTAGTGTTGGTGATGGAATGGGTGCAGCAGTGGGGGAAATGGGAATAGGGGATGCTGTACAAGTAAACTAAGAGGTAAGAAAGAGCACATGGTGTTGGGGGTGCTGCTGGATGAGAGGCTGGACATGAGCTGGCAGTGGACAGAAAGCCAAACGTGTCCTGGGCTGCATCCAGAGCAGCGTGGGCAGCAGGTGAGTGAGGGGATCCTGCCCCTCTGCTCTGCTCAGGTGAGACCCCACCTGCCGGGCTGCATCAGCTCTGGGGTCCCAGCCCAGGAAGATCTTGTTTAGCACTGGGAAACAGAAAGGAGAACAAGTGGAGCTGGAAAGACTGTGGACAGCTTACTGCAGTTGGGGTAGTTTCTGCTGAACCTTCTGACAGGGTGGGAGTTGAAGTTCCTCTTGTGCCTTACCCTTAATCCTTCCCTTGAGAATGAAAGCGGATGTGTGAAGGTAAAAACTCACCATACCACGTTTTTACAAAATCAAGGGGCTTTTGTTCTGCCTTGACCACTTTCACTGTGGAATCTGCATCTTAAACTAAAAAGTAGGCTTAGCATTCTAGAAACTCTGTGGTAATCGGAATTTCTACATTTCAGAAGATGAAATATGCCTTATATATACATGCCACATAGATTCAACTTCAAAAAGTCATTAAAAAGCATTACTGTTAAAAACACTGTGAAGCAAATAACATAGCAAACCTCAAAAAAAGCTAATTTTTTAGCTTTTACTTCTGTCAACATTATACAGAAGTGCTGCAGCCAGGAAAAACGTATTTCAAATTTTCAAATGTTGCTTGTTTCTTTTCATGTAGTGTGAAAAAAACCATCCAGCCTGTCTTCGCTGATTTAGTAGCAGATACATACAGATGTTTAAGATGTTTCCTTTAAGCTGTTATTGGGTAATTCAAGACAGTTTTGAGAAGCTACTCTATCTAAATAAGTTAAAATGCCCTGTTAGGAGTGGTTCCATACTGAAATTGTAAAAACCCTTCTGAGTACTGATGAAGTGAGAATAATTGCAATCACAACATTTAGGAAGTGCAAAATAGCTTGTTAAAACTTCAGTGAAATGCAAAGCAATTGAAGGCATCTGAATCTTTTTTGGGAATCACAGAAAAATAAAACATAGCCTCAGATTAAAACACAGTTGTGAAACTCTGGCAAAGTTGTCCATGGTGCTTACAAAGTAAAATAAATTGAGGAAACAACTAGACAATTTAGCAGAAAATTATTAATTAAAGTCAGGTTAGCTTCACTGTGTTCAGATTTAAAAAGTGTTTTGTCAGGGAAGCTGTAGTCAGTTAACTGACCAAAATATTGGAGGAGATACCACTTATATATCCCTGTGTACTTATGGGCAAAGAGATATACTGGACAGTAAAGGATATATAGTTTTGGGATATGAGTTTTGTGTATGTTGAACTGTGTGCCTTAAAGAAAGATACTCATTAATAGCAAGTACAAATAGATTTTTGTCTTGAAGAAGTCATGTCTTTTTTAAACTAAAAAAAGACATGACACTGGCTGTAAGGAGATCATAGACATCTTTTAGAGGTTCATGGAGAGCAGTGAATTGTGAGCATAGGAGCTGTTGCACCTAAATCCATGTCTGGCTTCAACAGTGGCTCTCTGTGAGTGCTTCAGAGGAACCTGGAGAACAACCTGCTTTGGGGAGCATTTTTTTCCTAACCCATCAGACAGTTGCTTTCCCCATATCCAGCAGTAAATAAATGTATATTCTGTTTATACTTGCCCTCTTTAATGTAATTGTAGGTGCATTTATTGTTTGTACTGATATCTGGTCCTTTTTAATTCTACCTTGTATCTTGGTCCCAGTATGTTATATTATGTAATGGTGCATAACATGCCTGTGTGTGTAAGGGAGGGAGAGGAGTCAATTCTCTGATTTGACCCTTCTCAGTATGATTAATTGATTGATTCTATTCCAAGTGTTTAATTTGGAAATGCAGGAAAACAATAGATCTCTCTGCAGGGAAGATGTAGAAGTTTGAGAGAGCCCAAAGGTTCTCTGCCACTTCTTTTGAGAAGATGCAGACCAGACATTTTCCTTCAGATTCAGATTATAACTATGCTTTGGAGTATCAGGTAGTTACTGAGAGTACTGTGATGCAGGCTTTGGAGAAAGAAAGTGTCTTTGTGACTAGAGTTTAAAAAAAAAAACAAAAAAAAACCCCGCACTGAACCTACTGTGAGAGACAACTGTCATATTTTCTACAAAGCTGAAAGCAGTTTGAGAAAAAAAATGTGTGCATTTGAACCTGAAAGATCTCCTGCAAGGAAAGAAAAGCAATTGAAATAGGCAGCCTGCAGATTAAAATCCCAGGAGAGCACTTGGTTCTCTCAATTGCCTGCTGAAAGAGCAGAAAAAGCTGATTTTATATGATATTATTAGGGAGGAATATACAATAACAAAATGTCAAGGCTGGATAGTATAGTCAATGAAGTATGAAAGAAACAATAGAAACTGAAGAGGGAGTAGAGTTTTGCTTAAGGAAATCAGTTCTACACTGTGTTGTCAACAAAGCATTTGCATCTGTGAAAGCAACCCCCTGGTTTTCATTAGGATAAAAATATGACTGGAGCTGCATTTAATATCATGTGTCATGGTAGCAGTCCCAGCTGAGAGAGTGACAGTCATTGATGATCCCACAGGTCTCTTCTCAAAGAGATGTTAACCCCAAAGTCATTGTCCAAATTAGTTTTGAAATTAGTTTCTGCTTGCAATAGAAGTGAAGGGGATTTTTAGAGATTAACTTGCAGTGAATTTGCTGTTGGGAAGGTAAAAATGGTTTTCTCCTACATATTAATGGACCCTTCATGTAACCTCTCCGTGGCAGGAAGTTCTCTGACAAAGAAACTTGTGTCTCTGTTTATTACATGGAGTTTTGTGGAGGTGAGCTTGGAGAAAAGATAGACTGGGAGGATGGGCAAGATAAAATCCAGGTGGAAATAAAGAGCAGAAAGAAAGGTATATTTGCTGTTGAATAAACACATTAGTTACATAATAACATATGTCACTGTCTGTTGTAAGAAATTTCTGTGTTTATAAAAATAGATTTTTTTTCCCCACTCTGTATGCACTCAGTTGTAAAACAGCAACTTTCCATTCTGAATAGTTTATTTTTCTACTTTGTTTACAAATTTCAAAGTGTTTATTAAGGTGTTGTCCTTGTCCTAGCTACCACCTTAATTTTTATGTTAAGGAATTTCATATTGCCATTTTAGAAACTGAAAAACAGATAATAATAGTTATTTGTGCTTTGGTGTTTTTACACTTTTGCAATTATTATAAGAAGAGAGGTAAGTTGGTAAATTTAAGTATTTGCCTAAACTAAGTTTATATTAGATATAAAACAGTGTGAAAATATATTCTGAGTCTAAACTGTTTTAAACACGGTAGCCCAAACTGTGTATGCTTTATGTTACTTGCTGGTTGTGGGCTTTATAATTGATTTAGTCTAATGAAGAAGGTTGAAAGAGCATCTTTTCAGCTATTTTTTTCAAGTGGAGATAAATAACAGTCAACAAAATATTCTTCATACTAATGCCTCCTTGGTGGAAGAAAAATATTGTGTGAAGTATTAGATTTACAAGACTTCCTGAAAACTCAGACTCTTCTAAAATAAACAGTACGGGACATACAAATATTGCGAAGTGACAGATCAGTATCTTTTATGAGGTGAAATTTCCCAGCTTCCCCAGGTGATGGGCTTTGCTTAGATTGTGAGAGGAATCAGGACTAATCTGTATGCCTGTATGCTAATTGCTGATTGAGAATCAGTAGGTAATTGAACCACTGAAAATTTAGCTGTCTGTACCTCATGTAGCATAAAAAGAGGCAGCAAGACACAGCAGCAGCTGTAATTTATGCTTCACCCCTGCAACGGGAGCTACAATAACTCAGGTCAGATGCAAGACCCATGCAGCCTTTCTAGCTACGGGAGCAGCAAGCCCCAGGCAAACCCTGGAAAATAACACTTTAATGTCTCAGCTGTTAATTGCATGCATTAGTAATTAGTAAGAATATTTGACGGTATCTTCTGAGGAAAGAGACATGACATGGATTTATAAATAGCCACCTGAATTGTATTCATGGATATTACAAAACACATTTTAAGGAGGCTCTCACTCTGTTCTTAATGAGAGAGATGGGAGATACTGGGGGATGTTACTCAACCTGATAGAGGGTGGGAGGTGAAGGCTTTTATTGTGTGTCTACTATTTTTTTTAGGCTAAACTAATTTTCTTTTTTCTGGCCTCAGTTCTTCGTAGACAATTTATTTGCGGGAAGTGTATGTACGAACAAAAGCTCTTAATGACGTTAAATAATACAGAAACTACAGAAATCAGAGCACTCCAAAAGTGTGTAGGAGAGCATTGCACACCCTGGATGAATAACTGAATGATTCTTTCTTTGTTTTTAACTTTCCTTCATAGCTTTGAGCAAATCACTTTCCCTTCTTTTTCACTTCCATGGATAAAATAGGATAATGATATTTAAGTACAATATTTCATAAAGATGCTGTGCAGACCCATTAATAAATCCATTTGCAGGTCTTTGATTACCCTCAGTATATCAAAATGTCACTACTGAGCTTGCTGACTGCACTTATTTAATTTCCTAGTTCTACTCAACTTCTAGATTATAAAATGATATTTTCTGACATAACTTATGATACAACTAAAACTATCACTCTGAAAGTCACTTCAGTACTCATCCACTACCCCTTAGAAAAAGCTATAAAGTACACAGATTGTCTTTTCTTCAGTTATTATAAAGATTTATTGCATCTCTAGCTCTAATATCCACTGAAGGTTTTCTCTGTCAGTATTAACTCCTTAGATCAATAAATTGCGATACTGATCTCCTGAGAGGTCCTGTCTGCCAGCTACCATTGTAGTGTTTAGCCCAGTTGGAAAGCAGTTGTAGCAAATTAAATTGGTTTCTGTCGGTGGACAGTCCTTATTTTATGGGACAATTAACAAAGTTTGACAGATAGGCCACTTCCTAAAGAACATCAGATTAAAGGCAAGGGTTTGTAGCAAGAAACATCTGAATTTATGAGGTAAATCTGCTTTCATTTATAGAAGAAGACTGGAAGATGACTATTGAAAAGAAAGAGACCTTTTCAAAGGACTGTGTTTCTTACACTGCACATACCTTATCTTCCGTGTTGCTGGAGAACCACTGACTGATTCTCTAATCTGCTGTTAGACAGTTTACATTGTTATGTAGGTTTGTGAAATATTCTGCTTTGAGGAATGCCGGGACTAGTGGAATAAAACAAAACCAAACCTCTACCTACTCTAAAACAGCTCCAGAAACAACTGCTTTCACTTCAATCTAGCTCAAATTATGAGAATGTGTCCTCAAACAGGGTGATCCTGACCTTGGATCTCCAAAATCGATGTAGAAATGGGAAGTTTGTTCTCTTAGACTTGTTTACTTCCTTTGCTTCATTATCAGGAAACTTCCTGATCAGTTTTAAGATTGTTCTCCAAGGATAAATTATTAGCATGGCTTATCAGTGACCCCAAGGTACTTGTTCAACTGCACAGTAAGGATGATGTGTATTTAGATTGATTCTAGAAATCAGAATAAAACTTTTTGAACCTTTATCTTTGCAATCATGGAAGAATTATTGACAAAATTCTAATAATGTCAGTTTTCTGGATATTAGCAGCCTGTTCCAAACAAACAAACAAAAAAAAATGGCCTAAAAGCACTGAGAGAAGTGCTCGCAGAGTTTTTTTTGGAGTGGACAAGATAGTATTTTTCTGAACTGTTGTTCTGAGAAATTGAATTGCTTAGTATTCAAATATTTTGAAAATGTTTAGGTGATTAAAGCTGTGCAAATTTTCTGCCCTCTGGTAAACTGAGAGGTTTCCAGTGACACATGAATAAGACTCAGTCAACAAAACCCAGCTGTGCATTTTGTGCATAAAAAATACATATTAAAATGATAGTTGCACAGCAAAGTACTGCAAAATAAGATGTCCTAATTTTGCCTAATATTTTGAATTAAGATACAAATTATGTTTATTTAGTGTTTGTGATGACTTACAAGATATAATTATAGCCTAATGGTATAGCATCTTCTGGTTAATTTATAGCTAAAACCTATCAAGTTGATGCTGGACTTGGAGTAAATGGCTGCTTTTACAAGAACACAATTGGTTTAGACAACATCAAATAAAAGGTCCCCATTGAGTAAATTCCTCACAGTGATTTTTTTTTTTTTAATATGTATGGGGAGCTTTAGACTGCAAAGTGTGGTTATGATGAACACACCACAGAGAGCAAATTTAAGTGGGGAGTGTGGTGGTGTTTGAAATTCTTAGTATATCGCTTCAGGAGGGCAAGCTATCAACATCTTTCATAGCAGTGATTAGCTTGTAAGGGTTTGGGTTTTTTAATAGCTCCAGAAACAAGCCTTTTGGTGCTGTCTCACTCAATTCTCCACTGTAATAAACTGTGTTAGTGCCACTGGGTTTAATTAATTTACACAGGCAGAGATACTGCTCTGCTTTGTTCAGAGAGGAAAATTACTGAAGGTGTTGGAGGGGCCACTGAGAGTATGTACATGTGGACAGCTCTAGGCAGACACAGGCTCTTCTGCCAGAGCTCCTGTCTGGCCAGACTCAAATTATTTTCATTCCAGAAGTCACATAGTTGTGATGCCCCTCCTAATCCAACCCCCCTCTCCCTCTGGACAGCCCTTTTGGTTCAGGCATGGTGCCACATCCCTGTGACATCAGACCTGGGCTGGCTCCTGTCCAGTCACTGTGGAAGAGCAGATGTTTTTCTGAGGCCATCCCGTGGATGTGCCCCGAGATGTTTTGTGGCAGCAGCAAGTGTCATCCTCAGGGCTGTTAAACCGTCCTTAGATTCCAGCTATCCCTGAACAACGTGCAGCTCGTGCTTTGCAGATTTTCATAGTGATGCGTTTTCAGTGCTTTAAGATGGGTTTGCCTTCCTTGCATACTTCTATTTACAGATTAGAGCATTTGATTTGGTTTGAAAATCAGTTGCTTCATTTTTTTTTTCTATTTTAACCTGGTTTTCTATTCTGTGTAAATTAAAAAGTGAATTGTCTTCTGCTGAGCTGCTGGCATTTGAGGGAAAACATTCCCACATAAATGCTCAGTTTTCTCTGCACTCTGTGTTGAATGTAGAACAGCTAAGTTTCATTTCATTTTGTAAATATTATTGGCCAGTTTTCTTGATGATCAGGTGCAGGAGTCCAAGTTAAAATTCGTAATGTTTCTGAATACAATGGATTCTACAAAGATAGTGGCTTTCTGACGTGCTGTAATCTCTCTTTATTCCTCAACATCATCTCTGTGTTCCATGGATTATAAATTACCTGTCTCTTTCTGAGGATATAATTACCATGGCCCTCTTCTTTCTCATTTACTTGCATCCCTATTATTTATCAAGTAACTGTTGTCTTTTCTTTCAGCTATGGTGTAACTGATAGGTATCTAATTCAACTCTCATTTTCTCAGTGGGTGTTAACTTTGAAGTTTCTGTGCCCTGATTTGGATTTGACACAGGGGTGTCAAAATTTTGCCTTTTTTCATCTCCTACTAGTTGGCTGAGTAAGATGGAATGTTTCTCCATAAATGTCTTCTGATGAACGAACTGTTAGAAATTGCTAAAATTACTGTTAGAAATCACTAGAAATTAGGAGTAGTGTCCTTCACTTGCAGAATTTAGGTTTATCAAAGGACTTAGAGTAGATTCATAGTGATGCAAAAACAGGTATCAGATTAGTCAAGTGCACAGGTAGAATTTATTAAATCATTCTGCATTGCAATGCTACATTATTAAAAGGAATGCAGTACTAGGCCATGCAAACTTGTTGATTTATATTTTATTCTTCATTTCTGTTTTATTGGTGGTTATGGTGGATTTTTTTTTTCATTTTATCACTTAGGGACTTTTTTTCCCAAGAAGTAGCATTATTCTAGTTTTCTCCAAAACAATTGTGATATTGTTTATATATGTTTTTAACTCCAGATTTTGTTCTTCTAATATTATTACCATTCTATATTGTCAAGAGTCACACACACTTGTTTTTATATTGGTCACATCTATAAAAACAATGACCATGCTAACCAACAGGTTACTGAAATAGGATCTGAAGAGAGTGGGGTCCTAGGTAAATCTTTCAATCATTTTGACTTGACAGATCCATTGAAGGATACTGAATTATTTTGATTAATAACTTTGGTCTTTACTGTTTCTTTTCTTGTCATAGTGCTTATTTGTAAGGTGTATTGACTCATGTGAATGAGATCTTTTTTTTAAACATTGAACCTAATATTTTCCTGCAATGTATTGCTTTCCTGTTAATTTTTGCTTCTAAATATACTATTGAGTCATCCCAAAAATAATATAAAATTTTATGTCAGTTTTTTTTGAGATTAAAGCGTTTTTCTATATGAACAGTATGTTTGTGTACTTGTGCCTGTGTTTCAGTCTTGGAATGGGGAGTTAATTAAAAATAAAATGCAAATACTTAACCATTAGTGAAATACTTGAACTAATTACAAGCAAATAAAGTACAGGTTGCAGTTGTCAGTCTAATTCTGTTGGATTTTCAATGCTGTTTTCAAGCTCTTTCATCCTTCCCTCCCCCAAAATGTAAAAAAGTTGTTCATAGAACTTGATTGGAAATGCAAACTCCTGTGTGCTTTTCTTTCAGAGTACAGACATGAGTCCAGCTAGTAGCACAACCTCCCTCCCTGTTAGCCCCCTTCCTGAGGAGCCATTATTTTTCAAGGTACAGTTGATTAATTTAATCATAAATATTGTCTATTAATCTTGGCTTATCGTGTTATCTTCTGTACTGTGAAGTGTTGTTATTACTTCTTCCTTTTCTTCAAATTACTGTGATGTCAGCAGATGTTCTGTGTATATACCATGCAATTTTCAAGAAATACCTATAATACAGTGTTGATTTAGAATATTTTTCCAGCAGACTACAGCTGTGAATTGTTAGTTGTAGGACTGTGTTTTTATCCATCATCCCATTTGGATATGTGCATTGCTGTATAAGTGTGTGTCGTCAACAGACTTCTCTTTATTTTGTGTTTTAAGTATATCTTTTAACAAAACAATGATTAGTTTCTCCAAGGATACAGGAGACATTAAAGGTCTGTCGAAGAACAGTTTTGGCATAAGTCCAGTGTAAGCCAGAGGCCTGGCATTTCAGTTAATAATAAATGTTGGGACAATGTCTGCAACTTCATGAGGTTTAACCTGCGAGAAGTGAGTTGCCATATGTCACTTTTTCAGCTGACACCATGGTATCCATCTCTGGGACACAGAATAGCCTTAGGCAGATTCTAACTCTTGGAAGAGGTCTCCTGAGGCCACCCAGGTACTCAGAGCAGTGCTGCATCATCTAGCAAAGAGGTCACCTCACCAGTTGTTCACTTAGATAAGGAAGGGGGAACTTGGGGTTTTCAGCACCATTGACTCAATTGGGTGTCATAATACAGACTAAGTTACACTCACAGGAATATCCCTTTTAAAATATTCCCTCTCCCAAGTAAGTTTCCACCTTCTCTGTGCATACAATCAGTTGACTGGGTTGAGTTTTAGTCACTTTGAGGTGTTGCTACGTTAAACCTGAGTAACTGGAATCAATGAAGTATTATGGTGTAAAGTTTGTGTCTCTCCTGCATGTTCTTCCAGCACAGAAAGTAAGTCTTCTTCAGAACTGGCCAAGTCCAGAAAAGAAGCTCCTTTTTTTCCACCCATATTTTCCGTGTCTCAATAGTTGTACAACCAGCCAGCTGATTCTTGCTGTTAGGAGGGTTGAGGATTGTATTTGCTCAGTTGTTCCATCAGGGCAGGTACAGATGGGATATCAGTGGTCAGCTATTCACTTATTCTTGTTCCTCTTTTGGGATTTAATGCTTTTAAGACCTGTCTCTCAGTCAGATTTGGCTGAAATTGAGTAATGTTGTGCCAAGATACCAGGGTACATGTCTTTATTTCTTTGGAACACCACTTCAAATGCATATTGAAGTCTGCTCAACATTCCAAGTCAGATTCAGTAGTTGAGTCTCCCTGTGCCTGGAAAACCAGTAGGATATGCTAAGTACAAAGAAATGGGCTGCTCAGCTCAGATAAAGATATAAGAGGTAAGAAAATTTAACTTTTTAGTATTCATGCTGAGGGAATCAAACATTGCTCTGTTTGCATTGGAACACTGACAAGTACACTGTAGTGCCTTTATTTTTGAAGGAAATGGTGTTCCTATGACCCAAAATGGGTTGTAAATTACTTATTTGAAGTGGAATAATTTCTTTAATAAAACAATAAATATATTTTTCATGTTAAAAGTCTAGTAGAAATGGTAAAAGAAAATATAGGGTGGAGAGCATTACTTAAGCTTTCATTTTCAGTCAATTTTCAAACCAGGAAACATTTTCCTTTGCAATTCGAGTAAAATGGAGGTCAGAACAGGAAAAAGTTAAGTACATTTCACAGCATTTAGTAGAAATAAAAATAATATAAAATGTAACAGTTTATTTCACCTTGACACACTGCAAGGGAGAGCACTATTGTTCTAGTTGTAATGTGAATGACTGATTTTACAAGCCATAACCCTTTCTGAATACTGTCAGTCAATAATATTGGCTTTTGATGATAGGATGGTGCATTTCCCTTAGCAACATGATAATAACCTTTCCTACATCCTTGCTGTAGGGAAGAAGATTGAAAAAGAAATTCCATTCTATGGTTCTGAAAACACAGGTGTAACGAAGCAGGGCCCTATAAACTGCCTCTCTTTGGGACAGTTGAAGATCTCTGAGCTAATGAGCTTTTATATTAGACTGTGAAATGAAACCAGGCCTTCTCAATCATACTTGGTTTTATACCAAGAAAGAGAACAGTCCTTCCTTGGATTTTAACAATTTGCCTTCAAAAGGATGTCTGAATTTCTGCACAAGAATGCAAATCCTGTCACCGTACTTTTCTTGTACATCCAACTTCACCAAAGCAGATGCCTACCATTTTTAGTCCCACAGGATATGTGCTGCAAAAATATGGAGAACCTGAGCTTGTAGAAAACCATTTTAAGATTTTGAATTTAATCTAATGAAAGTTAGAGACCAGATTTCCCTGAAAGTGCTTATAAGCTGCATCTCAGCTCTGCTAACACCAACCTTAGCTACCATTCTCACAGTATATTGCACATGCTGTGACTTGTAGCATAACAATCAAAATCATATATAAGACCCTGCTTGGGAGTGTTTGGAGAAAGATATTTTCCAGTGCAGCAAGAGATACTCCACCTGAGTCCATCATATACCATTACTGTAACTGAGTCATTGTACTTTACTTGCATTAAGACAATGCCTTTAAAAGAGTATCACTGATACTGAACAAAAGGAGTAGAAAACAATTGGGTAAGAAATAAAGGTAGCCAACTCCAGAGCTGTTGCATCCTAAAAGCAACCTTGAGAAAATTGCCAGAAAACACACAGTTATTGCCAATCAGCAACCTTTCCTCCATAAGTGTTGTAAATAGTAGATTTAGTTTTCCTTGAGGAAAAAGCAACTTTGCACAGCAGCCAGTACAGCCAGTCTTCTGTGCAGCTTTGGGTTCCTTCTCCCTGTGGAGTTAGCAACACACAGATGTTCATAGCAGACTTCCTTAGCTGTGTTCTTCAAAATCTTCGCAAAAAATCCAGTTCAGCCATGTACACAGACACTTCTGCAAAACTTTTCTACAGCCATTTTTGATAAAGCCATCATAGGCATTTCTTTTTAGTGAGGGTTATTTTTATGTCAGATTCTAGCTTTCAATCCTCTGCTGTTTTCCATGGCTAAAAGTGTTTAGAAAAGAAGATATTTTCCTATATTGCAGAAAAAGTTCATTTCTCCTTACAGAAAAGAATGTCATCTTTGTTGCTGGTTTTGCACTTAAACTTTCATGTAGGTAGGTTCTTCTTTTGAACAGAAGTTTTTTCTTCTGTCCCTTTATATTATTTCTTGAAGAATTAGGTCTTTGTCTTGTGGGAAAAAGTTATGTCACAACTAAAATATTTCAGAACTACTCATTTGGAATATAACAGAGCAGAATAGTATTTGTCCTGCAACCTTAACTCAAGTGTTATTCTATGTTATAAGAGCATATTTGTAGCTGGCTCAAATGTGAGTGACTTTTAATTATGACTACCTATATCTGCTCTCATTATCTGGAATAAAAATAATCCTGCCTTTCATTTAGAATGTAAGTGAAGGGGTGGGTATTTCTAAAAGGTCAACTTACCTAGCAATGTCTCATCCATTTTTTTAGAACCTGTTCTTTTCTCCTACTCATTATGCTGTGCTTTATTGTAATAGTATTTTATTATTTTAAAATTATTTTAAAATATAGTGACAGTCTTTTAAGAAGAGATCTATGACAGCCATTTAGTACATCAAATATCTAATATTAGCTAATTATACATTATCTATTGTAATGAGCATCAGTCTCACTGGTTATTAGCCGCAGCCAAGTTGGAAATAATAACTGTAACAGTAATTTATTGTAGAGATGTTTAATTGTGTCTCAATTCTGATTAATCTAAACCATGCTTTACTAATTGGCATTAAATGAAAGAAAAAAATTATTCCATTATTTCCTTTCTCCTTTGAGGGAGCTGAGAATTTCCTTCAGTATTTATTATCCTACTGTGTTCTGACTTCTGTAATTAATACCCTTGATACAAATTCCTTGAGTAAGAAAACAGAAGTGCCAGGTCAAGTAGCAAAAGCTGACGGTCCTCAGTTAGTGTTACCACTGCTGTAGGTCTAGTAAAGTGTAATCTCTGCTAAATTATGTCTATACTTAGAGTTTTACAATTCATCCTGCAGCTTTATAGGCTCTGTAAATGTAAATCAGTGCAGTTCACGAATGGGCATGACTGGCAGCTCATGACATTTGTGCCTACAATTAACAAGAAATAAATTTTCCATTTGGTCTGTAATCACAGTTTTATTTTACTGCAGGTATTTGGAATAATCAAATATGAAAGGCACAGTAATGATTGCTCGTTAGCCCAGGGAACTCATCTTTGAGAGTGTGACTTTATATTTCTAGGTGTAGAGTGAGGTTTTTTCCTCAGCTAGAAATGATGATGACAAGCTGGGCCTATAGCTCCAAAAGTTTCCTATGCTAGTTGACACAGCCAGCTCTACCTTAAATGCACTATTTTTAATATTTTAGAATATTGCTGACACTTCCTTAAGTAAGAAGACTTGAATGTATCGCTTTGTTTTTAAAGCGGATTCTGAAATAATCACATCGTCATTCTGAGCCCGTGGCACATACAGCAGGTGATGCTCTTTAGTGGGCTGGTGGCCACGTTAGCTGTCGTCCCTCTCATTCCACCCTCCAGCTGAATTTCTGCTTCTGCTGAGAAGCATCTGAAGCCTCTGTGGTTTTGGCTTTTTGTTTTGGAGATGTTTTTGATACTTCTAGTGAAGTGAGTAGAGTTGTAGAAGTATGACTCACACCACCCCACCTCTGCTGTTCTGCTGCCTCCATCTCCAGCCTATTTTAAACCAGTCTGTCACCATTCTTCGGTGGTTTGATGGATTCCTCCCACTCTTAATTGTTATTTCCCATGTCAGTATTTCCTTTCTTTATGATCCTGTGCTGGTATAGCACAGACTTTTAAAAGTCATACCATCACAGCAACTTTCTGCCTTTGCTGCAAGCCTTTTATTTTTGTCATTTCTCAAAAAGATTTATACATCTGATTTGTTTCAGTCTTTATCATCATAGGATATGAGATCTTGAAAAGCACTGAATTTGTTCTAAAGGGAGGAGTATGAAATAGGTATTACGAGCTCTGTTACAAGAAGCTTCTGTGCATTTATTCAACGTCCTTTCTTTCCTCTCAGTAACTCCATACACATTTTTCCTAAGAAAAAGATCTCTGCCAGGAAGTTTGTCTGAATAGTACCACATCACCTGTTATACAAGTAAATAAAAAATTATTTTTATTGTGGGGAGTGTAGGTACAACATTGGTTATTTCCCAGTGTCACTGATATATTTACTAAATACTTAGATATTTACTAACGTTTACTAATGACTAAAAGAATCAGCAGTGAGACTGGGAAGTACATGTGTTTTGTCTGATTTCTTTCTGCTTCTATGCCTTGATCATAATTTCCTTTCCAAATTTTATGTACATGCATTTTTTAGTGTATTCTCCTTTATTTTCACCGTAGGTTGACCACTAGTTCAATATTTCTGAATTACAGTCTCTATCTTAGGCAAAACTGATGCTTTTAATGCTATAAATTCAGTTCTTTACTCAGTGAACCACTATAAGAAAATTTTTAATGCATGTCTTATTAAAATCTTCAAAAGCAACCAGAAACACAAATGATACTTCAACAAAGGCATGCAGAAGGATCATCATTACTTTTTTTCAGTTAATAGGATTTCCAGTATAACTTCAAATTTTATATAATCAGCACTGCAAAAGTAAATATTGGGTTCATTCAGGTTCCTTCCCTCAGGCAGACACATGCTCACACAATGAATTCTGGTGCGTACCTACAAAGAAAGCTTTTCCTGCTGAGTACTCTATATCAAAGATTTAAAAGTCATAAAATTTGTAACATTATAGGTTACTGACAAGATTTTATCACTAAGACTATGGAAAAAGACTTTCTTGAAACTCCATGGGAGGATTCTGATACACCCAGTAAGAGCACTTAAAGTGCTAATCTAATCATCTCAATACAGACTGTAAATCCTCCTAATTTCCCTTGTCTTGGGATTGATAGGCATAAGTAAATCTGGGGAAGTGCATTGGTGTGTTGAGGAATCCATTCAGCACAGGTGATTTTGGGGGCAGGAATCCGAGCCCCAGGCAAGAGACAGAACCAAGGTCCCAGGTACCCGTGGCCCAGCCAGGGGACTGGGCACTCTGGGACTGACAACTCCAGACTTCCCTGCCCTTAGACTGGGTGTCAAAGCCCAGGATTTTTTTGTTTGAGGTTGCTCCTCGGAGGCACTGGCTTGAGGTGTTATTTCTTATTTTGTTATTGCACCATGGTTAAATGATTTTAAGGATCTGGAAGTCTGAGACTCCTCTGGGATACCTGGTGTGACTCCGTAAGTCTGGAGAATGTAGCTGCAAAAAGTTCTAGGTCCCAGCTCAGGTGGTGCCAGAGGGGGTCCTGGATGGTCAGACAGGGACATTTCCTTATCAGGCATTTTTAAAATATGATGAAGGTTTTTGTTCTTGTTTTTGGTTTTTTGGTTTTGTTTGGGTTTTTTATTTAGATTTTTTTTTTGGTGGTTTGTTTTTTGTTTTTTGTTTTTTTTTTTTAGTAAGCAAAATCATTATAAAGAGATTGGAGCAAAATTTCATCTAAATCAATGGCCAGTGGCACAGTGCCCACTGACTATAGTGGCCGGTGCCATCAGGCCATGGATGTCATGGATGATGTCAGAGGCATCCGTTACATTAGAAGTGAAAATGTTCATCTGTGTTGACCATTTTAAACCCATCAATTATTTTAAAGGTGAAAATGTAAATCCATTTTGACCATTCCAACCCAAAAGTACTTTCTGCAGTTGTTGTAAATGAGATAAAATTCAAGTGCTTCCATAAATTATTTTCAGTATAGTGGAAATGTAGAACTGTTTGCAATGCAGGAGTTAGTTTAATTTATTCTAGGAAGAAAACATTCATTGCTCTAATACATACTGGAAAGTAAGCAATTATTATTAAACAAACTGTGGACTTGAAAATATGTTTTCTACATCTCAGATGTGTATTCTCACTGTAGCAGGTCCTTTCACTCCCTTTCCGGCCAAGGACTGCTGTTTTTTCACCAGGGAGCCTGTGGAAATGATACACGTGGAAACTTGACGTGTTTTTAACAAAAAATTTTGACTTAGTCAAATTGATGATTTTAAATGGAAAACATCTGATCCTTGACTCTTCTATTAGAATATGTATTAACAACTTTCCCAGTACTGAGTAATGTTAATGACCCAGACACGTGTTTTCAAACATAATCCATTACAGTGGGAAATTGAGGGTTGGCATTTTGAAATCCTTATCAAATTAAATGTCTTAAAGGTGTGACACTAAAAATAACTGATTTGGATAATGTTCACCAGGAGTTTAAAGAGGCAGAAATTTCTCTGAGCAATTTTGGCAGCCATTAACTGAAATGAAAGGCAAGATCTAATTGCTGGCATAAAGACACCTCTTGTCACTTCTGAAAGCTATATCCTGCCTTTCCTCTGGCTATCTTTCTAGCAGAGTCAAGTACTGAGAGGTGATGAAAGCTGTGGTGCTGTAGTTTGATTTTTGTCATTTTCCTAGTTTCTTTTCCATTTAAGTTTTTCACTTGATCATGCTCTGTCTCTTGGTAAGTTATAAACTCCTTTGTGAGCCATTTGTTTGTAGTGAGCTGTTTAATTTTACTGAGGAATGTGCCTTGTCTTGGAGGCTTTGATTGCCTGATGCAATGGTGACTTAGGTTGTTAGGCAGGGACTTCTCAAGTGCTGTTCCTGTTGCCACCAACCTTTCTGTTGTTGTATAACATTAAGGCTAATGCTGTGTGAAAAAAAAAAATTCCCCCCTGTGTTTAAAGATCATAACATCATTATGGTAGAACTAGGATAAATTTCTTGTTTTTGAAAGCTGTAATACACTCTATTTTAAGCCATAGCATGTGCATTCTGTTTGTCTGCCCTTCTCCTTGATCCTGGTATAGTTCAATACTTGGATTATTGGTAATGAGAAATATTTGTGTGCTTAAGGTGACTTTTTAGTGCCTTATGTTTTTTTAAGAGCCATAAAGTTTCTTCTACTTTTTTGACACTTTATTTTAAACAAAGCTAAACAGGTTTTTTTAAACAACGTTAAAGTGTATCTTTGTTGATTGAAATGTTCTTAAATATGGGTGTATGAAATAGCTCTTAATAGTAGTCCAGAAAGGTTATGTCCCTTTATTTGTATAGAATAAGAAATATATTTATTCAGGCTTCTTCATTTATCAGAGATTTTAGTGAGAGTCCTGAAAGGCATTGGGATTGGAGATAATGGAAAGTGTCAGTTTTAATTATTTTTGAAATGTTGGAAGCCCAGTCTTAAGGCTGTGGGGTTTGTTACATTGCTGTCATGGGGAGCACCTATAAGAAAAGGCCGTTCTTAGAGTATCTCACAGATAACTTTGACAATTTAAGAAAAACTTCTAAGTTTTGGACAATTTAAATTTCTAAACCATTTCTTAATAAATGGTTGAGGACATGATTCACTTAAAAAATTCTGGTAAAAAAAGTGGGCTAAAGGAAAAAGAGCACAACCTTTGTGGTTGAAGGAGTTGATAATGGGAGGGGGGGAAAGCCCATAAACAGACTTAAACACTTCATTTTTTCTTGGTGAATAATAAACTAAATATTCAGCAGATTTTTTTTTAATTTTCATATTTTCAAACAGTGCTGAATGCTATAGATGAGAAGGAATAGCCAATTTTAAATTGGGATAATATTTGCTAAGCATTTTAAACTTGTGCATCTATGTGATACACTGTTACGGGTAACCTTGTGATAATTGTATCGTTAGAGTTCTGAAATATTAAATTAAGATTAAGGAGGACACAGTGGAAAAAAGTTTTCTTTAGGTGCATATCTGATTACTGTTTGTTGTAATCATTACATTTCTGGATGTTGTCAGTAACCAAGAAAGAAATGAACAAGCATGACAGATTGTTGTTTATTTTGGGCTTTTCTGCACAGTTTCATATTTAAGTGAAAGGGAGAAACACCTCATCCTCCACATGACTGTACAGAATAATATTTATTTCTGGTTCTTCTGATAAATTGCCAGTTTATTTCAAAAAGTCAGTAAAAAGAGGTAAAGTTGGCAGGGGGAATGTTTATCTACAGATGAACCAAGAGAGAATTTAGGAATGAAGTTGAAATAGTTTTTACAAACAACATGAGACAAAGATGTTTCCTGAAGTTTTTTGTTTACTCTTCACTAAAATACCTAAAGCCATACCATTTTCACAGACTGGTATGTCTGCATCGAATTTAAAATGGTTATGAAACACAGAAAACTGGAAATCTGCAGGGTATAATTATGTATCATAGGAAAACAGCTGCAATGGAAACCAAGAAAAAAAACAAATAAGAAAACTGGTGACAGTAAAGTTTAAAATAGTTAGTTTGGCATGCCAGTGTTACAGAATGTAGGAGATTCACACATACAAATTACCAATTTTTTAGTACTATGAAATAAATAGTTTAAAGATATTAAATATTGGTTTCATTCTGGTATTGTGGATTTAAAGTAGGATGAAGTTGGGATACTGTGTGAGAGGGGAACTTGGACTCTAAATTGATTTATTAATATTTCTCAGGGATTGTTTGGGTTCCTCTAGGTCAGTTTTCTGTGATCAAAACTTCAGTCTCTTTGGATAGAAATGTTCCTGCAGCTGCAAGCTTAATAGGCTGGCATCTTTGTGCAGGCAGTTCTGGGTTTGCTGCTTTGTCCATAGTGACCTCTGCTTGCTGAGCAGCACTGGAAGAAGGGATTTTGTCAAACCTGACCATATAAATGAGAGTTGTCATATCAATACACAATTAAATTTGGACAAGAAACAGTTTTCCTGTTCCATGGAAATTCCAAATATTTCAAGACATTCTTGTGCCTGGTATGAAACAAGCAGGTCCTAATCTGAGTCATTTGGTCACTTCAGCTCTAAGCAGCAAAGCCTTTAGCTGTGAAAGCGAGGTATTTGTCAGAATTAGAAATGGCCAGAATGGCACTTGTGGCTCCTTGTACCGTCATTATTTTGCTTTATGCTTTGCTGTATTCTTGGGGATGATCCTTCAATTGCCAGTTTGTGTATTTAATGTTTATTGCCATGTTTATAAACATTTTGAATGAATAATATATATAGGCTTTTGAGTTATGAATTCTTTAAGCTTTTTGCTTCAGTCTCCTCTTCTGAATATCTTTATCTTCTTTCCTTCTATGACCTCAGAATGGTTGATTCCAGTATTCTTCATTTCCATAATTATCGTTAGCAATGTGTGAGGATGAATGCAAATTTGTTAGCAAAATGATAATTTCTTATCATAACAAGAAAAAACCCACAGAAATAGCTGTCCATAAATTAAGTCAGCATTATATTGGGTTTAATCTATTTTATAAAGCATTGCGCACCTCTTAGAGGGAAAGAGGTCCTTAGAGTAAATGAAATTAATTGGGGAAAAATTAACAAATGTTATGAAGCTGTCATTTTTTTTATGTATCAGTACCACAGTCATATAAATGCTCCTCACATGTTAACTAGATGTCTTCGGCATGCAAATTTGATGGGACTGATCATCATAAATATTAATTAATTCTGAGCTGCAGAGGCTTTTGCAAACAGTAATCCTTGTAACACTCCTGTAGGGTGGAGAGGGGTTATCTTCCTTTCACGAAAGAGGCTTGAGGTATTTTTATTGGTGACCCTGCAGGCTCTCCTGGTCTTGGACTGGGGAACTGATGCTGCTTTTCCTAGCATCAATTTCCAGTTGTTAGTAATTCCTCACTGACCTGTGTCTTACTCAAAGAGCTCATATTCCCACTCAGAAGAAGAATTCTGCAACTCCTTTCTTCCACACTCGAAAGTGAATCCCAGTCTGCAAATAGATTTCCCCATTCACAGTCTGGTGTAGGGAAGGATAATTTCTCATTAAATAAAGAAGTGGCATCTGAGGAATATTTATTATGTTTTAAGATAGCTTTCAGTTCATTTTAGCATTAAGCAGAGAAGTCACTGATATTGAGTGATGCTTCAGTTCTCTATTATAATGAATTCTTTGTGCTTATAGGAACAGAAAGATAACATGGAAAATCATTTGTATAACAAACACACAAATGCACACCATGTTATTTGCTGGGACATGTGGAGTGTTAAACACTCCTTTGTATAGTTCCTTATTTTCTATCTATGGAGTCCTTCTCGTCTTGTAAGGAAGTGAGTTCCTTTTTTTTTCTGTGTTAGTCTCTTTTTCCCACTGGGTGTGTGTGCACCAAGGGCTTTAAGTGTGGAAACATAAAGGGTAGACTAAGAAAATTTCGTGGCTCTTCTGGCACAAGGAGATGAGGTGTAAGTGTCCATCATTATTCAATCCTTCCTCTCGTCTATTCATACGTTTATTTTGTGGTTTATGGAAGTCATAATTATCTGTACCTAAGAATGTCCTGCACACCTCTGTGAATCATTCAAAGCAACATTGCAAGCAGTCTTTGTGGATGCAGTTACTTTGAGAGATATTCCCAGAAGAGTCCAAAAAGGCAAAACTCAATCTGAGCAAGTGCTTCCCTCACCAGAGAAGAGTTTTGATTTAACTTGACCTATGACTGTGATTTAAAAGACATCAAATATTCTTCTGTGATGCATCTACATTTGACTGCCCAATTACAGCAGATTCATCCCTTCAGACTCTATTGGCAGTTTAAAAAAAACCAACTAAACATGAGGATATGAACTGGAGTGCAGCTGATCACTTTGTCAGTGCCTTTGTGCCTCTGACTGTGGATAGTTTGTCAGGAGAAAGGTAAGAAAGAGGTGACTGCTAGCAAAGGTGGCATTTAATGTCAGTGAGAGCCTAATGGCAGAGAAAGAAGTAGTCAAGAAACAGTCACTTGACTTAAAAGGTCAGAAGCAAATGAAGCACCTGCACCGTGTGTCTGGTGATTCTGTAGGTTCTTGTGGGCCAGAGGTTCGGGGCTTATTATTTCACGCAGCAAGCATGAAAGGGAGCCTGAGCCCTGCAGTTCCAGGCTTGCTGAGGTGTCCAGTTAAAAATGGGTGAATGGCTGGACAGATGGAGGGGTAATGTCAGATGGACCATGCTGCTTGTCTGCCCGTTAATAAAGGATTGACTCTGCCTCAGGTCCATTCCAAAGCATCCTGTGTGCACATAGAGGACTGACCTATAGTTCAGTCCAGGAACTGAAGTATTAATTGACATTACCATCCTAATCAATATGATTAATATTCTTCTGCATTTGTCTAGAGGCAGATTAATGTAGAAGAGATACTTGTAACCTGACTTTTCTGCATTCTAAAACTTCAAGTGCTGCCAGGGAAATTCAAAGGGTTCATCTGAAAAGATATTCCTGCAGGTATATAATATACTTAAGTTGTGCTGTACTACTTTTTGTACTTTTTGGCCATACCCGCTTTATCAGGTTCTGTTTATTTGGTTGGGTTTTTTTGTTTGGTTTGGGGTTTTTTTGTTTTTTTTTCGGTTTTTTTTCAGCTGAGATGTAGTTTTCATAAAATGAAGTTAGGCTTGAGAATGGCTAAAGAAACTTGGGAAGGTCTATTCCGTTAAATGAATCAAATAACGCCTTCATTTTTTGGTACGTGGCTGTCATGAGAGTGGAAGAAACCTACCTGTCACACTGTGGTTAATGCAGTATTGTACTGAGGAGCAAACCAGAGCATTTGGCTGCAAAACCAAAATCATTACAACAAAAATGTTTAAAGAACTGGCCAGTTGTTGGGTTCAATCGACAGAAGCCATCTTTCTGTGCCCTGCAAGAGTTCAGTTTATGAAGCAGCTCTTTCTGTCTGATTACATGGTGATGTGGGGTTTTTTTTGTTGTTGTTGTTTGTTTCCTTTCTTTAATAACAGCATATTCATAATTTTGTTTTCTTGAGTCAGTTTTGTCTCTGTGATATCAACTCCTACAGAACACCGCTAATGCACAAAATACCACATGATTAACACTGGAAAAATCTCTCCTTTATAAGTAATTTACCTAAGAGAGGGTTCAAATACAGTCTGTGATGTGACAGTTAATGTTAATCCTGTTTTTAAATAAAAATCATTCAGTGGTACATGATGAGAAACCCTGCTAATATGAATAGAGGATTCCTCTTGTGCCATTGCAAGAAGATGTGGAAAAGATGAGCGTCGTGGGAAATTTTAGTGTGTCAAACGGGCTTCTTGTAGATTGACTCTTACTCCTTCGCAGTCCTTTAGGCAGTTGAGTTTTTAAAAGTAAGGATTTGGAGGCGTGTTAGGATTTTTACAGTGAGTTGATTGTATTTCCTACTGTGATTAGGAAATACAGCAGCACAGCTTTGTCCCTAGTGGTGTTATTAGGAGCCTCTTGAAGATTAGGTTGATCACTCCTTGCTACACTGTTGATCAAAAAAACACTCTCTCAATGCTGGTGATAACCATTGACAGATGGTGATAACCATTTCTGATGTTAAATCCATAAATGAAAATTAGTGTTTACAGGTATCATGGTGATGTAAACTAATGCAATTCAAAGAAACACAGAAATTGCTGACACGTACAACTTTACTGTAAATTTATTTAAAAGCACTGTAAGTCTTATTGGTAAAATGACTACAAAATAGATTTTAAAAGATCCAAACTCCTAGTCATTTACCTAAGAATATAACAATGTTGCAGCCTTAGCAGAGTGATTTACTTATAAGGATAATATTGTTTGTATGACAGATGTCATCTGAGTCCATGTGACACTGGATTCATGGTATTTGAACAAGGTTTCACAATTTTGTAAAAGGCCTGTGCAGTCTTCCCACAGAGGTGAAATATGGCTGTTTTCTTTGTTTAATTTTAAAGTTGTGTGAAAAACGCTGTGAACACATAAATAGATGAAAGGATCATGGATCGATTATGATTTCAACAGAGAAGATTTGGTAGTACAGAGTAGAATTTGATAATCCAAAATGACCTCTTTTTAAAAAAAGAAAGTTCTTCAGAGAAGGGATGGAAAATACATATGTGTAGCAGATGACCTACAGAATGAATTGTATGCTTGTCAATCTTTATTAAATGTGTGAAATACTTAAGGGTATTTTAAAAATCACTGCAACAATGTATGTACAGTGCAGATAGGCTGCCACACTCTGTGCAGACATGAAGTTTTTGGGTGGCTTTCTCAAGGTCATAACCCCCCCCAGGAAGTGTGAACATCCCTGGTTCTTTTCTATAACAAGTTTATTACTATTTTTTCAATTTAAAGAAAAAAAGAAGTTTGAGGTTTTTCTAATTTAAAATAATGAAAAGGGAAGAGTACAGCATGTAGCTGTGACTTTAATAAAAAGCTTGTCAGTGACAGATCCAGACCTCATGATCTTCCACTTACCTGGTTACCTGGTGTTTCTCTGGCTTCATCTCTTTTCAAACTTGGTATAGTGATAGGCTTCCAGAAGAAGTAGTCACATTCCAGCCTTGCTTCTCTTTTGTCATCATATTTGTATGAGAGATCTCTGTTTTGGTTTTACTCTGCTTGCTTGTATACAAATGGGAATGAGCTGGGGCTGAGGAAAGGGCAGAGAGACCTGGTCTCTTGGCACAGAACCTGCTGATTCTGATTAATTATTCATTAAACTATAAGATCAAAACAAGTTACTTGCAGTAAGTTCTGTAATTAGTTTAAAAAAAAAACAAAACCAAAAAGCCAACCAAACCCAAAAACCATGACAATTTTTTTTCCTTGTGTGACAGGCTAGAGCAAAATCATGTTAATGTAACGGCTTTCATTAAATCTATGGGGTGACCATGGTCTGCTCTGATCAAGAACATGTAAACGTACAGCTTCAACTAGAATATGCTCCCACTGGAAATATAATAGAACTAATAGAAGTCAAAGGTGCCTGGAATGAGGGTGTAGTTTCTCGGATGTTGGTGGTATAGTACATAGAGAAGCTCCACAAAACTTATCCAAGACATGTTACAGGTAACAGGAATGGAATAGAAGAGAAAATTCCATTTTTTCATGACTGTGTGCTGGTTTTCGCTGGGGTAGAATTAATTTTCTTCCCAGTGGCTGGTATAAAGCTGTGTTTTGTATTTGTGCTGAAACACAGGGCTGATAATACAGAGATGTTTGTGTTGTTGCTGAGCAGGACTTAGAGCTAAAGCCTTTTCTGGTTTTGTGTACTGGCAGGGAATTAAGGAGTGTGTGGGAGGTGGGAGGACACAGAACCAGGCCAGGTGACCCAAACTGACCTGAGGGATATTCCAGACCATGGGACATCATGCTCAGTGTATAGAGTGGAGAGAGACAGGAGAACAGGGACAAATTTGGAGTGATGCTGTTTATCTTCTTAAATAACTGTTATCCGTGATGGGGCCCTGCTATCCTGGAGATAGCTGAACAATTGCATTGAAGCACTGAATGAATTTGTTGTTTTGCTTTGCTTGTGTGTGTGGCTTTTGCTTTCCCTATTAAACTGGTGGTTTTTTTCAACCCACAAATTTTGTAACTTTTACCCTTGTGATCCTCTCTTTGATCCTACTGGTGGGGGACTGAGTGAGTGACTCTGTGTGTTTGGTTGCTGGCTGGGGTAAACCCAGTAACATACGTTGCTCTTGTCACAGAGAAAATTCAATTCAATAATAGAATGTAAAAGGTACTGGAGTGTTACTGGACATGCTGAAGCCAGGCCAGCAGAACAATTCTCATGGCAAAGGGACAGCTGAGGAGTGACTGTGGTTGTCTTCAGTTATCCCTAGGAAACTCAAAAGTTTCCTCTACTTGAAAAGTTACATACTTCTGTTTTAATCCTAGCAGACCTTCTGAGCTGTGCGAGTTAAAGACCAATCAGACTTCATGGAATTTTAAGAAAGTTTAATACAAAGTGTATTTAATACAAGGTTTACTAGCAGGCTCCCTGGGAACTGATTTCAACCTGATGCTTATCCACCCACAGATGCAGATATACATTTCTTACAGACATACTTACTGTAAACATACTCATGCTGTCAGTTTCTAGGTTGCCTTTTTTTTTTAATTACAGCTGCTCTTGTTCAGAGCTGCATCTATGTAGCTCTCGACAGCAGACTACTAGAAAAAAAGGCATTGAAAGAAAATGGGAGGAAAAGTAAATCCAATGCCAGTCAAAGGTTCTTATCAAGAGCCCCAGGAGAAGAAAGGGTTGAATCTACCTGTGCTCATCCAAAAGGAATGCTGGATTTTTCTTTCTCTTTCTGGGGGTGCAAAAGGCAGAAGATTCAAGGGGTGGGAATTTCCATTTGTGAGTTACAAAAATGTGTTTAAATGGCAACTAGTGCAAGTTTTGTGTTGTATTAGAAGTTTATTTATAGAGAATATAGAATTTATGGGTCTTGGGTTTAAGCTACAAAATTGAAAATCAGAGGATATGGAACTCTGGCCCAGAAACAGCATATCTTCCTGGGGGAAGTCATGTAGGTGATGTAAATTCTATCTGCAGAACTGCTAGAGTACATTTATTCTTTTTCGTGGTGTAGTCAGACTAGTTTTATTATTCCTTTTAAGTGCTCAGAAGGCAGTCATTGTACATGTGCAAAATACTGGTTCTTGCGAGTGTTCTAGATGCCAAAATATGTAAGAATAAGCCAGTGAACACAGTCCTGGAGGCTGCATTCTGAAAACCTGGGAGAGCTAATCAGTAATAAGAATATTAATTCACGTAAATAGGTCCACACTGGCATCTGACTGTTTGACTTTTATGAATGCTATGATTTAATTACTGTTTTTTGGCATGTCTGAGTATTTTTTGTCGAACTGGTAAGATTAGATCTGGTATTCATGAAAGGAATGGACAATATCTTGCCTATTATAACTATCTCCTATGTCTTAATTAGATTTTTCTATTATGAACATAACAGAGTTTCAAAAACGTTGACAACTTAGATTACAGGAAACATGTTAGAATAACCTTACTGTAGTGTTTTTTGGAGATTAAAAAAAAATATGTTTTTTAAGAAACAGTTTCAATGAAAATCAAGTTCCTCTCTAAGTCACATTGTCCCTAAAAAATAAATTTGGATCAAGAGAGCTGTCATAAAAAAATAAGATTGAATATATTTTGCAAGTGGCTGCTGGTCTTAAAAGTTTGTTTATTAAGTTCTTAGCAGTCATCTATTTCATTATGTACATAATGTCATAAAGCTTAGGATAAGAATCTTTATCACTGAATTCCAAACAATATTTCATTACTGATTATTCTGTCTTTTAAAATCTTTCTTCTTCCCTCATATCACAAGAGGAACCAAACACTTCTTTCATGTTTAACAGATAATGCAATTGAAATTTAGTAACTAAAATTCCATTAAAAAATAACTGGCTTTATCCCTACATTTTCTGCCACACAGGTGGATGAGAGATTAGGAACAGGTCGAGGAGTAAAAATGTCACGTAATTTTAAGTATGACATTATTGTTTCATCTTTCCAACTGTTTAATTTAAAACAAAATCTACTCAAAGCCGTAAGATTTGCTCCTATTTGTTTTCATAGAAAATAAGCTCAGAGATGATTTTTCACTCATAAAGGAAAGGAAGATACAATTTCTGAATGAAAAATAAGAATACAGTTTCAGTAGACACTGCCTATGAAGACAGATTCGTGTTGAAATTCTGTTACAACCCTAATTTCTTACTCCTAAATCTATCCATCAATTTTTTGTAGCTATTAGAGTATGATAGCAATGTTTTAATTAGCTGAAATTAAATTTTAGCAAAGCAATTAACAGAATTGAGATAAAAGAAAACCTGAAATGCCATAATGGAAAGATTACAGGTATGATGATACACCTCATAAAGCATTAATGTTTTTTTGAGAACAGCAGAAGCATGAGTACTAAGAAAACCACATGGCAAAGAGTAGTAAAAGACACCTAAATTAGGGATGGCCACCAGTGGCTGGTGGGCCATACCCTGCCTTCAGGAAGAGAAGTCAAGGGCTTGATGCCTTCTCGACCTTGTTGACCAATCTGTATGAAAATGGCATGGCTTAGCAATTCCATAATGCCAACTTGTCCTGATGGAGTCACGGTAGCAAGGTTAGTTTTCTGATGCAATGGTTATACTCAAAAGTAGATGGCTTTGTGCTGCTAAATTCCTGTCTGCCCAGGCTCTGATTATTTGGGCTGGAAGAGGCTGGGACCTCTTGGGCTGGGTCAGAGTTGGGACCTCCTGCCAAAGACTGGATTTGGAGAAGGGAGCAAGTATGAGACTGCTGGATGGATTGGAGGACAGCATCCCTCACGATGATGGAGGCAGTTTTACTCTGGTCATTGCTGTGGAAAAGACCATGGCTAAGTAAGAGCATCATTCCAGGTGGGATCTGTGCTAGTTATGAGAGTTTACTCATGGGCAGAGGATTGAGCAGGGTTTCTGTGGCTTCACTGAGCTGCAGATACTTCCATTGGTGGGTCTTGTAGTTGCCACTACTTGCTCCATTATTTGGAGTATGCCACCTACTTGATATTTTGGGAAATGATAGGTTTTCGAAAATCCACCTAAACAGAAGTTGCCAACTCTGTTTGCAGCAATAAAGGTTAAAGGACAAAGATCATTTGAAGTGGGGGGTCTCAGCTTTTCCTGGATAAGTCAGCTGCATACTGCAGCTGTTTTCTCTGTTCTATATGGTGATGGAAAGAGGAGAAAAATTCTGTCTTTCCATTATAGTCACATCAGCCATCTTCTATTAAATCTTTCCAACAGACCGTGGCACCAAATAATCTCCTCTCAACTTTTTGTTCATATCCACTCAAATTACTTGGAATATTCTTTTTTTCTGTACTAAGAAGGTACAGATCTTACTTAAACTATCTTATATATTCAGAAAACCTAATGAATTCAGTGTTCCTTTCCAGGAGCTTTTCACAGTAAGCTTCTGCAGAAACCTTTTTCTCTTGCTCTTGTGAAAGCATTGTATTTGATTTGTGAAATTTTGCCTGTGCAAAAAAGAATGCATCAGCAATGTCTAAGAAAAAAAATAGTTCTGCTTGATCAAATAAAAATCACTAATTTTTTTTTTTTCTAAGGTGAAAATGTACTTTTCCATCATTGGAGTTTCCATGGGGGAGGGTAGGGCAGAGAGACAGAAGATTAATTGGATACTTAGAGTCAAGTGTGCAGTTCAGTGCTAAAATAAATCAGGACAATATAGCTGTGGCTGAGGTTTCAAGGTTGTCAGAAGTAAACAAAATAGGTTTTTTTCTCATTGTTTGGTTCTTCCTTCTCCCTCATCTGCCCCTAAGTGTCAGTAAAGCAAAAAAGCCTAAGCATAAATGGTGTGATTTTAGGAACGACATTGTTTCTTAAATGTAGTCCTTTCAGATGTACTTCTGTTGTTACTCACAACTGGCTGGTTTTAGCTGAAGTTTGCAGGAGTGCCTAGTGATGTAAGCTCCTTATGTTTTATGCTTAGCATAAGACCTGAAAAGGAATAGTATTTTGCACTCTAGTACCCAGTAGTTTCTTCAAGGCAAGTGTCTTTAGAGTAGCTGTTACCAAAATTTAAGATTGCTTAAGAGCCATTGGTAGAGAACATCTGTACAAAAAAAAGAAATGCTGCTCTTCAGAGCAGCTCGCGCCTAGCACACAAGAAAACTTAGTTCAGAAGTTTAATGTTTGGACATGACAAATAGAGCACCTATCTATGGTGTTTAAGAATAAACTGAAAGTAATTTATGGTTTAGGTAGCTTATGACTTTATCTTTGAGGGCTAGTCTGCAAACACATTCTCAAAGGCTTCCAAAATATTTCTAGAAGTTATTATAAAATCCATTGCTGGTTCATTTCAGTATGCAGAAGTGCTTAATATCCGTTAAAAATATTCACTGAATGATCTTTAATGATGATTAAAATAGAAGAAACTTACTCTGGTCATGCTAGGTATTTATACAAGTGAAATCTCTCTTATAAAAAGTAGCTGCATCATTTACACAGCATGTAGAGAAATAAAACTGTCTGAAAATGGAATTTGTGAATTGTACACTGTAAAATGGATACCCAAACATACATCCAAAGTGGTATGCAAGGCACCTACTTATTTTAGTACTTTGAATATATTTCTAAACAAGTAAGGTCATAAAACTCTCCCTTTCTGTTTAAGTCCTGTATTCACTGTAGTACATATATTTTTCCTGTTGTTTAAAGCACAATCTCTAAATTGCACTCAACTTTTTATTTAATAAATTTATCAACTGAATTTTAAAATGCTGTAAGAAATGACCATATAACTTTGATGCCTCTGTCAATATATTGAGTTTTACAGTAGTTCTCCCAAAAGTATCTTTGAGTTTTCATGAACAGTTATTTCAATACCTCTGATGTCTTCCTTAAAACATTGGATTTCTCTATGTGGTCTTTCAAGACACTTTACCATACTTGACTCCTTGACTTAAATATGGAAAATGTAACTAACTGCAACAACCTTCTTTCCTTCAAAGAAGGTGCAATAGCATGTTTTTCTTGGCGTGTGTGCTTAGGTTCATTATTGCACATCTCTGGTATTTTCAGTGCTGGAGAAATAAAATTCAAGGGTCATTAAATGTGTGCTTTTCAAAAAGAAAGCAACCATACTGAACAGGAATGTTTTCTTAAGAAATGGTCCCAACTGCTGGAACTCAATACATAAAAGTAGAATTCAACAGCATTCAAACAAGTCAACTGAAAATCTTTTGAATATCCATAATATAACAATATTCTGTTTTCAAGTGGTGTTGTGATAGTAATTTTTTCCTTTAAAAGAAACCTCAAGATTTATCAAGTATTGCTTTATTACATGGCCATGTCAAATTCAGAATGAAATGTGATAATCTGCTACCTTTACTGCCAGTGTCTTTATGTGGGAGTGCTATTGTGCAAACAGATTAAAATACCGGAGCAGAAGTGGTGTCATGCCCTCAGATACGTAGAGAAATCATTCCAGAAGCTTGATGTTGGGGATGAGTAGCCATCACATGGCAACGAGGCAGTTTGGATAGTGTGCAGCTGCCAAGTGAGTGCACAGTAATCAGTGTCTGCTGAAAGAAAGCACGGACTTGTGATCCCACGAGGAATGTTTGATGCATCTCAAGACCATCCGATCTCTACTTGAGAGATAAATCTCTTTAACCTTTCTCCTAGGGATACAGCTGTAAGCTGATATTTCAAAAAAGATACATGTTGCTTTTTTGTTTGGTGAAAAGTTAAGCAATTAGTGGATCACTGGGTTGTCCATTTATCAAGTAATATCATATGTTTCATGCCTTAAGAATATAGTTGTATGGATGAAAGTCTGTCAAATCATTATTAATTTTGAAAGATTTTCAATGCCAAAAATTATATTCAGAAAATGCTTGGAATAACAGTCTAAATGAGCACAATTTCTTTTCATTAGTTACCTGATGAAAGTCAGATAACTTTGTAAAATATTCTGATTTTTACTAAGCCTTTTCAAAAAGAGATTAATTCCTCTTGTATTTGTTCACATACAGCATGCTGGCATCTCCCTGGTTTGATCCCGTCTTTATTCCAGCTTTATTAGCTAAGGTTGCATAGCATTAGCACTTTTTGGGAAGTTGTAATTGGATATTGAAATTATATATTTTAATCTAATTTTAATTTTAAATGTTTTACTGAGCAGCTGAATTAGGAAGTGTTTTTTACATATACTTGTAGCTCAAGTAATGAAAAATCCAATTTTTATGCCTGATGATAAACTTGTGAATTTTAGAAATTATTTGACGTGTTTTATGTCTTGCTGTGGCAGGATGTAACCCAGAGCATTCCTCACTTTGAGATGGTGGTGTACTTAATCTGATCCTTGTAATTTTGTCCCTCAGAAATTTACAGAATGCCACTCTACCTTCTGTATGACTCAGTCCATACTTTCTCCTCAACTTCTCTCAAGGGAAGCCTACCTGATTTAGTGGGCTTTATGAAGTAAAGATCCATGCTGAAACAATCGAACTTCCTTGTCCTGTCTTTCTGGACCCAAATTCCATATTTTTGTACATCTCTTATCCTTTTAATTACTGTAAAAATCACCACATTTTTACTGTGAGTCTCTCACACTTGCTGTGTTGGGTGTTATTTCTGTTTTAGAAACCTGAATTCTCATTGCATTTCTTTCTGGGCAGAGTAACAATAGCCTTTTTAGCCAGTTCTCTCATGAAAGACAAAGTCACTCCTTGGGTTAATGTCTTCTCACACCCCATTCTTAGTTGCTGTACATTTTTATGACTGTGCACCCTTTCATTGCCCTCCCTGTAGGCTGTGCTCTGGACTGCAGTATTTTCTTTACTGGCTCTCCTGTCCCTGCAACAAGCTCTTGCTGAGTTTGCTAGCCCTGGTTCTCAGCTCTGATATATGCAATTTGAGTTCAGCAGTCTAAGTGGGACCTCTTCTAGCCCATAAATACTATGAGATTAATGTCACCATCCTCCCTAGCAGCCTGGATGAAACCCCACAAACCACACAAGGAACGTGTTGCCTTTTGTTTCAGGTGGGAGTATTTTGTTCTCTGTATCAATTAACCAGTTTTACAAACTGCTCTTGTCCTCTTGCACTTATCCATTAGCAAATTACTGATGTAAGTTATTGATTGTTCCATTTAGAAGGCCTCTGTAATGAAAAAAAAAATTGCTTAATTTTTTTTATTATGCTATTAAAAATGTCAAAACTGTTGGTGAACTGTTAGACAATGACTATCTTGGCTTTCAGCAGTGGAAAGCTTAAAAAGGGAATAAAATGAGGTGTAGTTTCTTTCTTGATTCTTAAGCTGTGGATCTTAGTACCTTCCTCTGATTAGTTAGGTGGCTCTTCAGTCCTTCTGTGTTTAAAAGTAAGCCAGATAGCTTCTTATAGTAGTTTTCCCTGCATTAAAGGAAAGGAGAGAATAATCAGTATGTTAACTCATTTTCAATCACAATGATTTTTATAGTGACATAAAGCACAGAGAATGTTTCTGTTGGTGCAAAAAACAATACCATCTGGTATTTAATTTTGATTATTATATGAAGCTTAGAGTAAATTTTTATGATTTTCTGTCAATTCTGTCTAGTGATATACACATTCCTCCATTAAATCACATTCATTATGATTACTATTCTATTGATACTGGAATAGGCACTATATAAAGTCATAAAACATCTATGAAATCTTAACTAGTGAAGCTTGCATGAGTAGGTGATCCATCCCTTCTGTCTGAAGAGAATGAGCCCAACACGTGGCTATTTTAAGTCACAGGTTGAAGTGAGGAGGCAGAGATCAAGTGCTCTGTCAGCTTTTATCTGAATCCAGAGACTGAAAATTACACCAAAAGAAGATATTGTTATCATAGCATTGCCCAGGGAACAGAAAGAAAGAAAAGACTGGAAAATATGAGGCACATTTGCCTTCCTGTCAAGCCTCAAGCTTCTCACCAAGCATCCAGAGGTATGGTCTCCTGTCCTCCTCATGCCGTGTCATTTGTTCTGGCCCTTTATTTTCTGTCTGTAATTCTCAACTTCCCTGATGAGAAATGATCCTTAGCTTATGTTCCTGTCCAGATGTACTGCCTGCTCAAGGTCTAGTTGATCTTTGTGGGTTTTTTCTGAACTCTAAAATGTCGTCTCTTATGGTCCGTAACATCAAACTCTTTTCTCTATCCTTTGCTCCCTTTTCATTGATTTGAGTCTCTTTTTCTGCTGGAACAGCAATTTTTCAATGGGTCTGTCTCTAAAAATTATTGAATACATAGAATTTTGAACTGTTGGCATTTTTTCATGTAACCCTGACTTACTTCCTTAAACCATTATTTCTTCTAGATGATTTCTGCAGGGTTGCATGCCTTTTCAAGGCAAGAATGAAAGATGAATACTGCACCAAATCTTTCAGCAAATTACTTTCTTAGAACATCAAAACATTTCATAAAACATTAGTTTTAGATTCTTGTACAAGAAAATGAGATTCTGCTTTTACATAATATGAAACTATTTAAATTACTGAATCTCTTCTGTTGTTGATTATTGTAAATTGTAGTGGAAAAAAAATCAAGTTTTCTGCAGCATTTATTCTATTTATCTTTCATTTTAATCACATTTTGGTATCAAAACCTGCCATCCTTTCTTCCATTATTTTTGATAACTTCCTTTAGCTTAGTTTTTCTTTTATGCTTTTCCTTATTTGTTTTTTCATGTAATCTTTTCTCCATCTTACTTAATCCATTCCTTTATTACATTACTCATTTACCCTTCTTTCACAGCTCTTCCCCTGTCACAGATTGGAGGGTTGAATTTTGCTACTACATACACAAGCCTGGACACTTACCAGGCTTTCTGGTTTTCAGGGTCTGATAAGCAGATAATCACTTTGAAAATAAGATTAATCCTTTCTCATCCCAATTTCAACCAGCAGGTTTTCTGGATAAGGAACTATATCTCAGCTGGGATTGAGCTTTATGTGTATGTAGCCTTCCAGAACTGTTCATGAATGTTTTGCTGGACAGGTTTCTACACTTCACATCAGCATCCAAATCCATGAATTTCTATTGTGCATAACAGGCTTCTCTCTCTAGAAATTTGCTGGTTGATATGAATTTTCCTGTTCAGGTGTGTCATATATGTGTATTGAAATTTAGCATTGAGAAAGCCAGATTAATTTTAGCCAACAACCTTCTGGAGCAGTAGATGATGAGCAAATAGCTCTTTTTCTAATAGATTAGGATTTTACTTACTTTTGATGACTAGTTTAATGCCTCTTGATGTCACTCATAGTTAATGTGTATAGACTACTTTGCTTTTAATGGACTGGATTACAAAAGCTAATAGCATTCTTAAAGATTATAGAGTAGCTGGTTAGTACCTGTGCAAAAGGATTTTCATTGTTGTAAGGTTTAGTAGAACACTGAAAGTAGAGTTAAAAAGTAAATCATTCATCTGATACTTTATGAAGAGTGAAATAATTTCATCATTTTATCAACAGGTTTGACTACATATCAACAATGTTAAAAGTTTTAGGGATGAGAGTAAAAAAATGATAAAATAGCCAGGCAGTAACATACCTAGGATAACACACATTACTTCTGTGGAGGGCAAAATGGGAGTTGCCCAGACTGAGCTTTGTAATACCATAAACCAAGGTGTTTCTTTCCACTGAATAAAAAAAAAATCTCTGCCTCTGTTTTAATGAAAAAATTCTCCTTTGGGGTTTTCATTCTGTTTGACACCTCTGTGAAATCAGTCTGGATTTTTCAGTTTTCTGAAATGATACTCATCTCTCTGCAGAATATAAAAGGTTGCTGTTCACTCTTGTAGTTGTATAACATAGGCTTTCTAATTTTCATAGCTCCAGTAATTTTCCTAACACCTAGTGGTAAGTGTTAAGCTTGTTCTTACAGGTTGGGAAAATATGTAGGGCAAATTATCATCTGTCTTCATACAACTGTGGAGGCATAGAGAGGATGAGAATCTGATTACATGAATATTGTGGCAGGAGCCTTTTGGTGAAGAACCAGAGGGTGAATTTTGTGCAAAAGTAATTGTTTTGCTGATAATGCTTGCAGCAGTGTTCACCTGGGCATGATCTGTTTCTATGTACATGGAAGAAAGGCTGTGCTGCCACTTCAGTTATGTTATGCCTGGATACTACATTTGTATCTGTTAAATATACAGGCAAACTTGTTCGACCTTGAAAATTCTCAAGTTTTCAATAACAACAACAAAAGATTAAGTTCATGCCCTTTGCTTGGTTCTGTTTTACTTAAGCCTGCTAAAATGGCAGTAAGTATTCTAATGTTTTGCGGTTTTCTTCAAGGTGTGAGCATACCCACACTGGATGTGGCTGGCTTCTTTCTTTCAGGTCACAGGTGTAGTGTTAAGATTTTCATAACTTTTTATGTGAGTTCTTGTTTTATATGTGGCAGACAGAGGAAACAAAGCTGTGTCTCAGTATAGCATGAAGGAGATTTCTTTGGAGATACCTTTTAATAGGATGAGAACTTCCTGTGAAAATGAGTCATTCAATCTACAATGAAAGTAAATGTTACTATTTGCTTCATAGATTTAACCTGTAAGGTTGAGAGTGCTTAGTACTATCTTTAAAGGTCAGGACCTAACTGGGACAGATGTTTAATCATAGATAGTAGATATGGAAGTCACCCCTCTCTCTAGTTTATAGCATTAATTGAACTACTCTTCCACTGTGTGAAAGGTGCTGAAGGACAGTCTCCAGGACGTAAATAATTTTCTAAGTCATTCTGTTACTGTGGTCATAGGATTTTCACACATCTAAGTTCTGGGGTGGGGGATGAAGGCAGTCAGATGAAACCATGCGCATTACTACAATAGCAAATTTCACACTTTAATGATTTTTTTCTATTAATTTTAGCAAAAAATTCTGTTCTTTACTGCAAAATCAGCAATTTTATATTGCCAGGGATAGCATTTAACTTTTCTAGGACAAAGTTACTACAAATGGTGTATAAATATAGCAGCAGCTGAGGCCTAATAGTTGGGTCTAAATTCCCGAAAAACTTGATTTTCTGCCAGACTGGGAATTTTTGAAAGAGAAACCTTTATTGACAAAGGCAGATAGACTGTCACTGAAAGCTTACCTGTACTCTATGTCCAGCAGCTAGACTGAAAGCCATCAACTTCTTTCATTCAGATTTTTATTTAATCTCCAATCAAGAAATGTAAATGAGGAGAAAATAACCCTTTCTTCGCTTTCTGGCATAAGCTAATTGTTCTGTGTAATTTGAAATGAGCAAGAAGACAAAGAACTTGGATAGATGAAAACACACAATTAGCTAAATGAGGAGTGTACTCAGTGCTAACAGTTATTAAACATATATGTACTAAGAAAATCAGGGTAGGCCCTGATTAATAGGTTAATAGGCAGAATCTGCTCTTTATTTTAAGCACATAAACATGTGATCTTTAATATTCTATCCTCGTTTTGCTGATAGTTTTTAATCAATTCCCAAAGTTTTGTGTCTACCTCATTATTTCTTTTTGCAGATGGGTTTGATGCTTGGGTTCAAACTTTTTAAAAAATTTATGTAGAAAGAGTATGAACTATAGGACAGTAAGAACTTTTTAAAAAAGAGAAAGAATAAAGGTGAATCACTGAGATCTTGCACATTTTTGAAGTGGGAGTCCTAAAGACTGAGTTGTAATATAGATTTATACACATCGATGATATCATTTGGATAAGTCATTTGTCACGATCAGGTTATGCTGATGGAAAATTTAGATAGTATTCCAAAGAAGTATTTTCTTCACAAACAATCAGTTTATTTTTCTACTATGTCTTTGTTGTGTACAGCATAGTAATTTTCAAAACATCTAAAGAACAGGTTTGTCATAAGAATTTTATGTATTAGCTGTACAAATGGTTTGGTTGAGTAGTATTATAAAAATAAATTATGTACAATTGTCAGATGATTGTGCCAAAGTCAGCTCAAATCATCCCACCTAAATGCAAAAGGGGATGGTATGGTGCTGTGGGGTTGTTTTGTTTCTATTTTCACTGTTTCACATCTTAAACTGCAGAGAATGTTTCTCCTTACTTTGGACTGTTAAAATAGAAAATGTTTCCCAGTTCACATGTTGAATAGATACTGGTAGTGTAGTTGCTAAGGATACTGTTGACACTCAAAAGTATTATGTACAACAGAGAGAAGCATACAAATTCTAACTGGCTGGGAAATCGGTATTAATCAATCCTAAAAAAAGACATGCAAAAAATCCCTTCATCTGTTTCAATGATTGAAAGTAGACCCAGGAATCCTGGGGTAAATACTTTCAATTTGAGGTGCACCCTACCTACTCTCAAGTGTCTGGAAAACTTCTGGGAGTATAAAGTCCTGGGCTCCAAACCAGCATGGCTTAGGAAAACTATGAAGTCCTTAATTAGGCCTGATGCAGATGTAATACAGGACATAGGATTAAGGGGTCTGAGAGCCATAAGAAGCAAAAGAGATTTCAGTTATGGTCATGGCAAGAACATGCAACATATTTTTGACAGGAATTTGAAAATACCTGAGAGTCAGATGCCACTGCCCTGTCAGTCCCGGTAGTATTACACTCAGCTAATATCTGGTGCAGTCACTTCCTATGGGGAATGTTGCCAAGGAATGAGGTTCTTGGGACACCAATTTTCATACAAGAAGCAAGATAACAATGGACAGTTGTTCTGATGTGAAGTCGGAAAGAGAACCTGTTCTTTTGCACTAGGAAATTCAAGAGTAACTGGTATTTTGCTTGTGAAAATTTTAAAATAAATAATTGCTTTGAGGTATTGGGTGTTTGGAGTGGCACAACAACACAAGGCATGAAAATATAATGGTGTGTTTGAGAGCTGGGAAGCAGTTTTATTGTACATTGTTTAATTACCTCACAGTGGTGGGCTGGGGGACGGGGGGAAATCTTCCAATATGCCACACTAAAACCCCCCCAAAAATTATCTTAAAATGGAAAGAATTCCTATCACTAAAAATATGCTCAGCCATAATTTGCTGTACTTCCTTATTATATGATATTGAAAAATTTGATCATCTCTGATCTTATGAATTATTAATTTATATGCAGTCTCATCACTTACTCTGACCATTAGTAGAACGGGGTACTTACAGGTATTTCCTTAACATTTGTATTAAAACAAATGCCAAACTCTTGATTAGATATAGAACTTGATAATACTAAGCCATTTATTCAAAATACAACTAATCAGGAAGGTAGGGCTTAGGAACATTTGTTGTTGCTTAGAGTGAAAGAGAGTGTAATTAAAATGATAAGGTAGTCATGATTGGAATAAATTATTGAGGTTACAGAGATTACAGCTTAAACCATTTGATTAATATTGAGAGACCTTGATTGTGACTATGTTCTAGGCCTTTAAAGATTGAAAAAGGAGATCCTAGAACATAATCCTTTCTTCAGTGGGGCTTTTGCAGGCTCAACAAAACTCTTATGCTAATTTTCTATCTCTCTACTTCCAAATCTTCTACAATTTTATCTGGGTATTTTTATCTGTCTTTGTCCACAATATTTTTAATCTGCAACTTAAAGTTATCAGAAAATGTGTAGAAATGTTTGCTAATCTGAGGGATGACTGGGAGAAGAGGCTCATGTATGCCTGAAGAAAATCCAGTTACCAATTAATATTTTCATTAAAATATTTGAGTCATAGTTAATTTGCATTAGGATTTATTATCTGAGCAAACCTGACCTATTAAACCTTCTCAATCCATTACTGTCAGTTAATGTCATGATTACAGGAAGAGCACATGGTGTGCCATGGAAACACAGCTGTTCACCAAATTTTTAACTTGAAATCACCATTGTGCAGTTTATCACTGAATTATTAGACACAATAAATTATTTCATGCTAGCCACTCTCATGTCCATCTTCTTAATATTTTCCTTGTCATTATAAGTGCCTTTAGCCTTACAGGGTAATGAAAGGTCCTCGTATCAAGTCTGATTACTACTCTAATGTTTTCCAGGCATGCTTGGTGATGAGTTTGGCATAGGAGACAATTTCCTACAGTAATAAAGCTAATTAAAGTGGGCAGTCATCCCCACATCACTCTTTAATGAATTATAATGAGCTCATTAATCTATCCGGTCTTGCTCACCACATCTATTGACTAAGCTTCTCTGGCAGTATAGGAAAAAACATATGCCCAGGAAAAAAATGGACGCTGAAATGCATCTCTTTTCCCATTTTTGACATAAAAACAGGAGAAACCAGAGGTATACTCTAAGTGAAATATGCTTTTTAATAATCAGAATTGGAAAGAGTAAACAGCTAAGTCCGTCTAATGGTGGTGAAGGGAGAATCATGCAGGAAGTTAACCAGGTCTAGTATTGCACTGCAAGTGATAGAATAATTAATGCTTCTGTGGCATACATATCATGCAAAATGCGACTTAGAAAACAAATCTTTTAGTAACTGGCTCTCTGGGGAAACTGCCTAAAGAAAATAGCATCAAGCTCATTTTTGGCTGAGTTTCTTGGCATTTTTCTTTGTTTGCTCCAAATGAGCAGAGAGGAGCTTGCAAGGTTGTTTCATAACCAATTTTATATTGACAAATATTGGAGAATTAAGTGGCAAGATTTACGAGTGGAAATAGATGATTCATGCAAATATACATCTAGAAAAAACACCTATTTTTCTTTGATTCTAACTGCACAACTTTCCCCATCTGTAGCAGAAAAAGTCTAGTAATAGCAAATCACAGCTAACTGATGGAGTTACCTGATTCTTACAAGCATTCAGATGCTCTTAAGTCAAATCCTACAGGCATATTTTTATTTTATGCACAGAATTTTATCTCTATTTTACTTACTCATTACTTTCTTCCCTGGATCATACTCATGAATCTAAAATTACTTTTCTATATTTTTATTCAGATCCTAAAGAAAAACTTGACTTGGCTTTAAAAATAGTAATGGTAAAATAAAAGTATATAGTGTTATTTTATCACATTTTTCCTCACAACTGGAAGAGCCAAAGTCACTGTTTCATAGCACTCCCCTTTTTTCCAGTCTAGAATTTTCTTGTGATTCCAGAAGGCAGGACAGAAAATGTTTTAAAGACGATACATTGAGTTCAGCATAAAATAAAGAATATTATGTTACATAGTAGATAGTAGAAGATTACAGTGGATTCAGGGGAGATTTGACCTTGGAGGCCTGTGCTATATTTGAGCTAGAAGAAACTTGCTCTTTATATCCTCACAGGGCAGCCAGAACCCAGTTTGGACTTGTCTCCTTCTGTTTAGACAAATGAGGTTTTGTTTAGGACATTTTTCTCTGAATACGAAGAAATATATTTACTGGTATGGCAATAATTAAACTTCTACAAAATTGCTGCAAGTTGGCAGATATTTTTTCTTTACTTCTTTGGCCTGAACGTTTCTTGTCATTTAGCTTGGCAGAAGGAAACTGACACACAAATGAAAAAGCAGCTGCATTTCAATTTTAAATTAAATTATATTTACACAAACTTATAGTTTTTATGGTATTCTTTCATGTGATTCAGTCTATGTGTATTACATGATTAATTAGATTGTTTGCCTGTAAAAGTGAAGAGTTTTTGGTTTTGCTGCTTTGGCATTAGTGAAAAAAAAAGATATTATTATTTTATCCCTGATGATAATGAGAGTTAATAGGACAATATTAACAAAACATATGGTTACAAAGAAACAAAACCCCACCCTGATTACAGAAGGCTTTTGTCAAATTACTAAGTGCAGTGAGGTCTTCTAGAGAATTCGCAATGCTGAAAGAAAAATAGTAGTTAAGGAAGCACTCTTGGCAGATAAGATTATCATGAAGAAAAAGAAAAAATATAATTAAACAATTGGTGTTTGTTTCCACATCAGTAGATGCACCAGCAACGTTGGGGGAAGTAATCCAAGGAATGAGTCTTGAAATGACAGTTTTAGATATCTGAGAATAGTAATGGAACAGCAGATAATAGGAAATTTCTTGTGCCAGCTACACATTCTGAGTATGAGATTGATAGGAGAAATTGCTGAACTGCTGACTCTTGCCTGTTATCTATTGCTCTAATCTTTGTGGCTGAATGTCAGATGGAAATAGACAATTGCCTTTTGTTTGTTAGGTTTTTTTGAAAAAGTTGTTTTAATTTGAGTTTGTTACTGGTTAAATTAGTGGAAAGTGTTCTGGAAAATAGATTTGCTTGGACCATGAATGAATATAATAAAGGGGGAAGAGCAGTACTGACTTCGTGACATGTTAATTGGACCTCAGAAGTCTGCTGGAAGAGTCACGTGTGTGAATAAGGATGATCTGTTTTGTGTAGCTAACTCAATTTCCAAAAACCTTTCAACAAAGCCCTTCACCAAAGGCTTTTAAAAAGTAAGAAGACAAGTAGAAAAGTCTTCTCTTGGATTAATGGCAGATTAGGTGTACAGCATAAAATACATAAGTAGTCATTTATTAAAGGAAGAATTATACTTCTAGGAGGTCCAGAATAATCAGAATTAAAATGTTTTTTTAAATCCTGCAGAAAGATTTCATCATACTAAATGATGTAAATATGAAAGGCAGTTGAGATTCAGCGTCAGAAGGCACAGTAGAGTACACGAGGAGAAGAACAACCCTGTTTTTCCAAAAGAGGAAAGAGAACTTTCAGGCATGGTGCATAGTTCCTCGAAAAGACCTCTTTAGTAATTACTAAAACTTTTTTTTTTTAAAGGGACTTACTGTTGAGCACTTAGTAGAATCCTGATTACCTAGTTCAAATGAATGACACAGTCCAACTGGGAAGGGTGGAGGAGAGGTTTTGATCAGAAATACAGGATGTGTTATGTGAGGAAAAAACTATTTGCTAGCTTTGAACAGAGATGACAGTAGTTGTGCAATAAGCATGTGGATTTATAAAACAATGGAAGTCATGGAGGAGATAAATAGGAAATACACCTGTCTTGTATTAAGGAAACAGGAACAGTGACATTGTTCTACAGCAGCTTGAAAACTAGAGAAGGTTAGGGGGATTTTGTTTCACTTGTTTTTTCTACATTAATGTAGAATTTATTTAAGGATATCACCAAAGGAGACATTGCACCGTCTATGTGAATTCTGGTCATAAAGGGATAATAGGTGGATTGATTATATTGGGAAAAATGCATTCATATATTTTGTTATGCTCTTGGTTGCTATTCATGATTTCTGCAGGTTAGATATATCTTGGGCTTCACCTGGCATAGTCATTCAGTTTTTATGTTCTGCAGTTATTAATCAAGCTTCATTCTTTAAACCTAATGCTTTTTATTATCACTCAGAAAGGGAGAAAATTTCAACCGGAGTAAAATAAAAAATCCAAATTAATTTGCTCAGTCTCTATTTCAGGGTTAATGCAATTTGGCTTACTATGAAGAAAACCTTGTTAATTTAGCTTTGTATTCGTAAATGTCTGAAGTCCAAGTAGCATAGCCTTTATAGTCTCTTTGAATGTTACCTTCACAGTAGAATATCAATTGAATTCTAGTATTTAAATGGCTATAACTGCCCTAATTCACCCAGTAAAATATTTATTTGCATGTTCCATGTAACTGAACTTAGACTATGTTATAGTATCACATAAGTTTTCTTTTAGGATTAATCACCCTTATTTATCATTAGAAGATCAGATCCTGTGTTCCCCAAACTCCATTTGATTTCCTGATCAAGAAATTAAATAGAGAGTTATTCCTTTGGAATTGTCATATGAATACTGGAGCTGTGTGGAAAGAAGGTGTACAAAATGATGTATTTTTCTGATATGATCAGGGTTTACAAATCTGCTTAAGGATTTTATTTATTTTTGTTTTTCCTAATGGAAAGATCACTTGGAGTGAGACTCTGCATGTGCTTGGTCATGGGAGGTGGCTCTGAGCTGTTACGTTACGCTTTAATGGGAATTTCTGAACCATGGACTTGCTCTCACCCTTGTTCTGGGCTTCAGCAACAGCTGGCAGGGCAGTGTGACATGAGAAGCAGGCGAGTTAAGTGTGACCATTGCCTGCAGTCAGCAGGGATGCTCTTTGGAGCGCTGCTGGGACTCCAGCCAAGACTAACTGGTCTGGCAAGGAACCAGAACAGCAGATGAGCCAAAGGAACAGAATCAATGTGCCTTGCACATGTGAAGAAATGCAGCCAACCAAATCATTTCTCTCTTGGTGTGACTGAAAGGAGTTGATACAACAGATAGGAAGTGATGCTGTAGGTACGGCTAGAGACACCACGGAAAGGGAAAAATCACACTGTGTATGTGAGGTGTCACGGTGTATTTACAGAAGGGACCTGACCGGTGACTTCATTTTGTCACGTGAAACAAATAATGCAGACTTGGTCTCTCTGCTAATGTTAGGATCTTGGAGACTTTCATTAAAACGAGTAACAATTAACAATGCAAGTACTGATGATCTGAGTGAAAACTCATTTCTGAAACACTGCTGGAATATCCAGCAGTCTACTTGTGTAATCTCAAATAGGAACATGCTCTTTTCTAAAACATGTTAACACTAGTGGTGTCTCAGTTTGGAGAAAGGTAGGAGCACTCCTCTGCAAATTTCATGTAAAAGCCACAAAACTACTTGTTGCTTTTCAGATGGCAGGTGATATAAAGCGAACTATGGAAGATATCCATAATCCTGAGTCTAGACTCCTATGCTGACTGCAGAAAAATACTGTACATGTTAAACCTTGTGTTGTCTCTGAATGTTTTAGACAGTTCTACAGATATTTATTAATTTTTTTCTGTGTAGATCTGCTTCATAACTTAGTGGAAGCTTCAACTTTTTGGACCTGATACTCAGTTTTAAATTTCTTAGTTTTGCTTGTTTTGGGATCATTTTCTTAAGACAGTATATCCTAAGTAATTGTTGATTCTTGCAGTACCCTAAGTTGGTAAACAATCCATTTAGCATCTGAAATTCACTACATTTATCAAAAGAGATTTATTATATTCTATTTTTATGGTATTTTTTGAAAACATATTCTGTTTAGTATCAGAGGAAAAAGCAGAAATTTATCTTCCAGAATAGTTGGTTAGTTCTGTTTATAGCACTTTGATTACAGTAAACACGATATGCCTCTTTGTTCCAAAGTATGAATAGGTATAAAGTAGGTTTTCAAAATTAAAATGATTGGGTTTTTGGCAATTATGCATGACCTGCTGCAGCTGTCTTCACACACAGCAGTTTTTCATCTTGTGACCTGATCTGAGGAGAAACAGATTTGCTACTATGTACAGCATTTTCCCAAATGAGCAGAATTAAACTAAAATAGGGAAATACTAGCACTGAGACATAGCAATCACTGTCATAGCTGGCAACTGAAAAGAAGTAAAAAGGTGATCATTTGAAGAATATTCTGAGCATAAATATATACAATAATAATAGCAGATCTATAATGAACTTGCACCTAAATTGCAGATTATTTTTAAGTATCAGAGGATGTAAGGGAAGAAAATGATAAATAGCTTTTTGGACACAGCTACTTTTACATTTTTTAGGAAATACATTTGGAATTTAGTCTGCACAACTTTTTTTTTTAAATTATCTATATTTAATAAAAGAAACTAGTTTGAAGATGTACTGTTTACAGTTATGCTAACAGTTCTCTGTAAAAATAAGGTGCTAGTTGACTTTTTATCAAGCATTTCCTGAGTCATGCACATGCTTACTACAATTGAGAGCAGAATTCTTTTCCTTTTTTTCATAATAAAGTAATGAACAGCATTCATAAAAACAATGAGAATAATAATGACAATGTCATATGTAGTATATATAATTTATTAAGCTCTGCAAAATCGCCTCAAAGCTACAGTGTATACAGGTAGCTTATGAAAACATGCCTAGAGCATAGATTTAATTATTTGGAGTGATAATTTCATAGCATTCATGTTCTTATTGGACTAGTAGTCTTGATAAAATATTGGCATAAACTCATTTTGCAGAAAGATAAGGAATCCAAGTGTCAAAGGGTATTGGTTTAGTTAGAAAAAGTAAATGTCACCTAGCAGTCTTTTATATCTGTGGACATTTAATTGATTTTAGTTGGCTTATGAACTCAACTTCACTTGTATGACAGTCTGTTCTTATACACTCTATAAATATTGTATGGGCTCAAAAAAGTAGAAAACATGTTTTGCAAATGTGATTGTGCCCACACTATAATTGGGCTTATTTTTCTAAACAAAGGAATACCTGGTTCAGATATCTACTGGAATGTCGAGATAGCTAAGAGGCTGACTCTCACAGCCCCAGAGTATTCAAAGTGTATTTAGAAAGCCCTACTTTATGAGGGAAATGTTTGTTTTTTTCCCATCTTAGTAATTGCAGTGTAGATTTAGAATACACTGAGTGCATGCTCTCCTAAAAGCAGGCCATCCTTTTCAAGTTATTTCCTCTTTAATATCTGTTGCTATGACAATTCGTTAGGAGGCAATACTGGAGTTTTGGTAAGTTTGGGTTTGGACTTTGTTGTTGTTGTTGTTTTTTGTCCTATAAATCCCCACCACACTGGGTCTGCTATTTCTCATTCACTTTGAGAAGCTTTTCTCAAAAAAAATTTTGGTCTTTCCACAGCAGCTTTGTCCTGTATTACAGTTTCTCAGCAGATAATGAAGCATTTCAGACCTCCTAAGGAGTAGAGATGATCCATTCCTGAATTCATGCTATCAGATATACATTGCTGTTTGCCCACAGACTAATGAATAACACAGCATTCCATCAGTTTTTGCTGTCCCCCACACCTTTCAATAACATGTGATTTCTCGAATATCATTCACACAATCCTTCACTGAAATATTCTGGTTCTTGCATGAGAAAAGGATTTTCCAAGCCCCTTCTCCTGCCATAGCTTTCAGTAGTTACTTTCTGAAGGGACTATATTTAGTGTTTTGGCACATTTTTTTCCACAACATTTTTTATTCTGTTAGTGCTACATTCAGACAGGTGTATGGGATATTGAAATTTCCCAAATCTTGTTGCAGTCAACCGCTTGACAATGGTTTTATTTCTTTTATTCACTCTCTTGCATTTGAGGAAAGATTGATGCCTCTGCAGATAACTGCAGCAAAACGAGATTACAAAATCCTAATTCTACTCTACATTCAACAACAGACAGCTGTGTGCTGCTCCAAGAAAGCAGGGCTCTGTCGTGTGCAGCAGTGACTTGGGAAGATGAATGCTGGGAAGATGAATGCCAAGAAGATGTGGAAGATCACATCTTGGGAAGATCACTCCTTCCTCTTTCTTTCCCTTTCTCTTTGCTTTCTATACTCAGCATGATGCCGTATTTTATGAGATATTCCTTGGATCAGTTGGCTGTCCTGGCTGTGTCCCCTCCCCACTCCTTTGTGCCTCCCCCTCTCCTCACCACAGCGGCAGTGAGAGAAGCAGAAAAGGCCTTGGCGCAGACTAAATCAAACCCATAGTGCCACACCAGCTGCTGTGAACAAAGGTAACTCTACCTCAGCCAAAATCATTGTGGAGTCCAAACTCAGGAGTCTCAAGTATCCCAGGAATTGCAGGCTGCTCTTTTACAAGGCACTGATTTCCAAGTGCCATGTCCCACTGGAAGTGTTAATCTGAGTTTTCCTGAAATGAGGCAATGCAAGGGAAAAACCTCAGCCTAGATCTTTTCTCCAAGCTCTAAGGATAGTAATGGTCCAAACTTGACGAGTCAATTGTTGCATGGAGTATGGGAGTCGAGTGCCTGGAGCACTGCGCCGAGCAGGAGGAGTCCATTCCTTGCGTGCGTGAGCCAGATCCAGCTGGGTGCTCTGCTGCTTTTTGCCATGACAGCTGCACTGTGGGGTTGAAATCTTTGGAAACTCTGTGAGGCAGAATCTTTCTCCAAGCTCTCACTAGTCCGAGGGAGTTCTGCTTTGTCTCTTAGACAAAACCTAGTGCCAAAGATCGCAAAAATCTTTCGTGCTGTGTTTGAAGGCACGCTGTTAGAGACCTCATTGCTGTATTTGCTTGCATATGCTTTCCAGAAGATCTTTTTGTAGTAGCCTTGGCTATAGGACCTTGATGTTCTGTCACTGTGCACTGTACTATTTTATTCTAACTTAAAAAGGAGAAACTCAAAAGGTAGCAACAGTGTAAAAATTATGCTGGCAAAAAGAACTCAGAACAATGTAACAAAAATTAGAGGTAGCATAGCTAATGCCATGTTGTTTTTAATACCATTTTGTTAAATAAAAACCTTGCTTTGATAAAATAATAGTTGCTGATACTTAAAACCGTATTTTTTAGAAGCAGATATTTTTGCTAGCAGTAATGTTAAATATGTACTAATATCATATTCAGTGCTGCAGGCTATTTTCTGGGATGTGCTAAAATTTTATTTTCAGCTAATGTGCCTAACCATCAATCTGCTAGTAGATAGTAAAATGCTTCTATAGCATATAATAAGAAAACTGTGAGTTTTTGCCTAACAGAGATAATGTGAGTTCTGGCTTTTTCATGAATTTGGATCCTTCAGAAGATCTGTAGTAGTACTGAAGTAGTGTCTAAGTGGCCAGAAATGGTGTAACTCTTTCTACTGCAGTTGTTTCAAATATTTGCAATATTGATGTGTATGTGTCTTGTTTCTTCTTCCAATTCTGTTAGAGCAGATGATGAGAAATATAATTACTTTGAATGATAATAATTATAACTTTTTATGTGAGGAAAAGGGGATCACACTCTACTTTTTTTGTCTTGTGTTTCTGTGTTTACTTGGATTTACACATTAGCACTGGCAGAGTGAAAGTTTATCACACTGGTTATATACCCTTTAGAACCTCTGAACTCTACACAATATAAGTAATTTCTGCACTTGTATAGTGTTATTAGCTGATAGCTAGATGTCCAATTTTTTAGTTTCAGAATAAGTTTTGTGAATATACCAGCAGATTTCCAATTTTTTTCTTGTCATATGACTTGTGGTTTCTTGGGTTTTTTTTTCCATGATAGTACTCCAAATTAGTAAACTTCCCAAACTAAATGTTTTCATACTAGAAGGATGTAAAAATAGAGTTCTTCAGTTGCAGTTGTATAACCAGCTACTTGGCTGGTTGGTTTACTAGGTTTTTGCTTTTCAACAGTTCAGTCTGTTAATTTAAATTTCACCTCTGAAATGTTTATCAGAACAACACAAAACTGCTTGATTGCTATTTCCTCTTCAAATATGATGTTGAGACTTACATAAACTCAGGAAATTTCCTGGGGACAGCTTCCAGCCTGCCTCCTGGACATGGATTTGGCTGCAGTTTTAGCTATTAGGATCATTTTTGTGCAGGTTAAATTGAGCTACAATGCTAATTTCACTAAGTTGTAACTATATTCCTTCCTTCCCCAGTTAATAGCAGAACTGCTGCTATTTTAGCAGATGTGAGACAAAAAAATGTGTGGATAGGGAGTGTGCTTTCCTTTTCCTGTGGATGTCTGTTGTTCTTTCTTTTTCATCTCTCCAAGATCAAGAGTTCTGCAATAATGCTCTAAATTGATATATCTCTAATGTTGTTTTGTATTATTAAAATTACAGCATTTAATAGCTGTTTCTCAAATCAAAAGGAATGACCTGATAGGATCTTCAGTAAAAAGAGTTAAAAGATTCAGAAAAAAAATGAAATGGACTTCTGTGCAAGGAGCTATTCAAATTTCTATGCAATGTCCTTGGATACATTAATTTCTTTATGCATCAACTTTGTAAATGTTAATCAAAATACGACACATGACAAAGGAAAATTGAGTTTCATTATTTGAATATAATTATCTCACACTATGTGAAACAGCCTTTTCTTGTCATGAGCAAAGTAGAAGTGTTAAGCCTATTATAACATCTCTTTTGATGTTTTTCTAGGATGGAATAAAAGATGAATGCTCATTGCTGAAGCTGCAGCTGAAGGAGAGAGATGAACTCATAGCCCAGCTTCGTGAGGAGCTGGTAAGCAGGAGAAGCAATGGGGATTTTTTTGTGGGTGGTTTTGGGTTCATTTACCTGATAATGTCACTCCAAGACCAGATATTAAAAAAAACAGAATTTCACACCTGCTACAGAATTACTAGCCTAAGGCTATGTTAATCATTCAGATAAACACGGATAACACTGACTGTACTTTTTTAGAGACTTGCCAGCCTCTGAAATGGCTACTGTCTAGTTTCTCTGCTTGTAAAAGTTTGTCTGAAGAGATTGTGTTGACAGTTGTCTGATCAGAGGCAGATAAGCACAGCACTGTATGCATATGCCAGAAGTCTTGAAGGGCCATGCACATGCCTGATAAATTGTCAGTATTTCTCCCATGAACTGCTTTTCACATCTATGAGATTCTTCAGTAAAAAAGGAAATACATTTCTTTCTCTATAATAGATGTCTTTGAATAAAATAATAAATATTCTTACACTTGCTGAACCTTTACTTAGCCTATGAGCTACTAATGCTTGGCTACTATTGCTTTAAGGATTGACAAAATACTTTCTACTGACTGAAGTAAAATTCATGATACAGCAGTTAAAAAAACTGAACACATAAAAATGTGTTTTATTGCTTTGTTAAGGCTGTGATAACAATAAGATTTTTTTTATGGAATGTGGTTTAAGCATGGATATCTTCAGTACTTTTATTTAAAAGAGAGGAAGTTTTTGCCTCCTCTCTCACAACAGATAACTTAAATGCTGCAGAGAAATCCTGTGGGGTCACCACATTCAGGAGGACATTCAGCACATGAAAGCTGCAACTGTGTGGGCACCTAAGATTTTGTCTGAACACCCATTGGGACAAGGGATTGTTTCTCTAATTAGATCTTAATTAGCTAATCTACTTCAGGAATTTTTTTGTGCCCTTCTGTCTTGTGCCTCTCATGCCTAGCTTAGAACTCCAACAGAATTAATTCATGTCTAGCTATTACTGCATTATTTTATACTCACTAAAAGCAGGAGTAGACTTTTATGCCAAATAACTGTTTCAAGTTGTATGGAAAAAATGTAATCCTGCCCAAGAGTGAAAAATTTCTTTGCTGTATTAACATCTGCAAAATAAATACACATCATCAATATTCTTTGCTTTGTTTTGGCTGCATTAAGAAGTGATGTATTGTGTAATTATTATCTAAAATTAAATGACAAAATGGGACACAGGGTGCATCAAGCTTCTCCACAGTCCTGGAGCATTAATTTTATATCAGTTTAGTTTAGAACATACAGTATTTAACTGGTGGACAATTTTGTCAGTGTAAAATTACCCTGTATTGATACAGGGAGCTGTAACTCATTTGCTATTAAACTGTTGTCGGAGTTCATCTATGTATACATCATTTGAAGAAGAGAAGACCCACAGGGAGCTGTCATAATAGACAAAAAGTACAACTTCCCAGGGCCATGAAATGAGGATTTCTGTATGATTGAAAGTATCACAGATTTAATCTATGATTAATAGACTTCAGTTTTTACACTAAGACTTGTAAAGGAGTGCAGGTGAGATTCTGGAGACTATGTTTAAGTCATTTGAAATTTAGCTTTGAAAGGACTCAGTAGATCTGATTTACTCTTAATTGAACTGAATAAAGCCATGTTGTGATGTGAACATAACAGAAACTATTAAGTTTATGAAATCTAGAAAAAAAAAACCAGTGGGTACCGACACTATTGGTAAAATAGTGTTTGGTTTTTTTCTGATATATGGTTTTTGGGGTTTTTTGGTTGTTTTTTTATTTGTTTGTTTAGTTTTTTTGTGGGTTTTTTGTTTGTTTTGGGGTTTTTTTGTTGGGTTTCTTGGTTTTTTTTGGGGGGGGTGTTTGTTTTTGGTTTTTTGTTCTTTTGTTGTTGTTTTTTCTGAGTTGCCTAAGTACAGTCGTAGATGTACTTTTAAAATTGCTACTGCATCTTCTACAATAATGCTCATCCAGTGCCCTTTTTCTGGAGGTGCCCTGGGTCCTGCCTCCATGGCATTTCATGAAGTTGGCTCCTGATTGTGTGAGATGATCTTAGAAGCTTTTTGCAGAGCACTCTTGAGGGAAAGTAAGCTGTCCTTCAGAGCTGTTAAAAAGGAATTAAATTTGTAATGATTGCCAGGAAATTCTGATAATGTTTTCCTTGCTTGCATAAAATCCAAATTTTGTACAAGCAAAATTTTGGCATCAATTAGCCAAAAATTGATGTGAAACCTGATTTAATATTCTGCAAATGCTACATTCACTATGTGTTTGTAAGACTGTAAATATTTGGAAAGTGAATCTTTACAAAACTTAAGAGCAATCATTTTTGGCTAACGAAGCTGCATGTGTTTTTACATAGCTGTAACTTATTACAGACGTAGCACTTAATAGAAAACTAGAATTTTTGTTTTTGTGTCTTGGGGCAGCCCATGTTCCAGTTGTCACTCAGAATACAAAATATAAAATTTTTAAATGCAACTTGCCTGTCTTGAAATTGTGGCATCATGATGCTCATTGAGGAATAGCACATAAAAATTGATTTGAGTAGGAGTCAGTTTTGTGCTTCTTGAGAAGTACACGAAAATCTGTGTTTTCCAGCATTCAAGCTGAATGTTTGCATGTAGATGTAAAACCCTTGCTTAGTTAGTTTTACTGCAAAACTCTTCAACTAACCCAGTGTGAACTTGAGGTAAATTTTGGCTCTCTGGCAGCTTTTGCTTTCCTCTAGATTAGTTAGACTTTTCTAGTAGTTTTCCCCTCTGATTTCTTTTTCCTAATTTTTAAATACTTTTCAAAGAACATTTCTACCTCATTTGAGTGCATCATGAAAGACACCTTGAGCTGAGCTGAGGAAAATGTCAATGGAGTGTGAGCTGATTAAGCTTTAGAACTTGTAATTTTCTCCTTTTTAAGGAGAACTTTTCTCCTTTTCAAGGACAACTTTTCTCCTTTATAAGGGAGAAAAGGCTAAATACTAGAGAAATTAAAGCACATAGAATAGTCTCTTGTAGATTTTTTGTCTGTTCTCTTTGTTATTGGTTATTTTGTAATGACTCCCCTTGTCACCAGAAGTGTGACAAAGTCTGTGGAGAAATAAATATAGCTAGGTAGGGAAGTGGAATTAATTCCTCCATGCTTCCATTACCTCCTGAAAAATGCCTGCTTTGGTCAGGTACTCAAACCTGCTCTAAAGCTACCTGGAAATAGTAGACCTCAGCAGGAAGTAAAAATTTGGGTTCAAACCATCACTTGTCTCAAAACTGTACCTATTTGTGAAAATATTATCCAGGAAATCAAATTCATCATATGCATTCTGCAGGGAATGTGATCTTCTTTTCTCTTTTCTTCATTTTTTTCCTTAAATTAACCAAAATAAATAAACATCTTAGTTTTCATTGGGCATGAAGATATTTGAAACCTCAGCTGTCTCATACCCAGGTCTGCCTGCAACTGCATCTTTACATACATCTGCCCAAATCGATCTTTTTCCACTGCAGTGTGAGCACTTAGAATGACTTTAAGCAGAAAATATTTTCATGCTGTATTGGCAAAAATAACTGACTGCCGTTTACAGTAACATTTATTCTATTGCTGTCATTGATACAGCAACACTCATGCTGAAAAATGAGTGTTAACAACATTATCCTTTGAACCTTTATTCCCTGGGTGACTTAAGTTGTGTGTTGTGCCCCCAAAATGAAAAATGTAGTGAGGCAGTTAGAATGAATTCTGAGTGAAACTGGAGGCAAAGTTAGGTCAGGAAATTAATCCCCCTTATAGCCCAGCTGTTGGGAATATTTTTCTGCCATGGAAGTGGCTTTTTATCAAATGTTAAACTTTCTACATTTATGGAGTTGCGAGGTACAGTGCTACATAAGTGAGCTTTACCTCAGGCTGTATAAATTACTGCTTTAGGACAAGATACTCTCGAGTTAGCTCCACAAAACATACCTGCCCTTTTTTTACTTTTTAAACATGTTTTTCCTCATCTTTTCAAATCATAAATAAGCTCTACCTCCCTGCCCAAAACTTACGTTAAATGATTTGAGAGGGCATGGGACTTGTGCTGTGGTTTGTGGGGAGAGAATTGGTGGGTGATTTGTTTTGGTGAGGAGTGGTTTTTTGTATTTGTTCATTTAGTTGCTGTATCCTAAATACAGTGTATTCCTGCAGGGCAAGAGTGATGGCAAGCTTAGCTGTTTTCTGTTGGTTGATTTCAATAATGGGCAATTAGCCAATTGCTCAATTTTTGAAGTATGGTGAAGATGAGTACTTGTTATTCAGCTTTGAAGTGTAAGAGAAAACCTTAGATGAATTTCAATCCTGCTGATGATCTGTTTATGAAAGACACTTAGGTTAAGTGTAAAAATAACCTCAAAATGCAGTTATGCTAGTACAGATCCGTTGAATTTTGCTGTCTTAACATCACAACTTGTTTTGACAGGCAAAGAATGAGATTCAGATAAAAATGCCATGAACACACGGGGAAAATAATTTTTTGAATTGTTGTGAAAAAGAGAAATTTTCATTATTCCAGGCTATTTTCAAAATTTTAAGGACAACTGTCCTTGAAAATTTAAAGAAATTTGATAGTTCCTATTTGAAAAGGATAATAGTCCTTATTTTTGGAAAAAAAAGTCTGGATTAATCTTTACACTGATTGCCCATTTGCTTTAAATTCTCTTGGTTTGTAGTATTATTTCATGATGGCTGTTTTTATGAGAGGGTATTACGGACCCATGGATAATTTACATAAGAACCAGCATTTGTAAGTAGTTTCAAATCCTCTTTCTTCACCATATTTAGGAAAAATTAGGAGTAGAAAAGAAATAGATTAGGTGTGCTTAAACATTATTAAAGTGTCAGGCGTCTTCCCACTTTTTTACAGGAGAATTAATTGCACATATTCCAGAAGAGGCTTATCTGAGCAGTAATTACTCTCTGAATCAGTTCCACAAGACAGACATGGAGTGTGAAAATGGCAATATCCTATAACCCACAATGGGGATTAGGCTCCAACTCCTTGTCTGCACCAGTCCCTTGATGAAAAGCTGCCAGTCAGATAGGATCTTTAATATTCCTGGGCACTTGTAGGAGTGATTCTGCATATGAGTTTAAGTTCCTACTACAAAACGTTGTCATTATCATGGCATTTGGCATAGATAAAAAAATATTATGAGCACAGATTTTATTCCTGGTCTCACTGGGGCTCTGCTCTGGAGTATTTAATAAAAATAACACTGCAGAATGAGCAGACCTGAAATACAAAATTGGTCCAAAGTCTCTCTTGAGACACGGTGCCAAGGCTTGCCCTTTTCAATGATCATGCACCCTGTGTGCTTATCTTTGGCAGGAGTGTCACTTGTAGGCAGCTGCCTTCATGAGATGTGCCATGTTTTACTGATGGGCCTTCTAGTATAAGCAGGCAATTCTGATCTGGCCTTAGGCCAAAATCTAGGAAAACTTTACTTTTGGACCTATCTGAAGGACAAAATGTATGTTTCAATGTCATCTTTGCTTTTTTTCCACTTAATTTCTTTAACCAGTTTTTACTCTAGTGAAGATCTAAAGACAGCTGCCAGCAGGTGAGTTTTAGGACAAATGAAAATGGCATCTTGGGATGTGCAGGGAAGGAAGACTTTGTGTGTTGCAGTTTAGCTTTGTAGATGTTTTCCTTTGTAGGATGAAAGTTGGCTAAAAAGTATCGAAATTCATTGTTGCATGATTGTAAGTTTGTGATCTAAATTCTCAAAGAAGTACTCAAGTTTGAGCAGGCATGAAAATGACTGCAGTCAGTATCATCTAATGAAATACTGTTGCATATGTGTGTGATAAGAGAACAGAGAAGAGTAATGTTGCTTAAAAACAAATACAGGTGTGCTGAGAAGCTTGTTTTGCTTCTGAAGATCAGCAGTTTAATTTCTATGATTAGCACCTTCAGTATATTGCTAAAGGTATGTGTGTGACACATTTTTATTGTAATCATCTGATATGGATGACTTTCAGATTGATAAATGCATTATCCTCAGCTTTGCACTACAGTGTGAATCAACTGGTAGTATTGTTTCTTCCAATAATTAATTTTCTGACTGGGGAAGTATTTTTGCTCTTCATTATGTGAATATCTGTCTGTTCAATATGCTAAGGATCTGATAGAAAAATAATGTTTTGTTTGTTTTGTTTTGTTTGTTTGGCTTCTCTTTTCTCCCCTCAGTCTTAGTTTAGTATCTTGTCCATTTTTCTTTGCCATAGCTGGCATAATTCACAGAAAAGTCTGTACATACACACTAGTATAGCAACCGTCACAAATGAAGAATCATGTGTTTTAATACCAAAATAAAATTTTTCTTTGCATGCTAGTGAAGTTTTCTAAGGAAGGGTGTAATGCAGTTTTCACCCTCAGTGAGTGTTTTTTCCTTCACTCTCAGTATATTCCATAATTTAAGGACATGAACTATTTTAGTCTGTAAATAACACATTGTTGTTCACACATGAGAATTTTTAGGGAAAAAAAAACAACCTGAAAATACTTGGATGTTACTTCTGAGAAACTGTTCTTAAGACACCAAAAAGATGAACTGCAGTATCTGTCCTTTCCTAAATAAGTAACCTAACAAGAAATTAGTTGCATTAAAGTATTTCTTCCATTTCACTAATATTGCTTCTCAGAGAGTGACTCTGTGGATCCTCTCCAAGTTTTGTGTATTTTTTGTTCTTGCATTACTCAGTTTCAGTTTGTTACTTGAAATGCACAAGATTTAAGAGATTCAACAAAGAATCCATTTCAAATTCTGTTTCAAAGACACTGAGCATTTTGTCACTGAAGATACCCTCTGTACTTCAGCATCATGAATATTGCATGGTTCAAAGGATGCTCAAACACTTCCGCAAGCACTCTGCCTTCTTTGAAACACATTCTTTAGTGATTTTAAGTTCTGTTTAGAGCTGGAGTGTGTATGTACAACGAGACATCTTGGAATTTTAGTAGAACTTCCATATAAAAGTTCTGATGGATACCTAGTTCGTCTATGTGAGGTTTTAGCTCTGAAATTGGGAAAATTGCCCCTTCCAGTTTTTGGAAAGCAAAAATACACTTTGCCATAGCTGTTTCGTATGATTTGGAGAAGTGAATTAAATAGAATCAAGTAATACTGATCTTCTAGATTTGAGTAGCTAATCATACTGCATGCCCTCTCTTATCCCTGTTATTAGCCTAGGATGGGTGGGACTGATGCTGGGGAGCTGCTGAAGTGGCCTTTTTTTCAGAGATGTTAGATAAATGCCTTTTAAATTTTTTTTTTTTTTTTTTTAAATCATAATAGCAGTCTTACAGCAAGAGGTAACTTTTGGTCACAGTGTCAAGCCTCTTTCTTCCATCCAGGTCTTTAATGCTCCCCTTGGATTCTTTCTTCTGCTCTTCTGATTTCCTGCATCTTTCTTCATCTTTTGAAATACTGTTCCCTTCTTTCTATAGAAACCACACACAGTCTGCACATCTTTTAATGTCCTGTGCATGCTTTATCAATTCTTTGTCCAGAAGCTTATTATTGATGCCCACTTCTGGTTTTTGTGTGGAGACTTTTTTCAAGCTGAGGCATTTGTAGTGCTGCACAGCTGTAATATTTTTAGCTTTGATGAAATTTTATCAGTATCCCAGTGCAACAAGAAGGGAACGGGTTCTGTATCCAAGCTTTCAGAAATTACCTGCTGATTATCCTGTATTTAGGCTGGGTGTTTGGTGAGGTAGGCAGTGGGCTGTACAAATGCCCTTCCTTGCCCTGCAGGAGGAGGTAGATGACTGAAGAGCTGTAATGCATTCATGCCAAGTGGTAGTAAAAACTCCCGTGTGGGATATCACTGATACAAAAGTGACTAAAATAAAAGACTATGTACAAAAGCCCGAGTAGTGTCCTAGCAGAGAGCTAGCTTGCACATTTCTACTTTCATTGGTAAGTTATTTCCAAAAATTATTGCTCAAGTAATCCCATTTCCTATTTTGTCTCCTCTGATATTTCACTGAATGAACATTTTATATTCCTTTGTATCTTGATTAGAAGAAAATAAAACAGTAGTATATGGTCATCATCAAACAAATCAAATTAAAAAAAACAATCTCACTGGCTTTTAGCCACATATTACAGTTAAATTACAAGGAGAAAATAAGGTGCTGGTTAATATTAAGTCAACTTAATCTCACTTCTACCTTTATTTGGTTTGTCTACGTACTCAGTACTCAATTCTGACTGTTTTTTCATTAGATTGCTCTGTATGGCTAGAGAAATAAAAGCAATGAACTGTTTCTTAATATTCTTTGTTGACTTCAGAATATAGAGTGAAAATACATCTTTTTTGGCTTGATTGGTGAGTTTTTTTCAGAACTGTTCTTCATGAATAATTCAGTATGTTTGAAGTGTACTTAACGTATTTTAGCGTTTTCTGGTAATAATGGAAGACATTTATCTTACACTTCCCAATTTGACTTACAGATGATATTGTTTTTCTCAAAGGGAGCTCTTGTGATTTGCCAGAAGAGTAATAGAGTTTGCAGGCTATGGTATTTATCAGAACTCACTGATTATTAACATAGGGATTTATAAAACCAGACTTTCTCAGAGTGTGATATTTATGTTTCAGCTTACAAATGAGGGTTTCACTCAGCTAAGCTGGTTGGGAAATAGGATGCTGTATTATTTTTGCTTTAGAAAAAACAATTGGAGCTATTGTGCTGGTAGTATGGTGATGAAAAGGAATAAAAATAAACTGTGTAAACTTGTACCTGTCTGGTGGGGCTGCTTGAAGTGGAGCTCAGGTTAATAGGCTGGAAAGATAAAAAGTGGTGCAATTAAAGGATGATCGAAAGAAGCTGAACAACTTGTTCTCTTCTTTAGCTGAGCTGTGTATTTATCATACTGCTTTGAAGAGCAGAGTGATGGGCTCTGAATGGAAGGGTGGTAGAGAGAGGACAGGATTTTTGCATTGTCCCTGGATACTGTCCCTTCTAAAAACACTGCAAACTGAGGTATGATTTGAAAATTGCTGTGCAAATAAATATAAATTGCTGTGCAAAGGATCTTGATTTAGCCAGTGTGAATAAGAAGGCTTTGACCATTTTCTGCAATTTTTTAGAAGTCATCTTGTTGCATCTTCTTCGATTTATGGAAATGGAATTCAGTTCTTAAGAGACAGAGATATTTGCTTTCTTTTATCCCTCCAGTTCAGAACCACTGGGATGCTGAGTCTGTAGAAAAAGGAGCTGATGAACCACACGTAGCTTAAGACATCTCCTCTAGTACTGTTTTGTCTTTATTTGTCAAATCACAGTTAGTAATGTATATCTGTTTGTCTTGACTTTAGCCTAAAAACTGATGGACCGTTCTGTTTAGCCACCAAAATTTAAAAAGTATCCAGGCAGAGAGCTTTTTTCACATATGTTATTGTGCAGAAAACCAGATTTTTGTAATCATGTAAGCAGATTGAGGGGGGGAGAGAGTGAGAAAACTTCTTCTTATACTGTAAGGTGACAATTAAGTGGGAAGTGCAATTGTTCTTAACCTGTAGGGAATCAGGAAGCTTAAGGTTGTGCACATGCCTGTTTGTCTGCATAGAAAGAACCTTAAAAGTGTGGCAAAAACAAAGTTATGACTTTGAAAATTTACAGAATCAATAATGAAACAGGTCTGTAGTATTTTTATCTTACCTACATTTCAGATTTATTTTTCCTTTAAAAACTATATTTGCCAATTTATTTATTATTCATGAGTTACTAAAACCTTCCATACATATGAAGGCCCTAACTTCATGGGGGGCTGGTCTGATAAAGAGTATATAGAATTTGGCGTGAAAAGTATTAGAAACTGCCAAGGCTTCACAGTTACCATGATGCCAGAGAGTTGTTGATAACAGCAGTTTTGGGTTTTTTTGTTTAGTTTGTTTGTTGTTTTCTTGGGGTTTTTTTTGTATTTTTTTTTTGTTGTTGTTTTTTGGGTTTTTTTAACGAACTTAAGCAGTTGATGGGTAATTTAAGAGTAAGGGACCTTATAGGGTACCTTACTCCTACATCTTGGCTCAAAGTATCTTATGAAGGCATATATTTAAATAAAATCTCTACATGGCCAGTGGCATTTGGGATAATCTCCAGTGTCTCAGTAGAAGATACTCCATAGAGCTGAGAACCCACTGTTGCCTCTGTTAGACAGAATCCTTAGGAATGCCTGAGAAAATACACTTAAATGGGATATATCTTTAGAGAAATAGGATATATTTTTAGGAGGTACGGTTTAAAGAAAAAAAAGATGTGGGAAAACATTTTTCTTGTCAAGGGTACTATGAAGCTAATATAGAGGAAATGCTGGAATATGAGTGGATAGGGGTGATTACAGCTCAGAATTTTGGTGCTATATGAAGCTGTGTATCAGATGGGCACCAGGTGCATCAACTGCATGTTGCTGTGCTTTGTCTCAGTAAGAGCAGGATACAATTACTCTGTAATTACTTTTTCTTCCTCAGATAGGTATTGAAGGCATATAGAGCCCTTTTTCAGAACAGACTTCTCACTTTCTGTTTCCACAACTTTGACCAATATAGTTTGTAAAATTTGTTGTCATAGCTTTTATTTTTACCATTTTATTCAGTATGCATAGGTAGGCATGCAAGCACTGCTCAAAAAAAAATCATTTTTTTAATGGTAATGTCTTGCTGTTCTAATTTGTCTCCTTTTGCACAGAACGCTTTGTAGTTTAATTATTTTCTGACATGGTATGATATAATTAATAGAAAGGACATCCTAGGCTAATAGGCTTCATCAAGGCAAATAAGTTTATGTAGAAGGGTGAGGAATCTATTCACTTCTCCCTGGAGAGCTGCTGCCCAGGTAGATGCTACTACATAGGAGGAGGGGTTTATGTGAGGTGACTTCTGGAATGCTTTTGAGATTTTTTTGTCTACTTACATTGGTGTGCATTGGAAATGTCAACATAAAATGTTGACAGAAGTTTGCTCATTTAGTTTGCTAATCATCTCTCCACAGCTGTATTGTAGCATACATCAAACCTATGGGACAGCATCTTTATAGGGCTCTTATGGGCCTCACATTTACAGGTTGCAGGAGTTGAGCTCTGTGAATGACTTTGTGTTCCTTGATCAGCTTTCTTAGTAATTACATCAGGCTGCAGAGTTAGAAATGCTTATTGATGAAAAATGTTAGAGAAATGTCAAACCCTGTTACTTGGCATTTCATCATGGTTTTCACTTTTCTTTTAGTATAGCTCTATTAATCATTAGCATATCTCTTTGTGTTTTGTGGTGCTGGAGTCCTTGTACCTGTATGGAGTGATTTGAATAAATAAAATAGAATTTTCCAGAGCCCAGTAATGTTGCTACTCTCTCACTGGGCATTGGGTGAAGTAGCTCCTGAATTGTACTATAAATAGTATTATATTTTTCAGAAGGAATGGGAGTAGAATTTTATACTTATGCTTACTTCATGCTATTGAGAATGATCATGTACAAGGAGACATCTTTCACAGCTCATCTATTTTTATGCTACAATAAGTGAAAGTAGCTATACTTCCTTTATCTGTAAAACATCTGCTTTAGTTTTTCCTATGTAATTATTAGGAGAGGTTTGCATGGATGGGATTATGCATGGTCCTTTGCTGTTAAAAGCAGAAAAAAGCATTTATTAATCCCCACTCTCAGCCATACATCAACTTGTATGTTCGACTTGATTCTCTGTTGTGTCTGCCTTGAACATAAATGCACAAACATGTTGATGGCATCCCGTTCATGTCTTAGTATTACAACCAGGTAATGTCTTATTCCACTGGAGTAATAATTCAGCTTTTTCTCATTCAGTTGTGCCAACCCTAGAGTAGCTGTTTTCTGTTTCTTACACAAGGTTGGGAAGCGCCTAAAATCATGCCATGAAAGCTGTCATGTGTAGGCTTCATTTCTGGCAACTGTCTTTGTTTGCATTAATACCCACATATGTTGTTTAGCAGAGGCAAAAAGTCTTAAAAAAAATAACCAAATAAGCAAAACAAATTCAAAGTGAGATCTTGTCTACCATAATCACAATTAAGCCATTTTATCATGTTAAAAAAAAAAAATCGTTTGTGACTTAGGCTTTTTTCCTGTAAGACTTCAATGTGAAGTGAAAGAAATCTCTAATTTCTGCTCATGGTGATTTATTTGTCAATAAGGGCTGGGTCTTTAGAGGGCATATGTAAGTGTAGCTACATGATGTGCTGATGGGCCGTGCTGATTTACATCAAGTCCTGTCATTATAAGCCTACAGGGGAAAGTTGTAAATATCCATTTTGTAAGAGAATGATCGAATGGCTCATTTCCTTAACATGCTTTTGGTGGACAGGTATATTAATGTAGCACCTCACATGTAAAGATTGTTGGCAACTTACTTTGCCATTGATTAGATCAGGTTGTGCCTTTTGATTTAAGGATGATTTGTGCACTGCATTGGAAATAGAAAAGTGCAAGAAAGGCCAGTGTTAACCAAGTTGACTGCCTCCCTTCATGATTTATGGTGTGACCTCCCTAATTAAATAACCAAAAAGAACAAGGTGTTATTTTTAACATCAGGATGGAAATGAAGAAAGGAAAGAGTTTACAGTGCCATATACTATCTCCCATGCACAGCCACTCATCCTTATCTCTATAGTAAATTGAAAGCTAATGTTTCTAAAGTAAAATAGCAAGATTTTCGGAGACTTCATGTTATAAAAACAAAGAAAACTAGAGGATAACTTTGAAGGTCTACTAATTCTTTTTCTTTTCTGAGCCTTTTTTAGTTTATAGTAGCTGAAGGACACAATCACAGTTATAAGAATGCAGTCTCAAAATCAACCAGAATGGTTCCCTCTTAGGGAAGATTTGAAAAAATGTGTGCTAGAATGCTATAGAAAACCTCTGTTCACAAGGTCAGCTTGGAGGTGATTGTTACTGTTCTTTTCACTTCAACTGCTGTGAATCCTGTAATATTTTTGCCCCCAAGAGGGGTCAGAAATGCATTAAAACGTGTCTAAAATTTAATGAAGCATAGGTAAGAAAGAGCTTTGAGGGGAGTTTAGGTGCTAGCATCAGCTTAAAGGAGTATTTCAGTTGTTCTAGGAAAGAAAAGGGTTTTACCAAATCAGAATTATGTTAGCCTTGACACAGGAGTTACCAAAGAGCTACATAGGACACAAATTTTGTTTTTTGTGAAAAGAAATTGGACAGTACAGGTACTTGCAGACTGTCTTGGTGATGAAATAGTAGAATTACATATTTTAGTCTACCCTGCTTCGGGGGAGATTTACCAAGAACAGAAGACAAAATGTTTATGTTCTTTGGTATCTCTCACCTTCCTTGGTCATCCAAAGGGAGCTTATCCTTTGCTTTGGTAAACCACAATTCTATTGTCAAAAAAAAAAAAAAAAAAAAAAAAAAGGGAAAAAAAAAGCTGTTTACTTTTCAGGCAGACAGATAAAGGATTACCAGCAGTGTACAGTTTCATAGTTTAATAGATAGGGCATTTTTTTTACATATATAGATTGTAGTGTGATGAGTACCTAGAGAGTTATAAAGGTAACTTTTAAAGGGAGACATGCAACATGGTGCTGTAGGGTTTCAAAACAGTACATTACCCTTTAGGCTTTAGAGGATGGGGTTCCACATGATCATCTGAGAACCCCCTGTAGTCCATTTAGCACAGTTTTTTATTTGTCCATAAAGCATGGGGGAACATACAGTGCCATGCAGGCTTTTTTAAAAATACTGTTTTAAATAATAATGAGCTCTATTTAAACCACTGTGGGGACCTCTCTTCATCAGGAGTAAAAATTCAGCTCTTTAAGGTTCTCTGCGTGCAGTTCCACCAAGGATTAATAATTTTTTGCAAGCTAGTTTTGAAAGTGAAAATTTTTTTCACTTCCTATTTTCAGGATACTGGAATTCTAAAAAAGTTACTGCAACCTTTTATGCAGTACAAAATTTTTATTAAAAATAATGTTGTTGATAGTTTGAGGGTTTTGGAAGAGCTCGTTTTCATTCCAAATAGAGACAGTAAGTATTGATGCTTTTCTTGGCCTCCTTTAAAAACCCATCCATTACAAACCGAGTGGGTTTTTTGTTTTGTGGGTGTTTTGGTTGTTGTTTTTTGTTGTGTTTTTTGTTTGGTTGGTTCTGGTTTGTTGGTTAGTTGGTTGGTTTTTTAAATGGAGTTTTGTAACACTTCTGGGTGTATGCATACGTGTGTGCCAGTAAGCATTAAAACTGTTATTTGATATTTGAAAAAAGCACCATGAAGTTATTTTCATGTTTTGAAGTCTCCCACTTTGTCTAGGAAGTGGCTGAAATTCACATAAATTCCATGCTTTTCTGCTTTTTTGTCACAATGCGTCCTTTAAAGATGCACAGATTGTAAGTGGACTAATCATTATTTCTCCCTTTCAATGCCTAAACAGTTTCTAAAAATCCTGCTGTTCCATTTCTCGTAGCATTCATGCCAATGTGATATTTTCAGTGTAGATCTAAAGAGAGATTGAGATTCTGAATGTAGGGTGATAGCATAAAATTTCACAGTTTATGAATGAAGCAGTACAGAATTCATTTAATTATCTCTGATTATGTCTGAATGTTTCATCATATTAAAAACTTTGCAGATCTACAATTTCAGGCAAGCAGATACCAGTCACTTGTAGAAGCTGATGTCAGAATTTGTTATATTTGATTAGATCAGATTTGTCCCATATGTTTATGGATACAAAGAAACTAAATTTGCTGGGGAAGAGGTCTATGCTTCATTTTTAGGTGATTATTCATTTTTAGGCGATTTTTGAGCTTTGCTCACATTTAAACTTGATTTCCTGTAGATATCTCTCTTTCCTCTCACTGGATGTGGTATATCACTGTACATTTCCCCTAAATATATGTATTAAAACATCTTTTGCATCCCTACTATGTTTATTTCTCCAAAAAGTTCAAAGCCAATATATGATTTCCATATTTATATGAAGTGATGCTCACTTCCAAAATTGGTAATATGTGTGTAGAGTATGTTACTACACAGAATGAATTTTTAAATTTATGCATCCATATTTTAAGCAAAAAATAATGGAAAACCTCCCAGACATTAAAACCAAAACCTTGAATAGATTTATTCCACTTGGATGGCTTGGACTGAATCTCCAGGCACCTAAAGAGGTTTTTTGACAGTGTGGCTCTTAGTGCATTATTCACAACTTTGGAATGAGAGGTCACACCCTAGAAAGATTTTGCTATATCCTTGACCACTCTCTCATGCATTAGAAACCTTAAATTATGGAGAAAGTGAAATCACTTTTGTGTTAGTAGTGAACAGGACAAGGACAACCATGTCCTAAATGCTGTGCATGTGTCTCCTAAGTCCTTATTAATAATTAGAGGAAGACTCTATGTTTTGGGAAGTGCTTTCGAACAAAGTCACTTCTCACATGAATTAATTATACTGGCATGATTCTGATTATCTTACTTTTGAAGTGCCATTATGAGAAGTCCTGCTAGCCTTTAGAAAATCCAACACAGTCTTCAAAAATGTCATTTGGGTAAGATCTTTCATGTCCCAATGTTTTGCTGCTGTTGTTGTCAGAATACTTGTGTAGTTGCAAGTTGTTTCTTTTTATAAAAAGTTGAGGGAAATTGGAAGTTTTTCCCCTTAATCTCAAATGAATTGCAGAATGATGTAGGATTATTTTTTTTCTGCTGTGCAGGATTAGTAATTGCCTGTTTGTTCTTAGGCTGTAAGTGTGGTTATAAAGGCATTATCACTATATAGTGGTGTTCTCAGTCCTGTTTTATGAAGCTATTATTTTACAGTCCTTCACTGAAACAACTTTGAATGAAACCATAAATGGATGCCATATGTTTTATTGAAAGATAGGAAAAGGTATCTTTGCGACATGTAGTACCTGACATTAACTGCTATCACAAGCAAGAATTCTGATTTTTCAATTGATATTAAATTGGAAGCTGCTTGTGTCGACTGATATTAAATAGGTACAGGGATCCTGAATTGCTGCAAAAAATGACTTTGTGGGGTAGAAAATCGTCTTCCCATTAAGTGAGATTTTCCATTAAGCCACCTGTTACAAAACAGAGCTAGCTCTCCTCATGTTTCAATATTTGGTTTAATATGTGAATCGTAAGATGGTTACTTGGAGGTTACAAATTTATTTCTTTTTCTTTGAGTGGGAAGCAACTCTTTTGAAAGATTTGAATGGACTATTTCATTCAGAGTTAGCATTACCAGGATGTATCTATACTTTGGTCAAACTCCCTAAGCTCAAGGACCATGATTATGGAGTTAAGAGTAGCAAGGGTATTAGAGTAAAATCTAAGTCTTCATGCATTGTACTGATCTACTCAGCTGGTGAAGTCAATTTAAGTCCAATCAGATGTGTTTTGCAATCTAGAGGTGGTTGTTGCTGTGAAAATTTGTTCTGCTCCTACAGTTTCTTCTTTAACATCATTAAGTCCAATTTTATGTAATGCAAGTCTTGGTTTGAATCTATTTACTGCTGCTCAGAAGCTCTTGTGTCAGCTGAGATTGCTCTGTGAGCAATGCAGTGTTGGTAGCAGAGTTTATTTGTTGCACTGTGAGTGTGCAGAGGTCTAAAGAGTAGGTCTGAAAGATGGAGCAATCTACAGCCTCTGTTCTGAGGAACTAGTGGGCTCTGTCAAGATATTCTATAATTTTTTCAATTACTGAGTTAAAAATTTACCTCATGATGGAACTTTTAATAAATTACCAAGTGTTATCAATAGTAGGATCAAACTGATTTTTCTAGGGAGATATTTAAACATCTCCTTTTTGTCCTGTGAGGACAATAAAGTTACTGACATGTAGGACAGTGTATAAGATCATGAATGAGAGAAAAATTTTGCCACTGAGATGTTAGTGCAAAAAGACACTGAAGTTATTTAAATATATTTTCTGGGTACATAATTTTCTCACATCTCCATAACTCTGTTTCCATTTTGTAATGTGAAGGGAAATAATTTTAATACTCAAGGATGCATTATCATTGAGCCAGGAAAATGCCTGCTTTGTTAACACACAAAAGGGAACATTATGGTACAGTAGCTTATTTCTCTTCTGAAGTGGAAGCACCTACTTCCGAATACACATTCATTATATATTGAAAATAAAAACTTTGTTTTCATTAGTCTACATATGAGGTACTATCTTCAGATGTACAGCCTAACACTGACATCTTTAAAATGACTATTTTAACCATATTAAACCAAAATGATACCTTTCGTATTCTCACTTAATGGCTTCAACGATCCAGCTTTATTAAAATATTTGAGATATTTTTTGCTTCAATTTTCAAAACCATTAGTGGTGATGTCAGTATGTAAAGGGGTATCCAAACTCTTAAGACAGATACAGTCAAATGTACGCAGAAACTCTTCTTTATAATAAAGTGAAGATGAGCCCAAAGCTGAAAAGTTAGGCAGGGTATGAGCAATTCTGTACCATCCTCTGGGTTTCTTACTGCTGCAGCAAGGCATTTGAGCATTATGTGTGATTTAAATACTTGGGGGGTTTTTTAAGTGACTTGAATTATTCATAATCTTAAAATTAGGCATGTGTTTAACTGCTTGGCCAAAAGTGAGGCTTTAATTTTTCTACAATTTCATTGTGAGCTATATTGCCTGTTCCATTGTAATGCCTGTGGATTTCTCCCTAAGGTCATAAAAATATAAGAGGATAAGAACATTCATATATTTCTAAAATTATGAGAAACATCATCCGTTGGTTCTGCTGAACTATTTGTCTCATACCAAGTCTTATCTCTAATAGCAGTCAATAGCAGATGTTCTTGGGAAAGATACACTACTATTTTGCTAACAAAGCTTCACATTTTAACATAATTTTCTGTCTTTGAGCAGTTAAGTTTTATCTTTATGTCTTATAAACACTGATGGTGTTTTTTTCCTTCCCCAGTTCCACTAAATAATTTTCTAAAACAGTCTACATTTTCTGCATTCACAATATATTTTATCCATGAGAGGCATTATTTAGCAACATAGAATAACAGAATATCCCCTAGTTGGAAGATAAAAAGAAGAAAAATCGATTTTTGCTAACTAATTTATTTTTCAATATTTTGAGCATAATATAATTAAATATGAACAAAATGCATTTACTTAAATATTGCTGAGGTGTTAATATTTTATAAGCTGTATAAAAATTTAATTAGTTACTTCATTTTGGATCCTTTTATCTAATATACTGGATGAGAATGTTTATTTATTTACATACATATGCAAATGTTTTTAATATTACTTTATATTCCTACCCGAAATCCATCAATATTCAACATGACTAATTTGTGTCACTTTCCATTTCCTTGCTTCCCTTAATGTGGAATTAAGAAACTAACACTGGCTCCATGGGTAGTGATATGTACTAATAGGTCTCATAAGTATTCATATAATAAATAAATTTTAAGTCTTCCTTCAGATCTGTGGATGAGAATTAAATCTGTACATCAGTATCAGCAATTCACTGTGATATGGCTCTCACAGGCTGACGAGGCTGTGCAGCTAAATTGGGCTTGGAAATGTCTGTGATCCTTTAGCGTGGCACTGTTGGGTGTGTAAACCCAATACTGCTCATAAGGATTTTGGGACTTCTGTTGCTGTCTCCCCCAGAAGCCTGTGGAGGTCTCCCACATAATGCCTGGCAGAGCAGGGCGCTAATTCCTGCTCCTTTCCAGAGCATTCTTGTTCTCCCTGAGCTATGGAAAGAACAAGTGTGGCAAGCTTTGCACCCTTTTGCTCGTGAACAATAGGTGCCTTCTGAGTTTGCTTTGTGTGTGTTTGCTGAGCCAGAGTGCAGTGGCTTGCAAGTGAATGACTCGATGTCTGGAAGGGCTGTTCAGCTGTGAAAATTAAACTTAACACAAAGGCAACACTTTTCTTCAAAAAACATTTCCATACCTATAAAACTGTAGTCTTTCTCATGATTATAAAGTAATTTATTAGTCTCTTCAATGCAAAGAAAAGTCGAATGACAAGCAAAGCTTTTATTTTGGAAGGGAGAAAGTGCATTTCCATCATTCCATTAAACTCTTTAGTGGATGTGCTTTGGCTCTTGGTAGTGTCCTCAAACTTTGGCATAAAAGGGGATTTTCCTCACAGGAACTTACTCTGTGACATACAGTTCTAAAGCTGTAAATCTAAGTTTGTGTCTTTTTATAAAACTTCTTGACCAGTTTTAGATGAGAGCTGTTAGAAATTTCTAGTTTTCTTGAGATTGTCTGGGAAAAATTTAAATGTGTAAAATATAATACTTTGAATACATTGCTAGTGTGTTTTAGAAAGAGATTGCATGTGTTTTGATGTATCAGTTCTGTCCTGGTTGTAGTATAGTCTATGGTGTGAAAATTAAATACTTTTCATACGTGTTTAATCTGAAATCTTTGGCTATATAATTCTCTGCATAACCAGAACTTACATTTTCATGAGCTATCCCTCTTATTTCATGTAAAGTCCATATATTCTGATTAGTGGAAAAACACAAACATTAATACCCTCTTTCCCCTGCTCCTTTTTCCTCCAAAAGGGCTCAAGTTTTAACTGTTTAACAGTTGTCTTTGCAATATATAACAACTTTTTTCCTCACTGATTTGTCAAAAAAAGAAAACTTCTGAGGAAGTTATGCATATATCCTTAGGAAAAATAAACATCAAGTTAAGTTTTAAGAATTACAGACAGGATTGTTTTCTTCTGAAAATTTTTTCTATCAGAAAATAATGTGTTGAAAAACTGTAGTCAGCAAAGCTGCTGCAGAACAGAATGCAGAACATTACTATTGTTTGATAGGTAATATTTCAGCCAAATATTACAGCAAGAATTGCAGAATATCAACTTTCTTTGGAAAACTTCTTTGCCTGCTTTTTTTCTGTTCTGCAAGACAGAATAGCAAATGACACTATGCTTCATATTAAGATTCTTGAAGGCATATTTCTTCCATTGCATTCTCCAGTCTTTCACACATGCGTCTATCAATGTTGGCAGGTCTAAATTTCTTCTGACAGAAAATACCATTTTGTGCTCTATAATGTTGTTACAAAATGTAAATTCAAGTGATGTTCAACCAAGTCCACCATTTGTAAGCAACACTTCAAAGTTACATGTTGTATGTGTAATTTTGATTACAGTAGTAATAGTTTTACATTTTTAGATGCTTATTCCTGCAAGTTCCACCAGTTTTGGTCTTCAGCATAAGTTGGGAGAAGATGACATGAACTGCAAAATGAAATTCAAGTGGCATTCTGGCATATGTTTCTTGTTAAATACGAACTTCTAACCTGGAATAATAAATATGTAATATTTGTAGGAACTCAATTATATTGATCAAAAAAAAGAGCAAACATCTGAGCAAAACACCATTCGGCTCCCTTACCTGCGAGGATTCCAAAAGAATTTTAAAGATGCCAGTGACTCCAGGAAGTCTCAGACACAGCTGATTTTTAGGGAAAGAAATCAGATTTATTTTTTTTTCAGTACTTTTTCCTGGTGTTTACAAGACCACTAAGGAAAGAGCTGCTAAGTTTGAAATACACTTTGTTAGCTATTAATCATTAATTATTAAAATTTTATTGGTGTTTCTTAACTGTTATAACAAAATGATTCAACTCAGGAGTTTTTTACTTTGAAAGTTATAAATTGAGGATTAATTTTTTTGCACTTTGGGGTTTTTGAGGCTTTTTGGGGTAGATTTTGTTGTGTTGCCGTTTTCTTTTCTGTTTGGGTTTTTTTCACACATCTTGATCTAGTGTATTCTCGTCACTAAATGTAAAGCCTGCTTTTAAAGACACTTGATCTAGTTTGCATCTGCCAAGTAACATTCTGACTTCAGTATTGGCAGGCAAACAAAAGAGGAATTGACTGTCAAGTATTTTGTGTTTAAATATAAGTATTATGGGTATATATTTTGCAGTTTAGCTTTATTTTGATCCTGTCTGACTTTTAGCTAGAGTCTGTTCAAGTGACAGACTCTAATCATTTGCTGTCTATATTAGAGCTGTGACTTCCAACATCTTGTATGCTGAAAGTACTTCATTTTTTCATGGTTTTTAGTTCTCACTGGGAAATTATAGTATTGTTTGAGATTGTACAGATGGTATAGGGTTTACCTAAACTTTTATGTGAGTGTTTTAATAGTTGTTATCATTGTGTTAATAAGGATCAAGCCAGGAATTTTCACTTTAAAAACCCTTTAAGTAATTATTGACAACATTATAAACCATCCTAAGGCTTAGCTTGGCTATCTTCATTTTGAGATTTTGGGTTTCTTTTATGAATATGAAAGAAATATTTTGAAATTATATTATATTTCAAATTTATGTTTGTACCAGGTAATCCCCAGTTTTTCAAGTGTTAGGACAGCAGACTTCTGATGCCAGAGGGGTATCAAACAGAGTGTAGTGAAAGTAACAGATGCCACCCTTCCCTAGATGGTAATAGTTCTGACACAAGGATGTTGGTATTGTAATCAGCTTTCAAGCAGCCTTTCTCAATTGCCTGATCCTTTGATGAAACTGCCCACTGCAATCACGCGTGATTGGCAAGGAAGCAGAGTGGCGATTAAAAGGAATTTAGAGTAATAAAAATAATTGTCTTTTTTATTAAAATGTATTTAAAATTCCTGTGAGTGTCTGGGTGTTAAAGGTAAAGAGTTTCTCATTGTTCTTGCAGTAATAAGAATAACAGGGTTTTTTTCCTCTTTTTAGTTGAGGTGAGTTTGAGCTAGTAGTAATTTTCCAGTTTCCAATAAGGGAAGTTATAGTAACTCAAATAGAATGAATCCACAAAATGCTTAATTTAAAAAAAAAAAAAAAAAAAAAAAAAAGATAGCTTCCTGCCTTTATATAGACTCTGTGATAGGTAAAAAATGGACACTCCAGTGCACCCCTGTAGTGCAGCTGCATCCATTATGGACCATCCTTATACTTGAATCTCTTTGCCCATGACACAGCTTATTTCCAGGAGGCTGCAGTCAATAAACATGAGGATGGGTTGGTTTTTTTGTTTTGGTTTGGTTTTTTTGTTTTTTTTTGTTTGTTTTTTTTTTTTTTGCGTGGGGTTTTTTTTTTGTTTTGTTTCATTTTGCTGGCATTTTCTGTGTGCTTTGGCTCTGCAAAAGATTGCTGAAGTGAAAGGGCTATCAAGAACACCTCAGAATCAGTGAGAATAATATTTCTAATGCACATTGGAAGGCACATTGTCAGAAAGTTTTCAGTGTCTTTATAGTTGCAGCATCTGTGTTATGTGTCCTATATTTATAAGCCATGACATCTGTAGGTTAAACTTTTTAAAAGAACAGCTAACCAGCCATAGAACAAAGTAGTGAGCTGGTTACTATGCATGATGGTTTTGCCATATATCAATATTATCATTGAATCAGTTCATTTCTAGATGGTTAACCTGAAGTTTCAACTTCCATTGCATTGATTTTCACACTTTTTCCGTGTGATAAATATACATGTCATAGTTTTTATCTCCTTTATTAATCTCACAAGACATTCCAAAAGGTGTTGTTATTTAATAATTCAGAAAGTGTTGTTCCTTTCTCCTTTTATGCATTGCCATTGTCAAGAAAAATACAATGGTTTAACCACTGCTGGAGGGAATTTTCTTTCACGAGTGCTTCATAGTTAGAAAATTCTTGGCTTTGGGGGTTTTTTTATTGTTTTTGTTCCAGTTATTCAGCTCTATGCACTGTATTTGTTTGGACAAAATATCTGCAAAAAATGGTGCATTATGATAAAATAGTTAATGACTTTTTCTAATTCTCTCTTTCTCACAAATGGAGAAACTCCATTACACATAATAAAGGATAAAATATAGCTATAATCGAACAACACATTAGACAGAAGGCTTTGAAACTGTGTTTTCAGCAAAGGCTAGAACTGTTTGTTCATTTATTCTCTATAATAATGCAGCTTTGACTGAATACTTGTGCTGTTTACAGACCCAAAGCTTAAATGACAATGACTGTGTAAAACGCGATGAAGATTGTAACCATTTTCAAGTGCATTTAGCTTAGTAACATGAAATATCAGTTATTCCCTGAGGTATTGTGTAGTTGTAGATCATAAACTTTTAGCCTAAATTAAACATCACAGCTGGTTGCCTTAATTTGATGCATTATAGCACAAATGTTTCAACAGCTTGACTAAAATGAACCATACTGCAAATTCAAAAGAAGAGCGAAGGTCAACGCACATGATGCTTAGTGATTTGCAAATTTTCTTTATTTGGATATATTAAATGTATTTTGTGGAATTCAGCGTAGAGGAATTGAATTTGGCAGGGTAGAACTGATAGCAAAGTATGTTCAATCAGTTTTGCTTAAAAATTATGCAGTACAATAAGGAAATCAAAATAGTACTGTCTCAGATTTTCAGAAGGTGGTTAAAACTAGAATATCTCTGGATAGTTAAAACTCTTGGATTCTTTTGCACGTTTTTACATAGAAATATGTTTTTCATTATCCTGATTTCTAATCTGTGTATACCATTAAACTTCATTGCCTTTTAAGAGCACAGTATGGCTGCTACCTTGTTCACATTCAGGGGATTGCTTAGTTGAGCAGGAGGCATCTGGATCTGAGGCTGTCTCTGGTTGTCTAAGAAAATGCATCATTCCATGTTCAAAAAGGTCTGGAATGCAAAGCAGCTGCCATTGCTCCCTGTCTCTTCAGTGAGAGTGTAGTATTAAGAATTCATATCTGTGCAATAGAAAACATTGGATTGAGCTGCCACAAAGGAAATTAAGGTAGCCTGGGCACATTGCCAAATATAGTATACTTAATACTGAATGCTGTAATTTTCTGTGGAATTTCTTTTCAATATACACCAAAAATTCATATAGCTAGTAATTTACCTGTAACTGCACTTGATGTACATAACTGTGCAACGTTGAAAAACATGATCCAGCAGTTTTCACTCGCCTAATTAGTAGGTAATTCTAATTTATGTACGCTTTAGGAATTTGAACTGGTTCATACCAAAGATCATGACTTGTACACTGAGGAACAAGCCCTCCAGAGGCTTTAGATTGAAAAAATGCTGGCAGAAACGTTTTGGTTCAGTTTGCTTCTCTGCATTGTTTTCCAATTACATTCTTGCTTTATCCGAGTCAGGTTTGTGCTAGCGGTATTTCTTGTAAGGAATGTATTCTTACATGATTATATAAATCCAGAGGTTTAGAAAATCTAGCTATGTTACTCTATGTTCTTCATTCACCAAACCAAACAAGTTTAAGACTGCCTTTCTTATCATCTGGCCGCCTGATCTAAATTGTCAATGTCCGGCATCTGTGGTAGCTGTGTTGTCCCACTGAAATATTCCAGTTCATATAGGAACTCTTGGTTACAGAGCAAGGTCCCTACAAGTCCTGCTGCTGGGAGCAGCCACCGGCTGGTGTTCTTGGTAGAATGCCTTTATGTCTGCAGTTAATAAGCAGTGACTATATCTCTTTCATTACCATCTTTCATGGCTTCCTAAACTCCCAGATACTTATTTAAATATTTTTTCAAGTTATTTTTTTCCCATTATATAGAGCAACTTTTTTCGTTTGCTACTTCTATACTTCATTTCTATATGCCTGTTTCTTTGCCCTTTGAAAAGTAAGTATGGGTTTTGTTTTTCCCCAGATATTCAATTTTATGTGAAACTTAAGAAAAAATTGAAATTTCACGATTAGATGATTATCACTGTGTAACAATGCATAGTAGGAATAATTCTTGAGAAACTAAAACCCTCTGAGCGCAAAGTAAAGCCTCTACTTAAGCTGCAAGTGCTTGCAGGTTTATCTTTCCACATTAATACTGGAATGGTATTAGGAATATGGTGATGAAGTTACTTTGTCACTTGTGTAAGATGAAATACAGGTTTTTGTCCTGTTTTGTACCTGAAGCTATGATGATGATGATGATGTAGCAATTTTGATTGATGGTGTTGTGGATTCATGCTGTGATGGTCAAACTGAAATGTGGTGCAAATTCAATATTTATAATATATGAACCTTAATTGGCTTCAACATTTGTAAATTCAAGACTTGTTGCCGTAACACAAATTAATGACCAAAAGCAGTACTGCACTGAAACATTTCCAATCTGATTCTTTTTAACGATTTTGATCACAGAGAGTTTAATTGAAACTTACTGTATTCATAAGAAATACAAGGTTCATTGATTAAGTAGTTACTTGATTGACTATTTCAGTCTACAAAAGAAAAGAAATAATATCCTCTAAATATTTCCATAAATAGAAATAAACAAACTGATATGTTCTCTGGAATTAGTTTCATACTCAAAACACTCGTTCTTCAATCTCCAGAATCTAGTTTTCACAGTATTTTTTGAAATATCCTTCATTTTTTGCAACTTAATTTCTTGTATTTATGTTTATTTTTAAATGCCTTTACTTCTGTGCTGATACTTCGGGTTTTCACTGAATTTAGTTTTACTTGACAAGTTGACAGGAACAATTTTGCTCACTGGCTTTTCAAAACTTAATTCAGTTGGTGAAATAATGTTGTGTTGTTAATATGTAAAGATTAGTTTAGTTCGATGCTATAATCAGAGAAGTACTTAACTCCCTTTTCTCTGCTTTTCTGGTTTAAGAGCATGAATTTATCAGAGAGACAGGTTTTTGAGACCAAGTGCTTATCTTGTCGTATTTTTTTATTCTCATGAAATTTTGGTTTTTGGGTCCTTACCTTGAAAATTGCATAATTCTTCAAACACATTTGGTTTTAGAGAGTTTCGTGGAAGTTCCTATAGATAATTGTATTCTTCCAGCATTTGAAAAATGAGTTATTTATGGACTTAACAGCTTAATCCAAAACTACACTGTAATCAAAAACATAACAAATCAAAACCCCAAACAAAAAAAAAACCAAATATGCCCCCCCAAAAATCCAACCCCAAAACTTTACAACTTTCTGTCACAAGCCAGTCCATCAACGAGCTACATGAATTTCATTTTGATAGAGTTACTTTACAGTGAAAAAAGTTCAATACCTCTCTTCCAAGGAGATATGTAAAAGCTATTTCTAAAAGAAAAAGTAAGGATATCCTATTATCACTTAGCTGTGCTACATGTTTTGAATAAGTTGACTATTACAGTGATAAGTGGAAAATTCAAACTTTCTCTTTTTGTGGGATAAAATTAAGAAATACCTAAGTCATAATATTATGTGACTGAATTATGGAAATATAATTACAAAACCTTGAAGGAAAGTGAAGGCTGCAAAACAAAGCACTCTCTTGGGAAGTACAGAAGACTGGCTTTGTTTCTGCTCATGTTCCTGCTGGCAGTGATAAAATTTCCAGTCGCATGAGCCACCTTCCTGCTTCCCTCCTCCTTACCCCAGGCCCTAAAACAGTGAGAAATTAATCTTCTGATGAGAGTTTATTGTATTTAATATAGTCACTTTTTACCATGCAGTTGAGGTTTTGTTTTCCTTTCTGCCAAATACAAAGTGTAATTCCTTGTGAGCTAAGCCTTGGAAATGTCCCTATTCATGTCAGTAATTGCTACTGGAAGATGGAGGCCTTAGAAATCGATTAAAAAGTTCTATTTCACTTGGATTAATTTTTTGATAACAAATTAAATGCTTAACCCCAAAACAATAAAACAAAATTCCCAAGATAAAATAACGCTTAAGAAAAAAAAAAACTGAGAAGGCTGAACTTCATTGAAACTATTGTTTTGGGAAATCTATCCCTTTTGAGAAACAGTAAATGTTGACCAGTGTTTTGTAAGGTTTTTACTATGAAGGAACAAATGAGAGGGCAATATGCTTATAAGGTGGTGTTCTATTAAAACAAACCAGCAAAAACTCAAAATGAAACAAAAAAAGAACCTACCCATGATTTAGAAAGCAGTGATCTTTATCATACTGAAAACTATGTCTGTGACATATAAAACAAATTTTTTGACAACTTCCTACTATATAACTGAACTTACTTTTTTTGTTTCAGTTGTTTGGGGTGCTTGTTTTTTTGATTTCATTTCACCTTTGGAACCTGATTCACTGGAATATTTTGTCTGAACTAATGTCTGATCCTACTTGATTTCCCACAGGTCCCAAAGCATTTTAAGAAATAAGTTTCTACTACCACATTGTTTCACACATAGAAAACAGTTTCATGGTAGATTACAAGGTCTAGACAACTAATTTTGTGACACTGAATTGTATAAATAATAATATTTGCTCAAGCATGCAGGAGGATCTTACTGTTTTTCTATAGATTTTCCACAAAGATTTTTAGTTTGATATACACTGAAGTATTCTGTCATTGAGCTTGTGACTAAAACATGATGTGCTCATGGTTTACTTTTGCAAAAGAAGTCTAAAGGGTATACATTATTTTGGAGCTTCCTTTTTGGATGGGGAATGAAGTGATAAGTTGGATATGCCAACCTGACAGATTGTAATGACACAGTGCACTTGGGGAAATCAGAATTAACTGTTCTTTCAGAGTAGCATCCTGAGACTACCACTCAGTAACTATAGGGAACAGAAATTCAGAAATGGATAAAGAAACCACCTGTCTAAAGCAGTCAGCTGAAACACATGAACAGACAGAACAGAGGGGAGTATATGAACTGTGTGACCTGTACTGCAAGGCAATTTGGTGAGAATCATTGATATAGAACATTGAATTTCTGGTGACTACCTTTCTGAACTGCAAAATGAATGAAAATAGAAGAGGAAAGGGTATCTCAGAGAGAGGTGTGGTACATCACATCTCCTTTCCCTTTTGACCTTGGATCTCTCATTATGTCCGATTTAACGATTTCCCTGGAAGGGTAGCATAAAAGGCAATGCAATTCGGAGCCTTTTTTCCCCCTCTGCCTGAGAATGAATTGCTAAAAAAGTGTGTTAAACTAAATTCACAATCTTTGAGTTTTTCTAGAGTGCAAACCAGCTGCTTACACTCTTCCAGGTATAACTTAAGTAGTTGAGACTGTTGTAATACTGATGCATTATGAGATGCATAATCTGCAGCATTTCTTTTGGACACTGTAATGAAGTTTTCCATTATTTTGCCCCCTAGTAGTAAAGGCCCAGTGCAATTATACACTTTTGTGCTGCTGGTACATTCAAAATTTCATTCCACTTGTCTGGGGGCACATCTGTTGCAGAGTGCCTCTCCTGCAGGCTCACAGTTAACCAAGTGTGGTGGGCTGACCCTGGCTTGGTGCAAGGTGCCCACCAAAGCTGCTCCGTTACTCCCCTCCTCAGCTGAACAGGGGAGAGAAAGTGTAATTAAAGCTCCATGGGCTGAGATAAGCACAGGGAGGGACCACGCACCCATTACTGACACAGACTTGACTTGTGGAAGTCAGATTAATTTGTTCCCAGTCGAATTAGGATAAAGACAAATGAAGTCAAATCTTTGCAAAAGCCTTTCACTCACTCTTCCCTTCTTCCCAGGCTTAGCCTTGCTCTGGATTTGCTCTAGCCCCCTGTGATAACATTGCAGGGGGACAGGGAATGGGGTTGTGCTCACTTTATCACACACTGTCTCTGCAAGTCCTTGCTGTCATGGGGAAGCCTCCTCACACTCTTGCCCTGCTCCAGCAGGGGACAGTCCTCCACCTACTGGTGCATCATAGATCCTTCCCTCGAGCAGCAGTTCTTCATAAACTGTTCCAGCATGGATCCCTTCCACGGGGTCCAGTCTTTCAGGAACAGACTCTTCCAGGGTCAGTGCCCCATGGGGTCACAGGTCCTGCTAGCAGATCGGCTCTAGTGTGTTCTCCTCTCTCTGGGGGACCACAGGTCCTGCTGGGAGTCTCTCCTCCAAGCACAGACTTCAGACAGAGTAAGAGACTCCTTTGCCCGTCTACCTGCTCCATCATGGAGTTTTCCACAGGCTGTAGGTGGTTCTCTCTCCGCCGTGGACTTCCATGGGCTGCAAGGGCAGAGCTGCTTCACTATGGGCTTTACCTCAGTCTGCAGGGGAATCTCTGTTCCAGTGTCTGGAGCACCTCCTCTCCTTCTTCACTGACTTTGGCGTCTATGCATGAACATATATTTAGTGAAAGTTCATGAAAAATGTATTCTTTTTCCACTCGGAACCATGTAAGGTCAGCATGCAGCACAGGGCTCTATATTTTCCTGCCTGATAAGATATGGAATTAACATCAACTACCTTCTAGGAGAAGATCTAGAAAAGATTCCATTTCATTAAAAGAATTCTTAGCAGTCTTTGATGAAGCCCAATATGGTAAATGTGCCAGCTCTGGGGATAGCAAATTAATGAAAAGGGTGGTCTTAGTTTCTCTTCTGACAACTGGCAATGCATTGGTGTGTATTGACAAGGGGTATTGACTGTCCTCCACATTGACCTATTTAATATCCCAGTCAATTCAGTTCTTTTTTCTATAAAATCTGAGCTGTGCAGGCTTTTTTGCTGAAGGCAGAGGAATTCTGGAAGTGGGTTAGATGTAGGAAAACAGGGTGAAAACAGTGTGGTGAAGTCTGTGCTGGGAAGTCCCATACTCATGATGACACTGTGGAATCCCAGCTGCACACTCAGCTGTAGCTACACTGTTGGTTGCAGGCTAACTTTGCTGGAGCTTGGCCAGATGGAGGAACAAAAATATCCCATGTGAGGCAGTGGTTGGAAGAGGAAGCAGAAAGTGAGGGACATCACCCTGCCCTCTGAAGAGTTCTTAGTCTAGATCCACATTTAGGACATAATATAAAGCAAATATACTCAGTTTGTAAATTATCCTGTGATGGAGAAAATAGGTGCTCTGCTTGCTGGAAAAAAAAGAAAAAAGATACAGAGAATAACAAAAATGCTGTGTTTGTATTTTCATGCCTCAGGATGTTCTAATGCCCTGAAAGTATCAGTTCAGAGAGAACTTCTGCAGTGAAGTGAGCTCCAGTTTTCATCCCCTCTGCTACACCTTTACTTCTTCAGAAAGAACTTAGAAAAAGGTGGCAGCCCTGGCACTTTAGAAGCCTCTTGTTGTGGCTGCCCCTGAACTGAAGTTATTGCAGTGGGGAGAGACCTTGGATTTCAGGGTCACATGTATCAGAGACTGAAGTCTAAAGGGAAGAGCAAAGTATCTTAGTAGCAGAAAAAGAACAAAGGTTATCAGTCATTTCACAGCAAGGAAAGAAAAGTTACAAAGTAAGGACTACAAGGAGATAACATGAGTGGAAAGCAAGGAATATAAGAAATGGTCATCTCAAATCCAGTGCAGGTGAAAAGAGAAAAGAGGACTTGATCTAAGATGAATAGAACTGAGAATTTTGTGTCAGAATTTTTGTTTAGTAGCATTTGAGTCCAGTTCCTAGCTATCCTGATCACTGATAATGATGAAGCTGCATGTGCAATTTGAGGGGGACTGTGTTGCTTTTTTTTCTTTTTTCTCACTTTTCAGTTTTTTATCAGTGGAATAAAATGTGTTGTTAGGTCTCTTTAACAGTGTAAAGATTACATTAATTACACTAGCCTAAGAAAGCTAAGCTTGAATAGTACCACCTGAGTTGATGAGAGACCAGCTGTAGCACTGAGGGTGGTCATCTGAAGTTCTCTTATAGCTCCAGTTTTTATATCCACTGGCAAATTATTTGCTTGTGTTGCCCATTCCTTGTGTTTTGTGCAAGTTCTTTGACTCCTCTCTGCATGCTGTGGTTTCCTTCTAGTTGAGAGTCTGTGTAGTGACCTCCACCAGGACCGATAAATAAACAAAACAAACAACTTAGGGAGCATTATATTCTGAGCTGCAGGTAAAACTTTGCCTATGAATGGAACTGAATATATAGGATCTGTTGTCATGGAAGATCCCTGGAGTGCCTTAAGAAAATCAGCTAAGGTTAGGATAGAAATTAAATGCACTCAAGAAAAAAAAAATGAAAAAGAAAATTCACCTGTTTATAATGTCTACCATAGTCACCGTGGTAGAATTGGAAACTCAGGCTGCCAAAAACCATTAAGTCTTTCACAGGTTGGATGCAATTCGGACACTTCAAAAAACAGTTGCTTTGTTTACTTCTGCTTGTATGCATATTCTGACAGGAAAGCAAATACTGTCTCTGTAAGTGATGCTAGAAAAGCCAGTGTAAACAGAATAAACTGAATATCTCTTCCTAAGAATATTGAACACTGCATCACTTTTCAAGCTTTCTACTCTTGATGTAGAATGGTGCTTGTAAATAACAAGTCCATTTTTTTCTGCAGTATTTCTTAAACAAATAGCTAGAAGAACCTGAGAGCTTAAGACAATCCACTTGAGAAATTCTGTGGAAGTAATGAAAAACTCAGTTTTCCATAGAAAAGATACATTCACCATATCTGTACTTTAAAAATTATGTTTACTCAAGTAATTCTGTTTTATTTTCTGCTTCTATATTTCATTTTTTATGCAATTTGGAAATAGACATGTGACAGACTTCTGTAAATGAGTCGGATTCGGAGGTATGAGACTTGGTTGCTGTGAATGGAATAACATGTTATTAAATGCTCAAGACATGAAAATGTCAAACCTTCTGTGATTATCAAGTAGGCAGCAGTCTGAACCAGTTTATGCATATACATGTGACTGAGAGTTCAGTGATGTTCTGAGTTGTTGGTCTGTTGAACCAGTTTGAGTTTCAATACCAGAAAATCAGGAAAAAAATGGATCGAATAATTGGGTAGGAAAAAAACGGAACCAAAACCCAGAAAGACATAGTCTAATTTCAGTTCTGCAAAACCCATTTAAGGAGCAGAACAAAATCAAGATTTTTACCTTTTTTGACTTTGTTAAATCATCAAAACAAAATCATCATCAACAAAATTTGGCTTAGGTTTTTTGCACAGTTTGCACTTAATGATTGTAACTGATATTTGGTTCCTAAATCCACAGATATTTTAGAGAGGACAGTTCAGGAGGTTTCTGAGGAAAACAGAAATCTGAACCAAGTGGCAATAGTGTGGTGTAGAGACACAGATTGCTACCCCCAAAGTCTCACAGGTAAATGCTTCTGCCAGTAGCTTTTGGCTGCCCCTTTTGAGGGTCTTTTCACTTCCATGTTAATAAAACACCTGTTTCTTTAGCATGTTTGGTAACTTCCATTAAGCTTGAAATTTTGAAGATTGATAGAGAGCTGCCATATGGCTCCCGAAGAGTTGTAGGTTAAAATAGGTTGTCTGGATTTCTTTTAGATTAAATGGGTGTGTTATATTGTGTCTACACAAAGTATCTTTTAGTTATTAAGAAACAAGGAACAACTGGATGAAAAACAGAGGAAACCAATTTTCTTGCCCATGGAAACAATGTGAGCTGGGTTCTTGGGAGTCTGATATTGCAGAATTACAAAACAGAGTGAATTTGAGTTAGTCTTTCGAATATGAAATAAGAAAAACTGTACTGGGTCAGTGCAAGGGTTTATCCAGCCCTTCAGCTGTCTGTCTCCAGTGGTGGCCACAGCAGCTGCTTTCAGAAAAGCTGGCATTTGAAGAAATCAAATATTTTCTTCCGTGCTCTCCCAGTCCATCACTTTGTAGCTCAAGGGATCTCCTGAACTGCTTTTTACCTGTTTATTTATTAACCCCCAAAGGATTTCTGCTGCTCACTGGTGCAATCCAACTGGACTGTGTTTGTAGTTTTATAGCTCCATCTTCTACTGCAGCCATTCATTGCATCTTTCAACCTGCCTAGTTTGAAAGTGCTTTTGTTTCAAAGCTGTCTTTTTTGGTTTACACTTGGATATCAGAGGGAGTCGCTGGTCTTTGGCCAGCAGGATTCATCTCTCTTCTACATGTGTTGAGAAATGAGGCATCTTTCTAGGCAACACTGGCTTATCTAAAAGCAGCATTTGCAGACAAATCCTTTTTTGATAATAGGTACACAAAATGAGCTCAGACAGCACTGGGACAGCATTAAAAAACACTTGTAAAAATTTTAGCAGAACAATTGTTATCAACAATAATGTACCAATAGGCTGATTATGAGATAATAAAGATGCTTTATTTGGTAGAGTGAATTTATGTTACAGTATAAACAGCCTTTTAATGTTTTTCAAGTGCTGTAGATTCACCTTCATCTCTTTTTCACTTCTTGTTTTCTGAGGCAAAATGAGAATTTATTCCTCTTTTGTCTGAAAAACACTATAAGTATCAGGATGTCTCTTTGGACTTGTATAATGTAATTCTCATGTTTTTTATGAATATATCATCGTTTCAGTTGTGATTTCCCCTCTTTGAACAGTTTTATGTGACAGCTGCTTTATGGTCATGATTATAAGTCATCCTTTGGTTTGATTGCAGCAACAATCTGGGGACCATAGCAACGTGTTTTGCTTATGAAATATGTCAGTGGGAAATAAAGGTCTAGTCACCATTTCTTTAAACGATGAAAAATTATATTTTAAAAGGAAGAAAAAAATGACAGATCTTTTTTCAGTACTCTTTCCTGAAGATCCTGTAATTCTTCTAGAAAAAGTAAGAAAAATCCTATTTCAGTTCTTTGTGCAACAGTTGCCTTTTTGCACAGCTATTATAGAAAAAACCTGAATGTAATGGTTGCTTTCCTTGTACAATATAACACTTGTTATTGTCATTTGCAGGTGCTTGGAAAGCTCCAATTTTTATATGATAATGAAAATGCTTTGCTGCGTATTTTGTTAGTTGCACCAGTTGAAGTCAAAATGTCATTGCTAAAATGCTTGACTGAGACCCAGCATCCAAATGGTTTGCTGTAGAATTTGTAACAGTCTCACAGCTCTCACAAGTCAAACTCCACTCATTGTGGAAGTTTCTGAATTAATTAAAAAAAAATCTGTAAGAAGAAGAGATTGATACGCTCCTCTGTTCTGGATTACTTGCTACTGTAAAAGTGCAAGAAAATTTCGTTGTCTGGTCACAACTTTTCTGCTTAGCCAAAGTAGTACAAAGCTGCTGAAAATTACTTGTGGGCCTTGCAATAATATTTGGAATACCTGATAATGCATATTAAAGTGTGTTGGTTTTGTCTTAGTGAATAGAATATGATGTGCTTCATACTTAATTTTCAGTGTCTCAGTTGAGGTGGCTGGGTAAAAATGGAGGGCATGAATGATGAACCTGAACTCACAGTAAAAAGCTATCTACTTTAATAACATTCCAGTGTCAATTACTGGCAAAAACCATGCTGTGACTTCCCATGAGAGAAAGTTCACAGAGGGTAAAAGTGCCTTTTGGTCTTTGCTTAAGCAGTTAATTGCCCAGGAAAAAGTCTTTGCAGTGTGAATTCCTGGTGTAGTGACTGAAGCTTTTTCCTGAGCCGTATTGCTAAATCCTGTTCTGACTATGTCTCCTTAGTCTTTTATTGAAGCTCTCTGTTACCCTATAATTCTCCATGCCTCACTTTCCTATAAAATCCCTACAAACCCTTCTGGGCTCCAAAGTGTTACCTGGGCAGAAGGTGCAGTGCAGCTCTCTGCTGGTTGCCTGTGGGCTGGCTTTCAGGTTGAAGCTCCTGCTGAAGCCCTTTGCCAGCTGAGGCCCTTCTCATCTGTCCAGACAGTGATTTTCCTGGAACTCTGTTGCTTGGACCCATTAGTATTGACCACTGTAAAAAAATAATTAGAAGGACAGGCAGTGTGATCACTTCCAGGATGTGCATTTGAATATGCACATTTATTGGGCTGCACACGAGTGCAAGCAAGTCAAAGAGACATTGTCCTGTTCTGGCCATGCCAAACCCAAACCGATGGTTCTGTCCAAAACACCTGCCAAAATGTATTGAGTAATTGACATAATGTCACAGGGAAAACAGCTCAGAGTGACAGCTGTGGGTTGTTTTCAATATTGCTGGATATATTTACAGTGATTCAGGGATTATATGTTGTTGGTATCGGTGAATAAAACTGCAGCCTTATTTAGCACAAAGATTGGTCCAGGGATTTGTTGATTTCCATGGTGGCAACATTTATTTGATTTATGTGATTATTTTTCTCTATTCATTTGACCAACAAATGATCAAAATCTGCCTGCCTCATGCAGTTGCTGCTGGGACAACTCAAAAATGACCCTTTCATTGCCTTTGTACTGTATGCTCCTAATGTCAATCATGAATCTCATTCCTCAGGACAGCAATATGTAAAATTGTTGTAAATACTTAGCTGTGTGAGGTTTAATTAATGCCAGAAGCCTTCAATAAACAACATTTGCAATTTGGACTGATGATTTAATGATTCCTGCACTCTGTCTAATGCATGTTCTGTTAAATCTCTGTGTCAAGTGGCTGGCTCTGACGTGAATCACATCCCACCAATGTGTCTGTGTGCACAGAGGCAAAGGAAACCTCAAAGCAACTGAAATATTTGAAATATTTGACAGGCAATGCACATAAATATCTCCTCTTAGAGGCCTAAAGGATGGTAGGTAGGGAAGAAAAACATAGCAAAAAGTTAATAAATGCCTTTGATAATTTCAAAAGTTAATGAAACAGCTTTCTCAAGTAAAACCTTATTTTAAATGTTTTGCAGAACCATGTTAGTAATGTTACAGGATTTTCATAATGTTGTTATGTTGTACTGTATTTGTTTAGGTAGAGAGTTTTTCCTCTGATGAATAGTGATAATCAGCAAAAAAAAACATGAAAGAAATTACAAAAAAAACCCTCAAACCCTTCCAAAACAGATGTTTTGCACAGACCAAAATTCTGTTTGTGTACCCATGCAGGACCTGGCAGCATTGAAAGTCATGTACACGATAAAAGTGATAAATGTGGTTGTTCTGAAAAGAGATAAAGGAAGAAAAAAACCCCAAATTTATAAACGGTGTTTCCTTTTTAACTAAATTTAGCAGGTTTGTATCCATTTACATGTTAGCTTTGTGTGTGTGTCAGCACAACTCTGCCAGCTAAGTCATGAGCATACCACCTAGAGGTAATATTGTGGCAGTATATTTCAGTGGAAGCAGAAGGGCATGAATAATCTATCTAATCCATTTCTTTCCTACTACAAGTTCTTAGTTAGATCATGCTAGACTATGAGAAAGGTACTGTGCTATCCCCATGAGACAAATACTTGATGTAAATATGTTTATATCCTTCTTGAAGGAGTACAATTTTTTAAGTTGCAGTTCTTTCTGAAAAACCTGAAAATGAGTTTGCAAGCAATTTGAGAGTTTGTCTCATCTACGTTTTCAGCTAGTAAACATAAGAAAAGCAGAACTTAAGTGGATTTAAACTTGCTTATATTTGATGATCAAGTACTTTAAAGATGATGGGTCAAAAATTCATGTGTATAAAACCAGTAAGTTGTTTCATATCTTAAGAGGAACTATTTAAGACTGTTCAGTTAAGTAAATGAGTGCACTAATTGAAGAGAATTCCGCTGCCATATCGGTGATGTCCATTTAAATAAAAATGCTGTGCAAAAGTACTGTGAATCAATGGTGTGCAAATTGGATCTTTGAACCCGAATGTGTAACTCTTCTTTGCAGTGATCTTCCAATTCAGTGCTGTGATGAATACTCCTCTGTTGTGGGCTCTTAGAAGGTAACTGAGCCCAGAAATTCTAGCTAAAGTGAGTGTGTTGAATTTAATGGTATGAGGAAGTCTGCTTTTCCAGGGCATGAGTTTTGCTCTACACATTTATGCAGCACTCCATAACTCTTCATGTGGCTTTGCATGACATTGAAAAGTAAATCACTAATTGACTATTTTAAAATATTTGTGGGATGATCAAGTCAATAGTGCTAATGTGCAGGGTTTTTTGTGTTTTGCTTTGGCTTTTGCTGTGTTTTGTGTAAGGCATAGTGTCCTAGTATTTTCATTTCTGAGTTATCAAACTAGGGTAGTACTGTCTCCTCATCTTGCCTGTTGGGTGCTTTTTATTTTGGGATAGGATTTTATTTGTCTAGGTGGTCCTAGAGAAGTCAGTGTAGCAGTGATAACCCAAGGATATATGGGTTGAAAGAGATACTCTTCTCTATTGTGGATGAGCTACTGTAAGATTTAGTAATATTTTCTTGGGCATCTGGGTGCAACCGCAGCACAAATTAAAACTAACAACAATGCTTATTAAAGGCTCAAGACTATTTGTAGAGATAATTTCGACATGAATTCCTGTGCTTGATGGGTCAGCCTTTTGAAGGGTTATGACTGCACTGCTACTTGTTTTTCCTTTCCTTCCAATACCTTTCTCAGGTCTTGGTTTTTGTTTTTGTTGTTAGGGTGTTAAGATTGGCAACACTTGTTCTGGCCATATTATTCACAGAGCGTGACCATATAAATTTTTTATTGCATTGCATTATTCAAGGCATGCATGGCCGTGTCTGGGCCATATGTGAGTATGTGATCTGTGATTTTATTTTATTTATTTATTTAAAAAGATGGAATCACTAGAAAAAGTTCCTCTATTCTTTCATAACTTTTTTACATAGACGTATATCTAAAAGTAGCCATGGGAACCATAATCAGGAAGGATCTTGCTATTCAGATACACTGAATGACTGAGTAATTGAAATAAACAATATACAGGTATTGCTTTAAAATATAACTCATAAATTCTAATAGCAATTTAGTATTTGTTTGATGCAACAGATAAAACAGTAAATAATTAATCAAAATACATCTATTGTCAAGAAATTCTCCTGATTCAAGAAATACAATAGGGTGGTTTTTTTCACATGGAATAAACAGATACCTCCCACTGTTTAATGCTATATTTTAAAGTATCTTCCCAGGATGCTTTTGAAAAAGAACTTAAAAACTGTAATATACCTGCAAAATCCTTGTTCTGAAATTCTGACATGGTCTTGCATACCTGTAAACATTTATTTTTAATTTTGCAGCAAATACACGAGCAGTAATGGCAATTTTTAGAGTACAGCACTGTCCAGTCAAATATATGAGTCAGAAGGTACCATTTTTAAGGCTGTTTTCCAGTCTCTGACATTTGTCAGCTCAGTGGACTAGGACATTCACTTTTTCTGTGTTTTCTCTTTCTGATTAGATACACTGGCTCTCAAAGTTTGGAGTCATCTTTAGTTGGTAAGGTCAGCAAAAAAATGGAGTTTTTATATTGCAGACCTTGGGGGTGAAAAGTTTAAGACAATACTTGGGATTATAAGGATTTCAAAACTTAAAACAGTAATAGCCCTCTCTGGTTAGGATCTAGTAAACCTTTGCAGTACTATAGGGTTAGGTGGCATGTCTACGGCAGGGCTTGTAACTGTCAGAGATTTTAAACCTTACTAAATATTGTTGATCTTCAAAGACTTCTAATGAAGGGATTGCATATTTAGAAACCATCTTTCTTTAATTAGGTATGTTCAGACTTAGCAGTAACTAATTATTGCAAACTGCTTGGAGACAGGCTTGTCTTAGCCATTCTTGATTCATACCTGGATATCCTATTCTGATAGAAATCAAAGCAGAAGGTATGCTGTCTTTCCTTCCAGATGCCGTATTTGCCATTATGCATAGAAATTTGCTTTGTGTTTTATAAGTGGCCTATAATGTAAAAACTGAAAAATTATTTTGGTTTGTGTAGGAGTCCTATGTGAAAGCAATGAAATGTTCTCTGAAATTCCGTGTGGTTTCGGTGTTTGCTGTTTACAGTGATTTGACGGAACTATAACCCTCAGTGAAACCTGCATTTGTGCAGACTTGGATGCATTCCCACCGAGTTTTCTCTTGTTTTTCTCCCAATCAATGGCATAGTCCCCTTAGGGATGGTCACACCTGTTTGTCACTGTGGTTCCACAGTAATGTCTCTAAATTTGTTGTGGCTGTTTAGCACCTCAGTTCTTAGTACATTTATGTGTGGATAGCTGAACCAAGCTGTAGCTGTTTTCTCCTGCTGTGCTTAAGAGACAGCTGGGCTTTTTGCTGGGCTTCACAAAGTGTTTCCAATGTGATGTGACTCAGCTGTACTGCAGCTGATAGCTGGAGCTATGCTGTATATGATATGTTTTCTTCCCAAACTGAGACTCAAACCAATAGGGACTCAATTTCTATGGAAATAGCTGTCATAAAGTCAATTCTGTAGCTCATTGTAGTCTGTAAATTAAGTAGAATAGATTGTGGAAAACAGGTTTTTTCCTACTTGTTATCCCTTTGCTCTCTGCCTAACTGCTGCTGTTGATTAAGTTTAATCCCAAAGCACATCTGAATTAAAAGACTTTATATTTTTATAAGTCTTCTGAAGAACAGCTTTTTCACCCCAGTTCTGTGGTGAACATTAACTTGTTATTCACAGTGGGGCCCGTGCCTGAAGCTCGGGAAACAATCGCATGTAAGTTGTAAATCTGACTGCAGTGTTGGTGGTTATTGGAGGCTGTTCTGGATGTCTGCTGAGACAAAATACCACATTTGTCTTCATAAGGTTTTAGAAAAATCTGTAAAGGCTATAAGAGACAGAGGTAAAAGATAACTTAGGATATTTTCTATTTTTTAATCTAAGGAACGCTAAAGGTGAAACAGCCATTAAGAAAAAAATCTTTAATATGTTATCAACTGGACAATATACATTCCTTAAGGATGAAAGGCACATCTGTACTGGACACTAGAGTTTTGATTCCTCCAAAACACTCAGGGCACTAAGTTTTTCTCCTTGATTTAATATGACTATTCAAAGTAATTTTCAAGCATTTTCTTTTTGGAATTTGCAATTAAACAAAGCACCACAAGTGGTCACCATGGTGTCACTGGTAGGGAATGGGATAAGAAAACAGTCACAAAAAAATTACTTTGACACGTTCACAGTCAAAGCTGTGAAAATTGTTTTGATACTCTTCTATTCAGAGAAGGAATGTTTTAGACAGCCAGTGTCATGTTTCAAGATGTATCAACACTGACTCCCTAAATCCAAGTAACTGACTCTACTTTTTTCATACTATCAGCCTTTCCGTGGTGAAGACTTAAGTCCTTTTCTTTATTTTACATTTACATTTATTTTGATAAGAGGCAATAACACTCAGAATGGTAAGGAAATATGCTCATTAATGCTCTCACTTTAAAAAAATCACCTAGAAGTACTTTGGCCAGTCCTAAAAATATTTTTTAAATAAATTATTTGGTCTCTTCTTGGTCTTTAGTGTGGCAAAGGTACCTATTTTGTTTGTCCTGTAAAGAAAAAAGATAAGGGAAGATCTATTTGCAGTCTTTTTGCTACATAATATTTTAGAGAAGGGGGAGTTGAACTCCTCTCAGATACAAAGAGAAAGGGCAGAAAGCAGGACTGGGTCACATATGGAAAAAGTCAATAATTATTCAATTTCACTAGGAAGCCTCTGAAAGAAGGTACTGTTTGATCAGATATACACTTTAATGATGGTATTGCTTCAATCACTACGTTATTTGAACACGCAGTATCCGTGTTTGTAACTTGAAAATTCATGGAGCTTCTGAGCAGCAAAATGTGGTTAAATAAGATAGTAGGTACATCATAATGTCTGCTTTTTAAACATGTTAAAGTGCTCTGGGTAGTGGACTAGGAAATTCAAACCTCAGGAGGACAAACCATTTCTGTCAGAACTAGGATTTCCTTTTCTATGAATTCAGTTTTAACACAGTTTTTAAGTGAGCGGATTTAGGCTCAAGTATTTCATACAAGTGAAGAGATCAGTCTCAATTCTGCTTTCCCCTACCCCTTATTTGAAGAGTTGAAATGCTGGAGGTAGGATCACTGAGGGGTTGACTTCTTTCTGCTATCTACTCAATCACTAGATGTGCATAGCTTGTCTTCAATCAAACAATATGAGAACTTGGGAGTCAATTAACTTGAAATTCAATGTAAACGAATTCTGGTTTATTGTAATACATACCTGTCAGTAGCATTCAATTGTATTTTGTAGATCTTGAGGAATTTGAGTTCAAGGTAAGTATTTTTTATGGATATGGTTAAAAAATAAAACTGAATCAGTAAGCAGGAAAACATAAATCAATGCAGTAAAGAACTTTGCATTCTCCTTCCCCTCCTGTGTGCCTTTTCCTGCCTTACTCCACATATTTAGTTGTTTTATCAAATACCTTCTCCTCAAAACTAAAATATTATGCTCAAGGATAAGGATCAGCAAGCTTAGTGATCAATTTCAAATGAAATATCAGAATCTGGGTTTTTTTGTCTCAAAGCCAGATATCTTTGCTCAAACCTGTTCAGAGATACCATGCCACACTGCCAAAAATTATGAAGGCACGGAGGGTCAAGAATGGGAAAAGCAGAAACCAATGCAATACCCAAGAAATGCTTAGGATTTGCTAACGTGTTTGCATTGGGGGAGGGCAGAAGTAATCTCAGGCTTGTGATCTGCAAGTTTGCATGTTCCTTAATGTATAAAAAAAGGTAAATTATTTCTTTGCTGTTGGAGTGGTGCTGGTGTTTGCTGGAGTCCCTGCAGCTGCTCAGTGCTTTGTACCCATCTGCCTCAGTGACATCCTTCTTGTGGCCCCAGCCGTACCACAGAGTTGGACTGCCTGAGCCCATCCTCTGTTTAAGAGAGAGTAGTTTATAAAAGCATGTAATAGGAAGGAAATCAACCTCCTAGTGTGAATAGGGTCATAATAAATCTGGTTTTTTACCAGTTGTCCATGCATGAGTTTTGGATTTGTCTGGATGTTTGGAGCTGCAAAGCCCAGTGAGGAAAACATGACTCACCTCTGCAATGTTATTTTGTTTTACAGGAAAGGGCTCAGTGCTTTCAGAAGGCTCTTGCTTCCCAAGCAGATAAATCCACACAGACTGAACTTGTAGGCCATGATGTAAGTAGCTATATCAAACAGTATTTTTTATCATCTTTGTGGGTGTTCAGATTTCTGTCAGCTGATTTGCCTCTGCTGTTGTTGTGTCCATGCATGGATTTGGTGATTCTAAAGTACCTTCAGAAACATGAGAAGATAATTACAACTACCTGCCAGCACACCAATGTCCTGTTAATTTTAGGCTTTATAAAGAGCTGAGAATTTGCATAAATGAATGTGGATGGCATGTATTAATGTCTTGTAATTTTTCTTCAGTATTTATTTGCACACTTCCTGACAGTTAATGAGGTTATTATGTTTATATGCTGTCCAAACAAGATTTGAAATTTGAAAGATAATGGAATAAGTATGGTCTTGCCAAGTGATGCTAAAATTCTGTTTCCTAAAGAGCATCTGTCAGAATTTCTCCTAGAATGTGTATTGATAGTTTGTACCCTCATGCAAGAACACAGTCTAGGAAGATTCCATAACTGTAAAAATATTATTTCCCCAGTTCTTCTAATGGAAAGTATTCTGCCTGTGTGGTATATTGCTGGAATACGTGTAAGAGATTCTTGTGCTTCCATGAGCCTCTTGAATAATCTGTGGTTAGGAATGCTCCTCTGTGGAATATCTATCATGGTTCTATTCTGTGATTTGCACAAAGTCTGACAATAATCCTTAAAAATTGTTCTGCAAGGTAGTGCTGTGGCTGTGCATTGGTATAGATCAACATGCTGATTCGAATTTATGGGAAGATCTCTGGAATTAAAGCAGGATTTGAAACCTTCCTTTTGGTTTTGTATTAGTGGAGCATTAAAGTTTTGTCTTCTGAGGATAGAAACATGAAAATGTCATGTTTTAATATGAAAAGTTTTATCTGAACTACCTTTTTTTTTTGTGGGTTACCAAACATGAACCCTTATGCTCTACTGTGTCTGTGAAGTCATGTCTGGTGGAATTTACTGAAACTCTGAGATGTGTATATGTTAACTGCTGAAAAATACAGAATATTAAAAAATATTTTAAAATATTTTTCTATATTGCAATACTATATCCACTTCTTCTGTGACCAATTATCCTTCATAATACTTTCTTATATGTTAGATGTTAAATAAAATTCTTCCACTGAAAATGGCAACAGGAAATATGTAAAGTTTGGGGGAATTTTTTTGTGTAGCTTTGTTTATTTTTGGGTTATGTTGTTTGCTTGAGGGTTTTTTTTAAGCAGATGTGACTTATGCATTTGGTTCTTTTTTCCCAAATCAAATATGTGATACTCATGCTGCAGGGATTCATGCTGTGAGCAGATTTTATCTTTTTTCCCTTTTTCTAGTCTGTGTTCCCTTGAAGTCTAGTGTGGAGTAAAAAATAACATTAGAACCTCCTCTCCCAAACAGATACAGTTTTTTTGGCTGAAATTTGGGTGTCATAATAACAGCAATAAGTTAAATAATTCCTTTTCTCTAGCATCTTTCTCGTCAATTAGTGGAACATATTTTTCAGACTTCTCTGGTAAAATTCCTATCTTGTCATGGTTTCAGTAATGTATTATCTCATACAGACTATTGCAGTGCAAGAATAAAAGGAAATGTTGACTGTTTTTCTATGAGACAATGCTTCACCTGTATTTATGTGGTACAGAGTTCTTGTGAAAATTCTGTTGCGAGGGATTGATAGCAGAGAAATTTAAATGAATTTACAGAAATAACTCAAGCCTTCTGTGATCACAATGAGGGGAACTCAGGAAGAATGTGCAAATAAATAGTGTTAACACTTTTTGTATTATTGTTTAAACTTTTTGCTCTTTCATATATCAGATTGTGTAGCTTTTCTGTGAAGGATAGTTATTAATGATTGGTTCAACTGTTTCTGTTGAATCCAAGTGGCAATTACATTGACATTCTTTGCTTTTGCATGAGATTTTAAAGAGCAAGTTGTATCTGTGACAAGTAGTATCTGTACATCATTTTATTCAGGATGTCAGTAAGTGTGTACAACTTCAAGAATTTCATGCTAATATGAAAGTCGATTAAATAGAAAAATACAAAACAGATCAGAGAATATAAGATGTATTTTTCACCCCATTAGTCACACATTCTGAGAATACTATACATTGAACACTCCAGATCTGGTTTGAGAGGTAAGCAGAAAATTTAACGTCATTCCATCATTACAAATTTGCTGCTTTAATTTAAAAAACCAAACACCATCATCGCCACCACCAAGTAAACAAACCACCCTCACATTTTTATTTTTCCTTAATTCAAATTTAGAAGCTAATAATAGTTGGATAAAAGTGCTACCAGGAATTTGCATAGCATTATTTCATAAATGGAGTAGAAATATTGATACACACTACACAGTGTAATAATTCAGAAATGTTTAACATAGTGCCTCATATATTCTTTTGTTCCATTGTGTAATCTTAAAAGTTACCTGTTTTGCAGTTGAAAAAAACTGAGACAGGTTAGTCCCAAAAATGAAGTACTGCTTGGGTTTTTTTGACTTCTGACATCTCCAGTAGATGAGTAGAGAGTTCTTTAGCCTTGGAGTTCATTTAGATGTGTCATTAAAAGTAAATGGAAGTTCTGACTTTGACTTAGATGAGGAATTAATCCTTTTGTCCAAAGGGTGTACAGTAATGAAGAAAAGCTGGAGGCAAGTCTATATTTAGGAAGGAATGGGTGAAGAAGGAGGAAATACAGTGTTTCACAGAGAGAAAATGTTCCTTTTTTGTGGACTACTCAAAAGCATAAACGGTGTTGAATGAAAGTTTTGGGTAAGTGTGTGAGCAGTTACCAGAATGGAAGTTGTTACAGCATATTTTATGTTAGTGGCTATGACATAATTACAGTCAGAATCTAACTGTCAGGGTGGTCAGTAAAGTTGGGATGATGCATCTCCTGATAGATCTTTAAATTGTTGGATAATACTTCTGATAGATCTGTGATTTTTTTTTTTCCCGATACAGCACACTGCAAGTTTTCAGCAGAAATTGCTTTACAGTACTGTTTTAGTAAGCAAGTAGAAGATAAAGTCGGTAGCAGTAAAGATGTTTCTCATAAAGAACTGTTTGAACTGGAAAGCAGACTGCTTGACTTTTTTTTTTTTTTTTTTTTTTTTTAATTAAAACGGTCTAATACAAAACTTTATTACAGAATTAAAACATAAAGTTTAAAATAATTTCTGATAAGGATGAAAGGGGGTATTCCATGATGAGAAATGCTGCAACGTCCTTAAGTGATTAACATTACGACTTTGCTACTTTAGGAAATGGAAAGTAAAATATCATCACAACTACTGAATGTATTCCAGGGAAGACTAGTTCTTTCTATAAAGACTAGTTGCTTTCTAGTGTAGTATGTCAAGAGATCCTCATCTTACAATAGTCCTACATTTATTCTGTTTTTCAATATGTTTACTTAGAATCATTTAGAACATGTTGGGAGTCTTGCAGAAAGTGCCAACAACAGATTGATGTCGAGGCTGCTAAATAATAAATTATTCATGTGTCTTCAATAATCAATGCCAGTTTAATTTCCTTCACCTTCCTGTTCTTGCAAAGTTTTCTTTTATTGAGAGATCAAGGAATAATTTCTTTCATGTTGGTCAGGTTACTAAAATGGACCAGAAGAGGAATAGGTGCAGTCAACTAGCACTGGGGCTGATTACAAGATCATGTCAAGGGATAGAAATCTAATAATGGCTGCCAGCAAAATAGGTAGTATGAAGTATCATGCAGACATCACACAAGCACTGTGCAGCATGTGCCAATGCTGATTAGTTTTCATTAAAATGTCTCAAAGCAGAATGAAACAATCACAGGACAATTATTATTTCTGTCACCAAGGGAAGTACAACTCAGCACCACTCCATCAATCTTTATCAGCATTTGGATTAAAAGAGTTTGTACTTAATTTTGTTCTCCACAAAGTAGAAATTCCTAAGAGCTCACATGATTTCTGCTATGTCTTTTCTGTGTTTGCCTTCTGCTGATGCTAAAGATTTCATATCTGAGAACTGCTATTCTGTTTGTTCTTTGTTTTTCATACTGAGAGTAAACAGGTTTTGGACTGGTCCTACACTCATTCCCCATTTAATGAGCATTCCTTCCAGTGTAGTAATCCTTACATTTTGCATGATGCTTCTGATGTCTCAGACAACAAACTTGTGTACTGCTTCTGTCAATCTGCTGCAGTTTGGTTTGCACAGCTACTGCCAAAAATTACCTTTCTTTGGTGATCATCAGCACTGTGTTTATAATGGTGCTGTGGGACAGATAAGAAGGCACTGACTTTTATCACCTGTACAATCTGCAGTATTGAAATCCGTACTGTTACATATTTTAGGGTCTTTGTTTTGTACCTTGCTATGCATTACCTTGGACAGCATGCATCCCTTAACCTCTCAGAACCTGGGCACTTCTGCAGAGGCTCTGTGTTTGATTAGGAGGTAGTGGAAAACACAGAATGGTTGCTGTAACTGCTCCCCTCCACCTCCCTGCTCTGCTCCAGTTCCTCCCCAGCAGCCAGCCAGCACGGATTATGGATACTGTAAAGGGACTGTGTTGCATTGTGTCCTCTCCTTCAGGAAGGCAGGGGAACAGAATACTGAAGTACTCGGACTTCTTGACATTTCCAGTCTAATCTAAGTATGTTCCTGCCCAAAGTATTGTGTAGTTTGTTATAGTGTGAAGTGAGTTGTGTTTGCCACCTAAACTGGAAAATACATCCTACTTCTGCTTCCCCTCCTTCACTTGGAAACTTATGTCCATCTGCTGTTGTATTTTACGACTAGGTTATTTTTCTCCATTTATTTATTTTGTCTCTGATTTTGTTGTCTAATGTATACAGGGAAATAATACAAACTTGTGCATAATCTGCCTTTCCCTAATGCAAAATTACTTTCTTTAAAAATACCTTTATATATCAAACCAGCCATTAACCACTTCAGAATTTGCTCTGATTGTATGCCTGTGTGCCTATTCATATCTGGATATCCAAGTTGTTCTTGATATGCTACATCCTTTCTTACAACTTTCTTTAGCATTCATTTTCTTTCCTTCTCATGTCCAATTTCCATTTTTTTGCTATATAACTTCAAAATACCAATTCACAATCTAAATTTTTTTAGGGTGTGTTATTGTGTGCAAATTATCAAACTTTGATGACGTCAAACTAGGATGATACTTCTTTTGATTTTAATGATTGCCATCACCAACCCTATTGAAGCACATTGCTTCACCATCAAACCCTTACATACTTGGTGCTTGAATTACATTTAACCACCAAGTTGTGAACAGGAATGAATTGTTGCACCTGCGTGTGACAGGGAAAAACAATTCAAGTTACTGGTGCCAAATTTGCTGGAGGGTAAATGCTTGTGCTGAGAGTTTGGTGTTTGTGGTGCTATATGAAAAGTAATAACAGGTTTTCACATAAACTTCAGAGCAGTAAATGGCTTCTGGAACAGAAACTGAGGTGTGCCATATGAAAACGACACTTTCATTCTGTGGCTGATTATCAGCAGGGTAATTTAATTTTGCCATCTCTAGGAGTAAAGAGCAGTGAAATTGCCATTCTGCAGTGATGCTTAATTGGTATGAATGATCTTCAGTTTTGATTTGTGGCATGCAGAAGTTGGCTCCTGGATGTTTGTATAGATAAACCCTGTGCTGTTTAAATATTTGTACTAATATGATGATGATATCATACTGAGTTTCCTCACAGATTTGAAATTAATATAGTACTAGTAGTCTCTGGATCTTGAAAAAACACTGTTTTCCTTTAATAGAATCTTCAATAACAGTGAAATGTTTTTCTTGCCTTTAGACGTTTTAAATCTTCCTACTTATTCTATATTTTTCTGCCATAACTTTCTGTCTTTGTATCTGCAGCTATTCTGCTGCTATCTTGCTTTGAAAGTACAATGAAATATGAGGTACTTAGAAGTATTTACCAAATTCACTAATTTTTTGCTTAGATGTCTTGGGGTAGGGGAGAAGCAAAGAAAGCTGTTTAGATATTCGTAGTATTTCATCCGAGAAGTTATGTTGGGTTCAGACAGAATTCTTCCCACTTTTTCTGCTTTATCTCCATCACTGTCTCCTCCTTAGATTTCTCCAGAAGTTTGTTTTTTCACTTAAATATATCCATTTAGACTTTTTGTCTCATTTCTTACTATAATTTTGATGCTGTGTTTATGAGTATGACTTATCAAAATTTTTTTGCAGTGGTGTATTTTCAGTATGTTCTGGTTGCATTATTTCTATTGTAAAGATGCTACCAAGCAGTTCAGGGCTACTCTCAGTAGGAACTAAGCGAACAGCTACCCCTAGAATTAATAGCATGTTCTTACTATATCCACTCTGACCTGTTACATTAAGGATAGAAAGAAGTAGGACAGTGACAAACAGGATATTTGAAGAGGTTTATTTGATTGAAATAAAAAAGCTATCCACCAGATAATACCTTGCTGACTCTGTTAATTCGTTATATTGAATACTAGCAGTATCTTATTTGTAAGGGCAGAAATTAGCAGCACTAAACCTTTTGGATATCGTTCAAAAGAATGAACTGGGAATTTAGCAGAATACACTCAATAACAATCAGAAATTCAAAGAAATAGCAGCATTTGTCAATAGGCCCTGAGTATTTTTTCTTAACAAGGAGAGAAATTTGATTTTACCTTGAAGAAAAGATCAACAAACAAAATTGATAAATGAGGCATGGAGAACCACTGCATTATAAGCAATATGTATGGGTTTTGCTACATTAGTACATTTGTGGCTGCTTTTTATTACAATATGATCTACTTACATAGTTTTATTGTAATGTGGAAATGTTTTAATGTTGTGTGCATGTTGCATGTAGATTTCCTCTGTTAACACAGTTCAGTCTGGTGACCTTCTTGCAGTAAAAACACGGCATCTATTATACACAGGAGCTTTCTGACTAGGTGTCATGCACAAGCTGACCAGTCATATTTCTGGTTTTCTCTCCATTGTCATTTAATTCATTCTTGTGTTGATCATTAGTGTGAAAGAAGCTTTATTATTACGTGCTGCCTGCATGACTGCATACAGCAGAAACAGTCATTTTTCATTTACTTTGTGTTGCCATCAGACCATGCATCACTAAAATTTCATTTAATTTCATTTCTTTTTTTTCTGTTTGTTTGTTTTGTTTTTTAAAGGCCCTGTGGAACTCTCCATGTTCTGAAGCCTTAGTTTACAAACCTATCAGCATCTCATTGGTTCCATCATTATTAAATTAAAAAGCAACATCTGGACACTCTGCTCTTACGGATATAATTAAATACTGCTGTATGTGAAATGAGCTGCAAGTTACCATTGCTGGCAAAATTCTACTGCTTAAGAAAATATTTGTATTATGAACAGCCAAACATCACTTTTTTGGCAGTATCTTCATTATTAAGTGTATCTATTAATAAATTATTAGTAAGCTATGACAAAGTTATTATTTGAAATAAAAATTATACTTACCATTTTGTGCATTTAGTCATCCATTGGTGATTCACTGCAAGTAAGAAAATCCTTCAGTCATCCTTGTCTCTTGAGATTGAAAAAATATGTCTTCAAGATCTGGAAACCTGAGGAAACCATTATTTTTTAAAACCTGCATTTTTCCTTTTCCATCAATAATGCTATTGCACTGACTGTGAATACAGGGTCAGGACCTTTCAATATGTTATATATCTGATAAATGTTCATAATGATGTACATAATTCTTATGTGGGATTCAGGAAACATTTCTGTTGGGTATTTGGTAAGCTTTTAGAAGGCCAGAATTTACCCAGCTTTATCCCTGGAAAAAGAAGATCTGATCCTAAAAACATAGACTCTGATTTTTTAATCCATTCGAATCATAGCTTTACTTTCTGGGTAATTTTCCTGTGGCTTCTAAGAGATCATCAGTGGGGGCAAAGTAAACATTTAGTTTGTGTTTGCTGATCATGACTGTGCTACTTCAGTGGATTGTGGTTTTTGTCCGGGGGGGTGGGGCCGGGAAATTCCGAGTTTAGGTGAGAAAAAAAAACAGTGAAGTTCACCACTGTCAGTTGCTTCAGTGTAACCTTATCCAGGAAGGACTTCATTCCCCAGGATGTGACCTACACCCACCCTTACCAGGTAAGATGAGAAGGTGGTTATGCCAGCAGTATTCCTTGCCCTTTTCTCCTAATATATTTTCTTACTAGCAAGAAAAAAATGCTTTAGTCTTTTTATTACACCATTTCGGTCAGGCCTCTTAATATATAATATGAACAGTTACTCAACTGGAGCAACAGTTTAGCACCTGTAGCTTTAACTTCAAACAGAGTACATACTCATTCAAAAATAACATTTTACCAGTTATTCTTAAGTGGAGCAAAACTGAAAATAAAAGCATTCAGCTAAATATTCATGCCAGTCTTTAAAGTGAATGAACCTTTTTCACAGGGGATGTTGCATGATGTTGACTCATTCTCTACCACTTAACATGATGGTGATGTTTCTCAGTCTTACTTTGTCTTCTCTTTGATCCTAACAGTCATCCTACAGCATCCTGTCTCACCCTTTTGGTCATGCTGCTTGGAATTTCTTTGTGTGTATAATTGCATAATTTGTATTGTATTTGTTGGAAGTATCTTGTAAAAGCAATTAAGTATGAAATACATAATTTAAAGAAATGACAGAAGCAAGCATGTGCATATTATCCTTTTGAACTTCACCTTCCTTATTGAACTTCACCTGTTACCACTCTTCCTTCTTTCCTTGGACAAAAATCCTTTTTGTAATCATTAATAAGCAAAGAAATGCTTACCTCTTGCTTTTGTCTTTCATCACTCTTTCATGCTTTCTTTTTTATCACTCTCTTTATTATGGTAATATTTTCAGTCTTTGTCAGATACTGCTCTTTGGGAGAGGATAGAGAGAACATCTTTCATTGTGATTTTTTGGCACAGAGAGCTGTATTTCACTTTAAATATATATGGATAATGGAGAGGGTTGTGAAAAATTATCTTAAGTTAATGAAAGAAGAATAGTAGAATTAAAAAAATGTTTTCAGAATTCCAATGAGAAGGAAATAAGTTTCACTGTCTAAATAAAGAAGCTCCAAAGCTTCTGTTCCTCCAAAGTCCATGAAAGAATGCTTTAAAAGACTCAAAGAGCTAGTATATTTCTGTATCTGTTGCATCATAGAGATATTGCAAGCAGCCATCATTTCAATGTAATACTGAACCCAGCCTGTTGGCTTTTGGGGTAGAGTTGGGTTTTAAACTTTCCCATGAAATTGCACATAACTTCCAAGACCTTTTTTCATAATTTCTTTGTTTAATTTTTATTTTTTTATAACTTTATAAAGTAGTATGAACCAATAAAAATTCACTCAGTTTGCTATTTTGCTCACCTAGCATTTGAATGACCTGGAAAAAATCATGACTGACAAGTACAATTCAGACTTCAAGGATACACAATCAATACTTTGTATGCATAGGCAAGAACTTAATGCTAGTTTAATTAAAGTCTTAAAAGTGTCATCAAACATTTTTTAAAAAATTATTATTGCAGTAGAGAGTGATACAGCACATCTAGTTCAGTCAAAAATTAAGCATATATAATGTTCCTAGTACCTGTCTCTTTCTTTGATGTATTTTATTACTCACTCTTGCACAACCTTTTGTGTTCTGAAGGTCAGTGGCTTCTGTTCAGTTGTGGGACATTGCAGTAAATCTGCTATTACAACTGCTTGTAGGAGTCTGATAGTAAATTCATTTCTTTCTCCTCGTCTGGAATCCAGCTGGGATCTCTCTTATATGTTGGTTAATGTACTGTACACCTTGCTCTTACCACTGATTTCAAGTGCATGTGACATCTCTGTTACCCTTAGGACTGGTTTTACCACTCTCCAAAGATTTCTTTCCTTCGATGGTGAGTAACTTCATAGCCATAGAGCTTCTGGTGTCATCCAATGCCTGTAATTAATTGGATTGCTTGTTATTGGAAGGTCATTCACAGTGCTTGATACTGGTATTGGTAAGATACAAATATCTAGCTGACAGAGCCACCCCTGCCCTCCTCCCCACCACCAAAACCTTGCCAGGTATATCCTATAAAGCCTGTTACACCACATAGCTTTAAAAAGCTGAACATATGGTGAAAAAAGGGTGATAGTAACCTGGTCATTTGTTAACTGCCCTTTAGAGCTTAAGTAAATTATCCTGTAAATATTCAAAAATAGTCTTCTGTAAAAATCCAAGTAAGCCAGGCAAAAAGAAATTATTCCCATGTCATTAGCTTGATCCAAAGGCTTTGTCTTGTTCCAAACGATGGTAACACTGTGTTAACAGAGATACAATGCTAAAACAGTATTGGCAAAATACTTGGTTCTCATTCTGAGCATTGGCATTTAACAAGTGCAGAGGTTTGTTACTTTAACCAGCACACAGTGTTTGTCTCCATTTGATGCTTTGCAAGTGGTACCAGATAACCTCAGTTTGCTTTCTGAGCTTTCCTCCAGGGACTTCTGAAGGGGCGAGTGCAAGGCTGTTTCCTACAGCACAAGAGGGGGAAAAGTAGAGGTTGAGTGAATGGACTTAAAAGTAACAAAGGTGCAAAAATGTTACAGCTAGAGCAAATATTCTGTGATAAATGCTGAAAGGCTGAGAAGGAGCAAGAGTGATTTTTACATTTATGAGCAGTCAAAAGGCAGACAAGTCTAAAAACCTGGACTACTGTAGAGAGGCAGAAAGGTTATATCCTGCTTGAATTGAAGGCAGATTTTTTTTTCAGTTAGTGGTTTTTGGTTTTTTTTGTTTTGTTTTGTTTTAATCTTCTGAAGCTGTTTCAATATGAAAACACACAGAATATTGTGAATAATGGCATAGGAATTATTCTGTTATAACTCAGTATGCATTTTGGGGCAATAAAGAATTCCTGTAGCTTATCATGTTTATGAAAGGCATTTAAAATAATTTATAGCATGATCATTAAGACTTTTTGTGGGCATAGGTACTGTGGAAGAGGTGGAAACCTCATTGGTTTTGAGTAGATAGAAGATCAGTGAAACTGTCTTCTGAAACTCAGTTTACTCAATTTTAACCAATGGGTTTTAGGCCTATTTGCACTATTTGGTTACTTCACTAGTTTAAACTGCTCAATATGCTTTAGACTTTTAGGTAAGTGTTGAAACTTAGGAGGAAAAGCCAGTATATAATAGATGTTTTACTAAAGAAACAGTGCCATTTCTGTCACTGACCTATTACTATTTCTTCCTCAATAGAAGTGCAATGAGAACTATATCCAGACTGCGTACTCAACCTTCATTTCAAAACAGTGCTCTCTTAATATTCATTTATTCATTTTTAGTAATGGAAGCTTCTACATCTTAAGAGTCAACAGAATATTAGCATTAATGATAAAACAGCAAGAAGGAGCATGAAGGGAAAATATTATAAAATATTATAAATGAGATTTGGGAAGTAGTAATATGTTTCTTTTGTATTGTACAAAAAGACATTAAATTGAAAGCAGGATCTACTGGATACCAGCAATAAAAGGAAAAAAAAAAGTTCTGTTTGGTTGCTAGCATATATATTGCAAAAAAAACCTTGCAAAGATGTATTTTTGTGTGTGCATGTGTTAAATCCTGCTGGAGTTGAAAGTGCATGAATTAGATACCATATTACGACTTTATATTCAGTACCAGCTTCATTACTTTCAGGGAGAATTTTAATTCATCTAAAAACACCAAGGAAAAGCTTGGTGGTGCTGTTAATGATAAGTTTAATGATGAAATTAAGTGGTAGATTTGTATTTGATACTAAAATAGAGGGGCTTGATCTCTGTTGTGTAATGGTGCATGCATACTATTGAGTATTTGGGGAGACATGCCAACACCTGCACTGACATATTTCATTTTAATCAAAGAATGGGGAAAGTGCAACTGCATGAAACAGGTGATGGAGACAGTAGGATCTTCGTATCTGAAACATATGAAACAATTTTAGGTGCACACATCAAATACATGAGCTTCCCAATGTGCAAGTATTAAAAAGCATCCGTGTGAATATAACTTTGTGTATGTGTGTACGTCTGTTATTTCATTTTCCAGTCTGTGGAATGATTCAGGAGAAAAAATTAATGCAGAGACAAATCTGCTACAGGAGTCCTGTTGTGTTAGGAATAAGTTCTGCCAAGCAAACCCCTAAGAAATTGCCAATTTTCAGATATTACAGAAACAAAGAATATGAGAAAAGCAAAGTTTCATGGGTTAGAGATAAAATTTGCAAATGGACCAATTCAATGGTTATAGCAGGCTTCAAAGAAGTCAGCTTTTAATATCCTGTATGTTTTGCAAGCATCCAGCTAGCCTGAAAAATACTCAAGCAATTGAACAGAAATTGAACATGAACAAAAATTGAACATAAACAAAAATTGTGAGACTAATGATGAACAGTTGGCTTTCTTGCATCTGCTCATACTGCCACCATCACAAGTCTCTTTGAAGGCTTGTGGAACTGTCCCCTGACACTAGTTCACACACACACACATATATATATATACACACACATATACATAAATACACACATATGTATAGCAAAATAAATCCAGGAATTTTTAATCATTCAGATACCTGGACCTGAGCCCATTTTTTTCTGTGTCAGAAGCTTGCTGAATTGCAAATCTAAATATAAAATGAACTGAAATCATAGGTAATATTATTTATAGGACTCTGGAAATGATGAGAGCATTTCAGTAAACTCCAGCCAGGTCTAAGGGGTTGTGTCATTTGTGCTTTCCTGGTTTTAATTGGGATCTGGGACTGATTGTCTTACTGTGCTTCAGGAGATGCTTCAGTGTAGGCTCTCCATGGGCTGCTGTTCCTTCAGGACATATCCATCTGCTCCAGTCCAGTTCTCTCCAGAGGCCATGTGTGTATGTCTTTTTCAGTCCCTGGAATACCTTCTCGTCCTTCTTCACTGATTTGAAGGTTCACAGTGCTTTTTTCTCACTTTTTTCCCCTTCATTTCTCTGCATCCTGGTGTTTTTTCTTCCTCTTCAGTATGTTTTCAGAGAGGTGACCCCAGCTTTAGCGATGCTCACTGTGCCCTGTGTGTGGGTTCATTGTGGAGCTGCCTGGCAGCACATTTGTGCCTGGGCTTTTCCCAGAGAGGCCATCCTGCAGCCCTCTCACTGCCACCACCTTGGCACAAAACCATGCAAAAGCAAACAACACCAAAGCATAACCCCACAGCTGACCCGAATGGGAGGAAAACGAATAATCTTAAAATTGTTTTTTCTGTTAGGAAAACGCTTGCATGGAGTTACAGATCTGTTAACATGTGAGAGATGAATATTATAAAGTTACTCATTAGAGATGTGAGTTTAGGTCCATAAAAAAAATCAAGAACAAGTGGAATTACATAACTTCTGTTCCAAAATACCTGGATCCACTGAGACTGGTGGTGTTGGTGATGACTGCTGTGCATACATCCATTGGCTTCCATTGGTGCTCCAGGCCAAGATACCTCTTTTTTCACTGCAGGAGCTGGGCATTACATCACTTTAGGAGGAAGGAAAGAAATCGATTGGTTGATTCCATTCCTAAACACCAGGTTTTTCTGTTTTCCTTTCTCTTGTTTCCATGTTTGCAAATTTCTCTTGCTGTTGGAAATATTTGCAAACTCTGTTAGTGGTGAGGCTTTTGTTCTGGCTCATTATTTTCCCCTGCTGCTGCTCCTTTGCTCATTTCCTTTTATCTTGCTATATTGTTTTTATTCTCTCTCCCCATTACAGTCCCATTTGGCTCATCCTCTCCTTTCTTTTCTATAAAACGTGATTTTTATCACCCATAAAGCATGCTTCTAAAACTTCAACAATACTAAAAACCGGAAAGTCACACTTTTTCTTGTAAATTCTGTTTTGCCTCAGTCTTTTTCTTATTTTTAGGCAGAAAGAAAGAGAGAAAAATACATTTAAGGCAAAATTACCCATATGGAATAATTCTCAAGGACTAGGAAGTGGTACCTTTTCTGTAGTTCTTAATGCTAGTTGCTATGTTCAAAATCTATGAAAAGAAAATAATGCCATTTTCAATTCTTTGGAGGTTAAGGTAATTTTATTTATCTTTTTTAAGTGTCTAGAAAATTATGTTGGTTTTTTCTATCTCATACCAAAAAAGAAATTCCTTTAAAACTTGTTTATCTCATTTGGTTTTCTTCAGCTATTTTTAACATACTCTGAAAGGAATATCAAGGAAGTTGTATTGTGTGCTGTCAGTTTGGATTGCGTAGAGAAAAACCATTTTTAGCTGAGCATGCAGATGCACAAATTAATTAAAATGCTTTTAGATTCTTTTTGGGATCTACAGAAAACCTTGTAGACTCCCAGAAGGCTTATTTTATGTTAATACCCATCATGTATTGGATTTTCAGCAGCTCATGCCACTGTTCTGACTAAACACAGAATGATCTCTTCATGTTGGTCATGTCACACGTTTGTGGAAAGTCTTAGGACAGTAAATTGGAGGAGGCAAAGAGAGGACTAATGTGAGATGTTCCCTGTCCATATTGCTGGCCTGGACTTCAGAGCAGATCTCATCATTCTTGTTGTCGGACAACAAGATTGCTTCAATTCTTGAAGCTCTTTTAAAGTCTGGATGAGTTACTTAATGTTATAATAAGATAGGCAAATTTAATATCTTTACAACATTGGACAGCTTTCCTTCTGAAGACACTAATTTCTGCTTCGTTTCCATCCTGTTCTGTTCCAGCTGTTGCTCCTCTTGCCCTTTGGTTGTAAATAGTGGAAAAAACATGCTCCTTTGCTTCTGATAAAATTAATTAATCTGTGATTAGTACCAATATTTCTCCATAAGCAAAAAAAAACATGCTCGAAGACTTGGGGCCATGTGTTCATAAAATATTCATCTTGTTCTTGTATTAATTTGAGCAGATTATTGCAAGACCAAATAAAAATCTCATTAAAGGTACCTGGCAAATCATACTCAAGGTTTTGCATGGCAAGATTTCACCTCCGTTTCACAGGAGCCCTTTTAAATGCCAGGTTATAGAACTGTCCTGTTGTCTAGGTTGTTCTTGCCCAGGGGAAATCTGCTGCTGCTTCAGACTTTCTTGGCCATCAGACTGAGAAAAGTATAGAAATATTTACGGTGTACAGCTCAATACCTGTAGCCAGAGGAAACTCTGTTTTGATTGAAGGACAAGGAAACGTGAGCAGCCTGACTCAACTTCCTTGTTCAATTTGGGATGCCAGAATATTATATTGAACCACCCTGAGGCTTTAGGGTGAGTCTTTCAAAAATCTCTTCTGCACATTTTCTCAGTTATTTGGGGTTTCTTTTGCACATAGTAAGCTTTTTTATTTTTCTTTTTTGCTGAAACTCAGTAAATATAACCCCAACAATAATGTGAAATGTTATTCTCTAACCCTTATTTGCATGAATTTGTTCCTCTGTGTGTGTGTGTGTGTGTTTAAGAGCTGATGCTGATATTTCAAATAAATAGCAGGGAAACCTCCCACAGTATGTGACATTTTTTCCCTCTTACACCTCTCCCAAGACTGAAGTCTAGGTCAATTCTCACAGGTTAACAAATGCATTATTTCTGGAAAAGGTCTTCTGCCTACAGGAAACTGGGTTTTTTTGGAAGATGCATTTATGAGAGGCATTGGGGAGGGAATCAGGCGTGAAAACTGATATATTTCATGGAGTGTTCAATTTTTAATTTTTTTTTCTATCTTTCTCTGAAATGTTCTTTGGAAACTTCCAGTGCTTTCACTTCCTAGTCTTGTAAGCTTGCCTCATTGACCCATTACAATTCTCCAATTCCCTAGTCTCTGTTCCTCCCTGTATCTCTTCTTTTCTTTTCTTTCTTTAGTTCTGAGACTTTTTTGTGTCAGCACTTTGGTTTCCCTGCTACTCCTGTGCTCATTTGTGAACAGTCGTCTTTCCCATCTGCAGTTCTCATTCTTGCTCAGCGTCTTTCCTTGAAATATATCTTTTTTATTTTCTTTGGAGTCATATTGATAGTGCAGAACCAATAACTTCAAGTCTTGAAGTGCAAGTTTATATGGAGGTACTATTGGAGCCGAGGAAAAACTTTTGACTGTAGAATAAAATTTCCAATTGGAAAAAGTTACTGAGTAATTTTTACTAACGCGTTTTTGCCTTACTCAGCATCTCTATCAGTTATTGCAAAATAGATTGTATGCCCATGTTAAGAAAAGAAGTTAGATCAAAAATTATCACAAAATCCTTATATATGAGTGTGTTTTTTGGTTTTTTTTTCCCTGAAAGTGTATTCTCCAAGCTCTTGGTTAGTGTTGTGTCACTGCAACTGGTGTGGATTTTCTGAATGCATATTGAATTAGCACATATCTATTACTGATGCAAGTAAGCCTTGATAGGTGCACAGGCTCCAGAAAACATATAATGAGGATATGTAAGTATTCTGACACTTTCTTATACTGTTTGTTGCCTTTTTCACCTGCTTTGTCTTTAGAAGCCAGTATCTGACTACAGAGTCAACATCTGCAAGTTTCTGTAGCTGACAACCAGAGGAGCTATATGATGGACTCTGCACTTAATCATAACCTTTACTACAGCTATTTCTGTGTCTAAATCAGTTGCTTTGGTCCTTGCACTATGGGGAAAAAGCTCTGCCAGTTAGGCCTGGTTTTGATAACTGCAGAACTGTTGTAGAATTGCAGTGGTCCTTGGAAATGCAGGAGCTTATACGACTACCTTGCCTACTAATTTTATTATTTTGCATTACTTTAGTCAGAATTAAAATAACCAAGGGGACCCACATGTAGGGTTTCTTTTAAAATGTTCCTTTAAAATTATTTTGCTGAGCTCTGGGGGGACAGGACAAGTTTTGGGAGAAGAAATACTTAATCCACAAGGCAGTTTAGATTCTCATCCTTAGATTCAAACTGTTTCCTGGATTTGTTAGAAGAAGGCTACAAGGGAGCCAGAATGTGTCTCTAGCTTGCTTTCTTTAGTCACCAATTGGATAATTGCTATTTTTCCATGTAAAAACTGGCACACAGGCACTAGATATACCATAGTACACAAAAGCTGCCTCCTCATTGTAATTGTTTTGAATTCAATGCAACCTTTCCAAAATAGTTGATCAAATGATACATGATTATAAGAAGCAGTGTGCTGGAGTTGACACCCTCTTAATTTCAATTTACCAAGATAGGAATTGGCCAGTAGCAACTCTGGCTTTTACAGGTTGGCAAATAGCCATGCTTGAAAACTTTTCTTTTTGTTGTCTCAATTATTTATGAGGCCTGAAGTTAGGCAAAGTTGGCAAACCAATTTATGATTGTACATGATTATACTACCTACACTAGGACTACAATTTAATCTCTAGCCCTAAATGGAAGCAAAAGCCAAATCATAGCATTAAGTGTCAAAGGATCTCTAAGGCTTATGTAAAGTAGGATATCCAAAGGGCTTTTTTCTTGGGTCTCTTCTAATAATATATTTTCAGAATGGTAAAGTTGCTTGCTGCAATAAATATTAACTTTGATAGCTCAACGTCTTATTGTAGTTTTCTTGTTTCAGAAGAACAATTAGTTTTAGCAGTGTAATACACTACTAGGGTCTAAGGTAGCTCTAAATTTTAAGATCCAGGGCCTTCTTTTAGCAAAGTATAAACATCCATCTTGAACAGTATCTTTGTTGGTGCTAGGTCAGATCAGTACACTACCTTACCTGAAACTTCTGAGGAGATGCCTTTATATACTGAATTTTGTTGCACATCGGACCAAGTACAAAACTGTTTTTAAGTGTCAGCTGTAGTCAACATTCTCCAAAAACCTTGATTGTGGATTAGTATCAAGATAGCTGTTGGAATTTTAAATATCTTTGTAATGTAAGTGACCTTGGCACAAATTATTATAATTTGTGGTATAGGTAGGTTTGTAGAGGAAATAATTATTTCTACGTCTGTAGGATGGGATTTGGTGTTGCCTTTTCTTTTTCCTTAATAGAGCTCTTTTTCATCAGTGCAACTCCTTTTTGTCCATCATTGTATTCTCAGTTAGCACAATAGAGGTTTTCCTGTGTCTTTTGTACATGAAGAGTGCTAAAATCTTCATCTTGTACTAATGAGTATTAATTGCTGCATCACTTTGTATAAACACATGAAACTGTCATGTCCTAGACATAGGGACTTTTCACTGTATTTGCCTGAAAGAGGGTTCAGTATTGGTAGAATAAAAATCTGCTTTGCATCTTTGCCCTTAGAAGCTTCTGTGAAAGGTGTCAGAGATAGGAACCATCCTTTTTTTTTTTTTTTTTTTCCTTGTAATGGAATCTTAAATTGAGTATGCTGTTCATTTATTTGTGTGAACATAAATAGAATAGTATTGGTTTTTTTTGTACAGTTCCTGTGAATGCAGATGCGAAGATGGAAGTAAAAGCTATTTGCAGATTGTAAGAAATGGGGGACAGAAATTGCTTGTTGCTTCCTTTGTTTAGCATTCCAGTTTCAAAAATTCTTTTAAATTTATGCCTTGCGCTGGCTTTGTACCACTTTTGTGCCTTATTGAAGGTTCTGGTCAGACCTCATTTTATGATGAAACTGTGCCTTACGTGGAGGGACACACGTGGGTGTTCAGCTCTCTGTCCCTTCTGAGGCAGAGAGAAGTGAATATTCTGTCACCTTTTCTCAGCTGTCACACTGAACCCTGGGATCCTGGTCTGTACAAGATGAGAGCACTCCATCAGGGAATTCTGGTCCATCATAAGCAACATGCATTGCACTGCCTTTTGTGTGGGTATGATTACATGCCTTTTGTATATTTTTACTATGAAAGTTTCTGAAATGATGCTGAAGTATGTAGTTCTCCATGTTCAAAAATATTTTTTTTAAAAAGTGATGCTGACTTGATTTAGTCTGTTACTTGAGGAAGTGTGATTCATGGTTAATCTTCACTTCCATATGCTTATTTCTAACACTAATTAATCCTTTTTGCAAAGACAAATTACGATTAATGTATATCCTTAAAATTTACACCTAATTAGACAGAATATAATCTCTAAATTTGTATAAATAGAACATAACATTTTGAACGTTGTAGATAATAAGCAATTTTCTGAACTTATATTTGCATGTGCTAGTTAATGGCTGCTTCATTGTATTTACATTTGCAAACAGTTTTTTTCTAATTACTCAGTGCACTGTGAACAGAGAAAAATAACAAGCATTTCACACCTGATTTTATATCTAGGTTCACCTTTTGTTGATATAAAATAGAGATATTTAATTTAATAGTTGTTATATATTTAATCGAATTTGCCTACTTAAAAAGGAGGGAAATTCTGAACTTTTATCCTTTTACTATATTAGTGAATTTTATTCTTGGAAAGCTAAACCCTTATGTAGTAATAAACTTGATCACAGCATGCTAAAAATGCATGGTTCTGTATGCAATATAATAAATTTCTTGTGAAAATAAATATTAATAATAAATATCTTAGGTGTTTTTTTTTTTTTATTTGTACTCTTTTTGGCCATTCTTAAATACAAGATTTTGAGATCTGGACAATCTAAAATTCTGAAGGAAAAGAAAATTTCTCAGAGGCCTTAATTTTTGGTTCTGTTTCCAGAGGAGGATTAAAAAGTACTTATACACATTGTGATGAAATGGGTAATTCGTACAATGCAGTAGTTAAAGCAAAGTATTAATTTTCAACTATGATATGCTAAAAATAAAAGCTAGCAGATCTTATTTTTGCAGCTGGTCTTTCCCAAACTACCTCTTTCTAAACTAAAGTAAAACCCATAGCTGAAACCCAGTCATTATCTCGCATTTAAATCCATTCACTGCTTTCAAAGAATTTTAACTTTTTTTGGTTCCCTACCATTAGTCAAAAAATGTTTTATATAAACATTTACTATCAGTAGATAAAAAATGCACTTCAACCATCTCATAAAATCATAGCTATTAACAATAATTGGTGATTATATACTGCTTAGTGAAATATTTGTTGTTTTGTTATTGGATATGCCAGCTATAGTATAAATAAATAAACCTGAAATGATTGGTAAAGACTTTAAATATGTTCGATGACAGACATTTTATTATTTTGGCTACTGCATTTTCTACACTACTAGTGTGAGTTTCTGATTTAAATAAATGGAGGATTCCAGAGCAGGTTTTGACATTGCTGCCATTTTTAACACTGGGCTTCATAATACGAGACGTAAATGCAGGTCAGAGATGTAGCCTGTTTTTCACCTTTGGTCACATAATTCAGTGGTATGGTAGTGGGTAAATGATCTGTATTCAGTATGTGGAAAGCTGCAGTACAGATTGATGAAAAGTTATGTTTATAAAAATTCACTGAAATACCTCAGTAAGCCTAACTTAGAGGTTACTCAAATTAGCTAGTCATAGCTTTAGTTAGACTATCCAGTGTCATTTCTCCTTGGACCATTTTTCCATCAGTCAATCAGTCCATGATTTCAGTTTGCAATTACACTTAGTAATATTTTAAAAATTAGCAACTTTATTATCTATTTTGGTTTGTTTGTTTGTTTGTTTTCAGTTTATAGTGTGTCTTACACATTCTTCTGAATTAAAAATGGACATCAGTTTCAAGGAGCAGTTCTGTAGTTTTTTCATGAATGTGGTAACTCTTTACATGCATATGCTTTTGGTTTGTTTATTAATTGCTCAGAAAAAGTCTCCAGGGAAAGCTTCTGACATACTTCCATTAGAGGGTGATTCATTAACTGTCAAACAAATAGGGCAGGAAAAAAAATTGAATGGAAAACAACAAAAACTCTTTTACCTTCTGGGGCTTATCTGGTATTTGAAGGTCTGATTTCTTAGTAGTGCTTGATCCATCTGTGACTGTTGAGACACTACCACAGTTTTTTATACACCTTATTTTTAAAAAAATACTGTGATTTAATGTGCTGCCTTTTTTTTTTCTTTTTAGAAAAAGACAAAGATTCTGTATTCAACAGCAGTTATCTGTTTTCATTTCTTTCAGAAAACTGGAACCTAATCCTCTTCATGCATGTTTTCATTGCTAGTTGCATCTATTTAACCTTCCACAGACTGTTATTTCCATTCTTTTAAGTTCAGAAATCAAGCTCTTTACTCTTAACCTCCTATTGATTCTCCATGTCTACAAGAAGCAGTTTAATTCTTATTCACATGTTTGACACTACTGTGTCACTGACATTTCAGCACACCTCACATTACAAGCGTAATTTCCTCAGACTTTTAGCTCTAAAAGAGACAGATCTTATTCACAAGTACAAATCTGATACTAAGTTCTGACAGTTGTTACTCTAAAATTTGTCCTCTTTTGTCTGTTTAAAGATTTTTTGGACAAAAGTCTTCAAAATCAAAACACGTTGTAATATAAATAGAACAACTTTCCCTTCACTGGGATTTGGCTTAATAATTTACAGTTATTCAGTAGGTCCTTGTTTCACATTTATTTTTAAACCTTAAACTGCATCATTTATGTGTTGTTGTTGTCGCTATTGAACTTCAAGAGCTGTCCACAAGTTGTGATCCAATGGTAATTTCTGTAATAATGTTTGCCAGGGACTTGCAAGAGCTGGAAGTAATCACTGCTAAGGCAATTTGAGTCTCCACACGTGTCCTCGTTTAGGTGTTCACTTATGCTGTCATAATTACTTAAATGTCACGTTTAAACATTTCATCTTTTTGAATGCCTTAAGAAAGCTGAGCGATTACGGTGGCAGCATCAGTTACCTGCAGAGAGGGAGTGCTGTGCTTTGTATATATGTGTATACAACAAGTGGATCAGAAATTTAGCCCCAAGACACCCAAAATAATCTTTTTTTGTCAGCTGGGTGCTGCTAAAGTTTGCTGAGATTGCTGCTGTGTTTTGGGGCTGCTTTTCAAGACTGGAGAATAATAATTAGTGAAAGTCCAAAGGAACTAGAAGGAGATGAGCAAAAGACAAGAAACCATCTATTGTTCAGAGAATTTGCTGGAATCTGAATAGCTTAAAAAAAATTCAAGTGACTGACGTGAATCTCTAAGCTTAGAGTTTCTTCAAAAACTGTGTATCAGTTCTTTTTGCAGCTTTAGTGTTGCATATAAACAATAGTGAAGTTGAGACAGTTAAAGCTAAGTGGGAAAGAGAAAAATGTCAATAATTCTTTATTAATAGGAACCTGGGAAGCAAAAAATATTTATTAGAAAAGCAGCCTTCAATGATACAGATCTGAGGTTACCTGAGAAGAATCACCCTGGGATTCAGTTCCTTCAAAGAGTGGACATCTGACTTCCTGCTGGTCATTCATTTTATGGATTTGCATCTTCACTTCAAAAGGTGAACAGTTTTCTAGTGACTGTCTCGGTTTGAGAGCAGTTTAAAGCCAGGTCTGGCCGTTTAAAGAACAATATCACAAAATTGAGAAGAGTAAGTGATTATAGGGAAGACTAACACCTCCCTGCAGATGTGATTCACTTCAGCTAAACCCGAAATTCAGTTTGCCACTGAATTTGCACTAGCTCTCCCCAGACAACCTGGAAAGTCAATCCAGGGTGGCATTCACTTCTCTATCAGGTTTTGGTGCCACGGCCTGAGGTCCTGCCCAAGCTTCATGGCACTGTGAGACCAGCCAGTGCTTTTAAGAAAGGGGCAGCAGGAGGCCCTACAGTACTGTTGGTACAGACTGCAGCTGGCTGATGTAGCACTTCAGGTTTCCATGAAAGCAGAGGGCTTAGGGACAAGAGAGCATGGCTCTTTCCTTTTTCCCCGTAGTGGACAGTGATTTTCAGGTGTTTGGGTGGTCCCTTGTCTTGGAGAGCTCACCATGACAGTAATCTGTGATGAAATTGCTGCTGTTTGCATTGTACTGGGCAGGGCTTCAGGACAAGGCTGTGGAGTCCAAACTTTAACTTCTTGTGCTCTGGAGGAGTAATATCCCACTGTGTAAAGAATTGAACTAAAAGTTAACCTGATACTCTGCTGATCCAATGGGTTTTTCAGTCATGGCTCTGGCTTGAGAATTCACAGGGATAAGTGGAAATCAATGTAAAGTTTAAATGGGGTGGAAATAGCTGGAGTTTCAAGCCATAGCAAGAGTCCAGGCATGCTCAGGCTTATGCCTGAGGTATAGATTCTTGCCAGTCTTCATAAATGTTTTAAATCGTGAGTAATCAATCTCAAACTTCCACATAATGCAGTAAGTTGATGGACTTGGTTTTTTGAATAAATGGAAGTGAAAATACTAATTTTGTTAACTGCGCTCTCTGTGGGGTCATTAAAAGTACTTCAGTTACCATATGCACCATAGTGCTGAAACCCTGAAGCTATTGAAAGGGAAGCCTGAAAGATGTGGTTTTATGTCTGCTAGGAAAACTCAGTGCTATTAATGTAAGGCTGGCGAGAGATAAGTATCTGTTCATCAATATTTCATCTAGACAAATTTATCATAATGTTTTCAGAAGCACCCATCCTTAAATATATTCCCCAAACTCAACTGAAATGTCTTTGTGCTCTATCCTTAATCTAGCATCCTGCAACCCCTGGAGTATAGGAGTGAGAAGATGTTTACATAGTATATTAGCTCCAAATGTTGATTTCTTCATTTTTTGACAGCTGTTCAGTCAACTGTTACTAGATCTTCTGGGACAAGATGAATATTTTTCTTCTAGGCTGGAGGAAGGCAGGAAGAGAAGCAATCACTAATAATGTAGTTCTGCACTACTTAATGGCACTCCAACAGCAAGGTGCTAACTGGAGTGGTTTCAGCTTTCTGTGTAACATTGGATTTGGTCACCATGGAGCCACTGTGCAAGTCAGAGGGCATGGTCAGAGGGCTCCATCTGCACCAGCTTCTCCAACAGCATCCTGATCCTTGGAGCTGGCATAAATGAGTGGAGGCATGTAAGAACCCACCGACTTCCCTTTCAAGGCAGCTTGCCCCTGCAGCAGTGTAGGTTGGTTATGGCAAAATGCACTGCCTTGCAGTTGTGAGAGGGAAAACTAAGAGCGAGACAAGGTGGCACTCGGGTTCCCCCACTGTCTGTAGGCGTGAGTGTCAGTGGAAGCACACCCAGGTGCTTCTTGGTGATGTCATCTCTTATGGGTAGCTGCTGGAGGTATGGGATGGTGACATGATGGTTCTTTCTGAGAAATGTAAACATTTACCCATGACACTGAAAAGTGGCACTTAAAAAACCCAACCTTTAGACACCACCAGGCAAAGAAGAAAAAACCCCCAACAAACATGCACAATATTATTTAAAAAAATATAAAATACCAAAATGAGGGATTCTGATAATCATACGATGCTACAATTGAAGTTGAGAGCATTTCTCTTCATCTTAAAATGGTACACAAGTCTAAATTAGTCTATCGAAACAGAAATCGTTCATGCCTGAGTTGTAGGTGCTGTGACTAAAGCATGCATGCTGTGCTTGAAAATTTTACTTTCTGCACATTCACCACTCAATCCAATTCATAGCATTTGGAAAAAATACAGAAGTATTTTTAGGTAGTTAGGTACTTGTTGAAGATAAAATGCTTTAATATCTTTTTAGACCTCTGCAAGGAGCAATGGATTGATGATATACTAATATTGGTATTTTTGCTTTATCTTCATTGCTATCTTGCATTAGATATGTAATTGTAATGTCACTCAGTGTTTTAAGGATTTTTCTCGAATTTCTGTTTTACCTTTCTGTACCTGTGCATTTTTCTTTTTTTTTTTTTTTAATTTATTTTCTATCACAGCATGATTTAGCAGTGAGGTACTCAAATTTAATTGTCAGAAAACCTGTTTTCTGACCTCATTATTCCACTGAAGTAGTGTGTGATCTCACCTTGGTCATTTTTCCTTGGTTTCCTTATTTGCCATTTACTGAAGTGCTTTGAATTCTCTGAATGGTGAAAGTTACTCTTTACTATGAAAGCGTACCAGCTTTTTTTGTTGTTATTTGCATAAAATATTTATATTTGCCTTACTGCAATCATAGCAGTTTAGTAGAGGTAACAACAGTGATGGCTTTCTGTCAGCATTTCAAAGTAAAAATGATTGTTCATGATGCAAAATTTATTCAGCTTGTTATTAGCAGTTAAAATAAGCAATTTTAAAACCCTTTCCTGTCTTTACCTGACTTGAAAAGTAGTGAAGTGAGATTCATATTGAATCACAAATTTTCAACAGTCCAAGAATAGAAGGCTCAAGATTATTGAGTTTTTTTATCTTGTTTGAACTGGAATACTTACCAGAGACTCACATGCTTTAACCCAAGAAGTTTTTGATGGGTGATTTTTCTGCTCTTTGTTATTTGTTTGTTTTTCAAGGGGAGAGGGGCTACAGTTTGGATACTTTGCAATATAGTTTGTTACTTATTGCCTCAGAGGTAGAATACTTTTTAATAAATCTGGAGGATTTTAATCTGAAAATACATTCTATGGTGCTGAGATTAATACTGATTTCTAAGATGTAACTCATCTGTTATTACAGAAAATTGACGGAAAGTTTCTAAAAATAGAACTTAGTCTGCTGAAGATCGTTGCTTATGTGGGTTTGGATGCTTAATTTTGAAACTTTGGATTTATAAATAAGATTTTTCATTGCAAAACAAACAAACAAAAAATCCCTACAAATTTGTCTCCTGTAAGTGCATGTGCAGAAATAACTTTTGAACACTTCCCCCCAAAGCTCCCTTGGTATCTGTGACATCTGTCCTTTGATTTAGCACCAATCACAGTTAAAGCATGGATGAAGGATTCTCCATTGGTGTGTGTGGTGTTATTTTATTGAAGGTGTACGGGAGCATGACATAGAGCCTTGTTCTGCTTTACCATGCTGTGATGGGATTAACTTCTACTATACTCAATGCTCTTTTGATTAATTAATCACAAAATATGAGCCAGCTGGACTGCACCTATCCCATGAGCTTTGTGATGTTCCCAAATCCATCATTCTTGATGTTTTATTTTCCCTGTGGGCTGCCATAGCCTTCTATTCCACAGCAAGGTTGAGCTTCTAAATTATCACACTTCAGATGAAAAAGTGAAATTAAAAATTCAGAATTTTCTTGTGATCAGCGAGTCATACTGTCTTTTGTTACAGATGATCAGTCAATTGACTTGCAGTTTTATATTCTGCTCTTCTGGTGGATGGATGTAAGGATGTGCTATTTCCTGTCAGTAACATACCAGCAAAATAAACCGGCATGTTAATTAAATACTTTCTGATTGCAGATAGAGATATCTGTGGGTTACTTTGTAAGGACTTCAGACCAAGTTCAATTTTGCAAGCCATTCTGTGGTGCTGTTTTTGGTTTCTTTTATTCCTCTTGAAGCGTAAAAGAAATTGTTTGGAATCTTCAAACACAGCCAACTCAGACTGCACCTTCCTTGGCTACTCTGTGAATACCATTACTTCAATAAAATGCAAGCGTTGTAAACCATAATGCCTGCACTTAGGTCTCACTGCCCACATGCTTTCATTAACACATTATATAGAGAACTGTAGAGCATTTGGTCCCAAGGAAAATATGGTCTATTATGACAAACAAAGTTATTTACACTTGTGTATTTAAAAAAAAGTTGTAGTTGTACATGTCTTAATGTAACAGCCAGTTTAGTAGGAATTGTACTGTTTGTTTGAAATATTATCCATCAAAGAGTTTCATTCAAGCAAGTGGTGACTCCAAAATCGACCTCTGCAACAGAATTGTTAGGGATGAAGAAAACTTAAAGTGCTGTGGGAGGCAGCAATCTCCTATTTATCTTTCCTCATAGTTTTCTATTGTTTTTTCAAGGATCTCTGCTTTTCCAACGCGGTGCAGATCCCATGGTGGAGAACATGAGCTGCTTTGTGAAAGCCAGCCTGCAAGCTGCAAGCAAGCCGTTTGCTGAGGCAGCAAATGGTTTAAGTTGTGAGAGATGTGCTGAATGATAGATAACGTGGGTATATCCAAAGCCAGCTTGGGCTGTTTTACATGGCTTGTGTCTCTTTCCTTGGTACTGAAGGATTGAGAAGTACTAACGTTTTTTCTTGGGGTGCCTGATCAAGTTGGAGGTTTCATTTTTAAATGAATTACAAAAAAAAAAAAAGTATTTTCCTATGAAAAAACAGGTATTTTTGTTTTGTTTTTTTAAAAAAGCATTACAAACATGTCAGTGTCTTTTAAAAAAATCATTCTGTTGTGAAAGGGTATGAGAAAATATGCCAACAGGAGAGTAAGCTTCAACTTACATACAGCTGTAAGTGGTACATAAATAATTTCTGTATCATCTTTACTGAAGTATTGATTCCTATAAAGTATTTTCAGTTATTTTTCTCATCTGATTTACAGTGTAACCAGGACTGGCTGAAAATATAGACATAAATGTGGTTTCTTGGTTAATTATTTGGAAGAGACAAGGTAAAATAGTAGCAGTAAACTAACAGCATAAAATTTATTTTGCAGAAAACCTGATATATTTCATTACTATCTTCAAGTTTATACATCTGAAAATGCACTCTGAATTTATGCAAGGATACTGCATCATTAATGTTTAATAGAGAAATAAATCAAGGTATCATCAGCATAACAATGTTATAATCTTTGGATCTGAGTAATGTGTCTCATGTGGGTGGGCATCAATGGCAAGGAAGATGAGATAAAATATGCAACTTTATGTAAGCCACTGTGGGGGATTGTTGAAGATCTGAATGCTATTCCTGAGTCACAGCATAGTAATGTTTATGTATAAAAACACTATAAAATCAGACTTAGGCCATAAAAGAGACAACAATATTAACATAAAATAAAAGGAAAGAAATCTTTATTTTGCTTTAAGACATACACAAAAAACCCCCAAAAGTTCCAATGAAAACCCCCACTATAAACAGAAAACTTAAATTTTGAATTATTTTTCATGTGTGTAATTTATTTACTTAGATCCAGTAGCTTGCATTCCATAAACGACAAAACCAAACACTTAACTGATTTCCTATATGAAAAGACAGCAATTTTGATTGATGGTTGTTTATATTAGATCTGTAGATTTTATAGAGATTTATTGAGAGCCTGTCCATATATCAGAATATGGACATACTTTATCCTCAGAAAAACATGCCACTGCAATCCTATCAGTAGCAGCAGGGTTTTCATAAAGCTTCATTAGCTGATGATAACAGTACAAGTTTTTGGTGAAGACAGAAATTTGAGGGCCAAACTACTGCTCTGCACCGTTTGTGTTTGGCTATACTCTATGTGTTTTAAGATCCCCCCAGGGACTGATAATCAAAAGTCAGTCTGTCTGAATCTGTTAGAGGTGAAGTTAGAGGAAGGCAGCCAATGTTTTTCTAAGCTTTTGTCCTTCAGGCAGCCTGTGAAATACAACCAAATTTTGTAGGGAAGCTTGTAAACCTATTTCAAGCTACAAATAAAGGAGCAATCTGCTAGAGAGCTTCAATCTACTTCTAAATATTTGGAATTGCTGTTACAGATTTTGCAGTTCTTAATATTTAGGAGTGGGATGGATTAGCTGTTGGTTCTAGCTTCAGTCTTAGATCTTTCAGTGCATTGTTAGTGCTATTGTGCAATTATATAGAAACATAAATCTAATGCCTTTTGTATACATAAAGTTTAGCTTATCTCCCTTAGAGGTGCTAGAGTAGCTTTTTTTTTTTTTATTCTCAATTTGGTAATTCTTATTAACATAGGCCCACCTTTTCTTTTCATCTGTCTAGCACTTAACAATCTTCCCACATATTGCATCATTTGCAGGTTTAATTAATGGCTTCTTCATTTAATGACTATTAGTAGAAGTCTGGTGAAGCTTTAACACACATCTAGCCACTAGTGGAGTAGGCTGTATTCCATATACACTGGGTGAAATTCTGTTACCATCAGTTTTACTTACTAGTTGGCACTAGTTGTGATTCATCTGGTGATACATTAAAGCCAGATTAGTTCAATCTTGTTGCTAAACTTCCTGACATGATTTACCAGTGACGTTGCGTTGCTTTATTAAAAGTAATAAAATGTCTCAGATCAAGAATGTGGGTAGTTCCAGAGATGTTTACATTGTTTTAAGTGACTTGTGAAAATTAAACATTTTACAAACCTCAGGTTAGACAGAAAGCAAATACAAAAATCTGGTTTTGTAGGCAGAAGTCTTCCAGCAAAGGATAAGGTCCAGTGACCCTGATCATTGCCTTAGGAGTATTTGAAGAGCAAAATTTTCCAGGCTGTTATTGTTGTCTTAAGACTGATAATCAAAGTATGCACCTAAGAAAATACAGGAAAATGGACAATCTCACTGAAATGCTTATTTTCTTTCGTAAGTATTGTGCGTTGGTGCAGCCTAAGCAGGTTTCCAGAATTTATAGGACCTTTTTTTATCCTCTGAATGAGAGAAGTCTGATTCAAACAAATAAGGACAGTTGATCCCACATCTATGTCTAGATCTCCCGTTTAGTTGTTTCTAAAATATTTTCTCTTTTCTGTTTTTTTAATAGCTGCAGCTTTCTAAATTTGAAATAGCAGATTTTCTCAGTCTTGCATATTTGTTAAATTCTTGCTTTTTCTGTAAGAAAATGATTATTCAGTTATGTATATATGAACACTTAGATGGGTTGAAGGTGTTCATTTATGGGTTCATTAAGCCCTTAAAAGGCCCAGAAGTAGGAGAGGTCTCTGAGAAATAGAGTCTGTAATTCAGTAAAATATTTAATATATTTATAACCTGTTTTCATTTTGTAGAAACCTAAGCTAGGCAGAAGTTCACACACTCTGGAGTTTTGTTGAGTTGGAATGGAAGCACTAAACTCTCTATCCTCAGGCAGGAATGAAAATTTATAGCAGAGCTAGAAATGGAGCCATAATGCTTTAGAATGTTTACTTGGCTCTTAAGAGATAACCATCATCCCTCCCATTTACTTTATTTATGGTTATCCAAGATGTACTATCCAAAGAAGAAAAAAAATGTACTTTTTAATTTTTTTTCAGTCACTGAGTTTTATTATCTTCCACTTGCATACTGTGAACTTCTCTCCCCAAAACATAGTTTGATTTTGAACTATCTAGCTGTGACTATATCATACCTATATATCTGTACCAGTAGTTGATTATTTGGGATTTGCCTGTGAAGAAATTTCAGTAATTATATATATATATATTTATACTGCTCATATTCTCTTCAACGTCTTGAAATGGTTGTAGTTGCTTAAACACTCACAGTAAAACCACTGTGTCGTTCTGACCTCACAGTCCATAACCCTAAAGCATTGCTAGCATGATAGCCTGGGCTTACAAGGCTTCAGTTTCTGTAGTTGGATTTTAAAAAATTCAGGTAGTTGTAAAAAGAAAACCAACAAAAGCCAGCCACAAATATACTGACTGGTCAATTTTTTATTTTTTTTTTGCCTCAGTTGTACCTGACTTTGTAAGAGTTTAAAACTTTATAAGTACTTCCTGAGTTAATACCTATCATAAAGTTCTAAAGGCTATTAAACAGATTTAAACTCTCCTATTTGAAGTGAGAAGCCATATTTTTTCACACCATTAGCTGGAAGGTATGTGCAATAATAATAATAGTTTATTGGGCAATAATGATGAAAGTCTAAGATATTTATTTTAGTTTCCTGGAGGAAGTGTTCAAGCATGTGTTTGCCTTCTAGCTGGAGCACAGCTCATGTGAGCCTGATCTCAGATCAGCATCCCTTCCCTGTACTCTTGTTGTTCCTATAGTTTCTTTGTCAGACCATTTCCATGGGTGGGTTTGTCACCCCAATATGTCCTCAAACCCCACCCCCCCCACAGATGTAGGACTTAGTGCAATTCTTGGCATCACCTTTAGGGAACTGCTACAGTGGTACAAGGTTGCACTGCCTTCTTTTAGTGCATCCAAACAGTGCTCTCTTTTATAATAAAAATTCCTATAGTTGCATTTTCACATATGTCCTTTTAACCTATTGTGAAATGTGCTGGCAGTGATCCATCAAGCATAAGAACTCATGAAAGTAACATTCCTTCAGCACAATTTTGGAAAAGGGTCTTTTTTTTCATTGTATTTTGTCCCATTTCATGAATAGATTTCAAAGAAAAAGGCAGAATAGAATACAATCTAACCTCTAGAGAAGGATTTGAAATTAACAGAAAGATTTTTTGTTTTGTTGGGAGGAAAAAAAGTAGTGCTTCTTTTTCTATTTGCATTTGAGCTACAAATTTTTTAGTAACTATTAATACTAATAGTTTGTAAAACAATTGCCGCACACAGGCAAGACTTATAAATATGATTTATTTATCTAGTTTTTTATTTATATTATTTGCACTGCAGAAACCACATTTGATACTGTAATAGTATAAAATCCTTTTTCATTTTTTCCTAGTCTTCATGCGTGTAATAATTCTCTGATTATTTATATTTGCACAGCAGATGGACACAGAAAGCAGCAGTTCTAGTGAATGTAATGGGGATTGTCTTCCAGAATATCTGGTATTAAATGATCAACTTTGGAAGGATAAGAGTTTTGTCCAGGAGGAATGAATTTAAAGTAGCACTGCCAATCATCTGATCACCTTTAATACACATTTTAATGTGTTAGAAATAATTATTAGCTTAAGCAATAGGAAGATCAAGATGCAGGTAATAGTAACTCAGGGCAAGGCTTTCTTTACAGTTACTCTGGAACAGAAAAAGTTGAAATGCAGTGCTGTTAAAAGCAGGGAGACTTAATTACTTGAATTTTAGACGTTGGAACAAAAGGAAGGATCAGATGATTAATATGTTTTGCAGGAAGAAAAACAGTAACAAAAACATTTTTTTTGCCTGACTCAGTTTAATTTGAAATTTATTGATGAATGAGATTAAAAGAGTTATTTATTCTTTCTATTTGGTTTCCTCAGTTTCCTTCTTTTTTTTTTTTTCCCCAGGTCAGATAATGCTAGCAGATAAACATGCTATCCAGTGCTCCTTTTTACCTCGCTATACATACTGCAATGTTGTTATAATTTAATATGGTTGTTGGGTGGCAGGGTGTTTATAAAATTTATGTTTGAGCTATAACCATGGAGAAATAATGTACAAGCAGTGACGATGGAGAAGGACTGAATTTTCCAGCCGTGAGCACAGGAGTGATAATTAAAACCCTGAACAGGGAAAGAACTGAAGAGCAGGAGGTCACAAATAAATCTGTGTGACTCTGTTGCAGGCAGCAATGCGGTGCCAGCCTCTGACAGCCTCTGTTCCCATCTGCAGGGCAAGGACAAGGACAGAAGAGCATGAGGAACCATAAAACAGTCCTTCACTTGAAGGGATGTGAAGGAGGTTTCAAAATTTTTTAAATTACGTTAGACTTTCCAATATGACATTTTTTACCCTGTCCTCTTTGTTTAGATTTGGTCTCTCTGTCCCCTAGTGCCATCTTGTTTCTTTGAAGGGGATGTGTGGGTGTATATGTGCACATGTGTGCATCTAAATAGTCCCTAAATATCACAAATAATGTGTGTTTGTAAAGGAGTATATCCCCTAATGCTGAAAATTATGGTTTAGAAGATAAATTAGGCAATAATTTCATTTCAGACCTGTTTCAAAATAAATTGGCACAGAATAGTCGTGAGCTTAGCAAACATTATTTTTATTCTCCAAGACGAATTGCAACATAGAAATAAAAATAAACCTCAATCTCTAAAAGGGAGCATTTCACAGGCTGGTACTTGTCAGCCTTGTTCTGCTTGAAGACGGCAGCACCAACAATTGAGTAAACACCATTTTGCAAACACGCTGTACTTCTGCATCTTATTTAAACCCATTTGAGGGCTGAAGCCTGAAGTCTGTACACAATTGGTGTGATCCCATTAAGGTAATGTTTTTTATTAAATAACGCTTTCTGAAAGTGATGGGTTCTATGGCCTGTCATTGGATTGAGTTGACTGTTGATTCATCAATATCTAGTAAAGGAAGGTTTGTAGCCCAGGTATTACAGTTTAGGAAAGCACTTAAGTATTAGTTTGAGTGACTTGATGAATCCTTTCCTAGTCCTATTCTTAAACAAGGCAAGGTTGAAGGTGTGTTTAGCATGAAAAAATTCACACATTTATTTTAATTTTACATGTTCCATTCAAGTAAAAGTTGAATTTTTTCCCCCATTATTTTAAAGATATTTTTTCAATTCTTATAGTTTATAGGCCTGGTGGAGGAAATCAGTTGTTAGAAGTATCTCCACATTATGTCAAGGAAAACATAGATGGGATTTCCAAAACTAAGGGTTAGATGAAAAGAAATTTGTGAATACATACAAACAAGCATTATTACAAATGTTAAATAGTGGTAGAGATAAAGTAAATTACTTATCCTAGATCAATGAGAAATGAAGAGTGTTCTTCATTTCTAATAGATTCTTATCTTTAGCCTATGGATCTTGTGACAGTCTCTAATTCTCATCCTATGATCAGAATAGTCATTCATAAGCATGTAATGAAAGCTTGATCAAAGTTATAAACATTTCATTTAATCTGATCGAGAAATCAGGATTCTTTAGAAAAAGTAGATCTGTAATAAATTACTAATGAGGTTGGCAGTGAACCAGATTACTACTTTGAGAACAAAATTCATACTGAGAACTCTACAAAAAGAGCATGCAAAAGAAATATTTAACTATGTTACTATAATTCGAGTAGCTTCAACATTTACTTTGATTTTTTTTTGGTAACATAGATTTAACCTCTTCATGAATAATGGTATATGGTATAAGTAAATGTTTTCTAACTTTTTTTTTACTCATTAAAGATGCAATTTGTATTGTGCCAAAGTTAATAATTGATTATGGTGTAAGACAAAAACAATTTGAAATAAAAAATAAAATGTTTTTTGTCCTTTTTTCCAGAGCCTAACTGTGCAGAAGAAGGTAACTCCAGCAGAGTTACTCAGTCTTCACAAGTGCAGATAAATTTCTTGTCAGATCATGTGTCTCTTCATGAACAATATATGTTTTTAGTGTAGAATGCTGGCCTCTTTGTATGTTTTCTATCCTCTCTCTTCTTTATTTGAAATTAAAACGCTGCTATAGTATAACAAAATGCCATCTCTCATATCACTGTCCCATAAGAAATTTTGCCACTTTAAAATAACAGTAGCATGAAGCAAATGACAGAAACACTAGCTTAACTTTTAAATGTTAGTCAGAGCCACCTGCTAAAGAAAGACTGATATATGTGTGAGAGAATTTCATTAAACTTCCTTTTTGATGCAGTCGTCATTTTTTAGGAAATTTCCCTTTTCCTCTCTGCTAAATGAGGTCTCACTTGTTGGGAATATACAGTACTTTACATAGATGTCTTTGACCAAGTCTTCAATTCCTGGGAAAAAAAAATGTGATAAATGGATCTCATAATAATTCTTTAAATATTTTGTGTATCAGTGCCTATCTGTTATAAAAAAGGAGTGTGGAGGCACCATCATGGGATCTCATATCAATCAAGCACTTTTTGTGTTTGTAGCTGCCATGTGTTCTCTTAGGAAGCTGATGATGGTGCTGGATTTTATAGTGGGTTTTTGTTGGGAAATTTACCCCAGTAAGGTCATGAAGCTAAAGCATACTTGTATTACAAATACACTCGGTGAGTCGGGAATACACAAGTATTCCTGAAAGCTTAATCTCCTGAGAGGAAGGTATTTCATTTAAAGGTTTATAAAATAAAGTAAAGTAGGGTAGTTCACTTATGGATTGATTGACGATATTTTTAATCAGTTCTGGCAAAATCATGGGATAATAAGATAGGTTAAATTGTCTGGGGTTTCTTGTCAGAGATTGAGTCAAATGAATACTGCCTGACAGAGATGTTCTCAAGAAAGCATTGTTCCAGGTTCTTCATCAAGGAACTCAGCAGTGGGTTAGAAGAAGTATTTCCTTTGTTTTACCTATTGCATTTTGGATTAAGGAAATCATAAGTGCCAAAGGCAGGGGAGAGAGGAGTTTGAAATCCAACAATAGGTGAAACATTTATTGTGTTAGATGCTAATTGCATTGGCATCAGAGCAAGAAGAGCATTGGAGAGAACATTAGTATGGTGTCACGCTGAAGTGAGAATTACTTTTGTTACTGACTTCTGTTGTTGATTCCTCTAAATACAAGGATGAATTTAGATAATAATTCTGATTTTTGAGGTCTGATTCTTTATTTTCTGTACTGTTTTTTGTTCTTTGTCCCATGCAAACACATTAAGATATTATCTCTTTGCACATGGGGGAATGTATAAAACAATTGGAACTAGGAATTCAGATTCTTGCTGAAGGATCCATTAATGTTACTCAGGATTTCATCGCATACTTTAAATTAATGACAGATTGTATTGTTCTAATACTGAACATATGAATATCAGTTACTTTTAAATTGCATTTAACAAATGGAGCTGCTGCTTTCTTTTAAAAGCTCACAAGAGGGTACCTTTCAGGGGTGTTTGCAGTTATTTCTAAAAGCCTGGTGGAGGAATTTGTCTTTCAGCATTCTAGAGTCTTCTGATGTTAAGGTCCATGTTATTAATTTTTTCTTGATCTTCTTGTGGCTTCCCAGTGGACGGTTTCTGAAGGGTCCTTTGGGAGAATGTTGAGATGGTTTGCACATTCTCCCAGAAGTAGTTAGGGACATGGATGCCCAGAGGGGGCAATAAGAGGCGCCTAGAAAGGGCAACTCACGCCCAGAGGGGGCAACATGGTGTTGATTTGGGAAAGCATTGATTGAAAGGGAGTGTAGAGAAATATGTTTAAGGCAAATAGCAGCAGGAGCAGTGTGATAAGGAAAAAACACTGAGGACTGGCTGGTTCCCTACCTTATCTTCAAAATCTGCTGTCTAATACAGGGCCAGCTGCAAGTCTTTCGTATTCCTGGCTTCCAGGAGAGGGAAAACAGGGCGATATTGTTCCTATGCCCTCATCCCTCCCTGGGCCATTATGGAGCCAGGGTGGGGGGGTTTGGGTTTGTCTGCTCGCTACTCAGGACTGAAGGGGGTTTCTCTCAGGTGATGGGAGGGCAGGTGTGAGACTGCAGGAGCAGCAGCACGGTCTGGGACCTGTGGGGAGATGTGGGACAGAGCCCAGGAGGGGTGTAGGGAGCAACTTTGATGTGCAGTGTAAGGTGCAGCCACCAGCTTTGGTACGCAGTGTAAGAGACAACGTGCCACCAACCCGGCCTGAGAGAAGAAGGGATGTTGTTTGAGTCACCATTACTCTAAATTTAGCTTTCTGATTTCCTATGTGGAGCTTTTCTGCACCCCTAAGTGGTGGGTTGGGTTTTTCCAGAACCAAGAAGTTGTATGTAGGAATATGTTTAGAGCAGTTTTTATGAACTTTGTAATCACAAAAATTGAGGTGTATAGGAGGCAAAGTGTTTTTAAGACTTGCAAGCATCTGACTCAGTGTAACAGTTTTTCTGTTGAGTTTGTTGATGGATGAAAATCCAGAATGCCTTAATAGTGGGGCAATAATGTATAAAATTATAAGCAGTACACTATTGCAATCCTCTTGCAGGAGGAGGAGAACACTGGAACTGAAGACTTCCCATGTTACTATGCAAGAAATCCCTAGGTATGGAGGTTGCCAAGGGCTGCAATACATTGTTTTGACAATGACATGCTGCCAGGTGTTCCCTTTTCATTGTTTTCATAGGAGAAAAATAAAATCTGTGGGTCTATCACAAATGAAGCAGAACTGATGGTGCCAGCATAAAATTTCTGTTTAGAAAAGTAAATCCCAGCTGCTGTGTAACTAAGGGTTATGTAATTTACTTCACTACAGAGGAAATGTACCACAGGTTGAAAATGTTTGGGTTTTTTTTATTAAAAGTATGTTGCATCTGCTCACTTACAATATATTCAAGAAATTAGTCTTAAGTTTGTGAATGCAAACAGATTTAGTTAATTTAAAAATAAGAAACTTAGAGTGAATTTAAGATAAATACCTGTATCTTCTTAAAATAGATACTTAATACAGTATTTTAGCTTTGTAAGCTAAATGATGTGTAAGATGGGTCAGCTGTTGTTCCTTGAACAAGTAATTGAATATTTCTTTTGTTCCCTAATTTTGCTGTGAATCTACAATCTTACTTTTAGTAAGATTTATAGAGAGAGAAGCCATGTCATTTATTTTATTTTTAAAATACTTACCACAAAATTAATACAGAAGCATAATAATTTATTGAGTGTCTTATTATAGCAAACATCCATGCTTACATATTCCTTTAAATATTGTATTTTATTTTTCATGGATTTTCTTGAATTACTGTATTTTAAAAGGGAGCATTTCTCCCGGTGGCTTATACCGGTTCCATGCTGTTGTGATTTCTTTGACTTTGTTGCAGACTTATGAGCCTATAGCTGTTACTACTGTGAGATTTTTTCAGAGTTTTTTACACAATATTGTATTCTAATAGATTGTGATTCAGAAATCCTGGAAATTTCAGTTAATTGTTGGGTTATGAGACTAGGATGCATGGGAGACAAAGAACACTGATAACAGATTGCATGTGCAAATTGTACTTGTGTGCACTTGTTCCTGATCTCTGGGAGAACATGGGACATACCTGCTGAGCTCTGATCCTGTCCCTTTGAATATCTCTTTCATTTTTAGCTCCCTCCTGTGTGTTGCAGAATCTACTCAAGCCAAACTCTTCCAAGTACTTGCATCTAAGCAAGGACATAAGGCTGACAAAATCTGACTCTGTCCCATCAGACTCTTTAGCAGAGAAAAAGTGGTCCTTGCAAAGAGCTTCATTTTAGGAGCATGGGAATGGCTGCATAAACATGATTGTTTGCATTTATTTGTATGAAAGCTTTGTGTGGAGATGTAGCACAACCTCATGAAGATTAAAAGCACTATAGTTTTTCTGCCACCTCCAAAGCAAGATTAAATCACCATTCAGTGGCCTGAACTGTTGTTCCGTTCACCCAAAGCAGCAAAATTTCATGAAGGTGAGAGGCTTGCTATCAAAATAATTGTTGCTTCAAGGCCTGATTTTTGATTATTGCAGATTTTTTTTTTTTTGCTGACATGGGCCTGAAGTGTTATTTAGCTATCCCTTCTAAGACCTGTTTTGTCCTTTAGTACTGATGATCTACGGGGCACGAAGCAAATAAAGCTGTTGTGGAGTTGTGCTGGGGGTTTTAGTCTTGTGGGCCTGGCAAGACAGCAAAGGCAGCATGACATTGTGAGGAGTCTCATCCCTGCTCAGATGAGCTCCCTGTCCTTGTTGAGGAGCAGGAGCCAGACACTTCACAGCCACTGTCACCACCTGTAGCTGCTCCCCCCTCAGAAACTTCTGGAGGGAGGCAAGCAATGCTCCACGCTCATCCCTGTATTGTGATTTTTGTTGGATCTTACGATGTTTCCACCATGAGCAATAGGCAGAATATCTCCTCTTGATTGTTGATAATTGTCTGACTTTAACAAGGGTTTTAATAAAGGATTGGGATTGGAATTATAGTCCCCTAATGCCACTTTTATTGAAATTTATTGCAATAATTGCCATGTGATTAATAAAATGTTAGTGCATTCATTGAAATCACTCCTCTGCTATCACACAGTGTGGTAGTTAAACAGACTAAATGCTTCTAATTAGTTAGTAATTGAATAACGTACATTAATTTTTATTATATCACCCATAGGATGTTTAATTGCATACTTGGCTATTAGCTGCTGTGAAATATATGGAAAAGGTTAAGTTGTGTAATTTTCATCATTCAGGCCTTTCACTACTTCCCAGTTCCAAACATCAGAATGAAATATTTTTATTTCCTAAACTTGCCTAAACATGAATTAAAATTTAAAATTTTTTATACCTAGAATACCTTTTCTGCATTTCTAAAAGACACATTTATAATTGGGAATGTAAGGAGATATAGGAAATGGACTTAAGTAGGATGAGTTTGTCATGGGTAGAATGCCATCTGTTGATAATGCAGCAGTCAACACTTGATAGTAAAGAACTTTTCTATCACAGCATCATTATTGCTGTGTGTTTTGCTCTCTTTTCCTCCCTCCCCTGAGCCAGTTTGATTTTTATTGCATGTGTAATTCAAAAGAAGTTCACATTATCAAATTTCATTAAGCTTCTGGGTCCAGAAGGAGCACATGAAAGCAGGGAGTGCTGGGGTTTTCTTTTAGAGGGGCATTGTTTTATATCCAAAGACTTAAAATTTGTTGTATTAAGTGTAAGAGAAAGATTATAATGTAATCATATCAATGTCATTATAATAGCAGGAATTTTTTTGTTGTTGTTTTGTTTTGGCTTTTTGTTATTTGTCCTATTGCCTTTTTCATTATCTTCCACATAAAAGAAAAATTTAGGACATCTGGTCTCTGTAAGAATCCCCAGTTAGAGGTTTTCAAGCCTGGTGATACATCAAAGCAGTTCTATTTCACTATCTCTGATTTTCACAAGCAAATATTTTAAGAATATTTTCAAAAGAAAAATATTAACACAAAAAAATTAGATAAGAGAGGAGTAACTTGATAGATAGTATGATACTTTCTTGATTTGAAAAGGGGAGTAAAAGTGGAGAATAGAGGAAAGCAGTTTTGAATTACTTAAAAAAAAAAGAAAGGTACTGAATGGAGACATTCAGGATGGAAGGAACCTGTTCACATGCTGAGTGTCAGTTGTATGGGGAGGAATATCTTCCAAGAGTTTTTTCAAATCACCAGGATGCTGGGTCCAGCTTTACATTTGAAATAAATGCTAGCAGGCAAACCAGCCAGGAGTCGAAGAACATCCTCCAGCTTCTGGCACCATTTGTAGGCAAATGTGTGGTTTTTAAAGACCCTTTTTCTCATCTGCAGTCTCTTAGTGGCTGACAAAATCTAGCCACTGCTCCCAGGTCCCACAGGTTATTTCCAAGATGTAAAGATCAGCTGGTGGACTGTTTGTTTTCGTTATTGCCAGTCCTCCAGCTTTTGTGTTTATCATTCAAATATACTCAATTAAGGGTTATTAAAGACATTTGCTTCAGATCTTGGAGTCTGAGATACAGGGATGAGATCTCACTTCCAGCTGAGCCATGATTTCAGAAAAGCTATGTTTCTTCTTGCTTATAAAAAAACTACTGAGAATATTGATCAAAAACCACAAAAAAATGAACAAACACACCACAGATCTGATGATGGGAGAATCTTACCACTCTTCTATTTTTCAGGCAAGTAAAAGTTTTTAAAAGATGCTTTTAAAATATGTCTCTTTATGTTAACATTTCTTCAAAGTGATCTTTGAAAATACTATTGTGGACTTCTACAGAATATTTAATGAGAAAATTACACACACCCCCGATACTCTTTTGTTTACAGACAATTTTAATTGCTGAGATTAATTGGTTTTTTCCTTTGTTCTCACCCCAATTCAGTTCTGAAAGGTTCTTCTTTCTCTTACAGTGCTTTTAATCGGAATATAAGGGTATATAAAGGCAAAAACTGGGTTGAAAAACTTTTTCTTCAAGTGATTCCAAATCGAGCATGTTGCAGAAGTGTGGGTTGTTGAGTTTTGGGGGGTTTTTTTGGTTTTGTTTTTTGTTTTGTTATAGTCTTCCATATCATATTCCTTCTGAAGTCTTCACCTACTTTTACAAGAACTAATTATTTGAAGGTTTAAAGACTGCTGCTGCCAAATGGTCTCACAGTTAGTGACCGGGTATAGAAATGAAACAGAACACTGAACCTTGGGGATTCACCTGGCCTCCTTTGCAAGCCAGGTTGGTTCCTACAGTGTTGAATAACAATTAAAGGAGTTCAAGTTTGAAAGTGACTCTTCAGATGTCAAACTACAAAGCAAGTTTCACTTTTTTGGCATAGAAAAAGAAAATAACACAAAACAGGAAAAGCAGAGTGCATGGGGTGATGTTTAAAAGTTTTATTGCTATGTGCATGATGTTTGCTTATTATTTAATAGATGTTAATAGTTAATACTTGTTTATTATTCCCCTAGGGCCATGATCATATAGTCATGTGTATGTCTGCATAATCCATACCAATCAGAAGGGCACCAACATGAGAACGTTGTTTTTGCCTTTGTAATGAATGTCATGTAATTACATTTTGCCAATGTAATGAATGCAAGTGTCTCCTTTTATCTTCAATCAAAAGATGTCAAACCATTCTTATATCCTTGTCTGTGCAATCCCTAACTGAAACATTCAGACATTGATATCCTAAAGCTATCAAAGATTCAGGAAACCAAGGATCTCTGCACTGTTCTGCTTATGGAGCTGAGTCTGCCCATCTCTTACCTTCTGGAAGGTGACCCACCCACCAGCCTACAGGGTGTCCCTGATACTCCCAACCAGACCCTCTGTTGAAGCAGTTGTAGGGAATTTGTGAGCTTCCAGACTTGATATAGGGAAGATATTTCTTTACAATAAGGGTTTTGAAACTCTGGAGCAGATTGCCCAGTGAGGTGGTAAATGCCTAATCCCTGGAAGCATTCAAGGCTGTGTTGACTAGGGCTCTGAACAACTTGATCTACTTGAAGATTTTCCTGCTTGCTGTAGAGATGACTGTAAAAGGTCCTTTTCGACCCAAACGTTTCTGTGATTCTGTCACTACAGCCATCGAGACACATGCCTGGGAGAGGAAATGAGAGATGTGGTTTATGCTTTAATGCATTTCAGATGCACTGAGCAGCCATTGGAGCAGGGTCGGGCACTCTTGTGTCTCTGCACAGTGCAGCTGTGCTGTTCCTGTTCTCTGAAAAGTCAAATAGCTTCAGTGGGAGACATTAAAGCTTCCCACTCCACAATAGGGGACAGCTTGATAATTAGAGCACCCTGCTGGGAGAATTGAATCTCCTGAGTCTGAATAGGGAAATCAAACTGTTTTCTCACATTCTGGGTGCATGTTCTAGCAACTTAAATTTTGGTTATGAGTTCTTAGGGCTCAGGCTAATGCCTCCCAGTTTCTGCTGGAAAAACTGTTTTATTCATCACCCTGCCTTTTGTGCATTCCATCCTGATATTTGTCCTATTTCACATCCTCAGCAAAAAGCCTGTAGGCTTACCCTGTTAGATTGCTGGCAGCCACATAGGCCTTTCGAGTACTACTATGATCTCTGATTTTACTGGGAGCAAAGTACTCAAACATCTTCAGAAGTGAGGCATTGTTACATGAAAGGTGAGATTAATTTCAAAGAGCTGAATTTGTCTGTCCTGTGCAGCTTAAATGCAGCTTGCAGTCTGTCCAAACAGTCTGTTGATATTCTCCATGTTCTTGGCATAGGATGTGACATTCTTCTTTTCTTTACCCTTGCTTTGCTCTGCTTATTAAGACTACAGATTTCACATTGTTCGTCAACCTATAAAAGAGTGAAATAATCTGTTGTGAGTATAATTAAATTTGAATCAGATTGAATTCAAAGCTTATGATGTCTGAGAAATAGTTTACTCTTATGTATTTTCTTACTTATTTCTACTTATGTTCTGGAAACACCAGTTGGATGAGATGTTCATTTCAGGATTGGAGACATTTATGTTTGGGGCAGTCCTAAATGTAGGATAAATAAGGTTGTTGCACATACTGCTGAGACTGGAATTGTTGTTGAGCACGGCATGTTGTCCACTTGGTTCTTCTGCTGTATTTAAATATTCAAAACTTCTTCTAAAGTGTTCAGACATAAAAGTTCAACATACAGGGAGGAGAGATAGCTAGCTTTGAGAGAGCTGCCGTAAGAAGCTGTGAAGGTTGCCACGACAAAACCTGGCTCTTAAGTAGTCCATTGTTCAAAGTGAGAAATCTGCTTTTAAGATTTTGGTGGACAGGGGTGTGAAGCTGGACTAATTCTTAAGTAGTTTTTCATATGCAAGGGAAAATTATATGAGTCTACACTGATGTTTCCAGAATGCTGTGATTATCTACTATTAAAATAAGTAGACGTTATTTTAAAGTGAACAAGCATTTTCCGCTTCCACCAATAAGAGGTTTTACTTTTATAACTTTGAGAGATCTTTTCTACCTGTCCAAAGTAATCTTGGCTGATGTTTGTCTGTGCATCCGCATTGCTCCACACCTGCATCTCCATTTCAAAAAAGAAATGTTACTTCAAAACAGGCTGTTACTGTCCATGGTGGCCACTACTGATGCACCCTGTTTGCTGCCTTTGAGAAAAAGAGATTTGAAGTCTAATGTTACTCTTCACCACATTGTGCATAATTCATTGGGCAATATTACTTCTTCACAATTCCAGAAAGCTTCTCACTTCCATAGGGCACATTGTGTTGTACTGACTGCAGACCAGACACTGTCAACTCTAATTCAAAACCTCAATACAGAAGGGGTCAAAACTTGCAAGCTGAAATGTTTCTTGAATAAAATAAATTCCTGTCCAGGATCTTACTCAGTGAAAAGTTCTCATCCTCCTGATTATCTTCTAGCTCTAGACAGGGCAATGGAAATTGATCCAGATGCTTTTAAAGGAAGTCAGAGCTAAACAAAAATATTCCTTAACCTGTTTAATCCCAAATGATTAGTTAAGAGGTGTATTTTATATTTCTTGCTGCTGTTTTCAAAGTAAATGCTAATTAGAAGGCACTTAGGGATCGTGGTTCAGCCAGCAGATGCCAGGGGACAAGCACACACGTAAAGTGCATTATGTGTTTCTCACAGCATACAATCTTTAGTATGATACAATAAGTAAAAATTTAAAACCTCAACACATCTGGTTTCTAGGGAGATCTGCAGAAGAGGATCACAGCTTTCTTCAGCAGCACTAAGATGTGCAGAAAAGCATTGAAAGCACTTTAATTTTAAGATTTTGTACTGTGATGGCCTTTAAGTGCTTCTGAGGAATGGAACTGGGGTGTTGTCTGGTGTTCCACAAATGCAGTTCTGTGTTTGAAGTATATCATTGTGCAATTTGTACATAACTAGGAAATAAAGTAGAGGGATAAACAAGGAGGTCAAAGCTGAACTTGATTTGGGAAAAATACTTCTAAGTATTTTGTGCCACACTTTTTCTGGCTTTTCGTTTTTTATTTTTTTAGGGTTTTCTTTTTTTTTATTTATTCCCAAAGAATTTGCATTTTAAATGAAAAATGGTCAGGCTGGAGTACAGACTGAATTGAAAAGCAAGTATATAAGCTGTAAGTGCTGATTTAATAAACCATTAGCCTATTCGTCTTGTAAACATCTTTGGAGAAAAACTAATGAACTCATTCTGGACAAAATTGCTTAGTGAATGAGCATCACTACTAAACACCAGCAGATAATTTGGTGCTTTGAGGCTATGTCTACCCTGCAGGACAGATGCCTGCTGCTGTACTACCCTTGTCCCCATTTGCCTGAGTGGAGAACCTCTTACAATGATTTGTAGCTCTCCTCCAGCTTGTGTGCCCTGCTTGCCTCCCATGGGAATGAGCTGTCAGACAGATGGTGTGTTCCTAATCCTGTCCTCCAAGGCCAGGATCTTATTTATGCTTCAGGGCCCAAAGAAACCCCACCCTGCTTTTCATATTAGCTAGAGAGAAAGGGCTCAAGAGCTTATATGACTGAGCAAAAGAAGCATATTTGAATCCCTCCTGGTTTTGTACAGTAGCTGTAATGTTGTTTTATAGTCTGTATTTTTAACAATGGTTGGGTTGTTCACTTTTATGCCAAGAATAATATAGTTATTTTAACAATTTATATCCCAAAATGTCAATGACTTCAGAGATTTGTTACTCTTTGAAAACTATGAGCCCCTGCAAAATAAGAAGCAAGCTAAGAATCAGGTCCATGCTAATTACAAGCAACAATATTTGTATTTTCTTCTGTGTATTTTTGGAGGAATTCCTTCTGAATTATATGTCATGTAGAAAATAAGCAGAATTCTATATAGGACGTGAATTACAGAATTTATGAATGGGGAGGGAGGGTGATGAACAGAGCTCCTGAAGCGAGTAGTGATGACATGGTGAATTCTCGGTTGAAAAAAGTAGAGCAGACCAAAGAATAATGTTTAGCACAAAAGTTATTCATTATGCCGTACATGTTTAAATAGTTCCCAGTTGTTCCACAGGTATAATTAATGGGAGAAGTGGTTGAATTTTGGTTTTAAATTACTGTAGACAAATGTCCTACTTACAGACAAATTAAAGGATCCCTTACAGAATAAATTCTGCACAACTTTATGCTAGTTTGAAAGTACTGGGCATAAATAAGGATAAAGGTCAATGTGCTCAAAAGACAGCAGCTGAAGGTTACAAGTGAGATTACCTTTGGGAGAATTCAGAGGCTGTTGTATAAGAGATTTGTGTAAATTAAGTATCCTCAGCATCTCTTGGGGGAAATAAAACCCCTCTAACCAAGCAGATTATCTAACCTTTTGATACCTAAATGTACAGGTTTTGGTCAATGTCTGAAGAGTTTCAGCTCTTTGCTCATTGGTGCCATGGAATTTATTTAGGCAGCAAGGAGTAAAAACAGCTGCATATTCTATGTTTGAACTTTTACTTAGACTTAATATTTCATTTAGCCTTCAGCTATGATAACCACAGACCCAGCCTATGAGATGTTACTTGTGCCCATAGAGTACCATTAATTTTCTTTTAATTTTTCTCTGCCTCAGGAAATGCTTCATGTGAATTTTGTTCTTCATGCAAGGAATCAAGAGTACCGAGAACCAAACTAATTTCCTTTCATTTTCCCTTTATTTCCTTATTTTTAATGGATTCATGACCCATGATGCTAATACTGTAGCTATTGTAAAAACATGTTAAGTTAAAAAGATGCATTTGTTGTATCCATCTGCTAAATTCCCTGAATCTTTCTAGAGTTTATTGAATTTCCTGTCATCAGATCTCAGTTTCACGGTTTGGTCTAGTGACATTTTCCTGACTAGGTGATTTTGTCTTCTCTGCCCTTCCCATTGCTGCTCTCTTTCTTGCATGGTTTTATTCATCTTCTCAGGCTTCCATGGATTCCTTATGCTACAGAACCTATGTTTATTGGCCAAGAACTATCTCCTGTTCCCCTTTTAAATTTATCAAATTGTCCTAACCTTCTCTGCAGCTTTGTTCTAATTTTATTTTATTACTTTTCCTTTCACCCCAGGTAGAGGAAAGCTGTTGTATTGGCAAGAACCTGCAGAAATGTGGGTGTCATTTGTGCGAGAGCTTGAGAGGATATTTTATTCAATAGCAAATAGTGAACAACTCTGCATTTACTACCCTATTTCACTCAGTATTCTGGTGGCATATTTCTCTTAGATGCATTGAAGCAGCTGTTTGACATAGAATAATGCCACAGCAGAGCTTGACAACTTTTTTTTTTTTTTTAAAGCAGGCTTTGGATGGGTAATGATTATAAAATCAGGATCTCTGCTGAAAGATAACACCTCTAGCAATCTCAACCCTGAGATACTGGTTCAGAATTAACTCAGAGGGAAGTGTACCATCTGTTGCTAAAACCTCACACTAAGAGCTCAGGCATTTTCTAGCTTAAAGGGAAAATGTGGACATGAACCTAGCTAATTAAGGGAAGCGAAGAGAGGGATGGAAACAAAATCTTTAAAATATCTTCTGGTCCTCTGCTTGTGCCTGGTGCTGTCTGACTGTAGAGACAGCAGAGAGAATTGACATTGCAGAGAAAACAATCTGTGCAGAAAGTTCTGTCAAATGCCCAAAGTAAACAAATGGGAAGCAAATATTGTTTCATTGCTATTTGATTTAGAAAAACTGTACTGATGTTTAAACTGTTACTGTTCCTTCAATGCTTGTTAATCAGGACTAATTTCTGTGCCAAAAATGTATCTCCAGATAGCTTGTTTTCTTCAAGACTGCTCATCAGCCAAACCTAGCAAAAGAATCTAAATTTTTTGTTGGTGCTTCTTTACATGAATAGCTTATTTTATCTCTTAATTATTTAATTAAATGATTTAGGTGACCTGGAAGACAAGCCAAAATATTCTGTTGAGCTTTGTTTTTTTGTTCTGCTAAGAGGGAAAAAAAGAACAGCAAAAAAGGAAAAAAATAAGATCTGGAGGCCTCATCTGCTTGAAATGAAATACAGTGCTCCAGCTTGATTGCCCATGCCATATCTCCAGATAGAGCAGTGGTAAATCTCCCATAACTGTGGAACCTGGGTAAATGCAGATCTGACCTTTTGTTTACGGGGTATCAAGGGAAATCTTTATGAGACCACAGAAGTGATTCAAAAGGTTTAGAAACATTATGAGATGGCAGAATGTATCCCCTGTGGATAATTCTGACAGCAAAGATCTGACACTGTTTCTCAATGAGCAGTGCCCTTTCTGTAGAGCTTTGAACAAGCCATTTGGTAGTGATGTTTGAGAAACATTTTTGGTAATACAATTCAGGGGAAAACTGATCTTTGCTTCTATAATTAGGTGAGATTTTAATGTTATTAAAATATTTCCTCTGTGTACAGATGTTGAGGCTGGTAAAATGCAAGATGAAATAGAAAAGATAACATTTTTGCTTTAGTAAGAAAATTAGATTTAGCTTTTATACTTCCTCTAGCTTCCACTGGTTATGATGGTTTATCTGCTTATAATTTAAACTGGGGACCTAAGTCAGCTTGATTAAAAGTCCAGATTGTGTTTTGTTACATAAAATGAATCTATTGATTAAATAAATACAGAACAAATATGTTGTGAGGAAGAAAAGAACCATGCTGCTGCATTCCAGATTAAAGTCTGTTCTGAAAGGAACCACCTTAAAGAACAGAATAGGAGCAGAAAATTTGGACTCATTTTTTAGGTTAAAACTCCACTTCTGGTTTTTGTTTGGTTTGGTTGTAAATTTAGGCATCTTCGTAGCCTATGATTTGGTTTTTGATCCTGTGCAAGGGTACATGTTATGAATACATTCACTAATTATCCCTGTATGATGTTAGCTCTCCTGGATAGTGGAGAACAGTTAGACTCAATGATGCAAGAGGTCATTTCCCACCTTTACAATTCAGGAACCGTTGTGTGCACATACACCTGTGGTCACTTTGGCATTCCAGGTGTTCCAACAGGTTGCTGCAGCAACAGGCTTTGCAGGGAGAAGATTATCTGATTATCTGTTCTGTGCATGTTTGCTGGGCAGCTGTGGAAACAACTTGAAAAAGTTTTAACACTGCAAGTAAGCAAGCCTCTGGGGTTGCTGTCTCTGTCACCCTACAGCATCAGGGTGCTGTCATATTTTATAAAATGGTCATAAAATGTATATTACCTGAGACTAAAATGCTTATGAAAGGGTTCCTTAGTTTTTGCAACGCAGGTGGCATATTTTTGTTTGTGGGTGTTATGTTTGCTTACAGTCTTATCTGTTATTGGCCTCAGGCCAACATAAAAAATATTCTACATAGAAACATAACAGATCAACAAAATGTGTAACCTCCACACCATAGTATTTTTTTAAAGGCAGTTTAAGAAAAAAAAAATCTGTGCTTTTATATCACCTGTCAGCCTCATTTGCCTTATGATCTCAGAAATTAGATCATCTGAAAATGAAACAGATGGAGGCTCCTTTAGGTTGGGTAGGTGTGGGAATGGGAGGGAGAGGGATGCAGCCGAAGGCACCTTCCAGGGTGAGCAGTGCTACTTTAGCACCTGCTTTGGCTTTGAGTTGTCGTCTGGTGACATCAGCCTCATGGATATGTTCGCTGTGATTCACCAGCGTTAGTGTGGTTTGGCTGCATGAGGGGAGACAGGAGAATGACAGATAGGAGAATAAATATCATCTCAGTATATTGGTCTGACCCTTCTGCCAATATTGATTCATTCCTAAGCAAAACAGCTGGCATAATGCAGTCCCCATCTTCTGTCATGCAAGCAATGTGCAGAAATCTGCCTGCCATCCCCTTTTTCCCAAGAAAGTGAGCTGAAGCCTGGTACTATTCAGGTATTAAAAGACGTAGAAAGTTTCTATTATGTATGCCTGCATTTTGTTTCTCATTATGAACTGCTTTTGTAATACGTGAAACTAAGATACTAAAACTACAGAAACTTTCAGCTACACAACAGTGTTTTTCTTTGGGATCTGTATTCTATATATTACCTAGATTTTTTTTTTTTTTTCATGTAGAAATGCTTCACATACCAGTCAAAAATGAACCCAAAAAAAAGTCCACTCTTGTGCTAATACGTTTGTCTAGAACCAAAACTTGTTTTAAACCTGTTACATGTTGTTGCATTCATTGTTTAGCATTTTTGAGTGCATTTCTTAGTTATTTCACTGATTTCAGTTCCCAGTTTTCTTTTTGGCTCTGTAGGTGTTTTTGGCACCATGTACATGCTTTTTTTAGACCATCCATTATCCACACCAATATTTCCCTTTTTAATGTTCACAGTGAATATGCCAGGTAAAAAACAAGTTTATTTTGTATATATACATAAGGTTTTAAACACTGTCGTTCTCAAAGTGGCTGGATCTCTTCATATGGCTGACATACTGCATCTTTGATACTGATTACAGAAGGAATTGCAGAGTAAATAATAGACTTTTTTTTGTGACAGTGGAGCAAGATAAAAAGGACTTTATTTTCAAGATTAAATGGGAGGAGAGACAAGAAACATCTGTGTTTGTCATTTCATCTAGGTAATGTTTCTGTCTCAGAATTATCAGAACTGGTGTTGTTCATAGACAAGACCTATAAGTCATTTAAACATAAGCAAACACCAGTTTGCAGCTTTCATCATGAAGATTTAACTGCCACGCATACTGGATAACAAAAGTCAGTCTGTTGTATTTTCATTTTCCCTCTGTGACATATTTTTATAGTGAAGAAAAAGCATTTTAAGGAACAGAAGAAAAATCTAACCCACTTTAAAATTCAGTGTTCAGAAGCATGTACTTCTGAGCTGATGTAAATTCATAACACTTAAAAAGATCTGGCACAAGTTAGCATTCTTCTCTTTTTCCCACTGAATAACAAGTATGAGCAGTTCTTTCTGTCTGCCTCTAACAGTATCAGCTAACAGAGCTAACAGTATCAGCTCAGGCAGGCTGTATAATTTATGATTTTATTTTTTTCCACACTTAGAGTTATTTAATAAAACCCCTTCCTGATCTGACTGGTTACAGTGGAAATAGACTCTCCTTGAAACAGGTGTTTTAAAGCAAGATAAAAGGAGTATTCAAACAAAACCGGATAAGCTATATCTAATTCACTGTCCAGGCTGATCAGCTTAGTACATGGTTTTTGCATTTCATCTTAATTTAAACTACTTTTCTCAAGGTCTGCACAGGTATAAACTTAGAGATAGCAAAGTTACACATGGTAGGGTACCAAACTGGGATTTGGTGTGTCTGTGTTGACATACCAGATTTGCCGAAGGCTTCCCATGGGACCTTGTCATGTAATTTAAGGTTTTGGGACATCATTATATGTTTATGTTTATAAAAATGTAATGTAAAGTATTTTTTCTTCTGTTCTTTGCATGACTCATTTATTGTCACTACTCTCTCTACTTTGCTGAGGGGTTTTTTTCTGTGGGCTGAGTGCAGCTTGTGAGATGGCATGGAAGTACCACAGTCTGCATGGAATAGTGAAACGGTTATTTCGTTGTTGGGCATTAAAGGTTTTTCTTCTATCAATAAAACACTCTGCTTCTCAAATTACATGAGAACTACCACATATGTGGTATCAAGATGCTTTATTTTAATATGCAGTGTCACACAAACCTTTCTTTGGTTACCCTTAATAGACTCTAATTGCCCCAGAAGGCTACACAAATCTTTTTTTTTTTTTTTCACTTGGTGCTTCCCAAGCTTAGATTGTTTCAAATTGTTCTTGTTCACCTTAAAATATGCTGTGAAAAATTCTATGTTCCCTTTATCTTTTTATTTCCAGATGTTGTCACAAAAACTTAAAAAAAAAAAATCTTCAGGTTTTCAAATATTTTTTTTCCTACATAGGCTTAAAATATGACACTGAGTAATATCACAGTCTGTGTCTTGTAAACAGAGACCAGTTGAGTTCTGTTCCATTTTATGTGACAGACCGGATATCTCTGATTGACAGATTTGGAGAAGGGAGAACAGAGGAACTGACATTATTGCATTCCTTATTGTTCATCTGTGCACACTTCTTGTCTTTTTTTTTTTTTTTTTTTTCCTGGTAAGTTTACCCAAATGTCTTGAGGTGCAATGAGGTTGTTTCTGATGAAATAACTTCAATATTTAGGTAAGGCCTGGGTTTCATAAAAGATGGTTCAAATGACATATGGAATCCACATACAGGAGAATTAACATGTGGTAATGTTGATACAGTCATAAAGAGATGGATTCAAATGTATTCAGGCTTTTGACATTTTTCTGGATTCATTTTTTACAGCTAAAATGCGATTGAAATGTGGACTGTCATTGTTCTGCTGAAAGGTGCTTACTTACAGGAGATAGATATTTACAAGTTACACTTTTGTTCAAAGTGTCTCAGTATCGCAGGTCAGGCTAGTCAACAACCCAGTGTAGGCCCATCGGGGTCCTGCAGGTGCTGCTTCTCGCTGGTCTGAGCATCCTTTTTGTGCCACTGAGAGTGTACAGTTGCCCGTGGTACATACCTTGGTAATAGATTCTGTGTAGCTATACAGGTAACTGGAACTTTATGGCAAAAAAGGCCAAAAATAGGCCAGGACAAAGGATAAGAAGAAAAATACATGTTTCGGTCGGTGTTTTGTAGCACATAAAAGTCTTTTATAGTATGGATATGATTTTTCAGCATTAAACTGTATTTCAAAAGATACCACAAATGAGTACTTCCTTTTACATTTTATTTTTTTAATTTCCTTTTATATTAACCGTAATATCCTCATGACTGGTGATTATTTCATAGATTGATTTTTGAGTTTGATTGGGAAAAGACATTAATGGAACACCAACTCTGCAGAAGATATAGGACTCAATTATGGGAAATTAGCAATGATAACTCTGATATGAAACATGAAGAGATTTTATTGTGACTGGGTAGATTTGCTGAAAGGAGTCAGAAAAGCAAATTATTCTGTTGCTCAGCTGGTAGGATCCTGAGAATTCCTGTCAATTCTGAACCTCATCAAGGGGTAGCCATTAGTCAGGTGCACCTTACTGATCACAGCTGTGATTTGTGATGGTGGCAGCTGGCAGTGTGGCTCACAATGTGATGGCATTGTGTGACACCTGAAAGACTTAATGGCCAGTCTTTCCAGGAGAAGCCTTGGTTGCTCATGGCCTGCTCTGAGTGAGATCTGTCTGAGGATTTCCTTTGAGGACCCTGCCTGACTCGAAGGCTGGATTGGGTTTTTAGCTTGCCATCTGGATGCACCCCAGGAGAAATCCTGCTGGAGGCATCCTGAGCTGAACAGACTCTGGGCTGACACTTGGGCCAGCTCTGAGCCTGTAGAACTGTTGTGTGTTTCAAACTCAGACCTCTGCAACAATAATTGCCTCTTACTGTCACTGATGTGCTCCAGTTTAACCTGCAGCTGTTTCCCGAGGGGGTAGCACTGGGTATGTTCCAAAGCATCCTTTACCAGGTGGTCTTGAGGTGAGTGCTGGCTGTGTCAGTGCAAGAGGTTCCATCTACTTATTGGAGGGAATGACAACGGCTGAGGTGTGCTTAGGAAATAAAAGCAGGCAGTAGTTTACTATCAGCTAAACAGGTAATAAATACTCCTACAGAACCAATTGCTACACAGCAAGTCAAATGCTGCATGCTGAGTACAAACATACATGAAGAAGAAAAGATTAAAATGTAATTTCATTTACTTCAAAAGCAGATAACAGTACATTGATTCATTAGGGTATTGATCTTAGTAACCTTTAACAGTGCTTTATGTGTCACTTGCATTAAGCTGTTAAGTATAAAGATGTAACCACATATTACCAATGCCTTTTACTAATAAGTATTGCAAATAATGTCATAAGGATCTGAGCAGATTTCTGTTGTTAGTCCATTGTTGTACCTTCAAATGTTATTTGTTAAAATTACATCATTTATATGGTGATCTAACTTACCTTTTCATCACCATAAAACTGAGTGATATTATACTGCTGAATGCTGTCATTTTCCTCATCTTTATGAGATATGTTGTCCTTTTTCAGGGCTAATATATAGTCTACAGAAAATGTCTTAATATATTCTGTGCTTAAATTTGCAACCTATAAAAGGGAAAATGTAAATTTATGTCCAGACTTAAATGCAAGTAGCTTGCACAGAAAACATATGGATAAATAAGAAAGTAGCTTCTAGTCCATTTCCTTGCTCATCTCAGCACTGTTACTCATGTGAGCTTCGTTAAGTGGTGCAAACTGCATGTCTAGAGAATTAGAATATGCTTTTCCAAAGGGTTTGCACGAATATTTTTCTTAAGATGCTGTGAGAATTAACAGTGATTTGAGCATCCAAATCCACAGAAAACTTTTAAAGTCTCAGCTACATGATAATTTTCTTCTGCCATTGCCTACGTCAGCTTTCTTTCTTCCACTTTTTTTCACCCCGAAAAACTTTCCCTCTGCTCTGGACACTAAATGAGTCTGTTAAAAGTGAGTAAACCAAAGGGACAGTACCAGTTGTGAACTCTGGTCTTGCAAGCGAGGGTAGAGGCACTGACTTGAAACTGATATCAGTAGTCTGATAAAGCTTCTTAAAATTCCTTTCTAACAATTTATATATAAAGGAACAGCTAGAGCAGTGGAGAGAGACGTGATTCTTTGGCTGTTTACATTAGTCGCATATGAAATGAGAGATGAAGATTCACTTATCTGTTCTGGTGAATACTCATTTAGATATTCAATGAGATCTCAGGAGGAACGAGCACTCACCTTGTAGCATCTGTAGCTGCCTCCCAAGGTGCTCCTGTGCAATGTGGGTGGCAGAAAAGCCAGGGTCTGTGTCAAGAAAATATATCTGGAACTGATCTATATTTATCAAGGGCACAGTAGACCTTCACCTCTTGCCTTTCCAGATTAAGCTGTTTTGGTTCCTGAGAAGGACTCAGTTCTGCTGGATGAGAGGCTGGACATGAGCTGGCAGTGGACACTCACAGCCCAGAGAGCCAAACGTGTCCTGGGCTGCATCCAGAGCAGCGTGGGCAGCAGGTGAGTGAGGGGATCCTGCCCCTCTGCTCTGCTCAGGTGAGACCCCACCTGCAGGGCTGCATCAGCTCTGGGGTCCCAGCACAGGAAGGACATGGGCCTGACAGATCGGGTCCAGAGGAGGTCACCAAGATGGTCAGAGGAATGGAGCACCTTTCCTATGAGGGAAGGCTCAGAGAATTGAGATTGTTCAGCCTGGAGAATGGGAGGCTTTGGTTTGACTTAATTTTAGCTTTCCAGTACCAGAGGGGAGCCTACAAGAAAGATGGAGAGGGACATTTTACAAGGCCATATAGTGACCGGACAAGGGGGAATGTTTTCAAACTGGAAGATAATAGGTTTCAATTAGATGTTAACAAAATTTTTTTTTACTGTGAAGATGGTGACGCACCGAACAGGTTGCACAAGAAGTTGTGGATGACCCATCCCTGGAAGTGCTCAAGGGCAGGTTGGATGAAGCTCTGAGCTCTGAGGTGGTCTTTAAGGTCCCTTCCAATCCAATCCAGGCCATTCTATGATTCTTAAAGGTCTTTTTTTAGCCATATAAGTCAGTGTAATGCATCTGGGTGATATCAGAGCCAGGGTCCTTTTTACAGAGGCAGCAAAGCCCCTGGGGTGTGTGTGTGTGTGTGTGTGGAAAGCACTTCCAGCAGAGTTACAGACAGAAGGGATCACACAGGTTTGTGAAGTTAACCTCATTGCAAATCAGTCTGCCACACATTCTCTCTTGAGGTTTAAAAAAATAACCAAGATGGGATTAAATCATCCGTAATTTTAACAGCTGGATGCTTTATTCATTATAGGACACATCAACTTTCTGTTCCCTTGGGAAAAATACAGCTGTTCACTTTTTATCATACAGAGTTTGTAGTTCCTAAGAGTATATGATTTCAGTTCTCTAAATAAAACATTAGTTATTATATGAAAAAATCAGTATTTACAAGTATCCCTCTGCCATTATGCAAACAGGAACATCCCAGGGTGAGACTGTGCACCTGTTCCTGTGCTGTCAGAAATAAACGGGTGTACTGTAAAACTACATAAATGCTTCTAGGTTTAGGTCCTAGGACCAGCTGCTGTGCCTTTTGCTAAAGTCCCTTCAGAAAGGAAGGAAAAAGAATATATCCATGCAGGGTATTCTCTAAGAGTTGAGCAGGAATATTATTCTCCATTGTCATTCCCAGGCAGATGTAGGAAGACGAGCCTGTGCTGTATGTTTGTTGTGTCAATGAGATACGTTGCTTTTGTAGCGGCTTTGGATGTGTTTTCCATGCTCAGGCAATGCAGTTTTATTCTCTCATTAGGGCACTTTGGGTTTCTGAGTATTGTACCTTTTGTATTTTCAATTTTAAGTAAGTCAGGACTACATGTTAGTGGTTTTGCTTTTAGGCAGTACAAGAAGGGAAGAAAACTCAGGGTAAAATTTAAGCCAGAGTTGTCAAAACAAAACAGGAATAGAAAATTTTATTCTAAGCCGCCTTTTGATGATTAGTAGGGAGTGATTGACCATTTACTAATTTGGGTTACAGTATCCTTCACAAACTCCACAGTGTACCACATTGCCAGTGCCACAGCGGAGGTGAGACCCGTGGTTGTCCTGAGGCACAGGAATGGGTACAGCTCTGCCAGGTGAGCCAGAACAAAGCCTGCCTCTGGCAAAACCAGCGGGGATGCTGATGAGCTTGTCTCAACTTGGAAGTCATTCTGCATAACTTACTGTAAACACAGAGGGATAATTTAGAGATGAAAATTAATGCCGACGTGAAAAATGATAAATGAGAATCCAAAGCTTTGGTCATATTTGACCTTCAAGTTTAGGTTCCTACACACACAGAAGCATCTGCATATAGTTTATTAAGTCAGATTACACAGCCTAATGGTGATCTCCATGGCAAGCTCCGTGGCTTTTTTCTTTTTGCTTGATTTGTAGATGTTGAATGTCTGTGATTTGCAAGCATTCAGTAGTTAATTAGAAATTTGAATTAATGAAAGGTGTTCTGTTAAAGAGTGTCTCATTTGTATGTTACTTGCTAGTTTCATTTTTTCTTTTCCCACCCTTCTTTTAGATCTGATTGATACTAGTGAATTACCCTCAATGAAATTATCTCCGAATTACGAGATTGTAAGTGTGCCATTAAAGTTTTAAGTTCAAGTATCAGCTCTTGTGATAAATCTCAGAAGGTATTCAGAACTCGAGTCATTTAGCAAAGCACATACAATTTGACAAATACTTCACAAGTGAGAGGAGAAGGCAAGAGTGTCAGAAGAGGAACAAACTAGAGGGAAAAGTAGTTAATTGTTTTTCTAGCACTGAGACTCATATTAGAAGAATGAGCTGAGGAAGCAGGTCATTAGAAAGTTTAGATTTTAAACTGAGCAACTAACACTTACAAAGCTGAAAATAAGTCATTTTAATAGAGGAAGTTTTTTAATCCAAAATACGGTTTTTGGAACACTGTGTGTTTGTATTGTATGATTTTTGGTCAAGTAAAAGTGCAATTTTAGTTAAAAGTCTTGGGAAATTGAATATATAGAGATTTCCATTTTTACTCCCTTGTGTTGGCATTTGGGGGTATCTGGGGTTCCCAGAAAAAGCGATAAATGCAGGGAAATACTATATTCACCTGCTCATAATACTAAAAAGCCAAACATTTATGTGGACATGTTTTCTTTAAAACTCACACTTTGTTCTGACAATTGTTGGGCTGTAAGAGAAAGTATTTGCTTGTACTGTATCTAGGAGCTGCAGACAGATGATCTGCAGTGATTTAGCAGAACGTAGATTTTTGTTCCCTGGCAATAGTATTGTCACATTCAGATGGATTAAGCTGAAAGTTTCCTGGGAAGCCTGTAGACTCTGGCCTAAGGACCCCTTTGAATATTGCCAGTAACTTGCAGTGTAACGGCATGATAAATTAGCCCAGCCAGAGGAATGACTCCAGTCTTTGGATGAAGAGTTCAAAGATATCCCTGGCAGCCATCCCCATTCGACAAAGGCAGTAGACAATAGCAGTGTGCTTCCTGGTGTGGTCCCGGGAGCTGAGACGAAAAAATTAATTTTTGGTATTCCTTCCCACTAGTAAAAGATCATAAAAACTGTTGGCTCTTACTTCTCTTAGAGATCTCTCTCTGTATAAAAGACTTACTTGGACTATTTGCAGAACATCTGATGCCCTGGAGGGCAACCAAACTTAAGATGTATTTTGGGTTGGGACTGTCCATTGTTATAACAATTACTTTTTTCTATATCAACTCAAACTAAAAGCAATTTTAGAAATAAAGCTAATGTAAAATAACGTTTAGGTTCTAAATAGCTGACCTTCTACACTATAAATGCACAATGATATAATTTGTAAATAGAAATTCAACTTTGAACAGTGTAATATTTCAAACTGAAGGAAAGGTACAATGTTCGCACTTTGTTTTAAATAAGAGGATAGCAGTAGTAAAAGTGCAAGCTGTTTACACTTGTCCTTCTTTACCTAACGTCATGTCTACCATGTTTAAAGTACTGTGGTGATTTCAGAAGTTTGGCAGATTCCTGAGAGATTAAAATATTGAATAGGTAATAAAATTTTGTGGCACAACTGGTACTTTTCATGGCCATCTGTCTTTGCCTGTCTTTAATTATTATGTCCAGTTCAGGGTATCAATACCTAATTATACTATATTGACATTCTAAGCAATCTGCTATCTCAATGACACTTTGAAAGGTAATAACATCATATCCATAGTTAGTGGAAGTGTCAGCAGTTTTTTGGTAACAGCTGTATGAGGTTGTTAATTGTGTATTTAGGAAGGAGATTATGCAAACAATCTTCATACATAAAAGCCACAGATTTCCACAATCTGAATTATTTCCCATGAACACCAAGATTGTGATTATAGTGGTCACGTTGGTGTTTTTTTAGATTTTAGAATTTTTTTAATTTTCTGAGTTTAATGACAAATATTAGCTCATCCTAAAGTCTCTTTGTACTTTAATTAGTATGCTGCAATTTTTTCAGTTGACAAAGCATGAATGAAAATCTTTCCTGGCGTTCTTGTCAGAGGCACAAAATATCTTCATCTCCCAGCCAGGAATGTTCTGAGGCTTAGGCTGTACTCAACAGCTCCGTCTAGCAGCAGTAGTGTGGGAAATAGTTGTTTTTCCATAATTGAGGAAACTCCTCAGCTGCCAGTCTTTGGGGAATTGTGTGAGGAAGATTTCAGACTTCACCTGTCTCTTCCACTCAAAAAATACTTCCTGTTGGGGGAAAAACAAACTTTGACAAGCTGTGATCATCTAAAGCAGATGTCTGTCCACAGCCTTTAAAGAGGCTGCTGGATCATGCAAAATTTGCTCTTCAAGGCAAGTGGTTCCAGAAAAGGGGATTGCTGCCTCAGTTCAGAACTGAAAACAGTCTCATCTTTTAGTGACTTGAGGCTATAACATTAATTTTATAACTGGATAATAATTAACTTTATAGCTATGTTGAATCATTTTGTCACCATACTGGTCTGAATATTAATGTTTTATGTGTGATTGCGGTTTTCTTTCTCATCACCTTACGTAGGGTATACCTCATCCTCCAGCTGAATTTGCAAATTTATTTTTAAAATTGTATTTAAAATGTCAATTTTAAAGAACTTTCTGATTTTAACTTTGAGTTTGATATACCTCTAAGAAGAAAAATACCCCACAAGTTTATCTGGATTCATCCCAGTGTTCTCAATTGGTGGTTTTCTGACTGGTTTCTCTGTTGCTTCATTAGTTGTTGTTTCTTGTCTTTTTTTACCTCCCTTACCTGTCTGCAATAAAAACAGTAAAATTTAGTTTTCAAAGATTGTGTTTGTGGGCTTGAAACTGTATCCTCTTAAGGGACTCTTATCTAGGTTTGTAGTAGAGCAAAAATATCATAAATAAAACAACCAAAAAATCCACCCTCTATAAATAATGCAATCTCAAATGAATGACTAACCCTTATTTCTATATAGGGTTGAAGTCAAACTTCATCTAAAAAGCAAACAAAATGAAACTTTGAGGAAAAATAAATCCAGCATCAAAATATGTGTTCAGGACCCCCATCAATAAAGGAAATGTTTTGGGCATGACATTACTGCAGAATGAGTTAGATGTTGAGCAAGCTGAAGAAGCTGGATGTTGAGGAAGACCAAATTTTATTTTGGTATTTGTTTCAAGTCTTGAATTTGGATTGTTTAGATCCCCATTTGTTTGGCTCACATTTGAATGAGAATCAAACTCAACTTTTTATCTTCCTATTTTATCATTAACGAAAATGATAAGGTGACTTTAAAATGTGGCTGTTTCTCCTATCCTCCTTCCCAGCTGTAGGACTTCTTTAATTATATTTTTGCTGTGATTATTGCTCTAAGAAAAGACTATTATTTTCCTGGGGCTCTCTCTCATTTTGACCTTTGTCTGTCACTTGAAACAGTGCTCCCTGTCTAAGAGATTAAAGAGCAGGTATATTCCACCTTCATCTCTCTTCATTAGGACAGTGAGAAAATTCATTAATTTCCTCCTCATACACAGGTGATACTCTGTAAAGGCAGGGCAAGATTTTTTTTTTCCTGTAACCTCTGACATTTTGTCATTTTTGCAGTGCTAAGTTTGGAGTTCTTGGGTTATTTGTCCTTCCACACAGCTCTCGTGGAATGTAGGCATTGTTAGATGCTGCTACTATGAAGGCAATTTGCATATGCAGTTTGTGACACTTAAAGCAGCTATTAATTGTATTGCCATTTTGTACTTTAGCAGAAGTTGCAGCCAGATAAATTATCTCATTCCTTATCAGCTTTTGGAAAAGCACATGAAAAACTAAATTTTATTATCTTTCCTTTATAGGAATTAGTGGCAAGATGGATATTTTTCTCTTTTTTCTCAGTTAAGTAGAAATCATACGCATTTGTGCATGCATAATCACATTAAATTTCTAATCAGATTACATCAGCCTTTTTCCTCTCCTAAGCAGTCCTGAAAGCATGTTGGTTTTTATACGAGTCAGTTTGCCGTAAGATAAAAAAATCTTTGCATCCATTCTGAGATCTCAGAAGCAACCACATAGTGTTTTGAAAATGTTAGGAAGAGATATCCCATGTGTATGTGGAAACCTGTTGCAAAAAGGAATGAATTTTTGTAAAACGTTGGCAAGGGGAATGTTGTTTTTAGGTACTCTCTTAAATTCTTGTCTGCAGATTCCAGAAATATATAATGATGGTCGTATGAGGGAGGAGACATTATTAGAATATGCATGTATATCTAATATGCCTGGATTCCAAAGGTTAATGGCACATTATTGTGTTTCCTATGCTGATGTGCTCAGAAACTGCATTTTAACAGCTATACTAAAAGATTATTACAGCTTGAAATTTGGTTGGAACTAGTAGAATTAAAATTCTTGCAGTCTGAACTGAATCCCACAGCATTATTCCCAAGCAGAATGGCTTTGTCACAACAATGTTGTATGCTTATTTCACACGTGGAAAACTGAGGCAAAGGGGTATTAAGACTTCAAATGGTCAAAAATACACAGTTTGAATTTTTTAAATCTGTATTTTTTTTTACTATTCTTTGGTTTTATTTTTGTAATTTTCAAAATGTGGATCCAGATGAGTTAATCTGCAAACCTGGCCTTTCTGTACTTGATCAAATCAAACCCTAAATGCGTCACACAGCCCTGCAAATATAAAATAAACAGGCTTTGTGGCTGTGGAAACTTGGGGGTTGTTGGGTTTGCTGCATTTAGAAACTTAAGGTTGGAAGCAAGAATCTGATTCCGTAGGTATTGTTCAATAACTTCATTGATCTCAGTTATTTAGCATTTTCCAGTTTCTACTTATCAAGGGTATGTATTGCTAGCAGGATCAGTCACAGGGCAGTACTTATCTTGGGCACTGAATCAGAAGCACTCTAGGGGAAAATGTGTGGTTTGTCAGGTTCTGATCTCTCTTGACAATGTTTGAATTTGTTACTTCAGTGAATTCTGATGAAACTTTTTTTTTTTACCAAGGAGCAAGATAGAAATTTCCTTGTGTTGAAGAAATTACACAGGTGGTTGCTGAGACTAAGGAAAGTTGGTTTTGTCTCAGAACAAGGAGTGTAGTAGTTATAGGCTTTTCTTTTCATATTCTATGAAACTTTGCAACTTTACCCTGCATCTGATTTCTTAATGTCCTCATTTACTGTGTCTGCATGCATATTTCTCTGCTTTTATTCTTGCCTTCTCTCTCTCTTTTTTCTCCTTTCACTCTGGGTCCTATGGCCTTGCTTCTGACTTTACCCTCAATTTCTTGTCTTTAAAACAACTGCTTTTTCATTTTCCACACAGCTTGAGCATCTGTCAAGGAAGTGGATAATTGGGAGTTAGGGAAGGGATTGAAAGCTCATTAGGAACTGCAGACAAAAACCTGGACATGTGATGGAAGGAGTGAGTGCCAGTGAAGTCCTGCTCAGCTGCCTGCAGCATTGCAGGCACATTTGGGACTTGAGGAAGTAGGGGGTTTTTTGCACATAGGGGAAAAAAAAAAAGGAAGAAAATGTAGATGCCAAATACCAACATGTCTTCCATGAAGCTCTGTGAAGGCTTTTCAGTGGCTTGTTATTTTCCCAAGTTTAGATTCCTTTCCATAAGAAAGACAAAGGACATATCCAAGAAACAGATAAAAAGATTCTCTAACTTCATAAGTCTGAAGAATTAAAATTGTTAAGTGAATGGTGTCAGTTTGGGAACTCTACCTTAAAGTGCCCTGCTTTGGCACCATTCTCAAACTTAGCCAACTTATTTCAAGTTCAAATTTTTTGGAGTCCATTTTTTAAAGAGTTGTATTTGAGTTAGGGGAATTACCAGCCCAGACTCTTTTAAAAAATTAGCAAATGATAAGTACTTTCAAAAAGTTCTTCCTAGGGAAGCGTTGAGCGACCAGACTAATACATAGACCTGAACTATCCACTCAGCATATAATCTTTTTATCCTGTACATTACCAAAAAGATCAGAAAATAAAAATGAAAAGCCTGTATTGACAACAAATACCTGCAGTTGCAGTAATTCCAGAAGAAAAATGTTAAAAAATAATACTTTTTTTTTTTTTTCTAATACTACTGAGATCTTTAGGATATTCCTATGCGAGGTAAGTGGTTTTGATTAACAGTCTATTTCACTGATTGGTGTTTTGTTTGTGATTGAAGCTGGGCTCTGCTCTTTCACAAACTCTTTTCAAGGAACATCATGATCTCAGAGGTGTCATTCTTCCTCTGTTTCAGTGACAGGTGGAGAATGGTTTCAGACCACAGGCATTCCAGTGAAGCCTGTTGACATCTGAAAATACCCCTTTATTTTGACTCACACTCAGCATTATAAAAATCTAGTGAACTCAGTGAAAGTTAGGGATGTCACAATGACCCAACTCAGATCATGACTAATGCCAGTCTGTATGGAAGAATGCTTCAATATTTCACACTTCCATAATGATGTTACTGTGCATGGATATTCTCAGCCTGACAGATGTTTAAGAAAGATAAGGGCAACTATGAAAAGCAGGGATTATTTAATAAAAGAAAACTCAATTCTTTAAGCCTGGAGGCTATTTGGGTTTGATACATGACATTGGGCATCTCTACAGGAATGTTGATATCAGTGACAATATTTTTGGCAATTTAACCACTTTCTTTGACCCTTACTTTGACACCTTTGTGTGTCAGCTATACTCTCAGGCATTCAGTAAAAGGAGAATATCAAGCATGAGAGAGAGAGAAATTTCCAAATAAAAGCCAGCCAGTGAAGGTTGAGTAGGGCAACTTTTTATTTCACATATGCAACAAGAGTGTTGAACATCACCCAAAACCACCAAAAAATACCCCAACCCCCCCCAAAAACAAAAAAAACCCCAAACAAACAAAAAACCAACCAAACAAAAAACAAACAAACAAACAAACAAAAAGTTAATCCTTAATCTTGGCCAAGCAAGGTCAAGAACCTCTCCAATGAATGTCAATAAGATCCATAGCAAATTACACCTTCACTTGGAGTTATCAGCCATGAAGTGAGTGTTCAAAGGAAAAAAATGCGCAACTGTTCATGCTAATTTCAAATGTGTACGTAATTCGTAGTTCTGAGGAGTACTTTCTGTCATGGTAGGTTGGCTTCTTTATCTGCTAATTAGGGCGCTTCAGTTCCTCTGCATAGACACCTAGAGTTACACCAGTAGTAAAGAAAACAGCTCATTATTAATCTAGTGATGAGGATGTAAAAGCTGAATCAAAGCACTTTGAATCAAACCTGCTGACTTTCATATGTGTCTAAGCTGCAGTTTAATCATTAAAGTGAAACTTATTTTGATTCAAAATCTTTGCACTTACAGACAAGGCTCTCTGAGTTCATAGAGCTTATTTAGAGGAAGAAGCTGAGAAAAATGCTTTCTTAGAGTCCTAAATGGTCGATCAAACACATGCATTTATTTAAGCTGAACTCTCTGTATATTGAATACTCACTGTAATCAGGGTGTAGTCCGAAATTATCATTTCTTATTTCAAAGAGAATTGACAAACTGTGATGGTGAAGTAGTAAGTGTCGTTTTCAGATCCATGTCCCAGTCTGCCACTGAAATTCTCCTGTACCTTTTTTGTAGCCAACTCTGAGCTTCTTTCCAGAATAGTGCTATGAATATTATATTCAGTGTCTCCACACAGATAATCAACTAACTCCCATATGCAGAGAATTTTGTTGCAGTTTGTGTTTGAGAGTTTGTGTTCCCTTAAGGAAAAAAAAAAAGGTTTCAAACAAATGCATCTTTTACTCTTGTCAGAATGTGACTAATTACTATGACTTCCAGCTCTTTTGCCACAGTATTCTGCTGGGACCAAGTGAGAGGTATGATCCAGCTGCAGTCTGTAATTAGGGCAGAGCAAGTTTGCAAACAGTTTATGTGTTGCTGTACTGTGTGCTGTGTGCGAACCAGATTCCTGTAATACACCTGGAGAAACTGCAAGAAAGGAAAAAAACATAAATAAAAAGAAAAATGCTGTCAGAAAGCCATATTCAACTCTGAATATGCATAGTGATGTGTGAAATTATATTCTATACTAGAAGGAAGGAGAAGGTTGTTGTTCTTACTCTCAGGGGTATGTGTGGCTTTAAATATATTTTACTGCAGAACAACAGCATAGAGAATTCAGTGCTTAAATATATTCAAGTAGCAGCCTAATCTGAAAGGAATGTGTAACATATACTCAGTTCAAAGTTGTTTTTTGTTGATATTTCTAGTATTCATGTAGAACTCGTGAACATATGCCATCAAACTTTAGCCACTGGAGAAAACAAGGATTATTTTGTTGGGTTGTTTTTTTTTTTTTTTTTCTTCTGTAGTGCTCTGTATAGAATAAATAACACTAAAAATACCTAGTGAGCTGAGTTGGCTTGTGCTTGCTTGAAAGAGCTCTCCAAGTGTGTAGGTGAACGTGCTTTGCCTGTGCTTTTTAAATTACAAGCATTTAAGCTTAATCACTTGCTCTTTCAAGTCATTTGCAATCATCCGCTTTTGTTTTAATATTCATGCTTTCTTTATGCATGCTTTGGAAAGATTACTTTCTCTCACATATATAATTATACTTAAATGATATAATGGTTATTACACAAATCAGAAAAGCAGCAATGTTTTTGGGGGAAGTATAAAAATGGGGGAGCTAGGTCAAATCATGCCATCTTTGACAAGCAATCCCTTTAGTCATTAGCCGACTTTCCCAGACAGTTTTCCAGCAATGATTGTGTCACTAACATTGTTGGAGAAGGCATTGCATGGCAAAAAGGAAAATCTAGCCAACGGTGTCACTCAGAGCTGTTTTTAAATGGGTGATTTACAGTCTCATGTCTCTTGTGAGGTTCTTCAGCCAGTTTTTCTCCCTCTTGGCTAAGACTTCCCCTTAGCAACAAATTACTGGCTGTATTGGTATATGCCTGTTGCTTTTTGGTTGATTTGTTTCTCAGCAAGTACAAATGTTGTCTTTGCATTTGTTATGATACAGGGAAAGCAAACCTGACTACCAAAAGTAAATCTTACAATTCTGGCCTTTTCACTGACTCAATTTTTCATTCTAGTGTATTGTCTTGGTCTAGAAAATTATATTCATATATGTATGTTTCCATATAGCTGCATTAAATGTCATCTTAAGAACTATGCTGAATTACAGTCTTAAGCAATGTGTTCTTCAGCTTTAAAAAAAAATAAATAAAAATTATACTTGTGGTTTGGGAGGAAGAAGTTTCTCTCTGTCTTCTTATCATGTGGGTGCGCTGATTGACTAAATTGTGCCTTCTAGAAATGTCAAGGCTTTCAACCTAAGCACTAGACTGGTATCCTTTATTTCCTTCCTCTCTCATTGGAATCATGTTATCAGTGATGAATTTTTTGATTGTATTCTTTAGACCAGCAAGAAATTGGGGTTAAGAGAGGAGTTGCTTTGCCATGGTTATACTGTTGTATCCTACAGACTCACAGATGACTGCAGACTGGCACTGGCTTTCTGCCTGCTTCATAGAGTAAAGGGTAAACCACCTGTTGTCCTTGAAGAGGTCTAAATGTCTTAAGAACCCCTTCACAAATCTGAACTCCTGATACCGTGGTTTTTCCTTTACCTCTTGCCCTATTTTTTTCACAAGTTTGTTGGTTTTTTTTGTTTTTTTTTTTTTTTCCCATGGATAACAATCGTTCATTCACAGGTTATAGTGCTAATATCTTAAATTTCTTGGAATCCCTTGTTCTTTGTAGCATCAGATCTCAGTAGCTCTGGGGAGTAGTGATGAAAGAGAGCACAGTCTTTATGTTGAATATGGCATTGTGATATTGTGATAATCATCCTTGAACTCCTGTAGTGTTACTCTGGCTCTCTTTCTCCGTAACCAAATCAACATAGCTATTTCCAAACTACACCGGTTATCCTCTGAAGCACCAATATAAGAGATAATATTCCACATTTGTGGACAGAGATTGAGTTCTTAACCCTTCTATCTGCTTCAGCTTCCTACTTGAAAGCACGAGGGACTGTCATATGTGAGCAGCAGTTTACCTTATTCTGCTCAAGTCTGTTATGCTATCAAAATTACCCTGATAACTGCTGCTACCAAAGCAAATGCCTGTTTAATATTATATAAACCAATGATTTCTCTGGAAAGAGCAGAATTTCTCACAAAAAAAATGATCACTTTTCTCTGTGCTATTGCTGTTGTAATTTTTAAGAACATTGCCATTTAATTGATATGAACTTAATTCCATACACAATAGTTGTCTCATGGTAGGGAATACCTCTAGCTGACTGTGGAAACTACCAGATGAAAGCCTCAGAAGATAATTTAATTAATTCCTTTGTCTTTGACGCCTTGTAAAACAGTCAATACTTTGACTTTTAAAGTGGAGCTAGCACTCAAATTGGCATCTTTTTAGTAGTGTATCCTTAATGTAAATTCTGTAATTTAATGTTAAAATATATCAACAAATGTGCTTACATGCTTTCTCAGTCTCGTACATCAGTTTGTCTAGGAACTGGCATAGACTGAAATTACTAAGTCTAAAATAAATCTATTTGACTAGACACTCATGGATTAGTCTCAGTAGGTGAATATAGAGGATTAATTTAATGTCCACATCAGTACATTTTTACTTTATCTGTTTACTTAGAGACTCACCTCAATCCAGAATATTCTAGCTCAGTATAAAATTATTAGTTTTTAGCATTTGTTACACTCTATATTGCATAAAATAATTAAATTTTATGGATTATGGGCTTTGGGTTATTTTCTTCAAAAATGGGCAATTATACCATTCAATTCAATGATTTGTATACTTTACGTTAAGAAAATGAGATTAAAAATTAGCATAGAAATTTAAAATCTATATATTTTTCTCTTTTGCTGAGTTAACAGAATGTAATCATCTGATACGGTGACTGTCTTCAGGGAAGACAATGTTTTGAGTCACAAAAAAATTTCCATTATTTTCCATAATGGAAAATTCCTAACTCATATTTGGATATTCTTTCTGACATCCAAAAGAAACAGGCAGATGAGGAGCTAGCTATTCCTACTCTGTCTTCAGATTATGAAACATCTTCAGAGATTAATCCAGAAAAATACTTTGCTTCATTTGAAGTCAAAATATTTTTATATTTTTATATTTGTGATCCACAAAAAAGTTGATGTTAGACATGGATAATAGTTTTAATTATGTTATTAAGTACTATTTCTCTCCTCATTTGTATGCAGTTAATTTCTTTCCTTTGTCTTTATCTACCAAGATAATGAAACAGGTTTGTTGATTTCACATTTTCTGTACAATGCTGAAATTTTGGACTTGTCTATAGCTGCAGATATATTTATTTATAAATATGCAGAAGTGCTTCCTTCTGAATTTTATGAATACATATCGCCAGTACCAAAGAGAGAGAGCAATCTTCATGCATTTACACTGATCTTAAGCAATTAAAAAACAATCAAGTTTGGAAACAAATTTGCAATGAGATTCTCTTGAGAAACAAGTTGTGGAATGGTCAAATCATCTTATAGTAGAAAAACAAACTTAAATTTAACATTCTGGAGCCTGAGAGTGTTATGAAGCTTGAATAATGCATGTGTTGAAAATAATGTCAGATGAGAGGTGATATACAGGAAAGAAGTATTGTAACTGTATTGCTGTTCCTTTAACTCACTCTGCAGACACAGTCCCTGTGGCTTTGGGCTGGTTTCATTAATTCCTTTATTCTGCATGTATTTTGTGGAAGAAGCCTCCTATAACATTGCATTTTCAAGCCAAATGTTTGCAAAAAAAGAGAATTTTTCATCTGGCACAGCATAAGATGACCAGTGGCTGAATGTTGCGCCTGATCCCACTGTCCATGTCACCAACTGTGATGTTAAACAGGGCTGGTCCCAACCCCAGCCCCTGAGGTCACCACTTGTCACTGAGCTCCACCTGGACACTGAGCTATTGGCCACAACTCTTTGAGTGCAACCATCCAGGCAATTCCTTATCCATCGAGTGCTCCATCCATCACATCCCTGTCTCTCCAGTTCAGAGACAAGGATGCCATGGGGGACAGTGTCAAATACTTCACACAATTCCAAGCAGATGATTTCAGTTGCTCTTCTCTCACCCACCACCACTGTAACTCCATTGTAGAAGGCCACGAAATTTGTCAGGCATGATTTTCTTGTGGTGAAGCCCCACGGCTGTCACAAATCATGTCCTTACTTTCCACGTGCCTCACCAAAGTTTCCAGGAGGATCTGCTCCATCATCTTGGTGGGCACTGAGGTGAGACTGACCAGCCCATAGAACCTCAGTCTTGCTTGGAGGGTTTGTTTTCTCTTTTCCAGTCAGTGGGATTTCAAGAGACTGCCAAGACTTCTCAAATATGATGAATAGTGGTTTAGATCTACATTCTTTTGATCTCTGTTGGTATTCTGAAACTTTTTGTTTGTTTGTTTGTAGTTTTGGGGTTTTTTTTGTTGTTTGGGGGGGGGTATTTTTGTTTTTGGGGAAGTTTTGTGGGCTTTTTGTTTGTTGTTTCTTTGTTTGGTTTTTTTATTGCAGTCCTGTGTGGTAAGAAACTTTTCCTCTTTTCTTATTCTGCCCAAAGGCTTAAGAAAGCTTTATTGGAGGTTGTTGAAGATGTAACTGATACGAATTCAGGATTAAGGAACTAATTCTCTTCAGTTTCTATGTGCAGTGTGCTGAGAATCTAGAAATGAGTATTTGCCTTAGAGCCCTGGGTGTCTGTGTCAGGATTGTGTTTCTGAAGCTTTTTCAAGATACAAGCCAACAGTTCAGGTGTTTTGTAGATGATTTCTGATGTGGGAGTTGCTTGAGCTTTCCAAGTATGTCCCAGTTGTGATCAATGCTTCCTTCCAAAGCCCTGGAAAGCAATCCATTCAGCCCAGTGAATAGCACAGTCTAAAAGTTATGAGCCTAATTTAGGCCAGATTAGCCTTACTTCTAAATCAACAAGTTTGCAACAGATAGCCATGCTTGTAGATCAACATCCAAGACAGCACAATTTTCTCTTTTTTTGGAGATTGTTTCACATTTCAGTGTCTTCCCAATCCCCTACATTCACCCCTCATCTGTGCCATAATTTCTATCCCTGTTCCTGGAGAAACACAAACTGTACTAGCCAGAATGAGCTACACTTGCAAATATTTCTCTTAGGTATTTTCCTGCTATTTCTTACAACACTGTCTGTATTCTGTGAGATACACCTTATCTCTTCTTGCTCTTCCCAGTGGTTATCTTTCCCAAGAGGTGCCATCTCAAGAGAATCAGGAAAATAACAAGTATTTTTAGTATGGTCTCTAAGAGTTTACAATCCCACCCCTTATTTTTCTTCTTATGCCAGAACCCAGTTGGCTTCAAAGTACATTAATTAGTTCAGAGAGAGGGTTTCATGCTGTCAGGTAATCCTACCCCTTTGGGAGACCTGGTGAGTTTTGCAGTGTGGCAGATTTATCACTCTATCATAGTGTGAGCTCAGCCCCAAGCCTGAGCTTTTGCAAGGGTCTTTGTCCTTCACTGAACTGAGCAAGTTGAAACTGAGGAGTTTTTAGTGTGTGGAAGATCCACGCCTAGGTACAGTTGAAAGCAATTTCCAAGGGAAAGCAAATCAAGCAACTAGGCTTGCATTTTTGGCCATGGAATGCAAGGTATCCATACCTGCATCATAAGGTCCTTTTATTTCTTAATATAAATGGAAGACTGTGGTTATAACATTTTTGTTGATTGTGGGTTGTTGGGGTATTTGGACAGCCTATAGCTGGTTTTTGTGTAAGATAGTTTGTGTGTAGTGATAGAAACACACCTTCAAATTTGTTCTGGTGCTGGAAAAAAGTCAATATACTTCAATTCCACTTCTGTTGTACAGGAGAAATATGCTTTTCCCCAATAATTGTTTTTGCCACCATTCAGTGGGTTTTTTTTCAGAAGGAAATGAGTGAATACCGTGAAATAAACAAGTTTGGAACCAATAGAGGAATCAAAATTGCCTGATACAAGGGTGAGACAGGTGGTAATCATACCATGGCAAAATATTCAGAAATAATGAAATAAATGTATGGAAAAGAACTGATCAATTATTAATTACATTTTCCACAGTCATTTCCATAATATGATGCAATCAGCACTAATTTTTAATAAATATTACCAATTTGTTATAAATGTTATATACATACATCTAGTGGTACAGTTTCAAAAGTAAAACTGCAGAAAAATCCTGTTTGTGGTGAAACTTTACAGTTATGTCTTTATGTAAGATAGATTTCAGCTACATTCCTAAAAAAATCAGAAATTTAGGATAATACCTCTTTTTAAGGGAAATTAAGAAAATATATCTTTCCCTGGTTGGTTTATTCCAAATAAACTTCAATACTTGCTTTCTGAATTCTCAGGGAAAAAAAAACCCATGATATACGTAGAATAATAATCTCCTGCTTTCAGACTATCAGCAGAGGAATCAAATTTTAAATAAATTCACTGAATTCATGTGCTAGATAAATTCAGTAGGATGTCAAAAAGCAAATTCTCGAAGTGTTGGTGAAAACAAGGACTTAGTGGCAGAGTGGATTAATTTTTGTACAAGGGCAAAGCCCTGACCAAAAAAAAGAAAAATTAACATTTCATTATTGTATCTCTCCATCCTTTCCCCCAAGCATCAGGTCCACGTTGTCTCACATGTGCTTACATTCAAAGGGGTAGAGGGACTGTGTGGTCTGGGGGAATGCTTCTTGTTTCATCTAAGCCATGGATTAAAAGAAAGATAATAATTCATAGCAGAGATTCCACACGTGATAGTGGAACGGTCTCATGATGCATGACCAGCTGATGCCATAGATGTTCCTGCACTTGGCTTGTGCAGAACTACACAGACACACACACAGAGTTGCATATCCTGCCCCAGGGAGCGCTTCATTTACCCAAACACAGCCTCGGGCTTGACCTCGGTGGCTGGGGCTGTGTCAGGCTGCCTCAGGGAGAGCCATAAGTGCACAAAGAGAAGCAGAGGTGAGCAGGGTCATCGAACTGTGCCTCCCTTTCTGCAGCAGGGCTGAAGACAGAGCTGCAGGTGGCTCCAGGGAAAGTCACATCTACAATCTCCCTGTAGTGATATCAGAGCATATTAAGTGAGTTAGGGAGCTGCTTTTTCTTATCTGTGCATCTCTGGGTTTTTATTCCTGATAAGTGTGCGGGATCTGCTGTGGTAAATCTGCATTGTCTATTGCTAGGTACTGCCTGGGGATTGCAAGGTATCATTTCAGTATCATTTCACGTTTTAGGGCTTATCTACAGCGTTGTCTTAAGTATACAGGCACTTGAATGGGCTTGTGTAGCCCATGTGGGACTTAGAATGCTGCTGAGGTACCTGTGCTGTTCATTTCAAACTAGTTTGAGTGGAAATGTGCTTCAATTAAAGCACGGAGTGCTGAGGGGTGTATATTGTTAGCTTGGCAATGAAACTGCTTTCTTTCTTTCCTCCCTCCAAAAAACCCCAACGACTAACCATCAGTTGACAATAGAGTTCCTGATTAAAGCTCCCAGAAAAAGCTGCCATTATAAGTGAAATATGTGGACCTCTAAGAGAACAGTGTGTACAAAAGCTCAGTGATTAGTTAACAAGGAGTAGTTTTTCTGTGCAATCTTGGACACTGTGCTTTTCATATCTGGGAAACAGCATAGCTGGAATCTATTTAGCTATGTAGAAATCACTGCAAACCAGACTCTTTTACCCTTACAGGTGCTGTTTAGTATCTCTTCCCATTTAAATTCTTTCAGATTTCGTTATGTTTGCTCAGTATAGATTGAGCAGAACAGTGATTTGGTCAACGGTTTGCTAGTGCTTTTATGTTTATGTTAGGGAGTGGAGTATACTCTCATGCTACTTTAATCAAAGCAGAGAGCAAGTTATGTTACTTTATTTCCTGTGCGTGTGGTGTTTAATTATTAGTAGGACTATGAAACTATGAAATTAGTAGAACTTCATAGAATGACTGTAAAACCATTGATGGAAAAGAAAAAAAAATTCAACTTGACCAGGAATCTTATATCTACAGTATATGCTTTTTCTTTATTCTCTGCATTTTCTAACTCCATTGTCTTTAGATTTTTAGGTTAAATTGTGTATTGGACTAAGGTTTTATTCTTGCACGTATTATCCTTTACGAGGAGCATTGCACAGTAGGTACCTTATCAGGCAAAGGGTTGTTTGCAGTATATTTGGAGTACTGGTCTGTTGCAGCAAGGCAAGAGGAGAAAACACCTCAAGTATTTTTTCCTTTGTTCCTGCCCCTCCCATTTTTTTTTTTTCTTCCTTGCTGCTAATCCTTTCAGCCTTGACACCCGAGCTCAGAACTGAGAAGTATAGTTGTTGACCAAATGTGGAAGAAAACAAGTACCAATCCATTTGTTCATACAGAGTCTAATTTATATGAGGAAAAGTCATTTTGAATTGACAGTTTTCATTTACCGTTTATTCTCAGTGCCCTTAAAAACCTCTGTGTTCTGTGATAAAGCTGGCTATCAGACTTGAGGCATTTGCCATGTTGTCAGCAAGCATTTGGAAACACATTTGTAACTGTGTTGGCCCTAGCAGACTAATGCATTGAGTCTAACTTCTTCCCAAGTGCTGAACTAAACCATTACTTAACAGGCAGCTCTTGGAGGGGTTGGAAAGGTGTTCTGATGGGCTGTTACAAAAGCAAATGCACTCTGACAAAGTCCCAGGGATGGTTCACATAAGTGTATGAGACTGCTTGTCTAAGCACTGCCAGGCCTGCATCACTTACTTGAGCACACCTCTGATTTGAGCATCTTTCCAAATAAATCTGAAAACTCCTAGCTACTAGTTGGGAACCTAATTTTGAATTATTGACCAAAAACTAGTGAATCATTCATATGTCGAAATATTATTACATCACTCATATGACATCCTCCCACCATGTTTCTTCAAATTGGAGCGAAGGGAGGAATTAAAAGGGATTTTGAGTTAACACAGCAGCAAATAACAGAGTCTTGCATTAAACATTATTAAAACAATGAACAAGGATTCAAATTGACTATCTAATTAGTTCTTGGAATTTGCTGCTGGGTACTATACAGAAAATCTGAGGTGTAGTTAGAATATTAGATTGCCAGCTTAATTGGGCAGTATAATTTTGCAGCAGTATATAATGAGAATTCAAGCCAACAATTAATTCAATGGTTCAGCTGGTAGAATTCTTGGGTTGCAGCCAGCTTTGCTTCTAACCTCAGCTACATCCATTCTTTCCATCCCACCTTCCTCCTGAGGAAAGTCAGTTTGCTTCTCTACTACTTGTTTTAAAAGGAAATTATTGTGAAATATCAAAAGCTAAAGGAATTGAAAATCCAATGCCATTCTTGAACAAATGTTGAGTATTTCATGAGGCAAGAGTCAGGGAACAAACTATTTAGATGAAATAAAACACTTCAATCTAAATGCTGTGCTTTACTAAGAAAGGATTTTTTTTCCAAGTTATATGTAATAAATACATAAAGCTGCACTGAAAAGAGTCTTTTGGAGCCCTCTTTATTGTCTTTATTTCATGATTGTAAAATCCTTCACTGTTTTTTAAAAACTCAGGTATTGATCCTGAAGTGTGTGCATGTAAACCAAAAAGGTAATAAGTATTCTGCATATTCTATAGTGCTCATGAATCTGCTTCTGTTGATTTCAAAATGCAGGCAGGTGGCAACTTTACCTCCTGATACCCTTCTAATGTATTTTAGACCTGTGTTCTTTGAGGAAGGATGATAGGAGACATGTGTAAAATGTACATAAAATTAATCACATATTCAGGAATTACATCTAATTCAAGTCTCATTTACTTTTGTATAAAGATGAACAGAATTGCCAAGTCTAAAAACTGTTTTCTTATTTGAGAAACACTGAAGGGTACTTCAGTTTGCTGTAATTACTTAAGAGAATAAGCCGGTGCGGAGGCAATTTAAATTATCAGTTTATATTACAGACAACTTTAAATCCAAGTGACTGCCTCTGAGAGCTAGAATTTAGGAATTGTAGTAGAATTCTGGTTTAGGAATTTTTCAGTTCTTTTTAGGACTTTTTGTATGGAATTTTAAGTCTATGTTTCATATATAAACCTTGTGGTTTTCCCAGTCCCAAAATACATATTTTCATTACTTTATTGGATGCCCTAGTTAAGGAGGCAAATGTGTATTCAAAGAAGAAGTTTGAGTAGAAATTGTCACTTTAAACAATAAAGATCATTTACTAACTGATCCTTCTAAATTTTTGGTAGTACTTTCAGTAAACATGCTTTATGTTCTAGGAGTCATAGTGCTGACATGCCTTTTTAGAGATCAAAGCAGTGTGCTGCATGTCATTAGGACATGCTGTAATATTTTCTGTTACCTTGAAATCTGCCTTGTGCTAATGTAATTTCTCCTGAAGAAATGAGTTTAGGCAGTCCCATTACAGTTTAGTATTGTATAAGTAAAATAGTTGGATAGGAGACTTCATAAATAAGTAAGACAGATACCATAAACAGAAAGCTATGAGGGATATTTGCAAAAAATCCAAACGAGGAATTCCTTTAAAAATATGAAATCACCTGGAAATTCACCAGGTGTAAATGTGCTTGGGACAGGAGAAGAAGCTGATTGTAACAGTAATGGAAACTCTGCCAGGACACAAATTCTCTAGCCTCCTTCCACATTAAATTGGTTAGTCTTGTGTTCTGCAAGCTGTCTATGTACTATGTCTAAAGTTACTTTATTTCCCTGCCTTGTTCTTTGTTTATGTATGGAAGGGACAGGAAGGGGCGAAATGGTGGAGCACTAGCATCCCAGTGCAGCTGTCAAAGGTACACCAAACTGTCCTGCTCTAGGAGAGACCAAAAGCCTCATGGATATGCTGCCTTCTGACAGTGAAAAAAAAATTAAAAACCTAAATGAATGTAGTTAAAAGATAATAGAATGAAGGTGTGTGTTTCTCTTAGCATTATCCAGCAATGACAAACGAATTCTAAGACAAAGCTGAGATCCTTATTTTTGAAGCAGTTGCAAAGTATTTTCAGCAGGAAAGTTCACATCCTATTAATGTTATCACTATCCACGCAAAAGTTAAGCTTTTAAAGCTTAGATTTCTGCTCTCCCAGAAGATGGTTCAACCTGTCACTTGGATTGAATCCAAAAGTCTTTGCTGCTGGCATTATCACGGTGACACTGAAAATTTTTCAGTGCCATGCAAACAAACACACGCACTTGGCTTCTCCAGAAGGCTTGTGGTGTCACAAGCTGTAAAATCTCACTATTGAAAGCCGTAGGAGAGTTGATTTACTTTGTGTGGCTGCCATTACACTGTTGCTAATGCTGCAGTGTCCTGAAGAGCTGGTTCAAGATTTGCCCTATAAAATGTGGTATTCACTGATGTGGAAGTATTCTTGTAGGTTATACCAGAGTAGCTGCTCTCATATATTGCTCAACATTATTGAATTTTGATTCACAAAATTAAGGCATTTTCCTACCTTTAGTAGCCATTGTTTATTATTCATAAAATCTACTAACAAAATGTACCATAAATGGTACAATATTCAGGCTGCATACATTAATAGTTCTCCTTTTAAGATTTGAGTTTTGTTTTGGAAATTAAGGCCTTTGCTGTTGTCTCTTGCACTGTAACTTGTAAAATAGAGCTTTATTTTTCTCAGCGGGTCTTTCTTCTCTCTCTTTTTTTTTTTTCCCTAATAATAATAAAAAGTCCAGCATTCATGAAATGAAAGCATGTAGTAATGCAGCATTTTGATGATAGGTCCAGCTACTGAGGTTGCTCTCTTGTGCCTCTTCTTGAAGTAATTTATTATTTGGGCAACAAGAGGTTGAGATGCTGGTCATGCTGTTGCACTTGCAGCTTTTGATGGTCTCTTCCCTTCAAGTAGACTCCATTCCCAATGATGTGCTTCATAACCTGTTATTGATTAAACAATCTAAATCCTATTTCAGTCCTCACAGATGTGCCACAGAAAATAAAAGAAAAAGCCAGCATTTCAAGTAACAGTTAAACACACTCAGCCTGAAAAGCACATTTTCTTTTAGAATAGATGCAGTTCAGCCAAAGACAGAGATACAGTTTTGGATGGAGAGACAGATAAAACTTTTACATGTGTATCAAGCTTGAAGGAAAAAATCATAATCAATCTTCTCAGTTTATAATAAAAAGTAGAGTTCATGGTTGTAGGTGGGGTTATATCAGAGAACACCTCAGATCAGAATAAGCTTCAGCCAGAATAAGCTTCATGGAAAAATATAGCTGGTTTGTTAGCCTGTTTATTGTTGTTTTGGTGACATGTTTTTTCTCAGAATCCAGAAGACTGAGTTTCTCATAGAAAATGCACTTCAAAGTGTTTTCTCAAGAGTGATATAAAACTGTTCGGTTTCCCCAGAAATTTTATGCTTTCAAAGTATGGTCCTGGAGTAAGCATTCAACTTCGTTAGGATTTTTCAGACTGATTTGACACCCTTTTAGTGGCTATTCTTTGCTACTTACTTGCATGTTATGCCAGCACTGGGAATCTCCCAGAAATGGGCAGATGTAGTTGATGTTTCTGCTGTCTGTGTGATATACCTTCTCTGTGGTTTCAGGTGTTTTTCAGAATCTAGAAATAAGAAAATTGTTCCTGTGTAGCATTAGTAGATTTAGCAAGTGTCTTTCTGCCGCAGAAGCAGCTCCAATAGTTTATTAATAAATGCATTTTATGGTTTTCTCACAGCCTACCACTGCATACAACTCATGCCATATCATTATCATACCTTGGCATAATTAGTGTATTTATAGTGCAAACACCTTCTGATGATTTAGTGCCATTTTTGAAGGCTAGGAAGCAAGTAATATTTCATGAGCTAATTTTTTTCATTTTCTCTACCAAATTTAAAATTTTGTGTTGCTATTAAGTTTATACTTGCCAGTCAGAGTGTTATTTGCCTGCTTTTCCTATGATAATTGTGAATATCATTAAGATCCCTTTGCCTTCTGTCCCCATCGTATAAACTTGACGTTTACCTCTTTCTTCTACCTGTGCAGGGACTTGGAATTGAGCCACTGAGGAGAACTGTCTGAAATAGTATATAAATCGCTCCTACCCAGGTCTATTGAAAGAAATTCACAAAGTAAAGAATTTGAACATTGAAAATAATCACACTATAAAAAACTTTTTATAGCATGTATTGAAGTTAAAGTTTCAAAAAAGACATTGCAAGCATTTCTTTATTTTAGGTATGACCTTTTTTTGGGTTTTAGAAAATTTTTAAAACTTGATGTTAAAAATGACGTATTTGAAGCACACTGACTTTTGGAAATAAAAAAGAAAATACTTCATTTCAAAACTATGAAGCACTGAGTGCTCATTTCTTTCAAAATATTAATCTATCCAGCTGTTAGTAAATCTATTTACATGGTCTGCAATACCATAAGGTCCATTGATTATATAAAGTTCATCTTAGTGTTGCTTTGTAAATTAATACTGAGTTTATGTACCATCATTATACTGTTCTTTAGCAAGTAATGTCAAGATACATTTACACTTTCTTTTGTTTGATATTGTTAAGATGTGGAGGGTCTGATCAGAGTTTGTTTTATATACTCTCGGAGCAAGTGCCTGTTTGCTTTGATTCTGACATCTATAACACTGTATTTCCAGTAGAACAATCCAAGTTGTCTAAACATAAATGGCTTTATTAAAAAAAAAATAAAAAAATGCAGTGGTTCATTTCTACTTATATCTCAACCTATATGGCAACATCACAAACCACTTTCAGAGGTTGTGAACTGGTCTTTTCCAGTCTATGTAACATTTATTGCAGATGAAATGCCAAGCTTGATGACCAGCACGTGGTGCTCAGAACAAGGTTGCCGTCTATTAGGTGTATGGCTCTTCTCCACATGATAAAAATTGACATCTTCCTATAAGATAAAATCCTGCTTGTACTTATAATGCCTTTTAACTCTGTCTTTCCCAGGGCTCTTACATCTCCAGTAGAATTTCTAAAGATCAGCTGTTAAATGGGTCAAAGTCATTCCTGCTGTGACTTGGCTGGTTGTATTAGAGGGAATACAGACATGAAATTTCATATCCTTTGAAGGTACTTAGGAAACTCCAGGAAATGGATTTTTTTTTTTTCTTCAAGATAAGGTTGTACAGTCTTAGAAATGCAGTTAATTAACATTTTTTGTACCCTAGTCTATATAGGTATTTTAATAGTCAATGTTAATATATCTTTCAATAGTGTAAAGTATTTACATATGGATGTACCTAAGACAATTTGAAATGTATCTGAACTTGCTGAATCTTTGCATTTGTAAGGCAGGATGAATGAAACATCTCTGTGCCACAGACTGACTTTTTCTTCCACAACCTGCTTCAATTTAAACTTAAGTGACCCCACATTATTGGAGCTTATTAACCTACATATTATGGTTCTAGAAAATGAAATGGTTCTGCTCAGAAACTTTTCAAGTCGTGATGATTTTTATTTAGCTTACACATTTTTAGAAATCATATAAATAACAGTTAAAAATGTGAACATAAACTGTTACTTGTTTAAGTGTGCCAAAATTTGAGAATGCAGTTTCTTTTGTGAGAAGTAGTTTACACTATCTGTAAGATATAAATACATATTGTCTTTGTTTATATATTTTTAATGCCTACACATGTATATATTTGTAATCTAGACTATGTACACACATAAAAATAATGTGAAGTAATGTAAAAATAATTGTGTAGACAAAAAAAATTGCCTGCAAACGTCCCTATGTTAATATTTAAGTGAGCTATATATTTAAAACCATAGAAATGTAAATACTCTGTTGTAAATTGTTTCTTCTTGCAGACAATTACACAGAAATGATACTGTGTATTTTAGCTTCCCTGACAAGGACTAGTATAGCTTAGCATTATGTATGGGCCCATTCAACTATATGTGTGTGTGTATTTATTCGTATAAAAATGCCTTTCTGTAATAGTGAAATTTCAAAGGTTAAATTACAAACCCTTACTATTATTAACTTTACCAATTTTCTCCTTAATATATCACTTTCTTGGCAAATGTTAGCAGATTCTGTAGTGTGTATCATTAAATATACAGAAGCCGTGATGTTTCTCCGTAAATGTCATTTATCTTTCCACTTGGGAGTCTTAGTATCACGTTATTACAGCTTCTGTTCAGTCTCCTCAGCTTAAAGTATGAATAAATAATGGCTTGAATTGTGCTCAGTAACATTTCCATAGCCAACTCTTACCATTTAGGGCCCTTCAAGGTGAACATAGGGCTATCCATGGATCAGCTCACTTTTATATTGTTACTGTGGTGATACAAAGGCCAGTTACACTTTCTCCTGAAAATTAATTAAGAATTACTGAATACTGCGGTCTATGGAATTTATTTTTTTTTTTTTGGACATAAAGTTTTCAGTATTGTGGTATTTATCACCATCATGATTTCTTCTAGAAAAATGGGCTGTGGTGCCAGCAGACAAATTGAGTTTAGAGGTTTCGTGTAAACCATCTTCCATATATCAAATGTCCAGGCTGATTCCTGTTTGATTTGGGAATAAAAATATGAAAATGTCAGGCTGGGGAGTTTTCTTTACCGAGTGGTGACATTGCCACAGCTTAGCAGTTCAGTAATAAACACCTTCAGCCTGCTTCTCCACCACCTCCTAAGTCCAGTTGTAGAACAACAACGTTTTAAAATGCAGTGTACCTCCCAAGATGCATAGCAGCAATATTGCTCCATGATGAAAGAGTCCCTGAATATATCTGAACATAGTTAATGGCTTGATTTCTTTGTTGAGGTGATAATCTGTTCCAAGACTTGTGCAGTTTACCTCTAAATTATATTCTATTAGGTTATTCCCTGAAAAACAGGACTTATGCTAACAGATGAAACTAAGAGATAGAATCTCAAGTTGGTTTATGGTACTCTGCTTAGCACAGCTGGGTGATACAGTCATATTTCCTGCCCTGCTTGACACAGATGCCTTGCAATATACTTCTCAGAGGATTTTATTTTCTTTCTACCTCTTCATCTTTCGAATGAAATGTAATGGAATTTATCCTAGTCAAAGTTTCACCTGTTTATCTCCACCACAGTGGCCCCTTGGTGGGGTTCAGATGAAAAGCAAGGGTAGAACAATTAAAAAATAATTAAAGGAGTAAAAAAGGCTTGAAGTCTTTTCATATATGAAACTACAAGCTTTAATGTTCACCGTGAACGATGTTTCTGTTTAGTTCCATTTCTTCTGCATTTAGTACAAAGAGAAATAAGTAATTGCCTTGCTTGTAGAGCTGCTTTGTTCATTTTGCTATGTAAAATTGATGGTTTGAAATTTTTATAGAACTGGTACTTCTAAGAGTATCATTTTTCATTTCACCCTTCCTATTATCTCAAATAACATACATTTTGTATTACCACATTCTGCTCTGTTTATTCTTCACACTCTTGGTTTTGCACAATTCAGTAGCTCTGAAAAATAGCACAGATGTATTCTTAAAAACAGTAACAGTACTAGGTGAGTGTACTTTAGAAAAATAAACTTTCTTTTGTCATTTTAAAGCTCTGCTGAAATAAATGTAAAGCTGTGTATTTTAATCATGTGGCATTGTAAAAATGATGGAATGCAGAGTAAAATTGCAAATTAGCACTGGATGAGACCCAGACCCTGATACAGTAAAGGAAGATTAGAAATGATTTGTTTGGTCTCCGTGGGGAGGTGTGCCAGATGTCCCTCTGTTCAAACAATCCCCAGTGATTAACCCCTGAGGCAATACTCTTTGTAGCTGAGGAGAGCTGCTTGCTGCTCTCAGCATCGGGTTAGGCATTGCCTCAGGTATAAAAGATATTGCCCCCACCAAAGAGAACTTCCCACAAAATGTATCACGTGCAAAAGCATCAGGTTTAGGTGAAGGGCAGAGCTTTCTATAGGTTAAAGTGTCTTACTTCCAGATTATGTAATGGTGCAGTCCAAGACAATCAAGTAATGCAGTTTTACTATAGCAGATCTGCATTTTGTTGGCTAATAGGCCAACTACATCAAAAGGGAGACTGTTTGCAAGTAAAGGAGGGCAATTTTGAACACATTACAAATGAAGTTTCTCTAACATGTCTTTACATGGATGTGCTTGTATGCATGCATATCAAATGTATGTGGCTTTTTCACAGACTAGAAAAATTATCTAGAAGTAGTGTTGAGATTGTCCATTCGTGGTTTAAAGGAAGTGTCATAGCAAAGACCTAGGCATGCTGCTGGTGTAAATTGGTTAAACCTGGTAAAGTCAGATGGTAGGCTGTCTTTAAGAGCTGACTTTTTTTCCTCTTGCATTGTATAACTCACTGAAGACAGTAGTTGCATGGGCACAGTTTTTCTCAGTAATTAATAGATGACCATCTATTTTGGCAGTTCACAGAGTGAAAGCCTTGCTTTCTTGTGTAATTTTTTAAAAATAATATATAAGTGAACATGAACAGCTAATAATATCTTTTCTCTCTTAGTCTGCAAAATACAAATACTGACTATGGATGGTTTGGAACTCTGGATATACCAGTGAGAGACTCACCTGCTTAACCCCTGACTTTAGGTGGCATAACCATCCTCCTCTTCAGTACAGTTGAGCAATTCCTGTTAAGTGTTGTGTCTGACTCTTCATTGCAAGCGGTCTTTTACCTGAAAACATTATGTATCTTAGTTAAGGTAGCTTATTCGACTGGCTAAAAAAATCAGTGCCTTCACTTTGCTGTGGTTCCAATACAAAAGTGCTTCTGTGTGGATTAGCTGCATCCCAACAGGAGTCAAGATTGCAAAGGGCCTTTTTTACAGCACAGGAACCATTGTGCAGAGGGCACAAGGGCAAGTGGAGACAAGTGCAGTGTGTCTTTGCTGATGCTCAGTTTCCTGAGGAGTGTACCAAAGTGTGTGTATGCTTTCCCCTTCGTGGCAGGTGTTAGGAGGCTGTGCCCCACGGTCAGCATCCGGAGTCCCTCGTGCTGCACAAATATTCATTATGGCCCTTCCAGAGATCATGAGTGGCAATGACTTGGACCTAAGCCGAGATGACATTTTGACCCAGATTTAGCTGATTAGGGAAATATTTCCATTTCAAATTTGGCATGTGCTGTAGGCTACCGGGAAACTAGGGCACAGATTCCCAGAGGGTGGGGGTTTTGAATTGGATGTGTGTTCAAATGTATGCTTATGTAACTATGGCACTGCTAAATTACTCACCCCTTCATGCTTGACTATTAAATAATCAAAAGAAGACATTGCTCCCTGATTTTATTCTTATTTTCCCTGCTAAATTTGAAAATTTTTTGCAAGTAACAATTTGTGACCAACATTATAGTTGAGATTTTTCTATGCCTAGGGGGCCAGTGCGTTTGGAGACAAAGTAAAGTGTGCAAAGTTCTTTACGGATAGTAAAGGGTGGAACTGTGGTATTTGTCAACCCATCAGGTAAGCATGAAATTTCCTCAGCATCTGTGAGTTTTGGGATTGGACAGCATGACTAAAGGTCGGGAAAGTGCTTCCAGAAGTGAGGTTGTACTGCCTTGGCAACTTTATCGCTGCATAGGATAATGATTTAAAAACTCCGTGGATAGAAACCAGTAGTTTTCTTGTAAAAATTAATCAGGGCTTTGTGTGTAACTCTGCATAGGAATGTAAATGCTTGAAATACTGTTTACATTCTATTTCCTAGCTGTTTGGTGTAAGCAATTGTGTAATACAAGGTAGCTTTTGGCTACCAGCTGCTTGCTTGTTTTTATAAGGATTTGTCTGTAAGAGAACCAAACAAAAAGGCGTCTCTATTAAAGAATATAATGAGAAAATTGTTTAGCTCATCCCAGCTTAAATGATTGTCAGCTTAACAAATTAGTCTAATTAGGCCAGCAGCATAATATATAATAAATACGATACCCTGAAAAGCTTCTGTGGAAGTATTTGTTTTAGTTGTTATGCCATTTAATTGCTAAAAGCTCCTTTCTCTTCTTCAGAAAAAATGAGATTTTTCTTGCATGTGTATTCACAAAATACAGACATGATGGACTTGGAGGGAAGAAGAAATGTTATGACAAAATTTGAATGTGATCTGTTGTTTCAAATGGAACACCTTTTTTTAAAGTATTTTTATTTTAAATGCCTCACAGTCAGTGTTGGAAAAAGAATTAAACTAGAAGAACTTGACTGTGTTTTAATGTATCTTTGTTATTTAGATTTATCTCACTTCCATAATGATAAGTTTTCTGTCCTTTCAAGTAATTCAGCAAGATTTAGATTCTTTTTATTTCAGCATCAGTGTTTGGCTGGCTTCCTATAAAGCGCTTTTGCATTTTTTGTAGTTCTCGTGCTTGAATCAAACTTTCCATTATGTCACTTTCTATAATATTTTTTAATCCAACGTTCTCCTGCAATAAATGTACCTCTGAAATTGTAAATGATACATCATGGCTAGAGTTTCGTTTCTGGATGAAGAATGGAAGATGGTTTTAACAAGGAATCCTGAAGTACAAGGGTACCTTGTACCTGTGTTTTTTATACCACTTTTCTTACCTGATATCTTGGCTGAAATCACACTGCTTAGCAGATATCATCAAGTTTTTTTTAACATAAAAAGCAATTCTTGTATCTAGAAAACCCTGCCAAAAAGGATGTTTGTAAATTGTGTATATCAACTGGTCATTTGGAAATTTTTGCTTCTGAAGTTAGAATCAGTAGTGGTGAATGCATGGGTGCCACTCATGTCTGTACAGTTTGATTGTTCTGTTTAAGGGCTCCGATGTTTTAAGCAGCTCTGCTACTTGTAGCAGAATTTGCTTTTCAGGGTAAACTAGAAGTGTAAAGTAAAACAATAGAAAATTTTTTCCTCTACTACTAAAGAAAATGAAAATATTTTTACTTCTTTGTCCCCTGTTTCAGGGGATCTCCCCTGTTGAGATGTAGAGCAAACATCATTTATATGTAGAGAACATTTATAGACGGAGCCAAGTGTCACGGTTGAGAGCTCCTCTCACGAAAGCAGCAGTGGCAGGTTCAGAGGTATAGCCTGTAGTCATAAAATTCACACCTACATGTGAGAGTACATATTTACTCTGGCAGCACCTACGATGTGCTAACTATCTTTGGAAATTACATGCAGAAGTTATTCCACAGAAATGTTTAAAATTAATTTCAGTGTTGTGGCTGTTTCATGAGGTTTACTTCCCCTCCCCCTCCACACTTACTTAAAGTCACAGTTTTCTTCAGTTGAGTGTAAGCATCAATCTGTGCTGGAGTTGGATTCACCATCTTTGCTTGCTCTGCAATTATGCAAACCTTCTAATCATGTGAGTGGCATTGTACTGCCTACATCTCTGGGTTTCTTCCTTTTCCAGGCAGTGTGATCACAGAATAGCAGACATAGTGGCATACTTGGCAAAATGAGAGCCTCTCTGTTCAATTCTGATGCTGTACAGCCAGCTAAAGAGGTGGAGGAGCACTGGGAAGCTCTGCTGGGATTAAAGGAATTGGTCTTTATGCAGATAGTGAATTGCAAAAGTCATGTGTTGCAGTGGCTGGTGTCAGCATTTTGGCAGAAGCCACCACAATGTGGTCGCTGTCCTTCACAGTTGGGGAATGTCCTTCCCCCTTCTCTTTCCTCTGGCAAACATTCTTGTACTCCTCCAAGTGCCTGGGTGCCCGGACTACACTGGTCCCTTTCACCTCGCCCATGGCTCACTTGCCATCCTAGTGCTTCTCCAAGAAAAGAAGACACAATATGGACAAGAAAGCCAGTATCCTAACCTAGCAGTAAAATAACGTATTTGGCTAAGTTTTGAAAACTCCTTAAATTCCTGTGCAAGCAGGATGTTTGGTCTTTCAAGAACAAGCTCTTGAATTGTAGCGGCTGTACCTGTATTTTACTTTTTAAAATTATTATTAATTTCTCTTGCCCACTCAAAGTGTCTTTACAGTCTGCTTTCCCTTCCCTTAGGTGCTGATCTGATTTCCTCTGTTCCACTTAGACTGTAACATGATGACATGACGCCTTGTGACCTGCAGAGTGTGTCAGAGAGTTTTAGAAACAGAAAGGAAGCATGTATTCCAGTCCTGGTATTATATTTTTCAGTGCTTGAGAAAGCACTTAATGTGGGTTTCTTTGCAAAATGGGATTGGGGAACAGTTATTTCTGCTTCCAGTACAGGCTGATGGCTTATGACTATGATCTTTTTTCCAGTTTTCTGGCAACTCACTTTGAAAAAATGCTGTTCAGATTCATTTGTTGTGATTTTGCTGATTTTTATTAAGGTATTTTTTCCTGCCTGTCACGAGGAAAAAAAAAAATTTAAGTACAATCAGTAGTTCTAAAAGACTGGCAAAAAAACCTGCAAACATTAGTGCTGCGGGAAGATGCAGCTGTGTGCTGGAAGAAACTGAAGAGAAGCCAAAAGGTTTAGCAAGGAAGTTGATAGAAAAATTGAAGAAATGGGAGGTTGGAATCTAAATCAGATCAGTTATAGGTTTTGCAGCAGAGAGAATCTAAGAGTGGTATTTCAGAAAGCTTTCACTGGGGAGTGAGGAGAGGCTTTTCCATCCCAGCCCTTCTGATAGCATAAGGTAACATTAAGTCTGGGTAAGGTATGTGAAGCCTGAAAAAAAGGGAATGCTTAGCATTACAAAGAGCTGAGACATAGATTTGAGGACAAAGCATTAAAACTATTAACACTGATGTCATGAAAGTTGCAAAGAGCCATGGGAGGGAGGGAGGAAAGGAGAGAAGGGAGAAATATTGGTGTAGAGTCAGCTTTAGGAAGTGTGTCCAGAGCTTGGAGTCAGGTAAGGAGACTTGATTTTTCCATTATGATATGGATGTGGAATTTGAGGTATTTCCACTGGCCATTGTAATTGCATTGGTGTGTTTCATTACTTTTAAATATTTTAGTATTTGAACAGTAAGTGATTTGTAGAATTGACAGCAGCTATAGTGAAAATGTAAATAATGTATAAAAAATTGGCACAAAATCCAGCTAGCCTGTTGGATTCTGTTCTCAGAGGATAAAGTGCTCAGAAACTGAACTAGTTCACATATATCTAGTCTGGTTTCATTTTGTCTTTTAATGAGATGGTTCTCAGGATATATAAAGAAAGTGAAGAAATAGGGAGGAAACTAAGATTAATAACCAATAGTTTGGCTGTGCTCAGAACTGGAGTTTCTATTTCTGTTAATGTACCCACCTCATTAAGGTGGCCTTAAATGAGTAAAATAAGGGGAAAGAGCAATTGTCTTCATACTGTTTCCATTAAAATAACTCTGCAGTCTAGTTTGCTTGCAGGTGTTTTATTCAATTTGTCAAGAGTTCTCTAGATTTGTTTCGCCTTTCTTCTTGACGGGTTTCTCCGTGATGCGTTTTGTTTGTAGGTTTGTTTTTGGTTTGGTTTGGTTTTTTATCGTTAAAATGAAAGATCCAGGTCCTGCTATGATTTTGTCCTTGTTTTTGCTTTTAAATTGGAGGAAGGATCACTGAGTTATAATATATTGTGCTCTGTGAAAAAATACTGCAGGTCTAAAGGTCTAAATGTAATTTCTAGAGTACTGATTTCAGCAGGAAGGGGTGAGCTTCTTTATTAGTTACTAGGGGTCTTTTTTTTTAAAAAAAAAGTGCCACCTTCCACATATCTGAATCTGAGCAAGAGCTGAAAGCACAATCTCTTGAAGACTCAACATTTGTCACACTAACTATCTCCAAAGTGCTGAAAACTGCTAAAGAAAATTGTGCAACCAAGTGCAGTGCACTGCCAAAATATAAATGTAAGTTTAAAAGATCTGCAGAGTTTTGATTTAAGAATTGGTTTAAGTTTTACTGATCTGAGATTCATTTAAGTTTTTAACATGCATTATAGGCAGAGACAGTTTACACTCTAAATTGGATATTTTTATTCCATCTTTGGTAAGTACAATTACTCTGCCTGGGGCAGTGTCAAGCCAGACTGCACTTCTTAAACAGTGAACAAACCATACTATGGATTATGGGAAATAAAAATACCATACTCAGTAAGAAGTTTTAGAAGTGGGAATAAATTAGTAACTCCAGCTAATTTATGTCATAGAGTACACTTGTCAGTTTACATTCACTTGCTTTCAATTCTCCTACTCCAGTTTTTATACAAATCAAAATACTAGTCAAATACTGCACCAAATTACACATCTGCACAGTTTGGGGGGGCAGAACTCTAGACAAAGCAGAGACTAATGAAGGATTCGATTTTGTCTCCCAGAAAATGTGTGGTTTATTGGTAGATGGTTGAATGTGTTGTGAATTCTTATTCTACAGCAGTACTCGGATTTGAAGTTAATCTAATCCCTTTCCAATTATTCAAAATTAAACCTTTTCTGAGTAAGGGCATTTTAAAGACTCAGATTGAGCCTTCATGTTTCATCTGGGAGTTTAACTAGCATGCTAGTTAACAGTACTAACAATTAGTTAATGCTAATACACCCTTTAAGACAAATGGCAGAAATTCCCTGTTTAGCAAGGGATTTTTCAAAGAATCTTGTCACAGACTGAGAAGAAAAGCAAGAGATTGAAATACGTTTTCTGTGTTTCAGTGTCTGACTGGAAGGAGGAGGAGGTCATGTTCTGGAACTTTATAGGACAAGGGTAGGGAATCTGGAGCCATTTGATTGGCACCTCACAAATTATATTAGACTGAAGGAGAAAAGATGCTGCTAAACATTGGTGCCGAGGAGGGAGAGGAGCTCGTAGCACATCCTGTAGCCTGATATTCAATAATCATGCATGTTAGTTTCTCTGAAAAATGTAGTTTGTGATGAGCTGTGGTGTACACTGGTTGAGCTGTAGGCAAGTAAACTTGCTCTTTAAATTGCACATTAGAATCATCATTGGTCTAGAAAGGTAGATAATGCTCCCTCTCCTTTTATTTTTTTCTTATTAACTCTACCTCTTCTTTTGAAACTAACAAGTGTGTTCAGGAAGACAGTATTTTTCTCTTATTTGCAAGGGATTTGAAAATGCTAGATCCAAGTACACGTAATCAATATTCAGTACGGTTGTGGAAGACTACAAATCCTGTTGATCTGAACAGAACGAATTTTTATCTGGAAGCCTCTAATCCCAGTTCCAGTTACTACCAGCTGTGAATATACCCACAGTCTGTATTTTACTGTTTGTCCATGAGGTGGCAAACACTGTTGATCCTTGGCTTGCCATAGAGAGTTATATATAACATGTCGGCGTTGCTGATGTTTTTTACGATCAGTATGGTAGTCACAGCAAGCTTTCTGATGTTTTGCAATAAAAATATTTTATATTTTACAGTACATAGCAGCATCATGATTTGTCTTCTGAAAAAGCTGGTCAAAAAGGTTATGATCCATTCCTTTTTCCTTTGCCCCTTGCTTCTGAGCTTCTGGCTCAGCTACAGTGGCAATTACTGCCTGTGATTTAAATGATGCAGTGGAGGGAGAAACTAGAACAGGGCGGAGCTAGGAGCATGTTTCAGCAGACTTTTTTTAAAAAAAATCTGCAGTAAAATAAATTCTTGTGTGGATTTATAACTTAGTTTCCATGGGGGAAAGAAGTTTATCTATTGATCAGTTCATTTTTTCCTCCTGCATGGACAGGGCATCTGGGCCTTCTGAGTGGAGCTTGCAGGATTAAAGTCCTGGTGGCAAACAACTGAGAACCAAACTGTATTAGTTTTTAGAAGAAACTGCAGAAGTAGTTTCTGTGTTTTATATATATGTGACGGTGCTTAGCTGTACTTCACAGATCTCACCAAAAGGCTGTACACAAAAAAGCCTCTTTCAATTCTTCACATTTATAGAATTTAGAAATCTGTGATGATTGTTCTTCACAGGTATTCAACTAAATATGAGCTGTCTTAGATTCAGAATGTTACTAAAACAAAGTCTTCCTCTAATTAAGTTTAAATACTCAGGAGTCTCTGACATTTAGTTTACTTAATAGCATTTCTTTCATTTTTGTAATTTAAAGCAGCTCTGCTACTGGCATTTATATAAGGTCCATTTTTTCTTGTATTTGGTTTGTTAATTCCTTAAGAAGCTCCATATTTAAAGAGTGTCAAGGTAATAAAGTGATATGTACCCTATAAAAATCAATAATTATAGAAGTAGACAATCATCTTCCTCATGGATTCTCCTCCTTACTAGCTCTGGGATACAATGTTCTTCAGCTGAGTTCTGTACTGTTGCCTTTCATAAGGGAAAAAAATCAATAATCATGCTTAGCTATTTTATGGCAGTGTACATTTGCCAGATTTCTTATCTCTGTGTTACAAATGAGAAAACTGAAAGCAGCTGTGTGACTTGCTCGGGGTTGCACCTGAAATCTGGCAGTTCTGCACATTTTCTGACTTGAGTTGAAACCATTAGACCACTTTACCTCTCTCCGGGGAATTGCCTGGAGACAATGTGCTGGTCACACAGAAATAGAAGTTTTGCTGCTGGCATCATTGGATCAGAATTCTTCTCATCTCGCTTGGATTTTCTTCTGATACTTCTTGATTCACTTCCACCGTGTTTGTCTTTAATAAGTCTTTGTGTTGATTGATAGGGAACATGTACCCAAAAGTTTATTGAAAAAAGGGCAGCTGCTAGCAGCTGCTTTATGAAAAGTCATGGGGAAAAGCTCTAATGCTTCTCATCAGGTTTATGCCCCTGGCCTTGCCTTTGACTATGACCCTAGTTACAAAAATTAAGTTTTTTTAAATTTCTTGCCTTCCCATAGAGAACTTTCTGTCCTGCACTTTTACAGAAGAACATTGAGTCTCTTAAACAGAATAAATTTGCCATTTTTGCTGTTATTTTCTGAAATGTACAATATTCAATGAACGTTTTCAGAAGACATTGGATGACACTTTTTCTCCTTAGTAGCTGTGCTCTTAGTCAGCAATTACAGCACTTGAAATCTGGGCTGTGATTATGTCTTACATGGATGACTTCAGTTTGTTGGGAACAGAATGTTCCTCACTGTTCTCTGTGTCAATTTATGTCTAATATAGAATAAAAAGTGTTGCAAAATGTTCTCAAATTTATGATTTTGGGACCTCTAGTTCCTAGCTCCACAAATAATTTACTATCAATTGCATTTAAAATTGTCATCAGTTGAAAATAGAAAATGTAATTACTTTTTGACAAACTGAAATGTTTTGTCCAAATGACCACTTAATGCCTATGATAAATCTGCATCAGTCCATAAACTTTGTTTGGTCTATCCTGAAAACCAGTTCCTCAGTGTAGTTATCAAAGGAAAAAACTCTTTACCATCATTTAGGTAGTTTTCCTTGCTAGTTGTTATTTGTGTGTTGGATGTGATACAGTGCCCATCTAATTAAAGATTACTGTCTCTGTGAGGGTATAAGGGAAAAAAAGGTAGTGTATTAAAAATTGTGTAAGTTTCATTGATTCTTATACTTGTTTTAGAAAGCTATTTTTGGGGGGTTTTTTTAACCTTTCCATTAAAAAAAAGCATATTTGCAATCTCTTATTATCAGAAAACACATATTACAAATATGCCACTCTGATTTGGCAGTAGTCTTACAATGTAGTTTTATTTTCATTGCAGCCAATTCATCATTATATTGGAATAACAGAATACTTTACCTCCTGATGGCTGGTGCTACAGCTAAATGTTCAAGGTCACTCTGTCTTGGATAGATTTTATTTTTAACATACGTAGCATTTTCATTTAGCTAATCCATGATCAAGCAATCTTTTTTTTTTTCCCTTTAGTTTCTTTGATAAACTTGCCCAGGGACTCATTAAATCTTAATTTCACAGTACAAACCTTAACTCAGCTCATTCCTTGCAGTGTAGCCTGTTGTCAATTCTTTGTAGATCTGTTCTTTTGTGAAGTAGTTGCATATCTTCTACCCCCTTCAATTCTCATGCTAGCCTGGGCATTTTCAGGGAGCTCCACTCTTACTTGTCCCCTTGAAAGAATAACATGTTCAAAAATACCAGAGATAAACAGTATACTTGACTTCTTGTGCTATTTTAGAACAGAGTCCATCATGTAAAAAAGCTGTGCACAGCCTGTTCAGTGTGTTAAGCCTCTTAGCTAGAGGTCCAGTACAGGAAAAAATGTAAGAACATACTTAATCACTTAATTTTCAAAGCATGAATAATTTTATCTGTGTCAATGAGATTACGATGCTTAAAGCAAGTGGCCTTATGTCCTGCACCAGTGTGAAGGTTTGGAAAACATTTCTGTTCTTTTACAGCCAAAGATGATCTCATAAATACAATGATTTTAAAAACTGCCCAAAAAGTTGGGTTGAAGGAATAGTTCTGGCATTTCAAGCACACTGAATTTCCTGCCTGATTTAGAAATACAGGAGGAAGGCCTTCCATGGAAAGCTGGTCATAAACTGCAATTGCAGTGTTTTCTGTTGCTGTGCAATAACAAATAGGATGGCTTTGTTTAGTTGGCTGTTCAGAGGGTTGGTTGGTTTGTTCTTTAGTCTCCATGTTCTCTTGGCTTATGGAAGTTCTAAAAGTTACTATGAGGATGAAAAGCCAGTTTTGCAGAGGCTGAAATAAATCAAGGAAAAAAACAAGCCCTTATTCTGTTTAATGGAACCTCTAAGGCTTTTCTTACATCTTGACACAATTTTGCTTTCCTTTCAATGGTAAGATTTCCAATAGTTTCCATGGCACCTTATGTGCCTTAGTACGTTTTAAGCATATAAAAGGAGCATATTTTATTTCTAAGTATTTGAAGTGTGAGCATAATTCATAATGCTGGAAAAGCCTTTATATCACAGACTTATCTCAAAATGTATTGTTGTGACTGCACCTTTCAAAGGTGACGTGAAAGTGACTTGCTTAATGAAATAGCCATTTTTAGATAAGTTGCTCTATCCAAAGATGCCCCTTTGGAGTTCAGGAGTAACAACTGGGCAAGCAGCACGATTTCATGTAAATTATTGAAGCTAACACATTATTTGAAACTCTGAAGCATGATACACTAGCATGTAACTGAAAGGGGACTTGTGTAAAAAGTTACTTTAGATCATTCTATTAAACAAGAAAGCCGGCTTATTTTTGATAAGCTAAAAAGCCCCCGGGGGAAAAAAAAAAGTCTACAAATTGTTTCTGTTGGTCCCAACAGATGGCATAACCAGTTTACAAATGTAAATGCAATGAGCAGCGTACATTGCTAAAAGTGTAAATTAGTCATTTATCACTGTTGTTCTCCTTTCCTGTTCAAATAATAATTAAAAAAAAAAAAAGAGTTTAAATTTCATTGTGGTACAGAAATAATGTTTTTGAGCCATGTCTTTAAGTGTTTGTTAAAACTTATCTGTGTGAAACAACAACATCTGTTTGCTACAGTTACTACTGCTGCTATTTCAAGAAGCACTGCTGGGCTTGGCCATTTGGGAATTTCTTGCATTTGTTGGGAAACTTGCCTTTCTGATTAACTGCTTATGTTCACTCTGATTAGGGTCTCTGAAGAGGCTTAAGTGGGAATCCTTATGGGTGATTTTAGGCTCTTACAAGCAGGGAATTAGTTTGTGGCTGGTCTTTTACAGTCTGAATTGCTCTGCCATTGTATGATCAGTCATTTTACTGCAGAGGAAAGTGTCACGCTTTCTTCTACGTCCCTGAAATCTGTAAGTACTTGATTGTATAGTTGCCATGGGGTTTAGTGTCTCTACAGGTGGAGAGCAAGGGTAAATGTTTGAAAAACAGAAAATTGAAGTACTGGAAGGCCATGTGCACTCTCATGCGGTGCTGTCTAAGAGTGGAAATCAGCATTAGATTACTGACTTCAGTCCAATGTGTGGGTGGGTGGTGGCTGATACAAAAGGGTGCCAAAAATCTCTGAGATGTAACACAGAGCAAATGTGAGTCCCGTTTCCATTGCCTAATCCCACAACTGTTTACTGTAGCACTGATACATACCATAGCACTAAATGTACTGTGGCACTGCTACTGCTGCTTTGCCTTTACCTCTGTGAATCAGAGCATTTGCGTGCTACAGGTGCTATTTCAATATTGCATTCATTGCACTGCTCTGCTTTGTAAACTGAGTGCCATCTGGATTTTTTTTTTCCTTGCCTGGGAATATCTAAGCACAGCGTAGTTAATTAGTTTAAGACTTTAGGACACGTTCTTGGGGCTCTCTTAAAAATAAATACTTTGTCTATTTGTATTATGTTACAGGAAAAGGAAGACTGGCACTTTCTTCTCTTTCATTATCATGACAAAGGTGAATTTAAAAAAAAGAGAAAGAAAAGAAACTTAAAAGCAAAGTTTGTCTCCAAGACCCCCAATCCAAATGTATTTATGTTTTATGGCAGGTGTTTCAGCAATTATTAGTAATTGGAAAATTAGATGCCGTTGCTATAGCAGCATCTTTATTCACTAATTGGTTTTGGCACATTATAACTAGCACTAGCTCAGCTAGACACAGTTATTCAAATGAGACCTGTGAAGATTTGTATGGAAGTAGTGAGCCAGTGGTGCAAGTCAGTACATTAACCTTCCACCTCTTGGTCCTGGGCACAGCCCAGGTTCTCTGTGGGAACACAAGCAAGACCTTGGTGGCCTCATCCATATTTCTAAAGTACAAGAAAACAGGAAATTGGTGACATTCAGAGCTACAACTCTTCAATTCTCATTTTTCATGTCTATTTTGACTTTATGAGTTGCTGCAGGGTCAATAAACTCATGTGATTCTCCTTTTCAGAGTGCTTTTTTGCTGGTTTCCTTGCTTATGTTTGAGTGGGTGATGAGTTTCTTTGCTGATCTCCAAAACCTATGAACTCATCTTTTCTTAACCTGTCTTGTGCTTTTTTCCTTTGATTCCTGCAGTGAATATTCACTGGGGCTTTGGGGCTTTTGTCACTGAAGTTACCTCCATGTACCATGTAACATTCATCTTCTGGGCAATTCTGGTTTCTGTTCGGGTATATCTTTGCATGTGCTTCACAGTAGGTTGGAGCTCCACTGACATGCTGCAAACTGGAGGATTTTCATACTTTAATAACCTTAATTCCTTCCTGAGCTTTGAGAGGCACGGCTTCCTATGCCATTTTTTTTCTTTTTTTCCCCTTTTTTTGTTTTTAAATTCTCTTCTCTACCTCTCCTGGATTTTGTGAAGATTTTGAAGTCTTAGAGGTTAGTAGAATTTGAAAGTGAACAACACTTTCAGATCTACTTGTTTGTCCCTGTCCTGTCCATACACTGTAGATGATCTTCCCATCCACCCTTCCTTCTGTGACTGTAGGTACCTTGTGAAGGGCAGAGAAGGATTGCTTAATAATAGTTCTGGTTTCTTGGCAAGTTACCTCTTTACCATTCATTCTCTGCCTTTTCTCTGTCAGAGTCTTTTTGAGTTAGTGAAAAAGAAGTTGAAGAGCTTTTCAAGGCAAGGATACTGTAATCTTTTTCCTGCTGTATGTCTGACTCAGGAAGCTATAGTGGCAGTGTAAGTAGGCATTCTATTCTGTTGGAGAAGAAGAAGATTCCTGTTTGGGATGCATGGGTGCATGAGTTACATTGAGAAGTCGTGTGTGTGTGTGCCTGTGTGTGTATTTATTCAAAGTACAGTTAGAGGTGTGCCTCTTTTCCCTGCAAGCTAATGGTGAGGTTATGTGCCAAAATACTCAAGTGCTACGTGCCATAAAATTGCCAATAATTTTTCATTCTCAAACATGGTTTTGAGTGGGTAGCGAAATAAACAATTTAAATCATGAGACTTTAACTTCAAAAAAAGCAATTCTGTTAAAAAGGGGTCTCTGTTTGAAGGTGTATCATTAGGACAGTAGATAATATGTAAATGAGAGTTTGATTTCTACATGTAATATTAGTTACTGTTAATCATGTCTTGGCAGCTTTTAAATAGTTGTTGCAGTGATAATATTTTGTTTATAATCGTAAAACACTTGTTTTGATGAGATGCATAGTGATAAGTACTCGGAGGTACAAGTTCTTTGATGGGATGACAAATACACTGTTGGTACTAGAATGAGAAACTTTTGAGTCCTAAAGCATAGAGCATATTGAAAATTAGGGGATGAGTAGGGTTTTTTCCCTTTTATTTCTTTTTATTAATTTATATGTTTCTTAATTTGGGAGACTGAAAAAATATGCCCTGGACCCCCAGACAAGAGATTTTGTTTATTCTTCTGTTCTTGGTAATACCTTCTTCTCACTGTAGTAGACATTCTCTGAAAGGAGAGGGACAACATTTTGAAAACCCATGTTGGTTATTATAACACTCACTCTAGAACAGTTTTGTTCATTATAGCTGATAATGTGTTCTTAATAGCTGGTGAACTTTTCTTGACAGTAGCCTCAAAGCTAAAAAAAAACCCAACCTTAAATTTCTTGCCTTGTCATTCAGGTTTGAATTCTAGAGTGTTTAATAACCTCCTTTCCAATAGTTGCTCTTTCTTTTCCCCATCTCTGATCTCCTCTGTTTTGTAATGGTTATCCCTGTGATTTAGGAAGTTATGAAATTTCAGTTAGAAGGCTTGACACAGCTTGAATGTGCTTGAAGCTGCACAGACTTCTAATCAAATGAGAATTGCAAAGATCCCCAAACATAAACCCAAAATGTCTGCTGCAGTTTGGAGTTCAAAGTAGAAATGTCATCTGCTGTATTTTCAGTCCTGTTTCAACCTACATTTGTAATTTCCACATGTCATCATCCATAAGCTGCAGCTGAGATCTTGACTTGGCATTGTTACTACTCTAATAAGAGAAGCAGCTCTTAGGCCATCACCTCCTCCCAGGTTTGTCCATTTCGTCTGTTTCCTCATTTTTGTCCCCACCTATAGTTTTCTCTTGTTTTATGCTTCATTGATAAATCTTAGTAAAATAGGTACTGAATTTTAATATGTAAAATTCTATAAAGACTTTTCCGTTTTGGGACTGCATAAAAATATTAGTTCAGTTGCAGAGTGTGGGAAGGAAGAAATGTTTTGTGCCAAATTAGGTTTTGTTGTGCCACACATGCTTTGTGTGAAGCATGCGGCGTGATATTCTTAGGAAAATATGCATTAACGAGGTGTCAGGGCATCTGACAAGCAGCAGAGGCAAGGGATTGAGTTATGTTAAAAATGTTTTAATGCAGTTACCATGCATTCAGTTATTTTTTTGAAAATGCTTTTGTATAAGAGGTTGGAAAAAATAGTGTTCAGCTGGTTATTTTTAGATAAATGTTGGAGAAGGGACAGACTCAAATGGAATAGAGAGTGTGTGTCTGAAAGGTGTGCCAGCCCTCACACTGAAAGAAGTATAAAATCAGGTAGGAACAGAAAGATAGTATTAGCACCACATGGATTGGTTACAGAGTAATTCCCTGCAGTTGTGTTATGGGTTTGTGGGGTTTTTGCAATAAATTCCTTGAACAGATAAGATGATATTGAAACACTGGGCTAAAATGCTTCTGTAAAAAGCTGGTAGGTAGCCCTGTATTATATAGAATCAGAATGGTGTGGGTTGGAAGGGACCTTTAAAGGCCATCTGGTCCAATTCCCCTGCAATGAGCAGGATCTTCATCAGAATCAGAATCTTTAAGAGGTTGCTGAGAATCCCATCTGACCTAGTCGAGAATGTTTCCAAGGCACGAAACATCCACAACTTCTTTGGGTAACTTATGCCTGTGTTTTACCATCATTGCAAAAAAACTTCTTCCTTGTACTCTAATTGACCCTCCTCCAGTTTAAAACCATTATCTCTTGTCCTGTTGCAACAGGCTCTGCTGTGATCTGTCCCCCTTTTTTGCAGGCCCTCCTTGGGTACTTGAAGGTTGCTATAAGGTCTCTTTTGAGTCTTCTCTTCTCCAGGTGAAAAAACCCAGCTCTCTCAGCCTTCCCTCATAGGAGAGGTGCTCCATCCCTCTGATCATCTTGGTGTCCCTCCTCTGGACTCACTCCAACTCATGTCCTTCCTGTGCTGGGACCCCAGAGCTGATGCAGCCCTGCAGGTGGGGTCTCACCTGAGCAGAGCAGAGGGGCAGGATCCCCTCACTCACCTGCTGCCCACGCTGCTCTAGATGCAGCCCAGGACACGTTTGGCTTTCTGGGCTGTGAGTGTCCACTGCCAGCTCATGTCCAGCCTCTCATCCAGCAGCACCCCCAAGTCCTGCTCAGCAGGGCTGCTCTGGATCTGTTCATCCTCCAGGACAATAGCAGGACTGACTTGACCCAGGTTCAGGGCCAGATACTTGGTCTCATGAAAGTGAGATTCCCATGTGCCCTCTTCTCAAGCTTGTTCAGGTCCCTCTGGATGGCATCCTGTCCTTTACGTGTGTCAAACACACCACTCAGCTTGGTGTCCTCTGCAAACCTGCAATCCCATCTTTGATGAAGATATTAAACAGTACTGGTCCCAGTCTACCCCTGAGGGGCTCCACTCATTGCTAATCTGCATCTGGACACGCCAAAAGAGGTGAAATTATTACTCAGGTGAGCATAGGTCAAAATAATTCATATATATATAAAATTACATGAAAACAAAGACAAGAAGCAGTTAGCAAAACTAAATCTAAAGCAAACTTTTGTGGTTGACCATCTGTTCAACAAAGAATAATTTTTTATTATATCAATTCAAAAGCTCAGATGTTGAAAAAAGTGGATCAAAGCATGAGCACATTAATCAGACTGTGGTTTAGATACAGGAATAATAAAAATTTTTGTGGTTTTAATTTTCCTGATGGGATTTTTGTAGTTACTATTATTTTTAAGACTGAAATGACAAGACACTCCCATCTACATAATTTGGGAACAAAAAAAAGAGAAAGATTTTCTTTTTAAGGGAAATCAATAGTCAGAAAAGATTACTGTCTTTGGGAGCTGAGAAATTAAGATGTTTACTACCAGGGAATTGGAAATTAAATTCTGAGAGCTTGTCATACTGCCTTTAAAAGAAAAATCAAAATGAGATGCATCTTGAATCATGTCCCTTTTTGTGTGTAGCATGTGTTTTATTTATATTTTAATTCTTTCGAAAAGAAACTGAATCAACAGAATGAAAAAAAAAAAAGGAGTCTTGTGTTTGAAGGTGATAGAAATTAGCATACATTCAGCAACAAAATCTTTCTCAATTAACAGTTTGCTTCAGCTTTAAGCATAAGAGAAGAACTTGTATCCAATCTTTTTTTTTTTTTCTACTGGATAAGGATGATAATGTTTGATACCTCCTTGCCTATCTCATACCCACACCCCTGCAGCAGTGCCTTGTTGTAATGTGAGCATTTACCAGTTAGGTCCAGGAGTCCTGACATAGAAGCCATCAAACATTGATCAATGGCAATTGCTTTCATAACGACTGAGATAGTTCATCTTCCAATAACCATTCTTTTTCTTTCTTGCCAGTCAGTCGTCTTTGTTTGTGTATAATCATATGATTTCTTTTAATTGTAGATATTTTTTAGCAATAATCCACATTCCTAATAGAGCCATTCAATTAGTTTAATAACTCATGTTATTTATATTTATGAATTATTTGTGTTAGCTACCTATATCATTTGTTACAAATAACATTTAAATTAATTGAATTAAACAGGAGCTTTTACAATTATTCTCCTACTTTGTGGATTGTGACTACCTGCCTTCATGTGGACAACTAATTGATACAGAGAATGCTCATGCTGTATTTGAGTTTACACAAGAATAATGTACTTTGGGGTGAGAAAAACTTCCTGTGACTTTTGATCAGATCTGTAATGTAATCACATAAAAACTATGTTAATCACATTTATGGTGATTTGTATAAGCTTCATATTCACCCCTTAAAAATAGGAAAATGAGTTTGACTTGCTGGGATATTTCTGACAGTGACAATTACAGGAAATAGTATACAGAACCATGGAAATATTTGTGTGGAAGGATTACGTAATGTGGCAAAGCAAACATTGCAGATCTGCACTTTCTAGGCATGGAATAGATTTGCAGCTTGCAAGAGGGAGAAGAGTCCAAATTTCAAACATTGTTATCATGTTTTAACCCCAGCCAGCACCCACACAGCCACTCACCCACTCCCCCTCCAGTGGGACTGGGGGGAGAATCAGAAGGGCAAAGACAGAAAGCTCATAGGTTGAGATACAGGCAGTTTAACAGGTAAAGCAAAAGCCGCATATACAAGCAAAGCAAACCAAGGAATTAATTTAGTGCTTCCCACAGGCAGGCAGATGTTCAGCCATCCCCAGGAGAGCAGGGCCTCAGCACATGTAATGGTGCCTTGGGTAGACAAACAGCATCTCTCCAAATGTCCTCCCCTTTCTCCTTCTTCCTCCCTCTTTATGTACTGAGCATTTCTGTTCATAGGATATGGAATATCCCTTTGGTCAGTTTGGGTCACCTGTCCTGTCTGGGTCTCCTAACTTCCTGTGCACCCCCGAATTCCCTTCCATGGCAGTATGAGAACCAGAAAAGGCCTTGGGTCTGTTTAAGTCCTGCTCAGCAGTAGAAAAACCATCTCTATATTATCGTACCTGTGTTCAGCACAAATCCAAAAAGTGACCCTATACCAGCCACTGTGAAGAAAATTAACTGTACTTCAGCTAAAACCAGCACTGTTGTTCATTGTCATATATTTCTTTTTAGCATTAACATTGTTTTTTATGAAACTGCGGAGGTTTTTTTTTAAGAGATGAATGAGTTCTAGTCAAAATATGAGCTGAGCTGAAAAGGTAGCTGCAAATGTGTGCTTCAGCATTATGTTCTGATTAAATTAAAATTGGAATATGAATCCCTAGGTATTTAGTTAAGCTTTGTACAAACATTTCCTGCAGCATTATATTCTGATCTAGATATAACCATCCAATGGTCTCTGCCCTTACCTCTACTGAATTTTTAATTTAGGGGTGGTTAAGTCTAAATTTATTGTTGACAAGGGGCTTAGCAGGAGGGGGAACTATGTGACCAGCAAAGGTCTCTTCCAACTAGAAAGGTGTGGGTTTTGTAACAATAAATCAATAGGATGTGCATACATCTATACCATAGGTATTTCTGAAGTGGTTTTTGAATGTTGGGTATGCACTTCTAATGCCTATGTATATATCTGAAGATAGTTGTATAGGCAAAAACAATAGCTAAAAATGGGATGTGAAAACAATTAACTTCACAAACAGTCATTTGTCTTTTTGCCTCCCTTGTAATCTAGTGAAGAAAGTTTCCCATCGTTGATGCAGTGAGTAACTTAGTGCTAAATAAGAGCATTCTTAAAAAAAAAAAACAAAAAAACAGCGTGGTGTAGCCTTGTCTCAGAATCACTGTGTCTGCTCCTGAAGAATATCAGATTGACCCACCAGGGTTGCTTCCAGGTAGAGTGGTCACATACGGAATGACACCCACTCCACCTGGAAAGGTAAAGTGCACTGAGAGGCAGTGAGGTACCCAGGACTCCTTAAGCCATCTAGAGCCCTCTACTCTCACAGATCAGCAAAAAGTATTTTTCTGACATGAAATAAATTTAAATGATGGACAGTTTTTTTCTTCTGTGTCACACTGTCTACTGTATGTGGCAATTTATAGCATAGAAGGTGTCTAATTTCCTTAAAATAGATGCAAAATTGACTTGCTATATAATGTAATTAATTACTTTGTTGTTGTTGTTTTTAAAGTGATCATGTATGTTTTGCCAAACAATGGCTGAACTTCACTTTGCAGGGTTGGATGTCATAGTTATGAACCAGGTTGTGATAGGATGACTTAGGAAGAAGAAACTCAGAAGAGGTTTTCCTAAGGGAATTTCCTCTGTGGGGGTTGGGATACCTGCAACAGCCAATTAGAGAAAGTTAGTTCGCTCCGTGCACACACATTTTGAGGAAGGTAATCCGGAATTGACGCTCTTTGTCTTTCCGGCGGCTGAGCAGGTAACATCAACCCGAGCTTCCCCCTCCCCCATGCCGGGGGGGAGGCTCGGGAGGCCGCTTGGGCCCCGTTTGCCAACGAGGGGGACCCGATGGCCAGGGGGAGAAAAAGTTGTGTGATGAGACCTTCACGGCTTCCTCCTCCACGGGCCTGCGGCTCTGGCGTGGGGGGAGGCCGATTCTTGCTGCTGCCGGAGGGGCCGGGCCTGCCCGGGTGGCCATGAGCAGTGTGGAGCTGCAGCCCAACCCCAGAAAGGCTGATTAACACTTCAGCTGCCACCTCCAGCGCGGCCTGAGCCTGGCCCAACTCTTGTAGTTGTGTTAAACTTTAACTCTTTAGTGTTCAGATAAGATTTGCAAAGCCTCCAGCCTTTCCTTTGAATACGAAAGGGAATAAGAAGATTTCTGAAGTCAGTGATGTAAGAGCTAAGTTTTCAAGATAGAAGGAGAATGAGAAGATGCTGAAATGGCTGAAAATCTTTTTGTGAAATTGTAGGAATGAACTGATGTACTGAATATTCCTATAAACCATGGAAGGAGACATGGGGGGATGGAAATGTTCCATTTAATAGATGATTTGGCTAAAAAGCACCTGTGTTGAGAATTTCTGCCCTGAGAAAAGAAGGGGATTTCAGTTTTCTGAAGATGAAGCCTGAGCAGAGAAAAAGGAGACAGAGAGAATCTTTGCGGTTGAACATTTCATTCTTAAAAGTAATACCTCATGGAGCAGACATGGCCCACATCTACAACTTTGGGACGGCTGTAGAGTTGGGAGGAGCGTCACAGTTGCAGGTTCCCGGGCAGATGCAAATCGTGAAAAATAAAACCACAAGAGAACTGTCTTTTTCCTTCTTGTGGGAAAAATCCCTACAACTTCAACAAGAAGAGGCTTCTCTCTCCAGAAGTGAACTGAGAAAGACTAAATTGGGCACTGACCGAAGTATTTGTTATATGTTTGTTTTGTTGTTATGAAGATTGGGAGAGGGAGGGAAGGAGTGATCTGAAAAATCTTATTCTGAATTTTTTTTTCCCTCTCTTTTTGTTTGTGTGGTTAATAAATTTTCTTTTATACTCTCTCAAGTTTTAGGCCTGCCTTGCTCTTTTGCTCCTGGTTCTGTCTCACAACAGGAAAAATAAGTTTATTTAAATTGGCAACTCAAACTGAAGACATTAATTTGGTGTGTTGGCCGGGAAAGTCAAAATTAAACCAAGACACAGGTACAAGTCAAAAAAGTGACCATCAGTGGTAAACTTAGTTCATGTAAGAGGACCTAAATCCATGGGATCAGCCTGGATCAGACTGTCAGCAGAAGGGTGGCTTTTAGCAGGAAGAATGGGAGAAGGGGTGGGAATTGACTGAGTGCTGAGGCTGCCCATTGGAAATTCAGTGTGAATTTCCTATGCACAGCCCTAAAATGGGATCACTTTTACTGAAGTGTATGCAGAGGATATGCTTGAAATGAAAGACGTCATAGGCATTAGTGCCTAAGAGACTTGAAAAATCAAGTTCACAAAACACTTAAATGAGCAAAGCAGGGTGGCTTTAAAACAACTTGTGTAAAACTGAAGTCAGGGATAGCAAAATTCAAGTTCCCTTAAGTCTCCCAAAAGGAGAAAGAATCAGGAGATCAAGTGAATAAGCAATTAATGTAACAGAATATCTATAGTGAGATACCTGCAAATGAGGTAATATTTTCCTATTTACTTTTTGTATTATGTTTACTAAGAACAATATTTCAGCAGATGTTGGGACATGCAGGGACCCACAATCTATTAGAAATGTCTACCTAAGCAACTTGAAAAGGTTCTTGTTTCTTGCGAGATAGTACAAGGAAACATTCAAGTTAGAGGAAAGCTAGCTGTACTGAAACATTCCTTGGATTATCCATTTGAAACACATATGCTATCACTATCAGGTAAGGGACTGTAAGTACCCAGAAAGATTGTTATTGCCTTGTCTGATGGTGTCTAGATCTAAGGTAGTATTGTAGTTCAGCTGTATGAGATTGCAATCCAAACTCTGGTGTGAAAGTGTATTTTTGGATCCTTTACTTATATGTGGAAGCAGATTGCTGAAAAGTGCATGTAAATGTTGATTCAGAGTTGAAAATGCGCCAAGAGACTGCTACTAAAATATTTACTGATAACTTTAAGATGGAAATATGTCTTCCTTATTGAGCTATAAGTTCCGTTTAGAATGCATTTTGAGGAGGAACGTATTTATAATAATATATCTAAAGTTTATGGAGCCACATTTGCTCTTGGGGTTATTTTCTTTTAGTAATTTGTTCATGCATGGCATAGCTTTCAAAAAATGAAAATAAATGTATGTGATTATGTGCTATCATCTTCAATTGCATATACCTTTAAATATTTTGGAGTTGTATGAAGGCCTTACATTATTTTACGCCACCACAGGAACAAAACATTTTTTTCCTCTTTTTTTGTTAAAGGTAAAGCACATTGCGATCTGAAATCTAATAAAGGAAAAAGACACAAATGATAAGCAGTTTTTCATCAGAGGGAATATAAAGACTGAATGTTGGCCATTGTTAAAGTTGGATAATGCTATAGAAGAGATTAAGTTATAAGTATTTGTCTCTGAAAAATGATGGAGGGGTTAATTGAGGTTTCTTTAGCATTTTCTAATCCCATCTTTCTAAAAGGAAAATTTCTCTTCTGCCTGAGCTTGGCTTTAAAGCACTGGTGTTCCTCTTTAATACTTCTGCTTTGACTCTGATTTTTTGTTTATATTTATTCAGATGATTTATCTTCCAAATTCTCAAGACCTCCCACTCTCTGTATTCAACTTGTGAAAATGGGCCTCAAGGATGGATGGTTTCTACATAAGTAGAAGTGGTCTCAACACTTAACATTTTAAATGGGAATTTTTTAAAATAAATTTTTAAATGGGATTTTTTTAAAATTAGAAATGGAATTAAGGTTAAAAGGTAGGGTATGAATTTCAGGCAGAAAACAGAGCAAAACTATTCTAACTGATATAGTCCCATTGAATCAGCTCACACAAAAAATAGATCATGTGACAAAAAGCAGATTTTTCCATCGAGATGGTAGAAATTTTGAAACCAAAATTGAGTGCAGGTTAAGTGTGCATAGTAAGAGCCAACAATCAAGAAGGTGTTCATGAATAATTTTGTTGCACCAAAATTGAAACTTTGAAGAAAGAACCTGAAGTTTGATAGAAGTCTGCGTCTCTTAGAATCTGGTGGCACCATATCTGAGGACATGCTCATGTCATTATGTTGAATTAACTTACATATATAAAACCTTTTAAGAGATATTGCATTGGAAAAGTAGTAGATCCAAGGCAGCCTTTCCTGAACTCACTCCTGAGCTCAGAGTAGCAGCAGAGTATTCTGTGTGTCATTTCATTGACACTCCACTGGTGAAGTGCTGCATAATGCGAGTGGAAGCCATCATACCAAAGCACATTTATCACTTTAATATTTACTCTCTTTATGAAAGAAACATATTCTGCACTTACAGGTGAATGTGGGAGTGATATAGCAAGTCTTTCTGTCTCTAGGAAATCTTACAGTGGTATTTTGCCATAATGTACTGATGTGAAATTATCTTAACAGTTGTGAGATCAGTTGACTTTTTTTTAATGTGGTAATAACTAAGACTTTAGTACAGCCTGTCTTCTAACCCTGTGCTTTTTAGTTCATAGCAGTGTTCTGTGGTAATGGTGTGATTTCTGTGATGAGAAAGAAGGGGTGTATTATATTCAAAGTTCATATCAAGCTCCTATGTGCTAGGGAGACTTCTAGGGTAAATGTTGCATATCATGAGTTAGCCTTTTCTAAAATCGTAACATGATGATTTCGAGGTTTTGGGTTGCTTGAGGGGGATGTCTTTTTTTTTATTGTTTTTTTTTTATTAATCTGACTTTTAACCATGTAGTAGGTAGGTTTGTGCTCCAAGGGAAGAGAGGGCATTTATTGGAAAAACATTCATTTGAGGGGTGGTGAGCTCTTCTTATTTCTGGCATTGATTGGTCTCTTGGCAATACACATCTTCATGGAGATTCCTCATAGAAAGTGACAAAAAAAGAACAGCAATATTTGTGTAGTTATTCTGCAGAGGGGGTATTTAGCTGTATTGATTTGCTTGTTTCATATATTGGAGTACTCAGATTTTCAAGTTGCTCAAGGTGATCCCAGAGGATTTCAATCACTATATTCAGTTAATAACAGGTGAAATCATAACTTTAGAGTTCAGACAGATGTAGGAAACACAAAATTGGTAAAGTATTTTTAGTGAAAAGCTTCCTTTGAACAGTAAACTAATACATACTTGGATATTTTGCTTTGTTGAAGAGGTGGAATGATGAACCCTTTTCACTTGGACTTCCTTGCTACTGTTGTCCCAGAATAGCTACAGTCATAAATATTTAGATTGGTTGGTGTTTTCAGTCATTACTTTGAAAAGCTGACAGTAACTTTTGTTCAACGTGAGAATGTGAGAAACAAAACAGCAGTGGGAACTAAATGCCATATTCCCTTACAGAGTTCATTGGAGTTTTCAGTGAATATATAACTGCGACTTCTGACAGAAACTGTGTCATACTCTCACCTTGACAAGATTAAAAATTGATAGTGTTTTCAAAAAGAACTGAGTTTTGTAATGTTCTGATTGCATTTCTGAAAGCTAAGTGAAAAGAAATTAGGAATGACTGACTGAAAGAATGTAAACGGAACAACTGTATATCTGCTTGTCTGGTGCATAAAATCCACATTCATTTTAGAGCTGCCTTGGGTAATCAAACATTCCTGCATTAACAATGAGGGGATGCTGCAGATATATTATATGAATGCAGAAAAGATAAAATAAAAGCCTGTCTTACTTTTCCCTTATGAGGAACATTCTGTAGCACTGAATTGCATGGCATAGGAATATATAGAAAAATTAGTCTATGCCCTTCTTTCACTGGGAACATGGTAATCTATGCTAAGCATGAGTTAATTAACTGGTTAGTGCTTAGTTCAGCATCTGATGCTATAGTAAATATTAAACAAATTAATCTGATTGCATAGAGTACTTAAGCCTTAAGCCACCCTGGCCCTCTCAGGCCAGCAAGCACTTCAGATTGAAATCTCAATATATTTTATGACAAAGGCTATAAGATGGAGGCAGGAATCAAGACCTGAGCAGGTGTTTTTTCTTGTCATATTGTGTTCATGTGCAAGGCAGTCCTAAAAACTGCCCTCATTGGCCTTCTGAATAGGCCAGGTATTATAAATGAGGCATCCTGACACTTTTAGAGGCTTCCAGATCTTGATGGGTACCTGCGCTCCAGTTTGTCAGGTACTGATGTCTGTTTTCTCCTCGTGTATATTCAAAAATACCATTAAAGTGTATAAAAATCAATGTCATTTGGGAGATTCTCTTATGTATTTGGTCTCCGAGTTAAAATTGTGAAACATAAAGGTGGGGAAGGGTTCACCACTTACGACTTCAGATGAGTGTATTAGCTTCTGTAAACCATTAACTTAGTAACTACGAGGTAGCTAGTCATCTACAATGCCTCTACATTATTCATAACATTATCTTTGTGTAAGGCTCTGCATTTCTATGAATCACCAGACTTGGAAAACTCAGTACAGTATTGACCACTGACAGTCCTAGACAGTTTGAGGATTAAGCATTATACCATACAGAGAGGAAAGAAAATAAGTTGTATGTAACGGAAACTGTTGAACTGTCATAAGTTCTAGCAGGGCCTTAATTTTCTATGGAGAATATTTGAAAGCTGGCTTAGTTTTAAAAAAGCAGTATTATTGGGCCAGATAATACTGAAGTATTTATTAAATAACATTTATTTCTGGAGTGTGCACAGGAAAAAGAAAAAGAAGGCCTGGTTAAAAGATAAAGGTATATATCCTTTCCCCTGAGAAGGCTGGAATGCTGGAAATCAGAAATGTGAGAAAGTAATACAGTCAAATTCATTGGCATCTTGCTTTTCAAAGGAACATTATGTAATTAGAAATACAGAATTTGTCTCAGTAGTGATGATAGTAACCAGCAATAAATAATTAAGTTTCCAATTCTTTGGTACAATGCAGATATACATTCAAATTACAAGGAAAAAACCTTTCTGGCTAAACAAGCAAGCAGTCTTTTAACCATTGTAAGACCAATTTACTTTGTGCTTTTTGTTTTGTATATGATTTCACAAATAATTTCAATGTCCTTAAATGATGATCTGGAAACTTACTTTAAGGAGACACCTTAATATAAGGTACCATGGTATACCTCAGCTTTTCTAGAAACCTGTCTTTAAGCAACCCAGAATGTGGAGAATGGGGAGACAATGGTACTGCCCTCTATTCTTCAGTATTTCTAGCTTTGATTTAGATAAATGTACTTAATATCTCAAATAACTGTATTTTGTTTTCAAAGAATTTAAAGAAAGTACTGGAACTAGTAGGTAAAGCCTTGGCAGCCACTGAAGAACTCATCTTAAGTGCTAAATGTAGAATGGAATTTGGTACCCAAACCAGTTTGTCCTTTGGCTACTCTGAGAAGTTTAATTGGAGATAAAGGTGGGCTTTGACAGTGCTGAAATAATCCCATAAAAAGCTGTGGGGCTGGGGGATAGTGCACTTGTAGGGCACTGTCTGCCCTGGAGGAAAGGGCTTTGAGCACCCTGCCCGTTTGCGTGTGTTCCTGACAAATAGGAGAGTATACTGCCTTTTCCTGGCAGCCTGGCCACCTTGAAAACAAGGGATGCAGCTAGTGAGTTTTTTGCAGCCCCAGCACAAGTTAACCCTGGCTTGGCCCCTTGGCTCCTTGTTGCCATGACTGTGACCCCTTACTGCAGTTTTAGGAGGGAGTCTTGGAGTGACAAGCCTGGGGTATAGTGAGACAAATGGTTTCTGCAGAACTACCCTGCACTGCATGTGGCCACAGCAGGGCAAGCTGTGGTCTCAGTGGCATAGCCGTGATGTCCAAGTGAAGAATAATCCTAATTATTCTGGTTTTCCTTAAAAATGTGGTATGGGAATCAGTGATGTAAAGGTGGCTCTTCTGCAGGGCACTCTCAATATTCATATATATATATATATGCATATATGTGCTTCACTCATCTTGGGCAAAGGAAAATGGAATTTCACGAGACCTGAAAGAGAAAATTATCTCCAAGAACCAATGCTTAGCCCTGTGTAAATGTCTGGTAAATCAGTTCCCAGCCTTGACTTCAAAAAGATAATGAAAGTCAAAATGGAAGCCAAGATCCACTCAAGACTCATAAGTTTCCTATGCTTGATCAGTTATTTTTTTAAGGCAATTCTTCCAATATAAATATTAGTGTAATTACTCATCCTTGGCTACCCAGTCCAAATGATCAGTAGGCTCTTTTACCTTGGGAAGGAGGATGCAGTCTTGGACATCAACTCAAAACAAAGCTCTGATTCATGATCTAGATTCATAATGAGACAACAGTGTTTTAACAGTGCTTTTCAAATTTTATATATGAGATTTTTTTTACCTAGTCATCTCCTTTCTTTCTGTTATTGGTTTGTTGGTTTGAGGGGGAGTGGGCTGAGGGAGATTGTGGGAATAGGGGATGACACTGGGAAGAGATCTGCCTACAGATCCTAGCTGGTGTGACTTTGGTATTTGGTTCATGCTTTGTTTACATGCACGGTTGGTATTTCAGAGACGGGTGGTAATTACTGGCATAATACAGAAAAGATGAAACACTCTGTCTATTGGAAGAGTGTACTGTGTGTATTGATCAGGGATTTAATAGAGCTGCTTCCTGTCAGCTGGCATAAAACTGACCCAGTGATGACAAGTTAAAGAATTACAGAGACAAGATGAGGAGGAACTGACAGGAACCAAACAGTACTGTGCACACTCTCCTTCCTACCTGTTTGAAATGCACCTTCAAGCAGTGACAGTATCAGCTAACACATTGGTGTCGTTGGCCTTCTTATTATTGTAAAGGAATTCATATTAATATATACTCTGTACATTGTCCTTTCCATCAAATTTAATTTTTGACAAGTGTGAGCATGCCTGTCTTATGCTGATACTTTTTTCCTGTCTTCTTTCTTTCTCTCTCTTTTCTCTCCTTTTGGTTCATTGTGTTCACTGATGAGTGGATTACTCATAGAATGTTCTCCACTATAATTTATGTTTATCTGAAAATAGGAACTGCAGTTCTTCAGTAATAATGAACTCCTCTATCTAAACAGTCTCTATTTCGATTCACTGCCTTCATTTTCTTCATGTCCTGTCATTTTTTTTCATCTGCTGCTGCTGTTAATCTGACATCCTTTGCTCCAAAAAAAAAAAAAAAAATGTGTTTTATTTACAGGGCACAGCATTTGGAAGTGCTCCTGTACCTTCTCGCAGGCAATTATGTGAGTCTCTTAAATTCCGCTCTGTGTTGTAAAGATGACTATGTGTTCATGTGCTGTAGCATGGCATGCCAATCTAGAGTTAATGCCCTGAGGTCAATATTCAACCACTGGTGTTGTATATTGCCTGTAACGTGTTTGTAGCTAACAGCTTCTATTGACCCCTTCTTTATTTCTTTGTTGTGTTTTGTTCAACACATCATGAAATGGGGCTGCGCTGTGCACTATAGATTTACAAGCAGGGAAGAAAATACCGTAATGACTCAAAGTCTGGAGGGAAATAAGAATAATGTTATCAGATCATGTGTGCAACATAGTAATGAGTAGTATTGTTGAAACTAAAGAATCTCTTTCTCCTATTCTTCAAATTAATCTCTCCATTGCGCAGACAAAAGAAAAAAATAATCTGGACCTCAAAAAACAAAGAAATGGGAAATCAAACAATGTGGTGTAAGGCAGACATTACTGAGACTAGTTGTATTCCTTATAGGACTTTCCTTCTAATTAATTTGAAGAACAAGTCCATCTGCTGAGCTGGGGAGAAAAGGGAACTTTTAGAAAGGGATTTCATTCTTTTTTTTCTTAAATCCATTGGAATTATTGACCATAAATAATCTTTCTTTTAAATTAAATTCCCCCATCATCTACCAAAACCCCAAGAAATCACAAACAAAATGTGCTATACATTTTTTTAAAAGAAAAGAAAAAAAAACATAAGAGAAAGGCTTGCATTCTAATTCCAGATGATCTCGCTGCTGCATTAACAGTGTTCAGGTTCACTGAGTTCAGATGAGTGTATATATTGAATGTATAGATCCTCAGAATACCATCAGACTTTGAGATGAGGACTTTCTTACATTCCTTATTTCTGTCTTTCTCCTCCTACCTTGAGTTAATGTCCATCCTAAAGGCATTGGTGTCTTCCATATGCATATAATGAGCTACAGCCATGCACTGCATTATTATAATTATTGTGCACTGCATCACACCGCTGAATGTGAAACAGATTCATTATAATATAACATTACAGGCTTTTTCATGAATATAGTGCAGCTTGACTGATGCTTCATTGTTGGCAGTCTTGAAACGTGTTGCTTGTGTAAATTCACTGGTGCTGCTCTTGTGTATTTCTAGGAAAACATACGGCATTTGTCTGAGTGTGGGTCTTGCAAAAGTTACCAAAAATATGATCTGTATATGACTGTCATTTCTTTTGTGCAATTATCTAAGATGTTCCTATCCTACTGGGTATATCTAAGGGAAGAAAAAAATACCAAGATGTAACACTCTTCATGAAATATAATTGTGCTCCTATTACAGTTATTTAAGGTATGGTGGAAAGAATTAATATTCTCACTGTGTCCTTCAGAAAAACAATGCTGAAGTTATTTTTCATCTGATATATATGTCACTTAGCAATCTGCTAAAATGAAAATTTGAATTTCTGGCTGGTTTACTCGCTTTTAAATTAGTCCTGCTACTGATTCATATGATTAACAACCTCAGTGAAGACTTCAGAAACACACTGGAACTACATGCTTTAATGTGCTTAGTTATAGATAATCAACATGTCCACTTCCTTCCTTGTATGGAGCCCCTGTGAGGTGAAGGATGAATTGTCACAGAATGAAGTGACAGGGATCTGAATATAAGGGAAGGTGTGGAAAGCACAGAACATGTTTTATCTGGCAAAGACAGGTTAAAATTTGTGTAACAAAACGAAGATGCAGAGCTCCTAAATACACAGAGGAATGGATAATGATTGGGTTAAATATGTGGATGAGTAGGCTGGAAGAAGTGGTCAGAATTTCCACTCTTTCTCGATGAAATAATAGTAAAACTAACACCACTGAAATGGTGAAATGTGAGAAGTTTAAAGCAGCATATACAGAATGTGTCAACAGCTTAACTTTGAAGCAAAAGGAAACAAAAAGCTCCCTGTGAATAAGGGAACTCATCCAGGTGAACTACTTCAGCCAGCTGTCGCCTTCTTTTATATGTTTTGGTAGGCAAAGGTTCTATAGAACTATGACTATGTTGTGGTAAAGGTCTAACACGAAGCTAAAATGAGAGCTTGAACATCCTGACCTTGTCTTGTTGGGGATAATTTTCTGGTCCTTGGTGTCTGTTCATGTGCCAGAATGGGAAAGGAAGGTCTGTGGGAATCCAGAGCAGCAATGCTACTGAGCAAGTGCCGTGTCCTATTAGGCCGAAACAGAAAGGTAGCAGGAATGTTTTCTTCCAGGTGGTGTGACCAGTGATCCTACAGTAACTCTACTGCAATGGAAGAGGCAAGAAAGAGTTCATGTGAGATGTTTTAGACTACAGGGCACTTGTGGCTGCTTGACCTGCAGAGTGAGCGGGGGGGCTCAGTGGTGGTGTTGGAAGTCACTGTGAAGTCACCTCTGGGCATCCAAAGCTGTGGTAGACACTGAGTGGCGTCTGTGCCAGTGCTGTGTTATGACATCTGCTCTTGGAGCTCAGGGCCCAGAGGAGCTGCTGGTGAAATGTGGCAAAGCAGGGAGTGGTTGAGACTGAGATGCTGTTTATAAGCCATTTAAAAATAAATATCTTCTATTCATAGGACATTTTAACACTCCAGCTATAAACTCTGAGACACTGAGTATAATAATAACAAATAAATTACAATATGGGAGTTAAGACTCCGCAAGATAAAAACTTGCCTTCTGAATTTGAATGGATTACAACTTTGTTTCTGTTTCACAATAAAACCACCACCAGGAGTGGGAAAAAAGGAATGTACAATTCAAACTAACAAAGAATATGAGAACATCTGTAATTAGCAAACAAATAAGAAGCAAGGACAGAGGATAAACTGAATGGGAAGTACAAGGTCAATATAGATGTCCTCAGAAGTCTAATGATAGCTGTCTGAAAGAGCTTTGGTCATTGGAGTACTGCTGACCTAAAGGCAAAAAACAGATTTACAAAATACAGTTATGACTAAATAAAATGCAGTATCAAAACAAAATGTAGCTGCAGATTTTTTGGCAGAATTGCACTATAATTGCCTTAGGGAGAACAAAGCTCTCATATTTTCTCTTGTTGCTTGTTCATCAAATGGAGTGGAAGCACAAATACGCCAGTGAAATACACAGAGTAGAGTAAACCCCACAATTCTGAAAACACATATGTTTGTTGCAAGATTTCCTTCAAATTGCACCCTTGTCCTGCAAAAGTACATGTTAGAATCAGGATTGTAGGTTTATAGCATGTGTTGAAGCATAGTGTATCTTGCACCAGATGACAATTTTTAATGTTTTTATGTCTGTGGTCTTTTTGGTAAAGACTTTATTCCAAGCATTTTTCCTTATTTGACCTGAAATGTCCTCAGACTGAACGTAACTGCTAATTGAATGTGACAGTGGTAGTACTTTTTAAAAATATGTGTAATCGTTTACATGTAGTTTGGGAAATGAAAAATGCTTACCTGTTTTGATTAGCACTATTTAGAAGAAATAAATGAGAAAAAATAGAAAGACCCTTGCTATAATAGATGCTCCTGAAACAGAGTAGGAAGGCATCAAAAATCAATACAGTTGTGTGGTACCTGACAATCAAGTTTACAGACAGAAAAAAATGGTTCAGTTGCTTGAAATAGCCATGCAACATCCAAAGAATTTCATACCATCTAATAATAAGAAAAGCGCCAGAAATGAGTGCAGCTAAACTAATCTCCTTGGCTTGGAATTTCATACAATGAAAAATTAAAAATAAGCCAACCTAACATCAAAATTAAGGGATTCTTAGTTGGCTCAAAAATGGCATTTTAATGCTGCAATCTCACGAAGTTTAATTAGTTAGGATAAATACAAATACATCAGTTTTAAATTGTGGTGATTTCAGTTACAGCAAAAAATATGTAGAACTGAAATTATGAGAGTTAAGTTCCTAATGTAGACTTGTCCACTGTCAAGTTACTTTAAAGCACTAGACAGCTTCTTTGGTTAACCAAAAGGAGAAAACAAGGAAATAAGAAAATGCTGAGAAATGAACTACTTTTTTGATTCATGATGCACTGCAGAAGAAACCTTTTTCAATGGAATGGTTTTCTGATAAAGAGAAAAACCTAAGGTGGTTGCAGTAAATGAATAAGTTGTGAATGAAAATAATTAAAATGTTTTATTTCAGAGTTTTAATGAAATTCGTAGTGAATAGGCTGGCATACTAGGGAAAACAGAGTCTCTTGGGAAAAAGTACTGGGAGTCATTTTCTTGTAGAGTTGATCAAAATATACGGAGCTGAGGTATAAGTAGTAGTTTGGTAAAAACAATGCTTTATAAAAGCTTATTAAAATATCTGCATGTTTCTTAAGTCATACCATGGTAATAAAGGTTTATCTATCAGAATTCTCTTCTATGTAGGATAAAAATTGTAAGCATAGGAAAGTAGAACAGTATTTTTAGCTTTATGAGGAAGTTTTACCCTCACAGACAGATGCAAAACTCTCCTTCCAACCATAGACCAAACGTGACTTCTCCAGACTGAACATCTCACTAAGAAAATGCTGTAGAATATTCAATTCAGATATATATTCCATTACAATTTGGCTAGAGCATAGAACACTATCTGGCTAATTATAAAAGACCTCCAGACAGGTTTTAATGGAAGTAATTCACTTTCAAGAAAATTAAACAACAGCACTGGAAATAAATTATGTAAATAGTAATAATCCTTAGTATATATTGGTTTACATTTTTGGCTCATACTTCTTTATTGTTTTCTTTCTAAAAAAGGCCTCATCTGACAGTCACCTGGTAAATTCAATTTAAAAATTCGTCTTGAAATTATCTATTTAACTGGATAATCTTTTGATCAGGTTTTTTACCTCAGTAATATGCTCTTAGTGATTTAGACTTATTGTAATGTAGTCAAAAATTATTGCCCTATTAACTCCAGTGAATGTAAGATCATGCTCTGCTTTTGCAAAATGAGAAAATATATATTCTGACAATTGATTTATTAATATGTTATTATTTTTAAGTCTTTCATTTGTGGGAGAGAATTCTAATTCTTTTAACAGCAGCTTCTGCTTTCATTCCTGTTTCCATGGAAACAAACATTAGCACAGTGAAAATTTTTAAAAAGTTATTATTTTAAAACATTGAGGACTGGAGATTTCATTTAGCAAATTTGGAACCCACTCATGAAAGCCATAGAACTTAGATATAAAATAGAAATAAAAGGTTTTTATGTGACAGCCGAACATGTGGGTTTTATTTGCCTTTGTTTCTTAATTCCATGATTGAAAAGAAGGATAATTTTGTTACTCATCGGTTTTTGCTTGATGAGGGGGAGTAGTATTTATTGGACTGCTTTGTATAGTGGTGTATTAAAAGCCAGTTTGGTTTGCATACTTTGTCTGAATATGGAAGAAGAAAACAAATATGTTGTTGCTGTGTTACTGTGGCATTGGCCATCTTGGCTGACTTATCACTGAGCATGGAAAAAACTGTGGCCGTAAAAACCAGATACTGTGTCCAGTTTAAATAGAGTAGCCCTTCAAAAACTTAGTCTTTCATCTTTGGAATAAATAGTCTATCAGGGCAAAATTCACTGAATTCAGGCATAATCACGTTTTCCTGTCCTGCTTTGAATTTTTAGACTTGATTACACCTCAGTCAAGGAAAAGTAGAATATGGAAGCCATGAGCTTGAAGAATTGTTTTCTGTTTGTTGTCTGTGCTTTCACTGCCATTTATAGTGTGTAAAAATGAGATACATTGGTTTTCATTTATTTTGAAATTTAAAAGATGAAAACTGAGGTAATCCATTAAAATTAGGGAGGCTCTTGCTAAATAAATTTTAAACCACTAGGAGATTGTCAAAAGAAAGCCTTCTCTCGGCTTCTTGAGCTGCCTCAAGTTGCTGTAATTGAATGCTTCTGAAAATTTTCCCTTCAAAACCTCTGTAAAATGTAGTTCAGTAGTAAAGATTTATTTTGAAGTAATTTCTATATGAAGCCTTTTAATATTTTGGGGGTTTGTAAACTCTTTGTTCTTGTGAAAACAAGCAGAAAAGCCAGCTTCCAACAGATGTAGTTAACACTCTTAAGTTGGGGGTTTTTTTCATTTTTATTAGTAATTTCTGTGGTGACTATGTCTTTGGTCAATACAAAATGAAAATCTCTAGGACCTCTTTCCCTCTTGCATATCAGAAAAAAATATGTAATTAAAATTATTAACAACTCCTTTCCCAAAAAGACTGAGCTCTGTATTTTCCACAAAATTTCATTAAACTTTTCCATGAACAGGGAATTGACATTTCCATATTTCTATTGCTGGAATTTGTGTCTGTCACAAACAGAAGGCATTGAAGGAAAACCTCCAGAAACCCCTTCCAGCCAAGACATCTCTGAGTCTGTAATTTGGGAAGCTCTTCTATGGATGGAAAGAAGAGAAAAAATGTGCAGTCTTTGAAGCTGCATCTTTCTTTCAAGTTTATTTTCCGGTTTCCAGTTCTTGTGCAGTTAATCTAAGAAACTTTAGCTACTAAACCTGGTAATTTATCTTTTTTAAGTGCCTGATGATTGCTTTCAGGTTTTCCAAATGAGATTGACTTTTCCAAGTGGTGATACATTTTTTAATTCTAAAAATAAGGTTAACGCAGTAAAAAAAATTCTTCATTTAAAGTAATATTTAATTTTAGGCCTAACAAAATATTTCTGATTGAGCTGATCACTTTAATTCAGGCATCAAACTGAAGAGTCCCTTATTCACCTAACTCAATTTTGAGTAATTAAATTGAATCTCTGATAGATCTCCTTCAGGAGTAAACTCAGTTTCATTTATTCTGAATAAATTACATCTCAAAGTAATCCTATTTCTGATTAGTCAGTTATCTAAAATCTGGCAGTGGTTTTTTTTTTTTCTTCTTCTATATATTTTTTTAGAGCTATATCTGAATTTTAATGACTTGTCAGTATAGCCATATGTTAACTTATGCTTTGTCAGTGGAGTTATTTCCCTCATTCAGTGCTTCCCCTTTGCCCACTGTAGTATTACTGCTGTTCCTGGACTTTTCCATACAAAAAAATCCTTCTCTTTCTCCAGTGACCATCTACTGTGCATAATAATAGTGATACATACTTTCAGATTGCCTATTGATGAATTTTGCTGTGAAAAACTTGTCTTACTACTGGCTTAGGTGTTTGTTTTTTATAAACATTCTGTTGATCACAGAGTTACCAGATGTTTATATAAGAAAAGGATCAGGAAAATGAAGAAAAATTACTTACTTTATGTCATTAATGAGAATAATAGGTCAGAAGAGTACATTGAAATTCAAAATAAGGCTTCCAGTGAAAGAAACTAGTAGAGAAACAACATGATAGAATGAATGTGAAGAAGAGTGAACATTTACGCTCAGAAAATATGAAACCTCAGGCTAAAAGACTCTCAGGACCTTTGAGTGTCAGAGACTTCATGGCTTCAGATACCAGTCTGCTCATTGATGTTGCAGCAGACTTGAGCAAAGCAGTCTCAGGCAGAATTTAAACTAAGGAACATATTTACCCATGTTTTTCTGATTTACAGGTCCAATTATGAAAAAAAGATTTTCCAAGATGTGAGGAGTTACAAAATCATTTTATGATGACTTACAGCCTGGACACTTGTATTTTAGTTACCTTGCATGGCATTCAACACTTAAAATTGTGGAGACTGCATTTGCTTTTTGATTAATCACTGTAATGGATAGTGCTTTTCTCTCATGTACTTAAGTGAAAAACTGTTGTATTCATTGTTTTGGTCAGTAGTTCTGTCTTCAGAGGATTAATGAAATTTGGGAGTGCTAAAGATGGTTTCTTGAATTACTTAAATAGGCAAGTCAGTGTTCAAAAGTTTCCAAGCCATTCCCATTAGCATCCGTTAAATGCAGTGGAGAAATTCTAAGGAACTACACTTCCTGCCACACTGCTGGTTGTTGCATATGTGACCAGAGATATTATGAATATGTTTTGCTGGGCATTGCTACAGATGTGTATAGTCTGAATAATGAACTATGGCATTTGTTATTTTTCTGATGCAACTACTAAACCATTTAACAGTTTTCTGTATTGTATTTACATCCATTGAATAGAGTGAAAAAGGTGCCTTTAATCAACATGGCATGACATTTTATCCCATATTTTCTTTCTGAGATTTTGCAAGTGTTATTATCAGAATCTCTTTTGCATTTTATCAGTAGGGGAAAAAACAGACAGGCATCTTGCTTCAGATGGTTGAAAAGAGTTAAATGTTGGAGTAAAAATATTCAGCATTTCTCTGTGCCATACAAGCATGTATGTGAATGCACTCTTTGCTGTTCTCTCCCTCACATACAAGAGACAGTTTGTTCCTTTCTAGAGAGAACTTACACAAATGATCCACTCTGTTGTTTTCCTATAGACACCATGGATTTTATATGCTTCATAGACCACTAATTAGAATTACTTGTTTTTACTGTGATGAAGCAAGACATTGCTAATGCTTGAATTATCTATGGGTATTTATCAAGTTCATCAGTAGGAACTATAAATACAATTAATGTGGCATGGTTTGCTGAAAATTAATATTTGGCATAATACAGTTTTAAGCCGCATTATATATGATACTTTTTAATATCGCCTCAATTTATTCCTCGTCCAGTTATTTTTCTAAGATTTTTCTCCTTTTCATCCATTCATTTCTAACATCTGCAAAATATCTGCTGCTTTGCTTTTGTAGAAAAGTCAATTCATTACTGTCATTTGGTCATACTGCTGAAGTTCAAACACACAGGAAAAGAATGAGAGGCTTTTATGTGCTTTGTTAGAGTCATCTATTGTTGGGAAATAAATATCTACTGAATGTTTTCTGGAAGCTATTTCAAGCATTTGTTATAAGAAAATACAATAAAAGCCTTATAGAAAACCTCTGTAACAATAATTTTTAGATCCTTTCTCTTCAAAATGCTAATAATTGCCTCCATTTGGTTGTTAAAATAGCATATTATATGAACTTCGCTTCTTTCAGAACTTTTTAAAAAAATAAGTAATGTTGTTGACATTTCCCTGTATATCTGATCTTTGGGGTTTTAAAAGACCAAGGAAAAGAAATGAAAAAAATGAACACAGTAAAAATGAACACTACTATAGATAATAAAGATATACAGGGGTTTTATTACTTATTTTAAAATTACATGTTTTGGCAGTGAAAAATCTTATCCTCTGTACTAACAGTATAGCTGAAGAAACCCACTGGTAATTCCCAAGTGGAAAGAATTGTTCAGTTTTTCTTGTGGGGTCTGTCATACTTCTACCACAGTCTCCTGTCAGCTCTCTGGGAATGACTCTAGACCTGGACTAGAAAACTAGTAAATAGAAATGCTCCATAACTTGTATTACGTAAATTTCCCTCTTTCCCCTGTCTAGCAAAAGGATGCAGTGTTCCATGTTTTTACAGGTAAAAATGGTAAGAAGAGTTAACAGAAACCATTATTTGTTAGGATAGTGAGAATATGCATAAAGTTGGCCTCATGCTAGCATTTACTACTTTACTCATCATATTATCATCATTACTCCTGGACTGCTTATATTTAGTTTTTATGTGTAGGCTCAGACATTGAAATTTAGGGATCAGGCACTTAAGCTAACTGAAGCATGACTCCAAACATGCAAAATGCCATCATGCACGCAAACAGAGGTGTTTAGGAGACAAGCATAGGCAGTGGGACAAAGGTGTGATTCACTAGCTAGACACAGAAATAGTCCAGAGGCACAAATTCATGTCCTTGTATATTTCTCTCAGGAAGACTGGATCAGCCTGCAGTAGTGTGGGTTTATGTACAGAACAGCCCCTACTGTTCCAGTGTCACTGTGTGTCCCTGCCTGCTTCTGGGCTGTCCTTTCAGCACAACCAGTTCTTGCTGACTGTATTTTACCTCCTATACATCAAAAATAGTACCTGATGTGAAAAATCATATTATTCTATTTATACATAGGGTTTTTTTTCAAAAATGAATAAAAATCTGTGGAGATTGAGAAGAGAGGCAATATTGGTGTGGGATCAGCTTGGTCTGTACTTGTCACTAGCTACTGTTTTGTAGTCCTCACTTGCTTACAGTTTGTGTCTGAATTTCCACTCTGAGCTAGTGTTTTTGTAGATAAAACTTTGATGGAGATGATCAGTGTCGTGTGATTTTTCTCACGGGGACTTGGAGAAAGCTTTTGAAGTTCAAATTTATTTGGATTTTGGCTATCTTGGCCATGTGCAGCGTATCTGATACTGTCAGTTTTGCCTACTCACCTGAATGAATTATAATCAATAGAATATAAGCCATTTCTAATATTCATTAGAAACGGTTAAGGAGTCCTCCCATGAAGAACACAGAGGCTGAGGCCAAACACGTTTGGTTTTGTTTTGTTTTGGGTTTTTTTTGGCTGGCATCTAGGCCCAGTCCTGGTAAGGCAGAGTTCCCAGTTGATGAGCTTGCGTGGAGCTCTCTTGTCACCTCAGCTTGTTTGGTAGCCCACAGCTGTGGCATGTATGGTGATGTCTGCCCATGGATGATGATCTTGCCTACCAGTTCATGACTGTAACTTAGTTTTACTTGCAGTCTAGTTGTTATTTTAGCTTCATTGACTATGAGAACCTTTTCTCAGGCAATGGCATGGGAGCATATACTGGATTCAGCTAGAGATTTCTCTTGATCTGTTCTTGGACCATACAAAAGATGGTAAAGCTGGGCAGCTGTCACCTAGCTGTAAACCCTTGTAGTTTTGTCCTTCAGGAGCAGTGATTGTTTGTAAGTTGAAAATTTTATCTAACCTTATGAAACAAGCCAAGAGTCACTTGTCTAAGCTGTGTTAATTAGCACAAAGCAACTGCTACTGTAGGTTGGGAGCAGTATGGCTGTCCTTTAGCATAACATGAATGACAGTGCATAAATCCCCCCTTTTCTTCTTTTTGTCTTCTTATGTCTCATGTGGCAGGAGTTAATGATGTAGGATGTAACTGGATGACACTATGTTTATTTTCTTCTAGTGGCACCCCTTGGCTCAACCTCACGTATCCTATGAGAGTAGGACACTGAGATGTGGGAGGTGGGATGCTCCCCTGGAGGGCTGTGTGTTCCACTTCTCACCTTCCACATACAAGAATTATTTTCTTTTTCCCTAATATGCCTTTCAGCCAGACAGGTGGTTGTACATGCTTAACTTCAGGGATGTGAATAGGAGAAAGTGAGACTGTTCCTGTGTAGGAATAAATGTTTCTGTGTTCTTGGAGCAGGGCTGGACGTGTTTCCACCCTATGGCTGATTTTGTGTTCTCTTGCCTCAGCACACACCACACAGCAAGAGGATCAGGGCATTTAGGCGGATTTCATGTGACAGAGTGAAGGAGTTTTATTAATTTATAAAACACTTAGAAAACCTTTGAAGATCTCACGTCCAGCTGTGAAACTTGCCAGCAAGTTGCAGATCCAAATGTTCTGTTAGGATCAATGGAACTGTTGCTTTACTGAAAGCTTTGAGGATGCAATAATTTCATTTTAGCTGTCCAGGTCAGGTATGAGCATGGGTCTCAAGATTTGAAAAATTATTTCCCTACTCATCTTTCTGAAGTAGAATCTGACTTTGGATACAAAGAAAATGTTTTTTATTATTTACTAAGTATGATATTAAATATTATGTTTATGGTACTATAAATACTTCAAATATTTTTAAATTAATTGTCAAATACAGCCGCAGACTAAAATGGGAGTCACATCTGGACATTTTACAATTCACTTTTACTTCAGTGCTAAAATTTAAATGCAATTTGTGCAGTAAGTCATATAGAATAAAACAATAATGTGGAAAATACCCTGCAGTATTAATTTGTCTGCAAATTAATTTGAAGGAAAATTACTGAGTCTGAGTACTTCTGTGTGCCAAACGTGTGTTTCATAGCCATAAGCACAGGATGCCTCGCTCCAGATTCACCATTTTCTTTTACACTGAGCTATTAAGTACAAAAGCAACCACTGCAGGAAGGTGGACTTTTCCTAATGGATTTATAATGACATGGAACAAACATTCCAAAAAATAGGTAACTAAATAATTACAGGATGAGGTGCTATATTGTTACAGTTTTTCAGGTGTACTGTTTAACCAGTTGCCTTGCTTCTGAATTAGGTGGAAAATAAAGCTAGACAAATATGAAGTAATTCTTCATGTTGCTTATTTAGTAACTGTTTGAAGACTGATTTGATTTTTTTCTTCCCTTTGAAAAACAACAGGCAGAAGGCAATTTAAATACTGTAATTTATCTTTGATGGATGATGTATTCAAAGTAGCTGAAAGCAAATAATTCGAGCATGTAGCAATTAACATTCTGATCCCACTAAGGGAGCTGCATATGCTGACCCTCAACATCCAAATGTGCTCTTAACAGGTATGAGGTCTAGTGCTAATTTGAGCTGCAAAGGGAAGTTATTGCACTTTCTTGTGCTGATTTGAAATGAAATGCCAGATGAATCTACAAAGGTGTTTCTAGCCCATCCAGATTTAGGTGGCCAAGTCTTGTGCTGCAAAAAAAATCCACAAGCCTTTGGGAAGGCATGAAAGGAGTCATGACTCAGTGACATGTCAAGCCCTGTCCTTCCTTAGTCTAAACAATATGAAGTGAGTATTATCTAAGCCATGATTTATGGAACCTTCTCATTGTTGATGTGGAGTCCCACCAGAGGTACCTTATGTTTTCCCTATTCTGTTTTTATTAATGCTTGCTGGAAAAGCATCAGTGTCTGTAGAGGAACTGCTGATTCCTTCCATAATTTCCTTGAGGACAGTGCAGCTGTAGTACAAGTTTGTGATGCAGAATGGCCTTCTGGCTCTAGAATCAGCCCCACTTGCAAGGAAACAATGCAGGTCCTCTCAGGTAAACAGAATACTTCACAGTCATATCTCTGAAGTAAAGCACAAAATGCATCATGTAGTTCTACAGTCCTGGTTGAAATCAGTGATACGAATGCAAATCTGTAAAATCAGACAGAGTTGTTATAATCCTATTTCCAGCACATACTTCACAAAGGCTTCAGGGTGATTCACGTTATAATATTTTGCATGCTGGTTTCACCTTGAGATCCTGATGTCAAAAGTATTAAATGCTTATTCTTTTTTGTCAAGTAGCCTTGAGATTTTACTTTTGCTTTGAATTTTGTCTGTTCATTGTAAATTTAATTATAAACTATAAATTTCTCAATGAGAAAATTTAAGTGTTTGTCTTTGTTGCTTTACCTGGACAGTGGAATGCTGATTTACTGATATCAATGATTTTAGTTTTTGGTCCATTGACATTCATTATTTTAGCTCTACCAGCATTTTAAGTTTTGGGGGTTTGTGGGTTTTTTTTTTTTTTTTTTTTTTTTTTTTTTTTTTTTTTTTTTTTTTTTTTGCCAGTTAAATTTTTTCCTTGGGTGCTTGCATTTGTGGGAGTAATTTTGAAATGCTTGACATTTATAAGTGTATATTTCATAGGTTTGATGTTACCTACCTTCTTAAGACCAGAAGCTCATAAAAAGCAGTATGATTAGACATTATCGTCTCATAATTCGGGATAGCTTATGATTTTAATTAAATTTTGATGTATAGGATTGCTATTAATACGTATTTTATGTAATAACAGCACTGGGGAAGGACTGTTCTCTGCCCAGATCAGTGAATTGCTAAATTGAAGGAGAGATGCAGGTGTTCTTGTCCTTCTGATTTAGCTGAAGAGCTTCACCAAATCCTACACAAAGTAGGGTTGTAAAGAGTTCCTTTGAAGTATGAAGAGTAACACATTTTAAATAATGTAACAGATATATTTGAGGCTTAACATCTTCAGTATATGTTACTAGGCTGTGCCCAGTCCTAGGTTAGGTCAAAAAGTGAGACCATTTGTATGACTTTTCTGGAAAATCTGTTGATATAAAAAATAATTTTGCTATTTTCCCACTCCCTTATAAATCACTCTATATAATCAGATGCCATTAAGCATACATTAACCTGTAGTTTTTTAACTATGTGAAGATGAAAAGGCAGAAAAAAGATGAAAGACCATCTTTCATGCCCTTGGTGCAGATCTATTTGAGATAAGAGCCCATATGCAATTTTTTGTGTTAGAAGTAGTGGTGTCACATCAAATAAAATGAACTCTTACATTGAGTGTTCCAATTATACTAATTCTTTAAAGTCTACTTAAGCCTTTGGTGGAAGAAATATTTCTGTTTGTCAGTAAAGCTTAAATAATTGACCCGAGGACTCAGTGTTCTTAGTTTGCTTGGTAATCCATGATAACTTTCAAGCCAGAGACATCATATTATCATGAGAGTTCTGCTTCTTGCAGTGACTTATTTTAAGACAAACTTTCTGTTGTACACAGCAATGTATTAAAGAATGCAGAATGATAGTATATATAAAAATTAATGGATTTATTTCTTGCACTCCAAATTACACTATGTAAATATTTTTGAAGTATGCATTCACCTATAATTTTAGCCTTTTTAACCCTGTCAGTACCTTTGTTACCACTATTATTATTGGAGGACAGAGTGTTGCTTGGAGGTCTGCATTCTGAGATTGAGACACCAATCTCAGAATATCAAATATCAAAAATATCAAAACCTTAAGCAATTATTTATGCTCAGCTACTTCTATTTGGACTTGTCTGGATGGGTGTTATTTCCTGTGTGCAGATCTATTCTGGCTCATTGAGACCAGCATTAACTGTTTGCCAACTGACTTCAAGTCGCCTGGTTAATTCCAACAGTTGCAGGCTGGAAATTACCTGAGTATTTTTGAATATTTTGCATATTTTTGTACCAAAGAAAGAACTACTACAAAATACTTTACTTCCTTTCTTAAGTTATTTTTGTATGTCTGAGCATAAGGGAAATCCAGCAAAATCAGAAATAGTTTGTCTGGTGAGTCACCTCCCAGCTTCCACTTATCTTCCTCTTTCAGGTCTTATCCTCAGTTTCAGGTATGCACTGTTTAGCACCTACTCCCTGAAAAACCCAAGAAAGGGAGTACATGCATATTTATTCAAACATAACAGACCTCATAAACACAGTATTACTTCGACCATTCATCTGTTTTCTTCCATTTGCTTTGGTTTGTTATTTTTAATTTTATTTTATTTATTTGTGGTTTAAACCAGAAACTCCTCAAGGTTCAAGTTCTATGAAAAACTGTAAAATATCTAGGCTGTAGCGCTGTGTTAAATCCATAATGGTTTAGGTTCCATTTATTTATAATAAATAACCGAATCTCTCACAGCATTCCCTTTGAATGAAGCACACATAGGGTTGTATTTCTCATGAGGTGGTCCTGGAATAATTTGCTTATTTAGAAATACATTGTTTGCATTCTTTTTTGTAAGAGCTGTAATACGAGAAGAATATAGGATAAAAGGAGGGGGAAATGTTCAAGTGGCATATTTTATTGGTTTTTTTTAAAGCTGACTCCTAAGAAATAGCTCTGTTTTATATTTAGAAAACCTCAGTGTCTGTGGAGCATCATTATATGGGATACATGAACTTTAATACAAGAAAATTGTGGGTTCAAATATAATACAGTCATTAGGTCATATTCAGATAACATTGCTTAAGTGCTCAAAGGCTTCAAAGTCAATGCCAATCATTGGATCCTAGAGTGAACTTACTTGATAAACTGCTGTTCTTCATCTGTACAAAACAATAGAGATTGCTGGCGCTATTGATTTTAATGCTGTAAAGCAGAAAGATGATCTCTCAGGGGAGCTTGCCCATTTAAATAGCAATGTGAGTGTTAAAATTACACCTTTATTTAATATTAGTTCTTGAATGGAAACTTCAGAAGAGAAGTAGCATTTATTCACTGTTTGAATCAAGGTACCATGTCATAGGTGGCATCATATTCAACAACAGTTTTATAAATCCATGAAAGGCTCCACAAACACAGCGAACTTCAAATCAAAACCCACAGCTACGAGTTTTAGATGTGCATCCATTTATTTTTGTGAGTGGAACACGAACTGATACTTCTGAGGTAGAGAAGTTTTAATAGCAAGAGGGTGCAGTAAAATGTTGTGTAAGGAGAAAAGAGACAAGAAAATAATATGTTTCAATCGCCATGGAGACAAGAAGCAAATAATTACTTTATAATTATGTGTTACTATATATAATTGAGATTCTTCTAGGAGAAAAGTAAATAAGAATATCTGGGAAGTACTTACTCCAGTAATTGATTAAAAGTCAACAAATTATGCACATATTGTTTTACACACGGGCAGCACTCATGATGGAACTATTCCTGAGGCATTGGTTCTCACAGAATATGTTTTTGATGGTGAGCTTAGTCAGGATAATGAACTGCTTGAATTATAGAAGGTATGTCTCTGGGAAGATTTCTTTGAATACTGATCATCTTCTGGTGCTAGGTGTACCTGTTTAGTAACTTTTGATATAGTTGCCACAGCAGAATAGTAAGTGACATCCAGGATGTACAGTCAAGTTACGGGAAATTCCTGTGTGTTATTCAGGTAGTCTTAAAAAGTGTGACCTCTTCCTCTATAAGTGAAGGCAGCTCTTCCAGAAGCAGCAGTACTTAAGATTGTATTTGCATAAGAGTACCTAATTTGCAGGTATCAGATTGAGCTTTAGGGTGGCAAAAAAGTAAATGGCACCTGAAGTTTCATATATTTTTCACCACCACCAAATTTTAGTTTGTACAGCTGGGTGTTAAATATGGATTTTAATTTCTATTTTGTTGCAGCTTTTATTAGTGCTCAGCTGGTGAATGCAGCAAGTGCTCGTAATTGGAAAAGGCTGTTTTGTTCAGGGTAACGTGATTTGTACTTCTCTCCTTTCACAGAGGAATTCCTGTGAAGGATTAAGCATCTCTACTGAGTTGTTAAGCCTGAAGAGTTCAGGATATTCCTTACCCCTCAGTATTAATCCAATTAGTCTATCCATAGAGAAAGACAAATGAATAGCTGTGTGCCCTGCTTCTGCTGTGCTGTAGGATGCAGTTCTGCAGCTGTATGTAGTCATATGTCTATAAAGCACCCCTAATATTGTTTCCTTTGTTTCAGGGTTTTCCTAACTCCATTATGAAAATTTGTCATCTTAGAGACTAGAATTCGAGGAGAAAGTTATTCCCAGACAGGCTGTAGCTTCATCATTTGATTGCATCTGGTGAATAAAGCAAAGCACATGAGGAGGATGAGAGATGAGATACTGTGGGAGCCAGCTGACTCAGTTCATGTGCCGAAATAATACAACTCAACAACTTGTTCAACTGAGAATTGAAGTGTTAAGTCAAGGCAACAGGCACCTGAACATGCACGGTGCCAGACACTGCCTGAGCATGAAGGAGGAATACGGGAGGAGCAAATGGCACAGTCAGGACCCAGGGCTGAGCTGGCTCGCTTTGAGGCTCTGTCTTCGTGCATGGGCAGGATTGTGTCTGACTCACAAAGGAGTCACTCCAGCCCTGTGCAATTATAAAGCAGTGATAATTTTGTAGTCTCTAACTTTCAGAATGTTGTGGAAGAAGCTTTTGGAAGAAGCTTTTCATTATATTCCAGCAGATTTCGTATAGGAGGTGGTAGTGTTAAGAGATGAAAAATATTTGACTATAAAAACGAAATACAAAATTGGGGGATGAGATACTGCATTATAATGAACAATGAGAAACAAACTTCTCAGCTCTCTTTTAAGTTAATTTCAACTGTAGTACCTTATCAAACAAAAGAAAGATACTGCAGTATTTTTATAAAAACTTAGAGGCCTCTTGCATTTTTACATTGATTGGAGAGTGCTAGGACCAGGTTTCTCAGAGGTAGCACAAGGAAACAGAAGTTAATGTTTGCTGAAGTCAGTCCTGAGAGGCATGAAGAGAGAGGAAAGGCCAGGGACTGCCTGGTGCCAGGACAGGGACATGAGCTGGTTTCTGCTCCCCACGCAGTGCTCTGAGACAGAAACAGAGCCTGGGCTTGTGTCTCCTGGCACAAGTTGGTTTTAGGGACAGCTGCTGCCCTCACTGCTTCTGCTGAGGAAATCAGGAGCACTACCATTTATTTTACTTCATGGACATCAAACACTAAGTCTTTCTTGTTTTTTTTCCCTCCACAAATGGAGCTATGTGTCTGGAAACACCTGGTGTGTTTGAGACTCAAACATCACTTCTGAATGTCGTGGTTTAGGTCTTCATAAGAACACAGCCGGGAAATTTTGCCTTCTGATGCAATTAATTAATCCCTAGGAATAATTTAATTATATTTAGTCCAACTCTCCATAAATCCAATCATTTATTTGTTTAAAATAAGAGCACAGGCATGAAAGTACCTGATAGTAAATTTCCATTAAAAAAAAATAAATTCCCTTAATCAAATTCTGAATATGAAGATGAACTAAATACTAATGTGCAGTGTATATTTCAATTTTGCAACCTGAATATTCAGGCCTTGCAGAAATACTAGCAAGCTTAACTTTTTTTCCCTGGAAGTTGAAAACTTTTTAGGTAAAGATGCAATTTCAAAACCACGTAATAGCTTCAGAATAAATGCAAAAAGTAATGTGATAAAATAATGGTTATATTTACAAACCAATATTTTTTGGTGACAGCATTTATTTGATTTGTTAAAAAATCCATTATTTTCAGGATGGGTATAATAAATTTCTTATAAAATATTGAAAATACTAATTAATTCCTGTAATAAATTGGTATCAAACTTACCGCTGATAGAAGCGGTTATTGTAATGACTTTTGCATCTTGAACTATAAATAATCCTTCCATATAGGATGGAAAAAGATTACCTTTTTGATCTAATAGCCTTAAAAGAAGCTTATAGATAGATATTCTTAGACAAAGAAGTCAGGAGTGCAAAAAGCGTGTACAAGATCTCTGTATTTCTTCATGTCTTGGCTACTTTTTCTGAGGAACTTAGTGACTTTTTTTTTATTTGGAGCCCTGTAGTTCTATCACACTCATTTTTATTTATTTATTTTTTGTTCCTGTTTTTGTGCAAATAATTATAGGCTTTCTAAAAGCCATCAATTGAAGTAATCTAAGTTGCACCCACAATATCCAAATTACTGAATAACATTTTGTTTCCATGCTTGCCCAGCTTGCACATTAACTACCAGCACACTGCACTTCTCTGAGAGGTGGATCACCCCAGTCAGTTCCTCCCTGTGGTCAGTAAATGTTTGCACTATGGATTGCAGATAATCAAACTCATCATTGATGTCTCTTAATGTCAGCACTCAGCAATTCCACCCCTGTCTAGAACAACTCCGTGGGAGAGAATGAAGCAGACGCTACTGCACTCTGTGCTACATTGACCAAATTGGAATAAACCCACTCCTGAAAAGTTCGACAGATCTGTGTTATCCCAGACGCACAGTGGAGTGTGTTTTCCAAGTATGTTTCTGTTCAACAGCGTTCTTAATTTCCCCCCATCACTTTTAAAAACCAGCTAGGGTAACCACAGGACAGAGAAGGGGGCTGGTCATGGTTGTGCTGTTCCCATACATATTATCAGTGTGTGACTGATTCATTATGGGTCAGAAAAAAACCTGTATCTGGTGTAGTTAGATGCAGAAGTGGGCGTTGTTGTTTTTTCTTATCTCTGGTGCCACACAGCAGTTTGATATTTTGAATACACCTGAGGAAAGGAAAATATTAGTAATTACAGTTCTGAGTACCTATTGTGTAAGTGAAATACAAAGGAAGGTAGAGACAGTAACCCCAGAAGCTTACCCTTTGGAGACTTCATCTCACACAACTTGTAAAATCTTTATTTTTAAAAATAAAGATTTAAAAATTGCAGTTTGAACTTCAAATATTAAGACCCTTAAACACTGTTCAAGTATGTTTAGCATTTAGTTTTGGTCCCAGAACTTCCCCACTGTTTTACTAATAGAATTTGGCCTTTATAAGCATTTGAGACCTAATGAAAACCTCTTTATGTATAAATAATATTTTGTTTGTACAACTCACTTTTCAGTATTTTGAATAGGAGAGGCAGCAATATATGTCAGTGAGTTTGGATAAAAGAGAAACAACAAGTGGATCAATAGTTTACTTAAAATGGAAACTACCAGTGAAGAGTGTTTAGGGCAGCTTGCAGAGACACATCCAGAGTTTACCTGCCAGTTGTCTTGGTGAATCATCACTGTGCAGGCATTCAGAGTAGCTTGATTTGCTGGAACCTGATTTCATTTCACTGATGCACCAGTGATCAAGAGCTCCTTAAGTCCCTTTGATCCACCTGAGTGCTTCTTTCTATCCTGCCAGCTCCTTTACAGTATTATGAGGCATTACCACTTCAGAGGAGAAGATTTTTCCAATGTTCTGTAGGTCATGATGTATTGAAGCCATGACTTTACTCACAAATACTTTGTATATGCTACATTTCTGTGTCTTGCAGAGGAAGGGGAAAGCTTATCCACCAAGCTATTGATTGGCCCATGATGGCCTTGCCCAGATATTTTCTCAGTCCTTAAGAGTCCCTAATTATTTCCTAATGGTCTGAATGAAAACAGACGGAGTCTAGACAAGATAGCATTTAAAAGAAGCAAGAAGTGAGGCTATCAGAATGTGTTCATGAACTACTGCTGCTTTTGGTTTGCTGTACACTTGGAAGACAGGGCTCATTTTCTGAGGAATAAACTATACTCGAAGTATGTTTAAGACTGGGCTTACTGGGATGCACTACCATACTCTGAGGTGCTGGGCTGGCCCATGCTGCTTGACCTCCTGCTAAGATGTAAAGTTGTGTTATACAACAAAGCATCAAAACCAGCCCACAGAAATTCATGATGATTTAGATATATTGTCCATCTTTGTATTCTCGGTGCTGCTTCTTAGGCCACATTTTTAAATATAGGGCCAGTGTAGACAGTCTCTTTTATCATCAACTTTATGAGACATTCCAAAGACCACGAGAGAAATATTTTGTTGGCCAAGGTTATAGTTAGCATTCTACAGAAGAGCACAGATTAAAGCATGTGGCACAGCCTTGTAGTGTAATGTCTCAAATCAGAGTCATGGTCTCACCCATTTTTTGTACTGAGCATTGCTTACTTGCATTGCCAGCATTCTCTATGGTTAATGCATGAGCCAATTCACAGATCTTTCTTCTTTTATTACTTTTTCTGTGCTAGGAATAATGTGCCCACACATCCTTAGTGTTTTGCACTGTTATGTTTCTCTTTCGATCCTAGGCAAGAAAAACAGGCTGAAATCACAATTAAATATTAATAGCTTAGGATACTGAGGGTTTGAAAATTACCTATTACTTTTATCTTGGAAAGTAGAGATGTTTATTCATTAGTCACAACTTTATGAATCAGTTGTTTAGTGGAACATTAATCTTCTTTTTTTCTATTTGCAAGAGTAATCGCTTGACTTTTCTTTTGCTTCTGGTGAAATTTTCTTTGTGTGTATTACATGCTAACATGGCTCTGAAACAGCTTCTCACTGAAGTTATTCTTGGCCTAATTTCCTGCATTCTTAGATGAAGAGTTTTGCAGTAGGGTTAAAATGATATTTGTGGCTGTGGGCTGCAGAACCAAGTATCCAGATCCTGAAATCCACACTCTAAGAATAAAGGCTCCAACTACAGCTGCTTTCTTTGGATTTTTTCCTTAAACATTGATACTCTTTATAGGTCAGTGATGTTCATACTTGCACTGGCTCTCAGGTGCCATAAGGGATATTTGTTTCTCTCACAAAAGAGAGACATAAGGAGAAGCTTATTTTATCCTTCTACCTACGAAAAACTTTAAATACTGATCCAATCCTGCTGTTTACATAGGAAATTCAAAACTTATTGTTCTTATGAGTTCTTAAAAGTTAGCAGATATGCTTGGGGCTGTCTGATATACAATATAACTAGCAGCGGCAGGCAAAAAAAAAAAAAAAAAAAAGAACTATAATAGAAAAAATTACCTCATAAACTTGTGATGACAGTAGATATTTTTTGGCCACAACTGAAAAGCCAGCTTAAAAGAGAAACTATGCTTGGGTTAGAAAAACTGGAAAAATGCTCAAAAATAATTATTCCTTCTCATCAAATAGATACTTTGTCATGACAGAATTATCATTTCAGATGGTTAGAATGGTTCTCATAAGGATTTTTGCTTGGTATAGATGCACAATTAGATGCACAATTTTATTTTTCTCACCAGGAGATAGAAAGATTATTGTTTGATGTTTAATTGGGTGTATATAAAAAACTTGTTTTAAAGATGGCATGAGTTAAAAAAAAAAAAAAAAGAAAATGTATGTGAAAGATGCTAACTAAAGATCTTACCATAATGTTCTCTCAATTATAGCAGTTCATCTTTTATTCATTTGTCACCCTTGGCACTCGATTACATCAAATTCTCGTTGGAAATACAAAAGAGTGGATTCCCACTCACTTCCTTTTTTTGCTGGCTTTATTGTGGATGTGCTTGAAGAAAGAAGTGTGTTTTCAAGTTGTTCTGAAGGCGGTGAACTTCAGAGCTCTCCAGACCCGTTCTGCAATTTAGTCACTTTATGCCAAGTGACGTGACCCATCTTCTGTGTTGGGGGCAGTGTTCCTCTGTGTTTTTCTCTTGTTAAGGATGAGCACTCAGGAAATTAAAAGGATATCCAGTAATTGTCTCAGTCTCATACTGATCTTACAAGTTTCAGGTTGCAATGTAGACCTGGAGCTGGAATACATTAGGAACTTTAATAGATGGAAGAATGTTATGGATTTGGACAGTTGGTTTTCCTGGGTGATACTCTGCCTGCTTGGACAAAGGGATCAGCTGTATGGCAGGGTTGCTGTGGCTTCTGTAATGTGAGATCCTGCTGGGGCTGTACATCTGCCATGGTTTTAAAATAACACTGCTGAGCATGCTCTAAGTGTACAATATATTCTGTGTGTGCCACAGCTCATAAAACTGACAGCGTCATCAAGGATGGAAATGACATTTAGTTCAAACTCTTGGACATTGCCAATTTCTGAAACTTTTATGTTGAAAACTCTTCTGCCTAGCCATGAGGCTGAACAGAAGAATTAGCAAGATGGTACAAATCACAGTATACATATTGCCATAATTCTTGGATGATTTTCAGTAGGAAAACTAGAAGTAAAAACTTGACTATCTTTCAAAGTGTTTGCACATGCATTTTTGCAAGTATATGCCACTTATTATTCAGTAAGTGAAAACCTAGTTAGCCTTCAAAAGACTTTGCGAGCCCAGATAACCTTTTTTGAAGCACAGACATGGAAGATAAAGTCTAAGAATATGTATATGCATATATCTCAGTTAAAAAAAAAAAAAAATGAAGGTGCCCAATATGACTTTCTAGGTCAGTGAAATAACTGAGCTAATAGCAAGGCATGCTATTGTACATAAGACCATGCGGTTTGATAGATTTAACTTATTGTCATGTTCTGACCTCTTCTGATGAGGACATGGGGTGTGAGCATGTAAATTGAAATGTCATAGCAATTATGGAATTAATTTTAAATATATATGCATAACACTTCCATCTTGCAGTTGAATAATAGTATTTAGTCTTATGCTGTTTTATGATCTCCTGGAAGATATCTGCAAAAATAAATCTTTTCACTTTTGTCAGTAAACTACTCTTGCTTTTTTTTCTGATATTATTGTTTTTTTTAAAAAAAACAGTTGCAGAGCTATGTAAGTTATGCATAACCATCCTTATTCTAAATGATAAATGCAAGATCAATTACCAATACAATATCAAAACATCCTGACAAATTTTCATAACTTGAAAATGAGTAGGATTTTAATCTATAGCAAAGATTAATAAGTCTGGGAAGGGGAAAGCTTTCCAGAAGGAATTATATAAATTAAGCTAAATGTTGCAAGCAAGACTGGTTTTTTCTTTTTTTTTTTTTTTTTGTCTGCTTGGTACCCTCAGAGAGAAACATGAGACACATTTTATTTTTAGGCAATATCTTTTTATTTACATCCACTCAACTCATTAGCACTGAAAAAGAAAAAAAAAGAAAAAAACTTGTACTAGAGCTGATGAAATAATTGCTGCAAGCTGCATGTTTAGACACATTGTACAAGTTAAATGTACAAAATTCACCCAGTGGGATCCTCGTGCACCCCAGTTTGTTATTCACTCCCAATTAGGATTTTTCTGTAGAGAAAACAAGCAAAAATCGCTGAAGCACCAATTCTTCAAGGTGTTGAGTGTACGCAGAGGGCGAATGTCCCTTGCTTGTACTGAAGTCATCTCTCCATTCACACGTTTGTTCAGGCTGATGTGCTGGAGTATCCTATACCCACTCTAATCATTGAGGAGTTTTGATATTTTCCCACTCTCCTCATTCTCACCAGCACCATTTTATTTTTTTTAAATGTGTTTCCATTATATGAGACCGTTTTTCTATGACACAATGTTGGTTTCTTTTTATACATTTACACGTGGTCAACTAATGATCTACAAGCTCTGATGAACTTTTGGGGTCTATTTAAAAAGTTCTGGTTTCTCATGAGTAGATCTGCAGTATGTCCACACCAGTGTGGGAGCTGGAAGAAGTCTGTTATCCTCCAGCGTCCCCTTTCCCTCCTGAGTAGCTTAGTATAAGACACAAGTATATTAACTTGGTAACTGCTGCTCTAGCTTAGGGTATTGAGGGTACCTAAGTGCATCTTTAAGGATTTTCCACATGTTTTTATTGCTGAAAATTGTAAAGAATTTGGTTTAATTAACACTGATGAGTGTCTAGCTACACTTCAAAATTCTGAGTTTCTGCAGGAAATGGCATTCGATTCTCTTTCAGTGTGAGGAGGTTTGGCATATGCTGTGCTCTATACAGAATCATAATGGCAGTTTTCATAGCCTTCCTTTCTTCAGTCAGTCTTATTTTTGATCCTATAACTTCTTTTTTTTTTTTTTTTTTTTTTTTTCTTTTAAATTACAACAATAACAGTTTAGGATGGGTCAGTGATAGATATGATTCTACATGTCTGTCCTCTGGATTGGTGTAACATGAAATATTAGATACCATTTTGCAATTATGCTGCTGTCGAGTTTAGGTTTTATATGGTGAAAAGTGATACAATATTTCAATTGAAAAGTATGTACTACTGTTAAGTGGGTGCAGAGGATAATTCTGATGAAATGAAATCCCTATAAAAGTCTGTTTAAAACTAATTCATCCTCATGAATAGCTGCAGCCGTGTACCAATGAATTTGGGTAGCAGCCTTGACGTTTCAAGAGGAAATGAAAGAAGTTTGTTCTTTGCCCAGAAAAACCCCAGAGTAACATTGATAAAGCATTTGAACAAAGTAAGTTTCAGATATGGTTTTAGCACATCAATGTCAGAATACTCTCTGGGTTCCAACAGGGCCTTTCAGAAGATGTGAGATCCGGGCACTGGCCAAAATAGTGTGTAGAGGACAATATTTGTATTCTTCTCTTGTCATTTATTGACAATACCTGGCACTGAACTCTTGTTTTGCAGGAGAGTTGGTTTGCTGTTGTGTTTTGTCAAGGACAAGACCGTGCATAACTGAAGATTATCATGAATCTCAACAGCCCAAAGTGCTCCTACTTCTATGGAAAAAAAAACAAATTAAAGTAGGAAGTCAGTGAGTTTGGAAAGGAGGAGTTTTTTTCAAGTCAGTACAATGACTGGAAATAAATGCATTGATTAATTAAAATCAGTGTATCTACTTACAGAGTGAGGTACTTGAGCATGATTTATGTGAGGAGTTATTGCACTGGACTCTTTGATCCCTTGCTTTGAGAATTAAATGTAAAAGTCTCATTCTCAGTTTCAAGGTTGAATACAAATGCTTTGTGAGCCGGCCCCTGTTAAATTGTGTCCTGTCACTCTCAAGCATTCAAAACTTCCATCGAGGCCAAACTCACAAATCCCTTCCTTAACCTCCTGTTTCTTTGCTGTTTCTACATGTGAAGTTAACCTCCATGAAAATTCACTGAAGTGAGGTTTTTTTCAGTCTTCCTATAAATCTCTCTCTCTTACTGTGCTGTATTAAAATTTGTTGATGAAAGATTACAGTACTTGCATGCTGGTTAACCATCATAGGAATAATTAATTGTAACCATTCCCTTTCATGCCAAAAGACTTATTAGACATGCTCCACTAGAGAGATAATATTAAATGTTTTGCCAAATGTTAGATATTTACTTAGGGCTATGTCTTCAATTCGGTGTTTTATTATAAAGGGTCAGGAAATCTATTTGTATCAAAAACATGCATATTGCAACAATTCTTGTGGAGAGTTTCCAAGCAGTTATTGGAAGGTTCCAGGCAAAAACATTTTTCTTCCCCAGTAAAGAGACACAGGTAAGACAACTGTGAACCCTTCAAATAAGGACATACTCAGAAATGTAATACTGATGATATTCATGAAGGGAATTGCATGAAAAAAAAATACAGAAAAGAACAAATTTTCTTTCTAAAATAGGAAACAAAAATTTTGAGGCAACCAGATTTTATGCCTTCTGCTGGGAATAGTTCACAGTGTGAGACAGTAGTAACAAGGATTCTGAATAAGGTCCACGGGCAAACACATGGGAATCAAGGGAAGAGGAAATGACATTCAGAATAGAGTTTACCCAGTAGAAACTAATGAAAGAAATTGCCACTTGATGCACTGAATGAGCTGAAAGGATGCCAACCAAACAACCAAAACCTAAAACCCGACCTTCAGAGAAACCAGTCTCATACTGTTTTGAGTCCCTGTTGGCCAGTTGCATGGGGAAGTGTCCCAGAGTTGCACCTGGAATTGATCCTGCTGCTGGGTAGCTCTACCTTGATCCTCTGCGAATTGGGGGGGTTTGGTTGTTTTTAGTTTAGTTTATTTTTATTTTAGTTGTAGGGGGTTTTCCACCTTAGGATTTTGTACTTTTTCATATCAGTGTTTGCTTTTAAATCTTAGAGCTGCTGACTCTGCCCACATCAGCAATGAGGACAGGTGTCTCAAGACTGCTTAGGACTGTGGGGAAAGAGATAAAAATGCCTTCCAGGTCTTCTGGACTACCACACTCAGTGATAAGTGGCACAACATCTCTTGGAGTGAATTTCAACAGCAGACAAAACCCTCCTGCAAAGTTCTCATATATCCATGTGGGAAGATGAGACAGATCTCCATGCAAAGGATGGATGTGTAGGGGAATTAGTGGGCATTTCTCTATATTGTACCCCAGTCTAATCTTTTTATTGAGTTGCATTAAGATGTAAGGTGGAAACAAAAGGCTAGGAATGGGATTTAAATGATGTTGGGTTTGCATGTGGAATTCCAGGAATGCAGCTCAGGGGTTGAGGTAGCTGAGTGAGCTGTGGCAGAGCTTTGAGTGTCTTCAGCAGGACCACTTGTATTCAGCAGTTTGAATTTGAACCTTGATTCTGGTAGTCTTTTGCATTTAGGATTATTTTTATTCATGGCATGAGATCAACTCTGTTATCAGTCCTCAGCAGATTTCTGGACAATAATTTTTAGTTTCAGTTACAGGCAACTTGATTAAACAACATTTGTTTTGCGTCTTCCTTCAGATCTTAGTGGTATCCAATTAGTAGTAGATGATGTTTAACCTCTGTCAGTTAACTATGGCTTTGCTGACCTACCATCAAACTTTTAGCAAAGTCTCTATTTGAAACTACTGAAAAGTTTCCCAATTTTAATGAAAATATTAGGAAGAGGTGGGATAACATAGTGACTTTGCTGCCTGCATCAGTGGATTCAACTGCTGTTTCATCCTGGTGCCTTGAACTTCGTATGTTATTAAAATGGCTTTCACTACTTTGATTTATATGTGACTTTAGAACATAACTTTTTGCGTTTTAGTTCTGTGGTTTATTTTTAGATGTATTTTCTCTGTAATTGAAAGCTGTGATGGTGCACTAAGGAGAATGGTAGCATAAAAGAATCTGCCTGCCGTGATTCCAACATTTCACTTTGAACGATCAAGTTGGCTCCATGATATGTAGCAATTTTGCTTTGAAACATAGGATTTCAGTCTATAATCTAATTATTGCTGATTTATAAGGTAATTAAAATTAATTTAAGTATAGTATTAATGATTTCCCAGATAAATCAAGTGAATAACAGGAAAAGTTCTTGCTATTTTTCATCATTATATGGTTGCTTTAGTTGTATTTGATTTCTCAGTTTTATTCATTTGTCATGCTTTTCAAATTACACTAGTCAAATATATACCAAAACCCCTAAGAGCACTTGACTTGAAGTTTCCAAGAAAAAAATAAAGAATGCATAAGTTGAATGCAAACTCAGTTCTTAGTAAATAGAATTGTTTAATTGTTTATAGTTAATTAATTTTTCTTTTGCTTGTCACCTTTGAATACTCCTGTCCTAGGTTTTGCATTTATTTCCAAAGTGTCATGGTTAGATAGTATTCAGAAAATGAACATGATCTCTGTACACGTAAAAGATACAATCTATACAATGTGTTTAGTGTACACATACAACAATGTATATTAGCAGAGAACCTACAGATAATGTTGGTAAAAAAGAAGTGCCAATTCAACAAGTTTTCACTTTTTGTACATCTACTAGCAAATTCTTATTAAATGTAGGTACCATTTTTCTCTAATAAATTGGTATTGTCAGAATAAGAGATTATTCAAAAGATTCCATTTCAGCAATCCAAGTAATACTAACATCTTTAATTTCTCATGAACCTGTATCCTAAGTGAAAAAAGCCCATAATGTTAGCCCAGTTCTTATAGCTGTATTTCTCATTTGTAATGGTGAATCCAGAAATGCAGTCCCTCAGCTCCATCCATAGTGAGCACTGTCTGTGCATAAGAGGGCATTGCAGTTAAGTCTGAAACCCTTTCCTTTCTCCCACAGTCAGTAATCTGGCTATTTACTGTTACAGAAAGAAAACCCCCAAACATTACAGTAAATAACAACAGCAGATTCTTCTATAGTAATTTCTTTTGTATCTCTTTCTGTGAATGGCTTTCAGCAGTGGTTACATCTTGTAATAGAATCTATTCCATTAGTGGACCAACATATGAGAAAATTTGTAATTCCAATTTTAGTGTAACAAGGTAATTAAAACACTAGATATCAATGACAGGTGAGTCTAAGGTTATCTGTAGTTTTCTTTTTCTGGTCGTGTATCACTTGAAAGGCTGAATCTAGGAATTGTGAGCAGTCTTGCTGCTACTTAATGCTGCCTTGCTTTGTTGCCAGCAGAGGTTAGGGATGTCCTCTCCCTTTGCTGCCATCCATCTGCACTCCCTCAAACCACAGCACATCCTTTCCCTTGTGTTATGTGATGGCCTTGTTCAGGAAGGGGGAGCCTAAGCACATCAGTGAAGGAACAAACAACAGGAACCTCCTAAGTGGAGTTTCAGCACCTAAAAAAAAATTATGAGGAACCAAATTTACAAGTAGTCAAATAAATGCCTGTTCTGGGCTTTCTGAAAGCAGGTGGATCACACCACGTTGTTTAGCTGCCCTTGGGTACCCTGCTGAACCAGAGAGTCAGAGCTGGGTGTGAAATGTACTCCTCTAAACCTCCATTTGTTTCTTCTTGTGCATATATAAAAAACAGAAGACACAGTCACAGGGTGAAGTTTTAGTGGAGGTGGTTGTTATGTATTTTTATATGTATATTTTATAACCTCGTATATAATCATCTAACCCTGTTTGGAATATATCAAGATTAATTTTAAACGCTTCTTCTTTTGTTAATTTAACTGAGATTTTTCCCCTGTGGCTGTGAAGATGTTTAACACCTCACTCTATGTGTTCATAACCTAATGTAAAATGTAAGGTCAAGGTGCTCAACAACAAAAACCCACTTGCACTCTGGTGACAGTGGTGGGACGTGTTTCCAGTAATACTCTAATAATGGAGAAAATGGTACACAGAGAGAACCAGTCTTTCTTCACTGCAGCTACAAGCAGAAAGTAAGCAAAAATCGAAGTGAGGTCTGTAAAGATGATCAGTTTAGTTTAGAGATCTGAAGTGAGTTGAAGGGGGTACTTCAGTATGTCCATGAAGTTTTCTAGTTGTTCATTTTTGTTATATGTGCTTGAATATCATTCTCATTCCTTTTCTCTTTTTTTTTTTTTTTCTTTTACCTTCCATCCATCCATTGTCACGCATTGCATTCTTGATTACAGTCTGTGTAATCGTTACCACCGTGTGAAGGCAATTTCCTACATCGCCAGGTATGGTCTCACACGTCAAAAAACATGTTTGTGTGTTCTCCAACCTGCTCAGTGTTCTGCATAGCAGATTTCTCCTGTGTTAACCTCTTTTCTTCCTCTCTTCCTTTCCCATTCAATATGAAATAACATTGGTGCAGAAAAGTGATTTTAAAAATTGATGTGTTTTAAAAAGAAAGTTTTAATTTTCTGGGTCAAAGAGGTACTGTCTTTCTTAAGGGTAAAAAGCAGTACTATACAGGTTTTTGGTTGTCCACAGGTTATGGCCTGGAACCTGTAATCTTTTTAATGGATTCATATTTGCTATGAAGTTCCCTTTTTGTAAAATCCCTGAGCTGCACTGTTCAGTTATGTTTTGTTCTGATTGTGATTGGTTATGTTAAAAAAACCTGATGCTCAGCTGTAGTTTTCATTAATGTAATGGTAAACACAGATGGATAAATTAGTGCTTTTGTCAATCCTTATTGTTCTAGTTTTATATCTGAACTGTCATTCTTCAATGTTTATGTGGCCTTTAGAAACATGTTATTTGCAGATTGCTGCATGGCTAGCTGATTTTTTTGAGAAAGTAGTAAGATCCTGAAGGCGCTCATTTACATGCAAATTTTTATAACTTTTAATGATGTTTCTGAACATCACTGACTTGTAGCTTGATTACTTTAGCTCTTGGCAGAAGAAAATTTCATTAAAAAGCTGTTGCAAGAAACTGTTTTTAGTCATAGTGGAAAACCATGTCTTACGACCTGTTTTTCAGGGATTAAAATTAATGTAATTATTGTGAGTTCATGAGCTTATGCACATTTATTATACCTAGACATGTGGAACATGAATCATGTCTTTCTAAGCATTCTTCTTACAAGAAATAAAAAGGAACAAGTGTTCTTTCTAAATGCAAATTGCCAAATCTAAAGCTGGTAAAAATGAATGTAACCCAATTGCTTCTGATGGTGACACCTCTCATATACCATTTCTAATGCCAGGCCTTTCAATTTGATAGTTATTTTGGATCAACTTACAGTCCTTATGGCTCTAAGCTGCAGTCTATCTAGAGGTATAACTTTTTCTGAAAGAGGAAAAAAAAGTTTTGAAAATTACACAGTATCTTTCTAGGCTTTTTAGTTATATCTCAGCTTTTTCATTCTGATATCCAGTGTCTCTGCAACAACTTCAACAGCATAATCATTTTCCCATGTAAACATATTTAACTTACTGTATCAGTTCCTCTTTAGGCAGGACACGAGTTATTTCATCTGTCCCTACAACTTCAGACTGTAAAATGGTAATAAATTAGGTAAATGGTTATGAATTAGGAAAAGGCAACTGGCAAGTACTTATTTTTAAAGTAATACTCTGAAATAGCTGGATTTAGGTGTACACATTTTTATTGTATTGAGTGAGAACAGCAATTAGTGCTGCTAAGATCCATCTCAGTACCTCGTTCACAGGCTGGAGGTATTCAGGATGTTTATTGGCATAAATAGGAAGCAGTTCTAAACAGCTGCAAGCTGCAGCTTTGTAGCATGCAAACTGCAAGGTGCATTGTTGCAAGGTCAAATCTGAATAAACTATCATTGCTCCCTTGTGTTCCAATGTTGCATAATTACATTACTTTAATGTATTTTCCTTACTTATTAGTAAGGCAAAATATGTAGGGTGTAAAATTATCTATTAATTGGCACAATTACGCCGATAGATAAGGATTGTGATTCAATTGTAATCATGTGAGGTAATGGCTTTGTTATGGCACCTGCTGTAGAATCACTATTTGCAAAAGCACAAATTTAACTTAAAATAATTAAAAATTGATTTTTTTTTTAATAGTGATCTTCCTAGAGAAGGAATAGCTGGAAATGTTGGTAACTGGAGACATACATAATGGATGGATAAATAGTTGTATAACTGAGTCTAATCCCACTGGGTGGGCTCAGTCATTTTGCAGCATTTTTGGACTCAGATTAGTAGAGACAATTCCACAATATGAACAGTACTTTTCGGTCACAGAAACACACAGTTTACCTGTCATGCTGAAAATAAGACTTAAATCTGTTTGTATATTTAAATATTCCACTTCTACTAAGGTTTTGCAATCTCAAGATCGCTCCTGAAGTTCAGACACCTCTTTTGGTATTTGAGGACCGTATAATTCCAGCAGCTCTTTTCTTACATTTTTTTGGCAAAACCTTGATCAGATGGTCAAAGTTCAGTAAACTGTAGTAATCGAAAACCATTTTTAAAGTGAATGCCTATGATTGATAAGGGAGGAGAGCAAGACCTGAATAAAATACACAAGTCTGTATTTTGCTTCTGGGAACAGTCTGAGAACAAACAGGAAAGCCCCATTTTGTAGCACTGCTCTTACCAGTACATACTGCAGTATGAGCACTGCTCACACCTGTGCTAATAAAATCTACCAAAAAAGTCTGCCTATTTTTTGCACTGTATGTTGCTGGTAAGAAAGTGGGGCAATTCACACAAAAGTGCTATTAGACCGTATGGATCATGCATTTGCAGTAAGTTGAGAAAAAGAAAAGATGTATTTAGCTACTGCTATTTAAATTGCAGTCCTGGTAATCTAAGCCTTCTGTGATTACATTGTTTGTATTATATTACTAATCACAAATATCCCATAAATAATTGCACAGGTTCAGCTAGCACTTTTTAGATGTAATCAGTACTAAATGAAGCTAAGCAAGGAGTACTACTTGTATCTGGCCTGTGTCACTGAACTTTCTGTTTTATGTATTTTCACTTATAAAGCCTTTTTTTTTTTTTCTCATATCTTGGCACTTTGAACTGCTTCATTGAGATTGTATGTCTATGGCTATTGGCATTTAAATACTTCATATTTTTTATCATTTTTAATTTAGTTTCTAAGACATATAATAAATGTGATATGGAATTGCCATGTAATTAGTGCTGTGCTTTCACGTTAGACAATGAATAATTGATATTTCATGTTATATCCAGGTGCTATTCTGAAATGAAATTGTGAGATTTCAAAGTATTCTTTCACTCAGATTATTAAAAATCTGCTCGAGGATTTTCTTCTGAGTCTGTTTTGGTTTTATGCAGAACGTATTAAGTGCTGAAAAAAACTCCAAGCCCCCAAGGACTCAAGTTAAAGGAAATCTCTGCAGTTCTACTCATGAAGAAGCTGAAATTCTACACTGTTATAATTGTGTGGAAAAGCAGGAAATCAAATCTATCTGTAATTTTATTTTATAAAGAAAATACTATTACTGTTTCTCTGAAAATGTGCTTGCGGGTATATTTGAAATTGACTGAGAATATGAATGCTTGATGGAATTAAGTGCAGACAATGACTCATGGTGATCAGATAGTCTCTATTAACAAATATAATCTTTTAAAAAAACCTAATTTTTGTAATTCAAAACGCTAGTCCCTTTTGTTTCAGATTTTAATGAAACAATTCACTTTTGGAACACAGCTGTAATGGATAAATGCCAGAGGATGGAAGCAAAGGGCAGTGTGTTTCAGTAAATCTAAATAGATTAATGATATTCAAACTCAATTTAAATGTCATTCTTGTTGTTTTCAGGTCTAGCCAGAGTCCTTTAGAGGTGTTAGTTGCTTTTTGTTTCAGCACAGTCTGGGAAGATGAGTGTGTCCCAGTTTGCTTGATACCTGCTTCTGTCCTGTGCTGCTGCAGTTAGGTCAGCTGAACTTCACACAGCTTTTGACTCTCCTGCTGTTTTTCAGTGCTAATTTTAAGCAGTTTATTAAGTGAGGGTGAATTTCTCATGGCTCAGTGTATTCCTGTGAGCCTTTGATAATTGGAATAATCACTTTATTTCCACTTCCACTCATCTAAGCTACTTAAATAGAGAGTACAGTAGGCTGAGGCAATGAATGATTTCTTCTTTCCAGCCGTATGTCGGTCATGCAATATAACTGCAAATCAGAGCTAAACAGCGTGCCAATTACTACTTCCAAAATGTGTCTCTCCCACAGAAGTTATTTATGCACACTGCTAATTAGTCACTGAGATTTTTGTTCACTGGAGGAGAACGGATCCACATGCATGGCGCTGCAGGAAGCCTTAAAGTATGGGCAAGGATATCTGTGTCCAAGGCCCCAGGCCTCCTGCTTCTCAGCAGGGCATTCTGACTCTCAGTAATAATTTACATTTTAAGATAAAATACTGCCACAGGTGTTTGTGGTTTGTAATTTCAGACTTTACCTGAAGAAGGGCATGAGGGAGTTTAGGCAGGATCAATATGAATAAAAAGTCTATTCCAGGGAAATGTACTGCCTTCTCCCGTTTTCATCACTCAGAATTTTCTCATAGTGCTGAGGAGCCTTTGAAACTGTCTATATTTAGGGCTTTCCAAAGTAGTAATTCACTCTTTCTTTTGTTTCATTTCTTAAGCATTATTTATTTATTTTTTCTTTCGGATACTTCACCCAGGAAAAATGTGCTTCTGCTATCTTGTCTAACCAAGCCTTCTCATTTTCACCACTTACACATAAACACCCCATATAGAAATAATGTAATGGAGACATATCTCTGCTCAGAGGTATAGCGCTTGTTTCAAATAAATAGCAAGTTGGTGAGGAATGGATGAGAGATGTAACAGTACAGTGCAGTCAACCATAATTGGGGGGAAATACAGAAGCTAACTGAGGAATAAGACACGACAACCATGATGAAGTTGCTGTAATAAAGCTGAACTGCATAGGATGCAAGGAAATTGAAAGCATGAGGAGCAAAAGGAAAGTTGTCATTACATCAGTTGTAGGTAATTTAATGAGTATTTTAGGTAGAATCAGGATTTCAACCTGTTATTGAACTTTCCCCTTCCAGTTCCTCTCTCCTCGTTTACATGTAGCTCTGGTGGCAGCCTCACCTTGAATGTGGTTTCTTGTTTTAGTCAGTTGCTATTCTTTGTGATGTCAGTTTAGGAGTAATGTCAACTGAGTGCCCTCACCTCAAAGGTCCTCAATTATGCTCTATACCACTTATGTTCTTTCTGAGCCCATAAATCTCCCCTTTTACAGTGGTGCAGCATCATTAGGATGAGCACTGAGTACTCTGCTCTCCATGATCCCCTGCCACTGTGGAGGCCTCCTAGAAGGAGCTTAGACGTAAATTACTTTGGCCATGCAGCTGAGGAGGGCATGGAAACAATATTGTTTCAAAAATTACCCCCAAAATGCCTTCCTTCCCCTTCTGCTCCTGTTTTGCACCAAGAATAAGAGGCTTCTGCCTTTGGCTCTGATGTCTGATAGAGCCTCTTTGCCAAGGAGGATACTATGCCCTGGGGTACCCTAATAGCTGCAAATGTTGCAGTCTTGAGTCAGCAGCATAAAAGATAATACGTGCATTTATATACTAATTTAGGAAGCTCCAGCTTTATGGAAACTTCATAGCATGTTTAAGGGACAATGATTTATTAGCCACTGTCAGGAAAATCTCTATAAGCAGGAAGGAAAAATTGAAGAAGTTGTCAAGTAGATGAGGCAATAGAGGAGAAAAAGAAAGCACTCAATCTCACAAGTGCATATTTTATTCCAAATGTTGGAGGCACAGAAATTATAGTCAGGGTAAATTAAAGCATTCACATAACAGAGTGAAACTCAGAATGTAATCTAAACTTGTGATAATAGTATCATCTATGATAATGGTATGCTTTCAGGTTGTTTTTGTATATTTCCAGTGTCGAATGAACAAAACCAATAAATTCACATTTCTTCTCCTTGAAAAAGGAGAAGTATGGCATTTGAATAGCTGTACAAGTTAGCTTTGAAAATCCTACAGTTGAATATCTAATTGTTGGCAGTAATGCTTCTCTGCATTCTCTAACCAATGTGGGAAATTTTAAATATGAGTTATTATCTGTATGAAGCCTTTGAAGAGAAGAGGTAAGTAAAAGTAAATGATAGTCACTCATTTATCATTGGCCATAGTAGAAAGTGGCAGCCAGAAGCTTATTCATTTTGATCTTAAAAAAATGCTGTCACACTGTCAAACGTGCCAAAGCAATGCTTTCAGGATCTTTTTCATATCTTTTTTCCATTTCACCGAAACAGCACAGATTGAATGGGTTAACTTTTAAAAAAAATCAAGTTTATTTTTAATCAATAGCAAATTACAGATTTAGTTTACTGAGCAGCTGTGCCATAAATTATAACAGTACAGCTCAGGTAGAGAGAGATTTTGACACTCCTGAAGACAGGAATGAGTAGTCAAGGGACAGGCAGATGGGAAACTCGTTTAAGCAGCTTCATTGTCAGTCACAAAACCAATGTGATTTTACATCTTCTGAGGGGAGAAGAAAAAGCATTCCTTTACTATGTTTATAGCAACTTACCAATAAGATTGTGTGAAGGACCATGGAGGTATATGATTTAGGTCTAAATGAGAGTTCAGCCAAGGTGCCAAGATTAAAACATGCTAAATAAGATGGAGATAAGAGTGTCATGACAGCACTGCAGGTGCCAATGCTGCCACCCCCTGCAAATCTGTCTTACTGGGCTTGGTAGCGGATACCAATTGTGGGTTTGTTTCCTCTTATCAGAGTGTAATGCAGTTTTTGGGGAGAAGCAGAAAAGAGGGCAAACATAATGGTGTAAAGATTCATGAAATTCAATTTTGTGGTAAAAGCTGTAGATTTACAGGACTGTCAGCAGTAGACAATGCAAAGGAAATGGCTAGCTGTTTCAAATAGTCAATAGTTTTTTAGGCTTTTCAGTCAGCTAAGTTCTTAAGAAAATCTATTAAGTTCTTAAAAAGAGCAGTGAAAATATTATTTTTATGAGAAGCAAAATATGCTGAGATACAGACAGAAATGTAATATGCAATAACTACAATAGGCTATTTATTAGAAAAATGGTTAAGAATCACTTTTGCTGTGAAGGAAATGCATTATACACAGAATGGTGCTGAAGCTGTACACTTCTCAAATTAGGTTTACACTTTCAGATTAGAAAAATGAGTTGAAAATGTGTTGGGAAATGTGAAACTTTCCTTGGGAGCTTAATGGCTTATTTGCATAAACCACAAAATAATCAAACAAACCTGAGGCTGGCTTTTAAAATACACACCAAGGAAATAATATACTCTATTCTTGTGCTATTTTAACAAAAACTTTAATTGACCTCACAGTGTGGTGGTTCAAAATGTGTGTGATATAGTTAGGTAATGAGATAGGCTGTTTAGTAAGACATTAAGAAATAAATAGCAGATGTGGTAATAAACAGAATCAGTGTAAAACAGGTGAAGAAGTGCCCTTAATGACTGATGCACTACAGCATGTCATTTTATTCTTAAATTAATGATGCAATTTACGAAAAATGCTAAGATACTAGTAGAAGCCATATCAATTGTATTGCTAACTTAAAATTTTATTAAAACATGTGTGAGTAGTAAAATATTTTATTATTAAACTCTGCTTTTGTGTTCTTGGGGGCGGTTTAGATTCGCAGAGCTTGATGGCACACTAATCCTCTATGAATTTTGATCCAAATGAACTTGTGCTTCTCTGTGTTGTTGTTTAGATAGTTCATGAAGTCAGATAATCTAAAGATGAAGGCAAAGATTTCATAACATAGTTCCAAAATCAGTCCATTGGAAACAATCATCTACCTTTTCCCCTATTTTTAGTTAAAGACAATTCCTCATACCCTGCTCTTTCTACTTGTTCTTTCCTCTTTTAAATCACCTGGAGGGAAGAATCATAATTGTGCATAGTTCAAACTTTGCTTTGCCCATTTTCAGTATTGTAAAAGGGATGGAGGTCATGCATGATTGCAAAAGAGCTCAGAAGGGTTTCTCACCCTCACAGGAAAAAATAATTTTGTAGATAATTGTATACTCTTTGCTGTGTTTCTGAGTAAGAAGTGACACACTGAGCACACTCACTAGATTTTCTACACCTTCACTACTGAGTTGCAGTGAATTTTTTTTTCTTGTCTTGAGCTAACATTTATGTGTTCACAAAACTGCCATGCCTCTTGATGCAATTTTCAGCTTCAATAGCAAGTAAGGTCTGGGAGTAAAAATATATTAATAAATGATTTCCAGAAGCAAGAGACAAAACTTTTTGTTGCAAAGATACTTGGGAAAGTTTCATCCAGATTTTAAACAATGCTAATGCCAAAATGTCAAACAAAAAAGACTTTATGTCAAATACAGTGTACAAGTTAAGCACTTATTCAAAATTAGTCTTGATGGTAACACTGTGAAGACCTAAGGGAATAATTCTGTAGCCATATAAAGTTGTTTATGGGTCTGTAATTAAACAGTAATCAGTCAGTGCTTGACATTTTAGCACTTCAGCCGGCTGCAATGCAGAAGTACCAACTTCAACTACAAATCCCTCATTAAACTTCCAGTAAAACAGGATTACTGACTGCAATGACTGTCAACATGCATTTTATTTTAAATAGTAATCAGAGAAATTATTGTAGTTCATTCTATAAATATGCATATTTTCTCTATCCATTTTTAAAAAGTTTTTAGCTGTGACAAATTAAGTAGGATGAGGTCATTGAGCGTTTTCCTTAGAAATAGTGCACAGTTCTGTGCCAGTTTAAATCTTTAGCTTCAATTATAAAGAAAAATTAAGATGTGCTGTGGAGTGAAACTACAATGGTGAGAGATTAATTAGCTAATATTTGTGAAGCTCCAAAGATAAATCAGGCTATGCAGTGTGTGTGTGTGTGTGTTAAGTACTACTGTAACAGGGCTGCTAAATTCACGGTTGAGAGTTAGTTGGAGGGATGAATTTTTTCCCAATTCACTCACTTGTTCTCAAATCTTCCATATTGTGAGGACTTGTAGGCGCTCATGATAATCTCGCTGGCACTGGTGGATCGATACTACTCAATTAGTTCAGCCCACACTTCTTTCACAGTCTATTAGTGCCTCTCCATGTCTCATCACACTAAATCCTTTGGGGGGAACTGAATGATGAATCATTCCTCATTTGCAGTTCCTTTCTATGGAAGACAATTTAGCAAATTGGTTGTTTTAGGGGCAGCAGTGACCAGTGAAGAAAAAATTCCTTTTGTAAAGTGAATGATGCCTGGACCTAAATGTTCATGCCCAAGCAGAACCCAGTCTGTGGACTTCTTGATAGAAGAGCTGCAATGGTGTGTGTGGACCTCTCGGTATACAAATCAGAAATGTCACAGTCATATCAAATGCAGTGCCAGTCCAGTATAAACTCACTCTTTGGCTCAAATAATCTTGACAGGTCAGTTTTGTCTGGAAGGACTTGTGTGGGTTCAGGCATAGCCTGGCCTTAAGTGTCACAAAGCCAGCATAAAGACATTTATTTTATTCAGATATGAGATGTTGCCTCTTTTGCTACCATTGGATAATCTATGAAAGCAAGGTTTGATTTAATAATAACAGTGGTAATAGTACTAATAATAACTGGATGTAGGATCTGTCCTCCCACCCAAGAAACAATAGTCTGAACCACTACTCTCACTACTAACCCAGTGATAGTTTCTTTTCTTTAAACTCACTAATATTGTATTTTTAGTATTTTAATGTAATTTGTCATTAAATCTGACACGTTGTTCACAACGTTTTAATGAGTTTTTCCCATAAATCTGAAGAATATGTTCTCTGAATTTTTCACTTAATTACATCTAAGTAGCAATCTATTTTGACGGTGATAACATTTTTTCATACTAACTTCACTAGTGTATCTTGTAGCCATTTACTGAACAATACAACATTGTCCTGGTAGGCACATTTGTAGCCTTAAATTTATGGTCTTCAAGCTTCTATATTTACTTTATATTTCAGTATCAGAATGTCCTGTTTAGCAGAATTATCTTTCTCGTCTCTCACATAAGTTGGGAAGGTTAGTTGTTTTTCTGCTCTGTGCAGAAGTAGGAAAAGTTGATAGTGCTACCTGGTTTTGCTTAGCCCAATGACAGTGTCACACTACCTGGTGAAACCAGAGGAAGTGGAAAACAGCTGGGCAGTGATGCCTTTGTGGAGAACACCCTGGTTCTGATCCTGCCTTGCACCTCTCCAAGGAAACCAGCTAAGACTTCTGTGTGAAACCAGCAGAGCTTGGCTGCAGTTGTAGTTGCTCATACAATTCTAGTGAATATGGAAAACTAGGACACTTGTGAATATTTCAGTTACTTTTCTGTAGACGTCAGAAGGAAGTTCCAGGTTGCTGCATGATAAATAATAGAGACTGTGATTTATTTGCTATTTATACACTCTGCATTTGTCAGAAGTAATAGCGCAAGTGAAAAATCCTGTGTCACCAAAAAATTTTCCTTACCTCATCACAGTTAAGCTGTATCTGCAGCATAGCTTTTTGCTCAAGAAGGGTTTGCAGAATTTTAGTCTCAAGTTCACTTAACCTCTGTAGAGCTGTGCAGAGCTGTCACACTTTAAAATGCGGGAGATAAGATATCAAGTTCCTTTTGTGAAACAGCTTGGAGAGCTGGGTATTAGTTCTGCTGTAAGACCTGGAAGTGCCTTCAAATGCAACATGAACTAATATTCTTTGATTTTTACATTTTTAAGAATTCTGGTTCTCGTGTACAGTAAAAAAAAGGAATCATTTATCTGCTCTTCAATTATTAGTGAGATGAATGGTGTAGTCTGATGTTATAGGAGGATGTGTTCATCTTTTCTGCTGGCAGGAAGACAATGGGGTAGTTGAAGGATAAATGTTCCATCAGGAAAATTCTGGTTTTGTCACAGCATGCAGGGAGTGGACTTCTCTTCCACTGAAAGAGTCTCTGTCTTCCTGGAGCTGTGTCATTTCACTTAAACAAGCTCCTGAAACTCCTAAATTTTAAATATGCTTTATACCATCCATCTGTAAATGGCCATAACAGGCAAATTTGGGTATCATTACAGATTTTATAATTTTAAAACACTGTGTGTTGATTTACTGCACATTTATTCCTGTTGCTGGAACCCTAAGGAGGTGTCTTTTTCAAACTCAGAAATACTAAGAAAAGTTACCTGATTTTTTTTTCTAAATAAATTAAATAAGTTAATTCCAAATCAGCATTTCTGTCAATTCCAGTTGCATACTGGTAAAGATAGAATTTGCTATTTCCTTAAGGAATTTAATAATAATTTTACTGTCCATTAGTAAGAATGTTTCTTTTCCCCTTCTTGATATTCCCAAGGTTTTGCAATTACTTTGAGGGAGGAATGCACGTAGTAATGCATACACAGCGTAGACCAGCAAGTTGTCTAATCTACTGGGTTCAATGTTTCATTTATATTTGTAGATTTTGTTGTTGTTATTGAGAGATGTAATGTTGTAGGAATGTGATTGAAGTGTGCTTTTTTAATCTGCAATATTTGGATTTTCCAGTTTCTGTATTTTGTAACAAATTTTCTCATGAACAACTTTATTCATCATTGAGGACTTAGATTCTATAAGAATGAAAACTTTGGTATTTTTTTGCCTAAGTTTGTATCATGCCACATAGTCTTTAGGTTAGGCAATTTTCTGATAGGAAATAACACCCATAACAGCAATCATGCTTCAGTTAAGTATCTTGGGACTGGATCTGAGCTTGTGAAAGTTTTTGGCTTATTTTTGCCTCATTAAGGCTCTTGTTCTAAAGATATTTTGCTGCTGTTTCCTGGTCTGCAGTCTGCAATAGAACAGGCAACTTAAAATCGTCTGGAACATCTTTGTCACATCTATGCAACACTTCTCAGGTATACATTTGTTAGTGTTGTCACAATTACTACATGCTGGTGTTCCTTCTGGATTAAATGAAGTTGTATCTTATATTGATCTAAAGCTACAGTGCATGTACTGCCATTCTGCGAAGCGATGACTTTGTAAAGTGTTTTTTAATGCAGTTACTTGAACTACTCCTTTATTTCCCAACAGAATTAAAAGTTTAGATTTACCACCTCATCTGTGTGTGCAGCCCAGAGCCCAGCACGCAGCAGTGGTGAGGGGCTGGAGTTGAAATGGGGTCAGCTGAGAGGTCGCAAGGCTTGTGTGACATCCAGGGAGGTGTTGGATGCACACCAGTGGCACCCACTGGGCAGAGATGGTGGCAGATGAGAAGAGGCCACCAAAGTCTTGCTCACATGCAGCCTCTGTGAGGAGGGTGGCTGGCATTGTCTTCACCCCTTACCATTAACCAAAGAGAACATTGTTTTCTCTGCATCAAACATTCTCTTTATTTCTAATGTAATTCAGCTGCTGTTGAATTCCCACCTAATTCACACTTGCTGTATTCCCTTTGTCCCTAAGTCTGCATGACATTATACCATAAATGCTTCAGCCTCTGTTAAATCTTAATGAGAAGAAAACTGGCTTGAATTAACCAGGTCTGGCTGTATCAATATTTTAGCAACGTAATTTAAGACTATGTATAAAACGTGACTTGTAATTCAGAGGATTAGCTACTGTTATATAATGAGGGGAGGGAAAAAAGATAGCATTTTAATGCCTTTTTAAGGCTTTTTGAAATTAAGTTCTCCCTTGGTTGTACTTGCAGTCAAAAGGATTTTTGTATTTTTATTTTATTTCTGTTTCATCTCCAAGCATTGTAGAAAAGCCCTCCAGACTAGTGGAATTAAACTAGGATAAAATAGTGGGTTATTGCTGAAATTAAGGACCAAATTGTCATGCTTTCTCTAGGAAGAACTGTCTGTTAAGGCTCCCTTGTTCCCTGAGATTTACATTTAATGGTGGAACTGCTTCTGTTTCTTTTCTTGTTGGTAAGTTTTTGTAACTTAGTAAGAGTGATGTAATCACTTTAGTCTCATTCCTGGGAGGGTTGTGCCTAAGCTGTTTTGAGCCATATTTTTTAATCTCCTCTCAACCTTTTGCTCAGGGATTGTGACAAAAAACCTCCAACCCAGTGATCACGAAGGAATTTGTGTTTATGTGATAGTTGCTGCCACGTATAATCTATGTTTTAAATAAATTGTGTATCACAAGTATAGTACTTACCTACAACAAGTGTGACATCCTTAAGGGTACCTGTAGCTTTTCTTTAATATTTATTTGCCTAAAGCTAGTTTGAAAAATACTTTCTCACTTTAATGTAATCTCTCCAGAATTTTCCCTAGTGTTATTGAAAAATATTTTTAACAAAAATGCCAAAGGGCACATCTGCACCCAGCCTTTGTAATCTGATATCTACCAAGTCTAGGCTTGATTGCAGTCATCTTGCCAAAATCTGATGAATTTACAAAGAGGGAAAACAAAGTCTATTTTCTTATCAGAAAATGTCAGCTACACGCACTGTCTAGAGCACACTAGTTGAGTTTACACACTACCCAGAACAAAAGTAATGAATTCAAATGTTGAAAAAAAATAATTCCTTTCTCAACTGTTTCAATCCAGTTATTTCCCAATATTAAGGAAGTCTTTAGAAGAGAGCTGTTCCACCCCTGTTAACTCTAAGTGGCTTCTGAAAGCACAGATAAAGCCACTGTGTCCCATTAGTAGTGTACCAGAGTTTCCAAGCCACGAACAAGGAAACTGTTACTGCTTATGACAGTTGTGACATTATGTCACCTTTTCTTGGCTTTCACTTTCATGGCTGAGTCACAATGCCTTTGACCATTTGAGTCTTTGTCAAAGCAGGGTAGTCCTGGCAAAGGAGAAGTTTTACTCTCAAAAAATGAAAGTCTCTTTTGCAAACTGGACCTAGGCAGAAGTTCTGAGGTGAGGTGTCTACAGCACTGGTTTTCCAGAGTTTGTAAGGTTCCCATTTGGCACTTGGCAGGGAACTGGACCAATGTGTGAAAAGCTTTTTGAAAGGCCAATTTCCTCACTGACCTTCATGGTGTATAACTGATACAATGGACTAAGTCTCGTGAAACCTGCTGACTAACTTTGCAGATTTTCACACTTGGGTTTCTGTTTCCATGCAACCACAAGCAAAAAAAAAAAAAAAAAAAAGTATTCCACAAGTGCAATTATCATCAAGCATAATCTACAATCTTATTAAGAATGAGAGACATATCATTATTTTTGCATGCAGTTCGAAAAAAACAATATAAATTACTATTGCTTTGAAAAACTTCTAAGTATTGTGATTTGCATCAGCTGTTTACAAAGGAGGGGTGTGATTGAGCTCAGCAAGAAAGACCCAGTCCTGTCTGTGAGCCTGTTCCTCCAGAGAAAATAGAAAGAATTTATGTGAATAGATTTTTCAGGAGGTCTATGGAACTTGGTCTCTTCTTGTCTCTTTGGAAGTGCTTTGTTTTCATGCAGTAAGTGTGAGTCAGTAAACAGTCATCCACATTGACATAAAAAGTATGAAATTCTGGTTTCTGGTGCCAGAGACTCATTCATTTGTTTGCCATCTTTAGTTCACAATATATAGTTTCTCCTGACATTTTCATTATTAAATTCCAACTTAAAACATCACAGAGTTTGGCTGAATACATGAGATCTATTAGCCAGAATCACTACTTTTCCAAACTACTTTAAGGGCTACAAAAATGTCTTTTTGGGCCAGCTCTGTTTTCCCACCTCTGTGTTCATTAGTAAAGACCAATGTGTTTGTGCGCTCTTTATCCTTCTTAATTGGCAACATGTCAGATAAGCAAAACTATAAAAAAAGTCATATTTTAATGAGTTCCCGAATCAGGACCAAAATTATTCCACATTGTCATGCTGCAGTTGAAATTACTGTTTTAGGACTTAATGTTGTTTCATGGTCTACCAAATGAAGCTGCATTATTTTCCTTTATGATTTTAACTCTCTTGAGTTTCTGAACACCCACTTCTTGTTTATTGACCTATTCATTCTGTAGAACCATTGTTACTTTATTAAATTACCAAAAAAAATCTGTTCCATGAGTATTAACAGTATTACTAATTAATATCTTTTTATTAATTGAAAATCTACTGTGTTGCCAGTTAGTATATTAGAAAAATTTATAATACAATTGACCATCTGCTAGTTATGTTCTGTGATATTGGCTGGCCCTATCAATGGAGGTAAATACTGCCTTAAATTGAAAAGACTGTTGTTCATAGTATTATTAAATTTTTGTTGTTTGTGCTCTCTGTACAGCCCCACAGCTTCTTTTATAACTTCCATTAAGAAAGTAAGATCAATTACTTGATATAAATGCTCTTATTTTTATTAAGAGAATGTGAATCTATGAATCCTATATGCTGACTACTTTAGTATCTTGGCTCTCCAGTAGTTTAATTAATAAACATACATTTGCTCATTTTGTTGGAGCAAGTTTATTGGTATAATGCAATAATGTTTTACTGGTGAAGGAAACTCTCCAAATCTTCAGTTTGATTAATTTCTTACCATGAAAATGAAGTGTATTTCTTAAAAAGGTTATTCCAACATGAATTTAATATGGCTGCTTTTTTCCCGTTAATACATTTCCACAGATTTGTTTTCTTTCATTCTTTTCATTCAACTAGCCCATTGGAATATTGCAGTTTAGAAAGTTTCTTACGTTTTTAAAATGAGATGATCACATTTTCTATTTCCTGTTTTATGTGAATTGGTTCCATTCTGTTCACAGACACATGGAAATGTTGCCCAGAATTGTGGATATGTAGTTGAGTTATCTTTACACCAAAATGTCTTTTCTGCAGGTAGCTTTTAAATTGTGATAAAAGAAGCTTTAGAATATTATTTAGAAATACTGCATTTTGTCCTTTGGATGATACATCCCATTTTCCCAGGTTAGATTAACTCCTTCAACACAGAGCTAAAACAAGAGTGGGCCTAAAATGTTTCCTAAGTCTCAGTTTGTATAGGTAAACTATGAACACATTTTCTAGTCTAAATATACATTAAATTATATTAAATTGTAATTCATATTATTGTTATTCCTCTCTATGTCATTTTCTCTCTCTGATTTCCAATCCATTTGGTGTTTGGACACCTAAAGAACTCTATTTTTTTTCAGAACCCTAAAGGGGAGTTTGCTTTTTTTACTCATTTCTGGGAACACCTGTGCACTGTTGAGTTTAATTGGGCTACAGCTGGTGCCACTGATGTGTGGAGGAGCAGGGCTTTGCAGCCCGACTGAAAATCTTGACATTGTGTGTCATTGTCTGGTTCCTGAGCTATTATTGTGCTCAGGCAAGTTAGAAGGTGTTCTAATTTTTAGGGAATTGCATTCTCTGTGGAGCGGTGCAGCTGCTTTAGGAAGATCAATGCTGTGAATAGTGAGTGCATTGCACGCTAGGACAGAACAAGTCTGCTGGATACTCACAGGGTTGGGTTGCTGTTTGCAGAAGTTAGGTGGTCATCTTACATTTTTTAAGTGCTGAGGAGAGTTCTGTTAAAAAAAAAAAAAGGGAGAGGAGCTGCACATTTTATGGCTTTTAAAGTGTGATGGAAAGCAAGCTACCTATCTCCTGTCCCAAGGAGATTCTAGAGTACTGGTACAGTGCAAGAAAGGAGGAAATAAGATTGAGCTATATACCAAATACCCTGATCAGAAATAAGAGGAATTTGAAAACAAAATTTTTTTATGGTCAGTTTTTTATCTATGGAATATATTATGTTTAGAAATTGTAATAAAACAAGTAATATTGAACCTAAATTCTAAGAATTCCTCTGCTGAAAGGCTGAATAAAAACACTGAATAAGGAAATCAGGGTATCATCCTCTATGTGTGAGAGATGACCTAGTGTTCATTATCTTACACCTCTTATTTCCATAGGTTTGGTGGCTGTTTTACACAGGCACTAGCACATCACTGCACCAAGAAGTTGCAGACAGCGGCTTGAATAATAAATCGAGTTCACTAACTTTTGTGGTTATGTTAAAATCAGTTCAAAGCACACAGTACCCCCATGTGCCCCCTCACAGAGAAGAGATGGAGGAGATATGTGACAGAGCAGTGGGTCTGGCTACTGGCTCTGGTCTGCTGAAGAGAAAAAGCTTGGCTTGTACAGCTGAAATAATTTCAGCATAAAATTCCTGTGGTGGCCTTGAATTACCACAGACTTAGCCATTGGCACTTTTTGAGGACGTGCTGCCAAAGGACCAGCTGCTTCCTGTAGGAGACCTGCCATCTGGAGCTTAGAGAGTGATCCCTTTGATAGACATCTCTGGCAGTGGCTGATTTGCTGCATGCAATTTTTCCTCTTTTTCTTTTTTTTTTTCCCCCTGAAGTTTTGGAGGATTTCATACAGTAAACTTCGTGGAGAGATGTTAAAAGATTTCTCTTCTCTCTGGTTGACAGTGGGGAAAGTTAACTGAATAATTGCTTGGGATTTAGCCTTAAATAACTGCAGTTCCAAATTGGAAAATGTGGCAGGGGACTGAGGATCATGTCAGAGAGTAGCAGCCAGAAAGTGAGTGGATGCAGTTTGGTACAAGGAGGGGATGAAATGATTGTGTTCCTGACAGGAATCTATTAATTAGCATTTTGTTTGGTATGTGATTAAAGATTTAAAAGAAAGAGGTTGAAACATGATGAAATCCTCTGTTGAGCTGGAACTGCCGAAGAAAGCATTGATGTAGGGAGTGATTTAGACAAGTTGGGCATCAAGTTGGATAGATGGATTTCCAGTTATACATGGAGAAATATAGAATAGCAATAACACAGGATAAAGGACATAAAAGAGAGCATGCACTCCTTAACCAGAAGTTAATAAATATTATAGAGGATGTCAGTCTGGAGACAGGACTAGGTGGAATTGTAAAATCCCTGTGATAGAGAGCAAAAATTAATGAAGCTGCATAGTCCTTGTGGGGTCTAAAAGCTGGCTCAAAAGATGTAAAGATAAAAAACCAAATCTGTTGCAGATTGTGGATCCACTTCTTCCTAGCAGAGCAGATTTATGCTTGATAGATTTTGACCTTTGACCTTTTCCTGCAGTTTAGTTCCAGCTTAGTTTATTCTGGAAGTGTTCCTGAGACAAATCAAGGTCCACATGGTGACCATGAGCTGTGTGCTGTGGTGGTAGGTCATTCACACCCTTCTGCAAAAGCAGAATTGGTCCCTGGGTGTTTCTGCTCCAGTTCTCTTAGTTGTTACCATAAACATTCTTAAGACAATATAATTCTGAAGCATCTTCTTGAGCAGCAGGCAAATGTCTAGGGAGAGCTGGTCCTTTTAAAAGCAGCTCTGGGCTTACTAGTGAGGACAAAAGCAGGAGGGCAGCACATCCACCATTCCAGTGGGTAGATCAACTGTCTGTGAATATTTTGCCCCTGATTTGCTTTATGACTTTGCTTTACACTTTTGTACCTCTATCATCTTGGCTACCAAAGTGGAAGTTATTCAGATACTAATGGTCCTTTGCCATGACTTACACAAATCCTACAATAGCAGGACCCTGCTCTTGCTCAAGATGTCTGTGTACTACTCGCATTTACAGAATCATTCAGCTGTTTGTTTTCACAGTGGTATCAAGGAGTTCCCAAAACTTGTGCCAAAGGCATAACATAGAATTAAATGAAAAGCTTTGTTTTATTTTTATTTCATTTCATACACAGCTCTCATTCTTTGTAGTACAGCAGAATAATAAATAGAGTAAACTGCTGCAGATAATTAAAAGTGGAAGTGCAATTTAATTATTCCAGGTTCTGGAAACACTATTTGTTTTGTGCAGGCTTCAAGACAAGAGAAATAATTTCTTTTACATAAAGGTTATATTATTAGGAAGTAAGAGAAGAATTCTTTACAATCTAGTTTTACTCTTTGAGAGCTTCAAACTCTAAACTCTTTTTTCTTATGGTGGTACGTGGGCCTGGCGTAGGTAAGCACACGTGGGTGTTTACAAATGATAACTCACTAAGGAAATTATTTCTGTCACATGAGGGAAGCTGTGCCATGCTGGAATACAGGTGATGGTTTTGGAAATGTTTTTTATGCAGTGATGCAATAGTCTTACTACCATGTCAAATGTCACCATTATTCTTTCTGCTGTGATTGCTGCAGCTATGAGAGATTACCAACACGTGTTGCCCACCCTCTGTGGAAGGAATAGTAAAGCCAGAGCAGGAGCAGGGAATAGAAATGTGTGTCTGGACAGCTGTGCCAGCTCTGTGCTCCCAACACCGAGCTGCACTTGCTGGGCTTGGGACGTGCTTTTGTTTCTGCTGCAGGTGCATTGGTTCTTTGACAGCAGCAGCGAGCAGGGCCAGTGTATCTGAGCATCAGTGTGGTCTGCAGGGAAGAAAATTCCCATGCTTTGCTGTCTTGTTAAGAGCAGCAGTTCCTAACTCATTCAGGTATGACATCCTTGAAGAATCACAAAGAAAAGCCAAGGTAGAAATCTGTGTGCTCCCTTCTGAAGGCTGCTGGAGCAAATTTGGGAAATGTGAATGTGTGATTACCCAGTCTTCTCAGAGTACCTCACTGAGGTACCAAATGATAATAGATTTTACGAATTTGTTTTCTTTTTTTCCCAAATGATACCGCAAATCATCTCCTTTAGAAGATACAGCAGTGATCTGTTAGGATTAGGCCTGCAGCAGATGAAATAAAAAGAAATCAGAGCATCAGAAGCATGAACACTGAAAGCTAGTTGAGGATGAGAAATGTTAATGTTACTGGATCTATCAAAAATACCAAATGGTAAAACTGCAACATAAATACCTTTGGCCAAAAGTTAATTCAATCTGAAAACACTATTGCATCTTTTTCTGTAATACCAGCTTTCCTTTTGCATTGTTACAAGGTCAGCCATCTGACTTTATCAACAGAGGGCTTTAGATTTATGAATTAATTTAATGGGTCTCCCCATAGAATGGACCTGGCTACAGATGTGAGCATAGAGAAAAAAAATTATTTTAAAATTTAAACACCTGAAAAGTAAGAAAACAATAATTTTTTAGCTCAAAGATAATTCTTGAGTGAAAATATTTGTTTGGGAGTGTTGTCAGAGAAGTGGAGTTACAGATGGAAGCTGGAACCTAAAAGTTTTGCTTGTGTTTTAGTATCTGTTATATATTGTTATTTATGTAGTTTGTTATGTGTTGTTCACACATTTTCATTTCCTATGCTAAGTTTAAGCTAATAGTAGCTGGTTTATGCCAACACTGTAATTGCTTGATTAGAAAGGCTTTTCCTTCTATCAGTTTCCATCAGTTTTTCTTTTTCCCTGAAGCTGATACAGTAGGTACAGTATTGAAGATGTTATTCTAAGTAAATTAAAAAAAAAAAAAAAGTAAATCATGCTATGTACTTCCTGTAAATAACTTGATAGTCTTATTTCCCGTCCAAATTACTAATAAGAAAAAGATTCAGTGGTTGAGTTCTGGAAGGACAGGATTTGTAACATCCATTTTCTTTTATGTGTACACTTCACACCTACTGTTGCAAAACAGGCATTCTTCACTGTAAGTGTTATTTGTTGATGCTTAAAGGTTCAATGAATAATTCAGCCCCCTTACCCTTCTTGCTTTGCTGCACACCTATTGAGCTCCCAGAGCAGAGTTGTATCAATAAATTCTGACTTACTTTACAGCTCCAATTTCATGCCTGGCCTTTCCTAAGATACATACAATCAAAAAGGAACAGTGAAAGAAAGAAAATATCTGTACAAATAGTTTTATGAAATCTCATGTGCATGCAATAAGCCCATCCCTCCTGAATTGAAATGGATTGTTAAAATGAGTTTGTAATCCTTTGATCAGGCAAACATTGTTGTGTTACAGCTCTGTCCACTAGTATGAGGGGGAGAGTTTAGAAATGCAGTGAAGTTGCAGACTTTAAAGACCATGAGCACATCAGTGTGTATGTGCATAAATAAAGGATATAATATGGTGGGGAATGGAACCACTGAATCCTGCATTTAGGAAGCTTCATGTCTGCATGGGTGCACTTCAGGGTGGTTGCAGGTAGGTAGGTCATCTGCATGTGCTTCTAGCTTTTCCATTGGGACAAAATACAAACAAACTCACCCTACCTTAGCTTTATCAACAGTTTTTTCAACTTGTTCATTCACATATTCTTTATGTGAAAAAAAGCTAATTATGTGCTGAAGGGTTAGCAGGGGAAACAATGGGTTTTAACCTTCATTGTATTGTCTGTATTGGAAAAGTGAGGACTTCTTCAATAACATAATGTGAAATGTGATTCATTCCTTAGTGTAGTCAGGATAATCAGAGCCTGTCTTACAAAAGAAGGCAGAGATTTCTCCTTAGGTACCAGAAGCATTTGGGAACCTGAGTACCCATGCAGTCAGTGTAATTTAGGGATCCATTATGACCCCACGTTTAGTTTTTCTAGAAAGGTGAATGATAGTATTAAACACAGACATTTGAATCAAGTCCCAGTTGAGGGTTTGTTGTCCTCAACAACTAAAAGGTGTTTATCATCATGCTACTTAACCTTGCCTTAATTATAAGTGTTTATTAGGAGTTAATGCCTGCAATGATTTAATTAAACAAGAAATGTACTCCTGTGCTGGAAGAGATTATTTAAAATTATTTCTTGAGAGCTTAATTCCAATGCATTTGTTTCAGTGAAATAATCATCTGGACTCTTCTGAAAATTAAAATCTGTTGGCATTTAAATTAGAATTTCTGCTTTTGCTCAGTCACTGACTTGTGAGACAAATATCTTAGAGTTCAAATTGTTCAGGGGAAGAAGAGAATGTCCCTTTAAAAAGGGCTGAATGTCTGTGAAAAATAAATGGTAACAATAATTGAAGAGAGAATATGATATAAAGTACTCAAAGTATAATTTAAAGTCATATTTTTCTCTGCGATGAAGCAAAGGGATTTGATTCTCCTAAAGAAACAAAACCTCTGGCTGCAGATGAGTTGTCCATAATGTCTGCAGATTTGTGAGAAGTTCTGTTTTTTCTTAGTATATTAGAAGACCTTGGCTGCTAAATTACTTGCTAGACCTCAAGGCATATTTAAATGTAATTTTGTTTCTCCTCTTCCACATGAAAAAAAATATTGTTGACAAAAGTTGCTTGGAAAAATCTTTTCCGAAGAATATTTATAATTTAAACACTAGCAGTGCAACTTCTCCCAATATGCCCCAAGGGACAAGTCTTTAGGAATTTCCTAAATGGAAAGACTCATGCAGGGTAAGATAAAGTGAGAAGCTCATTTATTTAGTGCATTTTTTCACAAAGTTTGCATGTGCTCATTTGGGAGTAAAGTGTATTTAATATCTCTGAAACGATGGAATGCTTTGATTTGCCAATTGTTATTTTCAGTGAGATCTTCATTTGACAGCAGTGTCTCTACTGGCTATTACAATGAATATTTGAATTGTTATTTAGATTTTAAAAAAACCCAGGGTTACACGAAAAATAGATGGTTCTATCAGGTATCACATAAACACTTTAAAAAGTTTTAATTGTTGCTCAGACACTTCAGGCTAAAAATGAGAACAGCTGTACTCTCATCTTGTATCTTTTTCCCCAGACTCATAGTATCATTGTCTAAATATTATCTATTATTAAACTTGCTTGCTGCTTGTCTTAGTAATGTATTCATTTGTGGATGGCAATGGTGAGATATTAGTCCTCTAGAGCTGTCCAACAGGGAAAAATATTCCAGATAATGTTCCAACATTTTTAAGTCTTCTCATTTTCTGGGTATACCTAGCACATACTGGCAGGTTGGCATATTAGTATTCTTTTTTACAAAAAGTATTTTAGCGAAAAGTGACCATACATCACTCACGTTACCTAATTATATTCTGCTGCCCTTATCTCATCAAGCATGCAAGTTGTTGGGACTGCAGTTCCAAGTTATAGCAGATGGAAGTCACTATTTTTAAAACTATAAATAGTTAATTTACTCTCATTCTTTATTCCTCCAGAGGAAGGAAGTCAGTTGAAAGAGTAATAAAAAGACATTTGCAAGGTTTTTACACTGGCTTTTACTACTGGCTTTGTGTGATTGATCTTTTTATATGTTTTGTTGTTTAATGACAGCTGTGAAAGCATAATGCAATTTCTGTTATAAGAGTTGTTTAAAATTACTATCTTCAAAGTAATACTATCTTTTTGGAGAGTGACATTATCACAATGATCACCTGACCTCTCTCACTGTGTGTCGTGTTACTGACCTTAGTGCCCACCCTGCCTGTGGCACAGTGGGAAACATGTGCCTGCAATGAAAAATGCAAAAACTGGATGTGGCGACAGTCAAAAGCGATTCACTGCAGTGAGTGCATGAATTCCATTTGTGCTCATGCCTTTAACCTTCTCTCAGGTATTTTCCTCTCCAAAACTTTGTAAAGCCAGGAAGCCTGTGGTGTGATAACTGTTGAAAGCAAGAATTGCTTCTCATATATTTGTCAATGGTTTTTCATATGCAAACAAACCTTGATTTTATTATTTTTCTTTCTAATTTAAGAAATCTGAAATAGTTTCTCAGCTATAGGAAGAAGGCAGTGACCAGTACATATTATTTTTTTAACACTTAGAAGTATTGCAATTACTTTTCTTTTTCATAGCTTTTCAGACTTTGTTGGCTCTCTTAGTTACAGGAAGGGATGCCTGTAGCCTGAACAAGTAGTAATTCAGATACTATGCTTTGCAAATAATCTTCATGCAAAGATAGTTGGAAGGATTGCTTTTAGACTCGGTCAGAGTTCAAGTTTTTGTCCTCATTGCCTGCTCTGGGATACAGGATATCTGATAGCTGCTCCTGCTGGACCAGGTTCTTATACCTGTCATCACAGGATGTGAAGGATTTCACTCCACACCAGTCAGGTGTACAAATTTGATCCTTGGTGTGTGTGTGTGATTCCTATCTGCCTATAGCGAGTTGGGATTTGTACACTCCCACAGATTTTTCTATATCTTTCCTTCTAGAAAGACTTGTTTAATATAAAGCAAGGCACAAATAAACAGTCTAATGTCAGAGTCCTGCTTGGCTCCTGTACTCTGAGAAAAAGATTTCTCGTTAATTTATCAGACTTACATTCTCCATCCCACTCACAAGCTGCTCTCTTATTGCAGTAAGTCATTGAAGAAGTACAAAATTTATTGTATCTGTTTTCCTCTGTAAACTGTAGAAGTCTAATGACAATGTCTCGAGTCAAAAAAATTCTGGTGGTTACTCACAAATTTGCTGCAGATTCAGTAAAAGGTGCTGTGCTGTCTCAGTTGATGCCTTTACTTAAGTAAGTACAGTAAAATCTGTGGCCAACTACTGCAGCAATAGAAAGTTACAGTGAAGAAAACCTCTCATGATATATTGAACTCTACATGTAAGAGAACCTCAGCATATAAGATCAGAAAATTTTTTTTCCTGTTTTTTCACAGCTACCAATTTTAATTTAAGTGATTAAAGCACTTGTGATATTTAGCTCCTTGGGTTAACAATGAACAGAGTAATTTAAGCTGCACCGAAGGGCACATCTTAAAGGTTAATGTCTTCTGCATGCTGTTTTGATGAAAGATTTGATGATGATACAGTATTCAAAGAAATTAACATTTATTAATTAGGAAGATTCATTGGCAGGTGTAATGGGATTTTTTTCTTTACAATTTGTACTGAATCTGATGATGAATAATTGAGGTCAGATTTCCAAATTTCAGCATTGACCTAAATCAGCTCCTACTGAATTTACTAGGAATTCTAACAATGTTTTGAGACAAAAGTGGCTCTTCTAAATCTTGTATGTATAGCTTGCAGTGGAGGTAGGGGGTGGGTGAATGAATGAACTCAGTGATCTTTATTAGTTTTTTTTTTAGTTTCTTAAGTTCATTTAAGCCATTGCAAAATATTCAGAATATAATTTTAAAGAGACAAAAGATAAATCACAGTTAGAAAGAAGAGTGCATTCTTAGCAGCATCCTAGGATAAGTCCTCCCATGTTAAGAGCTTTAAAGCAGTAAGAGTCGATTGTTTGCAGCTGCTTTAATTGTCAGAGATCATCACTATGATGGAAACATTTCACTTAAAAATACAGGTAATACTGTAAAAGTAACTGCTGGAGATATTAAAGCCCACTTACCTGAGGCAAATATTCACGTTTCCTTGCCTGCCCTCTGAGTTGCACAGTATGACCTAATTTCCTTCTAGAAAAATTATATGCCTTTGGAATAATTAATATTCCATGATGAGACCTCTACTAGAAGAAGCAAAATTATTTATTTATTTCACCTCTCACGCCTAGCCTGATCTCTAACTGCAAATAGCAGTTGACTCAAACTTTTGTTTTTCCATATGATAGTGATCTGCACTGCAATCAACTCTTGAGGGAAATTCATTGTAACGGGTCACTGAAGTGCACTAGAAAAAAATCTTCTGTGTCTTCTGACACTCACTGTTTTTGAGCTTTGAAGGATAACATGGAAGTTTGGTATATTAGCTGTTCATTTCATTGAGATTAAGATATGTTGATCACCAGGCTGCTTTGGAAATCTAGCCTTTAGAAAGGATTTACAAAAGCGATTAAGTGACCTCGAAGCAGTACCTCTCTTGTAATTCTTGGATAACAGAGTACAAGTGAAGGGGGGAAAATGGGGGGAAAAAAGATAGGTATTTAGACATGTGAGTGACTTTGAAAATCTCTCTATATTTAGGATCAAAGATTAGACTGATCTGATAGTTCTTCTTCTGGATTTCTTCTCCTTTCTTTGAATTGCTTTGGACTTGTTCAGACAAATCCTGGGGATTTCTGTTGCTCCTTGTTGCTTGTGAATGTCCACTAGTTAAGATGGAATGGAATGAGTAATTCTTCATGAAGTTTAATGTTTTGAATTATACCTTTATTTATGGTGCATATTATCTTTCTTGAAAATAATCCTAATAAATACAGTAGAAATTAAGCTGAGAGATAGTCTGTAACTCCACTAAAAATTTCTGATTTGAGTCTGATACAAGGCTATAGCACTTTACACATTGTAGAAGCATTCAAAAACTGTTCAACCCAAGGAATCTAAATAAGAAATGTCATTTGATTGCCTAGTTCTCCACAGTTCCCCAGATAAGGATGTTACTTTAAAAAAATAATATATTTTTCTTTCTGTTTTGTATGAAAAGAAGGATGTCTGCCTTTCTTTGATTTCAGATTATGTATGATGATTCTACAGCGTGATTTCCAAAAAGATTCCCATCATATGTGCATCAAGCCTGGCAGTCTCCTCTGGGGTTGAGCAGGCTTTTCTCATGCCACATTTGCTGAGCTCTCAAGCTTATGAGTTGTTTTTGAAACATGAAATAGGTGAGAATGCAGCAGCAGTCACTATGCAAAAGAAAAGGTATTTGACTGTTGTGTGTTTATGCATTTTACTGGAGCATCTCTAGTTCAAACTTTGTGAATATGAAGTGTTGAACTGCAAGTCTAAACATGGCTGGGCAGAACATATCTCCATATTCATGACACAGCAGAAAACTGTGCCACCTCATTAAAAAAAGTCAAGTTGACCATTGAAAGCACATAATGTTTTCAGAAGAAACCACTTTATTTCAGTCTTTTAAGAAAAACTCGAAGGAAATACTTTTCTTTTAAAGAAGATAAGCCTAAGTTTTCCTTTTAAAAAAGCTTCCAAAATATTTGTCTTCTTTTTTATGTATCTGTTCCCACTGACAGTGCCTTAAGATACTCACTCAATTTTGTCTTTTTTTCCCCTTCTTTAAAGGCAGAGTAATGAAATTTAATTGCATCAAAGTATTGTGAAGAATCAGAAAACAGCTGAAAGGAAGGATCTTAAAAAGTAGTAAATAGTATAACGTGGTTTTAAAAATCTTCGTGAAGTGAAAAACTCAATTTTCAAAATGACATTAATTGTTTAATTTTTTTTCTAAAGGCATAAGCTCAGGTAAATCATGTACCAAAGGAAGCAGTGTAGGAATGGTACAGAAATAAAAAAAAAAATAATTCCAATGATAAGGCACGTGAGCAGAGTGAATGCATAGAGGGGGAAATTAATGAATGCCTTCCAGTGGCACAGCCTGAAACTGTGTCATGGCATTGGGCTGTATTAATGTAAATGGTATGACAGCATGATTGTAGCAGTTGTAGTTCTGCTAATTGTTTGTGTTCATGGCTTAATGATGCTCGTAAGAAGTGGTGCATTTCTCAGTAAAATACATCTCACTGACACTTAAGCCAGCATTATGTTCAGCACTGAACTGAGTGTGAGCTCTATGCAGCTTCTTTTCAAGTGTTTGAAGCAATGGTAACCTTTGAGATTCCCTGAGGGAAAGGGAGTGTTATTCTCTTGATTTAAAATGTATTATAACTGTTCACATGCTAAGCAACGTATGCATTAGAGAGATTGCTGTAGGCTTGCATGAAAGTTTGCGTCTCTTACATGATAATATTGCCAAGTGCCTTTCTGAGCATGCCTGTGCTTTTTGCCTTCCTTGTAGGACTTTTTGTCTAACTGGCCTTGGCTTAATGGAAAGAAGAAAGCTTTTAAAATGAAATTTGCTAATGTAGATAAGGATTTCTATTTCAAATGCTCTTTTTAAAAAAGAATATAAACATTCAGCAGCAGCACACACATAATTACCTTATATAGGAACATAGGACAGAAAAATGGGTGTTTCTGTAATTGAAAGTGCCATGGAAAAAGGCTGGTGATACCCACAAAGTCCTAACCCCAGACACAGGACAGGTACAGCTGTGTCTGGCAGTGTCAAAACCTGTTGGAAGAGGCTCGAGGCAGAAGCTTTGACATGTCCCTAGATGAGAGGACAGCAATGCTGCTGATGGCCCAGGTCTCTGCAACACTGGTGTCAGCATTAAGTAGAGCTCCCTTATATAACCCTACAGCACATACCAAAGCCCCAGTGATGTTAATGACCTAATGGGAGCAGAGGAGTCCCTGCTGTGCCCAAAACATTGGTTTGCTCAAGTGTGAGAGCTGATACACACCAAGTACCTAAAAAATGTTGGTACCACTAACTTAACGCTAGCTTACCTTGCTTTACATCCTACTAGCAATTGTAGTGCACAGTTGCAGTACTATCAGCACATACACTAAACAGAAGTTATCTCCTTGATTTTCCAACACCAAGATACTGTGTGCAGACCAAGAGTTGAAGAGCACTTTTTCCCCTCCATTTGTTTCTGGGGTGGGGTTTTCTTTGGTAGATTTTTAAGTTGGAGGCGGTGTTTATTGTGGGTGTGAGCTGATGAGACTTTTGAAATACTTTCCCACTTAATACCCAGGAAAAGGGAACCAAGGACCAGTTTGCTAAGATTTAAATTCTCACTGAGTCACATGGAAGGATTTCTGGACAGGGATTGTTGCTGATACTGGCTCACCTTGTCTTGCATAGAATTTTTATGTGTGGTTTTGACAGTCATTTTGAAGGGTGAGAAATGGCTCCATATTTGCATTTTTAACATTCATTATGGAGAAGCTAGAAGCCTGTGGTTTTCAATTGCCTTTCTAACAGTGGTCAGATGATGAAGACAATCTGTTTAACAAACTGGCATATAAGATAGCTCTCTCCGTATGTCACACATTTGCCATTCCATCTGCTGGGTAATAAAGCCAGCAAAAACCCAGCCTGACCAGCCCCTTAGGTGATCTTCTTATTGTCTTCCAGAAAACACCAGGAAAAGTGACAAACTCATTTCAACTTTAAGATATTTTATTTCTTTTAGTGCTTCCTGTTGTTCTTGATACTAAATAATGTAGTAAACACATAATAGGTATAAATCACGTATTTGAAGTAAGCCGTACTTTTTGACCTTAAAGAAGGAAATATGGGGGTTTGTGAGACTATGGTGCTCCTCACCAATGATCTATAATAGGAACATTAAGCTAGTGCTTTTTATTTTTTTAGGTCAGTAAATGTTAGTGAAGAAGAGTCAGACTCATAGTATTGGGAGAGGATGACCATGGTAGGTCATAGCATAAGCAGGGACAGGGCCAGACAAAGGGACAGCCGTCTCTGTGACAAAGAGAAATTAAGCAAAACACCAGTTTACCAAACTACATTTTTAATATGTGCTTTGAATGGAATAGAAAAGAGAAAACTTTATCAAAAATTGATTGGAACCAGGTGTTTTAGCTATAGTCCAGCTACCAAGCTGGACAAGCACAGGAATTAAGGGAAAGTTTAGTTTATAGCATTATTAGGAAATAAATACTGACAGAATGCACCACGGAAACTTGATCTTTAAGGAAAAGTATTTTAGTTAGGCGGAAGTCTGCCAGAAAACCCCTTCAATTTTTGAGAATTATTTGGGAAGTTAGAGGTGATAGTAGCAGAAGTTGATGATTTATTAGATGTTAGACTATAAGATGTTCTCATGTCAAAGATGTGATCACTAGCTGCAAAATCGTTACATCTTTAATGGAGTTGGTCTTCTCTAACATTTCAGTTTTGTGATTAGAAGGGGATGTACAAACACAACAGATTTGCTTTGAACTTTTTCAATTAGCTCTTGCAGAAGTCTTCACGTAGTGTGCATGAATATGTGATGTGGCCAAAGCTGTTATCTCAAGTGACGAGCAGGCAGGTGCTGAGAAGTGCTTAGTGGATGCATTGTCTTTTGAAGGGACATCTGTGTGTGGCACTGCTGCCATGGCCTGATCTAATGTCAGAAATCCAGGGATGTGCTGGGGAAATTCACTTTTCTGTTTGGTGAAGCTTGTCTTTCTGCAGACATCGAGTGGGACAGCCATTTATTCTCAGTTCACAGCTCCATGAAAGGATGCTGTTTCTATAGCCCAATTTTTAATTTTGTTTTAATATGAGAATAAATACATTATTCTTGAGCCAAAATTTATCCTTTGACAGGCACAGTTGTGCAGCATATGTTAGCCACTCAAATCTTAGTGCCATAAAGACCACATAAGAGCTTCAAGAAAAAAAAGGCGCTGCCAGAAAATGAAGTCTTGCTGTTGAAGCAAAGGAACTTCCCATGCCTACATCCCTACACTGATACCCTGGAACTGAACCTCAGTTTCTGTGCTGTTTCCAGTTTTTATCAGTGCTTGCAGAAATCTTCAAGTAGTAAGGGCTTCTCTTCTGTCCCTGGCTAAACTACTTGAAACCAAACTCTTATAAAGCGCTGGAGAGAATAGAGAGATGGCATCTATGTTTTTCCAGAAGAGCAGGTGTTGCTGAAACAGAATGTAAATATGGATGGACACTGCTGTGACGAGAGCTTTATAAAAGTACGTATGGCACAATGAAGGGCTACTCCTGCAGGGAAGGCTGGAATATGTTGTTTAAAACCTGGTAAAAAGGAGAGAGTTCAGCTTTTGATTACCGTTTGTTGTTTGGTTTGGTTTGGTTTGGGTTTTTTTGTTAACACAGCATAAAACTACATGGCAGGCTGTTCTGGGAATGAATATTATCTATTGATTGTATTATATAAAGTATTATGTTATCAGTGATTATATTATCTTGAGTATTACCCCAGAGGAGAGAATTTTCATTCCCTCTCTGCAGATCCCTAAGAGACTGAACTCTTTTAAAGGAGCATACCTTAGCACTTTCATAGTTCTCATTAAAAATAAATAAATACCAAATTGTTTGAAGATAATTTTAAGGTTTTGGGAGTAAGAAACTATGAACCAAAGAGTCCACTGTCACAATTCAAGTTCCATTTAAGCTGTAGAAACAAGTTTGAAAAATAATATTTTGACTTGAGATTGAAGTTTGTATGGGAAAGATTGGTGGTTTCAGACTTGAAATTGAATACTACATTGTTCACTCCTTTACAACATAGAGATTGCATTTTTTAACTTTGCTGGCTTTTTTCTTACTCTCAAGGTTTACTTAAAATCTCGTATTTCTGTATATGTTTTTGTATGTGTAATTGTTGTTTTGTCCAATACATCTCTGTAGTGATCTGTCTTTTCGTGTTGTAAAAGCAAATCCTTGCAGTTACTTCAGAAATTGTTCCAATGCCTTCTCAGTTGCCTTTGTAGCCTAATGTGAACTCTTTTTTCCTCCTCTGGGAGAAAACCTGGATTGAATTTTTGCCTTGACTGAAGAATTTTAAATCCCAGTTTCCACCTCCTGTCCTAGGCATAGAGTTAATATATTAAGAGGTGACTTACTTTCAGGCTTTTCTGTTGATTCTTTTCTGTGTTTTGTTTCAAACATGTTATGGACTTTCTTGTAGTGGAGGAATTAAAAAGAGGGTATATAGGTGGCTGTGAACATTTGGGACGGTAATGCCTATATTTTAGTCCCTATTTCAGTACATTTTCAAGCTTTTCATAAATAAATATGAACAAGAAAAGTGATGGGTCTTATCTCAGAATGTTGTGTAGCCCTGTTGTTATGACCCTTTCTCAAATAAGGGACTTCACATTCATTCTTTTTAACATAAAGATTCAAATCTTTTTTGTCTTGAGCTGGAGATATTTGATACTCTCCACCATTCTCTGAACGAATGTTTTGTGCTGAACAAAAGGAAGTGTGTGAAAGTTACCTTCTCCTAAAGGGATACATAGGGTTCTTTAATTTGGTTTTAACTTCAAACCAATTTTTTCCCTTGCTTCAAGGTTGAACGATGAGTATTGTCTCTGGTAGGGACCCTAATGAATGCAGTTTCTCAGACAAAAAAGACTACCATAAAAGTGCATACTTTTTATAGAGTTTTCAACATTTTCTGTGGTGTGTATGTCTCTTTTCATGAGCGTATGGCTAAATTTGTTTTGTGTTTTGAAATTCTAATGGAGAATGGGAGAAGTTAAGAGTTCCTAACACAAGTTTAATTAGGTAGAAAAAATTAAATCAAAGAGAAGGGTGAGTGACAAGGTTTTGACAGATTCTGTGGCACATTCTGTAGTAATAAATATTTGAAGCATTTCCTTTCAGAAGTTCTTTAAGTTATTAGAGAATGTTTTGTTTTCTGAAACTTCAGTATCTCTTTTGGTTATTACGTATTTGATATTTGTGCAGCGTTTTTTCATAGCTAGTGCAAAACAAATTATTCCACTATATTGGATCTTCTACTTCCTGGAAGAAAGGAAGCTTGGCTTTGTGCATTGCTCCATCCATACATAATGTACTTGTGTACATTTGTAGTGCTCTGCTGCAAGTTCAAATGCCTAAAGCTGCATAGAGGAATAGATTATATGTACTATATTGCATACCATAATATAATAAAATATATGCAGAAGCACCTTTTATGCCAGTAAATATGTATTTAGCTATTGGAGAGATTCTTTTGTCATTTCCATCTCTTCACCCGTGGCTCAAAATTGATTCTAGCATTTATGCAAATACCACATTCTGTACTTTCTCTGCGATCGTAACTTGTGACCTTAGGCTTTAATCTTCATGTGCAGTCCTCGCATACTTAGTGTTCACATTATTCATGTCTACCGTCATTGCAAAGTCATCCAAATTGTATTTATGGAATTTATATGTGCCATGGTGTACTGACAGTTTTATAGGGGAAATTAATCAGAGCATCGAGAGATAAGTTTGTTACTTGCCACTTTCTTCTCATCTCTCTGCCCCATTATAATTAATCAGCTTTTTCTTCTTTTTTTTTATAGCAGGCTGACATAATTTTAATGATGTTTCTTCTGTGCAAGCTTTAATTATATTTTATAATCTATGCTACATTATACTTTCTCCTTCCTTGTGCTAACAGGGTGATAATCTGTAAAATGATGCTTGTCTTCAGGCTTGTGCAGACAAGGAGTGATGAACAATATAGACACAAGCTGTTTTTCCTCTTAAAAGAAATGTCAGCCATCAGTGCAGTTTTACTTGCTCTCAAGCTGATGATATTCTTGATGAAATTGAATTCTTCTTTTCAAGTAACATGGCCAGAAGTGAAAGGGAATTAGTATACAAAGGCTGAATATATTTAATTATTGCAACTATGTCAGATGAAGTAGAAGACACTAGTGTTCCTGATTTGCTTGTCATGTTGCATGTGTTCAGTAATAGGATTTTAGCACTCATGTTGCTCTGAACTTCAAATGCTTTCCAGCATGATGGCATGAGAAGGCACCTCCGTTGATTCAGTGTTAAAATGGATTCACACAAGCCAGTGATGTAGGTTCATTGCTGAACATAGTAGACGTAGATTTATGGTTTAATTCTAGACAGCTTGAGTTTATTTAGTCAAAGCTCACAGGTATAAATGACATTTTTATACAAGTGTAAGACCAGATTTTGCTAAATCAATGGTCTCACCATCACTGGAGTAATCATAAGAATTTGGAGTTCATACCCTTTTTCAGTCTCACCTGGTTTTGGAAAGCAAGATTTTGGTGTCAATGTACAGCAACATCAATACTTCATAATGTGTGGTGGCTGGAGTAGGTTAGATACTGTGATTCACAAGCCAAAGTTAAATCTCTCTTATCTAATGGCCAGCTGAACAGTCCAGGTGTAGAATGCCTATTATTTGCTAAATGGGGAGTAGACTACACTTAAGGGAGGGTCAGCCTCTTTTGACCTTCTAAAAGAATACAGCTCAAACAGAAATCCTACTCAAAAGTAGCTACTTAATGTAAAAGTGCTGCTAGGATTTCATTTCTTTTCAGAAAATAAGCACTTTGTGAACATTGCATCCAAATTCTGCAGTGTCTTTTGCCTTGAGGGATATGCAGAAATGTGTCAAATCAGGCCACTTCTACCTATTTATCTATTTAAAATCAGCACATTGGTGTTCACTGGGGTTATGATAGAAAAAATATGTCATACTTCACATACAGGTTTTAAAATAAAGGTGGAGCAGTAATCGAGAGAAATGTAGTTTAACATTTTATTCATAGATGCAGAGTTGCATTTTTACCATTCTGCACAGAGATTTCAGTAAGGTAATATCATTACATAGCCTAGCATTTAAAGTTCTTGTCTTACTTAGGCTAACATAAATCAAGAGAAACAAAAGTAGTTGCCTCTGTATCACAAAAAGCAGATGCAGATCTTCTGATAAATGCCTACACTTCAGATTTTTAATGAGTGATGAAGATAAAAGGGTTTTTTGTCATTGCAGGCTATATCCATTTTTTAACTTGCTTTTCTCTTGCTTCACATATGGGTAATCTTAGTCTGCCCTTTCTTTTTCCCTTTCCCCTTTTTTTTCTTTCTCACAGTTACCTGGCTTCAGTTCACCCTTTGTTATTTATTTGCACTCACTTCTCTTTCCTATACTTCTTACCTTTCTTCCACCCATTTATGTGATCATTTACATTCTTTGCAAGGAAGAAGTGGTGTTTTCTATACGCCTGGAATATCAAATGCAGAAAACTTTATTTTCCATTCCAAACTTGATGAATAAGATTGAATTTTCTGCACAATAAAACTTCTGCATATTTTAATAGAAAGCAAAAAATGTTAAAATTTTATGAGTTTTTATGTTTTTAACAAAAATGTTTAAAAAATGTTCTTTCACATTTGTATTGTACTGAAATCAACGTAGTGTTTTATGTAAATAGCTTTTTTTCATAGCTGTGAAGATACCTGAATGATAATCTAAATTATCAGATGCCAGGGCAACATCACTTCTTTTACTATTTTATCTGAGGATTTAGACTGTCCTTAAAGTTAATCTTACTTTGCTACAGCAATCAGCAAGAGTTAGTTGCAAACAGTTGAGTCAGTCTTTCCTTAAACTCTTCACAGAACATAAAAGGATGGTGAGTGAAAATCACAAACCTTCTGCAGCTGATGTTTTCTCTTGTGTTTTTTTTCTTTTGTTGCTTTATACATTTTTTTCTTCTGCCCATAAAGCACTGAAAATGTTTCTGTGCTTGAAACGAAGTTGAATTACAGTGTGATTTAAAACTTGTGGACAAGATTAAAAAAGAGACTGGAGAGTCTGAATAGCCCTTGGCTGTGCATGTCTGTGAGATATGAACACAGCTTTAATTGCCATGTTCGTAACCGTGATACGGATCAGTGGGATGGGAGCAGCTCAAATTGGGATTCAGGAATAGTGGCTAGGCAACCACTGATACTCGTTCCAATTAAAGGTACATTTAATATATTAAAGCAAGCTACAACTCAGCACAATGTTTCAGTTTATCATTCCGTAGGCATTCCACAGGAAGGACCCCACTGTAATACTTGAGTCAGTTGGAAATAATCATCAGAGTGTAAAAGTTGGAGGGGTATGTGTGAGTTCTTAGCTGGTTAGTAACTGGCAGAAATAAGATAATCTCATTTGTGGTACCTTTTAGGTTTTCTTTTGAAGAGAAAAAGAGACTTTTGAAGAGACTTATGTTTCTCCATAAGTCACTTTGTCATGGATGCAGTGACACATTTCATTCTAAGAGAGAAGTAGCAATATTTTAATTAATGTAAAACAGTGATTAAACATAGTTTGATAGTAAAATGTGGCTGTGGTTTAACAAGATTAGATAGCTTTATGGAGGACAAAGTCACACAAAACTTCCAGGGAGACCTTCCTGTTGAGTCATGGCGTTCAGAAAAGAGACACTTGTATTCTTACTTCTTTTCTGGGGAATGTTAGGTGTGTCTGGATCCTCATTTGGTCAGTGGTTTTGTGTCTAAAGGATTGTATGTGCACAGTCAATCCTTCTTCTCACTTAGCTGAGATTTCAAAGTCTCAGCAAACTTGTTCCCAATTCACTTACCAAGTACCTGGCACAAATAAGGATTCCTTCAGCCTCAAGGACCAACCTGGAGGACTGTCTCTCCTCCAGGAGAGATCCCTCATATGCAGCCCACTGGCATGCAGGAGAGTCCAGCAGGCTTTAGCTGCTCACTATTTATGGAGTGAGATTCTTGAATTATAATTGCATACCACTTGTATTTTTGCAGGTGCATGGTCAACCAACTTCAGCTGTTGAGAAAATTTGCAGCCCTCAGCTTAAGCCAGATGTGACCATCCTGACTGCCACAGGTGGCTCTTGCTAAAGCAGAATGGGGTGGGGGGACACACAGCCACACTCTTTTTCTTACAGTGGTTAGAATTTTCACTTTGCTGCATACTTTCTTGTGAGACCTATCACCTGTATATTAGGATAGTTAAGAAGAGACTTTCAGTTGACCTCTTAACCATGCCGTGCTGATGAAGATACTTCATCCCCGCCTTGAAAGTATTTCCTCTGTTCTGTTGTGCTTGGAAAATATTCATGGCTTTGGATACTCATACAGAAAGAATAAAAACCCAAGCACAAGACTAAGCTTTGTGTCCCAGGTAAGTTACCTTTTATCTTCCTCCATGTTTAATAATTAATTCTTGCTATGACCTTTTTTCTGCAAGTGGGCTTTAATTAATTTTAATAATTCTTTTCTCCTGTGGCACTCTGACACAAGCAATCAAACCTCACTGCAGGCGTGAATCTTACACTGCAAGACAGTTTTTAACTTCAGACAAATCATATCCATTAGTTCACAATTTTGCTTCCCAGTTCAGTAGTGTGCTTGTAGAATCTCAGGCATTTCTGACAGGTGCAATCCTCTTTTCATGGTTGTGGACTGGCTGGCCCTTCACTGCATATAATCTTTCTCTCTTATTAATGTGCCCTCACAGCTGAAGACAGAACCATTTCTTCATCTTGTTGTTTTTTTACCTATGGGGATATCTGCACATATTGCATATCTCCTGGAGTTTTTTCAGGATGGTGTGTATGACAAATCCATTTGCCAAAGGTTTACCTCTTTCCCTCCATAATTTCTGGGCCTGTGACCTTCTAATTGTTTCAGTGCATCTTTCAGGTCTTAGCTACCATCACAATGAACTCTCTAATTGATTCCAGGATATTAAATATTTAGCCCATGCCTAAAGTCATGCCCCATTATCAAGTGTTCTTTTACCTTGTGGTAATCAAAATAGTAAGTAAAGCATTTCTCCATCAGAAAGATATCTCTCTCAGGGGATCACCTTCAGCTTTCACTGTTTAAAAAATTGGCAGAGACTTCAACCTCCCTGCAATTTGATTTCATCTGTCACCACAATGTCATTCTTGTCCCTTAATGATCCTACTGTCTCTTCATCCTGCTGCTCATATCCTGGATTTTTAAAGACTTGCTTGCAATTCATCTTTATTTTCTGAGATATTTTGATTTCACTGGATGCTTTTATATCTGCTCATCCATACTGAGATTCTAATTTAATTACTGTTTGTATGTCTTTCACTCAGCCTCCTTCACTAATATTCATACATTCCAGTAAGGTATTTTCTCAGTCCTTTTGTAAATCTGCCTTTCCAGGCAAATGTCACAGAGCTCTGGCATTGCAGCAATGTATTATTTACTTTCTAACTGCTATAGTCAGTGTCAATACTATCTTGTATGTTCAGTTAATCTTCCTCAATTCCTCTCTTTTCACTTATTCTTACTTATGTGCCTCGATCTGTTTGCTTCCACATGGTTTTAGCTGGACCCAGCCTTGACAGTATATGTCTTCTTCCTGCCCTAACTACTACTTTAATAAAATTTGTGTTGCTGAGAATTCCTCTCTGCCTTATACACACTGTCATTTTCATTCTCTTCCCTTGAAATTTGATGTATATGTTGAATTTAGCCACTTTCCAGCTATTCCAGCTATTTTGCCCACTGGTCTTCTAACTTCAAATAGATGCAGTCTAGTCTCTATGTCTCTGGTTAATTCGAATTTTGTGCTGCTATCATTTCAACCTTTTAAAATGCTATTTTTGAAATCATTTTATAGGCCAGTTGTTCTTTCTTCTGAGAACAGGGCCAACATCTATCCACTGACCATCTGAACATTTTTCAGCCACCATTCATACTACTTATTTTCTGTCCGCACTTCTCTCCTAGTCATTTCATGAGGAATTCTAAGTCCTCCTTGATAAATCAAACTCTTTCTGTCTCTTTCAGTCTCTTTCTTTGTTGTTAGCAATGTAGCATATATCCATATTCTCATTTTCTAGAATATAATACTGAATATCTTCCATATGGTTTTTGTCATCATATGATAAAGAGAACTCTTTTCACTTTTTCATTGGGAAGTCAACAGAGGTAGGAATTCAAGTATTAGCTGTTCTTCAGAAGACCTGGACTAATGGTGATGAGTGGAATAAGTGGAAACACAGATCATCTTGCATTCTGTGGTATGCTAGAGTAACCCTCAAGTCATTGTCCAACAGCTTACTTTCAGGTAGAAAATAAAATGTGAAGCAGAGTCACCCATTCAGATGTTTCCATCTGTGATACTCATTTAGGACACTTTCCAGGCATCTCACTGCTGGGACTTCATTGAACCTTCAATGTCCCAGATGTGTCTCCTCCCAGCTCCTTGTGCACCTCCAGCCCACTCAGTGTTGGAGTGCTGTGAGGAGCAGAAAAGGCCTTGATGCTGCGCAAGCGCTGCTCAGCAAGAGTTAAAACATCCCTCTGAGTCTTACCAGCATTGCTTTGGTCACAAATCCAAGGCTTAGCACAATACAAGCTACTGTGAAGAAGTTAAACTCTGTCTTAGTCAAAACCAGTAAAACTGGGGTAAATATTTGCAGTGCTTTAATGAGGTCCTGGCACCAGAGCTGTGGCCCAACCATTATGTACAAGTTGCATGCTGTAGTGTCCAAAGGGAGAATGGAAATAAAAAAATTGGGTGCATGGATTCCTGGAGCTCAGAGACAAGCATCTTCTGTAGCAAAGATGTAGCATCTGATGCTTCTATTAAAGAATAAATATAATTATATACTGTCAAGTTTGAAATTACTCTTGATTGATTTACTTATAAAGCAAATTTTTTAAGTAGAATTGACACTTGAATTTACTGCGTATTAACACTTCTAAGTATGGTTGCACCAGCAGGCATAATGTGAAGCCCTATGAGGAAAATTTGTGCTTGACAAGACTCAGAATGGGCTTATTGCTAGTAAGGCTGTATTTCATAAATGTTTCATGCTGACCCAAGGATATGCTTGTGTACAAACAGAATGAGAACACTTCTGTCTAAATAGGTTTCCTTGTGGTTTTATAATAGCCTTTTCTTTCGTATAAGCCAGACAGGAGGTTTAAAGAACCAAACATGCCATGTTTTGGGGTTTTTTTTAACATTTTATTAATTGTGTTTACACATTTGCTGCATTCTGTCTATCCCTCTGCAACCACACACAACAGCTGACTTGTGCTGCATTTACCTGTGTTCATTTCCCTGCTGTTAGTGCTTGAGATGCTGTGTGTGTTTAGCACCATCAGAGAGCTAATAAGGATCTACTCTTAGTTTGGTCGTAGCAAGGCTGTAAGGGGTGTAACTCTTGGAAACAGTGATTGAATTTATTTCTAGAGTCAGAAATGGTTTATAATGTTTCCAGTTTGGTGTATCTGCAATGCAGTGTCACCTCTACTCTCTTCTTATTTTCACCTCTCTCTTCAAGTTGCAATTTCTATTCTTTTCTGGGAAGCTAAGTGCGATGTTTTAGTATAGTTCTTTTGATTTACACAGCTCAGCACATGGTTATTCTTAATTCATTTTCCAACAAAAATTGAAAATGGGGCCACTTTCCATCCAGTTGGTGACACTAATCTTGGGGATAGGAAAAAAAATCAGGGACTGGTTTTATCGTAATTATTCTTAATTTTTTGTATCAAAATTACTCTCTGAGTTGCAGAAACGTCACTCTCTAATTGTTTGCCCTATTCTGCCCTTCCATGGAAGTGCTATGGAAGTGGTACATGGGCTCCTAGGAGGTTTTTTTCCATTTTGTTACAGGGAACATGAACTAAAATAAACTCAGTACTGACGCACACAACTGCTTTTTGCATGAGCAGCATTAAATCTATCCATTGGATAGATTAATCTAAGTCTGAATCAATCTGTCCAACCTCAACATACCTTTTTTCCATAGGATATTAGGCTAGAGAGAAAAAGCCAGAAAAGTTGTGTTGTAATGAATCACACGAGCACAGTGCATTGAAGACAAACCTCTTTTGGGAGAGAGAGGGGCAATTCTAAACTTTATGGTGTGGTAGCATGAGAAGTAGATATCATCTTCTCTCTGTGCAGTGAAGGTAGTGCTGCCTATGTAAGTAAAATGTTCAGCTTACTTTGTAGCAAAGAAGTAAAACACATTGAAATTCAATATATGTTTAAGATGAAGTGTTATTGCATGTGGGCCATTGCACAGCATGCCTTTGAGAGATTGCTGAGAGTAAAGAGGGATACTGCCTAAATGACAGGTCAGAAGAATTGTCAGGTTACAGCAACTCATCATTTAGAATAAATGAATTTGGCATGTATATTTTATATAGCTTTAAAGCAATAGCGGAAGGAAATTATGTTCCATATACAAGATTTCCCAGTCAGCTTAAATAGCCCTGCCTTTGTTATAGGCATAATAAATTTGCTGAATTGCAATTAATTTAACTTTCCACAGAAGGAAATTGTTCATCTGAGCTATTCTCTGTACTTAACACTTACCTGCCTCATTTTTTATAACAAAAAAACCTGACTCGGTGGGAATTTACTTGCAGCTCAAAGACAAAACTGAACATTTGTTTATATCTCACATCTGGTTTGGTAAAATAAAACCTTAAGGAAGCTGTTATTAAGAAAACTAATATTTTTTTCATGTTTCAACCAGTATTGGTAGGAATAAACATAAGTGTGTGTGTGTTTGTGCCAGATAACATCTGGAATAAAAATGGTTAAGAATCACATTCCAGTGCCTCTGATTAAGGATGGTAGCTGTATCATTGGTTCCACAAATCATACAAATCAGGTAAAGCATCTGAAGTTACTTTTCTGTTTGCTTTATCATACAAATTACTTAACATTTTATAGATTATTCATTTAGAGAAAGCTGTCTGGAAGAGAGCTCATTTTTAAGAAAACTTGGCAGCTCAGAGTTAATTTTACACACACTTTACATCAGCATTATTAAAATAGACTAGCTTTCTGCATGTGAGTCTATTGCTATTCTGACTGGATTTAATATGCATTTGTTTTATTTTTGCAAGTCTCTTGCAAGAAACAGAATTATGATATTCAAGCATCAATTCTTGTTTATCAACAGCTTCATTTTCTAATTGTCCATGTGGCAGTATTGGATTGGAGATAATGAATAGGATTTTTTTCTCATTTGACAAGCCTAACACTAAAAAAAGGTATTACATATAATTGTTTCAAAAATTGCTGTTACTTCATGTGTACAACTTAAACAATTTCTTCCATAATTTATGGCCAAAGTTTACTTGTGACCAATAAGACTGCAGAAAGATAATTTTAAAATAGCATTTTTGATTGCCATGTTTGGGAGCAATCTTTGCACATCAAAATATATAAAGCATTCAATTATTTTAAAAATAAAGAAATAAATGATTGCTAATTAGATAAATTACTTAATGGATTGTTGGCAGTTCTTTTTCCTCTGAAACCCTTATTGAAAACATAATAAAATATTTCTGAGTCTTAGATTAGAAAAAACCCTTTTTCATATTATCTCTAATTTTGTAAAATTTTCATTCAAGTTTACCTTTGAAAGCATGTCAGATATACATCTTCAAATCAACATAAATGCAATTACTACTTACATATGCAAGTAATTAGAGAAATCACTTTTTTTTTAGCTGCAAGAATCTCTAAAAGTCTTTGGCATGTTATCAGCATTGAGAGAAATTGCATTCAACTGGCATGAATACAGGAGCAGCTACAGAAATAGCAGTATATAGCTAAAAAAAGACTGTGGATTCAGACAGGTGTTGGTGCAAATGTGCTTTTCTCAGCCTTGTAAGTATCTGCGTAGAAAATCTTTCCTTTCTATCCTCTGCAGTACTGCTTATCTTGCAGCAACTTCTCACCTGTCTGGGTACCACTGTAGATGTGGTGAGAGCTTTTATGAAAGTTGATTGAGGTCTTTTCCTCAACTTAGAGTTTCTTTAGACAAGATGCAAAATTCTCTTTTCCTGAATCAGCATTTTATAAATTGTTTCTTCTCTTCCCCTCCCTACACTCCCACCCACCAGTATTCAACTCTGCAGATAATTTTGTGGTACAGGAGTATTTATGTTATGAGCTTTGTGAAAAAAAGATCTTTTGCATGCATAGGAAGACTTTCCTAATGCACCTGAAACACAATATTATGGCAGTTCATCCAACTGGATTCTCCCTTGCCTTCCTAGAGAACAGAACTCTGTAGTCAGTTACTGTAATCATCATTATTCCTGTAAGCACTTCCCCAAGAAATTACCCATATACTGACTTTCCACTGGCAAGTAGATAATATTTTTCCTGAGTGTTTGGGGAAGTAAAAGAACAGGCAGAATTAAATGGTGGAGATGTCTCATAGGGGCTGCCATACACTGTGATGGGATGTGAGGTCACTTACCAGGGACTCTTACATTCTTTCCAGGGAGAAGAAAACTCCTAAATTTCAAGTGCTTTGATTTAATAGTAGAAATTCTGGGATAGATAGCAGGGTATTTTTATTAACATTCTGTCCTTCATGAAACAATGCAGAAGTATTTATTTTTTCTTTTCCTGGTGTGTCTCCTTTTCACTGGTACTACAGCTGCTGTGTTTCTCTTTAGTTGGAATTTAAATGTATACAGCATGATTGGTTTGGGATTTTGTATCAAATTTGTATCCCTGAAATACAGAAGGCATGCTCTGGCTTGGTAAGGAGGAATAATATCTTGTAAGATTGGAGGGAAAATGAGGGAAAGCTAATCTGCTAGCCACTGACAAAAATGATGGAAGCAATGTCCTGAATCCACCTGAAATTAGGTGAAGAAAAGTGGAGGTACCTGTGAGAAAAGGCTTGGTAGAGCAGGCTGATGTGATGAATCTGTTCAGAGATCTTATGGCAAGTTTCATGTCTTGCTCAGGTAACAGCGTCAAGCCTAAGAGAGCATCTCCATATTAGGAAATAACATTTTTTACTGAAAGACATGAAACATTTAGATTGGAATAAGAAAGTTCTATGCTCTCTTAGCTCTAATTTCATAATGACTTCCATTCGTGCCCTGTACCAAACTCGTCAGAGTAATGAACACACAGAAAAAATTGAACCCCTGTCAATCATGGCCATAAATCCAACCCTCAGCCCCTGGGCTTTGTCCTGAAAATCCTTATTCCAGACAGAGTTCAGCAGGTGAGATACTGAGGTGTCACACACACCACCCAAACACTCCGCACGTGTTTGGGGCAGGTGGAGCCTCCCCAGCGCATCCAGCACCAACCTGCCAAGAGCAGCAGCTCGGGATGCTCGGGGAGGTAGGAAGCTCTCATGGATCTGCCACCTCTTAGAAAATGGACAATGTGAGGGAAACCTCGAAAAGGACACATTAAGGGAGTGTTAAAATACACCAGGAAGCTCCTAAAAGGTAACATGGATAAAGAGTATTTTAAAAGAGAGGGAGCTTGCCTGAAGGAGGGAGCCATCATTGTGTTGGAGATGGAAGGAATACAGAAGCTCCTGGAAAGCTGCTCAGCTCCTTGGTGGAGACAAGGCTGTAAGCTAATGGAAAGATTTGAGAGAATAAGTAATGCGCACAAAAGCAACATTTATTTTCACTTCTGAAGAAAGAAATTCTTGGAGATAGGATTATTTTAAACGCAGTCTGCTTAGCATAAAAGCAGTTCAAACAGTCAGCAGTAATGGTAATTACTGTGCCATGGTTTAATACTGAGTAACAAAAGACTGGCATATTTTATAAACATCCTCACACAAATAATTTTTCAGGATTTACAGTAAAGTCTATATGTATTTAGGAATTCTGCTTTTTATGAGGCTGTATTTATTCACTTGGCTAATTTTCATAATATTTTGACAACTTTTGTCTTTAACAACTTGTGTATTTTTAACCTCAGGGTTTCTCACAATCTATCTTGAGGCAAATTGTTAAATTGAACTTATTGTTGGGCTATGTTGTCACAGGTTTTCAAAGACACCGTGAAATATCTGCTAAAGGATTGACAGTGAACAAAACGTCCTCCCCCCATCCCCCCAGTCCTTTGGAAATTAAATGCATAATCCAGATCTGCTGACAATGTGTTCGGGAGAGAACATTGATAAGTCAGTATAAGCATCAAATACTGGCCCTATGAAGAGATAAATGGATGCCAAATTCTTGATGGAAATTTTCTCATGTCTGTAGTGGCACAGCTTTTGAGGATAACCTGACCCACAGGTGTGTAAAGAATGTGAGGGTCCCAGGATTCTGCAATACACAAAGACATGGAGATCCAGCTTTGTGGTAATTATTACGAATTACTACCAAACTACATTAGTAAAGATACAAACATATTCCCAAACACCCTACAGACCACTGCAAAATTACCACTAGAGAGGCAAATACATGTACTAAAACTCGTTACAGAACTCCAACTAGTGAAACAAGTATATCCTTACAAACCCTTACCTGTATGCACCTATAAATGCATTATGTGAGCTGTTACCACTGCGATATTCAGCAAAGCACTCCCAGCAGTGGGGCAGAAAAGTCTCGCTTCAAAGCTGACCCATGTCATGGAGTACAGAGTCAGTCAGGTGTCCCGAACCAGGGTCCCAGACTGCCCAGGAGATCTTGTGCATTTCGGGTACATAGCAGTTCAGTTTTTATCACTTTTGGTGTAACTGAATGTCTGACATCAGTTCCCAGGATTATTGTTGCTGCTTTTTGTTTTCCTGAAAGGTCAGTTCCTTATCAAGGGTTCTTTGTCCTGTACCCTTCAAGGTTTTTTTGCCCTACACCCATCAGGATTTCTTTCTTTGTCCTGCACCCATCAAGATCTCTGCCTTACACCTATCAAGGTTTCTTTATCCTGCAACTGCTTCCTATCAGGGTTTCAGCAGAGCTTATCAGGGATGTCTCAGGGCTCCTGCCAAGGAGATATCCTTTGTCAGTTTGTTTACCAGTCTTTGTGGCAGCTCAAGATATTATACTTGGAGCTAGGAGTAAAATTTACAGTTCAAAAATAAAACATAACTGCTGTTTTTAGGGAATATTTTATTTAGTTAAAATATTTCGTTAATATTTAATATTTTAGTTAATATTTAGTTAAAAATTACCTTTAATGTTAATTGCTGGTCTTTCTGACCTGCAAATTTACCTGTAGTAAGAAAACCTACCCTAGGCCTTCTGAAGCACCTGTTCCCCCAGAGTCCTGTGTGTTTGAGAAAGGTGCTTAATTGAATATCCACAAAACATGCCCATTACATGGCCCTCTTTATACTAATTAATCTTACACTTGCAATACTTCATATTTTTCCTTTTTGTTTTTCCTTCTTCCTTGTTTTTTGGTTTTTTTGGGGTTTTTTTGTTATCATTTAGAATAATGCAGTCATCTTTTTTGTGGAGGCGTAATTATTTAACATTTGAGCTACCGTATAAAGTCTTTTTTGCAAGAGTTGATAGAAGCACTTCAGAGTGAGTGGTGCTGAGTAGTACTGGCTTGAGGTGGGCATGGAGAAGGCGACTTGTTCCCTCAGCAGTGAACTCAGTCATGTCAGACTACCAGAACAGTGACACATCTGCTGTGATCATTGGTGAAAAGGCATGTGTGTGAAAAGGAGATTCAACACCCTTTTGTTCTCCCAGCCATTCCCATCTCAGCTTCTGGTACTTCAGCTTCAGAAAGTCTGCTTATTGAGTCACTGTGCACTTTGTAGAGCATTCAGCTGGCAAGGTCACACAGCAAGCAGCAGCCTGATGCAGAATCTGATTCTCTTTTATGTTCAGCTTCTTTCTCTGCTCTCTAAACAGGAATGACAGATCTACCCTTTTCAGGATGCTTTCCCTTCTTCAAACATTTTTGACTAGCTGGGTATGGGTTATTGTAAAATAATGTCATTGGATGATAATTTACTTGAATTCTTATACCTCCTTAGTCTCTGTGCTGTGGTGGATTTTATTTTTATTTTATTGAAGTGCTATTACAATGTGTTGAATTGTCTAGAGATAAATTTTGAGGTCTTAATCTAGTGTCTGATGCTGTCAATGAATGCTGTAAAGAATTAAATTTAAAAAGGCTGCAAATCTTCCAGAACAGCTCTGTTTTGATTCTAGTCACTTTTTACAAAGTAGTTGCAAGATTGTATCTTTTTTGTCTTTTTTTTTTCTCTTTTGTTTTGTGGGTTTGTTTTGTTTTTTTTGCCATAAAGTAATATGTCTGGCACTGCATCTGTGAATTTTATTTTGCACAGTTATAGGCATCACATCACTTGTCATTTATATGTCTCTGTCTATTAGACAGAGAGAAGGAAGGAAGGAAGGAAAAAAACCAATTCTCATTCAGAGTCATTTTGCTTGGTTGGAGGATGTAAAGTAGGTGGAAAACATCAAGTTTGCAAGAATTTATGGCGGATCTTTCAGTCATTAGAATGGTAGTTCAATTCACTCAAAGAACAACACAATTCTCAGAAAGCAAAATTCTCTGTATATTGATTATGAAATGTGGAATACTAAAAACTGCTGAAATATTGTGCAGATGCAGGAGGAGGTAGGAAGGGACTTTAGGAGAAGTGAAGTATAACATAAAAATAGGGGGAAGATTTTTGCATTTTCATGGATGTCTAAAAGCCGAGGTAAAATATAATTTAGTATTCACTCATGGTTGTGTGTATCATCTTTCATGTTTTGTATAAAATGGGGAATAGAGCTTTAAGAAGTGAGGGTTTTACTGATACACAGCCTGAAGTTTTGAGAAACAGAATATGTTTTATTTGTCAAGATAAAAAGTGTCTTAGGGGGAAAAGTTATCAGCATTGACTCCTTTATTAGATAAAAGGAAACCTGTATGTTGAAATCTAAAGTGAGACAGCTTCCAAAAGGCTGAAGTGAGATGGCAGGACACAGTGCACGCTGGAATGGAATACTTCCTCCGTTTTTTGCAGAGCTGTTTGCAGTTTTGACTATTCAGTGCTCACTCAGATGGACACATCCTAATGGTTCACCTTTGACAGGGGATGCACGTGTTACTTCACTGGTTTTGTTCTACCAAGAAAGAAGTAGAATATCTGCTGTCATTTCCTAAGTGCAAAATTGATCAAAATTACATTACAAAGTTTTACAGCATTTTGGAAATGGAGGAGCTGCTAAAGTGGATAGCTACAATGTCTCTGAGAGGTATTAAATATGAAGCAGATTTAATATCCTGACTTATATTTAGCTTTTTCTTATTCTGCTGAAGTTATAGTGAAGTTAATAGTGATACAGAAACAAGAGTTGATGGTTTCAAAGAGAAAAATACTGTATTCTTTTCTAATGGAGGTCTTGATCTGCCTCCATAGAAGGCAAGACATGGAGTCTTAACTTCCATGAATTCATAACTGACATCCCATTGCATAAACAGAGATCTCATTCTAATTAGGATTCTTGCCATGAGCAGACACAGAAGACTTTTTTTTGCCCTATTTAAACTCCAGGACTGGACTAGAAGCTGATAAAAATTGATGTGTTTTCATTAGCAAGCAGAGGTATGCACTGACCGAGAAGACTGTGGAGTCAAGATGCTAGAACTGCTCGTGAGGAGCACTGTCTTCTGACAGGGAGGGGACAGTGCCAAGTGGCAGGAAGGTTCACTTAGCCAAAGCTTGAGTGCTTTCACCCAGATGCAGCAAAGGGGAAGATTTGATTAAGTCCCCTCCTGCATATGCACTCATTAATCAAATGCTTTGAAAGCACAGGTAAGGAGTGCATTATGTAGTAGACTGGAAACAACGGGGAGTTAGGATTAATTTGTTCTGCTTCTAGATGATCTAGAGACTTGCAGGCTACTCTGAGTTGGATTCTCCTTCTGTCTGCATTTCTCTAATGATGAGTAACAATATTGACCCAATTATTAAAAACATGGTAAGATTCGCTCTCTAATTCTTTTTGCTGGATTTTAACTTGACTTTAAAACTTAGTTTGCAGACTACTATACCTAATTGACTATGGACAAAATGAAACTTAAGCTTAGTAGAAAAAATTTGCAAATACAATGGTAGGCAGAAATCAACTGTAATTGGCTTGCATGTTTGTCTGTTTTAAGGATATTTGTTAAAGATACGAAGATAAGCAGTTGCAAAAAGATACAAGAACTTCCAGTTTTCACTGGGTGCATAGAAGGATTTTGAAGGAAAGACTAATTAGTGGAAACTATTCTGGACACAGGCATAAAAAGGGAGAGGAGTGACTGGAGAGCAGCAGTGACTGGACTGCAGAAAGAGATGTTCAGGTTGCCAGCAGAGTCAGTATGGGTCATCTGTGTCCTGGGGTGCATCAAACACCAGCTGGTCAGCAGAGGAGATTTTATCCTGTTGCATTCAGTGCTGGTGTGGCCTCACCTCGAGCACTGTGTGCAGTTCTGGGCCCCACAATTTCAGAAGCATGTGAAGGGCACTTAAATGTGTCCAGAGGAGGGCAGGTGAGCTGGTGAAAGGGCTGGGAGCCCTGTGAGGAGTGGCTGAGGACTCTTGGGTTTGTGTAGTTTGAAAAGAAGGGGGCTGAGGGGAGCCCTCATTGTTCTCCCCAGCTTCCTGAGGAGGGTACCTGGAGAAGGAGATGCTGGCCTCTTCTCCCCAGTGCCCCCTTCCCCTCTGTTCCAGTCCGTTCAAATGAAGTTGCAGCATTAAGAGGGTCTCCTCCTTGACAACCAAGATAACCAACATGTACATGTTAAATAGCAGAATCAGCTACAAATCTCTTGCTCATAAATATAATATTAGCAGCACAATGTTTTCCTTGATATAATGTTGACATGGGTGTATTTTTATAAGGACAAGAAACAACAGTTCACATTAGCATCATTTCTCTTCAATCTGCAGGTGGCTCAGCTTCACAGGGAAGACTAAAAGAACCAGTTAATGCAGTGCAGGTAGAGGATTTTTTTTTTTCAATATTCCAGTTTTATAGAAATGAGGGAGGAGAATAGGAAACGATAGCAACCCAATAATCAGTTTATCAGCTCTACTGTCATCACTAAATGTCACTGTCATCAAAAGACATTGTTCCGGAATACTTCAGAGGACAAAAGGATGATTTGACAAGCTCAGAAAAGCTATGGATTATGGAGGAAATGGGAGAATATTAGGAGGAGTCAATTTACATACCTGAATCATGACAGGTTTATAGTTTAAATATTTCTGCATAGTAACTAATAAATGTGTCCCTTTTTTGTTGCTTCTTTGTTACAAAATGATAGAGAAAAGTGAAACTATATTTTCATGAAGCCATGGGCAATTCTAACAAATCCATTTTTAATGCATGAGGAAGGAGAAAATACAGTGCACTAAGCAGGATGATGTACTATGCTGTGTTACTCTACAGTGACTCTTTAGCAGTGCAGTAACAAATAGTATCTTGGCCTTTTATTTGGTGTTTTGGAAGCAATTTTATTTGCCTCAATGGTTGCCATCAGTGGAACCATTCAATTCCGATATATATAGCAATTAATGCATTAAATAATCTTATTTCACTGGAAATGCACATTCTGTCATTTCCCAAATATCATTCACCAAGTTTTTTTTATTCTTCTACTGTTCTAATATTTGTTTGTTTATTTATTTATTAATTATTTATTTATGTGTCTCCTCTTTCAATAATGGTGAGGGTTCTGTTTGACAAGGAGACAAGGGAGACTGATGAGAGCTTTGTAAACTGTAATCCAGATGGTAGTGGGGATACTGAACAAAATGTTAGATACGGCATTTCACGTGTGATTATGAGGTTTTCAATTGCAGAGAAAAGTTTTCAGCTCCCCTTACCTATCTGCTTGAGCTGACTTTGAAAGGGTAAAAGCATCACCAGGGAAGTAGCTTTGCTCCAAAATTCCTGTGTCACTCTGTAAGAGCACTAGAATAATGGAATTTTCTATGTCATTTGGAGCTATTCTGCTCTAAAATGTTGTGCCATAAATGAATACTGAAGTTGAAACAAGTCACAGCTGTATTCAAAGGAGAGCGCATCAGACAGTGTTTAATTAAACTCCATTAGAAATAACTCTTTGAGCAAGAGACACTATTGTTTTTGCAGACTTCCACTATCTTTGCACTGAAAATTATTAGGCTATTAATGGGGCTTGTTGTCTCGCAGTTAGCTGTTTTCCTTTGAGATTTCTTTCACTTTGTAGCAGCATTTAAAAAACTCTACCTTCACTTCTCATAGCTTCTTTCCAGTAATGCATTAGAGAGTTTTGCTTGCTAGCAGCAGCAGCTTTTAAAAATGCTATAGGGAGACTCTGGTACCAAGGGCATAATAATGGTACAGCTACTGCAATCATTAGATACCAAAATTGCTACAGGATATTCTTTGGTGAATAGGACAGGAAAATGCTCCTATTAAATGTACATGCAGACCAATAAATATAGAGGGAATGGTAAAAGCCATAGATGCACTGTTCTGGCATGGTAAGTAAGTGGTTTATTATACAAGTAAATGTTAACAAAGAGTGTTAGTCCTTTTGATTCATGCCTGTTTTTCAGCTGACTTTTCTAGTGTGGAATTCAGTTAATTTATACAAGCAACTTAAAGAATTAGCAATATGAAGGAGAGGATATTTCAGGGTTTTTTCGCTGTGTTACAGAGGAATCAAAGGATTTTGCCTTCTTTATGAGCTATCACTGACAGAAGTTTAATTTCGGAAGAGCTGATCTCTATTGTAGGGCAATAACAGTGGTTTAGCACAGGGATAACTCCTAGGCAAGCTGTAGGTTTTCTCTATCCATTTCTGACTTTTTTTTCCTCTGTCAATTAGAAGCAATAACAGGAGTTTCCAATTTCAAAATGAGTTTTAGGAAGAAAATACATTTTTATTGTATTTTCTGTGAAGAAAAAATCCCCATAAGTTTGCAGTTCATCTGTTCTTTATACCACTGTAATACTGAGCACATAAGTAGTCTGGCTGAAGTCAATGACAGTTGCTAAAAGGCTTCAATTTCAGACTGTTGTTTAAGTGCTTTTCTAGATAAGAACAAGTCATTACTAAATTGCATCACATTATAGCCATCAAACAAACAGTAAATCTTCATAGTTTTTATGCCATGAGACACCTGAAATAAACGACCCTTGTTGACCAGTAAAAAGCAATTGATAACAGCCACGCTTTTGTATACTTTTAGGAGCTAGACATGGGGTGGAAACAATATTCAAACTGCATTTTGATTTGCCTTTACTTGGGAAGTTCCTCGTTTGCAGTACTAAGTACTTGTGGACAAATACTTGTGTACATGTTTAATTTTAATAATTATTCATGTATCAGGAAGGGACTGGCTAAACAATTGTGTTTTCAGAAGAATGGAACCAAAAGAGACTACAAGAAGCATGCTACTTTGTCAGCAAATGGTCCAACTTAATATAAAAGTCCTATTAGAAGTAGAACTTAACAAAATGTCAGTGAACAGGTTCAGCAAATGTTCAGTTCATGAAGTTAGATCAAATTAAATGAATACAGTAAGGTCAAGGAGCAAAGCCACCATGGTATGCTAATAAGATTATTCTACTTGATATTTTATTTTAAAATTAAGTGGAAGGCAACTTTTTTTATTATTTAACCCAAAAAAACCCTAAGTTTGCAGTTTTTTTCTGTCTTTTACTATCTTCTTTCTGCACGTGAGAAATAAATGGCTTAGGACAGATCTAATGAATGTGTTGTAAAGACAGTAATAAATCATAAACTAAAGGGAAACACAAAGCTTTTTTTTCTCAGGGATTCAGAAATATTCTCTGAAGCTGATTATCTTTCAGTTAAATCACAGGTACTGAAAACTGGAATAAAATTATATCACGCTTTAAACTCCATCCTGCTTTGCCAGTCCCCCTTCTCTTTGTAAAAAGCTGTGATGCCGCCGTAGGTGGAACCACAGAACATGTGTATGTGGTGTGCCTGTGAAACCCTGGCCTTGCTGTGCCCTACATAATGCATACATTGTCCTACATGCTCAGTATTTTGGCCTTTTGCTGTTGCTGTTATCCTTCTCTTTTGAGGGGGAGGAGAGAGTTGGGGTTTTTGGCTTTTTTTAAGGTTTTCTTCCTTTTTTTCATCCCAACTAAGGAGGTGGATTCTGTTCATAAATGTTGTGGCCTTCTCTATTAAGTAGAGTGCAGATGTGTTTTTTCCCTCTGCCTTCCAAATGCTGCTTTTAGTTCCAGAATTGGATGATCATAGAATCATTTATAAAACCACTCAGACTGTTGTCTATATTTAGTTACTTAATTACCTGTTTATTTCTTATAAGAAAATGGATCCGTTTTCCACGTTTTCAGTGTTCATTACCTTTGAGAAGATAATTATTTAGCAGATGCCTAAGATAATTGTAAACATGAACGTTACAGTTATGTATATGGATATCTCCATAAAATCAGTGGAATTCATTAGCTTTATTCTATCGTGTTATAAATATTGCTTATCTGCACACCTTGCAGATTTAGATTTGCTGCCAGGAGCTTGCCAGCTCTTTCACCTTGTTCGTAATGTTTTTATTCCAAATGGTGAAAGACTCCATTTAGTCTTCCCATTAAGCAGATGGTTTATTATGTCATGCTATTTTTCTTCAGCAATAGTCTGTTGATTCTCTAGCATTATGAGGTTAGCAGATGCTATCACACCTACTGTATGTCCGACTAAGTTGTCTGGTTTTTTCTCTCCCTCTCCTGTTTGCAGTAATCTTTGTCCAACAACACATCCCTAGTGCAGCATTTTCTACATGACAAAAGCTGGCATTTTGAAATCCTAAGTGTGTGTTTTCTTTTTTCTGTATCAACTCTATTTTTGCTAACGTCTTTCAGGAAAGATACATTAGCAAAGGTGGCAAGCACCACCAAAAGCGGTTTGACTTGAAATTTTTCCTCTCAACCAAAGGCTCCCATCTTTCTAGGCATTAGTCAGTCTTCATTTTCCCCAAGCTATGTTTGGGTGTTTCTAGTGCTCCAGAAATGTCTTCCTCCTAATTTGCAGACTAAATCAAATTTCAAAATCAGGTACTTTGTTTGACCAGCAGCTCAGGGGACGTTTACTTCCAATTGCCAGTCTCAAGCTACAATACTCCTGGTCTTGTTTTTCTAATGATTTTTACCTCTGTTATATGGAAGCAAGGCTGAGCTGGTTGAAGAAACAGTTAGAAGAATCAGTTAGAGGATACCAGTTCTCTAAGAGCACTTGTAAGAAGAGATCCCCTATTTCTCTGTCTTGGCCCTATTTTCCCCTGGATTACTCAATCACCTCTTCAGGCATTTGCTTAATTTCCAGATTGATACATACATATAGCTGCATGGAATTGAAAATAGTGTGTAACTTTAATCCTCTATTATAATTAAAACAAGGTAAACAATATTTTGTGCAATTATATTTACATAGCCAGAGTAACAGGCAAATTTTCATCCTGTTAGTTTTGAGTGAGGCTGGAACCTGTACAGGGTACTAATAGGAATCACTGCAAGGCAGCATTTGATTATTGCTCTTGATCTCGTGGCTAATCAAGCTGCCAAGGCAGCGTGTTAGGCTTTCATTGCAGTCCACTGCTTTTCTTCTGAAAACCCATTCCCCAACAGTCATGCCCCTGCAACAAAATACTGCCTTTGAACTGATGCATCCAGCTGCTGTCTTTTAACACAGCCTGTTTGCAGAGCCATACTAGGTTTAATTTGAAGTTTAGAGCTCAGTTTCTGAGTTGAGATGAAGATTTAAATGTAAAACATTCTAACACAGAATGCAGTTTTCTCTAAAAATCTCTTATTAACTCAATCTCATCTTTAATCCCAGTTGCACTGCAAATTTGAAGTTACCACTCTAAAAAAGTATGAGGTTTCTTGCGTTCATTTCCTTCATTTTACCATCCATTTAATAACTCATTTACCTAATGTTCTCCTGGGGTCTCCTCTGAGTCACAGAGTCCCTTTAAAATAAGCGACATCTGGTAATCATGCAGATTAGCTGTACAGGAGGCTCAGCATCTGTTGATGTTTGCCCCAAATTTACTCATTTTAAAGGACAGTCCAAGAAAAAACCTATCTGTGAATTTCTAAGCAGCACTTTGCAACAGCAGTGGACATTTGCCAGGGTATGTTAAGGAGAAAATGCAGCTTTTGCTGTGTGAAGAACACAGTATCTGTACTGTACAATTCGATGTACTGCCCAGTGTATCTGGTGATAACTGATCACACTGATCTTCACAGAGAAACTCTCTATTCTAGATTCTGTGCAAAAGGCTTGAAGGATTGAACTGTACTGTCTGCACAGTTGCAGCTTCTGGAACACAATGCAGATGCAATTCTTTTCTTACAATATAAAAGATTTTAATCTAAAATCACATCTAGTCCCTGAACAGCTTATCTGCACCAATACATTATTCCTAGTACTTGATTCTAGCTAGGTAATACCTGGGCAATTATGTGATTTTCAGTTTTCCCCCAGAATGAACTTTTATGATTGTAAAAGCTCAGCTCTTTATCTTGAAGCTGTGATTGTCTTGTCTCACTTTTGTTCCTGTTTCCTGTTCATGCATTTTTTCCTGATTGACAATACAAGATCACCTTCTCCTGGATTAAGTCCATTATGATGTTCCCAAGTGTTTCTTCATGAGTTCTCCTTGTCTTACCCTCCATGAGTGCTGCCTTAGCAATACTCACACACTTTTCTACATGATATATCCACTATACAAATGCCAATCTAAAACACCCACTAGTTTTTCATTTTCCTGACCAATCCCTTACTTTCTGCATCTCATCTTAATTATGTTCCTGATGCTTTTAATTTGCACTCGTCACGTACAATATATGAAATCACATCCTCACTCCTGTCTTCCCGTTTATGCCACCCTTCTGAAAATTAATTCAAAATTAAACTATCTTGTCTCTTACTTTGGCTTTTGTGATGTATATAATGGGAGAATCTACTGTTTTAAGTTTTTACAAGGTGGTTATCCAAATGTGCATCATCCATTTTGGAGGAGGTGAAAAAACCTTATTTAAGTTTCAAGGGAAAGAAAAAAACCATCCAGAAACAGCTTTAGCATCAAACTGCCCGTGAGTGGCATGCTGGAGCTTGCTATGGGGCAGAGCCCTGGTCATGGCAGTGTCACTGGAGCTGCTTGGTGGTCAGAGGTCACAGGTCTCAGTGGCCAGAAGCCTCTTGCTGCTGAGTGTTCTTATGAAAATGCCTACAGAAAGGTTTCTAGCATAGGAGGCCGAGATGTACCTGTAGATAAAAGGGACTCTTGTGCAGTCTGCCTGGTAGAACTCTAGGATTTTTAAAGTCAAAATTTCCTTTATAAAAATAAACACTAAGAAGTCTAGCACTTTCTCAGCAAGTACTGTAAAACCATACAATGATTATTTCCAGATCTGTGATAATTACTGTGAATGTGTGTACAATAAGGTCCCTTTCATGTGTAGATACATATATACATGTACACATACATACTATTTTGCATACAAATATCAAAATAACATTTTGAGCAGTGTATTTGTGTTCCCATGTGTAGGACTCCTGCAGTTTGTCAGCTTGTTCTCCTGCTTGCATCTGAAATGTGCTGTTTCAATGCCACCCTACTGGGATAATTCCCTATTTGCAGTACTTAACATCAAAGATTATACTCCTTTTTCAGTTGGCACTCTTTTTTGGGTTTGTTGAGTAATAATAATAAATAAACAACACAGAATAGTGAGGGGAGAGAAAGTGCTGGTTGTTACTGGAACAAAAAAAGTTACCTGAGAATTGTTAATGATCTTACTCTCAGGAGTAAAAAAAAATTCACAATATTTGAAGAACTGATGTAACTTTTGTAGCTTGACTATATCATTGTCAGTGTTCATCCCATGAAATGTATCCGATCATAGGTGACATCCCCATCTGTAGATGCTTTTTGTGTGATGAATCTTCTCTTTTGTGTCTCTGTCAGCTGCTGGTACAGTCATCTGCCTCCCCGTATATTACAGGAGTGTGTATTCCTCTGTGTGAACATCCATCTTAGAACATTAAAACAAAACCAAAACAGAAAAGAGAAAAATAAGGAGGAAACCTTCATTTATATAATGCAGTACAAATCACCACGTCAGTGACTGACTTGCTTATCGATAGTGTTAGGTAGGATATTAAAGGAAAAACAATTTAATACTAATCAAGAGAACTACAGCAACATTTAGAGTAATAGATTCAGTGAGTGAAACTAATTCATATGTAGCCTGGTGGTCTGCATGGAGAGTATTAGTGGAAAGTATTAATGGCTTCTATCATCACATTTCTCATCTGAGTTGTTAAGGTGGCATATTTAGTTGTAGCTGTACAGATGGCTGGGTATGAAGTATGGGGTAGCAATTCAAGGGGTTTTCTGTAGATATTAAATGAAGACGTATTGCTAGAGACTCATGTTTCAGTTGTCAAACACTGGTGGCTTTCTCTTTTTTTTCACCTCTTTCTGCTATTTAGTACATATTTTGTGGGGTCACATGATCTGCATTTGTGCCATGTACCTGAAAGGAAATCCTAGTGCAGAAAACTTTGCTTCAAGGGGTTCCTGTTTAAGGGCTGCATTACAGGATTAATTACTAAGTTGAGACAACAGTCTGTCTGCTTGTAGGGAATTATTTTTCTTCAGAATTTGCCTTGGATATTATTGGATATCACCACTTCCTTATTTCGTTGAAGTGAAGGAAAGAAATTCTGTGGATGTGAGTCCTAGTATTTGAGCATATGGTGATCAATAGGTCGATATAAGACAAGACTGAGCATAGATTTTTCTGCAAAATTCAAATGTGTGTATATCTATAGTGCTCATTACTGGCTACTAAGAAGGGTCTTGACTCAAGACCCTCAGAGGTGACAGGTAGGATACATGAATAAACTCCTTCCTCATAATGTTTAAATTGTCAAAAGCCAGGCAGTATCCTAACCTGATTGGGTTTTGGAAGCCTGATAAAATTTTTGAATTATTAAAAATTTCTATATGCTTTTGTATTCAAATTGTAATCAATGTTGGCAAAAAATGTGGCCCAGATAGATTCTCCTCTGTGCAAATTTGATGGAGTGTCATGAAATCACTGGAGCTTTATGAGACTGTTTCTTGTGAGACTTTTAAAAGGATTGGGAAATTAAAACAAAGATTTTATCAGAAAGTACCTCTAGTCCAGAGATTACTCTTGAGGGCAGCATCAAACAGTTAAATGCTTTATGTTTTGAAATATCAAGTGGTTAAATTGCTTTGATCTGTTTTATATCCGATGCCTAAGCATATACAATCTATTGTTCTTTCTGATTCCTTTGTATTTGATCCAAGTCATGAAAGAAATCAGTTATTCAGGTTTTATATTTAAAGAGAGAAGTATCCAGTCCTTGTGAGATATGCCTAAGAAGTTTTGGGGAAGAAAATTACAGAAGAAGGGTAATGGCTTCCTCTTACATTACTTCCAGAGACTAAAAGTTTAGTTGCTACTATTACCTGTAGGTTACCAAATGCAAAAGAAGAACTGTTGGTGGTGGGGAGCTGTAGTGGCTGCATCTTTTAAGATAAAATGTTTAAAGTGCAAACTTTGTGGGTTTTCTGGGAAATAAGAAAGTCTTTATCCAGACAAGCTTTAAGTAAAAAAAAATGGTAGTTCAAATGCTGAATACTCCAAGCAACAAGAATAAATGTTTACTACACGGATCAATTCCTACCAGGATATGAGAGGAGTCATTGAGACTATGAGGAGGTCCACTGAGAGCTTTCATGAAAAAAATTAGTATGACTTAAGCACCAATGGACTGTCCTAGGCACATAGGTCAAATGGTTTCTCAGTCTTGCCATTTCTCCTTCCTCTGCTCACTTTTGATCATATTATTAATGTACACTACCCATCATGAAGTGGAATTTCTATGATTTACATTGGATTTGTTCCTGTATCTAGTCAGAGGACAGTGAATGCAGGTAGAAATTATGCTGAAGGTTCAGAAGTGATCATTTTGATGTAACCATACCATTAAACAGAGTGCATTTGGAAAGGATGAAGTACTCCATGTGCACTAATATAAATTTTTCATAGAAATCTTTCATGATAAATTATTATTTTCTATAGGCAAAACCCCAGTCTGCCATGTTTATCTCATTTTCCCCATAAAAGTTAGAATTTGAAAGTGTGTTCATCCTGCCCAGTCCAGCCCGGTATATTCCAGCCTAGTCACAAATAAGGTGCAATCTCCCAAAATAAACATTATATTGCACAGAAAATGCTGATTTTTAATAGTCTCTCTAATAAAAAACATATGTACTTGTATTCAAGACATTGTTTTGAATTTAGGATGTTAAAACTACAAGTAAAATATATGAAATTAGTATTTCTAATTCTACTAAATGTGAAGAATTTCCACCACACTGACCTTACAGGTTATTGTTTTTAGTGCACAGAACGTTTCTTGCTCAGCAGCTTTGTGTTATATAGGAAAGAGCTGTTTCTTTCAGGTTTTCTTATCTGTAGCATTATTACTGTGTTGTTATGATGTGTTATCACTAGAGCAGCTCTTTCAGCAGGTTCTGAATTTGTACCTTGCTGTCGCCCTGCAGAAAACCCTGCGAGTTTTTTATCTTTGCACTCACAACAAGTGTTTGAGATTTTACAGCTCTCTGCCATTGGAACTTTTTCACATGGTTGAGAGTCAGAGCAGCATGGAGGAGAAAAACCACTGACATTTGTGCAAGTTGTTGCAATCAGCCTTTGCAGAATACAGGTTTTCAGTTTTCTTTTTTGGGAGGATAATGTGGTGTTTCAGATGAAAAGCTGAGGAATTTTATATAGGATAGATGCTCCTCTCTTTCACCCTTCCAAAAATTTGAATCAGCAGATTTATCCATAGATCAAAAAATAATTTGTCAACCTGTTTAGTTACTGCTTTCTCTTGTGGTACTATGAATTCTTGTAATGCACATTCTGCAATGCAAATGTCATCAGCTGTATTTCCAAATAACATATTTCATGATTTCTTATTAATGAGCTTTTTTTGTATATCAATATGAAAATGCTGGTACTGCATGGTAATGCAATACTATTTTCTCTGCTAGAGTTTTGGTTTATAAATGCTGTTGCCACTGCTCTTGATGTATTATTATGCCTTTTCCAGGGTAATTTCTTATATAAGTCTATGATTATTTTTTTCTAAAAGGAAGAAAGGAAAAAGAAAAAAAAACCCAAACTTCCCAATGTCCCTGTGACTATTATTGAATATTAAACTTAGGGGTTTTTCTCTTGAAATAGTGAAGAAAAAATCTATGTGCAGTTTATTTTTTTTTAAGGAAATACTGTAGCACACACACGCATTGACAATTGAATGGGATGAATGAATTCAATATAAGAAATTTGGAGAGAAAATTCTGAGAAACACGGGAAAAGCTGTTCCAGGTGCCCCATCTCCCTTTGTGGCATTTAAAAAGCAGAATTCTAACAGTTTTTAAAGCAAGGTAACACCTCTGGCACTAAGCTAAAGTAACCCCAAGTCTTGACATGGACACATGGGTCCCTAGCACAGCACAGCAAAACAAATCTGGTTGAAAGGAAAAGGGGGAAAACCATAAGTGCTTACTAATTGTGGCAAGTGAAATGTCGTCTGAAATAAAATCAGTCTTACTGTTCTTAACCCATCAGTTTAAAAACTGTTTGTTCCAGTGAGATTACTTACTGCTATAAACATGCACTATAGTTTTTCTGCTTTTAAAACAGTTTCCTTTGGAGTCCAGGGAACAGGAAGGGAGGAAAGAAAAATAAAACAGATAAAAATCAGATCTTGTTGAACACAGCATATAGAGAGAAATGAGGAGAATCTTAAGCTGGAGCCTAGTATTCTGTTTGCACAAGATAAAGCCTTTCCAAATATGTGGTCTTGTTGAATTAAATAACACTCATTGAAACAGGAAAGAAGTTAAAAATTCCTATAAAAAGGATTTTTTTCATGAGGAAGAATAGGTATAATAAAAGAGTTATTGATCTGTGAATGATGTCAAACCATAAAAGCCCATTCAGATGATGGTCGTGAAAAAAAAGTAAGTGAAGACAGCTTTGAATATAATAATTTAGAATTTATTTAGGACCATGAATAATAAGTCACATTAGTAGTAATTCATGTCTGTGCTGTTATGGGTCACTAAAACTGTCTTTTTATGTATTTATCTCCAGTAAGAAATATATGTTAATATGCGACATATGTAAGTGATAAAAATTTAAAATTTGAAAAGGGAAGGTTTGACTCTTCTTGAATAGACATTTATGATAGAATAGATGGATTTGATTCATTATTCCATGAATCTTTAAATAGCTTTTAGTCTTCAGACCAATCATAAGGCATAGCTGGTTTCTAGTACAAGTCATAGTTCTGTGAAGTGAACAAAATGTGAAAAGAAATTTCTCAGGTTTTCCTCACCTTTCTGTTATGGACACTTTTCATTTTTGGTCTTATTGGTGTTCTTGGTTTACAGGAGAAGGGAAAGTGTATGAAGTTAAACTTTTATAGCATAGACAGTAGAAAAATCACTTCTCTTATAAAAGAGATCTAGAGTGGTTACACAAATCAGCTTAGAGGAGATTTTTGGCTGCAGAAAATCCTCCTATCAGAGAGCTAACCCAGCCAGGACAATGCAGATAGGGGCTATGCCCTACTGTTTCAATTCATCATGCTGTTCTAGTTTCGAACTGCAGGGGCTGCAAGCACTACAGGTTTCCTTATGAACACTTGCTGAGTCTTTTGTGGCTTTCCTCCACCAACCTCCAATGGAACAGGTGCCAGAAAAACCGAGAAAAAAAGTCCATAGTCAAGGAATCATATGCTAAACCAGAAATAAATAAGTAAACAAAAGCAGAAAATTATGGCAAAGCTTTCACTGGTTTACTATTCAAGCATACAAGGGGTAGTATTGGTGCACATCTCCTTCAAGGGAATGACTGCAGGTTATGCAGTTAGAATTGGAGAACTTCAATTATGCAAATCAGGATTCCACACATGAGGAAAAGTCACATTTTCCAGACTGTGAGAAGACAAAATCGTACCACTAAAATTAAAACCCAGTGAAACTCAAATCTCTCTTCCTCTTTCTACCCCTTCCTACTTGCTATAACCTCCTCCCTTCCCACTTTGATTCTTCTTTTCTTTCAATGTTCAATATCAATAATACTTCCCCTCTGACTTCTAAGGGAGTATTCTTCACATTATGCAGATCAAGAAGAAGCAAGTGCAGAGCTCTAGATGCACATTAGATAGTTCTTTCTAAAAATAGGTGGTCTCTATGGCAATATTTCACAGTGCCCTTGAAGGTGAAAATTCAGTTTTGCTAAGCAGAAGTCTTTCAGCAAAAATGACAGATCACACTTCTATAAGGAGATTGCTATTGTCAAAGCTGTATATTCAAAAAGTCAGAAGTATTTTTTAAAGTCAGGAACTAGCCAAATTCTTCCTCTAGAAACTGTTGCATGTTACTGTTTCATTACTTTGAGGTTATTTTTGTCTCATTTCGTTCAGCTCTACAAAATTTTATAGTTTGATTTTCTCAATTTATGACCAAGACCTTTATGAACTGTCTAATTTATTATAGAAATTAAACACTCAACTCTCCTAATCACTTCAAGAATTGTTTGTGTTTGTAGAATATGCCTGAATATTGACTATAATTGACTAATACTGCTCTGCAGTATAGCCTTCATTAAAGTTTGGCAGGCTAACTTAATTCCTATAGCTATAAGGTCATTCACAGTAATGGACATATACTGTGAAAAAGCAGGACCCTTGCTTTCAGAAAATGACATTACAAGGATAAGGTAAAACATTTGTTATGCTCAATTGTGGTAATTGCTGAGATTAGTAGTGGTGGAATTTTTGATTACACTTCTGTCCTCCTGGAGTTTTGTAGCCAGGAGTTTAGTATTTGTGTGTGTTGAACACCACAGTGACAGATCCATGGACTTGGGCAGATCCTTGCACTTGGATTCTGTTGTGGGTCTCATACAGAGATTTTATTTCACCTTATCAACTGTTTATCCTCTAGTGTTTTTCATTAGAGGACACTAAGAGTGCTGTGACATAAAAAGGAACTGGAGAGGGCAATAAAGAAACCATCAAGTTTAGTTATGTACTGATTTTCAGTGTGCAGTACATATCTCTACATACATGTAGAACACATGTAAAGTTGTAATATTAGTGCTTCTTGGATGCTTTCCTAATAGTAAACATGGAATTAGAAGCTTTGAGAAAGCCCTGAGAGTCACACAGAAGATTTTCAGTGTCATGTCACATCACTACCCAGTGTTTCAGACCCTCATAACGTCACAAGTCATCTGTATTTGCATATGGTCCTGCTGTACTGAATTAATTTAGCCAAAGTGCCTTAAGAATCTGTCTAGTCTAGTAAGAATCTGTCATTATTTAATAAAACTTCTTGGAGATGTGCTACTGGAGTGAATGGGAAGCCCTGTAGAATTGTATAAAAATATAAAAACACAAATGTGACAAACTAATGTGAATTACTTTTTATTACTTTTGTGTTAATTTTAGCTTTATTTTCCATGTGCATTAGATTATTAGATGTTGTGATGGGACTTATTATGATAATATTAGAACCTGCAAGGCTAATTTGCAGTGCTGCTCCTGTCATTTCTTTGTCTTCAAAGCAGAATTGAAAATAATCCATAATGTGACTCTACTTAGCAAGTTGTTGTTTTGTTTTTTTAAATCCCTCTTGGAATGTGAAACTGCCAAAGCCACATGAGAATTACTTTATCTCTAACTGAGAAAGCCATTGCTTGATTTTCCTGGTCTAAACTATAAAAAGAGAGACTTTATAATGAATTTTACTAGTGTTCCCTTTCCCATGTCACATGTTTGAAACATGTTCTGAACATTAGTATTGACAGAATACATTGTAGACATTTATTAAAAAAAAAAAACACATCAGAGGGCAATAAGAGGGAAATTTACGTTTTGTATGTATATTACATCTCTTCCCTGAAGCACTTCATATCTCAAGAGCATTTTTCTCTCCATTATGAATCATTTTCATATCCATTGAACACTGAAACTGCTTTTTAGATTAATAATAAAAATACATTTTTAAGGCAACAAATCTGGAAAACAAAAGCCTGTGCACAGTACTTACATTGCTGCAAGACTTTCTTTTTCTGTAACTATGAGGAAAAACCCCACCAAGTCAAGAATAGAAGGCTTATGAAAAGCTTATTTGTTCTTTTGTTATTCACGCTGATAAAGCAACCGAGAGGTTTGAAATGCTGCTATCCTAAAAGATATTCGTTTCTTGAGGCGCTAAAAAATACAATTCAGGTTGTACTGAATGGCTCTGGTAATAAATCTGAAAGTAATACACATCAGTGAAATATAGTTTGAAAATACCTCTAGAGGAATTATTTCATGCTAATAGTTTGCTAACTTCTTTAATTTCAAGGAGTATATGAGCCAGTTTCTTCTCTGAATGTTATTATTGTGTCCAAGTAAAAGCAATACAATTTAGAGGCACACCAAAAATTACATCCCATTATTCATTACAAGTGCTCAACCTGCCAGTTGGTCAGCTTTCAGCATATTTTTGTGCACCATATAAACAGCAAAGCTATGCTAAGCACATTAATTGATGACTTCATGAGCAGAGATGGAAAAAAGTTCTGTTGAAACTTAATTCATGATGTACACATTAGGTGCCTCCGTCCCTCCCTCCTTTCTTCCTTTTCCCATTTCTCTCTTCTGCTCTTTTTCCTTTCTCTTCCTCAAGGTTACTGAAGTTTGTGTCATATATATGTGTTTTTTCCCCTCATCTTCTCTCTGCCCAGCATTTTTTGCCCTTTCTCAAACACACTTTGCCCAAGGCACCCCCGTTCTGGCTGAGGAGCTCAGCTGTGCCCTGTGATGTGTTGGTTGGAGCTTCACTGCCTTCTCCTTTGCTTCCCCCAGGGAAGTTTCACTTTATTATTCATCTGAAAATAAGGTTAGGCAAGCCCTGCATGCAGGGGTCCAACAAGCCCGTTACACTTAACAGTGGCGTAGCCTTCTTAAATGGAATGAAATCTGTCACCTAGTGAAAAGCATAAAACCTGGGGATTGCTGAGTCATAGACAAATGGTCCCTAATTAAATTCCAGAATGCAGTGTAATCTTTACTATTGCTTTGCTAGTAATGCATTTTTATAAGACTGAAGATGGAGAATAGTGTGCCCTGTGTAAAGTGACCATTTTATTACACAGCATAAGATAACTGGGGCTTCTGTTTCTTCTTATGAATTGTTCTTAACAAAATCATTACAGAATATTAATTAGTCATAAGAATTACAATGTTTCTTGCTACTATTTGACTGTGCAAAACTAAGAAAACATCGAAATAAACTCCTGTAGGTTATAAACTGTCTTGTTGTTCCCTTGAAAATAGAGATGTTGTGTTTCAATCTTTCTGCTGGCAAATTTGAACTGCAGTGTTAAAGTTGAAATTTGAATGTTGCTTTTCACAGAGCTCTGTGAGCTCCAAGCTGTCAGTTTCAAACGAGTTTGGATCCAGATCTGATTTTGGCTCCCACAAGATGATAGATTTGCAGCTTTATTCTTTAAAATAGAGTAAAATTGTATACAAACTCTGTCATTAGAATCCATGTTGTTTTCTTTTGAGGACTGTTGACTGTGCTACTGTACAATAGCCTTATCAACAAAATTAGACACTTTGTGTACTTGCTGTGAAAGAAATGGGCTGAAAATATTCTATGGTGGTTTCAGAAAAAAATCTTGAATTATTATCTTCAATTCAAGGTGTATTATAACACTAACTAAATTAGTATTTCATAATGTAGTTTAATGACATTTTAATTATATTTCAAAAAATAAGATGACATATAGTTTTGCAGTTTGTCATAGGAGTGCTACCACATTTATTAGTCTGCATTTTTTGTTTTTCCAGTTTTGTGTCATCATTTTGTAATCTGAGCAGTTTCAGAGTAAAATGTCCTACATTAAATCACTTGACAGTTTTAATGGTAATAAATTTTGTGTCTTCAAAAGGGAAAAGGGTGAATTTCGATTCTTGTCTGGAAGAGAGGCATATTGAACACAGGGAACTGGTCATAAATCACAGCAGTCCAAACAACTTCCCCATCCCATGAAATGTGACAAAAAGTCTCAGTGGCTAAGATTGGCATTATTCAGACATCGTATAATTGCAGTCCTAGGACAAGCAGCTCTTTTTAGCTTTAACAGAACCTCTGAGGTGGGCAGATGTCCCTTCCTTGAGAGCACAAACAAGAGTTTTAGCATCTGAAATATCTAGATATGTCTAATTTTAAAGCTATAATGATATCCCAACTCCCCCTGCATCACATCGTAAAGACTTAATGTTCTTTATCAAACTTTGTCCATATAAAACATGGTGAACTTACTGCCATGTGTGGTAAAACTAGAGAACTGTGCCAGTTTTCAGTGAACCGACAATCCCAAATTTATATTGAGAGTACAATAGATGATTTTCTTCTAAGTTATATACAGTCTTTTCCAGTTCATTTTCCTGTGATGAAGGAGACAGAAAAAAAAAGAAGACCAGAGAATTACAGCAACCCACTGATGTTCTCACCCAAAGAACAGTGAAATAAAATGAACTTCGTGCCATTTGTTTCATTGAGTTAGCTTGAATCTGAGGAAGCAGCTTCAGGAATAAAGTTAACAAAAATGAAGTAGGTTTCTGTTAAAATATAATCAGCTTCCTTTTCTTTTTTCTTTATCAAAACAACAGGGAAAAAATAATGTAGAATACCCTCTTTGCTTAAATACTCCCTAGGATCTTGTCTTCAGACTGAATTTAAATATTACATAATTTTATTGTGACTTTTCAAAAAACTAAATACCATGCTCTATCTTTCAAACAAGGTGAGACTTAACTGAAATTGCAAAATATTTCCTCCAGACATTTTTTAAGGATTAGTACAAAACTTTAACAAAGCTTAAACCTCAATCATTAGGCAAGTCTTTTGAGTTTTTTCTCCTTTTCTGTAATTATTTTTAGTGGGGATTTTATGAAACTCAACCTGTTGTTCTGCTGCATGATAATGGTACATTTTGGCCAAACTGCTGGAGTTAATTTGAGAGGAGGAGTGATGTTTTGGTTATTTCCATTTAAGCACTCAGTCTTACTTGGAATATATCACTCATGATCAGAATAGCATTAGGAGCTCCTCTTTGAAAATGTCTAATATATTAGTATAGTATTAGGGAGTTTTCTTTTCAGCGGGGTCCTAATGTGCTACCCCTTCACACTAAAACATTCAGAAATAAATTCCAATTATTAGTCCAATTATTCTAATTATAAATTCCAATTAATTCAGAGCTCTCTGAAGTTAGTGGGTTAATTTGTAAATTCCTTGCTAAGAAACCACTGAGTTGTATTATTTAAGGGCTGAACTGAAGCCATTAAGAATTTTTTATAAGTGCACCTGGGAATATAAATTAGATTCTTTCTACATAATTTTTAAAGTTTATATATATGATGCAGTTAGCAATCCTGGGGAGAAAGGTCAGAAGTTACCCTTTTCAGACAGGAAAACAGTCCTGAATGAGGTGACAGTAAAAGTAGCATTGAAGTTATATGAATCATTAAAAGAAAGGCGGGGGGAGGAAATAAAGAAATTTTTAAAAAAAGATTTTTAAAAACTGGAAAAATAAGATGAGTATAAAGAAGACCAGAAATTTGAGGTAGGATTAAAGATGTTTTCAACAAATATGTTCAGACTACTGAGGGAAGCATACACTGACTTCAGAGAGCTTTAATTTAAACCTCAAGCAAGAAAACTCAGCTAATCTTGGGGCATTAAAATAAAGTAAATCTGTTGGTTTGTTTTGAAAACACTATGTGCAATGGATGGAAGGTTATATGTATACCTGAATACCTGTACCTTGTGCAATGGTTCTTGGTCTCAGAAAACCTTTCCACTACCCTTTGTGCAGAGTTCAGAGACTTGACGTAAAAATGAGGAGCAAAGGATTGCAGCAAATTCTCTATTGCAGTGTCTGAGCTTCCATTATAATGGAAAACGTGGGAGGTAAAGGTGGATTTCCCTTTTTCATCCTTGCTCTAAAAGCTCAAAAACTAGGATTATGTCTTTAATTATCTTAAAAATATACTTAAAATACATCCTTAAAATATACTCTGATAGCAATATCTGCCTCTAAAATCTGATCATACACATTTAACATATACGTAATAAAGAAGAAAAGCAATTTCTTCCTTCTCAGTTATCTGGTATATCTGTAAAGCCAGGGACAGTAAGTTCTCACTTGATGCTTCTGGAATACTAGCTCTCATATTTCCAGTTACTAAGAAGATGTCAGAAGGGGTGAAAAAACCAAACAACCAGCCAAAAGAGCCTTTAATGTATTCCTTAAAGCCCAAACCTTCAGTAGGAGTCATGTTAGTGTATGCTCACATCCACTGAGCAAGTGCTCTTTGTAAGCAGCTGGCACAAGTGCATACAAAATACTTAAATCGTAGCAAAGTTCTATTTTCAGCGTCAAAATGTTTTGGAGACCTTACAAGGGCTCTGTATAAAACAGAGTTTCACCTGAAAGCCACAGCTACCATTTGTCTTCTGTACAGCTTTTTATCACCATCTGCAGTCATTTGTCTAAATTCAGGATCTCCTTCCAGAAATTTGTAAAGAAAATAAAAGGTTTTATTATGAAAAAGGCTTTGTGTAGGTCATTACATCACTTGGTTATGAGCAGTGTGGATAAGCAAAAACTCTATTACCTTCACTCTCAGTATAGAAATATCACAGTAATTCAAAGTTGCACAATTTTTGGAAAAACCTTCTTCAATATATGTAACAGGGAATAGAAGTGATGCTAATTTATTTATTCTATATTGAATAGTGTGTCTGAGAATAGCAGTAATGGTGATAAATAATAATCTGATAAGGAGTCTGTCACATTTTAAAAATAAGTAAATGCCTGCCAGACCAGAACAGATGGACTTCGGGTGTTGCAGGATAAAAGTGCATTGAGAATTTCATTATCTCTTCTGTAAGAGCAAACTACAAAGCTTTTTATTTGCTCTGTGTAAAAGCAGGTACCTTTTACAAGCAGTGAAGATGCAAGATCCATGTTCTTCTGGACTGGAATCCAGAATGAGTCAGTCCTGGGGTTGAAAGATTCTTGTGTAAAATTAGAAAATCCTCCTCTCTTTGTCATGTGCCTATTAGCTGATATTTCATCCTTTTCTTCCTTGATTGTAATCAGAATAATTGTATTAATACTTGTGATCACATAGTAGAGGACAGTATTTGTATGAGTGGACGCATTAAAATGAGGGAAGTGTAAATGAAAAATAATTATTTAAACTGAACTTCTGAAAGATTAAACACTCAAGTATTTCATACCTGGCATTATCCTTCAACTGGTGCTCCCATAATACAGACAGAAATGCTTTACACCCTCCTATGACCAGTAAGCTTTCGCAGCAGCATTTACTGAATCATTTTATCTCCCAAATTTGGTAATCAATTTTGTCTTTACAGCTTATTTTTAAAACCTGGAAAATATACATACATTACACTTTTGCAGATAGTTCTTTAAAAACATCATCCTACAGAACAATATATTATGTTTGGTTTTAAACAAATCTGATCTCAGTGGAAGTTAATTTACAGTTAGTGCTTTAGAATGATGTACAGCCCATTCAAATCCCATGTAAATGTGTTTATTCCAATACAATTTTTATTAATACTTTCCATCCTAGAAAGAATAATGAAGGCTCTGTATATATTTTAGGTTTTGATTTGGATTTTGTCATAATTTACTTGAAGACATGACATTTACCATGATGATGGCTTTCATTTAACAGCCCAATAGGAACTAAGACAGTTGGGCATTTATGGCTTTTTCCTACTGAAGCAGTGAATATGAAGTTCCTTAGCAGCAAAGTCAAGATAGATGGTACCATTGGGAAATTCCAGAATTATGGTACCATTGGGAAATTCCAGAATTGGTGACTCCCACTGATGTCACATAGAGAAAAGTTCAGGCAGACTTAATAGAGTATGCTAATAAGAGGTGAATCCTGGTTCTTACAAATTATCAGGGGAAGACAAGGAAATGAGGTATGAGAATGGAATAACTTATAGAAAGTTCAGCCAATACTTGCAGCTGCTTCCATGCCCAGACAAACCAGAACGAGGAACAAGTCTCAGAGAGGAATGTGGCAGATCCAATAGCCAAGGAGGCTGCATGGAGGTGGCAGTGGCATAGGACTAGGAAGGTTGTAGTTATGAACAGGGAAAACTCTGGCACTGCAGATGGCTGGGATCCTTTATAATGCCCTGTGTCTACAGGAGTCTTGCTTCCCTTCAGGAGCAAAAGCTGCTGGTGCATCACAGCACAAGAGAGGCAGAAGTGCCCTGCATCTGGCAACAGAGCTCAGGCAGATGGATCTCCACCAAAGTTTCTTGCATACCTCTCAAAAAACCCCAAACAAAACAAAACAAAAAACCAAAAACAAACAAACAAAAAAACCCAAACCAAAACAAAAAACCCACCACCACCAACAACAAAAACACACCAAAAAACCCAAAAACAAAAACAAAACAAAACAAAAAAATTCAACCCAACCAAACAAAAAAAAACCCCAAACAATCAAAAAAACACTTGGTCTCCCTCTTCAGCCAATTTTTCTGGCTGCTTTTCTTGTGTGCCAAAAAAGCATTTGATCAGTGAATTGTTTTGGTTGAAAAATAACTTTCCATATAGGGAGATTTGAAAGATGTAGTTTTCATCCACACCAGTTTCCTTATTTAATTCACTGCATAGCCACTCAAACCCTGAGAGTGGCACAAGGGAATTAGCAGGGATGGCTGCAGAAAGTTAAACAGTAAAGATGGCGAAGGTGCAAAACTTAATACAGTGGGATAAGTTTTGCACACAGAGGGTTCTGCCCCATATTGGCTAGCATAGCAGTGACTGTTTTAGTTGCTGTAATTTCAAAAGGTGTGGTTCCCAAGAGGAATATCCTGTAGAGAATCCCAAATCCCCAGGGTAGAAGTTTAAATAATGCTGTGTTATCACTTTTTATGTTCTTTTTTCTCTTCTGCCAGAGTTGTGATTGAATACATGAGAGATGGAATTTCTTGTTCTGACTCAGATGTTTATTAATTCTTATCTATGTTACATTGAGTGCTACAGCACTTCTAGCTAACAAGCTAAAAATGAAGAACTGGCAATGTATCTTTCTCATTATAAGGTCTTCTAAAGCTAAACAGTCCAATTAAAAACTAACACCTAACTTATTTTTACTTTTGACCCAATGACCAAACACCCATGACCCACAGTGCAGCATTTTCTATCCAATTAAAAAAGAATCACCTATACCCATGAAGAAGAAGGCAAAGAAAGAAAGAAACCTCTGCCCTAAAACCTCCATCTTACCCTTTATATATTGCTATGTTGTAAACTCCCAAATTCTAAATTCTTCACCTCGTGATATTACACACTTCTATTCAAACTACACATCAGTGATTCTAGTCCTGTTATCCAATTTTGGAAGCATTCTCCAAGGCCTCAGGTCAAAAACAGTGCTCTTCTGGGGGTCAGAGCCTGTCAGCACAGAAAGTTCAAAACTCCCATTTTCTGGGGTTCCAGCACTGTGTGGGTGCCATGCCCTGCTGGAGGTGATTCCCTACGTGGTAGGGACATGCTGTTACAGCCTCTTGTTTGAGACCAGAGCAACAAGGACCGTGGTTAAACACAGCAGGCACAGCTGCTAACCACGGGGCGTTTCTGAAACAGGCTTTGGAGTGCACTGCACCTGTCAGAATTCACGTGCAAAGCTTTGGCAAGACAGGGACATTGGGGGCTTTTTTTAATACCACACCCCTATAAATTATTCCATTCTCACACCTCATTTGCTTGTCTTCCCAGTAATTTGTAAGAACCAGGATTCACCTCTGATTAGCATACTCTACTAAGAATGCCTAGTTAAAGACTTTGCTGACACAGTACAAATGGGAAGCTGAATATATTTTTCTTTTATGTGTCTTTTTCAGATCAAGCATTTTGCATGTTAAAAAGTCAAGCTGTTGTTACTTTCTACCAGTAATAGCCATAAATGTTAAGAATAAAGAGAAAATAGCTTAGCAAATTACCATATATTTCTTTCCCAAGAGAATGAAATAGCATATAATAGGTATTTTTTATGGCATTGTAGACTAGTTAGATTTAGTGTGTTTTTTATTTCACATCCACACTGGCTAGACATATATAAAAAATATAATATTTCACATCGACACTGGTCAAATTCAGCCAGTACATCATTTCACATTTCTAGCAACATTATAGAAAATATTACCTGTGCAATGTGACCTAACCTGTTCTTACACTTCTTGTGGGTTAGAAATTCATCTTTTTTTTCCACTAGGGTAAAGGATTTTTTCCTTTCTGCATTTTGATATCTATGGAAGTTTTTTTCCTTCTCTACGTTCATGAGATTTGTTCTAGGCAACATTGTTTGAACACTATTTAATATTAAAAGCTCCAAGAAGGAAGTAAAATATTTTTATTAAGCAGAATCTTATATAACAATCAATAATATCTTTTCTGTATAAATATCTACTAAACATAGAGAGAAGAGTTTGTACTGTAGGTATAAATTTTATATATTTTTCTTCATGTTAACATGCAAGTCTGCTTGGCCTTATTTTAAGGTAATACTGTGATATTTAAATTTTATTATCATGAAGCTTAGTGACTGTTGCCAGGTTAAAAAGTAAAAAAAAAGAAAATATTATATGTACTTATTAGAGCTTTCAGGAGGATGTGTTTTAATATTAATAAAAACTTATGGCTGGTCATTTTGGTTATAGATTCTCATAAAGGTTTGTTGTTGAATTTGCAGCATATTTTTAGGTAAAATCCAGCATTATGATTTCAAAGGTGCTCTTATCTTGAAATCAAATTTTGTTGAATGCAGATTTTTTTTTTAAATAAATAATTTCTGAAGTGAAGGGAAGATCAGTGTTTCTGCTATTTAGAAGCAGTTTCATTTTTGCATTGGCGTGGGATGTATTTTTCACCTATAAAGATTTGTATTCACATACACCTTCAGCATTGCTCTTCAGGTATTATCAGGAGAGTGCTTTTCTTTCTCCACAGCAGCTGCTTTACTTATTTTCCTACACATGCTTTTCTGAATTTAAAGGGAAGCAGTCTGAAAAGTTAAGATCCCCATTTCAATTCAAACCCAGTTTGCGAAGGAGTCAGTCTGAGGGGTTTTTTGCAACTCGACTTCCTCCATAGATCACTGCATCTCATGAAAATATTTCAAGTTTCTGTATGTTTCCCACAGTTCAGGAGAGGATAGTTCATGGAAAGGGAATCATTGTGTCATGTCCCTGGTCAAGCTTGCAGAAAGAGCATGACTCCAGCTTTGATAGTCTGCTCCTCTTCTGGCAGGGTTGTTCCAATTCTTTGGAGCTCAGGGCAGGAGCAGCTCTCTGCACTGCAGCCTGACACTCAGGCACATTCAACATTTTCTGTTGTCATATTGTCACTGTGACTGTTGGACAGATTGATTTTTGGTGTAGAAGCAACTGCAAGCTGTAAGTTCTTCCTTGTAGCTGTGCCTCCAGAAAAATGAGGAAATGGAAAAAGAGAAGGACAAGGAAGAGAAAGATGAAACAGGGATGCCTCTTTAACCTGAGTTTTCCCAAAACAGCAATGCACTGTGCATTCAGGGATAACTGATCTGGGTGGCTGGGCTGTGTTGCAGGTTTGGGATAATCAGGCTTGGTGTAGAGCTGCTGCATTTTGTTTCCTACCCCAGCACTATGCAGGCAGATGTCAGCAGGGAGTGTGTCTGCTGAGAAGTGTGCAATTATTCCTACATGGAATGCCAGGAGTCAGCTGTTAACCTGTTTGGCTGTGGAGGTGAGCTATTGAGACTGCTCTGACAGGGTGCCTGTGAGCTGTTTATTGCATGTGGCAGGTACCAGTTGGTGGGTGTCCTACTGCTTGCCAAACTTCCTGAGGTTACTCATGGCTCTCCATGCAATTGCTCAGCCAGTTGGAGGGAAATGTAATCTTGGGACTATCCTGGCAGCCATAAATTAGGTATGTGTTAGGACAAACAGGCTGAGTTGGGTGCCAGTGTGCTCCAAAGCCTCAAAACTTGATTCGTCATATTTACTGCTGGTTGATAGGAAAATGTTTGCAAATTGCAGTTTTCAGAATTTCTCCTTGCGATTCCTAATAAGGCAAGGGTGCTTTTTCAGCACACCTAAAATAGTATAGTAGTACAGTCATCAGCATATTTGTTTTTACTCCAAGACACCCTGCTTAAAATCAATCTCTCTTTCCACAGCTGAGGAAGGATTTTTCTTTGGGACCAGAGCAAGGAACTGTCAAACTAGTGCCTAAGCATCTTCCAGATCACAACAGAGATTGTGTTGAAGAGACTGAAATGTAGATGACATGCACTACCTGAATGTCTGGAGGCAGCAGAGTGGGTGTGTGCCCCGAATTAGAGAGAATTCCCTGTTTGCTGCAAGGTTTACAAAAGTGAGGGGAGCAATTTGCCAGTGGCTGAGAGGCAGAAATCCAGAGGTGAAATAGGCAGCTTATAAAATATCTCCTCCCAAATAATGATCACCTATGCGTGGTAAGCATAGCCTACAAAGCCTGCTTCGGGTTGGAATATTCTGTGTGCCTTATAGGATTTTAGGAGTTGGTGGATGTCAGTCAAATGTGAGACTATCTTTTACCAATCTTCAGGGTGTATCTGAGTGTGTGCACTCACATTGTCCTCCTCCGTGAATTTCAAACATTGCTCATCTTTTACCTCTCATTGTACAGTTAATTGGAGTGTCTGGGATGTTGCCTTAGAGAGCTTTGCTGTCTGTTTACAAAGTTTTCTTATCCAGCTTGTAGATTTCCTGAGTTGAAGCACAGTTTTGGTTATATTGGCTAATTTTTTAGCTGTATTGGCTAAATTTTTAGCCCGTTTAAGTGTTGTTGGTAGCTCTCAACCAGAAGGCAGGTTCATTGTCTGTGAATTGCATTAAACGGATTCTTTATAGGTCAGCAGGCATTTAAAATGTCTGTTTTGGCTGCTGAGGGAAAACACCGAGAATATCCACAACAGTAGTAACACTGTGAAATTGAGGAATTCAGCTTCAAAGGGATTTCAGTTTGCAGCAGAAAATCTGATGGTCAGGTCAGAGATCTCTCCTCTAGAGAGTGCCTTGAGAGCTATTTGTTGATTGAATGGTTTGACTGCAAACCATGCAGGTCGTGCCACTCAAGCCAGTGAAAGGACTCACCCTTGGAAAAGTTTGTGTTCCTTACCAGATTTTTCTGTAAAGTCTTCTGGTCTTATTTGGGACCAAGCCCTCCTTCAGAGCTTCAGCTCTGGTGACAGTGGTGAGCAAAGAGTATATGAGTTTCTTTTCAAGTGAGAAACTGACATTATGGGCTGTAAAGAAAAGAAACTGTAAACTTCTACTGAGAAAGGGTATGCTGTAACAGTCAGTAGGTAAGTGCCTTCCTATGTGTTTTATTGCAGAAAGTTGGAGGTATAATATGAAATATAATCTTGCAAACTTTCCCTAGGCTAGGCATAAGAATAGAGAAGCAGAAACCCATAGAAGTATTCCAGTATTTTTGCCAAATTTTCTAATGTTGCTTCTCCTATAAGGAAAGGCAAAAAAGAAAATTTCAGTGGATGTTTGTTTGGTTTTGTTTTCTTTTGTTCATTTTCCCTTGTTAAGTTTGTGTATTACAGTTTTGCAGAAGGAAATACAGAGCTTTTTTGATGAATATTCTGATATAACTGCTTCCCCCCCCCCCCATATTTCCAATTAAGAATCCAATTAAGAAATTAAGATAGAAGGGAAAGTTACTTTTCTAAGTAACATGATCTTGGTAGGTTTGGGGGTTTTTTAAGTGTTGGGTTCTTTCCTATTTGAAGGCTGTACTGGGTTCCTCATGGTCATGCATCTTATATTATCATTTATATAAGAGAATAGGGCCTTCAAATCATACATCTGACTACTTAAATGACCAAAACTTTATCCAGACTAGCTTAGCTCCAAATCCAACCAGCACTTTCTCCAAGAATTGCATATTCCTATAAGTCTTAGACATTAGTTGCCTCTGGTCTGTAGGGACATTATCTCCTAGCAGCAGTGTCAGCAGCAATATGCCTACTTTTTCTTGTTCAAATACCAATGTAGGATTTGTCAACAGAATATAGCAACATTTCCAGTAAGGACCTGGATAGCACTGTTCTAAAAATATTTTAGTGGATTAAGAAGAAATAAAATACATTCTCCATAACTTCTATTCTTCTAAATTATGTTGTAATTCCATCCCCTCTTCAGGATTACCTGATTTCACCAGGAGAAATCTATGGCTCCCACTGCAGAGAAGGGCAAACAAGATGATTATAAAAGCATTTTATGGCCTTAAAATACATGAAATACATTAAATAGTTTTACCTTGTTAGAGTTCATTATCCTGGACACTGAGTAGTGTGTCTCATAATGAATGCTGTCCTGCACTAGCTGGGTTAAAGAAAGCTGAATGGAATGGATCCTTAGCGAGGTACACTAAAAATGCTATGAAATATTTTTCTTCTTTTATGTCAGCCACTAGCATAGGCAGAAAGAGGGTATTTCATGTACTTATCTGATGGGTTATTTTACCTATGTGAAACTTGGTTTGTCTGAAATTACACAGTAAGGGAAATTTTCTATCACCACCAATTATTGACAATTTAGAAATGTTAAGGAGATAAGGTTTTGGATATTTTTGGAGCACAACAGATTGATGACAGCCAGCATGGCTTCACTGAGGGCAAATTGTGCCTGACAAATATGGTGGCCTTCTATGACAGGGTTGCAGGTGGTTTAGGGAAGAGCAAGTGACATAATCTACCTGGGCTTGTGCAAAGCATCTCACACTGTCCCCCATGGCATCCTTGTCTCTGAATTGGAGAGACAGGGATGTGATGGATGGAGCACTCAATGGGTAAGGAATTGCCTGGATGGTTGCACTCAAAGGGTTGTGGCCAATGGCTCAGATGAAGTTCAGTGACAAGTGGTGACCTCGGGACTCGGGGTTGGGGCCAGCCCTGTTTAACATCACAGTTGGTGACATGGACAGTGGGATCAGGAGCACCCTCAGCAAGTTTGGTGATGACATCAAGCTGTGCGGTGTGGCTGCCATGCTGGAGGGGAGAGATGGCATCCAGAGGGACCCTCAGGAAGTTCAACAAGGGCAAGGTGCTGCATGTGGGTCAGGACAATCCCAAGCACAAACACAGGCTGGGCAGAGAATGGATTGAGAGCAGCCCTGCCCAGAAGGACTTGGAGGTGCTGGTGGATGAGAGGCTGGACATGACCCAGCAATGTGTGCCTACAGCCCAGAAATCCAGTTGTGTCCTGGGCTGCATCCAGAGCAGTGTAGGCAGGAAGAGAGGGAAAGGATTCTGCCCCTCTGCTCTGGCGGGACCCCACCTGCAGGGCTGCATCAGCTCTGGGGTCCCCAACACTGGATGGACATGGACCTCTCTTGAGGCATGTCCAGAGAAGGGCCACAAAGATGATCAGAGAGCTGGAGTACCTCTCCTATGAAGACGGGCTGAGAGAGCTGGGACTGTTTAGCCTGGAGAAGGGATCACTCTGGGGACACCTTACAACTCATTCCAGTGCTTAAAGGGGGCTTAGAAAGAAGAGGAGTGACTTTTTACACAGACAGATAGTGACAGGGCAAGAGGGGATGGTTTTAAACGGAAAGAGGAGAGATTTTTGACTAGATATAGGGAAGAAATTCTTTACTCAGAGGGTAGTGAGACACTGGAACAGATGGCCCAGAGAAGTTGTGGATGTCCCATCCCTGGAAGTGTTGAGGACCGGGTTGGATAGGGCTTTGAGCAGCCTGGTCTACTGGAAGATGTCTCTGGCAGTGCCAGGGGTGCTGGAACAAGATCCCTTCCAACTCAAATCATTCTGTGGTTCTGTGATTACATCATTCAACTGCAAACACTGTTTTGTTAAAGCAACTTTGCTTTCACGTAAATCAGTTGCATGGAATCCTTATGGAGGTCACATTTCCTTTACAACTACTTATACCTCTTGTCTGGGAATCCCCTTCCTCTCTCTGACAAGATTTTCTTGCTGTAAATGTATTTGATACTGACAGATGGAGATTAAAGAACAGAATTTATATGAAACAATTCCATACCAACAAGGCAAAAGCATTCTTGGTTTAACAGAAAAAGGAAAAAAAAGGTAGAGATATTCCCTATTCCAAGAGGATTTGTTCTTTTGCTATTTCTAAGATTGCCAGTGCCTTAAAAAAAAACTAGGCATGGAATGATTCACTCAGAGTAAATTTATAATCATCACAGTTAGTAAGATCTTTGAAGAAAATATTTTAAGGTAATTTTTTCTCTTATGAATGAAGCCTGATTCACTGAGTATTGTCCCATAGTACAAAATTCATGCAGGTTTTTTTCCTGACTGAATTCTACAGCAGGGAGTCAGTGTCTTCCTGGAATAGTAATGCTTCATCCTGTCATAGGAGCCTATTTCTTCATCTTATTCCACACACTAAACCAAACAAGTTAAGGCTAGGATTGATTATAGTTATGTTATAACTTTTTGGTCCAGCCATAAGGAAAGGCTTATTACAGAAATCTTAATTACAGAAACCTACTTTTGGGATTAAAAAAATATCTGAGTACTCTGTGATAATTCATTCCTAAAACAGGTGTCCTCATCTATAGATATTAAAATAAAAAGACTATTTTCCCTTTCCATTCAAGACTATCCTGGCCTCAGTAATCTCATCATAAAAATAAAAAGTCAACTCAATTTAAGAGCAATTAGGATTTCTTTCCTTTTCATCAGGATAAAATTTGCCCTTTTTATTAGTCTGCTGATTTCTCCTGTGCAGACTGTATACTGACCTGAGGGACAGTGTCACTGATTAATATGACAGTAGCTGATCATCATTTGCCAATGTATGCAATTTCCCCCGCTGTAGTTATGAGTTCAGCCCTTATGGCCTTCAACAATAAGGATGCTAATTTATGGAACTCATTTATGAAAACTTAATAGAAGGATTTTTTATTGTTGTTAAATAATGTAATGAAAAAAGATGAGTGTTGGCTACAATCCATCTGGGGGTTTGTGTGTTCTTTTTATGAAAAAGCAAGCAGTGCTTATTTCAGAAGGCAGACATTCATAAGAAATCTGATTTATGGCATTCACTAATTGAAAGCTAGACAAGAAAGTCCTGAACTCAAAGATAAATATATATGATTATTTTTTTCACAGAAGGTAAAATATAAAAAATATACAGAGACACAATCTGAGACCCTGTAATATGCCCAGCTATTAAAGCAAAAGTCTCACATGCCAAAGTATTAAGGTTCTTACCTAAACATAACATCTGTAAGCATAATATCTATAGTTTTACTTTCTTATCCTAGAAGTATTTTTCAGATATAGAGCAATATAGGATATAAGCAACAATACAATGCATATTAAAATCTTCCTGAGACTACCACTTCAAAGGCTGCTGTCTCCTGGAATATTATCTAAGGGAATACATCATCATATGAATTTAATTTTATATATGAAATTTCTAATACTCTGGGAAATCATTCTAGGTGATATTAGATTGAGAAAACACATTAGTGTATAACTGGAAACTTAGTAAAGACTAAGCGTATATGTATTAGTAGTTGTCAAGGGTACTTGCCACCTACAAGTCAGTTTTAATTCAGATGATCTACAGGTACAATTATCAGGTTTTGGTGACCACATGTCAGGCCTGAGGCTAGAAATGGACTTCACAGCTTTCAGACAGCTGGTCATCAATAAAATAGGAAAGGCGCAAGGCAGAGATCCTTGAACAACCTATTATGTCTACATGGCACATCAAATGCTGTACAGAAATACTGGCTTGGCTTGCGAAGCCAGAGCTCCCTGTCAGCGTAGCAATAAATGTCAGCTGAGCAGCACACACTTTCAGAAGGGCTAATTAACACTTGTGCAGTTTTCCTGCTTGTAATTCCAGAGCAAACTCCCTTAGTGTTTCCCCAGGACCTTTTTGTCTTACTTCACTGCCCACTCTGCACAACCTGTGGTCTTTTGAAGTTATCCTTGTGTTCCCATGGATCCACTTTTCCTTTCTTATCAGTTCATTTTGCATCAGTTATGCCAAAGAGGACCTTGACTGTACACACCTATGGCTTTTTACATGATTATAGGTAAAAGCATGGCATAAGTGGCCCTAATTTCTCTTGGGTTGCACAGAGGTAATGAGACCCAATGTGCTGGGTGAACATGGGACCTATCCAGTCTTCTGGAATACAGCCTGGGAGGTCCAAGGGCAAGTTTGACTTGGGCATCTTATTTCAGACTCTGCTGCCTGTAATCAAAGGTGGAGCGTATGTATAAAACGAGCTTAATGAAGAGATTTTCCTCGTTGTTGGGTGCAATAGCTGTGTCTGCCCAAAGAACCTGAGGGTATACAGGATCAGTAAAAAAGATGCTAAAGGTTTCTGTAGAAGCAGAGGTGTCATGAGAATTGCTGGAGATAGAGGAACTAGTATTTGCTGAAGACAGGATGTTTCTGAGATTAGGGATTTAACAGATCTTTTAAACGTGTTTAGAAGTCCATTGCATCTTTTTTACCATTTTTCTCTCCAGCTACAACAAAAGAAAAGTTCATTACCTTTTCTGTTTTGACTTTCTGATATTGGGGATGAAAAGATGAAAGCTGAGAGATGTAAGATTTGTTGTTTCACGTAGAATGTCCTAGTGTTTGGTGGTTCTGTCATTGAAGAATCCACACTATTTAGTGGCTTTCATTTTCATAAGTATTTTTGGAGTTAACTTAAAATCTTAAACCATAGGGTATAGCAAGGTGTACTCTGTATCATCTAAAAGAATTTTATAGTTTTTTTGAAGAATGTGATTAACAGCTCCAAAGTTCCAATTGTTTTATTTAGAAAGTGTGGCAAACAGCTGTAAAATGCAGAATCTTCTCCTTAGCTTTACTAACGAGAAAAAAAATTCCACTTAAGCCTTGAAATGCAGTACTGAGAATGCAAAGCAGCGATTTACTGTTACTAGAAATTAATGGGAAATTCTTTGCTCTTTTCTTCCTGTTTTATAAAACAGCGCTACATCTTTTACACCTTGTTGTCTTAACTGTGCATTATTACTCAGATAAATAAAATTTGTCAAGGATAATTCCATGTTGTGAGAAGATGAAGATCTTTTTTAAGCACTCAGTCTGTTATTTATCACATTGTATCATCACTATCATAAAATTCTTTTGGGACATTAACTCACCACTATAGTTAACTTTTATTTAATTTGCCTGTTTGTTTAAATGGCCTTATGGCAAAAAGGCAGCATTTTAGTATCTCATGATTTTTGCTTTCAGTAAGGAAATGGAAGTGTTTGAAAGGCGGAAAGAAAAAATGTTTGTGATTAATGTTGACTGCATTCGTTTTATAAAGGACTACAGTAGAGCTGACAAATTGATCAGCAGCTGGGTCTTACCCATAACCTGTTGATACAAGTCCATGCCTTATTTTGCCAAGCTGGACTTTATTTCTTTCATTTGTCCCATGTTGCCAGAAGGCAGCATCTGATGTTCAATAGATACAGGTCTGAATTGTAAAAGCTGCTCTCTCAGTCCAGGTGCTACTGAAATCAATAAGAGTGAGTGATTTTTAAGAGACTTGAATGAAGAACAATTACCTGCTGCAGCTAAATTACATTTTGTGCTGGATCATCTCTAGGCTGAAAGCTGGTAAGCACCGAAGTGAGGAGGTGTAGAAATTAAGAAGCTGACATAGTGACAGATGTGGCATATCAAAGCACTGAGTTAACCTGTGTTTTGGTAAATTAGATCTGCACTTATATAAACTGTCAGAACTGCAAAAGGCATCTGAAGGTGTATAAATTCAAAAGCATCTTGAAGGACTTAATCCTTTCCATCCTTAAAAGAAATATAGAGCTATAGCACCTTGTTTTGTGTCTGGACTCCTTTATGCTGCTTTATATTTTATGAGTTCTGGGCTAGGCTGCAAATGGAGGCAGTTCTGCAGAAGGTGCTGCAATCCAGCTGGGGCCTGACAAGGGCCAAGGGAGCCTTGCTGGGCCATGTAGTAAATATTACATTGGAGAGCACATTTTTACATTTCTTGTGTATTAGCAAACACAAAATAATTAAGCAGTAGAAAACATGATGGAATCCAGGAAGTCTTCAGGTTCCTGTCAGAATAATTGCTCTCTATAGTGTGCTTCCATTAACACCTCTGAAAGTGTAAAATCCTTTGGGGTAGTAAAAAACATCTTCTTGAACTGCACTATTGTTTGGTTGTTGGGGTGCAGCAGGTACACTGATGAAAGTGTGTTTTGTTTGTTTTTTTTCTCTATTTCTGCTGTCAGAATGATATATTTAAGGAAGTTGCTGTACTTGGAAGAATTACATCATAGGCATCTAAGACTCTCAGACTTCTTAAAAATCTGCACCCTTTTTGCGGTGATTTTGTAATTCATGTCTTTTCCTGTCATTTTTTATTAGTACTTTATCACCAGACAGTCAGAAACAATATTCATTTTCAAATGTCCTGCAGCAGTGTTGTCTTGTTGTTAACTCTTGTCATATTTCACTCATTGGCTTTGAAAATGGAAAGTGATGAATGGCTCCAGTGTTTTGTTTATAACGTCTCTTTCTGGAGCTTTCTATGGAAATAGTACATTTTCATTACTTAACTGGGTCATTGAAAGGGCTTGTTTTTTTTTCTTAACATAAGAAAAAATTATTAGACTTACAATCACAAAAACGAACCCTCAAAAAATTATGGAAAGAATATTTTAAGAATATTAAATTCCCATTTTGGTTCCATACTAATTTATTTAGTGCTAGTGTGGAATAATGAAATCTAAAGTATTTTGAACTTTCTCACACTTACGTACCTTAAAACAGAAGTGATCATGATACAAACTGCCTAAAATTTTACAGCCAATCAGATTTTAATAAAATAATTTTTTTTTTTCCTTTTTGAGAGATAGATTCAAGCATGAAGGCATGCACGTCTTGTGAGTGTGTTTAATATGATCAGGAAATTCAAATCCAGACGTTTGCTTAAAGGTTAAGACATATTTGAAACAACAAAGGAGGCCTTTTCTTTCTGCTGCATATATTTAAAATGGGCTACTTTTGAAAGAAATTTCAGAATCCCATTTGCATCCTAATTGCAACCCATTTCCTGAGTCCACAGTTAGGCAGACTATAGAGTGGCATTGGGGATTTCTGGGGCAGAGAAATTGTTGGTTCTAGCTGAGCTACTGAAAAATAAAAGGGAAAAAGATGAATGGATTTTTTGCTTCAGCAGTCACCAGCTGGCAGCTCGGCTCCTTGGAGCTGCGCCAAGCAGCAGTTTACAGCAGCCCTGCAGCTGCTCTAGGCTGGGCTGGAGCACGACTGGCACGAAGCCACCTTCAGCTTTGGACAAGGACTCAGCCTTGGAATTGGCCAGCAGATGCGCTGGGATCGGGGCTTTGCTCGCTCGTGTCTAATGCGCGGAGAGCGCGGGTGGTACCTGAAACTTCAGCGCCGGAAAATTCGCCTTAATCGCTTACAGGAAGATAAGGAGAAATAGCTTAAAAATAAATGTTTAAGTTTGTCCAAAGTCGGTTTGGTTTGGGAGTTTTTTGGCATGGCAAGTGTGGCTTTTGCTTTTATGTGTCTCATTCTGGGACATTTTCCTTCTTTTGACCAGTTAATGAGGATCCTAAATAACTGTAAAATGGACCAGCAAGAAAATCTGGTTGCACTGCATTCTTTCAAACTAAATTATCTGAATTCAGCAAAAGAAAAATTAATTCATTTCAATTCTGTACGTTGCAATTTTTATAAAAATGTTAGGATCATACCAAAAAATAACTTGCATGAAAATCAAAGCAGGACTGGACTTTTAATTGACAATATTTTAGAGGGAGAATAATGTTACTGGGATGAGGAAAAGGGAGAGGATTTCTTGTTGATTTTGACTCCCATATGACTATTATTCTCTCTTTTCCTGATTAGAAGGTATTCTTCAGTAATTTATCATAGATAACAACAATAGTATTGGGTTTTGGCAGTGTTTCATTAAACTCTCTGCTCGTTTGATGTGTAACTATGCATCTGATAGAATGAGTCTGTCTTTTCTTGTTAACCATCTTATTGTCTTATTGCCAGGGACAGGGCCAAACCAATTTCTTAAAATTCTGATGGCATATTCTGAATTTCTGTTGGTGTTTTAATGTAGGTGGATTAGCTCTTAATTTGTCACCACCTGGTGTTTGTTTAATTATTCAATAGGAGGTAGATTTCAGCAAGTTACAGTTTCACAAAGCTAAGACCTTCCCTAACCACATATATATTAAATATTTATTGATACGTACATACACATTGTCTCCCCCCATCAGCCAGCAACCAGAAGCAAGTATTTCATAGACCTACAAATCAGAATTTATTTTCTAAATTGAAAATATTTCATGTGAAATATAACCTTGATAAGGAAGAGGAAAGAAACACCCCAGTGCTAGATAACAGCGTTTCATCAAGTTAAAAAGCAATAGGTGATGATAATCGGCTGAGCATAGGTATAATTTTGCGTTAAAAAATCATGAAACTATTGTGTACAACTAGATTAAAGTGAATGGCCAATTTTGTGCTGTTGCCAAATAAAATTGCTAACCTCCTACTGGAGTAATTAATAAGAAGTAGATGAAGAAGTCCTTCGTAGGATTAATCGTGTGTGTTCTGCTTCGTAATGGTGGGGGATTACCTTGAGTACTGCACTCCTGAGCCTTCTACTTCAAGAAAAAAATAGTGGAATTACTGAACAGGATCTGTAGAGAAGACAAGTGTGAATGACTCAGAGTCTAGCAGATGAGTCCTATGAGAAAAGATCAATGTGGTACTTTTTTATTCTTGAGCAGTGAGGATTAAGGGGTTGCTTGACAGCATTCTTTGCAGACATAAACAGGTATTCAAGACCAACACAAATTCTTTCTTCATTTGCACAAGAGAGAGAAAGAATGATCTTGAAGCCAGAAAGATACAGTTTAGACATTAGGAAGACCTTTTCTAAAAGCGAAAGTAATATAGTGAAAAAATCTTAGAGGAGAAGGCTGTATAGGTTACATCAATGAAGGTCCTTAACTGTCCAGAGGAATAAACTAGAGTTAACTAGAAGTTCAGGATAGACTGGAGGTCCCACCATGAAGTTCCTCTAAGCTTCTGTCTCAATTTTTAGGTTATCAAAGATACAGGGTGACATATGGTAAACTCCAGAAACATTCCCTCACAAAAAATGCTTGGATTTTTGACAGGGCATTAAATTTGACTCTCATCCCAGTAGGAAGATTATATTTACTGTCATAAACATAAATAATATAGATAGATGATAGATAGATAGATAGATAGATAGATAGATAGATAGATAGATAGATAGATTAAAAGTGTGTGAACTTACAGACAGGTCCTCCCAAGAATGATACCCTAGGAATTAAATGGAATATCATTTCAACACCTATGTGCTGTAGATGTAAAATCTGAAGTATTGTTTCCCAGAAGTGTTCTACTCCCATTTATGAATATATGTGTAATCAGCACTGAATAAAGTGGGAAAAAATTATGTTCCAGTCCTAATAATTTTTTCAAAATATCATCTCTGATGCCTAAAATGCACTGCAATCCTTATACCCAAACCTGCATATGGCTCTGCATGGAATCATGACCATTAGCCTGCCCTATAAAAAGCATTTAAGCTATGAATACTGACAATATCATTCTTCTGTGCTGCTTAAAATAGAAATGCATGTGAAGTGATACAATTCATTCTGAAACAATATATCTGAGTTTCCTGTGGAATCATGGAAACACCCTGAAATATTTTTAGCCAAATACTGTTGTAAGGCTTGGTAGTATTTTTTATTCTCTCAGCTTTGTTCTGTGACATCAGAGCCCATATGTCAATGTAAATGTCAAGAAGCTGCTCCTGTGTCCTTTCAGAGTTCTGTTACAGAAAACCTGTAAGGAGCCAAATTGGACTTTTCTTTCCAAATTGGACAATTGTTTCCAGTTGCTTTAAGCATTCCCTGGGAAAGGGTTCCATCATCTCCCCCCCAGTCAGGTGTTCTAGGGACAGTATGAAGTATCACACCAGATACACACTGAGAGTCTGCAGTGATCTGATTTGCCATGCACAGATAAATTACCATCATTTGAACAAAATCAGATGCATGCATGCTTGCACAGCATCAGAAGTTGGTGACATGCTGGAATCTTCTTACACTGTATTTTTTCCAGGCAGCTGAAGTAAAATTTGTGCTCTTCTCTAGCATGTATTTGACTTGTAAATACACAACAAAACAACTGGATTCAAGGGACAGTGAAAATTGAGCATGTTTCAAGCTTACCCAAGGCATGAAGATATTTACAAAATATGTTCTTTATAATGTGTAAGGATTTGAGAGTATTAAGTGTTGAACTCTATGCAATCAAAATTCTCTTTGTTTCATTATGCGAAATGCTTTTGAAAATCTGCTTACAATTCGTGGAAACTTCTTATCCATTTATTATGTTCTGGGAAAAAAAAATCCTCCTTTGATTTAAACTATTTTTTTAAGGAAAATGCCCAAATCGTTACTTGTAGCAAGCACTTTTCAATTCTAGTGCTTTTCAATCCAAAACCATTTCAATTAAATGTGAATGAAGTTTTGAAAGTTTTACCGTCAGTTGGAGTCATCTTTCATTTCAATCTGCCGGACTCACGTGCAGTTCATGTGTAGTGAGGAGTGGTTTATGTACTCCACACCATTTCCTCTACTGTGTTCTATGAGTAATACATTGTGGTTTGTCTTGTTTTGTTTCCCCAGACTACATATCCAATCAGAATGGTGAGCCAAAGGGACAGAAAGTCAGCACATACTCCCACCGAGGACCCTTTTAGACACCCGCCAGGCAACCAAGCAGCAGCGTATGAAAGCAAGAGCTGCCAGCTGTCTAATTTGTGTCTGAGCAGCCTCCTGAAGGAGAAGGAGATCGTGGAAGTCATCAAGCACACCCGCGGCACGTACGAAAGCCTGGCGGCAGAGGTGACCCAGAACGGTTTGGCGGTCACGGCCCCCAGCGCGGCCAAGGCGACGTCCAAGGCTGACGGCTTCCCCGTGTTCCCAGGGGCTCCAAAAGACCCAGCTGCTGTGCCTCGGCAGCACAGCACCTTCACTGGGAGACTGGGACAGCCCCCCAGGGGACCCATCTCTTTACACATGTACAGCAGGAAAAACGTTTTCCTCCACCACAACTTACACACGGCAGAGCTGCAGACTTTAGGTCAACAGGATGGCTAACAAGGTGCTTATTTTCTTGCCGTGGAAGGAGAGTTGATTAAAGAGGGATGTAAGCTCACCTAGAGCTCTGTCTTCAGTTCTCATCTACTGCTACTTTCATGTGGAAAAAAAATAAAATAAAAATTTAACATTGTTTGTAGGTTCCATGCTTTCCCACCTTGGACTGAGGCAAAAGAATTGATGAGATCATTAAATAACTGGGTTTATTTATCATACAGAAGAAGTCAGCACAGGTTTAATAAATGGGACCATTTGGCTAGCACTGCTAGTCCAATATTGGCTAAATATATTTTTTCCCCTCTGTAAGTCACTATTGTTCCCTGAAGTTCTAGAAGATGATCTTAAATAAAACCTGTATGTTTAATAATATTACTGTTAAAGTAGATGTGAGGAATTAATAGATAAGTAATTAGTAAACCCTCTTGAATTTCATAGCGATTAGGGAAATAAGGAGTCAGAAATCTTTAAGGACCCTCTTTTTACAGTTTGGTTTTTTTTTAACACAGTGAAATTTGGTCACCTACAGAGTGCTACCACTTCCTGCTGTATGTGTTTCATGAGTGCCTCATGCCACAAGTGGAGGAAGCAATTGATTTTCCTCTAACAGGCTCATAGAGAGTCGCCAGGTATTTGAGTCAGTAAACTGGGTCCCAAACTGAGGATGTCAGGTTGTTTCCTCAACCTTCCCTTCCCTCCTCACACTTCTATTTAACTACATTTCTCTGAGTGTTTCTGTTCTATGAGGGCATGTCAGGTTCTGGTGATCTTTGTGCTTTACAGGCACTATAGCACTCGTGATGTGACATTCTGCTGTGTAATTCATCCTATAATTTCATTTCACTTCCCAAACCAAAAGTGTGTGAAAGACTAAAGTAAGAGAAGTCATCTTATTACCCAGGCCGAACAACCTGCATCAGTCATAATCTCACTTGTCTGTAACATGTCAAGACTAACAAACCCACTGAGCTGGTGTAAACCAACAGGTCCTTAAGTGCAGATGACATAGCCCACAGAAATTAATTTATTGCCTGGTCTCATGGGAGTATGAAGTCATCTGACCATGCCACAGAACCTGGAGACCTGTCAGTAGCAAAAGATCTGGTTTTCCCCTCTAAGAGGCTTGGAAACCTCTCAGTCCAGTTACTCCAAACCTGTGGTACATGTGAAAGATGACAATTTACAACCTCTCTGATGCTGGGTAATCTGTTTGAGTTGTAAAGACACATGCAGTTAGTAGTTTAAAAATAATTTGGCACATATAAGTACAATTGAGGCAGATCTGAGGCAAGTCACCTCTCTCTTTAACCGAGAGAAAGACAATAAGGAAAGACAAGGGTGCAGCACATTCTCATACACAAAAACAAGCCATTGTGACCTAACAGATAGCATATAATGAAAAATAAAACTTCTGTAACCACTAAAAATCTGCAACTTTTGAAAGTTAAGTCACATAGAGTATATGAAATGAAGCAAAGACAAAATTTTACCTAGTGTTAAATATTTCTGCTTCACTACTTAATATTTGGATTATATAATAAGGAAATTTTATTAACAAGTCTTGATTAGACTAAGGAAAACAATAGACTATGAGCTTGGCAGATATTCTGTAAAGTAATTTCAGCAGCCTGAAATTTCAGGCTTCTGTTTATTGAGGATTTTATTTTGATTAGAGCAAATTTTATTACATTATCTGATGTTGAAGAGAGCAGGTTTTGTCTAAATATTCTGTAGTGATAATTTTAGGTATCCAGAGATGGATGCATAAGAACCAAGACAAACATTTGCCAAAATTCTTCGTGTTCATGTGTGCATTGCTACTGCCAAAACAGAATGTGCAAAATTGCAAACACAGTTTATCGAATTAACTGTGGGTATCCAAGACTCCCAGTCCTGCATTGAAACTCATAATTTAAAGTCTACCAAACAAATTAAAAGTAGTAAGAAGATAACTTCACTACTCAAAATCACTTTTTCTTCTTAACAGTATTTTAAAGTCATGGTAGATTGAAAGGACAATTAATTCTTACTAACAATTCATTTCAGTATTGCTCATCTCAAGAGCTGATGTATGCAATTCAATTTCAGATCTGTAAATAAATTAAACATACACTGTTATCAAGGAATGTTTTTCCAAGATACAAATGTACTGTACTATGTAAACAAAACAAAACAACAAAGAAACAACAACAACAAAAAAAAAAAACAAAACAAAAAAACCAAAACAAACCACTACCCTCTTAAGTTTTAAGTTATGTACTGTATCTATAATTGTTTTTTTCCTGGGAAAATGGACTTTTGGACTACACTTTATTAAAAAAATCCATCTATAATCTTCAAAAATAGCATCTTAAATGCTACTATTTTCTTGGAGAATCTTTTATAGAGTTAAAACTTAAAAAAACTGGAAAAAACAGTTCATTGAAAGTGAGGGATATTTTTAAAATGTCATCTTGAAGCTGTTTTGTATCAGTATTTTCAACATTGTTATGTTATTTGTAATACTAAGTGTAAATCTCACCCAGAGAAGGGTATTAGCCACATGTTAATGTACAGTGCAGCAGTAACTGTAAAGGAGGTCCTTTCTTTGATCCTCTTGTGTATATAGGACATCATAAAGCAACAGCATGTGGACATTCTTGCAGTGAATTGATTCCTTTGTACTAAAAATCTCTAGTTTTTTAAGAGTTCCATGTACAAAATGATTTATACATTTCTCCAAGGCTATACATATCCAAAGACATGACACCAGGGGAAAAAGGCATTTATTGTTTTTTTCCCGTGCATGTACCTTTCTTCCCTTCTTTTTTTCCTCTTTCCATACAACAAAGCATAATTGCAAATTTTCTGCTTAAAATTCCTTGTTAGTTCTATGTCTTTCAGTGTGATAGAGGGCATTTTAAGGAGGAGGAAATCCCCAAAGTAAAACTCGTTCCATTTGAAGCAGTGTCCATCCCACTTTTTTAGATCAATCACTTGGCAAAAAAAAAAACAACTTAGCTCTGTGCCCTAAATATTTTTTCTATAATTTTACAGAGCCACACCTGAAATGTGCTTATCATCATCTCTACACTTACCCTGACTAGGACGTGTTCATAAAATACAATAACATGCTAGGGCCAGCCCTGGTCATAAGTTGTTGAGGTGGAAGGAAAACATTTGTCCAATACTGTTTTATGTTTGGCTTTCAGAGCAGTGGAAAGGGGTTTTTGTGTACCTTGTGTATGTGGATGAAGCTCAAGCTGTGTGCTTGTGCATACTGGAAAAAGAAACCTTGCTACAAAGCTCTCCTCTCTTTAGGCTATTCAGCAGTATATGAAGCATCCAGCAACAGATATGTCTGCCACCTTTCCAGACAGGCCAGCCCTCTGTGTGTAAAATGAAACAGCCAGAATAGATGCCTTTACTTCAGACTCTTACTGGGTTTTGTTCCAGACACCTCCACATAAATGTTGGAAGGACTTTCCTTATGTGGCTTCTCTTCTGGAAATCTTGAAAGGGTGTATATCCAGACTAAGATGCTCAAGTGATGTTTAGATAAGCATTCAAAAGCTTACCAAAATGTTCATGTTTGTCCTACAGGTTCATTCCAGTCATTACAGGTTCATTACCAATAAAAGATGGTGTTCCACCCTTTCCAAAAGGCCAGTTTGGAAGTAATGATTTCTGTCTGTGCTGATTCACTTTATACTGTTAAATACACAGTACACTCTTCAGACTAGTAAAAATAAGGTGTTTTCAAATCAGTACTGTACTTTACATGCCCTGAGTTGTGCCATATCTCCACTGGACTGATGAGTGGGACATTGACTTCCATTAGGTTATATCAAGTTAAGTCCCCTGATGATTGGGATTGTGGCCTTTAATCCAGCTAGTCTCAGTTTATGCACAGAAGATCTCTAAATTTGGAAATCTTTCCTGGTTCACAGAAAAGACAAGAAAATACTTAGTCTAACAAAACCATCAGATCGTGATCTATGGTGAATGGACTTTTTTTTCCCCCTTCACCTTCAAAAGCAAAAAAAAACCCTGCAAAGCCTTTTGTACATCTACACAGTTCACAAATTATGTACAAATGAAGTAGAGTAACATCTATCAAATTGCAAAACCTTGAAATAAATACCTGGAGAAAAAAGTACAGGGGAGTCTTCTCACAGATCTTTGTAAAGTTGGTAAGTTTGTAAACAGGTTGGTAATCTCTGTATCTGAGTGTAGTAATGAAGTATGTTCTATGGCCTCTACCCCTCTCACTCTGATGGATTTTTTCAGGGGTAGAATTTGCTGTTTGAAGCTTGTTCTAGAGAAAGCAGGCAGTACAGTGTGAGATAGTACATTGAAAGTACATTTCTCCCAGCTGGGAGAAACACACAGCATCCTTTCCAGGATGTATCTTTGTGTTCTTTAGCCAGCAACAAGTTAACAGAGATTCCTGAGGAGAACAGCCTCAAATCATGCAGACCACGACGGTCTTTTAATGGAATTACTTTAACATGTCCCATTTCCATAATAAGGAAATTCCAGCAGCTGCAGGACACACCTTGCTGGGTTGTTGCGGGGGGTGGGTTTTGAGATAAAAATGCCATGTACTACTTTTAACCTTAGACACTCTGGAACTTGCTCACTGATGATCTACCCAGGATGTGAGAGTTTATCCACTGTAATGGATATGATAGTAAGTTCTCACAGTATAAAGATATTGGATCTCTTCCCTGAGGAGCTTGAGATTTGCAATGTATTTTCAGTCTAGGAAAACTATCTGTATTTAATTATCTTCTTCAAAGATCTTCAGTTGTTGCAAAGTCAGTGGAAAAGAAACTTACTTATTGAAGTATTTTGGAAAGATTTTGTGTTAATTTTATTTTAAAATGTACTTAAAATTCATCTCCCTGTATTCTAAAGACAAGGAAAAAAAAGGAAAAAAACCTTCTATCAGCATATATTTTCCATAAGTCTGTGATTCTCACTAGCCACAGCTGTCACTTGTATTCTGTACACCTGTGAAATACTTTTGGATTTGCCGTTTTTGTCACCTTCGGTATCTGGAAATCATTACCTCTAGTTCTGAGGCGTTTTTACCATCCATCCAGTACTTGAAACACACAGGCTCTTGGGGATTTCTGCAGAAGTAGTCCTGGTACTCGGAAAGCAGCACAACACTAAACTTACCTGGAGGTCTCTGAGTTTCTCTTGGGGATGGAAAACCTATTCTGAGTAATCTTAACTATGAAGGAATTGTGTGAATCCGACGGATGTGGCAAAATCAGATGTTTGGTTTCTACGTCCAGGTAGAAGTTATGGAATAGAAAATACTCCACTGAGGAGATTTTTCTAGTGTGCCAATACTATCTCCTTATATTCTGTATCATGACCCTTTCTGCCTCTCTGGATTTCAGGAACGTTTTCCTTAGGTATAGAGTTGTGATAACTGTAGACAGGTTGCACCACAGTGTTATTTCTGCTATGAGAAGGCTCCACTGGATTTTTTTTTTTTATTTAAACTATCTCATCATTAAAATGTTTTAACATTTTCCCCAGAACTGCTATGCTGCTGGGGTAGTAGAAAGCAGTGCATTCACAGAAAATGTCGCTTTCCCATCTGCATAGGCTGTTGGTGAGTTGAGGTCACAGCTGATTTACATCTACCCAAGAACTGTCAAACTTCTTTAGCTCCTACATAGACAAATACATTGCCAGGTTTGACCCTGCTTTTGTTACATTGAAAAGGCCCTAATAATGTAGTTTTTAAATGCATATGGTTATCAATAGTTGTAGTAGAATTTTAGTTTATTTTGAATTTTCCATTCTGTCAATGCACTTTATATAATGATTTAATAGTAATTACACAGGGACTTTTATTTTTTTCTAACCTAAACTTGATTTCAGCAGGTTTCAGAATTCTCTACTTAAATTTAAGGGTGTAAGCAATCCCATAAACAGTCAAATCCTTCTTCTTTAAATGCTAACACACAAATAAATAATATTTTTTCTGAGAAACAATTTCATTCATGTTTATTGTTTGAAAAGTATGATGTATAAAAAGTATTTTTACTTATATCTAAATATAACTACTTTTCAAACACTCCACACAACTAAAAAGATAAGAAATGACCTTCATACTAAAGTCGCTTATAAAGTCACTGTCCAGCTATACCACTAGGCTTTGTTTGCCAAATCATTAATTCCTTTTTAAAGAAAATGTATTTGTTTTCCATGGTTAAGAGTGTGAAAAAATGTTTCAGTACATGCTCTACAGAGTCTGTGGAGAGATGATCATAAGGAGAATATAAGCAATCAAGGTCCTTAATCAGTGATGCATCTGATGTTTTTTTAAGAAAGAGGATCAATAGGATGTAAAAATCTGTGTAAGAGGAGAGCAGATGTTTTGTTGCTCAGAAAAGTCTAATGGACGGGTGACAGATTAATAGCTCTTTTTCTCGTCCAGAGCTGGTGGTGCAGAGCCATTTGCTGTGAAATAACACTGAAGCAATATATTTATAAAGTAAATCTATTAGAATAACAAGAAATGAGATTAAATGGTCGTGTTACACCCCAAAGTATGGGTAAGGGTACTTTCATAATTTGATCAAACAGCATCTGAGTGAATTTACATCTTTTTATTACCAGGGTATTATCTTTATCTGAAGGATAAGTGTCAGCAGAACAGTGCAATTTGCATTGTAGCACAGAAACAATTCAGACAAAAAGAATAAATGAAAAGATTCTATCTCTAAAGCCTTGCACTTTGTACAGTCTTCTCTAACTATCTTAAGTAGTTTCATGTAATTTTATTTCATGCAGCTGTGGTAATGCCCTTATGTTGGGTAACAAGGAGAAAACATTGAAGAGAGTCAGGACCCCGAGCCTATGTCAAGAGCTGCACTTGGTTAACAGGGTCACAGTTTTGGTTTTCCTTTCCAATAAAGCATCTTGGGATCTTGGGAGAAAACCTTTATACAAACATCCCCACAAACAGCTTGGCCCATAGTTAGGGGAAAACTAAAATTTTAATTTAAAAAAATGGATTAAAACTCCAACTATTTTTGAAAATATGTTGCTTAGTACTGCTGAGGGCCATTAGAGAGCTTTGGGCATTTTTCTATAAACAAAAGTGTTCTGTTTCATGTATTAAAATAGGACATTTTATCTGATTGTTTTCCCATTGTGAATTTGTCTGTATCCTTCTGTCCAGGGTGATATTTTTTAAAACTACTGACCACTATAAAAATTTAATAACTAATAAAAAATTGAATTTTCTACTCTGTGCTGCTAAACTCCCATTTAATTTTAATTACAGTACATGACAAGGCTACTTGTTCTATGCTATTGAAATTATTTTTTTTAATATAATTGGCAATACTATAGAGGTTACTTGAATTAGAGACTTTAAAAGAACAACACAGATGAAAAAAGGTGGAAAATATTAACTTGATGGTAAAGTATATGTAATGGACCTTTGAAGACTGTTGAAGAGTAAAGTTCTGTGGAAGACAAAATAAAGGTTTTTCACTGAACACACTTCAGTCAGTCCAGGATCACGTTGCTGATTTAGATGGTAATCTAGATTTAAGAGGAAAGAAATGAGAATATTTTTGCTAAGAGATAACACACTTAAAAATCAGCTTGGAGCAGAATTTGTGATAGTGAAGGTATTTGACTCATGATATGGAAAAGAAAGCTGTAAAATGTATCTGAATTTTGATGAAACAAGTTCATTAGTGATTTTGGTGGTTTTATTCTACAAAGCCATTAATTGGTTAAACTCATTCTTCTTTAACAGGCAATTACTTTGTAATATTTAAGAACTGCCAATCCCTAATCTTTGACTTGAGTACAAAACATCCTCTGGTTTTTTTTTGTTTTTTTTTTTTTTTCTTTTCTGTTCCTTTTTTAATTGTTTTGAGGTTTTATAACTTCTGTGCAATAAGATTGTGATTGTTTCAAATTCAGTCATTTTGCACTGACTGAAAACAGATAATGTAGCCTTTAGGTGAGAATACTGTTGTCTCTGAAGAATCTTGAGCAGCATTCTGTTGTTTTGGGTTTTTTTAATCAGATTATTGGGTAAATAATTTCTGTGAATTACTTGGAAGAGTTATGGCAGTTTGTAAAACAATACTATGGGATTCTATTGGTATTATTTAATGGTCATTTGTTTGTTCCTGGTTTTCGTTGGCATTATTTTTTCTTCTATGTTTTATGGAAAGAAATATTATTTTTGAATATTTGTACAGAATTTTAATTTTAAATCTCATTGTAGAGGTTCACATTCATATATTTCCGTGTTTGAAATTAACATAAAGGGCTCTTACAGGTTTTTTTTTCTTTTCATGCTGCCGAAATTTTATTTGTTAATAAAAATCCTGTGTTCTAAAGATGAGCCTGTGTTGGTTTTGTCTTTGAAATAGTTTATATTTCTTTGACATTTCTTCATATTTTGCTGGGAAATATATATTGCACTCTAATAAACACTAATTCTTTAATGGCTTAATGCTATTAGCAATCTGTCACAATCAGGAGATGTATCATTTTTTTCTTGAGTTTCTTTAATCACTTAATAAGAACTCTAGGTTGAAGATATTTTATACTGTGGTAATAATAAGGTACAAACATCTGTGCAGAACATTTTATAAAATCTAAAGTTTATACTCAAAAATTCTACTGTCTTGCAGGAAAAAGAACCCGAAACATTCTAGGTATTTTGCGAATTCCTTATTACACTATTTCCTGAGTGTCCAAATAATTTTGCTTACACAACATTTCTCAATTTCCTACTCCACTTCTCACTGGTTCTTAGTGTGAAAATACTAATTTCCATAAATAAAATTAGGCTTTACTTCTGTTTTCTTTAGCATATTGTTCCACTATATTCTTATGTTTTAATAGTATGTGGGTATTTTTGTGTTGTCCATCCCAGGTTTCAACTAGGGATCTTATAAAGCACTCCTCCACTTTGCTTCATTTCCCCATAGTATATCAGAATGATATGTCTTCACCTTCAAAGGCCAAAATCATTAATATTACTTTAATTCAAATACAGCAGAAATAAGCAAACTTTCACATTTGTAAGGCCATAAAGCATTTGTCATCACTAACAGTAGTATATAAATAAAAGCAGCATGAAGACCAAATTGATTGTTCATCGTGTCATAACTGAGTTCCATTTCAGCCTTTCCCTGCTTGTAAATAATTTTTATGGGCTGCATTCTCAGAGCAGGAGTTTTATCTCTTTGGGAGGGTTCTAGTTATTGGTTTGGGTGATTGTTTTTGTTTTGTTTTGTTTTTTTTTTTTTTCATCAGCACCAGTTCCCCATTTTCAGTGCCTGCTTTGAAAGCCTCAGCTCAGCTTCCAATGCTTCATCTACAAATGGCTGTAGCTCATTTCACAGTACTTAGATGCCTACTACTCTCCCAGTAATACTGTTTAAAATATATGTCCCTCTCTAAGCTGTTTCTTCCTGGTGCTATCCACTCTTGAATAGCCGTTCCATTTCAGTGCTATTTATAGGAACTTTTTGGAATGTTTGGGTCCCTGGCAGGAATATGAAGCTTAATAGGTTATTTGACTTCATATATAATCTTCTAAGGAAAAATAAAGCTGAAATAGAGGAAGAGTTTTTAATCTGATATTTTTCTGCGAATTTAAATTACTGTACTATCAGCCTTCTACTAAATGAAGCTAAAGAAACATAAAACTAGATGCAAGTGCTGGAAAGTGGAAGGTTCTTTGAAATTAGCACAGGTTATGCAAAGTGCTTGGGAGCTGAGGAGGCTCTCCCACAAAAAATCACTTCCATGAAACTTGAATGCATCCAAAATAATGGGCAGCTTAGTCTTTGTGTTGTGATGGTCTTTAAAGTGCCTGAGAATTTTTTCACTGTTACATTACATATGTTGTCTTACTTCCTTGTAAAGCATTTTCTTCTCTTATGAAACAACAGAACAGGAATTTACTCCCTATCACAAAAATACCTCAAAAGCTACTGATTACTGAGAGTGAAACAATATTCATCAAACAGCAAAGTATTTCCTCAGTTAGCTCATATATATTATAATTTATAATATTTTATGTTGTGATAACACCAAAAATAATATAAATGTTGTTGCATTAGAAAAAACTGCATATAAGAGAATGAGCTAAGCCTTAAACATAGTTTCAGATGGAAAACATACTAATATGAAATTAAAGGAAATTGATCTTTGATTTTTCAAGTGTTGGAAGCACATTAATAATCAGCATAACTCGATTTCTCTTCTTTTGAGAAGAAAGATGAAATACTTTTTCTAAGCATTAAACATCATTCAGAAAAATATTGCATAGAGCGACTAAGTGCAAGTTACAGTATTTGCAAACAAAACTACATCTCCATGCAGCACTGTTGCAAGCACCCTGATGTTGTGCAGAACATCAGAGTGTCAGAGGAATCAGCATTTACCCTTGGGCTGCTGCATACCAGCCCTGCTTGCAGCACTGGCTAGATGCAGATACTGCTCCAAACTATATCAGTTATTTTAATCCATTCCTCCTTCCACCCTTCACTTTTTTCCTTTACTCATATTTCCCTTTATTACAAATTTCTATCTGTACTCCTAACACTTCTGACCCCTTTAAGATGCTGGGAACATTAGGAATTGAGTTTCACCTGTGCCTGATTTAATTACCAGGCCTTAGAAGGTAAGGGTGGAAAAGGCAATTATTACCATCATTAGTAGCAGGTGTTTAGGGTGGGTAGTGCCCAGGAAAAAGTGGAGGAAGTGTATTTTGGGGTACGGCAATGTAAAGCCCTGTTAAGTAGCATAGTCTGATTTATGTGAGTTTTTTGTTGTTTGCTTAGTTGGATTTAAGACTATATTACTTTAGGCTTTAGTTGATTCAAGTGCACAAATTCAAGACTTTTCTGTACAAAAGAGGCTACAAGCAATCAGCTGAAGAAGTGCTTTGGTCAGTCCATGCATTTCTATGGTTTAGTGTTCGAAATATTTAGGTGGAGATGGTTGTGCTGTGGAGTCCAGTGTTTTTATACCCATTAAATAATATTGGGTTTTGTTTAATCCCTTAGTTTGTTATGCTTATGGACCTATTAGTTGTGCTAGTGTATCATTACTTGCCTGTTATATTTCTCCTTCTATTAAATTGATTTTCATTTTGAAACATGAATGGTGCTTACTAAAGTCAATGTGATACTTCTGTTACTTAATATGGTTTAGTGGAGAGAGCTCTGACTGCAAATTAAGATTGTGTGGATCTGTGTTCCTAATCCTGCTAGATGTGTGTGATAACTTGGTGTGTAATCCTGGGGTAGTTATTTCTTCTGTGTTACTGCATTTGGTTTTGGCTTTTTTTTTTTTTTTTCAGACTGTAATAGCTTAAGGCGCAAGGCTCTTGATCTTTAAGATCCAAGTGTGAAAAACATCCAGATTTGAGGTCTATTCTAACCCACAGACATGTACACACACAAAATCTAATGTAAAATTTTATAGGTGAACCTACTGTAAGCTATCTGTTCTTGAAGCCTTTTTGCTTTCTTGCTGCAAGAGGTACAATTCTTCCTATGTCTATTTGATTCTAAATTAAGGTTTTTAAGCAGCCCAAACTAGATAAGAAGAGAGGAAGAAAAATCCTGTGATAGGATCTTGGAGTAGAAGGAAAGGGAGTGAAAAGTACTCTTATGAGCAAATAGGAAAGCGTTGACCCCAACAGAGGAACCTAAGTGTGGGATTTTCTGTGCACTCCACTTCATTAACAATAAGAGGAGCTAAGGCACCTCAGTGTCTTAGCTGCACCAAGACTTTAAAAAGTATGAACTAGAGAAGCATCAGATACAGCGCATATGAAGTAAGAAATTTTATTAGTTTCTATGGCAACACACCACTACATAAAGCTAAAGAAGAAGTAGTCCACAAAATGCAGCATTAATTCAACCGTGTCAACAGTGTCACTGCTTGTCTGATGTGTAAAGGCATAAGAGAACTGTAATATGTAGTGGGTGCAATCTAACTGTTAAATTAAGAGCCTGAGTCTTGGAACCATAGCACTGCAATATATTGCTGTGATAAAGCAATTTGTATGGACTGGGAGGTGGCACTGCTAGATATTGACCCACATCGTTTCTCAAAAGGCTTATACCCTGTAACAGGATTAATGAAAGCAAAATGAAAATCTTCTTTTGCTGTGAAAGGAAGGTCTTTAACTCGTAACAGCTGGAAAAGCTGCTAGAATGGAAAAGGCAGTGCATCATGCAGAGTAACTGGGGTCCTTTTTAAAGGTTTTCACACATCCAAATTAAGTTCAATGGGACTTTGGCAGCTCTGATACTGCTCTCAGGTTCCTGAACTGAAAGGCAGACTCCAGGGAAAAAAATTCAGAACTAAAATCTGGTCTGTTTGCAACAATCTAAAAAACCCTAAAACCTTCCCAGGTTATGCCTTGATAAAGAACTTCATCTAGAAGGCAGTGCTGCCTCAGTGACCAGGTGACTCTTGACACTGACGTTAAGGCTGAATTGTCTGCTCAGAGATTACTTGCCCTTCTGCTTTCTGCCAGTGATACAGGTATTTTTATATATTAACTTCATGGCCTCTAATTGCTGATATCCCACCTCTAATTCTTAGCTGTTATATAATAGTAATCTCAAAATCCTGGTATCTTATTTCAGTGACAGTTTTGTTGAATTGCCCCACTGTTTCATGGAATCCCAACTCTTTTTCTGTTCCCACTCCCCACTTGGCCTGTTTTGTTTGCCTGTACCAAGTGTCTGGCTGCCCTAACAGTCTGCCCATGGATCTATACAAGATAAGGAGGTGTAAAAATAAAGACTTGAGCTCCTTCAGAGCAACAACTAGGAGCTGGATGTGGCATAGTAGCATATCTAAATTAACAATGGACAGCTTTGAGCAAATGACTGCTATAATCACTTTTGAAATAGCGTATAAGTTAATTAGAAGTTCATTTATAAATTTAACATTCTTGTCCTACCCTTTCAAATATAATTAACCTTCTAATTGTACTTGAATGTGGAAATTTAAGGCTGATAGTAATAAGAATTTTTATATGCTCAGTAAAGGAAATCTCAGACCCAGCAACCTGCTGACATTTTTTTTCTCCCTTTGGAAATTTCTGGGGGTATATTCTAGTGACTAGTGTTATTTCTGTTTTGATTGGAAGAATAGAAAAAAACTCAAAGAATGGGTATGTGTATTGGTGTAACATTTTCTTAGGTCTCTTCTGTGGCATCCTCCCTTGTGAAGTTCTACTGACACCTGATGGGATGCACTTTTCCCAAAGGGGAAAAAAGATTTTACTACAGAAGCTAGCAGGGCTCTCTAAACTAGTGGGAAAAGGACACAACCAGGCTTGTCAGTGATAAGCTATGGGATAGCATATCAAAACTCTGGGAACTGAGTGCTTGAGATCCCTAAATCTGCTACATGAGGGCTTGATGTAGTTAGCTGATTAATAACTGGGGAATCATCTCTCCTGTCATCGGCCTTTGCTCTGAAGGGTACTTGAAAAAAAAATTGTGACTTGTATGTGACAGGCACTAAAGACGAGAAAATGCAAATGTTTGCAGTGTATGGCTGAGCAGCAGGTAAAAAATAGTGACTTCAGGACACTGATGTGTGAAAGAAAAAAGCACCTTAACATGTATCCTTTTCCCCCCCGAGTCCTGCATTCTTACATTCTGATGTGATTGTATAATTTGGTACTGGTAGAGCTGGTAAGGTACATGTTGAAAGGAAGCTGTTGGCTATGGCAGCTCTTAGGGAGGTGCAGGCAGTGCTTGGCTTGTCTGTGTTACCCTGGGAGCTGTGGCACACACTTGTGTGTTCAGTACCCCACTTTTTTACATGCTGGTGTTTGCTGGCAACAGCTAAGGTACTTTTGTTATCTTTTTAAGGGATTAATCTATTCCTAACATTGAGTTATAATCTACTGGAAAATGTGTGCCACAGTAGTAGAGGCTGATGTCATGGTTCAACTAATCCAGTGGTCAATAGGAAATCAAAAATTGAAGAACTTCTGATTCTACCACCATCAGCTTTTGGATGGTTTGTACTAAAATGGGCTTCCTGTGCTGGCTTGGGGATGGATAGGTTCAATTAACCAGTAAATGTCTTTCACTTGAGGAGGAGCTTTATATCTTGGTAATTTTCAGAAAAAATTCTCTCCCTGTGTTAACTGTTTTGTACTGCGCATTTGAAATCCCTTGAGGGACACAGCCTGTTCTCCAGAAGTTACACTAGTAAGGATCCTTGTCATGTAATCTTTCCTCCATCTCAGAAAACCCTGCCAGGACATGCATGGACATGGGTTGCCTTCTACAGTAGCTAGCTTATAAAATCTGCAAAGAACGTGGACAGTGGAGGCTGTCCACTGGAAGACCTAAGAAGTGGTTTTTTTCTTAGCAATGCAAGCTGAATCTTCTTTTCTTGATCTGTAATTTGGAGCTAAATTGTGTATGGAGACACAATCAGGAATACTTTTCTATTTCTAAGAAGTGAAAATTGCAGTGTTTTAGGTAGGCTATTTCATGACAAACCAGTATTTCCTTCACTCATATTTCAACTATGCACTGATGTGGTTCTAAAGCCGTTCCAAGAGTTGCCTCCATACAAATTGGAGGGCTGTTCTTTAAACTAGACACAAAACCATCCCACGTTTAAAAATTGCCATTCCCATTTCTTTAAGCGTCACTTTTAAATACATGTCACTCCACTCTAACTTAAGTAGTTGCTGTAGAAGTGTTGCTGAACAAATAGGAAGTAAACCCACAGGAACACGTAGGGAGCACGTGCCCTAACCCATATTGAATGTGTGCTCTGACCTCGGTGCTGTGGTATCATGTAATGTGAAATTCTGCCTTCTGAAAGAGCTGCAGCTTGTTCCACAGCAGCATGGCATGTGGCCACTGGGTCACATCATCTTATTTGGACCTGCCATATGGGAATCTAATTTATCCAGGTGGTTTTAGTCTTCTGTCTTCTGACATAGTGAAAGATCATTGCAGACTCTGTGCAGGTCCCAAACCCCACCTGTGGATGTGTCATAACTTCACAGACACTAAGCCTTTATCCCATAAGAGATCAAACTCACTTTATGCTGTATCACAGAAACTGAGATGTGCTCCCCAGTGCAAAACCTGCTGGTGGTAAATACATCATGGCATGAGTTTACGTATATATAATTAAATTCTGGCACATAGGAAAACAGCAGTTTACAGCAGCTTCCTGTTTGGAAGGAATATCATGAAGGGTGCCAAATCCTTATTTTGTTTTCTGTTGTTACAGTCAACTAAGAAAGTGAATTATTTAAGGTGTTTTTAAAGCAGAAAAATATACAGAGAAATTGTTTACGGTACTTCAAACCCTTGTATAAATAGGGACAATTTCCATCTGTCACCCTAAAAACGGTACTGATGACCAAGATCTGTAATACTTGAAACTCTCAGGCATCCTGAGAAGGGCAGGGAAAGATGCCATTTGTTTGTCTCCTATGTAGGTAAAAAAATTTTGCATACAATTGTATATATGTAGCAAAGGAAGAAGTGTCTTTGACTTAAGAAAGCAAGTTTTTTGGTTTTTGTTTTTTTAAACAAAAAAAAAAGCAAGTTCTTCCTTAAGCTCAGTAAGTCTTTCAAACACATCCCTTGTATTTTAATAATATAGAATCAAAAAAACAATATGCGAGACCATGTGGGTGAGTCTATTAATGCCTAATCTTCTGGGGATGGGATGTGATGTGTGCAGAGGAATCTGCAAGAGTATTTTTTCAGTTTGGAAACAGTGCCCTGTGGTGTAAAGCTGTGGTCACAGAAATGCTTCATCAACTTTTTTGTCACTCACTGAGTCAATTCCCCCGTTATCAGTGGTATGGGATGGTGTGGGGCAGCCTGAGACTCTGAGCAGTTTCTGATGTATCAGACATGCAGTGGACCTCAGCAATCCCTGGACAAAATGCCCTGAAGGTTCCAATTACAGACATTCTTTCAGGGGCTGTGCTGCTCAGCTGTAAATGCATCCTGAAGGACTGGCAGATACATCTGTGCTTAGATTTACTTTGGCTATGGAATTGTGCTGCTTTAGGTGCTAATAGCAAAAAATGGTCTCATCCTTCAGAGCAAGCACCTGGCATTCACTTCTGTGATCTCTGAAGACACCTGGAGCTCTTCACATTTCTGTGGGTCCCCACATTTCTCTCCTAACAAAGTGTAGTTTCCCTGATAAATTAGTATAATTGAAGTGGATTCTATAATCTTAAGGCTATGTGCATTGCTCTTCTAATATGCTGTTCTTGCACTTTTAGGAAAGCTAGTTGCTTTTTCTGGGCAGTCTAGAGACCTTTCTTCAGTGAAACAGCAGATTTAAGAATTTATCACTGTATTATTGAGTTATATTGAGGACTAATGTGGTGAAGTCCTGTTGTTATTAAGTAAACTACAAGGGTTTTTTTTAAGCAACTGAGAATTTGACTTTGAAAAATTCTGTATAACATCCAGTAACAGTACCTTTTTTACAGTACACTAAGTTTTTAGAGGCACCATAGCCCAGTCAAACTGCTAATACTCAAGGCTAAGAATGAAGTTTGTGTTTAACAACATGACCATGCTTTGCTAAACTAGGGAGAAAAAAAGGAAGCTTGATTTCAATAAGTAAACAAGTATTTGCATCTTAAAGCAAGCACTCATAACACTTTTAGTCAAAATTACTATGTATTTATGCTTATTTTTGACTAAATACAAACTCTAGCACAAAAATGTTGCTGTGGTACTTTTTCTTATCTCTCTCTCATCAGCCTCCTTCTCAGGTTTTGGCTAGATTTTTAGGCTCATCCAGAAAACAGGCTGGATAAGCTAAGTGAGGCAAGTTACAACATGGGATGGGGGAAATGGTGAAGTTTATTTTATGGACACCAGGCTTGGAGCCAGATATTGATCTGTATGATTTTTCCTCTTTGTACTCCCATAATTCACATCAACTGGCAGGATAGAGGAAAACACAACTTGTGCTCCAGATGCCTCAACCAGTCATCCCAAGGTCTTGAGGCTGCTCCTAATTGGGCTCATTGTTCTTTCTGGGAGGAGCACACTTCCCTGTGGGCTGTCTGGTGGGTCTTTTGGGCCATCTGTCCCTCTCAGAAGGGAGTCACCAATGACAACTGCTCTTCTCCTTCTCTTAGTAAGGTGGTCATGATCATGGAGGTAGAACTGACTCGCCCTAGGCAATTCCTCCATCCTTCATGATGGATCTTCATACCTGTTGTGTTTGCCTGGTCCCCAAGTGCCCTGTTGTGTCAGGGCACCTGGGTAGGTGGGGGTAAGCTGGGAGCTGTTTGCCAACCCCCGTCCCCAGCAGAAATCTGTTTGCATTCCTCTTGGCATGCAACCACTCCTGCCTGGTGGTGAGAGGGCATCCCTGGCTGGTGGTGCATTTGTCTCAGGGATGGTGGGCTGGGAGAGGCATATTCTCCCTCCTCAAAGTCCTTGAGGCTCCTCAGCCTTTCCAGTGCCTGCCTCAGTTCTGCCACCAGGCTGGGCAGGTTGTCCCCCTCGTGACAGCCGGACAGCTCTGTCTCTGCTCACCTCTGACACCAGTGATAGGCTCTGGCCCTGGCTGCAGCCTGAGCCCAGGGCAGCTGAACATTCTCATGGGAGCTTTGCCTGGGGCACCACGTCCTTTCCAGTGAGAGCTGAGGATGGATCTCCTGCTTGCCCCACTCTGACAGGGCTGCTTTTGTATCTCTCTGGGTGGCCACCATCACTCCTGTTAACAGTATTATTGTAAAAGATGATCGATATCCAGCGACAGAGTTTGGCTTGTGATTTCCAAATATTAGGCTGGAGCAATTCTTGATCCTGCACTGTCAGTTGTAATCTTTAATGGTGAAGAACTTTTCAAAATACATCCCTAATGGAAGTAATGGTCACTGTGTAAAAATAAAAGCAGGTTGCTATATTGGGAGGTAAAAAAGACAGAGTTGTACTTGCCCTTGTCTCTTACACTTTGCTGTTTGGAATTACAAGGATGTTGCTTGCCAATAATCTGGCTGACAGTCACCTTTTGAAGGTTATTGCTTCCCAATAGCTGGCAGAAAGCCCAATCAGGAAGGAGAAATATATAAGCTTCCTTCTTAATTTGCAAGGACATCTGCCAAATTTCCAGTTTTAGAGAAAAAAATAGAAAAAGAGTGGATGGGAACAAGGACTTAGTACTAGGCAGGAAAATATCAGGAAAGGCTTTGGTGGGGGGAAAAAAGGATGGGTACTTTGAGATGCTGAGAAGATAAGGTATCTTTGACCCTTCATCAGTGGTGTTGACAAGTGCTTTATCTGTGTCAGGAGCTTTCATTATTATGCTTTTCCTTTCATCTTTCTAGGTACCGATAAACACCATTAAAATACTTTCTGCTCTGTGCTACTATATATGTGATTATGGTGACAGCATGTCAGCCTGTGTGACAGGCCAAGGAGTAATAGATGGCTGAAAATTATATGTTTTACTGTAGAAAAAAATAACCTTTTCTGTGTGACAGCACAGCCCAGGACCCTGCTACCTCTTCCAACCTGCCTGTTTTGAGTTAGGGTGGTATGTGTTCTAATGTGTACTAAACTTTCTTGGTTACCTACTCCATGCGAGGGCCATCTGGAATGGAGTTATTCCTGTTCCAAGCATGGGAATAAAGCACTGTAACAATGCATCCTTCTGTCTCAGGGAACAAAACTGCGTTATGCAGAAAATCTTTTAAATATGTCCTAAGTGATGCATCACAGCACACTACAAATGGCATACTGAGCTGTGCAAGCAATCCTACAAGCTCAATTTGGGCTAATCTCTCCAATACCTGTGGATGTATTTTTTCCCCTAATTTGGTATTTGAACCAGGTCACAGCAAGTTTTTGCAACTCTCCCAGTCTATAATATCTGAAACTTTGAAGTGTCTGTATTGGTGTTGTAGGCAAGGGTGTTGACTTGATCCATCTAAAATTATTTTTGTCACGAGTAAAAAGTGCAATCTAGTTCTGCTCAGGTTAATGAGACCTTGTTTCTCATTTGAGTAACCAAAACCATGAAAGCCAATTTTAATACTCGGGCTTGCATTTCTTGTATTTAAGAAAATCTTCACCTCTTATTTAATATGTTTTTGATTTCTGACCCAGTTTTGTCCTGTTTTTCTTCGCTGTTAGAAATTTAAAAAGGAAAAGCTACCTGTTTTCAGAAAAAATTATTAAAGATCAAAGGTTTCTTTTTGTCAGCAAGACAACCCCGGAAAAGAGATTTCCACGATGGAGGGCTCAGAAGTTTTTGGTGGCACTTTAAATCACAAAAATAGTTGTAAGACACGTGCCCATTCACTTAGCTAAGTACTAACTTTTCTTGGGAGGAAATAAAGTTATTTGATCCTATGGAGGCTTTAAACTCTATACAAGGCTTCAACAATGGTCCCAATTATAAATGGTATGGCCTTTACCCATTAATAAGCATGTCATGGCCAAAGTGCTCTGGTAAGAAAGATCTCTATTTCTTTTTAAAAATTATTTATTTATTTTTATTTTACAGGGTTAGTTGTGGTACTATTTGTATTTAGGAGCTTGTTTATTTTCTTTACTTGCCTCTTCCAAGTACAACTGCTTGATTCTGATACACATTCTGATTAATTAGATAAGGTCTACCGTTTCTGTATCTGGTTACCTCTTGCTTCAGAGAGGCAAGAACATTTTACCTTTATCTTCTGCACACATGATAATTTTGCAAACCAAGAAAAAGTGAAGAGCACCAGCTTAAAAATCCTGACTGACTTGTTTTAGGATAAAAGAAATATTTGCTTTTTAGTTAATTTATTTTCCAAGACCATTCTAGGAATTAAGTTTTTCTCATAGCTGATTGCTCTTAAGCAGTTTTAGGAGGATAAATTCAACCTCTATTTTAGAACTTATTCATTTTCACCTGTTTGTTCCCAGATCAAGTAAATACCCCTATTGCTAAGTCAGGAGATCTCGTTACAGATTTCCCAGCAAGCTCAATGCATGCAGAGGGTAGGACTGATTTTCAGAAACACAGCTGAATGCTGGACACTTGATTGTTTAAACATGACCAGTTGTCTTATTTCACTGGACACTGATATGAGTCTTTCCTATTGTTCAGACTTGTTGAAAACGAATTTATTTTGATAAAACTTTCATTTCTAACCTCAGGTGAGAAAGTGAGTAGTTCAGGCAAAATGGAGGAAAATAAATAGTAAAATTGGAAAGGCACATTTTGATGTCTTTGACAGTTTTTACTAAAAGTAACTGCCAAAGCTGTACCATGAGATTGTGATATGTGGGGAAGGGTTGTGCCAATTAAAAGATAAACAAAATCTGTACAGATTACAAAGAAGCCTGAACTGTAAAACATGCAGTTCAGAGATGATGATAGTCTAAAAATCTACTAATTTGCCAAGGTTACAACAACGAGACAGTAGGGCAGCCACACATATAATAATAATTTAAAATAACTTAGTTATTTAGGTCAAACCTATCAAGAGAATAAATGCAGTGCCATGCCAAGCAGTTGAAATAGATCCCTATATCTCATGTCCAGGAAGGACAGTTGTCTGACTTAGAGCAATTCAACTCCAATACAACCTTAGCACCTCTTGGCAACCAATTTGTGCATCCCTTATAGCCATATTTGCATTTGTGGGGTGGGTTTTCTTACTGGTACACATCACTGACAACAAGTCATGAGAGCTGAGTGATACTTTTAAACCTTGTCTAAGAATTTAGCTGTATCTAAAAAATATATTAATTGTAACGTAGATATGAAGTACTAAACACTGATTCTCCTATGATGAAGGCAAACTTTTAATGGAGACACAGAAAACTTAAAATATACAAAGAAACTCCTGTACATCTTAATGGTATAGATGTAAATAACATATTTCCTGAAATGCACTCATATCAGCTCAGAAAAAGGTACACACACATGCACTCAAATCTCAGTTGTGTGGGGTTTTTTTACTTAAATTAATGGGCTTAATTTCAAAGAAAGCTTCATATCAGGAGAGAGTCTAAATGTAAGAGAGGTAACAGTGTCTTCAGTAGCACAGTTTAAATGAAAACATGACTGATGAAGGAACTTAAGGTCATTATTAAGTTTTTTTACTGTTAAGAAAACCCCACTGCAAAGACCCAAATTCCAACAGGCAGTCTTGCCATCTGGGAAATCGGAAGTACTCCAGCAGTGCCATGGCACCACAAAGGGATCTGGAGAACAAACTGCTTTCTGAATAGCTTCCATGCCTCCAGGGCTTCACTGATTTTTGTCTCTGGCAAGGACAAGGACTCGGAGGCAGCTCCTGGAAGAGGCTATGCCCTGACTTCAGCAAGGACTGCACTTCACACAGTTCTTAAACTGGTTGTCTTTAACAGGCTTCTTCAGTAAGAGCAGTGTTTCAGGGACAGACAGGAGGTATTCTACAGGCACAGTGTTAGCCCCTAAGCAAAGTGATAATTCAAGTGCACCTTCTTATGGGTTTTTATATGAGTAGAGAGAGAGGATGTTGCATTGTTGTTAATGAGATGTTAAATATAAACCCATTTTCAATGCCAGAAGCTACTGTTCACTTAGAGAAGTGTGCTGCATGCAGAAGCCAAGGGTAAAACTCTAATTACTTGTGACATGGCTTCAGTTAAACACAATATACTCTGAGGATTAGAATGCCAAGGTTGGGGCTACGAATCTGTGACCCCAAACGTTTAAGTACTTCTACTGACTTTAACTTGCGAAACAATGACAGAAAATCTCAGCCGCAGCAGGGGTCCACCAAAAACATCAGTAGTGTTTTTCTGCTACTGTGCTAACAAAGGTGATACTATTTAGTTTGTCATTGTGAAGTTTGTTTTGCCACCAACGTGAGTCTCAGAGGAAAGAGAGAGGAAGAAACATCTTCACTGCATTAAAAAGGCCTGTAAATGCGTTAAATCAACAATAACTGGAAATTACCCACAAATGTTCTATGAACAGCTTTTTTTTTTTCCAGAGGGTCTATAAATATTAAACCTGTTAATGTCTAACTTGTCTTTTGAACAAAAAGATAAATAGTTGAAGCACCTAATATTTTTATTATATTTCAGTGAAGGCATTTACTACTGGTTGCAGGAGATTAATACTTCACTCATTTACCTAGTGCCTTTTCAGAAAATATTTTGTAAGAACTTCATTAGTGTCACTTCCACGGCTTTTTCTTATACTCTGATGATAAGACACGGAAAGAGTACTAACAGCAGTATGTGATATTGTCATCACACCTGAATTCACACTGATGAGCCCATTACTCCCCAGATATTCAGGCAGAACTAATTTAGGAAGGAGGATGTTCCAGTCTGAGCTTGGATTGTTTCTTGGTTTACGTAAATTAGAATTAATGGAAATATATCTGAGGAAGTTCTGCTTCTTATGCAATGCTGCATCAAGTTTATTCTGTCAGGAAAATTAATCCACAAACACCAGAGGTTTATGTCCAAAAAGGAGACAGAGGAGTCCTTTTTGCTTTATTCGAATAAAGGGAGAGGCCATGGGACATTCCCCTGGGATCTCTCAAATTTTTAGAGGACGCAGCTTCCTCTTTATCCTATTTTCCCGTCCGCATTTCCCTCTCTCTTTTCCCATTGGCTGAGGTACTTGAGAGGCACAGAATTCCCGGAACGCCTGATACCTGAAATTCCCCTCTAATGTATAACCCTTCCTTTTAATTTTTAATTCTTATAGAATTCATAGTTTCCCCCCCCACCCCGTTGCTTCTTTCATCTTTTGATATCCAGTTTCATTTATCAGCAGCCCTACAGTTTGTTTGTAAAGGCAAATATCTTTTTCCATTCATCAATCAGTGGAATCCATCCCATTGTTTCTTTTATCTCTCAGTGCTAGCCTTACCTGCAAGCAGATCCACAGCTCATTTGTAAAGACAAATTCAACATTCGTCTCAATTCCAAACTTGTGCTCCTGAAGGCCTGTTTTCAATGGATGTGCTTTTGTGTGTGTACTCCAAGCAGAGGCCAAAGCAGGGAAGTTTCTGGTGAACCTTGAGTTCATTGAAAGAATTGACACACTTACTTACCATGTATGTATTATTACTATGGGACTGATTATGGTATGAATGCTGTTTGAGAAAGATAGATAGACTGGTTTTAGCAAGCTCAGATCTTGTAATGTTAATTCATGCAGTTTTCATGTTCTCCTAATATGAAATTAAACTTAGGCTTTTCCTCTAGCAAAATAACTTTTGCCTATAAACAGAATGCAAACAGTTCCATGGGGAAAGAGAACTGGACAATTTTGTGTTGCCTCAAGGAGATAAGGATTTTGTCCTACTTCTTTTCCTCTAAAACATCACTTTGACCAGTACAATTCCTCTGATAAATCACAGGGGAAGCTCACCACAAAGACTCTGTGGATGGTCTAAGAATATTAACAAGAACTTGGGTTCTGCCTTGTCATAGAAGAATGAGCCTACATTGTTCAGTGACTGTTGGTGACTATTGCTTTGCCAAGCACTTGAGCTCCTTTTGCTGATCACATTAATTGAGGGGTGCTTACCCTGGTGAAAATGACGTATGGGGCTGTTCAAATGGGCAACCAAAGCTGTGAGGCTTTACCAGAATGTTTCTGCTTCATTGAGCATATAACCCTTACTGGTATTCTCAGTGTGTATTTGAGCAAATGACAAAAGGTAGAAAACAGATGTTCTATCAAAATCTCGTGAGTCATTTTTTCCTTGTAGAAAGAAGCTTCAATACAGAGGTAAGAAACTTGATTGGAAAAACAACACAAAACTGACTTTTTATGAAATGTCTTTACTCGGGTATTTTTAGTCTATATTGTAGTGTGAGTTGTTAATCTTCTATCTTTCCAGCACTCACTTAGCACCATTTATTGTTTCAATGAAGTTTACATAATTAACAGCATAATCCCACTTGCATATTGGTATCAAGTATGTTTGTTAACACTTCGATTTACAGAAAGTTCAGTAGATGGAGTCACTTCACTATTATTTGAACTGTTATCTCAGGGTGACTTTTCAGCTGGGAGGTAGAAGGGTGAAATTGTTGATTAGGCAGCCAGGTATGTGAGATAGTCTAACACAAACAGAACTGTCTACCTTGGAAGTGTGAAAACATCAGTTTAAAACCCTGATAATTTGAAGGATTCTTGGAAGGTAAAGGCTAACAATTTTCCAATGAAGAGGAATGATGGTATTTGCTAAGTCAATTTTTACCCCCTGGAGACACTCAGAAGTGTATAAAAGCAGTGAAATAGATTGGAATAAGTGGTGATTTTTTTAACGTACTCAAGCAAGCAACAGGTTGCCATTATGAGAAAGACAGAAATTCTGAGATAATGTCAGGAAAGTATCAACAGCAGGCCAGCTGGCTTAAGGTAGAGAATGAACCTTCAAATTTATCCAGAGATATGTTTGAAATCACTGAGCCCAACTAAACACTGTACAAAGGGGTGATCTATGATCTGGCACATATAAAAATATAATACAGAGTATAGTAGATCATCCTGCTTGCAAAAAAAAAAAAAAAAAAAAAAAAAAAAAAAAAAAAAAAAAAAACCAAAAAAACCCCACAACCACAAAAAAATGAAGGTACTAGAAGTACCATAAAACTTCCAGAAGACAGTCTGAAGTAATTCTAAAAAGTAGAATCACATTGATCAAGATGAAGATGAGTGAAATCTGACAGTTTGAGTCAACAACTTGGAATCCAGATCTTAGTCCAGAATCTTTGTTTTATGCTTTCATCTCCTTTCAATCCCACTTTGGATTTCCCTCAGTATTTATCAGAAATAGAAGCTCCAATTCCTATGTCAGAGAGAGAAACATATACTTTGGGTTTTCAATATTTTACTTTTATAAAGTTAATGCTTGAAGGAGAACCAACATTGAGCAGTCTAATCATCTTACTATTATTCATCCTAATTTTCACTGCATTTTCTTCCCTTAGTGATGCTTTATCCTTGCTGGAAATGAGCCCTTGATGCAAAAGAGGGCAATCAGTTCACTCCATCCTGCTTTCAGTTTGTTGGTGTATTATAGAACAAGACTCATGAAAAATAAAACTAGAGATTATGGTCCTGTTCTTTTCATGTGGACTATAGATGCACCTATATCTCAATATTAGAGACTACTTTCCGTTCATTATCATGTTTTGACGTGTCATAAAAGGAAGCACTATCTTCTTAGGGAATAATATCAGAGTATTGTTCTTATTTCACGGTTAGCATTTTGTTAAGCGGGACACTGCAATGGCTTTGCCAATGGCGCAGAGAGGGGCTGGAGCTGCCCTCAGCAGGGGCTTTGCAGGGGACAGGAAGCCGAGCGGGGCAGGGGCTGAGGAGAAGCACTTGGGGTGCGCACGGAGGAGAAGCTCAGCGCGAGCTGGCAGTGGGTGCTGCCAGCCCAGAAAGCAGCCTTGGGCTGGGCTGCATGGAAAGGGGCAAAGGGCAGCAGCCAAGGGAGGTGAGCGTGGCCCTCTGGGCCATTTTTGTGAGCCCCTGCCTGGAGCACGACATGCGTGTGTGGGGAGCCCAGCATAAGGAGGACGTGGACCTGCAAGAATGAGTTCAGAGGGAGAGAAAGCGTGAGTAGGATAGTCAGATGGAACTAGATGATTTTTGAGCCCAAACCAAGGTGTACTACGACTCTAAAAGATGTGTATTTCAACTTGACGTGAATCATAATCATGAATCATAATCTTAGTATCATCAGAACTTTATTTAATTTTTATTTAATTATTTACTACTACTACTTCTTCATTTACTACTTCTTCTTTTTCTTCTACTTCTTCTACTTCTACTTCTTCATCTTCTTCTACTTCTTCTTCTTCTATTTCTATTTCTATGGTTTCCTATTCTTAATTCCTATCCTCATCTACTGCTAATATTTCTTCTTCCTATTTTTCTAATTATTCCTATCCCTATTCTACTTTTTTTTTGTTGTTTATTTTTGTGCGTTTTGTGGTTTTTTTGTGGATTTTTCTTTTTGTGATTTTTTTTGTTTGCTTTTTGTGTTTTTTTAATTCCTACTACTACTTAAAAAGCAACCTTCATTTGTCTCCCTAGGGATGCTCGTGCGGTGGTCCCTCGAAGAGCTGTCAGGCATGGGAAGAAGTTGTTCCGGGAGGTGTTGGAGCCGATGTCTGGCTGTGGCACTTGGGGGCACGGTCTCAGGTGCCAGACGGTGGGTGGGACTGGAGCGGCAGGCAGGTTTGTGGCCGGGTGAATCCCTTGTGATGGTGCAAAGCAGGCGGGCCCCGCTGAGGCTGCGGGGCCGTGCGCAGGCCAAGGCAGCCCGTGTGGCTCGCTCAGGCCGGGGATGGCTGCGGGCCGGCCGCCATGTGAGAGGCCCGGGCTGGCGCCGGCCGCGGCCCCTACTGCTCGGTGTGCGGAGCCAGGCAGGGGCAGCGGCACAGGCGGCGCAGCGCCCGCAGTGCCCTCCGCAGCCGCGATGGGCGCCTCTCGATGGCCACGGGCGCCTCCACACGGGCAGGGGAGGCGCAGCACGGCCCTGGGGAGCTCGGCTCACGTGGTGCCGGCTCAACCCAAGCCTCGCGAGGGGCAGCCCCGGGGAGCCCGCCTGCGGACAAACCTGCCCACCTGCGCTCTCGCTCCTCTGGATCGTCGCAGAGCTCGAGGACGCTCACTCCGTCCCACTCATCCTCCTCACGCAGCAAGGGCTTGTCCCCGACGTTCTCTTGCCAGGTGTGCTGCGTGAGGTCTGGGTTGCTGTCGTCGTCCCAGTTGGATTCCACCGAGGCTCCGTTGCCACTTGCTCTGGACACCTCCCGGTCAACGGAGTCTTCCTTACTGGAAAGCTCTTGCTTGATGGATTCTTCCCAGTCTGACAGTTCTTGGTAGCTGGTGACATCGCTGTGGGACACCTCTTCCTGGCCACGTTCATCCCACAGGGAGACCTCGTGGTCGCTGCGGACTTCTGCACTGGAGAGCTGCTGCCCAGTGCAGGCTTCCCCTTGTGGCTCTTCCGGGTAAGTGTTGTTTTCACCAGGGGGAAGCACCTGCCCAATGCAGGTGTCCCCTTGGGATCCTTCGTGGCAGCTGGGGGTTAGGTCACTGCCTGGTGGCAGGCCTGAGCCGTCGCCTGCAGCCAGCCACTGCCCGCTGAGGGCCTGGTCTTCTTGGCTGCTGGGCATGGGGCTGGCCGCTTTGGCGTTAGGGCTCTCCTTTGCGTGCTCCATGTGCAGCTGTGTGGCGCGCAGAGATCCCGGGAAGCTGCTTCCTCCGGAGTGAGGGGCGCTCCTGGGACTGGGCAGCGCAGGGCCCTGTGCCCGTTATATACCCCTGCAGGTTGGGGCTGTTCCATGTCACCAGGACAACAGAATGCCCAACATCCCCCAGGAACCCGGTAGAACGCCCCTGTGTCACAAAGGGCCCAGCCCAGCACCCCTTCAGCGGCCCAAGGCCCTGGAAGTGGCATGGAGCAGCAGCCAGACTGGAGGGCTTCTAGCCCCTTCTTCTGATCCACTGATTAAAATGATCAGCAATGGCTTTGCCTCACTTAGGGTGCAAGTGAGACCATGTGCCCAAGTCAACAGTGTGGATTTTACCGAAGAGTAAATGAGAGGCAGAGAGAATGACAGAGAGAGAAAAATGGAAATGGAATAGAGGTGCGGGGAGAGAAAGAGAGCGACAGAGACAGATTAAGTAGAAAACCTCACCACTCTGAGGATCCCAATGGAATCCTGCTCTCTGAAGGAGAGCATCCCCTGATGCCTTGGAGATGGATCCCAGTGGCATTCTGCGGATGCTCTACCTCTCTGTCTTCTTGGTGCTCAGGGTCCCCCACAAACACGGAGTGCCGGGGGTCCATGCACACTTGGGGCAGGTGGGAAGGCCCAGGTACCTCCCCTGGCAGGGACAAGGCTGACACAGGCTCTTGCAGCAGCCTCTGTCTCTGCTGCATGCCTTTGCATCAGGAGCAGTGCTGTGCTGCACGGCCTCAGCAGTGAGTCTGGGCAGCGCTTTGGGGCTCTGGGATGGATTCTGGCACGACCTCAGCTGCCCCTCCTGGGAATGTGCCGTGGACGTGGCCTTCCCGGGCTGGGGATTTTCCAGCTGAGCCACTTTGTGTGAGGGAGGCTGGGTGTCCGCTGGCTGTGGGCAGTGTGTGCAAAGGCGGCCTCAGCGGATGAGCCTGCAGGCTGCGGCCTCCGCCAGCCCCAGCCTGGCCCAAGCTGATTTTCAGGACGGCTGCTGGGTTTGGCTTTCTTTGGATGCATTCTCCTGCCTCAGTCTTGCGTCCTTGTCCCTAGACCAGAGGTAATGGATCAATGGTGTCACCTTGATGGTACCTCCGGTGCCGTTAGGCAGCTCAAGTCCCGGACCAAAGCTGCAGTCAGGTGAAGGAGGGGTGGGCTTGGGTGGTCTCGGCCTCTTTATTCAGTTTCGCCATAATGTGCAGCTCTCCTTCCTGGCAGTGTTTAAGCCATTGCGCATAGCATTTCAGTGTGTGACACCGCTGCTGTGGCCAGAGGCCTGTGAGGCTCCGTGGCCCGGGAGAGACCCCCCCGAGCCCCACAGAGCCAGGCCTGGCTTTGCAGGCTGGACTGTGCGGGACCAGAGGAATTGGCCGGATGGACGCCGGCAGGGAGTTGTGGTCAGCGTCTCCATGACCGGGTGCAGGCCGGGTGCATGAGGGGTGTCCCTCAGGGAGGGCTCTGCCTCGGCCCCGGGGCTCTGCAATGGCTTTGCCAATGGCGCAGAGAGGGGCTGGAGCTGCCCTCAGCAGGGGCTTTGCAGGGGACAGGAAGCCGAGCGGGGCAGGGGCTGAGGAGAAGCACTTGGGGTGCGCACGGAGGAGAAGCTCAGCGCGAGCTGGCAGTGGGTGCTGCCAGCCCAGAAAGCAGCCTTGGGCTGGGCTGCATGGAAAGGGGCAAAGGGCAGCAGCCAAGGGAGGTGAGCGTGGCCCTCTGGGCCATTTTTGTGAGCCCCTGCCTGGAGCACGACATGCGTGTGTGGGGAGCCCAGCATAAGGAGGACGTGGACCTGCAAGAATGAGTTCAGAGGGAGAGAAAGCGTGAGTAGGATAGTCAGATGGAACTAGATGATTTTTGAGCCCAAACCAAGGTGTACTACGACTCTAAAAGATGTGTATTTCAACTTGACGTGAATCATAATCATGAATCATAATCTTAGTATCATCAGAACTTTATTTAATTTTTATTTAATTATTTACTACTACTACTTCTTCATTTACTACTTCTTCTTTTTCTTCTACTTCTTCTACTTCTTCTACTTCTTCATCTTCTTCTACTTCTTCTTCTTCTATTTCTATTTCTATGGTTTCCTATTCTTAATTCCTATCCTCATCTACTGCTAATATTTCTTCTTCCTATTTTTCTAATTATTCCTATCCCTATTCTACTTTTTTTTTGTTGTTTATTTTTGTGCGTTTTGTGGTTTTTTTGTGGATTTTTCTTTTTGTGATTTTTTTTGTTTGCTTTTTGTGTTTTTTTAATTCCTACTACTACTTAAAAAGCAACCTTCATTTGTCTCCCTAGGGATGCTCGTGCGGTGGTCCCTCGAAGAGCTGTCAGGCATGGGAAGAAGTTGTTCCGGGAGGTGTTGGAGCCGATGTCTGGCTGTGGCACTTGGGGGCACGGTCTCAGGTGCCAGACGGTGGGTGGGACTGGAGCGGCAGGCAGGTTTGTGGCCGGGTGAATCCCTTGTGATGGTGCAAAGCAGGCGGGCCCCGCTGAGGCTGCGGGGCCGTGCGCAGGCCAAGGCAGCCCGTGTGGCTCGCTCAGGCCGGGGATGGCTGCGGGCCGGCCGCCATGTGAGAGGCCCGGGCTGGCGCCGGCCGCGGCCCCTACTGCTCGGTGTGCGGAGCCAGGCAGGGGCAGCGGCACAGGCGGCGCAGCGCCCGCAGTGCCCTCCGCAGCCGCGATGGGCGCCTCTCGATGGCCACGGGCGCCTCCACACGGGCAGGGGAGGCGCAGCACGGCCCTGGGGAGCTCGGCTCACGTGGTGCCGGCTCAACCCAAGCCTCGCGAGGGGCAGCCCCGGGGAGCCCGCCTGCGGACAAACCTGCCCACCTGCGCTCTCGCTCCTCTGGATCGTCGCAGAGCTCGAGGACGCTCACTCCGTCCCACTCATCCTCCTCACGCAGCAAGGGCTTGTCCCCGACGTTCTCTTGCCAGGTGTGCTGCGTGAGGTCTGGGTTGCTGTCGTCGTCCCAGTTGGATTCCACCGAGGCTCCGTTGCCACTTGCTCTGGACACCTCCCGGTCAACGGAGTCTTCCTTACTGGAAAGCTCTTGCTTGATGGATTCTTCCCAGTCTGACAGTTCTTGGTAGCTGGTGACATCGCTGTGGGACACCTCTTCCTGGCCACGTTCATCCCACAGGGAGACCTCGTGGTCGCTGCGCACATCTGCACTGGAGAGCTGCTGCCCAATGCAGGCTTCCCCTTGTGGCTCTTCCGGGTAAGTGTTGTTTTCTTCAAGGGGAAGCACCTGCCCAATGCAGGTGTCCCCTTGGGATCCTTCGTGGCAGCTGGGGGTTAGGTCACTGCCTGGTGGCAGGCCTGAGCCGTCGCCTGCAGCCAGCCACTGCCCGCTGAGGGCCTGGTCTTCTTGGCTGCTGGGCATGGGGCTGGCCGCTTTGGCGTTAGGGCTCTCCTTTGCGTGCTCCATGTGCAGCTGTGTGGCGCGCAGAGATCCCGGGAAGCTGCTTCCTCCGGAGTGAGGGGCGCTCCTGGGACTGGGCAGCGCAGGGCCCTGTGCCCGTTATATACCCCTGCAGGTTGGGGCTGTTCCATGTCACCAGGACAACAGAATGCCCAACATCCCCCAGGAACCCGGTAGAACGCCCCTGTGTCACAAAGGGCCCAGCCCAGCACCCCTTCAGCGGCCCAAGGCCCTGGAAGTGGCATGGAGCAGCAGCCAGACTGGAGGGCTTCTAGCCCCTTCTTCTGATCCACTGATTAAAATGATCAGCAATGGCTTTGCCTCACTTAGGGTGCAAGTGAGACCATGTGCCCAAGTCAACAGTGTGGATTTTACCGAAGAGTAAATGAGAGGCAGAGAGAATGACAGAGAGAGAAAAATGGAAATGGAATAGAGGTGCGGGGAGAGAAAGAGAGCGACAGAGACAGATTAAGTAGAAAACCTCACCACTCTGAGGATCCCAATGGAATCCTGCTCTCTGAAGGAGAGCATCCCCTGATGCCTTGGAGATGGATCCCAGTGGCATTCTGCGGATGCTCTACCTCTCTGTCTTCTTGGTGCTCAGGGTCCCCCACAAACACGGAGTGCCGGGGGTCCATGCACACTTGGGGCAGGTGGGAAGGCCCAGGTACCTCCCCTGGCAGGGACAAGGCTGACACAGGCTCTTGCAGCAGCCTCTGTCTCTGCTGCATGCCTTTGCATCAGGAGCAGTGCTGTGCTGCACGGCCTCAGCAGTGAGTCTGGGCAGCGCTTTGGGGCTCTGGGATGGATTCTGGCACGACCTCAGCTGCCCCTCCTGGGAATGTGCCGTGGACGTGGCCTTCCCGGGCTGGGGATTTTCCAGCTGAGCCACTTTGTGTGAGGGAGGCTGGGTGTCCGCTGGCTGTGGGCAGTGTGTGCAAAGGCGGCCTCAGCGGATGAGCCTGCAGGCTGCGGCCTCCGCCAGCCCCAGCCTGGCCCAAGCTGATTTTCAGGACGGCTGCTGGGTTTGGCTTTCTTTGGATGCATTCTCCTGCCTCAGTCTTGCGTCCTTGTCCCTAGACCAGAGGTAATGGATCAATGGTGTCACCTTGATGGTACCTCCGGTGCCGTTAGGCAGCTCAAGTCCCGGACCAAAGCTGCAGTCAGGTGAAGGAGGGGTGGGCTTGGGTGGTCTCGGCCTCTTTATTCAGTTTCGCCATAATGTGCAGCTCTCCTTCCTGGCAGTGTTTAAGCCATTGCGCATAGCATTTCAGTGTGTGACACCGCTGCTGTGGCCAGAGGCCTGTGAGGCTCCGTGGCCCGGGAGAGACCCCCCCGAGCCCCACAGAGCCAGGCCTGGCTTTGCAGGCTGGACTGTGCGGGACCAGAGGAATTGGCCGGATGGACGCCGGCAGGGAGTTGTGGTCAGCGTCTCCATGACCGGGTGCAGGCCGGGTGCATGAGGGGTGTCCCTCAGGGAGGGCTCTGCCTCGGCCCCGGGGCTCTGCAATGGCTTTGCCAATGGCGCAGAGAGGGGCTGGAGCTGCCCTCAGCAGGGGCTTTGCAGGGGACAGGAAGCCGAGCGGGGCAGGGGCTGAGGAGAAGCACTTGGGGTGCGCACGGAGGAGAAGCTCAGCGCGAGCTGGCAGTGGGTGCTGCCAGCCCAGAAAGCAGCCTTGGGCTGGGCTGCATGGAAAGGGGCAAAGGGCAGCAGCCAAGGGAGGTGAGCGTGGCCCTCTGGGCCATTTTTGTGAGCCCCTGCCTGGAGCACGACATGCGTGTGTGGGGAGCCCAGCATAAGGAGGACGTGGACCTGCAAGAATGAGTTCAGAGGGAGAGAAAGCGTGAGTAGGATAGTCAGATGGAACTAGATGATTTTTGAGCCCAAACCAAGGTGTACTACGACTCTAAAAGATGTGTATTTCAACTTGACGTGAATCATAATCATGAATCATAATCTTAGTATCATCAGAACTTTATTTAATTTTTATTTAATTATTTACTACTACTACTTCTTCATTTACTACTTCTTCTTTTTCTTCTACTTCTTCTACTTCTTCTACTTCTTCATCTTCTTCTACTTCTTCTTCTTCTATTTCTATTTCTATGGTTTCCTATTCTTAATTCCTATCCTCATCTACTGCTAATATTTCTTCTTCCTATTTTTCTAATTATTCCTATCCCTATTCTACTTTTTTTTTGTTGTTTATTTTTGTGCGTTTTGTGGTTTTTTTGTGGATTTTTCTTTTTGTGATTTTTTTTGTTTGCTTTTTGTGTTTTTTTAATTCCTACTACTACTTAAAAAGCAACCTTCATTTGTCTCCCTAGGGATGCTCGTGCGGTGGTCCCTCGAAGAGCTGTCAGGCATGGGAAGAAGTTGTTCCGGGAGGTGTTGGAGCCGATGTCTGGCTGTGGCACTTGGGGGCACGGTCTCAGGTGCCAGACGGTGGGTGGGACTGGAGCGGCAGGCAGGTTTGTGGCCGGGTGAATCCCTTGTGATGGTGCAAAGCAGGCGGGCCCCGCTGAGGCTGCGGGGCCGTGCGCAGGCCAAGGCAGCCCGTGTGGCTCGCTCAGGCCGGGGATGGCTGCGGGCCGGCCGCCATGTGAGAGGCCCGGGCTGGCGCCGGCCGCGGCCCCTACTGCTCGGTGTGCGGAGCCAGGCAGGGGCAGCGGCACAGGCGGCGCAGCGCCCGCAGTGCCCTCCGCAGCCGCGATGGGCGCCTCTCGATGGCCACGGGCGCCTCCACACGGGCAGGGGAGGCGCAGCACGGCCCTGGGGAGCTCGGCTCACGTGGTGCCGGCTCAACCCAAGCCTCGCGAGGGGCAGCCCCGGGGAGCCCGCCTGCGGACAAACCTGCCCACCTGCGCTCTCGCTCCTCTGGATCGTCGCAGAGCTCGAGGACGCTCACTCCGTCCCACTCATCCTCCTCACGCAGCAAGGGCTTGTCCCCGACGTTCTCTTGCCAGGTGTGCTGCGTGAGGTCTGGGTTGCTGTCGTCGTCCCAGTTGGATTCCACCGAGGCTCCGTTGCCACTTGCTCTGGACACCTCCCGGTCAACGGAGTCTTCCTTACTGGAAAGCTCTTGCTTGATGGATTCTTCCCAGTCTGACAGTTCTTGGTAGCTGGTGACATCGCTGTGGGACACCTCTTCCTGGCCACGTTCATCCCACAGGGAGACCTCGTGGTCGCTGCGGACTTCTGCACTGGAGAGCTGCTGCCCAGTGCAGGCTTCCCCTTGTGGCTCTTCCGGGTAAGTGTTGTTTTCACCAGGGGGAAGCACCTGCCCAATGCAGGTGTCCCCTTGGGATCCTTCGTGGCAGCTGGGGGTTAGGTCACTGCCTGGTGGCAGGCCTGAGCCGTCGCCTGCAGCCAGCCACTGCCCGCTGAGGGCCTGGTCTTCTTGGCTGCTGGGCATGGGGCTGGCCGCTTTGGCGTTAGGGCTCTCCTTTGCGTGCTCCATGTGCAGCTGTGTGGCGCGCAGAGATCCCGGGAAGCTGCTTCCTCCGGAGTGAGGGGCGCTCCTGGGACTGGGCAGCGCAGGGCCCTGTGCCCGTTATATACCCCTGCAGGTTGGGGCTGTTCCATGTCACCAGGACAACAGAATGCCCAACATCCCCCAGGAACCCGGTAGAACGCCCCTGTGTCACAAAGGGCCCAGCCCAGCACCCCTTCAGCGGCCCAAGGCCCTGGAAGTGGCATGGAGCAGCAGCCAGACTGGAGGGCTTCTAGCCCCTTCTTCTGATCCACTGATTAAAATGATCAGCAATGGCTTTGCCTCACTTAGGGTGCAAGTGAGACCATGTGCCCAAGTCAACAGTGTGGATTTTACCGAAGAGTAAATGAGAGGCAGAGAGAATGACAGAGAGAGAAAAATGGAAATGGAATAGAGGTGCGGGGAGAGAAAGAGAGCGACAGAGACAGATTAAGTAGAAAACCTCACCACTCTGAGGATCCCAATGGAATCCTGCTCTCTGAAGGAGAGCATCCCCTGATGCCTTGGAGATGGATCCCAGTGGCATTCTGCGGATGCTCTACCTCTCTGTCTTCTTGGTGCTCAGGGTCCCCCACAAACACGGAGTGCCGGGGGTCCATGCACACTTGGGGCAGGTGGGAAGGCCCAGGTACCTCCCCTGGCAGGGACAAGGCTGACACAGGCTCTTGCAGCAGCCTCTGTCTCTGCTGCATGCCTTTGCATCAGGAGCAGTGCTGTGCTGCACGGCCTCAGCAGTGAGTCTGGGCAGCGCTTTGGGGCTCTGGGATGGATTCTGGCACGACCTCAGCTGCCCCTCCTGGGAATGTGCCGTGGACGTGGCCTTCCCGGGCTGGGGATTTTCCAGCTGAGCCACTTTGTGTGAGGGAGGCTGGGTGTCCGCTGGCTGTGGGCAGTGTGTGCAAAGGCGGCCTCAGCGGATGAGCCTGCAGGCTGCGGCCTCCGCCAGCCCCAGCCTGGCCCAAGCTGATTTTCAGGACGGCTGCTGGGTTTGGCTTTCTTTGGATGCATTCTCCTGCCTCAGTCTTGCGTCCTTGTCCCTAGACCAGAGGTAATGGATCAATGGTGTCACCTTGATGGTACCTCCGGTGCCGTTAGGCAGCTCAAGTCCCGGACCAAAGCTGCAGTCAGGTGAAGGAGGGGTGGGCTTGGGTGGTCTCGGCCTCTTTATTCAGTTTCGCCATAATGTGCAGCTCTCCTTCCTGGCAGTGTTTAAGCCATTGCGCATAGCATTTCAGTGTGTGACACCGCTGCTGTGGCCAGAGGCCTGTGAGGCTCCGTGGCCCGGGAGAGACCCCCCCGAGCCCCACAGAGCCAGGCCTGGCTTTGCAGGCTGGACTGTGCGGGACCAGAGGAATTGGCCGGATGGACGCCGGCAGGGAGTTGTGGTCAGCGTCTCCATGACCGGGTGCAGGCCGGGTGCATGAGGGGTGTCCCTCAGGGAGGGCTCTGCCTCGGCCCCGGGGCTCTGCAATGGCTTTGCCAATGGCGCAGAGAGGGGCTGGAGCTGCCCTCAGCAGGGGCTTTGCAGGGGACAGGAAGCCGAGCGGGGCAGGGGCTGAGGAGAAGCACTTGGGGTGCGCACGGAGGAGAAGCTCAGCGCGAGCTGGCAGTGGGTGCTGCCAGCCCAGAAAGCAGCCTTGGGCTGGGCTGCATGGAAAGGGGCAAAGGGCAGCAGCCAAGGGAGGTGAGCGTGGCCCTCTGGGCCATTTTTGTGAGCCCCTGCCTGGAGCACGACATGCGTGTGTGGGGAGCCCAGCATAAGGAGGACGTGGACCTGCAAGAATGAGTTCAGAGGGAGAGAAAGCGTGAGTAGGATAGTCAGATGGAACTAGATGATTTTTGAGCCCAAACCAAGGTGTACTACGACTCTAAAAGATGTGTATTTCAACTTGACGTGAATCATAATCATGAATCATAATCTTAGTATCATCAGAACTTTATTTAATTTTTATTTAATTATTTACTACTACTACTTCTTCATTTACTACTTCTTCTTTTTCTTCTACTTCTTCTACTTCTTCTACTTCTTCATCTTCTTCTACTTCTTCTTCTTCTATTTCTATTTCTATGGTTTCCTATTCTTAATTCCTATCCTCATCTACTGCTAATATTTCTTCTTCCTATTTTTCTAATTATTCCTATCCCTATTCTACTTTTTTTTTGTTGTTTATTTTGTGCGTTTTGTGGTTTTTTTGTGGATTTTTCTTTTTGTGATTTTTTTTGTTTGCTTTTTGTGTTTTTTTAATTCCTACTACTACTTAAAAAGCAACCTTCATTTGTCTCCCTAGGGATGCTCGTGCGGTGGTCCCTCGAAGAGCTGTCAGGCATGGGAAGAAGTTGTTCCGGGAGGTGTTGGAGCCGATGTCTGGCTGTGGCACTTGGGGGCACGGTCTCAGGTGCCAGACGGTGGGTGGGACTGGAGCGGCAGGCAGGTTTGTGGCCGGGTGAATCCCTTGTGATGGTGCAAAGCAGGCGGGCCCCGCTGAGGCTGCGGGGCCGTGCGCAGGCCAAGGCAGCCCGTGTGGCTCGCTCAGGCCGGGGATGGCTGCGGGCCGGCCGCCATGTGAGAGGCCCGGGCTGGCGCCGGCCGCGGCCCCTACTGCTCGGTGTGCGGAGCCAGGCAGGGGCAGCGGCACAGGCGGCGCAGCGCCCGCAGTGCCCTCCGCAGCCGCGATGGGCGCCTCTCGATGGCCACGGGCGCCTCCACACGGGCAGGGGAGGCGCAGCACGGCCCTGGGGAGCTCGGCTCACGTGGTGCCGGCTCAACCCAAGCCTCGCGAGGGGCAGCCCCGGGGAGCCCGCCTGCGGACAAACCTGCCCACCTGCGCTCTCGCTCCTCTGGATCGTCGCAGAGCTCGAGGACGCTCACTCCGTCCCACTCATCCTCCTCACGCAGCAAGGGCTTGTCCCCGACGTTCTCTTGCCAGGTGTGCTGCGTGAGGTCTGGGTTGCTGTCGTCGTCCCAGTTGGATTCCACCGAGGCTCCGTTGCCACTTGCTCTGGACACCTCCCGGTCAACGGAGTCTTCCTTACTGGAAAGCTCTTGCTTGATGGATTCTTCCCAGTCTGACAGTTCTTGGTAGCTGGTGACATCGCTGTGGGACACCTCTTCCTGGCCACGTTCATCCCACAGGGAGACCTCGTGGTCGCTGCGCACATCTGCACTGGAGAGCTGCTGCCCAATGCAGGCTTCCCCTTGTGGCTCTTCCGGGTAAGTGTTGTTTTCTTCAAGGGGAAGCACCTGCCCAATGCAGGTGTCCCCTTGGGATCCTTCGTGGCAGCTGGGGGTTAGGTCACTGCCTGGTGGCAGGCCTGAGCCGTCGCCTGCAGCCAGCCACTGCCCGCTGAGGGCCTGGTCTTCTTGGCTGCTGGGCATGGGGCTGGCCGCTTTGGCGTTAGGGCTCTCCTTTGCGTGCTCCATGTGCAGCTGTGTGGCGCGCAGAGATCCCGGGAAGCTGCTTCCTCCGGAGTGAGGGGCGCTCCTGGGACTGGGCAGCGCAGGGCCCTGTGCCCGTTATATACCCCTGCAGGTTGGGGCTGTTCCATGTCACCAGGACAACAGAATGCCCAACATCCCCCAGGAACCCGGTAGAACGCCCCTGTGTCACAAAGGGCCCAGCCCAGCACCCCTTCAGCGGCCCAAGGCCCTGGAAGTGGCATGGAGCAGCAGCCAGACTGGAGGGCTTCTAGCCCCTTCTTCTGATCCACTGATTAAAATGATCAGCAATGGCTTTGCCTCACTTAGGGTGCAAGTGAGACCATGTGCCCAAGTCAACAGTGTGGATTTTACCGAAGAGTAAATGAGAGGCAGAGAGAATGACAGAGAGAGAAAAATGGAAATGGAATAGAGGTGCGGGGAGAGAAAGAGAGCGACAGAGACAGATTAAGTAGAAAACCTCACCACTCTGAGGATCCCAGTGGAATCCTGCTCTCTGAAGGAGAGCATCCCCTGATGCCTTGGAGATGGATCCCAGTGGCATTCTGCGGATGCTCTACCTCTCTGTCTTCTTGGTGCTCAGGGTCCCCCACAAACACGGAGTGCCGGGGGTCCATGCACACTTGGGGCAGGTGGGAAGGCCCAGGTACCTCCCCTGGCAGGGACAAGGCTGACACAGGCTCTTGCAGCAGCCTCTGTCTCTGCTGCATGCCTTTGCATCAGGAGCAGTGCTGTGCTGCAAGGCCTCAGCAGTGAGTCTGGGCAGCGCTTTGGGGCTCTGGGATGGATTCTGGCACGACCTCAGCTGCCCCTCCTGGGAATGTGCCGTGGACGTGGCCTTCCCGGGCTGGGGATTTTCCAGCTGAGCCACTTTGTGTGAGGGAGGCTGGGTGTCCGCTGGCTGTGGGCAGTGTGTGCAAAGGCGGCCTCAGCGGATGAGCCTGCAGGCTGCGGCCTCCGCCAGCCCCAGCCTGGCCCAAGCTGATTTTCAGGACGGCTGCTGGGTTTGGCTTTCTTTGGATGCATTCTCCTGCCTCAGTCTTGCGTCCTTGTCCCTAGACCAGAGGTAATGGATCAATGGTGTCACCTTGATGGTACCTCCGGTGCCGTTAGGCAGCTCAAGTCCCGGACCAAAGCTGCAGTCAGGTGAAGGAGGGGTGGGCTTGGGTGGTCTCGGCCTCTTTATTCAGTTTCGCCATAATGTGCAGCTCTCCTTCCTGGCAGTGTTTAAGCCATTGCGCATAGCATTTCAGTGTGTGACACCGCTGCTGTGGCCAGAGGCCTGTGAGGCTCCGTGGCCCGGGAGAGACCCCCCCGAGCCCCACAGAGCCAGGCCTGGCTTTGCAGGCTGGACTGTGCGGGACCAGAGGAATTGGCCGGATGGACGCCGGCAGGGAGTTGTGGTCAGCGTCTCCATGACCGGGTGCAGGCCGGGTGCATGAGGGGTGTCCCTCAGGGAGGGCTCTGCCTCGGCCCCGGGGCTCTGCAATGGCTTTGCCAATGGCGCAGAGAGGGGCTGGAGCTGCCCTCAGCAGGGGCTTTGCAGGGGACAGGAAGCCGAGCGGGGCAGGGGCTGAGGAGAAGCACTTGGGGTGCGCACGGAGGAGAAGCTCAGCGCGAGCTGGCAGTGGGTGCTGCCAGCCCAGAAAGCAGCCTTGGGCTGGGCTGCATGGAAAGGGGCAAAGGGCAGCAGCCAAGGGAGGTGAGCGTGGCCCTCTGGGCCATTTTTGTGAGCCCCTGCCTGGAGCACGACATGCGTGTGTGGGGAGCCCAGCATAAGGAGGACGTGGACCTGCAAGAATGAGTTCAGAGGGAGAGAAAGCGTGAGTAGGATAGTCAGATGGAACTAGATGATTTTTGAGCCCAAACCAAGGTGTACTACGACTCTAAAAGATGTGTATTTCAACTTGACGTGAATCATAATCATGAATCATAATCTTAGTATCATCAGAACTTTATTTAATTTTTATTTAATTATTTACTACTACTACTTCTTCATTTACTACTTCTTCTTTTTCTTCTACTTCTTCTACTTCTTCTACTTCTTCATCTTCTTCTACTTCTTCTTCTTCTATTTCTATTTCTATGGTTTCCTATTCTTAATTCCTATCCTCATCTACTGCTAATATTTCTTCTTCCTATTTTTCTAATTATTCCTATCCCTATTCTACTTTTTTTTTGTTGTTTATTTTGTGCGTTTTGTGGTTTTTTTGTGGATTTTTCTTTTTGTGATTTTTTTTGTTTGCTTTTTGTGTTTTTTTAATTCCTACTACTACTTAAAAAGCAACCTTCATTTGTCTCCCTAGGGATGCTCGTGCGGTGGTCCCTCGAAGAGCTGTCAGGCATGGGAAGAAGTTGTTCCGGGAGGTGTTGGAGCCGATGTCTGGCTGTGGCACTTGGGGGCACGGTCTCAGGTGCCAGACGGTGGGTGGGACTGGAGCGGCAGGCAGGTTTGTGGCCGGGTGAATCCCTTGTGATGGTGCAAAGCAGGCGGGCCCCGCTGAGGCTGCGGGGCCGTGCGCAGGCCAAGGCAGCCCGTGTGGCTCGCTCAGGCCGGGGATGGCTGCGGGCCGGCCGCCATGTGAGAGGCCCGGGCTGGCGCCGGCCGCGGCCCCTACTGCTCGGTGTGCGGAGCCAGGCAGGGGCAGCGGCACAGGCGGCGCAGCGCCCGCAGTGCCCTCCGCAGCCGCGATGGGCGCCTCTCGATGGCCACGGGCGCCTCCACACGGGCAGGGGAGGCGCAGCACGGCCCTGGGGAGCTCGGCTCACGTGGTGCCGGCTCAACCCAAGCCTCGCGAGGGGCAGCCCCGGGGAGCCCGCCTGCGGACAAACCTGCCCACCTGCGCTCTCGCTCCTCTGGATCGTCGCAGAGCTCGAGGACGCTCACTCCGTCCCACTCATCCTCCTCACGCAGCAAGGGCTTGTCCCCGACGTTCTCTTGCCAGGTGTGCTGCGTGAGGTCTGGGTTGCTGTCGTCGTCCCAGTTGGATTCCACCGAGGCTCCGTTGCCACTTGCTCTGGACACCTCCCGGTCAACGGAGTCTTCCTTACTGGAAAGCTCTTGCTTGATGGATTCTTCCCAGTCTGACAGTTCTTGGTAGCTGGTGACATCGCTGTGGGACACCTCTTCCTGGCCACGTTCATCCCACAGGGAGACCTCGTGGTCGCTGCGGACTTCTGCACTGGAGAGCTGCTGCCCAGTGCAGGCTTCCCCTTGTGGCTCTTCCGGGTAAGTGTTGTTTTCACCAGGGGGAAGCACCTGCCCAATGCAGGTGTCCCCTTGGGATCCTTCGTGGCAGCTGGGGGTTAGGTCACTGCCTGGTGGCAGGCCTGAGCCGTCGCCTGCAGCCAGCCACTGCCCGCTGAGGGCCTGGTCTTCTTGGCTGCTGGGCATGGGGCTGGCCGCTTTGGCGTTAGGGCTCTCCTTTGCGTGCTCCATGTGCAGCTGTGTGGCGCGCAGAGATCCCGGGAAGCTGCTTCCTCCGGAGTGAGGGGCGCTCCTGGGACTGGGCAGCGCAGGGCCCTGTGCCCGTTATATACCCCTGCAGGTTGGGGCTGTTCCATGTCACCAGGACAACAGAATGCCCAACATCCCCCAGGAACCCGGTAGAACGCCCCTGTGTCACAAAGGGCCCAGCCCAGCACCCCTTCAGCGGCCCAAGGCCCTGGAAGTGGCATGGAGCAGCAGCCAGACTGGAGGGCTTCTAGCCCCTTCTTCTGATCCACTGATTAAAATGATCAGCAATGGCTTTGCCTCACTTAGGGTGCAAGTGAGACCATGTGCCCAAGTCAACAGTGTGGATTTTACCGAAGAGTAAATGAGAGGCAGAGAGAATGACAGAGAGAGAAAAATGGAAATGGAATAGAGGTGCGGGGAGAGAAAGAGAGCGACAGAGACAGATTAAGTAGAAAACCTCACCACTCTGAGGATCCCAATGGAATCCTGCTCTCTGAAGGAGAGCATCCCCTGATGCCTTGGAGATGGATCCCAGTGGCATTCTGCGGATGCTCTACCTCTCTGTCTTCTTGGTGCTCAGGGTCCCCCACAAACACGGAGTGCCGGGGGTCCATGCACACTTGGGGCAGGTGGGAAGGCCCAGGTACCTCCCCTGGCAGGGACAAGGCTGACACAGGCTCTTGCAGCAGCCTCTGTCTCTGCTGCATGCCTTTGCATCAGGAGCAGTGCTGTGCTGCACGGCCTCAGCAGTGAGTCTGGGCAGCGCTTTGGGGCTCTGGGATGGATTCTGGCACGACCTCAGCTGCCCCTCCTGGGAATGTGCCGTGGACGTGGCCTTCCCGGGCTGGGGATTTTCCAGCTGAGCCACTTTGTGTGAGGGAGGCTGGGTGTCCGCTGGCTGTGGGCAGTGTGTGCAAAGGCGGCCTCAGCGGATGAGCCTGCAGGCTGCGGCCTCCGCCAGCCCCAGCCTGGCCCAAGCTGATTTTCAGGACGGCTGCTGGGTTTGGCTTTCTTTGGATGCATTCTCCTGCCTCAGTCTTGCGTCCTTGTCCCTAGACCAGAGGTAATGGATCAATGGTGTCACCTTGATGGTACCTCCGGTGCCGTTAGGCAGCTCAAGTCCCGGACCAAAGCTGCAGTCAGGTGAAGGAGGGGTGGGCTTGGGTGGTCTCGGCCTCTTTATTCAGTTTCGCCATAATGTGCAGCTCTCCTTCCTGGCAGTGTTTAAGCCATTGCGCATAGCATTTCAGTGTGTGACACCGCTGCTGTGGCCAGAGGCCTGTGAGGCTCCGTGGCCCGGGAGAGACCCCCCCGAGCCCCACAGAGCCAGGCCTGGCTTTGCAGGCTGGACTGTGCGGGACCAGAGGAATTGGCCGGATGGACGCCGGCAGGGAGTTGTGGTCAGCGTCTCCATGACCGGGTGCAGGCCGGGTGCATGAGGGGTGTCCCTCAGGGAGGGCTCTGCCTCGGCCCCGGGGCTCTGCAATGGCTTTGCCAATGGCGCAGAGAGGGGCTGGAGCTGCCCTCAGCAGGGGCTTTGCAGGGGACAGGAAGCTGAGCGGGGCAGGGGCTGAGGAGAAGCACTTGGGGTGCGCACGGAGGAGAAGCTCAGCGCGAGCTGGCAGTGGGTGCTGCCAGCCCAGAAAGCAGCCTTGGGCTGGGCTGCATGGAAAGGGGCAAAGGGCAGCAGCCAAGGGAGGTGAGCGTGGCCCTCTGGGCCATTTTTGTGAGCCCCTGCCTGGAGCACGACATGCGTGTGTGGGGAGCCCAGCATAAGGAGGACGTGGACCTGCAAGAATGAGTTCAGAGGGAGAGAAAGCGTGAGTAGGATAGTCAGATGGAACTAGATGATTTTTGAGCCCAAACCAAGGTGTACTACGACTCTAAAAGATGTGTATTTCAACTTGACGTGAATCATAATCATGAATCATAATCTTAGTATCATCAGAACTTTATTTAATTTTTATTTAATTATTTACTACTACTACTTCTTCATTTACTACTTCTTCTTTTTCTTCTACTTCTTCTACTTCTTCTACTTCTTCATCTTCTTCTACTTCTTCTTCTTCTATTTCTATTTCTATGGTTTCCTATTCTTAATTCCTATCCTCATCTACTGCTAATATTTCTTCTTCCTATTTTTCTAATTATTCCTATCCCTATTCTACTTTTTTTTTGTTGTTTATTTTGTGCGTTTTGTGGTTTTTTTGTGGATTTTTCTTTTTGTGATTTTTTTTGTTTGCTTTTTGTGTTTTTTTAATTCCTACTACTACTTAAAAAGCAACCTTCATTTGTCTCCCTAGGGATGCTCGTGCGGTGGTCCCTCGAAGAGCTGTCAGGCATGGGAAGAAGTTGTTCCGGGAGGTGTTGGAGCCGATGTCTGGCTGTGGCACTTGGGGGCACGGTCTCAGGTGCCAGACGGTGGGTGGGACTGGAGCGGCAGGCAGGTTTGTGGCCGGGTGAATCCCTTGTGATGGTGCAAAGCAGGCGGGCCCCGCTGAGGCTGCGGGGCCGTGCGCAGGCCAAGGCAGCCCGTGTGGCTCGCTCAGGCCGGGGATGGCTGCGGGCCGGCCGCCATGTGAGAGGCCCGGGCTGGCGCCGGCCGCGGCCCCTACTGCTCGGTGTGCGGAGCCAGGCAGGGGCAGCGGCACAGGCGGCGCAGCGCCCGCAGTGCCCTCCGCAGCCGCGATGGGCGCCTCTCGATGGCCACGGGCGCCTCCACACGGGCAGGGGAGGCGCAGCACGGCCCTGGGGAGCTCGGCTCACGTGGTGCCGGCTCAACCCAAGCCTCGCGAGGGGCAGCCCCGGGGAGCCCGCCTGCGGACAAACCTGCCCACCTGCGCTCTCGCTCCTCTGGATCGTCGCAGAGCTCGAGGACGCTCACTCCGTCCCACTCATCCTCCTCACGCAGCAAGGGCTTGTCCCCGACGTTCTCTTGCCAGGTGTGCTGCGTGAGGTCTGGGTTGCTGTCGTCGTCCCAGTTGGATTCCACCGAGGCTCCGTTGCCACTTGCTCTGGACACCTCCCGGTCAACGGAGTCTTCCTTACTGGAAAGCTCTTGCTTGATGGATTCTTCCCAGTCTGACAGTTCTTGGTAGCTGGTGACATCGCTGTGGGACACCTCTTCCTGGCCACGTTCATCCCACAGGGAGACCTCGTGGTCGCTGCGGACTTCTGCACTGGAGAGCTGCTGCCCAGTGCAGGCTTCCCCTTGTGGCTCTTCCGGGTAAGTGTTGTTTTCACCAGGGGGAAGCACCTGCCCAATGCAGGTGTCCCCTTGGGATCCTTCGTGGCAGCTGGGGGTTAGGTCACTGCCTGGTGGCAGGCCTGAGCCGTCGCCTGCAGCCAGCCACTGCCCGCTGAGGGCCTGGTCTTCTTGGCTGCTGGGCATGGGGCTGGCCGCTTTGGCGTTAGGGCTCTCCTTTGCGTGCTCCATGTGCAGCTGTGTGGCGCGCAGAGATCCCGGGAAGCTGCTTCCTCCGGAGTGAGGGGCGCTCCTGGGACTGGGCAGCGCAGGGCCCTGTGCCCGTTATATACCCCTGCAGGTTGGGGCTGTTCCATGTCACCAGGACAACAGAATGCCCAACATCCCCCAGGAACCCGGTAGAACGCCCCTGTGTCACAAAGGGCCCAGCCCAGCACCCCTTCAGCGGCCCAAGGCCCTGGAAGTGGCATGGAGCAGCAGCCAGACTGGAGGGCTTCTAGCCCCTTCTTCTGATCCACTGATTAAAATGATCAGCAATGGCTTTGCCTCACTTAGGGTGCAAGTGAGACCATGTGCCCAAGTCAACAGTGTGGATTTTACCGAAGAGTAAATGAGAGGCAGAGAGAATGACAGAGAGAGAAAAATGGAAATGGAATAGAGGTGCGGGGAGAGAAAGAGAGCGACAGAGACAGATTAAGTAGAAAACCTCACCACTCTGAGGATCCCAATGGAATCCTGCTCTCTGAAGGAGAGCATCCCCTGATGCCTTGGAGATGGATCCCAGTGGCATTCTGCGGATGCTCTACCTCTCTGTCTTCTTGGTGCTCAGGGTCCCCCACAAACACGGAGTGCCGGGGGTCCATGCACACTTGGGGCAGGTGGGAAGGCCCAGGTACCTCCCCTGGCAGGGACAAGGCTGACACAGGCTCTTGCAGCAGCCTCTGTCTCTGCTGCATGCCTTTGCATCAGGAGCAGTGCTGTGCTGCAAGGCCTCAGCAGTGAGTCTGGGCAGCGCTTTGGGGCTCTGGGATGGATTCTGGCACGACCTCAGCTGCCCCTCCTGGGAATGTGCCGTGGACGTGGCCTTCCCGGGCTGGGGATTTTCCAGCTGAGCCACTTTGTGTGAGGGAGGCTGGGTGTCCGCTGGCTGTGGGCAGTGTGTGCAAAGGCGGCCTCAGCGGATGAGCCTGCAGGCTGCGGCCTCCGCCAGCCCCAGCCTGGCCCAAGCTGATTTTCAGGACGGCTGCTGGGTTTGGCTTTCTTTGGATGCATTCTCCTGCCTCAGTCTTGCGTCCTTGTCCCTAGACCAGAGGTAATGGATCAATGGTGTCACCTTGATGGTACCTCCGGTGCCGTTAGGCAGCTCAAGTCCCGGACCAAAGCTGCAGTCAGGTGAAGGAGGGGTGGGCTTGGGTGGTCTCGGCCTCTTTATTCAGTTTCGCCATAATGTGCAGCTCTCCTTCCTGGCAGTGTTTAAGCCATTGCGCATAGCATTTCAGTGTGTGACACCGCTGCTGTGGCCAGAGGCCTGTGAGGCTCCGTGGCCCGGGAGAGACCCCCCCGAGCCCCACAGAGCCAGGCCTGGCTTTGCAGGCTGGACTGTGCGGGACCAGAGGAATTGGCCGGATGGACGCCGGCAGGGAGTTGTGGTCAGCGTCTCCATGACCGGGTGCAGGCCGGGTGCATGAGGGGTGTCCCTCAGGGAGGGCTCTGCCTCGGCCCCGGGGCTCTGCAATGGCTTTGCCAATGGCGCAGAGAGGGGCTGGAGCTGCCCTCAGCAGGGGCTTTGCAGGGGACAGGAAGCCGAGCGGGGCAGGGGCTGAGGAGAAGCACTTGGGGTGCGCACGGAGGAGAAGCTCAGCGCGAGCTGGCAGTGGGTGCTGCCAGCCCAGAAAGCAGCCTTGGGCTGGGCTGCATGGAAAGGGGCAAAGGGCAGCAGCCAAGGGAGGTGAGCGTGGCCCTCTGGGCCATTTTTGTGAGCCCCTGCCTGGAGCACGACATGCGTGTGTGGGGAGCCCAGCATAAGGAGGACGTGGACCTGCAAGAATGAGTTCAGAGGGAGAGAAAGCGTGAGTAGGATAGTCAGATGGAACTAGATGATTTTTGAGCCCAAACCAAGGTGTACTACGACTCTAAAAGATGTGTATTTCAACTTGACGTGAATCATAATCATGAATCATAATCTTAGTATCATCAGAACTTTATTTAATTTTTATTTAATTATTTACTACTACTACTTCTTCATTTACTACTTCTTCTTTTTCTTCTACTTCTTCTACTTCTTCTACTTCTTCATCTTCTTCTACTTCTTCTTCTTCTATTTCTATTTCTATGGTTTCCTATTCTTAATTCCTATCCTCATCTACTGCTAATATTTCTTCTTCCTATTTTTCTAATTATTCCTATCCCTATTCTACTTTTTTTTTGTTGTTTATTTTGTGCGTTTTGTGGTTTTTTTGTGGATTTTTCTTTTTGTGATTTTTTTTGTTTGCTTTTTGTGTTTTTTTAATTCCTACTACTACTTAAAAAGCAACCTTCATTTGTCTCCCTAGGGATGCTCGTGCGGTGGTCCCTCGAAGAGCTGTCAGGCATGGGAAGAAGTTGTTCCGGGAGGTGTTGGAGCCGATGTCTGGCTGTGGCACTTGGGGGCACGGTCTCAGGTGCCAGACGGTGGGTGGGACTGGAGCGGCAGGCAGGTTTGTGGCCGGGTGAATCCCTTGTGATGGTGCAAAGCAGGCGGGCCCCGCTGAGGCTGCGGGGCCGTGCGCAGGCCAAGGCAGCCCGTGTGGCTCGCTCAGGCCGGGGATGGCTGCGGGCCGGCCGCCATGTGAGAGGCCCGGGCTGGCGCCGGCCGCGGCCCCTACTGCTCGGTGTGCGGAGCCAGGCAGGGGCAGCGGCACAGGCGGCGCAGCGCCCGCAGTGCCCTCCGCAGCCGCGATGGGCGCCTCTCGATGGCCACGGGCGCCTCCACACGGGCAGGGGAGGCGCAGCACGGCCCTGGGGAGCTCGGCTCACGTGGTGCCGGCTCAACCCAAGCCTCGCGAGGGGCAGCCCCGGGGAGCCCGCCTGCGGACAAACCTGCCCACCTGCGCTCTCGCTCCTCTGGATCGTCGCAGAGCTCGAGGACGCTCACTCCGTCCCACTCATCCTCCTCACGCAGCAAGGGCTTGTCCCCGACGTTCTCTTGCCAGGTGTGCTGCGTGAGGTCTGGGTTGCTGTCGTCGTCCCAGTTGGATTCCACCGAGGCTCCGTTGCCACTTGCTCTGGACACCTCCCGGTCAACGGAGTCTTCCTTACTGGAAAGCTCTTGCTTGATGGATTCTTCCCAGTCTGACAGTTCTTGGTAGCTGGTGACATCGCTGTGGGACACCTCTTCCTGGCCACGTTCATCCCACAGGGAGACCTCGTGGTCGCTGCGGACTTCTGCACTGGAGAGCTGCTGCCCAGTGCAGGCTTCCCCTTGTGGCTCTTCCGGGTAAGTGTTGTTTTCACCAGGGGGAAGCACCTGCCCAATGCAGGTGTCCCCTTGGGATCCTTCGTGGCAGCTGGGGGTTAGGTCACTGCCTGGTGGCAGGCCTGAGCCGTCGCCTGCAGCCAGCCACTGCCCGCTGAGGGCCTGGTCTTCTTGGCTGCTGGGCATGGGGCTGGCCGCTTTGGCGTTAGGGCTCTCCTTTGCGTGCTCCATGTGCAGCTGTGTGGCGCGCAGAGATCCCGGGAAGCTGCTTCCTCCGGAGTGAGGGGCGCTCCTGGGACTGGGCAGCGCAGGGCCCTGTGCCCGTTATATACCCCTGCAGGTTGGGGCTGTTCCATGTCACCAGGACAACAGAATGCCCAACATCCCCCAGGAACCCGGTAGAACGCCCCTGTGTCACAAAGGGCCCAGCCCAGCACCCCTTCAGCGGCCCAAGGCCCTGGAAGTGGCATGGAGCAGCAGCCAGACTGGAGGGCTTCTAGCCCCTTCTTCTGATCCACTGATTAAAATGATCAGCAATGGCTTTGCCTCACTTAGGGTGCAAGTGAGACCATGTGCCCAAGTCAACAGTGTGGATTTTACCGAAGAGTAAATGAGAGGCAGAGAGAATGACAGAGAGAGAAAAATGGAAATGGAATAGAGGTGCGGGGAGAGAAAGAGAGCGACAGAGACAGATTAAGTAGAAAACCTCACCACTCTGAGGATCCCAATGGAATCCTGCTCTCTGAAGGAGAGCATCCCCTGATGCCTTGGAGATGGATCCCAGTGGCATTCTGCGGATGCTCTACCTCTCTGTCTTCTTGGTGCTCAGGGTCCCCCACAAACACGGAGTGCCGGGGGTCCATGCACACTTGGGGCAGGTGGGAAGGCCCAGGTACCTCCCCTGGCAGGGACAAGGCTGACACAGGCTCTTGCAGCAGCCTCTGTCTCTGCTGCATGCCTTTGCATCAGGAGCAGTGCTGTGCTGCACGGCCTCAGCAGTGAGTCTGGGCAGCGCTTTGGGGCTCTGGGATGGATTCTGGCAAGACCTCAGCTGCCCCTCCTGGGAATGTGCCGTGGACGTGGCCTTCCCGGGCTGGGGATTTTCCAGCTGAGCCACTTTGTGTGAGGGAGGCTGGGTGTCCGCTGGCTGTGGGCAGTGTGTGCAAAGGCGGCCTCAGCGGATGAGCCTGCAGGCTGCGGCCTCCGCCAGCCCCAGCCTGGCCCAAGCTGATTTTCAGGACGGCTGCTGGGTTTGGCTTTCTTTGGATGCATTCTCCTGCCTCAGTCTTGCGTCCTTGTCCCTAGACCAGAGGTAATGGATCAATGGTGTCACCTTGATGGTACCTCCGGTGCCGTTAGGCAGCTCAAGTCCCGGACCAAAGCTGCAGTCAGGTGAAGGAGGGGTGGGCTTGGGTGGTCTCGGCCTCTTTATTCAGTTTCGCCATAATGTGCAGCTCTCCTTCCTGGCAGTGTTTAAGCCATTGCGCATAGCATTTCAGTGTGTGACACCGCTGCTGTGGCCAGAGGCCTGTGAGGCTCCGTGGCCCGGGAGAGACCCCCCCGAGCCCCACAGAGCCAGGCCTGGCTTTGCAGGCTGGACTGTGCGGGACCAGAGGAATTGGCCGGATGGACGCCGGCAGGGAGTTGTGGTCAGCGTCTCCATGACCGGGTGCAGGCCGGGTGCATGAGGGGTGTCCCTCAGGGAGGGCTCTGCCTCGGCCCCGGGGCTCTGCAATGGCTTTGCCAATGGCGCAGAGAGGGGCTGGAGCTGCCCTCAGCAGGGGCTTTGCAGGGGACAGGAAGCCGAGCGGGGCAGGGGCTGAGGAGAAGCACTTGGGGTGCGCACGGAGGAGAAGCTCAGCGCGAGCTGGCAGTGGGTGCTGCCAGCCCAGAAAGCAGCCTTGGGCTGGGCTGCATGGAAAGGGGCAAAGGGCAGCAGCCAAGGGAGGTGAGCGTGGCCCTCTGGGCCATTTTTGTGAGCCCCTGCCTGGAGCACGACATGCGTGTGTGGGGAGCCCAGCATAAGGAGGACGTGGACCTGCAAGAATGAGTTCAGAGGGAGAGAAAGCGTGAGTAGGATAGTCAGATGGAACTAGATGATTTTTGAGCCCAAACCAAGGTGTACTACGACTCTAAAAGATGTGTATTTCAACTTGACGTGAATCATAATCATGAATCATAATCTTAGTATCATCAGAACTTTATTTAATTTTTATTTAATTATTTACTACTACTACTTCTTCATTTACTACTTCTTCTTTTTCTTCTACTTCTTCTACTTCTTCTACTTCTTCATCTTCTTCTACTTCTTCTTCTTCTATTTCTATTTCTATGGTTTCCTATTCTTAATTCCTATCCTCATCTACTGCTAATATTTCTTCTTCCTATTTTTCTAATTATTCCTATCCCTATTCTACTTTTTTTTTGTTGTTTATTTTGTGCGTTTTGTGGTTTTTTTGTGGATTTTTCTTTTTGTGATTTTTTTTGTTTGCTTTTTGTGTTTTTTTAATTCCTACTACTACTTAAAAAGCAACCTTCATTTGTCTCCCTAGGGATGCTCGTGCGGTGGTCCCTCGAAGAGCTGTCAGGCATGGGAAGAAGTTGTTCCGGGAGGTGTTGGAGCCGATGTCTGGCTGTGGCACTTGGGGGCACGGTCTCAGGTGCCAGACGGTGGGTGGGACTGGAGCGGCAGGCAGGTTTGTGGCCGGGTGAATCCCTTGTGATGGTGCAAAGCAGGCGGGCCCCGCTGAGGCTGCGGGGCCGTGCGCAGGCCAAGGCAGCCCGTGTGGCTCGCTCAGGCCGGGGATGGCTGCGGGCCGGCCGCCATGTGAGAGGCCCGGGCTGGCGCCGGCCGCGGCCCCTACTGCTCGGTGTGCGGAGCCAGGCAGGGGCAGCGGCACAGGCGGCGCAGCGCCCGCAGTGCCCTCCGCAGCCGCGATGGGCGCCTCTCGATGGCCACGGGCGCCTCCACACGGGCAGGGGAGGCGCAGCACGGCCCTGGGGAGCTCGGCTCACGTGGTGCCGGCTCAACCCAAGCCTCGCGAGGGGCAGCCCCGGGGAGCCCGCCTGCGGACAAACCTGCCCACCTGCGCTCTCGCTCCTCTGGATCGTCGCAGAGCTCGAGGACGCTCACTCCGTCCCACTCATCCTCCTCACGCAGCAAGGGCTTGTCCCCGACGTTCTCTTGCCAGGTGTGCTGCGTGAGGTCTGGGTTGCTGTCGTCGTCCCAGTTGGATTCCACCGAGGCTCCGTTGCCACTTGCTCTGGACACCTCCCGGTCAACGGAGTCTTCCTTACTGGAAAGCTCTTGCTTGATGGATTCTTCCCAGTCTGACAGTTCTTGGTAGCTGGTGACATCGCTGTGGGACACCTCTTCCTGGCCACGTTCATCCCACAGGGAGACCTCGTGGTCGCTGCGGACTTCTGCACTGGAGAGCTGCTGCCCAGTGCAGGCTTCCCCTTGTGGCTCTTCCGGGTAAGTGTTGTTTTCACCAGGGGGAAGCACCTGCCCAATGCAGGTGTCCCCTTGGGATCCTTCGTGGCAGCTGGGGGTTAGGTCACTGCCTGGTGGCAGGCCTGAGCCGTCGCCTGCAGCCAGCCACTGCCCGCTGAGGGCCTGGTCTTCTTGGCTGCTGGGCATGGGGCTGGCCGCTTTGGCGTTAGGGCTCTCCTTTGCGTGCTCCATGTGCAGCTGTGTGGCGCGCAGAGATCCCGGGAAGCTGCTTCCTCCGGAGTGAGGGGCGCTCCTGGGACTGGGCAGCGCAGGGCCCTGTGCCCGTTATATACCCCTGCAGGTTGGGGCTGTTCCATGTCACCAGGACAACAGAATGCCCAACATCCCCCAGGAACCCGGTAGAACGCCCCTGTGTCACAAAGGGCCCAGCCCAGCACCCCTTCAGCGGCCCAAGGCCCTGGAAGTGGCATGGAGCAGCAGCCAGACTGGAGGGCTTCTAGCCCCTTCTTCTGATCCACTGATTAAAATGATCAGCAATGGCTTTGCCTCACTTAGGGTGCAAGTGAGACCATGTGCCCAAGTCAACAGTGTGGATTTTACCGAAGAGTAAATGAGAGGCAGAGAGAATGACAGAGAGAGAAAAATGGAAATGGAATAGAGGTGCGGGGAGAGAAAGAGAGCGACAGAGACAGATTAAGTAGAAAACCTCACCACTCTGAGGATCCCAATGGAATCCTGCTCTCTGAAGGAGAGCATCCCCTGATGCCTTGGAGATGGATCCCAGTGGCATTCTGCGGATGCTCTACCTCTCTGTCTTCTTGGTGCTCAGGGTCCCCCACAAACACGGAGTGCCGGGGGTCCATGCACACTTGGGGCAGGTGGGAAGGCCCAGGTACCTCCCCTGGCAGGGACAAGGCTGACACAGGCTCTTGCAGCAGCCTCTGTCTCTGCTGCATGCCTTTGCATCAGGAGCAGTGCTGTGCTGCACGGCCTCAGCAGTGAGTCTGGGCAGCGCTTTGGGGCTCTGGGATGGATTCTGGCACGACCTCAGCTGCCCCTCCTGGGAATGTGCCGTGGACGTGGCCTTCCCGGGCTGGGGATTTTCCAGCTGAGCCACTTTGTGTGAGGGAGGCTGGGTGTCCGCTGGCTGTGGGCAGTGTGTGCAAAGGCGGCCTCAGCGGATGAGCCTGCAGGCTGCGGCCTCCGCCAGCCCCAGCCTGGCCCAAGCTGATTTTCAGGACGGCTGCTGGGTTTGGCTTTCTTTGGATGCATTCTCCTGCCTCAGTCTTGCGTCCTTGTCCCTAGACCAGAGGTAATGGATCAATGGTGTCACCTTGATGGTACCTCCGGTGCCGTTAGGCAGCTCAAGTCCCGGACCAAAGCTGCAGTCAGGTGAAGGAGGGGTGGGCTTGGGTGGTCTCGGCCTCTTTATTCAGTTTCGCCATAATGTGCAGCTCTCCTTCCTGGCAGTGTTTAAGCCATTGCGCATAGCATTTCAGTGTGTGACACCGCTGCTGTGGCCAGAGGCCTGTGAGGCTCCGTGGCCCGGGAGAGACCCCCCCGAGCCCCACAGAGCCAGGCCTGGCTTTGCAGGCTGGACTGTGCGGGACCAGAGGAATTGGCCGGATGGACGCCGGCAGGGAGTTGTGGTCAGCGTCTCCATGACCGGGTGCAGGCCGGGTGCATGAGGGGTGTCCCTCAGGGAGGGCTCTGCCTCGGCCCCGGGGCTCTGCAATGGCTTTGCCAATGGCGCAGAGAGGGGCTGGAGCTGCCCTCAGCAGGGGCTTTGCAGGGGACAGGAAGCCGAGCGGGGCAGGGGCTGAGGAGAAGCACTTGGGGTGCGCACGGAGGAGAAGCTCAGCGCGAGCTGGCAGTGGGTGCTGCCAGCCCAGAAAGCAGCCTTGGGCTGGGCTGCATGGAAAGGGGCAAAGGGCAGCAGCCAAGGGAGGTGAGCGTGGCCCTCTGGGCCATTTTTGTGAGCCCCTGCCTGGAGCACGACATGCGTGTGTGGGGAGCCCAGCATAAGGAGGACGTGGACCTGCAAGAATGAGTTCAGAGGGAGAGAAAGCGTGAGTAGGATAGTCAGATGGAACTAGATGATTTTTGAGCCCAAACCAAGGTGTACTACGACTCTAAAAGATGTGTATTTCAACTTGACGTGAATCATAATCATGAATCATAATCTTAGTATCATCAGAACTTTATTTAATTTTTATTTAATTATTTACTACTACTACTTCTTCATTTACTACTTCTTCTTTTTCTTCTACTTCTTCTACTTCTTCTACTTCTTCATCTTCTTCTACTTCTTCTATTTCTATTTCTATGGTTTCCTATTCTTAATTCCTATCCTCATCTACTGCTAATATTTCTTCTTCCTATTTTTCTAATTATTCCTATCCCTATTCTACTTTTTTTTGTTGTTTATTTTGTGCGTTTTGTGGTTTTTTTGTGGATTTTTCTTTTTGTGATTTTTTTTGTTTGCTTTTTGTGTTTTTTTAATTCCTACTACTACTTAAAAAGCAACCTTCATTTGTCTCCCTAGGGATGCTCGTGCGGTGGTCCCTCGAAGAGCTGTCAGGCATGGGAAGAAGTTGTTCCGGGAGGTGTTGGAGCCGATGTCTGGCTGTGGCACTTGGGGGCACGGTCTCAGGTGCCAGACGGTGGGTGGGACTGGAGCGGCAGGCAGGTTTGTGGCCGGGTGAATCCCTTGTGATGGTGCAAAGCAGGCGGGCCCCGCTGAGGCTGCGGGGCCGTGCGCAGGCCAAGGCAGCCCGTGTGGCTCGCTCAGGCCGGGGATGGCTGCGGGCCGGCCGCCATGTGAGAGGCCCGGGCTGGCGCCGGCCGCGGCCCCTACTGCTCGGTGTGCGGAGCCAGGCAGGGGCAGCGGCACAGGCGGCGCAGCGCCCGCAGTGCCCTCCGCAGCCGCGATGGGCGCCTCTCGATGGCCACGGGCGCCTCCACACGGGCAGGGGAGGCGCAGCACGGCCCTGGGGAGCTCGGCTCACGTGGTGCCGGCTCAACCCAAGCCTCGCGAGGGGCAGCCCCGGGGAGCCCGCCTGCGGACAAACCTGCCCACCTGCGCTCTCGCTCCTCTGGATCGTCGCAGAGCTCGAGGACGCTCACTCCGTCCCACTCATCCTCCTCACGCAGCAAGGGCTTGTCCCCGACGTTCTCTTGCCAGGTGTGCTGCGTGAGGTCTGGGTTGCTGTCGTCGTCCCAGTTGGATTCCACCGAGGCTCCGTTGCCACTTGCTCTGGACACCTCCCGGTCAACGGAGTCTTCCTTACTGGAAAGCTCTTGCTTGATGGATTCTTCCCAGTCTGACAGTTCTTGGTAGCTGGTGACATCGCTGTGGGACACCTCTTCCTGGCCACGTTCATCCCACAGGGAGACCTCGTGGTCGCTGCGGACTTCTGCACTGGAGAGCTGCTGCCCAGTGCAGGCTTCCCCTTGTGGCTCTTCCGGGTAAGTGTTGTTTTCACCAGGGGGAAGCACCTGCCCAATGCAGGTGTCCCCTTGGGATCCTTCGTGGCAGCTGGGGGTTAGGTCACTGCCTGGTGGCAGGCCTGAGCCGTCGCCTGCAGCCAGCCACTGCCCGCTGAGGGCCTGGTCTTCTTGGCTGCTGGGCATGGGGCTGGCCGCTTTGGCGTTAGGGCTCTCCTTTGCGTGCTCCATGTGCAGCTGTGTGGCGCGCAGAGATCCCGGGAAGCTGCTTCCTCCGGAGTGAGGGGCGCTCCTGGGACTGGGCAGCGCAGGGCCCTGTGCCCGTTATATACCCCTGCAGGTTGGGGCTGTTCCATGTCACCAGGACAACAGAATGCCCAACATCCCCCAGGAACCCGGTAGAACGCCCCTGTGTCACAAAGGGCCCAGCCCAGCACCCCTTCAGCGGCCCAAGGCCCTGGAAGTGGCATGGAGCAGCAGCCAGACTGGAGGGCTTCTAGCCCCTTCTTCTGATCCACTGATTAAAATGATCAGCAATGGCTTTGCCTCACTTAGGGTGCAAGTGAGACCATGTGCCCAAGTCAACAGTGTGGATTTTACCGAAGAGTAAATGAGAGGCAGAGAGAATGACAGAGAGAGAAAAATGGAAATGGAATAGAGGTGCGGGGAGAGAAAGAGAGCGACAGAGACAGATTAAGTAGAAAACCTCACCACTCTGAGGATCCCAATGGAATCCTGCTCTCTGAAGGAGAGCATCCCCTGATGCCTTGGAGATGGATCCCAGTGGCATTCTGCGGATGCTCTACCTCTCTGTCTTCTTGGTGCTCAGGGTCCCCCACAAACACGGAGTGCCGGGGGTCCATGCACACTTGGGGCAGGTGGGAAGGCCCAGGTACCTCCCCTGGCAGGGACAAGGCTGACACAGGCTCTTGCAGCAGCCTCTGTCTCTGCTGCATGCCTTTGCATCAGGAGCAGTGCTGTGCTGCACGGCCTCAGCAGTGAGTCTGGGCAGCGCTTTGGGGCTCTGGGATGGATTCTGGCACGACCTCAGCTGCCCCTCCTGGGAATGTGCCGTGGACGTGGCCTTCCCGGGCTGGGGATTTTCCAGCTGAGCCACTTTGTGTGAGGGAGGCTGGGTGTCCGCTGGCTGTGGGCAGTGTGTGCAAAGGCGGCCTCAGCGGATGAGCCTGCAGGCTGCGGCCTCCGCCAGCCCCAGCCTGGCCCAAGCTGATTTTCAGGACGGCTGCTGGGTTTGGCTTTCTTTGGATGCATTCTCCTGCCTCAGTCTTGCGTCCTTGTCCCTAGACCAGAGGTAATGGATCAATGGTGTCACCTTGATGGTACCTCCGGTGCCGTTAGGCAGCTCAAGTCCCGGACCAAAGCTGCAGTCAGGTGAAGGAGGGGTGGGCTTGGGTGGTCTCGGCCTCTTTATTCAGTTTCGCCATAATGTGCAGCTCTCCTTCCTGGCAGTGTTTAAGCCATTGCGCATAGCATTTCAGTGTGTGACACCGCTGCTGTGGCCAGAGGCCTGTGAGGCTCCGTGGCCCGGGAGAGACCCCCCCGAGCCCCACAGAGCCAGGCCTGGCTTTGCAGGCTGGACTGTGCGGGACCAGAGGAATTGGCCGGATGGACGCCGGCAGGGAGTTGTGGTCAGCGTCTCCATGACCGGGTGCAGGCCGGGTGCATGAGGGGTGTCCCTCAGGGAGGGCTCTGCCTCGGCCCCGGGGCTCTGCAATGGCTTTGCCAATGGCGCAGAGAGGGGCTGGAGCTGCCCTCAGCAGGGGCTTTGCAGGGGACAGGAAGCCGAGCGGGGCAGGGGCTGAGGAGAAGCACTTGGGGTGCGCACGGAGGAGAAGCTCAGCGCGAGCTGGCAGTGGGTGCTGCCAGCCCAGAAAGCAGCCTTGGGCTGGGCTGCATGGAAAGGGGCAAAGGGCAGCAGCCAAGGGAGGTGAGCGTGGCCCTCTGGGCCATTTTTGTGAGCCCCTGCCTGGAGCACGACATGCGTGTGTGGGGAGCCCAGCATAAGGAGGACGTGGACCTGCAAGAATGAGTTCAGAGGGAGAGAAAGCGTGAGTAGGATAGTCAGATGGAACTAGATGATTTTTGAGCCCAAACCAAGGTGTACTACGACTCTAAAAGATGTGTATTTCAACTTGACGTGAATCATAATCATGAATCATAATCTTAGTATCATCAGAACTTTATTTAATTTTTATTTAATTATTTACTACTACTACTTCTTCATTTACTACTTCTTCTTTTTCTTCTACTTCTTCTACTTCTTCTACTTCTTCATCTTCTTCTACTTCTTCTTCTTCTATTTCTATTTCTATGGTTTCCTATTCTTAATTCCTATCCTCATCTACTGCTAATATTTCTTCTTCCTATTTTTCTAATTATTCCTATCCCTATTCTACTTTTTTTTTGTTGTTTATTTTGTGCGTTTTGTGGTTTTTTTGTGGATTTTTCTTTTTGTGATTTTTTTTGTTTGCTTTTTGTGTTTTTTTAATTCCTACTACTACTTAAAAAGCAACCTTCATTTGTCTCCCTAGGGATGCTCGTGCGGTGGTCCCTCGAAGAGCTGTCAGGCATGGGAAGAAGTTGTTCCGGGAGGTGTTGGAGCCGATGTCTGGCTGTGGCACTTGGGGGCACGGTCTCAGGTGCCAGACGGTGGGTGGGACTGGAGCGGCAGGCAGGTTTGTGGCCGGGTGAATCCCTTGTGATGGTGCAAAGCAGGCGGGCCCCGCTGAGGCTGCGGGGCCGTGCGCAGGCCAAGGCAGCCCGTGTGGCTCGCTCAGGCCGGGGATGGCTGCGGGCCGGCCGCCATGTGAGAGGCCCGGGCTGGCGCCGGCCGCGGCCCCTACTGCTCGGTGTGCGGAGCCAGGCCGCGTACTGTCTGTTCTCTGTTCCAGGTAGCCTCTTTGGGTATCCATTTTTGGTGATTCGACTGGGATGGAAATGCATGTGGAAAACCCCTGGACCAGTGGATTGGCCTTTCATTATCTGTCTACTTAGTTTTCCTTGCTTTTTCAACGGGCAATGGGAGATGTTATAATTTTTTGTGTTGTTTCTTTCCAAACTTATGATCTTGTGTCTTTGCATGTTGCTCAGCTAGTCTTAAAAACAAAATATAAAAATGTTTGTCTCTGACACCAATTCTGTAGTCTTTTTGTGTATTGATTATCAATTAGTAATTGCCTCTTCCTTTCTGCTCTGCTCTCCCTAAGGATTGTTGCTCCTTTTTCCCTCAGGTTGCAATCACTTGGTGAATGAGGTTCAATGCCAAGGTCCCTGTTGCTCAGTCCTCCCACAAATGACAATTACCATGGGATACTGCATTCCCTGCTCCTACACAAAGGTGTTCAACAAAGCTGGCTTAGCTCATTCTTCACCATCAAACAACTCTGTTTTCTAAATCAGCATTCCCCAGTCATTCACCACAGAAAATACAAAATGTACCCCTGTTTCTGTAAGCCACCTTCACTTCTAAGTGGTTTTTATCCCTCCTCTGTCACTCACATCCTGCCTATCCTTGTTTTCCTTCCCCCTCTGGTCAAACTCTGGCTGAGTTTTTATATTATTTCTCTATTTGCTGCTCTGTTGTTTTTTTGAATGCTTACATCTCTGAAGGTAAACCTGAAAAGACAATGCAGAAAATGAGAGGGGTGGAGGTGTAGGGGGAAGAAGCAAATAAGAAAACCCTCTAAAAAACAACAACCAGGCAAGGCTAAGCCCCTTAGATTACATAATATGTCAGAAAAACATAATGTAGAGAGTTTACACTTTTTCAGATGACTAAATGGAATATGGTACAATATTAGTAGAAATCACATTTCTTCGAGCTGAAAATTATCTGTGGACTTCTATAAATTTTGTGCTGAAAATATGTAATTTTCATTAATATCTAAGCTTCTTCCAATTCATTATATTTCACTTAAAAATCTTCAACCCTACATTCACTCTTAATTATAATCCATTTCTGTGCAATGTTACTCAATACAATGGCTTTTGAGACTTTCCAGATTAGTATAAATTTTAATCTAACAATGGCAATAACATCTGAAAGCTCTTTTCTTTTATGCTAATCAAGTGCCATCTCCATTTGGTACTGCATACCAACTCCAGGCACGTTGAGACAGAAAAGAGCGTTTCTTTTCCACCCATTAATATCCTTCTAGATGATTTCCCCGATATCTACGTTCCATCTCCAAAATATAGAATTCAAAACTAAAATACATCCTCCAGATTATTTCTTCAGCATCATCTGCTTTCTAACACCATTCTGAATGTTTTCTTGAAACTGATAATTTAATTTTTCTGTAAATTATTTCAAATGTAGTCAAAGTACAGTGCTTCCTACTAATACAGAGATGACCACTAGCTAAAGGAAGGACTGATAATTTTATTGTAATTTTTTTCCTACCTCTGGAATAGAAAGACTCGATTAATATGCCCAGCGAAGTGTATACTTAGAGAACTGTGGAAGGAAGAAAGACTTCAAGGTAGAGGATGCATCATTGGGAAAAAGAATGGGTTAAAATTAATTCATAAAATTTAAAAATATGCTTGAAGAAATGGTGACGTTTTAGAGGATTTTCAAATGGAAAAGGACACTTGAAAAACTGGGAGAGCTACCTTGGGGACAGTGAAGCAAAATAACACATTAGAGGTGAAACAGAAGAAGTAGGAGGAAAGCTATTTATACAGAGACTTTAGGTGACCAAAATAATCCTGTGTTAAGTTTGCAGGGGAGTTTGTTTGTTTGTTTTCCCAAACTGAAAATACATTCCTGACTGTATACACACATTTACTATTTTGAATTTTAAAATTCCTTAAGTGGATTAATCTTGAGAGACTGTAAGGGGCAGTAAGTGAACAATTCCATTTTCAGTGTTCTTTTATCTCTTAAAATTGTTTTCAGAAAATTATTTGCCAAAAGAAAAGCTTTGCGAAATTTCTAATTGGGAAAACATTTTACAGGACCTGACATCAGTTAAGAGGAAATTTCAGAACAGGGTGGCATCATACACTATTCCACTTGGCTTTGTGAAACTTGATTTTTAAGATGCTGGGGGAAATTAGGCCGATTGACTAGAAGTACAGACCAGTGTTAGCATAGCTCATGTGTGACAGGAAGTAGGTAAATATCTTTAAGGCTTTTATTTCAAAGTAAGAAAAAGGTTAGAAATTTCACTTTAACAGGGGCTTTGTCACTTGAAGCAACTGATAGATGATTTATGCCGCAGTAGATGTGACAGTGATGTTTTTAACTCATTCACACCCCAGTTGTTGTGTACCTCGTAAGCTACAGTCTCCCAAGCTGTTTGAGGATGTGATTCCTACAGAGCAGCAGAATCAAAGTGTGACATCACACTATGCACTCTCTCACTGGGTGAAATGTAGTAAAACTTTCTGACATGAAATGCATCATTAAGAAATTTTTATGCATCCCACTGTGTTGTTCTGGAACAGGCTATTTCCAGTAATTTGCATTTCTGGAAGCAATACAAGAAAGTTGATTTTCTATGGTACACTTTGTGTGTAAAGCATTGAGAATACTTGTTAGTGGGTATGTCAGCAATGTGAGCATCCTAACATGGAAAGATCAGTTCCACTGTTTACACTTGCAGCATTGTATTTGGACACAAATTAGTTCATGTGAAATCCTACACTGGCACTTAAAGTGTAAGTACCCAGTTTCTGGTGCTGAGATTTCAGGGAATAGTTGCTTCTTACTTCTGCTGTTCTTTGCTAACAGTACTGTGTTTGGAATAAAGCAATCTGCTGGGATGAGTGCTCTGCATCTCTTTATTAAGCATTTGAAGGATTCCTCATTTTGTCAGGATAATGGAGGTACTGAATCATTCTAATTTCTTGTATCTTGCCTAATTCAGTATATTCTCTGTATTTAAGTAGTCTGTACAGCATTCCTTGTTCTTGCAGTAGGTTAGTTTTGACCATTCAAAAATTGCAAAAAACATTGCTTATCGGTTTTTTTTTGTAAGAAACTATTAACTTCTTTTAGTTACCTTAAAATTTGCGTTGTGCTAAGGGTTTTTTTGCATATGTATGTTTTTGGGGTGACTTTCTCTCTTAATATTTGTTTCATGTCTGCTAACAAGACAGAATTCATTACATAAAGGTATGAATATCTAAGGGGTAAAAAGAACAGGTATTGATGTGTCATGTAAAGTCACTGTGTGTGCTGATTTTTGTTTGGTATAGCTTTATATTTATTTGCACCACTACATAGGCAAAGACTTGCTGAAGAAACTATAACATGCAAATAATTGAACTTCATTAAAAATGACCTGAATGAAGGGGAAAAGAAAATACATCCCAGTAGATACTTGATAATCAAGTTCAATCATGCAATGTTTTAAATGTAAATATTTGAAAATGAATATTTATTACTGTGTATTTTGCCAACTAGTATGGAACAGTTCAAATTAACAGTACATTTTGCTTAACTAGGAGTAATTAGAAATAATTACAAATATGCTGCATTATTTCTGGAAATATCAATTATTTACTAGGAAGCATAAGAGAATGCTTCAAATTAACAACTGAATCTTCACAAATAGCAGACATAGAAATACAAAGAAATAAACTAAGTCATTGTTTTTGTGAGAAGGAAGGATGAGAATAGAGGGATGCTAGGATGTGTGGTTTTAGATATCTTCGTAATATTGAATTTTTATGTGACTAATGCACAACAACCTCATCTCAAATATGCACATAATTGAAAATGGCCAAATGCCATTTAAATAATGACGTCTCCATATTGTGCATATAAATTGCACTCAAATCCTTCAAAGACTTGTGGATGTTTTAGCAGGGATGTTAACCTGCTTCAAAACAAGGTGACTAAATTGAATTTGGGTATTTCATTACCTTTTGACACCCACTCATGAGATTATGGGCCCTTCACTAAAGGGTGATGTTGAAGTTTGGTGTAGAGGGAGTAAGTGCTCAGTGAATGTGAGGTGTGGGGGAAGAGAAGGAAACTCCGTGGTGCAAGTTATATGAACACAACTGGATTACAATAAAACTCAGTTTTCCCCATAGTTTGGAAATGAGAAGCTGAAGACTGAAAGAATTTCTGCCTTTTAGGAATATAACTATTTCTGGTCCTTTAAACTACTCATTTCTTTTCATCTATTATCCACTTGCACTTTTTAACATGGAAGTTTAAGGCAACTACCGTAACTAGTGTAGCCAATACTTTTTTTTCTGCTACATCTCTTCTATAAGTCTTGGAAGCTTTTATTTCCCTTTAACCACTGGAGATGCAATGGCTTTTCTGTTTCTGCTCTCTGTTCTGGAAAAAGCCTTAATGGCTAAGAGGATGGCAGAAGTGTGTCCTTGAGGGTCACCCAGGGGCCTACTGGCACTTTATTGCTGGTGGAGATGCACAAGAAGAAAATAATGTAGATTACAGGGTAATGCATTAATGGTACCCTTCCAACTAACAAATGAGGACAGGAAACAAAATCTAATACCTACTATAATATTTCAGAAGCTGTGTCCTATGACTGGCACAAGATACAATAAAAGTAAAATTTGCTCTTTCTTTGACACAAGGCCACTTTATTTGATGCTTCTGTAGATAAAGCTATCTTGATTCTTATACCTATTCCATAAAAAAAAAATTTAAAAGGCTCATAAACAGTGTCTTTCCATGATGAATCTGACACTTGCAGCCTCATATTGAATTTTAATTGATTCTTTAACATCATGTTGTTGATTTGAGACAGTTTCATTACAATTATTGGGACTATAACACTCAAGTGTGTGTTCAGATGGATTTACTCTGTCAATTACTTTTCTGTGCAGAATGCAGCACATAAGGTATCTCACAGCATTAGAAGTGCTTTATTGCATCATGTGATTTTGTATAAGAAACAGAAAGTCAATTTAAATGAACTGTAGAAAAGGTTATTCCAATAAATTCAGTACATATTTCAATGAATAATGCATTGCTGAAGATGTTTATAGACATAGAACATCAGCTTATTTTACTCACTGTCACTTACTTATATAGTAGTGTTTGTTTTTCACGAAAGAGCAGGAAGCCCACCAGTTGTCTCCTGTGAATGTGTTCAGGCAGAGAAAGATCCAGCTGCTAGATTCAGCCTGAATCAAACAAGTTATAAATTCTTGTAGCTGTCATGTGTCAGTCTGCATTTTAGATCAGCATATGCATATTTAATACACAGTCCTTTTTAATTAGTAAATATTATGCCTTGTCTGAAGTGATTAAATTGGATTATATATCCCTTCACTGAAATGGATGTACACACAGTAACATTAATCTGCTATTTTCTACTGTTCTAATAAGCCTTTAAAAAAATCTATCATAAATTTCATATTCTAAGCCTTGAGCTCTTGTCCACCTTAACAAAATGACATGAACTAGGCAGGTAGACTTTAACTACAGTGAAAGCTAATAATGAAAAATCCACAGTGCTTGGGGAGGAGGAGATTGAGTCTTATGTGCAACTGGTCCATTGTATGTTTTACCAGTTAGGAGGACAAGGGACAGGAATTTAGTACAAAATGGAGAGTGTTTGAATGAAACAGTCCTGCCTGACGAATAAGGGTCTAATCACCTGAAGTATTCCTTGCAAGAAAACACATTTCACAGGATATACTTCAGTTTTCCAGCATGAGGCTGTGGAGAGCTGTGTCCAAACTGACCAAACAGATTTTGGCTGTATATGAGTAGATGGCTTTTAGCTTTCATGGCCAACTACATCAGTGACAAGCTGTCTAATCTGTTAGGATGAGAACAAAAGATAAGGCATTTTCTAATTTTTCAAAATGCTAAAAACCAAAACCAGACTGAAAAATCTCTGAGTCTATTGTAGTGTACCCTCACTACTGCTAGAGTCATTGACAGCAGGGCCTGTCTCTCTCCTTCCTAAGGTTACTTTCAGAAAAATGCTGACTGAGTTTATCTAGTACTGCAGTCTGTGTTCTTCTGGCCTTGAATACTTGTAGTCCCAATATGCTTTGCAATTTACTGCTCATAGACAGCATTTCTCTCCCACTTTTCCCAGTACAGAATGCACGGACAGCTCCTTTGTGCCTTTTGCCAGGAGAGATGAAAGCACCATTCAGGAAATGTTTTCTTCTCTGGATGTTTTTGCTCTGTTGTGCTACCTCTGAAAAAAGGATGCCATTTGTGAACATTGAGCATAAAAATCAGTGTTGTTTTTTTTTTCTCAGATTTCACAAACAAGCAAAACTAATCCCCAAAGAGTTAATGATTGCTTCCCTTTCTTTAACTCTTGTGGCAGATTGCCATATCAAGTTTTGATTAGTAGACCGGTGAATGTCAAATACATGTTTTACCACAGCAGATGCATGTTGCTGGTTGGAATGTAACTCTGACAATAATAGCATTTTTATTTACCAAATATTCAAATAAATCAGGTTTTTTACTGTTTGCTTACTTAACAACACAGCAAATAGAGTAGCTGATTGAAATTTGACTTGAAAGATGCTTTAGTGATGACTTCTGGGCAAGGGACTTATGTGGTTGAACTATAAGATATAAATTCTATTAAGCCTTTTTAATGCCTAACACCTTTAATAAAGTAAATTTTCAGTACTTTCTTTCCATTGAAATTTTCCGTCAAATGCCTAGAGAATGAGATCCAAATTCCACATATGATGAGCAGTTACTAATGAGAACAAATACATAAAACAGAGTTATTTAGTGTGAGTGCAGTTTTGAACTCCTTAGGAAACATCAACTGTCTATTCAAAGAAATATTTATCACTATTGAACTAAAAATTATATTTCATACATCTTTCCATTGGAATCAACTTTGTATAAGTCCTGAGGCTCAAGAGCAAAAAATGCTGCAAAACTTAGAATTTATGGAATAATGTTGTTGGTATACAGTAAGATGAAAACTACAAGGTCATGACTTATAGATAAGTATATAAATGACTTGCAAAATCATTAAAATATTCAAACTTAGATAAGAAAAGATAGCTTCATCTCTTTCATGGTTTATCTGATTTGATTTCTGTAGTTTCCATTTTCAGTTCTGATAATACCACATTCTGTTCTAAAGTTTTTAATTTTTGAGTAAATCTTCTGTTTCTTTTTTTTGTAGTGAGCATATATATGTCCTTTTTTCTCTTATTAACTTTCATTTACCTATTGTTTACACTATTTTCTCCCATCTAGAATGGAAATATTTCTTATATACTGCATTTGCAATCACCATCTTCATTATTAATCCTGGAAATAGCATTACTAATAGGCTCATTATAATTTTTGTCACTTGAAAATAAGTTCATTATCTGATGAGGTGCAATTCTCTTCATATGCATTTTAAGATCCTTGATTTTCTTTCTTTACAACCTTTGTAGACAATATTTCCTCATGATCAGTAAAGAAGAAAATTTAAGAATAGATTGAGATTCTCTTTATTCCTGTGTACTCTTTCTCTGTTACTTGTCTCTCTGTATATGCTTGAGGAAAAAAAAATTATCTCGCACTTTTTAATTTTTTTAATTAAAAAATTTAATTACTTAGGTTCTCTGTGTTGAGCTGGCTATCCTACTTTAAAGGTCTTTGAGGTCAACAAGAGAGGTTCTACCAAAAATAAATATTTATTTTACACTGAGCACTCCCTCTTATCTCAAGCACACACTCATATGTAATTCATCCATTTTAAGGTACCTTTAAAAGTGCCTTCTGTAAAATCTAAATATTTACCTCTTTCCTATGGGTGCAGTTCTACTGACTTGGAGTAACTTGTAGCAGTTAATCTGACGAGGCTTTTTGAGTCCATGTGCACTTTGTTTAGTACTTATCAACTGATCAGTTTATAAGTTTCAGAAGAAGACTAATTTCAGCTTTATGATCTGGTCCTCACTTGGTGTGACAATACAACTGTGGACGGAGATGCCTATGTATCCACTTATACACAAACTAAAGAAAACTTCCCAAATATTTGTCTATAGTCTTCTGGAGAAAGCATTCTAGTTTCTTCTGGACCAAATCAGGCAACTAACTTCTTAAAAACTTTGGATTTTACTTATGCATCATAAAATCAAAGATTTTGTTTAGTGTACGTTGGCTGCTAAGTTAAATAAGAGGGAATCAAAGACATAAGCCCAGACAATTTCACTAATAAAGTATTAGCTAAGCTCCCTCCAAACCCTCGTGAATTCTTTACATACAAATTTGTAAACTTTTAAAGTGAGAGATTGTAATGCTAGATAGAAATGTATGATTTAAGGTATTTCAAATTTATTAGTATAACTTAATCACAAAGGAAATACTCTAGAGCCCATAAAGTATTGAATGTAGTCAAATAAAATAACTTTTTATTGCAGAGAATTATTGGGAATGTGAGCCTTTATTCTAGTAGAACTTGAGATATATAAAGACATTCTGTCAGCCTAACACAAATATAATTTCATTAATTGACTAGCATCATATATTTGTAGAATATCTGTCTGGGAAATAGTTCTAGATGATTTGTATAAAATGGGATTTATCTTAAATTAAACCCTAATTAATCAATCATTCTCCTAAAAGTATATGCTTGACTTTGAATATTTGCAAGGAGCAGTCAAATGGTGTTCTCTGAAGTGCTTTAATTGTACTTAAGATGAAAGATTTTACTTCTAATTTAGTTAATTTAAAAAGACATTTTGCAGAAACCTGTGATGATTTGTCGATCAATCCAAATCCTGAAATGTGACAGAACAGATACTTTTCCGCTCTGATAGCATGTAGTAATCGTGAAGAGTTCTGGAGAAGACTGACTTGTTATTTTGTCTTAATGTTTTAGCATGGCAGTTAAAAGAAGAAATTTGAGAAAGAAATGCCCTAAAAGAAAATAAAACCTTTTTGTTGGATATGAAGTAGCATCTAAAATAAATCCATCTATTAAACAACTTTTCAGAGATAAGGTGTTGTATTTTTTAACAATTGCACCATCCTTTTTTCCTTCCACTGAAGACTAAGACTGTGCTGAGCCCTCAATGGGTCACAATCAGCAATTGGCTGTAAAAAAATTGGCTCTCTGGTTATTTTTAATGAGGCTGTTGCAAGGAGGCCTGTAAAGAAGCTGCAGTTTTAAGAGTGTAAATTGATTTTCCCCAACCCCTTCCCCACTTTAATTAAACCACAAATGTGTTGTGAGTTTTAAAAACAGAAGTAAACACAGGACAAGTTACTCCAGATCCATCTTCCTATTTGCTTATTGGCAACTTCCTCTGTTAGCAGCTAACAGATTAACTAGGGACATGAGATCTGGGTTTTTTCCCATTTTCTGGACAGGATTTTTCTGTCCTGAAGAATTTCCCCCTCCCCCCTGCCACTCTATTGAAAAGGAGTTTGTGGTCCATGGTAGGTTTTTTTTTCCTGTTTTGGTGTTTTGTGGTGGGTTTGGTTGGTTTTGTGCTTTTAGCTTTGTTACTTTGCTCAGCAAATGTTGGGGAGGCTGGGTAATCCTCATGGATGGGTTGTCAGCCTCTGTGGTCTTCAAGAAAATGCCAGCCAGTGTCAAAGATGTAAAGATCAAACACTTTAACCTGTGTAAGGGCTTTAATGGTAAGAACCATAGAACACCAACAGTGCAAGAGATCAACAACAGGAATGAGTAATGAGGCTCTTATATGTTTTTCTTCTAGATTTAGATCTTGTTAAGTCATAGCCTCTCAGCTGTGGTCACTGATCACAAAATGTCAGCTTTTTTGCCTTCCCATGTGTAATTTTTTGCATTTTCTATTAGGTTTAGTTTGTGATGTTTCATTTACTCTCTGCACTCTGATTCAAGTAAGAATTTATCCAGTTATGTGGGTTAAATTCAGATCAGGATGATGTGACATGCTATTGGAAGATGATTGATTGCTTCCCTTTCACTTCCTGCTGTCTGCGCGATGAAAAAATTTTGCTTGCAGAATAAATTCCTGAATGGAACTCGTTCTGACACCAGGCGTAGGCCTACAATAAATCTGAACTGACCTGTTCTACATTTGGTAAAAATCCCAGGTCAATCATCTTTCATGTGCTACTTCTCACCCCCCCCCATACATACGTACATATATATATATGTGTGTGTGTATATATATATATATGCACATACACTTTTGTATGCAGATTTTACTATCACTGCTATTGCTGATTCTACAATATAGCTTCTGGTTTATTCCTAATGCCACGTTTATTTTAGATTCCAACGGGACTGTTTTTCTTTCTCTTTATTACTTACTTTTATGAACTCCTGAGTTATTCAGGAAGTAGTCAATTATTATCCCTAATCCAGTTGTTTTTATTAGCTCACACTTATTTCTTTTAGCTGAGCTTATATGATTCAAAGCTTGCTTTCCCATCATGAAGTTGTGGATATGAATGCTTACATACATGCTTATTCACTCTTAAGACTTGGAGGGGATGACAAATCTTTTGTTACTATGTCCATTCAAGCAGAAAAAAAAAAAGTGGACTATTGAAGTCAGTGCCACTTCATAGCTGACTTCATATTGTTTGTAGTTGTTAGAGTTATCCTTTGAATGGGTTTTTTGGTTTTTTTCCCCCAAGTTTAGGAAGTAGATATACATATATAAATCTCATATCATCTATAGGTGTAAACTGCCTGCTGACTTCAGTAATAAGATGAAAGTTTGTATGCATGAACTGTGAGAGATTTAAAAAGTAGGCAAGGGTGTAAAGTCAAGAGTTTGTGCTAAATGGCCAGCACCTTTTTCAGAATAATCTTAAATACAGGCACAAAAAGTAAGGAGAAAATATACTCAGAAGAAAATTATATCAGTAAAACGCTACAAAAATAGCCCATGCAAAGTATTGCACTCATCTGATAATACACACACATTTTATGGCTCAGAATTCCATAACTTTGCATAGCAGATAGCTTCATACAGCAAGGTATTTCTATCCTCAAAAAAAGGTGTTTTAAGTTTACAAATGTATCATTTTAACAAGAGAAATTAATTAGAATACAGATTTAAAATATAAACAAATTAACCATAATGGGATCTGGATTTCCAAAGCAAGTTGCAATGATTCGTTACAGATATATTGGAGATTGTGATAGAACAAATAAAGGTCATGCTCTTTCAAAGTATAAATCAATTTCAAACCATGATACAGCTCTAGTTAATAAGTAGTTAAAAACAATGCTCTAAAACTAAAGATAAAAATGGAGTAAAAAATTATTCTAATAGAAAAAATGGCTTTATAAAATATTAGTCTTAGCACCCCTCTTGAAATCAGGTTTCTTCAGTTCAAGGAGAAGTTATGATAACTTCATGTTTTTCTACTCACATCAGATCCCATGTGACCAGTTTTGTGCCATAGTCTTGTTTGGACTTGCACTTTCTATTTTACCTTCTTTAACTGGTAAAGGAGGACTTTGCAAAAAAATCGCAGTAGAAAAAGCAATATACTGCTTATCCTTGGGTGAGTCAAACAGTTGGGTGGCACTTGTGCATTTGAAACTTCCCTGTATTAAAATGGTTTAACAAGGGGATGAGGAATAGACTATATACCTGTATTTTGCCAAAAGACATGTGCAGAAAATAACCTTTTTTTCCAGTCTACAGAATGTATCTCAGAAACACTTAGAAGCCTGGTAAATTATATTTTCTTTTTGAAAATCTTTCATTTTATGGCTGAATTCAGATATTACTATTGATAGACTATTGTACTGTGTAACATGAAATATAAGTAATTTTAGACTATTTATGTCAGTATACAATACCTTGGTCAGCTCATGTTGCAGTGTAATAAAGAAGCTACCTAGATATTTACATGGAATTTATTTTAATAAATATATTATTGAGTAACACATATTATACCTTATTAGTCTCATGGTGAGCTGAAATTATATTGGCGGCACGATTTAGCATTTATAATATGCAGCTTTCTGAAATTAATCACTTTTATCTCAATGTTCTTAAATAGCTTTAGTCGGGGGAGGGGTAGTGGATTACCATTCATCACTCTGAAATACTGTATTATGTTCTCCTGGGCACTATTCAACCATGGTGTACATGGCATGCCTTTTAAACAATTATTTCCTCATCTTAGAGACAGAAGGAGACTGTACCATCCAAAAAAGGTTCTTTTATGGCTGTTACTCCAGAAGACAGAGTTGGAGTTTTGACAGGGCACATGTGTAAATACCTGATGCTGAGATTCCTGTGGCTTAGTGAGCCATTTGCTGTGCTGTCACTGCCCAGGCCAGCCCAGCTTCCAAATGGAGCTTCTCTCACAGCAGAAGAGGTGCTGGCAGGGGTGTCCTTGCCACCTGGAGTGGTGTGAAGTTGTTGACCTCAGGTGTCCCCCCACAGGGCTCCCTCTGGGGGACTGACAAGATGTCCACTGGTGCTTGGGGAAAGGTACCAGTCATGTCATTCCTAGCAGGCGGGGCAAAGAAAATGACTGTGCTTTAATTTTCTGATACAGGTTCGATTCACAACAGATAGACAAAGCTCAGGAGAATACTTTTTGCACGATTGGTACAGTTTTTCCCTCATTTCTCTTCTGTCTTGGTTTGAAAGACAGGTATGGTCTAAGGAAAGGCAAGAGCCCCTTTTCTGCGATGCAGAGTGCAACCCCCCTCCCTTTTAATTATTTTAGGTCCAATTCAGACACCTTCAGGCAGGAGATATGGGGATAAGAATAACAGTTCTTTACTGGTATCTAACAAAGAAGAAAAACAACAACAGCTATAAAAATTGGCAACAGAAACAGTCTAGCTCCGCTCCAGTCCCTTCTGGCCGCAGGCCGTCTCCCTGTGCTGTTACCGGTGCTGTGGGGGCAGGGCAGGTCCCGCGCAGTTGAAGAGGGCTGGGTGATGGCGGCCGCAGCCCAGGGGTGAGCGGGGATGGGGAAAGTGACTCCCCCCTCACGGTGTCGGTCGTGGTGCTCAGCAGAGTGTCCGGAGGTAGTAGGGTGAGCTAGGAGAGCAGCAGAGCGATGTCCAAAGGCAGGGAGCATGGATCTCAGCGCTGGGATGGCAGGGGAAGATGCCAGAGCAGAGCCCAGGTTGTCTTCCCACTCCAGGAGCCAAGCGAGAGAGAGCCCAGCTCCAGACCCCCCTATCCCACCTTTCCTTTTCCGGTTCCCCCCCCCTCCCCCTCCAGCCACCCCCCTACGAGAGAACATTATCTGTCGTTTTAAGGTGTAGCCACAATTACTTAGCATAACAATGGGAGAAATTCCACAGAAAGAAAAGCGAAGCATTCAACCCCCAACATTATCCACCCCTGAATTTCTCCCATACTAATATGCTATATCAAATTAAACTGTTACATTATATATACATACATGCAGTTAGAGACCTAGGCACAGTACTATAGGTATTTCACCCTAAAACAAGGTCTCCTTGGGGTATGCATCTGGTCTCTCCATTCTTTTGCATCACCCACCAGGTGCAACCTGGTCCTTGAGCGAATACAACTCCATGGATGGGATTGTCTTTGCTGGAGGCAGGATTCACCCAAACAGTTTTTCCTAGCATACCTCTCATGTGTACCACTGGAACCTTATCTCCATTCGATATTCCCAAAGGCTCAGATTGGGCAGGGCCTGCTCGGTTAGTGGAACCTCGGGTGTTCACTAACCAGGTGGCCTTTGGTAGATTAATCTCCCAGTTCTTGAAAGTTCCCCCACCCAGTGCCTTCAAGGTGGTTTTAAGCAGGCCATTGCACCGTTCAACTTTCCCTGCAGCTGGTGCATGGTAGGGGATATGGTACACCCACTCAATGCCGTGTTCTCTAGCCCAGGTGTTTATAAGGCTGTTCTTGAAATGAGTCCCATTGTCTGACTCAATTCTCTCAGGGGTACCATGCCTCCAAAGAACTTGTTTTTCCAGGCCCAGGATGGTGTTCCGAGCAGTGGCATGAGGCACAGGGTAGGTCTCCAACCATCCAGTGGTGGCTTCCACCATGGTCAGTACATAGCGCTTGCCCTGGCGGGTTTGAGGCAGTGTGATGTAGTCAATCTGCCAGGCCTCTCCATACTTATATTTGGACCATCGCCCCCCATACCAGAGGGGCTTCACCCGCTTGGCTTGCTTGATGGCAACGCATGTCTCACAGTCATGGATAACTTGAGAAATACTGTCCATGGTTAGATCCACCCCTCGGTCTCGTGCCCACTTATATGTGGCATCTCTGCCCTGATGACCTGAGGCATCATGGGCCCATCGAGCCAGGAACAACTCTCCCTTGTGCTGCCAGTCTAAATCTATCCGCGACACCTCTATCTGTGCAGCCTGATCTACCTGCTCATTGTGTCGGTGTTCCTCATTAGCCCGACTCTTGGGGACATGGGCATCTACATGACGGACTTTCACAGGCAACTTCTCTATCCGGGTGGCAATGTCTTTCCATTCATTGGCAGCCCAGATTGGTTTTCCCCTACGTTGCCAGTTAGCCTTTTTCCACCTTTCCAGCCATCCCCACAGAGCATTGGCTACCATCCATGAATCAGTGTAAAGGTAGAGTTTTGGCCACTTCTCTCTTTCTGCAATGTCCAGGGCCAGCTGAACAGCTTTGAGTTCAGCCAGTTGACTTGATCCACCTTCTCCTTCGGTAGCTTGTGCAACCTGTCGTGTGGGGCTCCATAAGGCTGCTTTCCACTTCCGGTTCATCCCCACGATGCGGCAGGAACCATCAGTGAAAAGAGCATAGCATGTTTCATCTGCTGGCAGTTGGTTATATGGTGGGGCTTCTTCGGCCCGGGTCACCTGTTCCTGTTCCTCTTCGTCAGCAAGGCCAAAGTCTTCCCCTTCCGGCCAGTTGGTAATTATCTCCAAAATCCCAGGGCGATTCGGGTTTCCAATACGGGCATGTTGTGTGATGAGGGCAATCCATTTACTCCATGTGGCGTCAGTGGCATGGTGGGTTGAGGGAACCTTTCCTTTAAACATCCACCCCAGCACTGGCACTCGGGGTGCCAGGAGGAGTTGTGTTTCTGTGCCAACCACCTCTGAGGCTGCTTGGACCCCTTCATAGGCGGCCAAGATCTCCCTCTCCGTCGGAGTGTAGTTGGCCTCGGACCCTCTGTAGCTTCGGCTCCAGAACCCCAGTGGTCGGCCTCGCGTCTCACCAGGCACCTTCTGCCAAAGGCTCCAGGACAGACCATGGTTCCCGGCTGCAGAGTAGAGCACGTTCTTCACATCTGGTCCCGTCCTGACTGGGCCAAGGGCTACTGCATGAGCAATCTCCTGCTTGATCTGGGCAAAGGCTTGCTGCTGCTCAGGGCCCCAGTGGAAATCGTTCTTCTTGCGGGTGACCAGGTAAAGAGGGCTCACAATCTGGCTGTACTCAGGAATGTGCATTCTCCAAAAACCTATGGCACCTAGGAAGGCTTGTGTTTCCTTCTTGCTGGTTGGTGGAGACATTGCAGTGATCTTATTGATGACCTCACTGGGGATCTGGCGCCGTCCATCTTGCCACTTTACTCCCAGGAACTGGATCTCTTGGGCAGGCCCTTTGACTTTGCTCTTTTTAATGGCGAAGCCGGCTCCCAGCAGAATCTCAATGATCTTTTCTCCTTTCTGAAATACTTCCATTGCTGTATCCCCCCACACAATGATGTCATCAATGTACTGCAGATGTTCTGGAGCTCCACCCTTCTCCAGTGTAGCCTGGATCAGCCCATGACAGATGGTGGGGCTGTGTTTCCACCCCTGGGGCAGTCGGTTCCACATGTATTGCACACCCTTCCAGGTGAAAGCGAACTGAGGCCTGCACTCTGCTGCCAGAGGAATGGAGAAAAATGCATTGGCGATGTCAATGGTGGCGTACCACTTTGCTGCCTTGGACTCCAGCTCGTACTGCAGTTCCAGCATGTCCGGCACGGCAGCGCTCAGCGGTGGAGTCACCTCATTCAGTGCACGATAGTCCACTGTCAATCTCCATTCTCCTTCAGATTTACGCACAGGCCAGATGGGGCTGTTGAAGGGTGAGTGGGTTTTGCTGACCACCCCTTGGCTCTCCAGCTCACGGATCATCTTGTGGATGGGGATCACGGCATCTCGATTCGTCCGGTACTGCCGGCGGTGCACTGTTGAGGTAGCAATTGGCACCTGTTGCTCTTTCACCCTGAGGAGTCCCACTGCAAATGGGTTTTCTGATAGCCCAGGCAGGGTGTTCAACTGCTTAATGCCCTCTGCTGCCACAGCAGCTATTCCAAAAGCCCACCTGAGTCCCTTTGGGTCTTTGTAATAGCCATTCCTGAGGAAGTCTATGCCTAGGATACATGGTGCCTCTGGGCCAGTCACAATTGGATGTTTCTGCCACTCTTTCCCAGTCAGGCTCACCTCAGCCTCCAGCAGAGTCAATTCCTGAGATCCCCCTGTAACCCCAGCAATTGAAACAGGTTCCTTTCCGACATGTCCTGATGGTATTAATGTACATTGTGAACCAGTGTCAACCAATGCTCTGTGTTCCTGTGGCTCTGATGTGCCAGGCCATCAGATCCACACCGTCCAAAAGATCCGGTTTTCCCGTGCCTCTCCCTGGCTAGAGGCAGGGCCCCTCTAGCCCTGGTTATTATTTCTCTCCTGGGCATACATACTGGAGGTTCCTTCAAGGGGATCTGACAGATCATCCTCCCTTCTGTAATACCCTGCACCTCCATGGGAGGCTGAGGCTACCCTCACTTTAGTGGAGTTCCCTCTGTTGGTGTTCCCCTCCCTGATTTGGCGCACCCGTGCTGCCAGGACAGAAGTGGGTTTCCCATCCCACCTTCTCATGTCTTCCCCGTGGTCACGTAGAAAAAACCACAGGTCAGCACGTGGGGTGTACCCTCTCTCCCTAGCTGGGGGGCGTTGGGCTCTACTTTTGGGGTCCATGACTCTCACTGGTGCTGCACTGATCTTCCTCACCTCTTCCCTTATCTCCTTCATCTCCTCCTTAAACTCCTCTCTGAGGTCCTTAGCCACAGCAGAGACATGAGCCTGCACTGGGCCAGCCATCATACTCTGATAATTCCTGAGCCTGTTGGCAACAGAACCCACTGTCACTTGGTTGGTATCAGCATCAATCATTGCAATAAAGGGGGTATATTGAGATGGGCCCAGGTTTGCCAGATTCCACAACATCTGCCCTGTGCACCTGACCTTGTCAGGGTCATTGTCATGCTGTCCATCCCTCCCAAAGAGCACCTCCAGTACTGCCACTTCTCTCAGCTTTTGGATCCCTTCCTCAAGGGTATTCCAACGTGTTCTCTGGTGGTACTCCTGCATTCTTTCCCTGTGGACAAATCTCTCTCTCACACTCATTAAAAGTCGCTCCCAGAGGGAAAGGAGACCTGTCTCCCTTACAAATACCTGGTCCACACCTGAGTCCTGGGTCAAGGCTCCCAAATTCCTTGCCTCAGTACCATCCAGTTGCACACCTGTACCCATAAGGTCCCAGACCCGCAGTAACCAGGTTGTAAAAGGCTCACGGCCCTGTCGTACAATGTCTTTTCACAGGTTACGGAGACTCTCGTATGACAGGGACTCGGTGATGATCTCAACTTCTGGCTCCCCTGCTGGTTGTGAGGGGCCCCCTTCCTGACCCTTATTATCTAGGTGCCTTGTTTTCATCTTAGACTTCCTAGTTTCCACAGGGGCAACTGCTGCTGGCTGTGAGTGCCCTTGCAGTTCAGCTGGAACCTGGACAGATGTAACACCTGTGGGTCCCACTGCTGCACCATCAGAGTCTCCCTCTTTAAGGCAGGGGGAGGGTTTCTCACCAGCTGGGGAGAGGTACTCCTTCAGCATCTGGCCCATCTCACGTATCTCCTTTGCTAGCACCCCCACCCATTCTGGGTGGTTCCTTTCCGAGGTGGGCTGTGGAGCAGGGTCAAACTCTGGGGTAATATCCCTAGTCTCTGGGACAAGATCAGGCTCTGGGGTAACCTCCCTAGTCTCTGGGACAGGATCAGGCTCTGGGGTAACATCACTAATCCCTGGGGTAGGTATCAGGGTTGTTATCCAAGTCAATCTCCCCTTATCTCTGAATGTTAGATAGAACAGGTTTAACAGGGATATAAGCAACACTAGCCACAATATAATGTCATTAGCATTTAAAGTGGATTGGAACCCCTTGAAGACTGGTGGGGTGAACTTCAAAAACCCTGTGATGGGTTGAGAAAAAATTTCACCTGCTGCCACTTCCTCACAGTAAGTACCATTATTGAAGTAGCCCCAGAAACACACACTTAGAGTGTGATAGCTCTGAATCCATGTGGCCATCTTCCAGAGAAAATTAAAAATCCATGAATTCCTCAACTGATCAACCCACATAATAAACTGGATAATAGCCACAGTAACCTTGGTTATGAAACTCATGTTTAAAAAAGGGCTTGCAAATGGGAGAGATATAGCAGTGACCACATGGAGGCCAATCCAGGGTAAGCTGGACAGCATGGTGTCACCTACCACAAGCTTGGGTAATTTAAGAACTGTTATCCCCTTTTCTACCCCTCTCTCAATGCCCTCAGGCAAGGCCCCACGTTGGGCGCCAAAAGCTGTCTTGGTTTGAAAGACAGGTATGGTCTAAGGAAAGGCAGGAGCCCCTTTTCTGCGATGCAGAGTGCAACCCCCCTCCCTTTTAATTATTTTAGGTCCAATTCAGACACCTTCAGGCAGGAGATATGGGGATAAGAATAACAGTTCTTTACTGGTATCTAACAAAGCAGAAGAACAACAACAGCTATAAAAATTGGCAACAGAAACAGTCTAGCTCCACTCCAGTCCCTTCTGGCCGCAGGCCGTCTCCCTGTGCTGTTACCGGTGCTGTGGGGGCAGGGCAGGTCCCGCGCAGTTGAAGAGGGCTGGGTGATGGCGGCCGCAGCCCAGGGGTGAGCGGGGATGGGGAAAGTGACTCCCCCCTCACGGTGTCGGTCGTGGTGCTCAGCAGAGTGTCCGGAGGTAGTAGGGTGAGCTAGGAGAGCAGCAGAGCGATGTCCAAAGGCAGGGAGCGTGGATCTCAGCGCTGGGATGGCAGGGGAAGATGCCAGAGCAGAGCCCAGGTTGTCTTCCCACTCCAGGAGCCAAGCGAGAGAGAGCCCAGCTCCAGACCCCCCTATCCCACCTTTCCTTTTCCGGTTCCCCCCCCCCTCCCCCTCCAGCCACCCCCCTACGAGAGAACATTATCTGTCGTTTTAAGGTGTAGCCACAATTACTTAGCATAACAATGGGAGAAATTCCACAGAAAGAAAAGCGAAGCATTCAACCCCCAACATCTTCCCCTTATCCAGCACCAGGGAATAAGGGTTATATAATCATAGTAAGTGGGCTGGTATCTCCTTAGTAGCTGTTGTCTTGTTTCAGAAGCCTACCACAGTAGTGACAGGCAGGATGGCTTTGTTTGCTTTCTGTCTACTAGAAATCACTTGCTCCAGCATGTCCAAATGGTCTCTTCACAAAATCTGTGCTCAAGAGAAAAAACAGACCAAGTTATTTGTGACTCTACAGAAGCTGCTAAGCATGGTCATACTTCTGTAGCAGAACTCCTGGCTTCACAAAACAAAACTGTTGCCAGAAACATTCAAAAGTAACACCAATTTACTGCTAACAGGAAATAAGTAAGTGTTGGCATACAACAATGTTGTTGGATTTTAAGATCTTGGTTAAAATTTCCAGGCTTAGCGCAAGTGAGAGATCTCTGCCCATTAAATACCAACACTTTGGTCCTGTCTTATCTGAATAAAAAATACGCATGTGGTAGCAACAGTGCCTTGCAGGTGAGTGAGAGTCGGGGAAACAGTAATATTCTGATACAAAAATTAGAAGTGAACTGAAGTTGCAAGTGTCCAGTGTGGGGGACTTGACTTATTTCCTGTTGAACAAGCAACTACCCATCCAGAAGGCAGAGTCTGCTCCTCCTGAAGTCACAGTAGTACCAGTGAATTTACTGGCATGAAAACCAAGAAAGAAAAGCCAAAGCAAAGTTTGCCATGAGGTGGATGACCGATCTTTACTACAAGATCAAATATTGATCAAATTGTTTACTTTGCATTAATCTAAACGTCAGAATTTAAATTTATTCCCCCAATTTATTATAAAGCTTTAACCCACAAAAAACAAAATTTTTCCAAGTGGACGGTGTTACTAATAGATACTGTGTAACATGTCTGCAAGCACTTCTCCCTGCTATTCAGACCTTAAGATCAGCTATATTCAATTATATGGTCAGATCTTGGCGTAAAATATAGGGCATTGTTATAAAGTCCTCTGTGTTTTCCCTTGAGACTTAAAAGGACCAGAATCTTTCAACATAAAAGGAAAACAAAAAAAAGAAAAAAATCCTGGATTTAGATATCTAGGCATTCCAAATCTGCAATTAAGATTTGATCACTGGGCTAGAGCTGGAGCAGTTGTGAGAAGCCTTAGCTCTTTTGAAGTGTCACAGACGTAACAGTTGGCATGGTAGACAGCATATATTCAAAATCTGGAAGGCATCTGACAGCACATCACATAAACTATAGCTGCAAAACTGGGAATAAATAATATTCATATAGTTTATAATATCTTCGTGTAAAGAAAGTTGATACTGTTCTGAGACAGTGAATAAGACATTTTTGTAAAACAATCAGTACAATAAAACTGTATCTAAACACTGTTGCTGCTTCCATCTAAAAAAGCAGGTGAAAAAGTGCTGATAATGGCCACAGTACAGATTGCATCCATGAACTCGCATCAGACTCTTTCAAGTAGCTTTTTCGGCTTATATTTTGCTTTGATCTGGCTAGCACTAGATAAAGACCTGTGATTTCAACTCGGATTTTTTTTTCCCTCTTAGAAGCCTCGATGAAGTCAGTGCCATCTTTGTTGACTCGTTTTATTACTTCTGGTATTAAAACAGTTTTTTACAATTATCTGTATTGCAGATGTCTGAATGTGCTCTATACAATTTGCCTATCACTTACCTTGGAAGTATCAAAAAAATAGCTGAATAAAATTTGTCTTCAAGAGAATCTCTTCAAGGTTGCTTATTGGTCAGTCAGTGAAAACAGAAAAATATAATTTACATTATATGGGTTGGGAGAATTTGCCAAATCTCTGGCAGAAGCAGCAAGAAATAGGGAGGTAGAAGATAGGATGTGAGGTCCAGGATGGGAACAAGTTTGAAAATGATGGTGAAGCTTTGGCATCAGCACCTGCTCTTGTGCTCCTGGGTTATGCAAAGCCTTTCAATTTAGACATGAATGAAAAGGAAGAGGCAGTGGAGTGGCAACACAGATTTGAGGACCTCACTAGAGAGTTCCATCCCCCTGCCTGCACCAGGATCCAGTTGCAGCAGGAACACCAACATCAGGCAGACTTTGGGGATCAGGCTGAGGGATGAATCCAGAAGTGTGATGCTATTTGTGCCAAAATCAGCATTTTAACTCTTGATATCACCCCTCAGTAGGGGAAAAAGTTAAGAGGAGACAAAAGTCAGTGTGTTCCCTTTGACACTGATAAAAAGTCCTAAAAGGAATTGCATACAGAGCATTGCAATACAGCTGCATTCTATGGTAATTCTATGATAATTCTTTGATCAATGGTCAATTTTTATAGCATACCATTTCTTGTTGCATCCAATATTTGATGCTACACTATCTGAAAAAGCCTCACCCTCAATTATTGGTCTTTATATTTATTTTTCCTGTGCTGAACTTGTTCTCTGTTAGGTTTTTCTTAAAATCTTGCTTTCTCCATGGGAGTTCTGTATTGGTTAGTTCTAGTGTTTTAAGTCAGGTAATAAATGAATGATTAACACCAGAAGAATACAAGTTTGAATTAGAGTAGAGCCAGGGAGCTTGGAAGCAGGACTACTGGGTTTTTTTTCAGCAGATTGTAGAAGGAATTAAATTCTTAAGAAGGTATTATCTTTCCTGCTCTTTCTATTGTGTTGCATGGGTTGTTTTTTTCTCCCCCTTCAGGCTCCCACTTAGTGCAATGTTATAGCTTGGGCTTCAGTGGAAAAGGAGGGAAAAGGACATTGTAAATTTCTTTGTCCTCCACCTTAGTATTTCTGACTGCAGAGGGAAAAGAAACCTGCCTGTCACATTTAGGCCCTTATCCCTTTTTAAAAGCAAGGTCTGTATCATCTTCCTTTGCATCTGTCTCCAAACATATATAAAGGTTGAAAATGGAGGACAAATTATATATATATGTCCTAGGAAAGAATGCAACAGGAATGTGTTTGATTCTATAGCCCAAATAACTAAGGAAAAACAGCTGCCTGAATAAGAAATGCAGAAGAATTGTAGAATTTGGAGGTTTGAACAATCTTCAGTAAGATTTTTGGATGGATATAACAAATTCTAAGCAGAAAATTAATTCTGTTTCTATTGTTAAAATGCTTATTGCAGTATCTTTCTATAATTCATGGAAGTTATTTGCAGTGTGATATCCAGAAGTAATCCTGGTTTGTGTGTGTGAATCTAAAGAGAAAAACACACATGACTTGAGTTCATTTGAACTATTAGGCTAGCTTTTAGGCTGAGAAATGTAGCAGATGCTTACTCTTAATGGCTTGAACACAGAACTGAGTGGTTGGTGCATGGATAAGTGGAGTACACTTCGATAAACTAGCAGCAGAACATTAAGGCTCTCTATTTCCCTCTTCACTGGAAGGAAAGTGCTGCTCTATTTTGTAATGTAAATAGGCTTGAAATAATAACCCTGTCTTGTTTTCATGAGTGCCAATAATCTCAAATGTTCTTTTGCTATATTCAGTACTATCAAGAACCACATAATTTTTTAATCACAATAATTAAGGTACTTCTTTTGATGTCTGCATTTTAAAAAATTTTCTGAAATAGTATCTAACTCCTTTTTTCTTCTAAGATGGTATTTAACATGGATCTCAAAATGTGTGGTTTACACAATATATTCTCCATGTGCTGTAGCTGCATTTGTCGTCAGTGTTAAGTGGATTTAAAATAACCTGCTGACACAAATTTCTATTTTTTCCATTCTTGACCTGCATTTTGCATGTAGATAGAATAATTCCAGGAGCTGCAAGCATAATGACATTAGTGGCAAACTGTGTTTTGGTCTTCCCTCTCAGGTTGTGTTGCTCTTAAATGTTTCCTTTCACTTCAGTGTCCTCCTTTTTAGAGGAATGCATCCTCTAAATGCATCCTCATGTACACTGCCACTGAAGGGGAAACCAAGATTTTGTTTCACTCTAAGACAAAACTTGGCGCTTTTTTTTTTCTCCCTACCTTTTCAAAAAGCAGTACCTCTCTCCATGTTGAGAGTACTGAAGTAAACTGAATGCACATGCCAGTAGGGAGAGTTCTTTACAGACTATTGTTTCTAGGGTTGGCTCATTGAAGAACCACATGGACAATAAAAGGACAAATGCAGATGTGTGGTCCTTGACTGTAACTATCTTCAGGCAGTGATGATAGATGAGAGTGTTGAGAATGTACAGAACATTTCAGCACCCGAAGTCCTCAAGTATCCTCAAAAATCTAAATATAAGATCAGATTGTTGATTTCAATATGCTTATTGACTTACCTCAGACTGTGTTTTAAAATTTATATTGAGAATTGCAGAAGACATATTTTCCATGAGTTCTCAGGAGCAAACCTTAAAGATGAAAATTGCTTCATGTTTACATACAGGCATGGTGAAAAGGGAAGCAACAAGCTCACTCCTCGTGTGAAAACATCTTTGTTACTTTGTTTGCATTTTACCCTTGTAAATGTATGTTTCTTGTAATAAAGATATCTCCCTGTGCCTTGAAAATAGTGATCGTTCATCTGAAGTTGGCTCAGTGCTATTCTATAATTTTCTAGATTTGACAAACTGCCAGAATATTTTCCTGTTTTTCTCCATTCCCCCAGCTGGGATCTGTTGTATGTTGGTTATAAGGGAAAACAGAAAAGTTGCTAGTGTTTTCTCCATCTGGATATTTAAATTAACCAACCTGTGCTGGGAAAAATGATACTTTTGCTTTTGAGGGTTAGGAAGAAATGAAATTCCAACTTTACATCTGGCAACAGAAGTCTGGGACCCTATTCATCATATTTGTCCCCAGGAAGAGAGCAGTCCAACATGACAGTTTGCAAGGAGACTAATAAATTGCATGGAAATGCAGCCCCAGGCAGGAATGGATGGATAGGAGCTCATCTGCCATGCCTTTCCCTTTGCTGCTCTCGTTAGTAAGCAGCTTTGTTTTCCATGGCTCTTCTGGGAAGAGCACAGAATTATCAATAATACTTTAGCATAATTCCCCAAGGAATCAGAGACTGGAGAGACAGAACTTCTCATCCATTGATTTGTCACTATGCCTTGTGTTCAACTAGATATTTAGGATCTCTAAGTTTTGAAGATTTAATTCCTATCTGCATTTAAACCACAATCATTTACGTTCAGCAATTTCTTCATAAAACGCTTTAATTTGTGGATCTTTTGAGCTATTTATTCTAAAATTTCTAACAGTTACTTCTCTTTTTAGAAGGAGATGCATTGTTGCCTGAGGTTTTTAAAAAGTAAGTGCTTTCCTTAAAGTTGCCCCCCAAACACATTTTCCCTACTTCCTGTAGAAATTAGACTATAATAGATTAAAACCTGTTCTTCATCAAGGTTGCCTCAGACCATGATGTTAGAAGCAAAAGCCACGTTTTTGTCCCAGTTCTTAAGGCATTATATATATACTCACATTTGGGTACTTGTGTATATAAATATTTATCTTTATGTACACCTCTCTGTGTACTGTATCTCCATGGCCTTTCAGCTAGAAAAGTTTGATTCCTGACAAAACACGTGAAAAGATTCATTATTTACTTTCCAAAGATTGCTGTGGTTTGACCTTGCCCTATCAGTTTTTATACAGATTTGACTTCAATGCTCAGAAAATACGTCCCCTGCCAAAACCATATTCTAAAACATAACTGACAGCTGCTTTCTTTCCAGATCTTGCCTATGAAAGAACCCTTGAGAAAAACAAACAAATTTAAACCTAAAATGCAAGAGAAGTTTACTTATTTTGGCAGAAACTTGGAGATTATTAATAAACTGTAAAGTGGAGAGATTGACTGTACTTGACAGGGACAGCAGGAATAGTGATTTCTCTTGAAGAGCACTGCTAACAAAATGGAATGTTAGTTTGAAAAGTTTATTTTAATTTTTTACATACAAGATGTTAATGATTATTATCTCAGCTGATGTTGAAGTTCTGGTGCCTCTGCAATGAGCCTTTCTTCTGTGAGAGCTAAGCTAATTTCATTTGTTTAATATGTCTAGTTGGTTTTGAATGTCAATATTTTAAAGGGTTTTTGTGGTCCTACGGTATAGCTAAAAGCTACATAATATTTTTTTGTGTGTGTAGATTTGGGTTTGTGTTTTCATTTCGTTAAGGGAAGGTTTTTAGTTGTTCATTGGCTCAAAGCCCCTACACTATCCTAAAGAAGTCTAAGGCCAAATCTCAGGAGTGTCTACCAACCTCCTGAAATTTGCCTTGCAAAAAGAATAAATGGTCTGAAACTGCCTTTCCCACTTCCAACATCCTCACACTTACATAAGAGGAATTAAGTTTTTTATTTACGTGGGCACTTGAATTTCCTCCAGTGTCCTTCCCCATCCAGAACCAGGAATTACTATGTAGATAAGGGTGAGAAAAATCCTCAAAGGAGTCAGGGAAAATGACTTCGTGGTATCACTGAGTATAACTGCAGAAAAATGACCTTGTTTAATTTCCACTCTTCTTTTTTTCTCCCAATTTTGAGAGTAATGCGGTTTTACTCAATAAGAAAAATATTTCTCTTTATCTGATACTTCATAACTAAACTGATCTTAAAAATTATATCAAATACATATCTATTTTGCTTGGATGTAATTTAGCACCAACTGTGCTGCTTCTAGAAGCAGTGGGAGTGTAGGGAGAGTGATTCCAGGTCACGAGTTGATATTTTCTCCAGATGCATATAATGGAAATATATGTATATGAGAGATGTGTATATATGTACGACAGTATGATGTGGATATAATAGCTGAATAAGTGGAATTTAAAAATTAGTCCCTTTTGCAGCACATATGGTGGTGTAGAACCTATTTTGAAAGGAACAGTACAATAACTAAAATGCTCTCCCAGTGACTAAGCGTGCATTTGCCAGTAGAATTAGGCTATATGCTGTTTGAAAAATAGGATTGAAGTTTTTACTTTTATAGTTGCTTTATGAGAATATTATCTAGGGCTCAAGTAACAAACTTTAGAATCAAAGAAGCTTGATAGAAACACTGATCTCTAAAAGTTTGAATGACCTCTCTACCAGCACTTGGAAGCAAGAGTCAGTACATTTTAAAACACACCTTATATTTTAAGCCCATCAAAACTTCGGATAAAAACATGAATAAATCCCAAATTTCAACCCTAAACATTTTCAAACAGCTTCAGCCTAACTTTTAATGCTGTCATCCTTGGTTTTTTTATCTCAATTTTCCACAAGCATGTGGAAGACTGCTTCTCTTCATGCCTAAAAGAGCTTCAGCTTTAATAGGATTGGGAAGTCTAGTTGCTTAAAAAGAGTTGCTATCCAGAAAAAAGTTATTTTCTCCCCTTGCCACTTTGTGCCTCATGGATCTTGACACAATAGTCGTTGCTGGAGGATACAGGCTATTTAAGAGGGAAATAAGGATATCTGCTTTCTCTGCTCACACAGTTGCCATGCCTAATGTCTTTGTACATGACGATGAGAGATTCAGTTTATTCTTTACCTGAGGTCATTCTCATGCCCCTGTTGGGTTGATTGTACTGATTTTTATCTAAGACATTTTCCGTAATTTCTTTAATATTAAGTGAAAAGAGGAAAACTATGAGTAGAGAAAAGGGAGATTAAGATGTCATAATCTTCTGCGCATCACTGGCCAGGAGAATCCTATCTTTCATTTACTATTCCAAACTTAATTCAGAAATTTTGCTCCAAAAGTCACTTAGTTTTAAACTCTTCTTGCACAAATTTGATTTTATTTTTCCATTTTTCTCTAGTAATAAAGCTCTTAATCACAAAACACATCATGTGAGCTCTTCTTTCCCAGAGCCAAGATGAAAAAAGGTTCATTATCATCTCCACTGGCACCTTTTTCTCCCCCCAACCCCACACTTCTTAATGAGCCTTTAAACCCACTATGAAACTTATGGTCTTGCCCTGTTTTATAATTATGACTTATGGATTTTCTCTTGATGCTTTTATCAGTGTTGCTGGCAAATTTCTGACTTGCATCTTTTAGTCCAGCTTGAGATTAATAAGTACTTCCAGAGGAAAAAATATCCATTTATCTTGTGCTGAAGCAGCCTACCAATCTCAGGAAGAAATCCTCTGAGAAAGCAGAGATCTTTTCCTGTTCTTTGTCTGAAGCGGAGCACCATACATACTCAAGTCAAGGGTAGTTCTTTCATTTCTTTGCAAGCACTGTATAGTGTCACCACCAGAGCAGTGTGTGTAGGATTGTAGGATTTGGGTTTTTTTGTTTGGCAGGCTTGTTGGTTGATTTCATAAGACCATCAGCACGACTTGGATGGCTGTTCTAGTGACTTCAGCAGTCCTACATCTCCCAAGAAACCCTAGCTGAGTGAGGATCAGTAGCAAAGCCCAGGAGATTAGGGAACGAGGTGAGTCTGGGAGGAGCAGGTGAAGCTGGGGCTGAGTGGTCACTTGGTCTTGGCTGCACATGAAATGCCATCCCCAGCCTGAAGGGAGAGTGAGTCATGTCTCCCCAACTATGCCTACTGGGAAAGGAAACCCTTTAAATTCTTACTTTATTTCTAAGGGAAAAGGGCAGTTTGCATGTTCTGTGAGAATAGCAGCATTTCTCCAAATACAGAAATTTTACCAGTGTTGCTTTCTGCTAATAGTAAGAACCAACCCAGAGAGATTTGCTTGGGTTGAGAAGGGTCAGCAATATAACTGTAGGCTGTGACAAGGTAATTAGCTATTTAAAATTTAAATAAAAAAGGACAAGTGGTCCATCTGACAGAAAGTGTAAGCGAGTAGCAGAATTTTTAAGGTAAGTGATTCAGGTTTAATGGAAGGAGGCATTTTGATAGTGAGATATGCTGTTTTACGGCTTGTGTAGTTCCAGTAGCTATCTGTGGAAATTTGGAAATCTGTGGATTGGTTGTAACCAAGCTTCTTTGCTTCTTAGCTGTCCCTAACACTCCAAATCTGATGCTAAACATCTTTTAAAGGCTATCACTAGGCAGGAGAGTTGCTTGCATTTCAGCCCCTGATCCTCTTCTCACAAAGGCTGCCCCTGCAACCCACACTCCCCATCCCAAGAAACAACATTGCCACGTACACAGAATTCAGTAATTTTTGGTTTTCCTTGGTGCTTGATTACCTGATAATGGCCTTTTCTGGCACTAACCATCACTAAGGGTGTGAAGGAGAAGGGCAGATCAGAGGCATTGCTTAACTAGCAGATACACCTGGAAATTCAGGAATGCCTAGGGGAAAGCTTCAGGGTGGTGGTAGGATGATGCACACATAGCCACGATCCATTTTACACACAGCAACGTGCTAACATTTACATTTTGGAGGAGTCTGCTTTGGATAGCAGTAATCGTCATTCTCCTAAAAAGAAGAGCTAAACCAGAGACGAACTGGAGAGAAAACATGCTCCAATATTATTGTCATCTCTCTGCACATCTATACTGAGATGAATTAAAGTAGTAGAAGGAAAATTAATAATAAAAGTTGAGCCTGGCAGTGCTGAAATGAGAGATGTATCTTTCAGAGAGCAGTATCAGATTTTTCTTTAGTTCTTGCTTCTTTACAGAGTCTCGGGGAAAGCAGGATCTTAGTTAATTTTAGTGGTCTGAGGATGTGGGGCAGGAAAAACATCTTAGTCCAATAACTTTTAGTCATCACTTCTCACCTGAAAGGGTGTAAATACGAGATATTTTTCCCTATGAATATTGAGGCCTGTTCATGTCATTACTTGTTTCTTTCAGTGTTTACAATAGTATTTAACAGTTGCTGTATCTGTTTAATGTTTTTATTCATGTTTGGATGATAAACAGATTCACAAGCCAATCTTATGGATTAGTTAATTTCTAAACACCCTTGATGAACTCTCTTCAGAATTCTATTTAACAGTACCATAATTACTCCTGTGAGTATACAGCACCTGACAGGCTGCTGAGGCTCTGATGTATACCAAGGACACAGGAAGAGCTAAGAGGTTTTTTTCTCCTTCAAGTATTACTATGCAGTTTTCCAATGAGACAATTTCGGAGCAGAAAAAAAAATTATAATGGTAGCCATGGTTTACTGCTGTAAAGAGGGAATATGGCACATAGCTTAAAGGAGTGCAAGGACTCTGTTTCTTGAATAGAAAAGTGAAGGAAATATAACACTTGCCTTGCTTTCTTATTTTCTGTGGCAAATATCTCCAGTTTTTTAATCTGGAAGATGTGGACAGCAGCACTTTACTTCTTTTTTCCCTTTTTAGTGATATTTTGAGAGCTGTAGATAAACAACCTGGATACAGACTCTTTTTGGTTGGTAATATTTTCCTATGAGCCTGTTCTTGTTTTGCTTGAGCTCTTGGTCACAGTACATGAAAGATAAGCTTCTAACTCATCACCACCAAACCCTCTGGAAAGACAATTCATAATCACTTGGGTCTTCTCTGTGGCAGCTGCTCTCCTTCAAGAGTTTGAGCACTGTTCATGGAGTGTCATCATCCAGAGCGGAAGTCAGAATTTTTGCTGATGCTGGTGCTCGAACTTGTGATTGCCATTCCATGTGGTCTTAATGATCTTGAGTCAAGCACTGACTTTGAAAAACATACTCAAGAATCTAATTATATTTTAGACAACTGGATACTTCTAAAAGTTATATTAACCAATTCTACTTGAACCTGTACAGTTTAGATCATATCAATGTCTTAAAAGGGAGGCTGCTTTAAACTTTCATTTTCAATTTTATTCATACAAACACAAAGAAACGACAAAAATAGCTCTGTAAGGACTGTATAACAAGTTTTATTTCTTGTAATCAATAGCTATTCACACATCTAAAGGAATAGCCATAGAAAAGTTCCAAGGAGCCAATTATACACCCACCCGCCCCACCTCCCTCCATCCCCCAGGTTTAACTCCATCAGCTACAGGGTCGTTGACTTAAGGGATCTAATTTGCTTTTGCACTAATGCTAATTCAGGAAGCAGCAGTTCTCTGAAGAGGTCTTAGTGTAAACAGCAGTCAGATTTGACAAGAGCCAGCACTTGAATTTAGTCTTGTTTTAGGTAATAGAAATATAAAGCATCTTTATGAAATCAAATGTGCTTTAGTTTCTGTTACATTAAGGCCACTTCAGGACATGTAATCACTTCCTAAAGCAGTTACATGAGGATTGGTTGCTGTCAATATGGAAAGATTTTTAAGGAAGGAGGATACAAATTTAGGAAAACAGAATTGTTGTCTCCTACTATATGTTTTAAAAATATTTATTAGAACCAACTCTATTGTTACAAAATAGATTAAACCAAGACATTCACCTATACTGAGAGCACATTTGCAAAGTAGATGCAAACAATAGATGACTAATGTGAAACATCTGTAGTCAGTTTAAAAATGACACCAAAATTATTAGCAAATATCTCTGAAATAGTTACAAAAACTTTTCACTTGGAAATTTCTTACCTTGAATATAGTTTTTAATGGAATGCATTTGAATATAAAACATAATGCATTTGAATATTAATCATAATGTGTTATGTTTATAATTCTTTTGGCTTTGCATTTTCCTTCTTTGTTTATAAAAGTGTCTGGAAAAGGAAAATAAGGATGCAGGGGAATTATTGTCTGGAGAGGAAAGCGAATCACAAAGCAAAGCATCACTTGCCATCTTCACTGCGAGAAGAAAAGTAGGAGGGAGTTATTTCAATAATTCCAGCTAGCTCATGCTCTTACAAAGCAACCCATAAACCATGGTCTTATGCACATGCTTTGCCATTAAATATTTTGTTTTGAAAAAGTCAATATTCCTTTCCCTAATATGAAAAATATAAAGCTAAAATGGAGAGTGCACTTGTAGTTTGAGTTATAATGTTTTATCTGGGTTCACTTCTACCTTTGCAATGGGACTGTTACCCTATGAAGAATCTTGATTTATACAGAAATTCTTCTTGTGCTCGTATTAATGAATCAATTTCTTGTAAACTTTAGAAAACTGGGTCTTACACACAACTTACACACATATGAGTTTTAAATGTTATTCTGACATACAGGTGCAATTCTGTAATATATCCTTAATTGGCAGTATCTCAGTGGACATTTTTGGTCCAGTTCAACAGCTTTCCTGAAATGGTAGGAGGTAATTTTTCTTCTAAGTATGAAAAGACTAGATTATATAAAAGACTCCACTATATAATGATGCAGAATAGTAATTAGATTTAGTCTGTTTTAACTTTATTTGATCTTTGCTTCTTTAAATTTTTAGTTGGCAACTTCATTATTAATAGACTAGCTCAGAGTTTCACGCCTAATTAATGCTTGGTTAAACACCATTTAAAATACGATTTTTTGTTTCCTTAGAAGTCAGTTCTAATCCCATAATTCCATCTACACTTAAATTGGCATGAAATGCCCATCTACCTAGAAGAAGGAGTGCTTCTTTGGAGGTTAGGTCTGCACAAAAAAATAAATGAATAAATCTGGCAGGTTTAGCTTTGAGTGCAGATCATTTCCTGACCCATTTCATTGGGCAGGCACAACAGTATTAATGTCAATATTAATGCTCAGAGGCAGAGCAGGACTGCCTGTTTAGGAGACAGTTTCATGGCCAACACTTCTCAGGGAAGTGTGGGAATTTTACTTGAACTGTTGACAGTCAAGGCAATTTCTCATTGCTGATTTTGATATTGCTGAACAGGACAGAGAGTCTTTGACAAAGCACTAGAGTGAAAACCAATTCTCCCCTTTCCCATGCTCATATTTGTGCCATGTAGAGATCAGAAGTGGGATATTTTTGACTCCCACATGCATGTGTCATTCTGCCCCGAGTTCCACATTAAGCAGCTCAATCAGCTGAGTGGAAGAATGGAAGGGTATTATTGAACTGCCACCTTTTTTAAAATATTTTTTTCCCCTTGGATTTTTCATAGGGATTGCAAAAGACATATTCTTGACACCCAGACATTTCACATCCTGATTTCAAGCCTGCACTTCAAAGCACAGAAGCTTTCCAGCATAGTGTAAAGCACTGTATTTTTGTCCCCTAAAAGTAGGCTGAACTATTTTAAATGAAACTTAAAGGAAAAATAAATCAGACTGAGGTAGACATGCAACATAGAAAATTTCAGTCTGAGCAGCTTAAATTTGTCTGCTGTTGTTTTTAGGCCACAAAGGATGCAATCTGTATATGGAAAATTAATTTAGGGGGAAACACAGACTTTATAAACTCTCTATGTTCTTACATGTAATGAATTTAGTGTACCGAAGCGCAGTTCTTACTGTGGGAAGTTTCCAGCAATATTCATTAGAGCTAATGTTTTTCTAGGTGCATCTGATACTGATCAGACCAAGTGTAATCCCAGCTGACATTTGAATATAATTTCAGACTTCCCTTTTTTTTATGATTGCCTCTGCTTATGTAAGGGCATAATTTTCTTAATTTTTTTTTAGGTATGAAAAAGTTTTATTCACTATGAATGGTACAGCATTCACAACAGCAGCTAATTATGTGCAATTAGAAAGATATATTAATTTCCTATGGTATACTAAAAAGTGCAAAACTATTATCAAAACTTCAGCTTTTTTTTTATATCACAAAATTTACAAAATCTAATTGAAAAAGAACCACGGAAATGCTTTAGCCAAAGTAACAGAAGGAGATTTACTGTTAAGTATTCTTCATCAGACAGCTAAAGGGAGTACTTAATATTATCATAATGTACTTATTTAAAAAAGCCTATAGTTCCCACAGCAATTTTAATTAACTTTCTGTTGTATACAGGTAACATTTCTGAACTACTGTACTTGTCATGGTTGTGTCTTCATATGATCAAGCAAGGCAATACTGAAGATTACTGCTGATCAATGTCAAATGGAGGCCTAAACTGAGGGACCAGAGCTAATGTTGTCTATGCAATTATTACCATATAGAATAATAAAATCATTAAGGTTGCAAAAGACCTACAAGATGATCAAGTCCAGTCTTTGCCTGACCATCACCATGTTAACTAAACCATAGCACTTTCAAGTGAACTGTAGCACCAGGTTCAGTTGTTTCTTGAATACTCCTGGGGATGGTAACTCCACCACTTCCCTGGGCAGTCCATTGCATTGATGAAACACCTTTTCAGCAATTAATTTCTTTATCGTGTCCAACCTGAATCTCCTCTGGTGCAGCTTAAGGCCATTTCCTCTTGTGCTATCAATGGTTGCCTGGGAAAAGAGATTGACCCCCACCTTGCTGCAGCCTCCTTTCAGGGAGTTGTAAAGAATGATGAGGTCTCTTCTGAGCCTCCTTTTCTCCATTGTAAATAACTCCAGTTCCCTCAGCTGCTCTTCATAAGACTCATGTTCCAGATCCTTCACCAGCTTTGTTGCCTTTTTCCGGTCTTGCTCCAGTACCTGAATGCTTTTATTGTCATGAGGGGCCCAAAACTGAACATAGGACTTGAGGTGAAGCCTCACCAGTGCCAGAAGGATAATCACTTCCTAGTTCTGCTGGTCATATTTTTTTCTGATATGAGCCAGGGTGCCACTGGCCCTCTTGGCCACCTGGACACACTGGCAGCTCATGCTCAGCTGTCTGTCAAACAACACTGGTAGCTCCTGAAGCCACATGAACCAATGATCATCTCCTTTTTTCAACCCATTAGTTCTATTTACATGTTATTAGATTTAATCAAAGTATTGTATAGTGTGAACTAGGCAGTTTTTAGAATTATTTGGGATCTATTGAAATATTGACTAAAATGATCTCAAGAAAATATTGAGCAGAGAAAAAGGTTATAATCCTTATCTTAATGTGCTTGTTTTCCCTAGAGCTGGTTCTAGTTTCATAAAAGACACTGATTTTTCTTGTTTCTTGACAATTTCAACTTGATACCTAGTTAAAGTAAAGAAGCTCGTTAAATATGTCTCCAGACCTCTGTGTTCTAAAGAAAACGTAAAATTTTGAACCTTGAAAACTCTTTAAAGCGTAGCTACATGGATGGATACAGTAGTACCTGTATGTTGATATAGAAATATATTGAGATACCTAATGAAAACTGTATATAGATCTTATAATATTTGAATGTCTATGCTATCTCAGAGCAATTAACAATCACTGGATTTTGCACAGTATGTAGCAGGTGTAGAAAAGGAAAAGTTAAAATGGGGTCTAATATTCTCTTCGGGTCCTACTTCTCTGGTAATAGGCAATTCTGTTTTCACTGGCTTGCTCATCATTTACTTCCTAACACCTTAATAGTTCAATCTGATTTCATTAATGTTCTTTTAAAGACTCTCTTAAATAGCATTCTGTGCACCAAGTCTCTGAAAACATGTTAAAAGAAAAGTAATCTTTAGTATGCAAAGCTCTGGCTGCCTTTTTCACTTGGTCTTTTGTGGCTTTCCATAAACCTTGCTGTCGGCCCTTCTTAGTAATTGCAGCTTTTTAAACTTAATTTTAAAACACCTAGAAGGGCAAGTATTGAAAACCTGCCAATTCCTGACTAGTTTTAGGGGAGCTGGACTTCACTGCAATATGCAATATTCCTAATAAGCCTTACTTATAGTGTTTTGTTGGGAATCAGAGGAAAATAATTCTCGAGATCTCTCCCTATCCTCATAAAAAGTTCATTTTACAGCAATTCTCTGAATTTTCAAGTGTCCAGCTGATGAAATATGAGTATTACATAGTTGACCAATACTCAACATATGACTTGTGGTTTATTAGTATCCCTGAGATCACAAAGGGATAAGGTGCCCTGCTGAAGTGCTCTTTCTAATGAAAAAGGGAGGAGGAACACATTCAGGGTGGAAAAAGCTGCTTGAACCTTTTTCTTCCCTGTTTGTTGTCAAAACAACAGGAAATTCCTTGGGCAGGTGAGTTTTTCCTGTTGGTGCTTCTGAGGAAGCAGTACCTTTATCTGATGTTCACAATAAGGCAAGCTGCAGTTATTGCAATGTAGATTGCTTTGGAAAGCTGCTAACTTTAACAGCTTATTTTTAGAGATAACACGAGATGTTTCCTGTTCATTAAACTGTGGAAGAGTTACTAAAGTTAATAGTTGTAGTTACCTTTGCCAAAGTCATTATGTAAATTCAGTGACAGAGATGCAATTTACTGATTATGATAAACTGATATTGTCCTAGGATATGTTAAAAACTGTTCTTACTGTAAAAACTGCACTAAATCTGTAAGAAGCAATTTCCTATTGCCTACTGCAATAACAATACTTGCAAATTGGTTTTATTGTAATGTAACTGTGTGTGTTATTTAAAGAGGTAAATAGCTACTGGTAAGGTAAGGAAAATCTAAGCTGCCGAGCTAAGCAAAATGCAATTGGCATGAGGTTAAGAGATTAAGGGTTTCTGTTATAAATAATAATAAAGCTAATAGAACAATATTAAGTTTGGTTCTCTATTGCTATTAGTCTGAAGATAGATGAAGATCAGGGGATTAGTATATTCTTACAGTATCTGGCTTTGGGCCTTAAAAGATTATTCTTCAGGTGACATTAACTGGAGCAAAAGCTGAGCCCTCATCAGCAGAGGCTGTGCAGGAATGAGGTGAATAAGGAGTTGGTTCACTGCTGCTGTGAATCTCCTGAATCAGGAGAGGAATTCAGTCCTTAAAGTGCTCGTGCTTTGGTAACACCTAAACAGTGCTTTGATTCTGTTGATGTCATTTTCTGTCCCTGTCCAGAAACATTTCAAACCTACCTGGTCACCAGGGGTCGGTCTTTATAATCTATTCAACATCAGTCCGTGCACACTCTCTACCTCTTGGCTTGGAAGGTGTGGAGTGACTTTAACTCCATGATAGTGGGATGTGGCTGTGGAAAACTGCAGAGAATGGCTTCCCAGCAGCACTGCCTGGTGGAACGTTTAGTTGTTAGCAGCTGAGATTTCAGTATGTGTTTAAGATCAGAGCATTTGCCCTGCAGCCAGCCTGTACCCTGACAGTGTGTGCAGCAGGCTTGTTGCTGGCTTTACTGTAGTGATGGAGAGAGGATCCAGATTCATGTCTCAATGTCTTTTTTTAGGTGCCATGCTTATGTCTGAATTTTAGAAGTAGGAATCATGTTGCCTCCCTCCCTTTGAATATCCTTGTTTTCCAGCTAACTCTGAATGTGTGCTACTGTTGCATGCACCTACTTTTCCTCTTTGATCCTTTTATATTTGCTCCATTAAAGTTATCTTTAGATTTGTTTGTTTGTCTCTGACTCAGACATCAGTCAGCAGCATTGCCTTTGATGGCTGGATCAGTCTGACATTTGTGAAAATACAGTAATTTTTCCACAGGGAGGCACCAGTCTTCTGGTTTGGTTTTCTACATTATATGGCCTCTCTGCTGGGCCATGTTACAGAGGACCTGCAGCGATCTCTGGCTGCTGCACTGGTTCCTGGGCTTATGAAAAAACAGAACCCACATTTCAGAAGCTCTGGACTTGTTGGAAAGAGTCATGAAAATTTCAGAAGTGATTTTTTTTTCTTCCCCCTCTGATATTCTTGAATGTCAAAGTCTTACTATGTTAGCAGCTAAGATGTAAGTACTTGGGACAAATATTTCTTGCAGATAGCTGTTCCAAGTGAATGTTATCCACTGACTTCCAGCCAATGAGTTACAACAAACTAAATAAATAATTTGAATATTTTTATTCAAAATGGAGAGGAACCTTGACTGCTTTCTATACATGTATGCCAGCCTGCATAGACAAAACCTGTAGATATATCAAAAAGGTATAATAGGGTTGGAAACAAAATAAGCAAAAAGCATTTCCTAGTTGGTTTTAAAAATTTAGTTGTATCTCAGCAACAGCCTTTGTGTTCATGCTTCACTAAGAGAGTAAGTGCTGTATGCAATAAATTTACCTACTTAAAATCATAATGAGGGCATAAAAATGATTGTTCTATCATGGCGTAACAGTATTTTATTGCACTGCTCACTTTAAAAAAAATCATCTGCATTTTTGTGGTATGCAGATAAGTATTTTAAACAGTCAAAAAAGTCTTCAAGATATTCTGCTATTATGGTTTGCTCTTTATAGTACAGGAAAAAAAAGTGTGGGGGGGAGTAGATGGAGGGATAAAATCAGTTTTGGAGAATAAAATGATATCTTCTTGCTAGGTTTCAGGAACAGATAATTTCTCATTTACAAATCTGTGCTTCAGGCATAATTCAATAAAATATATAAAGCTTTTGTGGTCTTGTGAGATTTAGTAGTGCAGAAACTGGATATATTTTTATTGAACCTATCTTTTAGAAAATTACTGAGTAACAGCCATGAGCTTCTGTTTCCTCTTCTGAGCAGTGTTGCAGTTTTATTATAGTAACATCCAATTGCAATGCTCTGTTTAAGGCTGTTGAGCCTAAATTTGCTCTATTCCCCCTATTCAGATGCTTTGTTACTAACTCAAACTGAAGTCTGAAATTTATGATAAAAAGGGATTTTTAAAAGACCTCTGAGCATGAGCAAATGTTGATGTATTATGAAAAGGACAGATTATCCATCTTTCTTCTCTCTTTTCTAATTTTAACATTGTAATTCATCCTTCAATTTATATATACCTAGGGTTTGTATCTTTGCACATTCATCTATGTCATTTACTCATTGTTCCCAACCATTAAGGCATCATCTCAAATTTTCTTGATCTCTTGAATAAATTTGATGTTTAGGATTGTGGGACTTGGTTGTGTTGTTTTGTTTTATTGCTTGGTTTTTTGTTTTTTGTTTTTTGTTTTTTGTTTTTTGTTTTTTGTTTTTTGTTTTTTGTTTTTTTTTTTAATTTTTTGTTTTTTGTTTTTTTGTTGTTGTTGTTGTTGTTGTTGTTGTTTCTGTTTGGTTGTTTTTGTTGTTGTTTCTGTTTGGTTGTTTTTGTTGTTGTTGCTGTTCTTAGTTTGGGTTGGTATTTTTGGAGGTTTTTTTGGTTTTATTTTACTGTTTGTTTGGTTGGTTGGTTGGTTGGGGTTTTTTTGGTTTTTTTTTTGTTTTTTTTGGTTTTTTTGTTGGTTTGTTTTTTAGCTTTTTGGCTATTCTTGCTCAATTATGAGTTGATGGGCAGTAAGATATATTGAGAGACAGGTGATGAATAAGAGCAGAAATTTCAAGGTTTCTGAAGACCATTGCTTAGGGATCTGATGATGGAATTGCAGGCAAAAGGACTGCAGCTGCTTCTGCTGTCATTTCTTTTTGGAGATGGGAAATGTTTGCTCCTGGAAATTCTTGAAGCTGATATTAAAATCCTTAAAATTATTATTTTTTAATCTGGTATATTATGAAGAGCACATCCAAAGTGTGTTGTTTAGCAGTTTTGTTTTTTGGGGTGGTTTGTTGTTTTTTTTTCTTTAAAATCCTGTTTTATTTTTTTTCATTATGATACACAGAAGGTTTGTCGCATGTTATAAAAAAGCTGTAAAACACTTTTAGAAAAGACCGGTATTCCTTTGGGCATATTTCTATGCTGGGGGAAAAAAGGTATAGTAAGAACATTTATAACAAGACCACTTATAAGAAAATTATACTCCTGGAATGCATTTGCAAAGAAAAAAAATCCAGAGATATTTTTTCGAAGCTTAGTGTTAGCACACAGGAATTTATGACCAGGAGTTGAGAAAGAAGCACAAGATAAGGATCTGCCATATTATTGAAGTTTTAATATAGAACAATTTTTTATATTTTAGTATTTAAAAGTGTTCTCTTTTTTGATTCATGGCAAGTTCTTTTTCTTAAGACTCACTCTGTACCAATATTAGTCCTAGAATTTTACTTTAAAATTACTCCTTTTTCAGGTATTACTTTGTTAACTTTTTACACGTTCAGTGGACAAGAGTAAGTAATTTAAAGGGAAGATATTAAACTGTTGGTACTTACCTCATGGTTTATTAAAAGGCAACATTGCTATTGCTGTTTCTCAAAAGCTCCACACACTGAGTGGTTCCTTTGACACGTCAGTGCAAGCTGACATTTTGATGCTGCGTGTTAAGTCTAGGTCTGCTTCTGGGAAGAACCCTAAAATACAAGAAATATAGTCTGACAGTGAAAATTAATGGTTGTATAAAGATATCTCACAAAGCTATGAAGAAAACCTGTCATATACTTGGCTAGTCTAATGGCAGAGCTATTAGAAAATAACTGGTCTAAATCATGTACATTGGCCAGTTAGGCTGTCCAAAGGCATCCTTGTATACAAAGGAATTCCAAACGAATATTGCTATGATCTCTCTGCTGGAAACAAAATCCTTGAACCAGTTCTCTTGTCCAGCTGGAGAGGAATTTGTAATTTGCCCACATAAGTAGGTACACATGTTGATTTTGGAAATCTGCCTCCAATTAGCAGGTGTTTAATATTCCAAGTGCATTTGCTCAAGTATCCACAGGCAGGAAAGTTCCACTGTTACTCTCTATGAAAAGAAATTCTCATCCATAGGTTAGTAATGGAAAGTGAAATGAATTACAAACATGCTGGAAAGGAAGTCTTGAAGCTATCTATGGTTTGTGAAGATTCTAAAAAACGTTAGTTATGTCATGGGCTGAGGGAGCTGACTTTATTTAGTCTTGAGGAGGCTCGGGGGGACTTCATCATTCTCTACAACTCCCTGAAGGGAGGCTCTAGTGATGTGGGGATTGGTCTTTGCTAGGCTTGTGCTCACAGGAGCAGAGGAATTCTCTTTAAGCTGAGACAGGGGAGATTCAGATTAAATATTAGAAAACCTTTTCACTGTTAGTGTAGTCAGGCATTGGAATATGCTGCCCAGGGAGTTGGTGGATTCTCCATCCCTGGAGGTATTTCAAAGGCATCTGGATCTGTCACTGGTGATGATTTAGTGGTTTAGGGATTACAGTAGTAATGTTGGGTGGATGGTTGAACTGGATAGTCTTGTAGTTCTCTTCCAGCCTTGATGATACTATGACTTTGATTCTATTCCCCAGACTTCTAAATTTAAAAAAAAAAAAAAAAGTGCCTTCTCCTAGGACAAAGGAAACCACAGCAAACTATAGAGCTGGTCCCTGGTGATATAATGTGAGAGCTACTCTGATCTCGGCAGACCACTGGTGGAACAAAAGGAGAGAACAGGGAGATTGTGGCTTAGCATTACATAGACTGAGCTTTTGCTACCCTGCCTCTCCCCAAGGCAGCATAGTGTGTTATATCAAAGGTATTTCAAATTTACGGTGTTTGATACTAGATTTACAGTGCCAGGTAATCTAGTGGCGCATAGTTAAGTGTGCTCTGCATCCATATTCCAGCAGAGGAATAATGCAAACTGTTTTAAGGATTATAATTTATGCTCTATGAACCATGCTTCAGTGGCTAAAACAGGCTATACAGTTGCTGAAAATTGGGGAAAAAACAGCCAAACAGCAGAAATGCAACTTAATATTTACTGTGTTGTAGCATATTGCTTCACTATGCTTCTAAACTGAAGATTTAGGATGTAAATCTGCATCACTGTGCAAAATACTCCTGAGAAGAGGAAAGGGGAGAGCATAACCTTAACATTACATAATTTTAAGGACCAAATCAGTAATTGCTAATGACTGCGTTTGCATTAATACTTTGGTGGAAAATAGTTACAATCAGTCCTTTTCGTGTACTAATTATTTAAAATAACATTATTCATGAGAGGAATCTCAAGACTTTCAAATAAATTAGCTACAGATTTGGTGTCTGTGACTTGTTTCATGGTGTCTTATTTGAGTCTTCAGTGTCTCATTTAGGTTTTTTTCTAGGTTTTACTTGATAATACAGGTTAAACACCAAGATTAGTTTTAATTATGAGTGTTCCATACCATTTCATATACTTACTAGGCAGAAGGTAATTGTGGGCATAAATTAATGAAGAGAGGAGATTATTGTAGCAGAGCAAAATTAGCAGTATGCTAGATAAACCTGGAGAATAGGTATTTGTTCTTACTTACATGTTATAAATAAAAAATGTCTTGTGCATCCACAGTTGATCCAATCTCCTTTTGCTGAGGTAGGCTCTTCCACATCATATCTGAAATTCATTCTATGTTAATTTTGTCAGTTGAGTTTTGTTAAATGTTTGATTTTTGTAGAAAGTGGATAAAACATTATAGGTGAACTTGCTACCGTCAGGCAGAGGTTTCAATAGAAAAAGCTCCATTCATCTGTTTTCATTCCCAAATCTCTTTAAGTAACTCTATTTGTAAGCTTTTCTTTAAGTGAAAGTCAACTGTGTGTGAAATCCTCTATAATATTGACAGCTATGACTTAGAGCTAAATAAGTAAGTGTAGTATTGTATGTCTTCTCTATTTGCTAACGTGGCAGAGATCTTCTGCAACATCGAAAGAGGTTATTATCATACAAACAATCTTCTGCTCATCTTGAAGCAGATGGATCCTGTCTTATTTAAATGGCCTCGCTTTCTGCAAATGACAGAGCCCTCATGTTTCCACATGTTGGATTGCTCCCGAAGGAGGAAGGCAAACAGATTCTGTCGCTGCTGATGCTGGCACTGCTTCTGTTCCCTTTTGCATGGAACATAATAGCAGATATGTTATGCTTGGAAGCATCAGGACCTGTCCCCCACACCCCCCCTTTAAAAAGGAAGTGGTGTTTAGAAGAGAGTAACAAGCAAATAATAGCAATTAATTTCGATTTAGAAAGTTGAAAGTGCTGGGTTTTCTTTATTAATGCAAGGTGCTGTTGTTAGGGAAACAGAAAATGTTCTAGCACATCAATACTGTTATCAGGAAATTGTGTCATTTCTGCACGTGGGATAAGACATAATCTGTAGACAGAGGATTTATGTAAGGAGGTAAGCCAGGAATTTTTAAGAACAGGTCACGCAAACATCTGCTTGGAGTGTCCTCAGTATGCACTTCATCTTGCCTCGAAGAAAGAAGATGAACTAGGTAATCCCATTGGATGCCTTTGAACTCAGCACATCTTTGATTTTCACATCGATAGGTACTTCCCAGGAAACAGTTTCTTGTTTGAAAGAATAGCTTAATAAAACACAAAGGAAGGTGTTACCTCCTAAATCATAGATATATTTGAAGGATGGACCGATTCACTGGAAAAGATTTTTGAAAGATCTCCAGTTATTACTTTTGCCCATCACAGTACTGGTCTGCTAATTTGGACAAGTTGTTTTTAATGTTATTTTTTCCTGAGTGCTATGTGAACAGAAATCCAGTTATAATCTCAGTCATGTGAGTGGTTGCTACGTCAAAAAGAACAATCTATTTCTTTATAGGTACCAGGTGACAATGTCTTTTGAGACAGTCATAAAAATTAGCTTCTAAAAATCAGTCACAGTCTTCTTTGGTATACAAGCATTCAGTTTTGTTTAGGAAAGCTGTATTTTCATAAAAGCCAGTTGGAATTTGATTTTAATAGTGCTGGGAAGTTTTGTTGGTTTGCTTTCAATCTTCTGAAATGAATGGAGTCCTAACTCAGAGTTTTCTTGTCCCTCATGTTGTAGTTCTGTGATGTACTCATACAAGTTTGAAACAGAACACAGTTGTGAATCTGATACCATTTTTTTTAAGGCAAGGACCAAAAGAAATCTCTAGTTTATTAATCTTTAGGAAGATACTATTTTAAAATTATGTTTTATTTTGGTCATCATTTTATTATCTTTTCAGTCCCTCCACAGGCTTGATGAAAGCCAGGATTTCTGGTCTTTATTCCACTATAACCTAATAGAATCAGTATTATCAGATAGTTAGCTTCAGCCTTTGTTTCAGAAAGTATGCAACTAGGCTGGGAAATTTCCAGGCCCTCCATCATCCTTGAGTTTGAGTTGGCTCATTTGGTGTGAACCTTGCAGATTTTGGGAGGATAATGGATTTTATTTCAATTACTCTATTGAGGAACTGAGATCTTCACCCAAACCTCCTTTTTGTGTTTTTTTTTTTTTTTTATTTTTTGGGGGGCTTTTTTGGGCTTGTTTTTTGTTGTTGTTTTTGTTTGTTTATTTTGTTTTTGTGGTTTTTTGGTTTTGTTTTTTGGAGTTCTTTTTTCTGTGCTAATTTCTCTCCATTCCTGATGGAGATTGGTGGATACTAGGTCCATTACACATCACTTGGTCTTGCTATACTTCCAATTGGAACAGATCTACCCTAATACAAAGAGAGTGTCCCAGAAGATTTTGCCTCTGTCCAAGCTCTGCTGAAAAGAAAAACAGGGTTGAAGTTAAATATTGTTTAAGCCACCTGTATCTTTTCTACATTTCAGGCCTTTTGTAAGCAGCCTGTAAGGAACCATTTCAGCAAACAGGGATTAGCCTCTCCCAGCTCTCTTGCATCAGTGTGCAAGAGGAATGATAATGCAAGAGAGGCTACTGTAATTAGAATATTCAGGTGTAATCTTTGTCAGTCTTCTTAGCTAGGTTTATTGATGCTTACAGAGAGGAAATTAAGGCTATATAAAGAATGATACAGTCAGCAATAGAAGAGTTCATGTGAGGTGATTAAAATAAGTCGTGGTACCTGGATTTCTCAAAATTTATCAATGGTCAAGCTTAGCAATGAAACCTGAATTTCTTTATCTGCTTCGTGCTTGCTGTTTGCAGCATTCTTTGTGGCCAATCCTTTGGAAACAAACAAGCATAAGAGAACAGTCTCTTGCTGCAGAGGTAGTTATATTAATAGTTAAAAGCCATGCTAGCAAATAGAAAAAAGTAGGTTCCATTTCCACGTGCTCTGTAAAGGTAATGCATGTCCTGGTAGATCACATCATCCTATTCTCAAACTAAAACTTTCCATGTTGTGTTATCTTGTCTATGTCTGAAACAATTAATTATCTCATGGAATTATGATTTGTATTGTGATATTCCATTCTTTCCCTTAATTTTTGTAATTATTAAATTTTTAAGAAGTAGTTTTATCACTGAACTGAGACTCCCAAAGGCATGATTTTGTCAGTGCTGTAGCAAGAGATAACAAAGCCAAAGGCTCAAGCCTATATTTAATTTTTATTTTCTCAGACATGGTGCTGCTCCAGAATATGCAAGATTTAAACTGGTATTACTGGTAAGAGGTTGAATAGAATCTGCCTGTTGCTTTCTCCTTATGCATCTCACCATCTGCTTGCAGTTGTTTAATTTTCCCCCTCGCACTTGGTGCTCAGCCTACGAGAAGCATTTAAAGATTGTACTCCTGTCTTCCTTCATTAATGTGTTGGGGGTGCAACTGCCAGGATTGAGCAGGCATGGTGTGTGGTTCAGTGGGAGCTGTAATTAGTGGCAAGGTAGGCACCCCAGAGCCCTGAGGATGTGCCTGTGCACCCTGTCACCGCGGGTGCCTTCTCCTGGCTGCACCGGCTGCTCATGGTGCTGGGCTTGTCTCTGCCTTGCCACCGTGGGGGTCCTTGGAAGGAGATTTTTCCTAACTTGATTGCTGCTATGAAAACTGGGGGTTTTGGAGGGCCTTGTTGCACCTTTTCTTTCTTTATATATTCCATATACTGTTTGTACCCAAATGCTACTAGAGCAATTATGGTAATTCTCTCTCTTTTTGGATGTTGATAGCTTGTCCATGTTTTATCTGGAACAGATGATATCCTCACACTATACCTTCTTTCTAATGACAGGCTGTAACGTCAAAAGCTTTCTTCCCTCTCCTTGTCCATTTTATCTATTCCTAGACTTTGTCAATTGTAGCTTTTTAGAAAGTTTGAACTGGTTTGGTTTGAACATTTTTAAAAACTAGGCTTTTTATGCTTTAGATTAGCCAAAAGCATGTTACCAACTTGGAAACTTTGTGGCAAAATGGTCAGAATCCTACTGCTCTTCGCCTTACATGTGCTTTGTGACCCACTAAGGATTTTATCCTTGGTTTTTATACTCTGTGGCTGTTGTCAGCTTATATCTCTGTGAGGCTCCGCTGACACTTTAAGTCTGAGTCATAGGTGGAATCCCTGACTTCTCTCTGTTCTCTGGGGCTCTGTTTGAGTCACACAGTAAAGACTTTGTTCCGCTAGTGACACAGCTTTTAGCAACGGAGAGCATTGCTGGCCTGGAAATGGCAGGAGCCTTTTCTCCTCAAAGGAATTGGTTTTCCCCTTGGTTGCCTCATAGTAAAAGCAAAGTTTGTGTAAAACTATTTGGTTTGGCAGAAATGTTGTTGTTTTTTTTTTTTTTTTTTTTTTAAGTTAACAAGTCTTTTGTCGGCTTATGAAATTCATTTGCCAGCAGAAAAAAAAAATCAAGCAAACACAGAAGTATCACCCTTTTCTTCTGAAGAAGAAGAAAATAGATCTAAAAATAGACCTATACTAATAGGTACAGTTTAAAAGCCTTTTTGGTTTTATAGCATGTAAGCTAACAGGCAGATGAGCTTAGTTTTCTCAAATAAATTGTCATCAATGTTTCAGAGGGATACATGAATAAATTATGCCTAATTAACATCACATTTGTGTTTATTAAGCATGTTACTTAATATTAAACATTAGAACTAAGTAATTTTAAATAACCATCTGTTTTCGTACATTAAATCACAGTAACATTTCTGTAACTAATGCTATTCTGTTAGTCTTCTAGGCAAGATAACAAAGCACAAAAATGAATATGACTACATATGAATTCATAACCAAAGAAAAACAAAATGCTAATGATTATCGGGGAAATAGGTAATTAATGAGTATTGCAAGTGATAGGATGTTCAGCCTTTCAAAGGGTGAACAAACAAAAATGTAAGAATATACAAATATTGAGGTAAGCTTGCCCCCCTTGGTAGATAACCTCCCATGTCTATTATGCCAAATATTTCCTACGTGGCTTTTAAATGATAGATAAGTGACATTCATTTCCTTGACAGGTTGTAAATTATCCTGAATGTACAATCACAGAATCATTTAGGTTGGAAAAGACTTCTTCGAGATTGTTGAGTCCAACCATTAACCCAGATCTTGCCAAGTCCACTACTAAATCATGTCCTGAAGTGCCACATCCACGTGTCTTTTAAACATCTCCAAGGGTTGTGATCACTCCTAAACCAGACTGTTTTAATCATATTTACCTTGTGTGCTTTCTTCCCTGTTGTTAAGTAGTTTAATTTTATTCATTTGTCAAGTTTTTGAATGGCCTAGGTTATAGTCAAGATACTCTTTACTTGAAATACCTATGGACAATCTCTGGGAGCAGAAGACTACACTGAGAAGATCTCATTTCCCGCATGCCCTTTCTTCATTTCACTTCTCAATACAACCAATATTAAGCAGCACATCAAGGAAAACCTTTAATGTATATAAGTAATCACTGTTTGTTATTTTTTTTTAAAGATATAAAACACCTTTACATCTTTGGTATAATCTAATTGATGTTTATGTGGACAAGGCAGTTCGGTACCATTGCTAGAGCTATATTCAAGGCACACACCTCAATTGTAAAAATAGACAATATAAAAATTCCAAAACCCTTAAGATTTTTGAAAAGGAACACAAAACTGCCTTTTGACATCATTGTTGTGAACTCATTCTGTGGGAGGAGAGCAATTTCTCACTGGACTTCAGCAAACATAATTTTACCCCACACCTTTTCTTTCCTGAGCAAAAGAAGGAGGAGGTAGTTTAGTCAGAAAAGAGCAAATTCAGAATTGGAAACTGGTATATTAATTAGCGCAATGGATTGCAACAGTGAAATCCTAGCTTGTAACACCTTAAAGACTTGTAACTTTTTAAAGAAGTCTGTTATTCAACTACATCCTCAGGCTGGGAAAGTCATTTGATTTCTCTCCATCACCTATTGATAAACCCATAAGATAACAAGGTAAAGCTGAAAAGACCTGTCAGCTCATATTGTTCATCTCTCTGCACGTTCAATGCTCCCCTTACTGCCTGCATTTTTAGCACTTTGCAAAGGCCAGGATTCACTGTCTCACTGAGCCCTGTTGAAAAAATATTGTGGAATCTAAAACATGTAATCAGTCGTGTGGCTGCAGTGCATAGTGTCAAGGGCCTGATTCTGACCTTTCTCTAGTTTAACAATGAAACCCCTCTTTGAGGTCTTTTTAAAAATCAATCTTCATGCAAGGAGAGACAGATAAATGCAAACGCACCACTTTAAAAAATAAGATCAAACTGTATATAATTCAATAATGTCGCTGTATTTCTTCATTCCAAAAGTTGATTTGAGCATGGCATCAGTAGGCAAATACTTCATAGTATCCTTAGCTGCTTATCTCTTTTTTCCTCTTGTCTCTTGTTTGGTGGAGTTTTTTGGGGGTTTTTTTGGGTTTTTTTGGGGATGATGGATTTAAAGAAAAAAATCAGTTGCAACTTTATTGATTATATACTGTGAGAATTAACAGCTCATTTTTTGCTTTTTAGTCAAGTTTCAGGACACATTTTTCCTCATTATTCTGAGTAGCCAAAGTCAGCAAGCATTGTCATTGTTGCCATCGTTATCATTATTATTTCACAGTAAAGATCACATTGACTAGCATAATAAAAGGTCAACTACTTCATTTCCTCTACAGTTATGCTCCAAGTGCTTCCATAATTTTCCTTCAAAACAAAGTGGGTGTTAGTTTGAAACCTCTGTGCTCTGCAGGTCATTCTATATAAACATTAATCTTTGTTTCAGAGAATGCTATTTATGTCTTGATACTTTTACAATAAGTTTAAATAAATAAGCATTGTAGAATGCTTTTTTGCATTGCCTATATCTGCAATAAAAAGTCAAATCTGGTAGGAGATGACCCACATGAATACACAGATGGTTAGGGAAATTGGCTTCATGAAAACAAAGTAATGGATTCTCTCCTTCTTTGATATTGAGTACATAACAAGTTGAAGATGTGGGGTTTGTTTTAAATGTAAATTTCCTTTCTTAGTAATCTGAGACTTAAACATGAGGTGAACTGAAATTATTCTAGCAGAGCTCTTTGGAAAAATTAGATGCTCAGAGAGCCAGAGGGATCCAGCAAGACTAAGTGTGGAAAAAAAATAATTGAATACTGCCAGTCTGTCAGTCTTGAAATCTTGAGACAGTTTGAGAGACCCAAGCAGCCCTTCTGCATTTAGATGTGATTTAGCAGGGCAGCCAACAAGCCAGGGAGCTCTCCTTGCTTTGGCCACTCAGGGCCACTCCCGGATCTTACTGACAGCAAGCACACCTGTGAGACATCTATTGCACACCAGGTCTTGCCTGGGATGTGGCCCTGGAAGTTTGATTGATTACAGTTGATTGATTATGTTGTTCTACACACATTGCTGCTGTTTCTTCAGCCTGCTGCAACCTCCCATTTCCTCCTTGCTTTTTAATGTTGACAACAAAACTGCGAAATAAAACTTAATATGTGTTTTGATCAAAATCAAAGGAGTCGCTCACACAATCTGAAATGCTGTCAATACTACAGCCAGTTTGAGGATATTGCTACCCTTGAGACTTAAATAATGGTCTTTTTTTGAAGATGGAGTATTTAAAAGACCAATACAAGAATTATAATGCAGGAAAACTGAATTTCTATTTACCTTTTTCCCCTCTACAGGCTGTCTCTAGTAGGTTTGTAAAGGTCATACAGCTCATTTCACAGCAGGGTGAAGGAAGAGGAGTCATTATGTTGAAGGCATTTGGACTAGTATAGCACACAAAAGGAAATGAAGATGAATAGGGTATTTGTGGTGGGTGGTGGATGTCAAAGATTGCTCTGGTAAAACCTTAGTGTTACTTTACTGAAAGCTTCAGTTAAATTTAGACAACAGCAGGCCAAGCTATAAGGAAATATTAAACCAAGGAGGTCCAGAATATGATATTCATGTGGTTCAATTACAGATTTGGTGCTGTAAATGATGTGTTTTTGTTTTTTTTAATAGTATATAAATATCTTTATAAACTTGTCAAAGTTTCCAAAAGGCAGAAACACCATTTAAGTTTGTGATAAACGCAGAAAGTTGTCTGAGTTTCAATACAAGCCAAGGTCAGGACATTTCTTTTACACTTTTACAGAATAGCCAGCATAACCACCTTGCAATGATGAGCCTTGGTGAGAGAACTGAGACTTTCCCAAATAATATTTGCCCACCTTTTGGAAGCAAAATATTCCAGAAGACTTGCATTGTACCATGGCTAGACAACAAGTCCTAATTTCAAGCTGTTTTGCTTTTAATAATTCAAATTCAGGGGTTTGGTGTAGTAGGGATAAGGTACTATGTAATGGGATTTCTCTCTTCATTTTTCCTTCACCAGTCCAGTTATTTGCTAGAAAAGTGATTTGTGATACACAACCTGATATCCCTGAAAAAAAATTTTGAAATCTTCAACTAGAGTGACTGAGCAGATTTTTAACCTTGGAGTCCTTTTCTAAGTCCCAGACTCTAAAAAGGTAAAAAAACAAAACAAAAAAAAACCAAAACAACAACAACAAAAAAAGGAAACAAACCAAAAACAAGGTCAGAACTTTATATGATCTTTGGCTGGTTTAGATTGATACAAAAAAGAATTTTTTTCTCTTTTCTCTAATCCTTAAATTACACAGAAATCCACACAGGTTTAATGCTTAGACTGCAGTTTCAAAATGGTACCATTTCTTAAACAGGGCAAGACCCTCAGAGATGTTAAAAAATAGTCTGAGTTACACAGAAATTAATCTAAGGATCTGTGTCAAGGTGCCTTGAAACACTGAGACCAAAACACCATCTGGTTCTATCAAAAACTAATGTGTTAGACAAGTCAAGCAGTTCTGAAAAATCAGGCCACTTAGTATTTTATATGTAACATGCTGAGCAACTCCTGCCCTTCAGGATCAAGCTGCTTTTAAAAAACTTAAGTTTGAAATGTTGGACATAATTAATTTTCTGCTACAATTAGTTTGAGGCCAAACAATAGAATGCACTTTCAGATCCAGGCTTTAGCTGGATACTAAGGACATCCTTGCTTTGAAATGTATGCCTGAAGAGAGAGTCCTCCACACTCTTTGTTCCTTATGAGAATTTAAATATTTAATGTGTGAGAATGTAGAATTACATTTTAAATCTATGTACTGAGTATGGCTATCTAAGCCACTCTTATTACGTATTTCTTGCTAAATTTGTTCTTCAGAAATCCTTTTGATGATTTATTTCCCATGTCAACAGCCATTACAGGGAACATTACTGAAACATTTCATGTTATTGTTAATTTTTCATTAAGCTTTATTATTTTAAATTGGTACACTGTTGCTAAACCTCCCCCCACACTTTATTAATCAAAGTTCTTAATGTAGTAAAACCACATGGTATAATTTCTGCTGAGTCGTTTGTCAGTGTTTTGTTTACATTTCTCCTTATCCAAGGTCATAAATAATGAAAGTTTCTCTCAGTGGGCCTTTGCAGCCTCATCCTGAAATCCCTGAGGTCTGTGCTGAACAACTGTTGAGATCCTAAACCTGATACCACCCAGTCTACTGTTTGTGTCGAAAGGTTTATTTATACCATGAGCATCTTGAGCATCACTGTCTGTGCCTTTCAATGGGCCACAGGACTTATGTTTGCATACACCCTCTAAAAATAAGTCAGAGGGAAATGAAAACAGTGCTCTGCTGGCAGTCACCTGTCCTTTTATCACACACATCACATTTCTGAGTTACGCTGATTTTTGTTCCTCCTTGTCTTGCCTACAAAATAAGACATTTCTTGATATGAAACCAAACACAAAGATGGTGATTTTCAGCTGTGCTTTATGCTTGTCTGTAGAGCTTGTAAAACAGCTACTGTGGATACTCATAGCTTTGGTACCTTTATCTGCTTTCCAGACATAGCTGTTTCCCACCTCTTTGCTAGGGACCCCAGAAACTTTTCAAACCATAATTCATTGAAACACTTCTAAAAGCTTGAAAAAATAGGAGAAAGAAAACAATTAACCCTTCCCCAGCACCACTTCTGGGATCTGCCAGGTGTACACAAGACCATACATATTTCTATTAGGAACATTTCCTTATTGTTAATTGAGGGTTCCTAATGCACACAACCAAAAAAAAAAAAAGCAAAAAAACCAGGTTCCCTTTTTCTGGACAAAAAAGTTGTGTGAGCTGCTCAGCACCTGGTACACCAGCACTCATCCCTATCATGTTCAGCCAGGCTTGAATAGCTGCATAGATCAATTATTGTAATTTCCTACTGTTCAGGAAGAGTGTTAACTCCAGCTAGCCCAGGTTCAGATGCAGGAGTGCAATAGGAGCTGGCAATGAGGGACATCCATAATCGTCATCAATTGTGTCGATACTAATGTGTGTACTAAACAGTAACATGTTTCAAGTTCTTTTGGCAACTGAAACAGATGTCATCATCTTATTTACTAATGGGATAAAAAAAATCTAACTACCAACCTCTTTTATGGCAAATTTTTCCATCACAGTGCCATACTTGTTGAAGTACTTCTCCTTAATGCCATCCACTCAAGATGCTGACAAAAAAAGAAAAGAAAAAGAAAAAACTCCTCTCAAAGGAAAAAATCAGTTTCTAAAATGTCTCTTTTGGAGAAACTTAATTTTCACCAAAAGTTTACAGTAGCTTAACAAGTTAGGGCTTGTGGTCTGGCTTTTCTTCTTAGCCTTAAGAATTTTTTCCAATGGTTTTACTAATTCAGCTGCAGTCTCATACCATTGGGGAACACTACTAGGAAGATGTGAGGACTGTGCCAGGGTCCAGCATTCATTATGCCATGTACAACTGAAACTCATCACCATTAATTAATACTACTAGAGCAATAACCTGGTGCAATCTTCACAGGTCAAACAAGCAGCACTCATCTCTGGAACAGCAGGGCAGCTCTGTATCAGGTGGTGGTGGTCACTTTCTCTTAGGGCCAGGATGCATATTGGACTTGAGTGAAAAAAAAAAAAAAGCAAAATATGTTATAGGTGATAACAGAAGCACCCCTTTTGTTTCAGTACTGGCTATAAGTACTTTGCAAACACTGAGATGCTGGAAAAATGCATTGATTATTAGAGCGTAACTTCTAATTACCACATAGCTGAGTGAAACTTGTTTCAGATTCCAGCAGTAGAGAGAAAATCTCCTAACACAGAAGGAAAAAAAAGGAAATAAGGAATGCCCTGGAATTGCTGCTTAGGCAGATGGGTGAATAAACTCATCGCTACCTGTGGCACGGCACAGCTATGCAGGAGCGCTGTGGCTGTTGCTGTGCACTGATCCCGAGTGGTGTGTTGAAAGTGAAAGACAGATGAAAAGGAGTGTGTGGGGTGGATGGAGAAGAAAGGAGGGACAAATACCAAAGAACTTAGCTTCGAGGGACAGGAGGGCTTGACTAGAATTTTTTTCTGGCTGTCTTGTTTACTGAATGTAAATGCCTGAAGTTGTTCAAAGGAACTTCTCTCCTTTTCAAAGGATTTTAATGTATCTCACACGGTGCTTAAAAAAACACCTTTGAACACAGTTTATTTTCTCTGTGTGTTTTAGGAAGTGATTGATGCTGCTTACAGGACTTCATTAACCTCCTCCCTATTTCTACTTGTGTTTTGTTCAGTTTTATTATAAATGTTTGGACTTTTAAGTAACTTGCTCCAGGTTATTTTGAAATGTTGCTCCCTGCCAACGGCACCTTCATTCTGTTGCCTCCAAGCAGGTTCATTAAAATCTCTGTGGAGTAGCACGCATTTTATTTGGCATTAACTCTAGCACAGCTCCTGAAACAGCAGTTTCTGATTGATCTTGAAAAGTACTTTGGTTTTGGCTTTCCTGCAAACCCCTCTGGTGCACCTTGTACCTTCCAACAGTGTTCACCACAGACAGCTTTTCAAACAATTTAAACCCTTGGAAAGCTATTGCTACTTTAAGCTTTACTGAGTTTGGGTTGGTTTTTTTTTTTCTCTTTCTTTTTTTATTTTCTTTAAAATCTGAGGATAGAATGGTATAAAACTCTAGCAAGCAGTCATTTTTTCTGCTGCTAGTCACCTCCTTTCACCACAACATCTTTCTATTCTTATAGCTGTAATACTTCTTTTTCCTGCCAATTAACCTTATTTGGCACTTGTTTTCCTTTATGCTATACCATTTTTCAGAACTTTTAAAAATCCTGTGTTAATGTCCAACATCTGATAAGTTATAAATCAGGGGGAAAAGATATCAGTTTACTTTTTTTAGACAAAGCGCAATTGCAATTACTTTCTCACCCACTCCTCCCCTGACACTGGAAATTTGTGAAAACAACTGCAAGTAAAATCTCTAAATCATTAGTATCGTCTTGCATTTGCAGGGAAATGAGTGTTCATATTTCTATCTGGCATAAGTAAGTTCTAAATTATAGCTATTTTCCAGCAATGAGATGCTTCATCTCTTTTATGGCTTTCTCTCAAGTATGTGAAGTACTGCCTGGTTCTGTATTCTTTCTACTGATGAAGTCAAAGTTATTCAGAAAACCCAATTACTGCTTTGGTAATGTCTTCTCCAAGGGACATGGCATTATTGGAGAACTGCTTCTTTATTCTGGCCACTCTCATTCTTATTATTAATTACAACTGTATCTAAAATCCCTATTGTGGGCTAGGACTAAATTGTACTAGGTTTGTAGAGGTATTCACAAAACAAGAATTCCTGCCTGGATAGCTCCTGATCTGAGGGCAGCAAAGAAATATTTGCAGAGTCAGGCAAACAAAGACAATATTGACTGGTTTGGAAGAAAGACATCTCAGTACAATGAAGTTTACAGAGCTTCAAACTTTTAAGGATCTTAAAGTTTATAAAAGCAGCCTAAAAGTGTTTTTGAAGGAGTATAAGAGGGAGAAATTTTTTTTTAAGAAGGATCGGTGATTTAGTCTGATCCTCTTCCTCCTCCAGTAGGATAAGGTAGTGACTGAAACTTTCAGGGAGATAAAAATATTTGTCTTAACACAGAGGTACACTTTACCAGATTGTCAATCTGAAACTATGAGGACTTTGCACCTGAATGTGTGTTTGTCTCTACATGGAAGGGGACTAAAAGTTAGACTTCATTGCTTACTGAACATGTTTCATATACTATGTTTTTATCTGTTAGGGAATCCACCCTGCCTGCCTCTGTTTTCCACCTAGTAGATGTCCAGTTCAAAGAACTCTGATGAAAATATTTTTGTTTGGCTCTCTCGCAGTGATTTTCACAGACAAATGGAAGTTATTGGGAAATAATTTCTGCTGCCCAGGATTTTTCTATGTTCAGTTACAGACTTTTAATATAAGATAGCCTCAAACCAACCTTTATAATAACATTACCCTCCTTTTTTTTCCTTTGATGTCACACTAAGACATTCACTATGTTTTTGAGTAGGAGTATGGTATAATATCAGTTTTAAGAAATGTTTGATGTTGCATTTGCAGTGCCTCCTTTTCTGCCACTTTGGAATGGCACTCAGCTTTCAGCAACAAGGAAATTAATTCCCATCTCTTAATTCCAATACCCATGCTTAAATTTTTCAGACTGTCTTGTGTTAGTGCTCTATTTTGCTTCAGAGTTCTGCATTCTGTAAGTTTTTAAGCTGTGAAATTCCGTACTAATGTTCTCAAAGACATCTTACTGCTGGTCTCTTTCCCCTTTTCAGTTTCCTTTGCATCTTTCCACTTGGCTTGGCTATTTTTGATCCTCTTTCTCTGAGTATGAACGTGGGATCACACAGAGAAGCATTATGAGCCTCAAACACCCCCAATGAGGTCACTAAGGATCCTGCAGATTGCCATGCAGGGTGTTCCAAGACTGGCTGAGCTCAGCCCCTCGTCCCCATGGCTATAAAGAAGTTATGTACTGCAATTTCACCAGGACTCTGACAGCATTGAGGATTATTCTCTGAAATATGTCCTCCCATAAGACCCTTTTCAGCCTCTTCTGCTTCTCCTTCTTGCCTTAAAGCCCTTCCCTTTGCAATCTCCCTGCATGCTCCACTTCCCTCTCAGCTGCACACTGGCTCTGTTTTCTGGGACTGCACAGCCCCATTGTGAAGCCATCCCTGTCCTATGTGCCCAAAGTGAGCAGGTTGGCATAGTTTAGGTGTGCTCATGCACATGGAAGAAGGGTGGCTTTATCTCCCTTTTCTGATGATGCTTCTTTCAACATTGGATTGCTATTACTCTGCTTCCACATTTCTTTACTTTTCTGTGGTGTTGCTTTTGACTAAAATAAAGCTTTTGTAAGTCCTGAAGGAGCAGAAATATTACAACACAAAGGAAGCTAAGATAACATAATGAATCCTTTTAAAAGTCTTATTTGTGTGGTTAAACAATGAAAGTTCAAAGGCTGTCCATATCAGTGCTACATAATGCCATTCATGTTTGTTATTTTTTACCCTTTTATTACAGAAACCTGGGGCTTTACCTACTGTATATCTACACATAAATGCACATACCATGCATAATAATGTAAGCACATAGTGTGATATTTAAAAAAATCATGCATCTATCAAATGCTGAAAATCCAACCAAGATATGTTTGCAGCTCACAAAACAAGGAGCCCATATTCCAAGTCTTTACAGGCTCTTCAGAGTGTAACAGAATTATAAATAAAGAAACATCTTTCTTAATCAATACCTTGATGTAGACTAGCAATTGCAACATAAAACACAGAATAAATTCTTATTCCTTTAATTGCTTGAATTGCCTATAATGATAAAAAGACAAACAATGCACATTCACAGAATCACCTTATTTAAGGAGAAGAATTTTACACATTCAGGCAGAACATGCAGAATTAGAAAAGTGCAATACAGCTAAAAGGAAGTTAAGAATTTTTTTTTTTTTTTGTTTTGGTTTGGTTTGGTTTGGTTTTGTGGTGCAGCATACCCTCCTTTCTGAAAAAAAAAGCTTTATTCAGTTGCTTTCATTGTGATACACTAAAGAACTGCTCTCCATCCCACTGCAGGGGCTACAAGTGGTGACAATTCATTTTCTAGATGAGCAGAGCAATGGAAGGAAACTGGAAGGAAGGTGAAACCCCTCCTGGTTTGGTCTTGGTATAACATAGTCTCACTTGGCAAAATATCTGATAAACACAAAAGAAAGCAAAATAACACACAATCTTTTCAAATGTGTTTCATTGGCTGTGATATGTACCTAGCTCTATAATATCCATTTTTGAGCAGATGTTCCGAAAAACTCACTGCTGCTTCTGAATGTCAACATGTTTATCCATTCTAGCATATATGTGAAATATGAAAATAGAGATGAAGATAGTTATGGATTTTTATAGCACACTATGATTTTTTGGCAGCAGCAAGACCATTTGCACGTACTATTGAAATTAGAAAATCAAATTTTAAATCTCTAATGTCTATTTAAATACAGTTAGTACATAAGTAAACAGCTGTGCTTATTATAAGATCCAGAATTTAATAATAATAATAAACTAATCTAATTTGAAGTTCACCCTTCCCAAGTGCTCCTCTGAGATGAATTCTCATGGCTCCCAGCAAAGGAAGTGGGACTCAGAGGTTCTCATCTTCACAAATCGGGCCCTATGAGAACAATATGTTTGTTCTTGAACATTTTTCAGTAATATTTAATACCCAGAAAATGCAGATTCGCAGCTGTTATGCATCATCTCACAGCAATAACACATTGTGATAGTTAAATCTTACAGTTGTTTTTGTATAAGTGATATTCAATATAGTTGAAAGTTGTCAGTAAATAAATATTAGAGTGTTTGGCTTAACTTGTTTATTGGTACATCTTCTTGGGAACTTGGTAATAGTGATCAATATTTCAGAAAATTAAGCTAGCAAAAGTGATTGGAAAAAGAGTTTCCTAGATGTTTGTGCAAATAACTATGCATCGTCTATTCTGCTCTGGTTGAGTTGTAATAGGAAATTAGGAAGTAGCCTCCAATTTGGGAACAAGCTGAGGGAGCTGCCTGAACATGGTGTGGTACAATCCCCCATGGCCTTGCCTGAGCTGTGGCCATGATGAATCCTTGCTTTGCCACTCCTGATTTTCTCCTTTTTTTTTTTTTTCCTGTTTGTGTAATCTGCTCTGGGATGAGTGCACATGTGTGTTGAGTGTTTTGTGGTTTATTTTTTTTTTTAATATTTTCATCCTGAGTGGACATAAAGTGGCAAGAAAGCCTATTCCAGCTGGCAGTGCATAGGCACGAACCAGCGGAGTTTCCTTTTAGATTTTTTTTCCCTCTCCACACCTGCCAAAGAGCTAAAACCCCCAGAGCAGTTAGAGATGCAGCTGCCTGTCCCCATAAAGGCAAGGAGCTCCTAACAGGACAGCTGCTGAGTGCAGAGGCACGGGAAGTGCCTGCCAGCCAGGCTGAACCAAGCACTCCACCCTGCACACCCAGAGGATGCCCTTTGGAGAGCGTGTTTCCAAATGATGTTATTGTACAGTACTTAAAGGGAAAGAGTAAGAATACCATGAAGGTTGGCACCTCATCTGGACCAGAAAAAGTGGATTGCTTAGCAACTAGCACTTACTGTTCTTCATTATTTCTTTCTGTTGCAAGTATATCTCCAAACAAGTCTGTCTGGATTTTTTTAGTCCATTTAAAATGCAAACAAACAAATGAGAAAGACTCCAAAACTTGGAGTTGCCTTATAACAGAATGCATTTTAATTCCTATGGGCTGATGCCCAAAATCAAGATTACAATCTTGCATTATCCTCATGCACTATCATATAAAAAGCCAGACTTTTCTGTAAGGTCCTGCTACCCATGTATATCTGAATACTGGTTCTCCTTATTCAATGGATGTGATTTTACGTATCCTAAAATAACAGATGTATTGGAGTTAGGCACTTCCTTCACTTCCTATATAAAATAAGTATTTTTCTTCTATTTGGATTTCTAATCGCTACAGTATTTGAACTTAAGAAACATAAAGGATGAATGCACACAAATGTAAATAAACATACATCCATGTATATTTCTGCAGAGCTGTTTATATATCCCCATTTATGTGAGAACAACATATCACTTTGAAAATATTTATTCAGTTCCTTCTCTTGTTGGCTGATCAAGAACCAGAATAGATAGCTGGTAAGGTGAAGATTCAACAGCTTCTTAAAACTACATAGTAGTACAGGAAAACCTACTTTATGACTCCTGAGTTTGATACAGATCTTTTGCCCCTTGACAACAGTTATTTTGCACAGCTGGCTTGTAGGAGTCGGTTGACTCTTACACTGTGAATGGGGCTTTTTTTTGCTAGGGGAGCTGTTATAGGGAGATAAATTGGTGTAAAATCATAATAGTATAAAAATTTCTAGAAGCTGTAGGTTATTTTCCACATTTTCAAGGAGTTTATAAACCCTGTTTACTATATAGTGGAAATGTTCATAGATTATTGGAAGTATTTTTCACTTCCCCTAATAGAATACAGGGTTAGGATATGCTGTGCATGAAGCACCTGCCTCACACTCTGCAATCTTCTGGAAAAACCCTCACACTTGAGCCTTTATGAAAATGCTTATCTTTAACACACATTTCATAATATCTGATTAATATTTGAACTACACTCAGCGGAAGTGAACCTGGCTTTTCCCTCAGAGTCTGCAGAGAACCAACAGGAATTAAGGGTCTGACTTGATGATCAGTTCTGGTATTCATTATAAAGAAGATAAAATCATTATGATGCGAGCCCTTCCCTTTTCCCTTTTCCCTTTTCCCTTTTCCCTTTTCCCTTTTCCCTTTTCCCTTTTCCCTTTTCCCTTTTCCCTTTTCCCTTTTCCCTTTTCACTTTTCCCTCTTCCCTTCCCTCTCCCCTCTTAGCATTGTCGTCTTTTTTTTTTAACATGCAAGACAGCTACTCCAGCACAGACATAAAATTAGTTTTGCTCAATGGATTTCTTGTCATGCATGTGCAAAAAGCTTAATTTGCCTCCAATTTAAATTTTTGTTTTCCTCTGGTGACTCATTTTGCTGCATCTGTGTTTATTCTATAACCTGTGGATAAGGCATGTTTTCCTAGCTGGGAGCTGGCTGGGCTTTTGCTGATGTCTGCCATGTGTTGGTTTAGTCTTGCATGCAATTCTCTCTTGATTTCTCTAAAGCTCTCACAGTCAGCATTTTCCCAAGGTGCTCCACACAGGTCTTCTGGGAAACCCTCCAGGTAAAGTTCATCTTCAGGCTTATGTAAGATATCACAGATTCTTTGTCCTTTATAAGAAAGTTTATTTCCCTCCTATAAATATGCATACTTTAGTAGTCTGTGATAGATGATTTATTATTGTAGGTCGTCTCTTGTTTTATAGATTCTTTTTTGATCACAGCAATTTGATCTGTTTGGGTTTTCTTGCATTTTTCACTTCTTGGTATAATTTAATTCTGTATATTGTCAATGAGCTACAGCTTGCTTTGTGGGTGTCAGGAAGAGACTTACACACCAGAAAGGCTAATGACAAGAAAGAAGTCAAGTAACTGTTTTCCAAGATAATCTAGTCAATAGTGTGAGTTTGGGAGTCACTTTTTATCTGAGAGACTAAACTTCATTCTCCAATAAAGTACTTCTTCAAGTATTCCTGTTGGTATGTTTGCCTCCTACTTGCAGTATAAACCTTGCCTATACATTTTATCTGTTCTTAATATTACAGTAGAAATGGCCACATAGATGCTTGAATATATTTTAGGCTTTCTGTGGTATCTTCTCAGCCCTTCCCTAAGTGGAGCCCTTTTAGAAATTGAGAGCTTTATCCAAGCAAAGGCTAAAATGGACCCTCTGTCTTGGAATTACTTATATCAAGTTGCAAATAACTACGTCAGGCTTCATCTTGTTGATGCCTAGATCTGTGGATTTCACTGTTAAGTTGCTTTTGGGTGGTGATTGGCAGAGTGTTAACCTGTATTATGTTAGGGAGTGTTGTGTTTGGGGTGTTTAAGATAAAACAGTTCTTGTATCAAGTACCAAATGACTTGCGGGATGTGAAATTCTTTAACTTTTAGCATTTGCTTAGGAACAGCAAATGTCTTATGTGGCAGTTTGTGTCATTCAGAATTTTTTTTCTGCTCAGCAGGACATCACACGTAATGTGACAAACTTAATGTCATGGTAGACTGCTTTACTTACCTCTCCTTACTTAGTACTTGCTACTTTATTAGAGGCTGCTTGTGGCTTTGTGTGTTCCTTTGTTACTGAGGTGCTTCAGCATGAAGTGTTTGTGTGCGTAAATAGCAACTCACTCCATGCTGTTATAACTCAAAGGGATGATAGGGATGATGGATTGCTTGCTGAAATGAAATACCAGCTTTATTTATAACCTCCCCTCGAAAGGTTCTGATTAAGATACTTCAGTACAAATCCATTTCTTCAGAGCCTTTACATTCTTCCATTTAAAACTGCCTTGATATTGCTGTGTGCAATAAGAACTTGTGTCAGTGCTGATGCACATCTTTGGTTTAAAGGACTGTATGTATGCATGGACTCCTTAAGCAGGCATGGATCACATAAGTTTTTGGAACAAGAGGAATGCTTTCTGTCTTCTTCACTGCAGTGTGCATATGAAATATTATCTGGGGATCCAAAGCACCTCTGGCTCTCCATGGCTGCATAGAATGGCTGTGGCTGCAATGCAGCCAGACAGTCCCTGTGGGTTTATGAATGTATCATCCCTCTCCCATGACAACGTGCACAGATCCCATTTCTGCTGTACATTTGCTAATTCTAACTGAATGGGTTCTTAAATGATAGTGACTACTTTAAAATGCCTGCTGTTTAAAATGCCTCCCACCAAATTGCTTGTCTGTCACTGTAAAAATAAAGCAGTTACTTCAGCTACTACCAAACCCTTTCTTTCCACATATGCAGACTGCTTCTCTCCCAGTTTGCACATTCCTCTACAGTGCACAGACCCAGTCAGGAAGGCTAATTCAAAAAATGAGAGGGAAAAGGCCATTCTGGTTACTCTTTTCTTTCACATTTTCAATTCAGACTCTTTCATAGGCTTTTGAGATGGAAACAAGCAAGATTAATTGGATTCTACTGCATACAGCACCAAGTCTGAGTATTGTTGATAGGGATATATTAAAAGGGGAATCAGCTACTACTGGGTAAAAGACAACATTGTGGCTAGAGTTTACTTTTACCAACTGATTCTACTGAAGAGAAACTTCTGTGTTGAAAACAGGCATAGGATCAAAAAGAGACTTACCATTAAACTAATTTCATTTGGTAATAAAATCTTGAGGACACTGTTAAACTTTACTATGTGATAGGACATAATCTGTTGGGCAGAGTCTAAGTAACTGGTATCAAACCTAATTAAATTTTCTGAGTCTTTCTGTAGCTTTTTACTGTCAGTGCTATCAATGATCAGTTTTTCTCAAAGACTTTGCTAAGTGACTGATCAGAAAAGATCACGTGTGAACCCTGAGTCTGTTCTTGAAGGTGGTAGAGACATGCAGTAAAGTGCAAAGTTTTCATATGCTTGCATCTTAATCCAGCATGTCAATCCAGGTGTTTCCTGCCAAAGATATAGCTGAAGCTGTTGGCTTAGCTTGGTAAATCTAAAGATAAGACAGGCCAAGAACTAAGGAAAGTGTCAGTGCCAAACAGCTATCACAAAATAATTTGCTTTACAACAGTCTCAATATTTTAGCATTTTTATGGCGAGGGTGTGAGAGCTATTCTGATTAATTATATTTTATAACGTATTCATGTAAAGGCACTTTCCAGTAGATGATAAAAGATTGGGTCAGATTTGGTGTATACACTGTATTCTCCCTATTGAAGTAAGGAGACTTGAGGAGTACAAAAAAAACCCAAACCTCTAAACTTGAGCCCAAGTGAATTCTCATATTTCTGTCTACAGGTCATATCCTGGGGTTGTTATAATCTGTAATACAAAGCCTTTCAGAGTGGTACAGCTTGGCCACAGCAGGAAGTTCATAGCCTGAAAGGCAAGAATATTCCCAGTGAGAGCTGTGTAGCTGTGCAGTGAAACCCTCTAGAGTTTATAGAGATGCACTTGCGTGTTGCCACATTTAAACTCTCATATTTTGCTACTGTTCCCTGGATAAACAGAACGATTTTGCAGAGACTGTGCATTAGGAGATTATCCTTTACTTGAAGGGAAAGCAAACTAGGTTTCTATATAATAGAGTCCCCAAAGAATGCCCCAAGAAAGGCAATGACAAATGCTGCTGGCATGAAGACTGAGGACACATACCATTTGGGAGGGGTAAACCTGGAGAGTTTTTTTCCTCTCAGCCTGAAGTATGAAGAACATCTGTTAAGTGACTCTTGCTTATACTGGGATGTGAAGAACATATAAATTTTTAGAAACTGAAAAAATCTGATACCTGCAATGTGAGACAGAAACAAGCAAAAGAAACTTTTAAATTTGAAGGTGGTGAACAATAGTTACATGAAAAGGTGCCTTTTTTTCAACATGAGAAATACTAGGTACAGTTTTGAAAACACCATGAGTTTGGAAAGCAGCTAATTATCAGTAACTATTTTGGGCACATGCTTGTTCAGTGTAGTGAAAAACGTTCAGGTGCACTTTTCTATAGTTTTAAACAGCCTGAGCAAACTATATAAGTTATAAGGCAATAGAGAAAAATTTCTAGTGTTTTAAGTTTCACAGACATCATGAACTGCTGCAACAGGTGGCTCTAAGTAACTTTGCCAGCAGCTGGAATTCATTAAAACCTTGATTTGGGGATCACCATACACGCCACCCCTCCCCTTAAATTTAAGCTATTGCTCTATGGCTGCAGAAGTCCTGGTATTGAAGATAGGATGCAAAACATTAGTAAGGCAAAATCCCTATCATTTCTAAGCAGGGAAAATAGAAAGTTTTGATAAATAAGCATTGACTGAGGACCTTTCTAAGGTTGTGAGCTAAACTCTAGAGCTGTAAATTTGAATCTGCTGTGCAGGTTAGTCTCTACACCCCGTTTCAGAATCGGGCAAACTCAGGTGATGTGTTGCATATCTTTGAAGCCCTCAGCTGGTTAAATTATTTGGTGGGAGCTGCTCTAGAAGCTGCAGGACTTTCATAGAGACTTGCAATAAAATAATCAAGGTCAGAGTTGGGTAAAGTTAAGCTGAATATTGATCAGACTGCTGATAACTGCTCAAAGAGAATATAAGCAGCAGTGGGAAGGGGATGGAGAATGAGAAGGAATATCTGGCCTCCTTTCACCCTTTTTCTTTGCCTTTAGACTGTAAGCAGCCTTCACATTATTGGATGAATTTCATTAATTTTAACTCTCTTCTTAGGAGGTCAAAACTTTTTTTCTATTCCCGATGAAAAGCTTTTCAAGGATCTCCTAACTAGATGCTGAATAATCAGGTCAGAGGCATTTGTGTGTATGCCTAGAAAACAAATCATGATGTTGAGGTGACTACTGGAAACGTTGATATTTGGCAGGATTGGGGTAGTTTTGAGCTGTTTGTGTCTACCTGCTTAACTTCAAAAGGTTGGGCTGAGTTAATTTTGGCTTTTTGCAGTGCTGCTGAGGACACAACTGTGGTCCCCACCGAGATATTATACTGTTGAAAAGATTAGACTTCATAGTCTGTCTGTACTTGTCAGCAAATGATACCTTTAAAGAATTTCTTTGGAAGATGCCGTTTGTGTTGTTTTGACATAATGTCAATTTTATATAGATATTTATGTATATTTTTTACAATGCATCAACACATCCAAAAGCAACAACCCACGAAACCTCAGGGAAGTAGGAGGAAAGCTTTTGACATTCCTTTATAACTCTGAGATAAATAAGGGTATCAGGAGTGTACGATAGTTATAGATCAAACTTTGTTTGTTTTTGATGGCCTCTCTGCACCAAGTTAACTTACATAGAGTGATCTCCGTGTACTATAAGTAACACCTTAAATTTAGAGAAATAAGACAGTGTTAAACACAATATAATTTTACTATCTCAAAATTAGGAAAAAAGCTAGACTAAAGAGAAAATATTGTAGAACTTGCAGTTGCATTTAGGATTTATAGCAAGCAGGTGACAATATAACAATTTAAGAGCAACGGTATGGATTATGGGATAACTAGGAGCATATGGTCCTGGCTGAAATTACTGGACACGTCTCTGTCCTCAGGAATGATTAATATAGATTTCCTGTTTTATTTATGGCTGTTTTATTAGTAAACATTATAAAATACCCTTTAACAGGACATGCTATCTGCTTTCAACAAAATGTCGCTTTCTTAGTTTTGTTCATTTGATTTATGAGAAGTTTGCAGAAAAAAATTATTATGCTGGTCCCAACACAAGAATTTGGGACCAAATAACTGCTCATACACTTTTCAGTAAATCTGCAGTCATTTGGGAGCTAGAGACAGGATAAAGGTTTGCAAAGAAACTGAGGACTCAATAGTAACACAAGAAGTTGCTTGCAGTAGCTTTATTTCCTGATAAGGTACATCTGTCTTCCTTCTGTATCTTTCTACCCCAACTTGGCCTCTCTACATCTTATGAATAAAATGCAGGCTAATGGTCCTCTGATAAAAGAAGCTAAAGGCTTATCGGAAGTAACTGCATGCATTTAAGATAGTCTCCTTACTGTACAGTAGCTCTAAGAAACCTTTAGCTGTTGCAGCTTTTTCCAGAGGTGCAGATTTGTTTGTGGTGGCTCTGACCATTCTGGTTGTGCATGCTTTTACTTTAGAAAGAATGAATTAGCTGAAAATGTGTTATAATTTACTTTGGCTGTAGCAATATCCTGTTCTTCTCAAAATTCTCAGACAGCATTTCAGCAAGAAAAGCATAATTATTAGCAATGGGGTTTATGTGGTACTTGGATGCTGCAGAATGAGTTGCTTTCTCATCCTTTAACCATTTTTGCATTTAAAAAAAGATTTTAAAAAGCTGGTAACTTTTATTTATTAACTTATCAATATAGAATATGATGAGGAAGCTCAAAGGAAAATGGCTTCCAGGTTGTTATGTCCTGTCATGCAGTAGAGATAAGTGTTGTGGATTAGCAAGACAAATACTCTATTCTTTAATCTGTCCCCCTTTTTAAAACATTGAAGTTACTAAGTGCATATAGCTAATAACATGAAATAATGCTCTCTTGGTATTTCCTGATATGATCAACTGATCTATTTTAATTAGCAGTTGCTAATCCAGCTGGGTGGGACTTTAGCTCAAGCAAATCTAAATCAAGCAGTGCCTGTGATGATGATGGCCCCTGGCCTGTCTAAACTACTTCTCTCCCTGCTGCTGCATGTAGACATACTGTGACAATATCAAATTGAGGGAATTGCTTGCAATGGATTGCTGAGGAACCATGAATTGTTTTATATCTAGAGCTCAGATTGTTTAGTATGTGGTGAAAGAAATACTTGAGTGGGTCTATTTTCCAGAATACTATTATTATGAAGTGAAATTTAAAATCAAGGCAGAGTGAGGGACTAATACCTCCCAGAAGCCTGAAGGCATAAGACAAAATAAAAAAAGAGCTTTTCTACTCAGTTCATTATAACACTGTGGGAGATCAGTACCAGGGAAGTTTGAAATAGAGTATAATAGAAGCATTACACGAAGTTTTGGAGAAGAAAATAATTTCCACTGCCCTCTGCTGACTGCAGGCTGTGCAGTGATGTGGCTCAGCTCAGCCGTATGTGGCTGAGAGCTGTGCTCAGAGCCCTGCACTGAGCAGTAGGTGCGAGCCACGTTGTGAGTGGAACTGTGACTGAGTCATACTTGGAGGATAACGTGTTGCTGCAGGTGCTGCTGTAATGTCTAAAAGCTTTTCTTTATGCTCACCTGCAATGAGCCATGATATATTGGCAGATGTGAAAAGTTTTTTCAAGTCCATTTTGACTGCCAGGTTGCACACGCTACTTAATTTCAGAGTGCTGTCCTTGTCCCTCCACTGCTTGTAACCGTGTGAATTTTGGGCTCCTAGAGAGGGATGAAATCCTGCTCTGGACTATTTTGTGTTTCACAATGTCAGTTTTATCCCCGTCATTGAAGAAAAGATGAAAACAAAATAAAAACAAAAACCCCAAAACAAAGAAAGAAAAAAAAAAAATACTTAGAGGAAAGATTTGTCCTGTCTTTCCCAGAAGAGTATGAAAATACTTTAGTGGGCAAATTAGGGATTTAGAATTAGAGCACCTTCAAGCATTCTCTTAACCTCCGATGGTTTTGAAGTCAAAACAGTCTTTGGGGGCTACCTTAGAATGAAGACTCTGCAACTTTCCTTTATGGTCAATGTTATCACTAAACAGGCTTAAGCCACAATGTGAGAGGAACACAGCTCCAGCTTGCTTACTGTGCTGTGGATTACTTGGGAGCCTCGATTTACCCATCTAAAGGTTAAATCATTTCCCTGTAACTGTTTGTAGACTGGATCTAGTACCAGATTAGGACAGTGCTAGTGAAGCAGAAGATTAGGGCTGTTTCAAGTACTGCAAATCAGAGCAAGAAAACAGAGTAATTTTGAGTATTATAAAAATTATGCTCCTATATTGTATTTCTAAGAATTGATTATAACCTAATGTTATTCTAGTATATTTTTCCTTCAACTTCTGTAACATCTCTGTGCTTTGGTATTCCAATATTCTCCCTCAGCTTCTGTAGGTCTTGATGCTCTGTCTTAAACTGGAAATGTCAGTGTAATATTTTTTCCTGTATTAATTTCTCTGAAACTAATTTCTTTGGATGTTATGTGCTGTGGGAGTGTATGCTGAGCTTTGCACCACTTATTAATGGTTTGTCATCAGTCTCATCTGTTTTCCCTCTGAGCCAGGATTACTAGAAAGGTGATTGAGACGGTTTCTCGTGTTCAGACTTGGATGTTTATTATATCTTATCAGAGAATTACAGAAAGTATAACAGCACCTCTAGCTCCTTGCTAGAAGTAGGAAAAATGGCTACAGCTGAGCCTGCTTCAAGGCCTTTTAAAGCTAAACAAACCAATAAAAGTTTTACACTTATATTATTTATCTTTTTGGCACAATAATAGATTCCCACGATTCTTAGAGTGACAGTTTGACTGACCAACCAAACCTAAATTCCATGAAGAAGAAGGAAAAAAAAGATGAACAAAGAAAAGACAGCACCCAAAATTCTCCATCTTGTTCCATAACCACCACTATACTGTAAAACCTCAAATTAAAAACCTATCACACAGTGAAAATACACACATCTAACGCACTACAAATTTGTGACTTCTAACTCACTATTCATATTTACAAGCCTTCTCCAAGGTTTCAGATCCAGAGCAGTATTTTCTAGGGTGTCTGTGCCTGGAAGCACAGAAAGCTCAAAAACTCCAGATTCCTGAGATCCAACAATGTGCAGGTGTTGATGTAGCCAAGCATCAGACACCTTCTAGATTTCCTGAACATAAAGGAAGGCAGCACTTCAAGGCTAGGCTATTCATACAGGGCAAGTAATTACTCTGGGTCAGTCGATGTATTTCAGTAAATACCACTTGGTTAGATCAGGTCCCAGAGGAAGATTGAAAAGAGCAAGACACTTCCCAGGTAAGTCTTTTATCTCTTCCTGGGCTCTGTGCAATGTGGCTGAATCTTACTTTGTAGGCTTAGGGTAGCGCAAGTGAAACTACATGGGTGAATAAGGTGTGGGCAAGGTCAGGTCTGAAGATCTTGCGGGTGTGTTAGATATGCTTATGTACCATGAAGAAAGCAAAATGTGAGGCAGAGTCTCAATTTTGTACATAAGTGTTTTCATCAAGCTATTGTAATTTGTGGTTGTGCTTCCATTCAGAGTTCTTCCAGGCTGCAGTTTCCTCTTTCACGTTCAGTATCACAAGTGGTCTTCAGGATTTCTTGGATGCTGCTGCAGTGCAGCCTGTCCTGTTGGCAGCCAGAGCTGCCTCTGAATCTTGTATCTTCCTCTCCTGTAGATTTGAAGTACTCTTGGCACTTTAACATAAAACACGTGGGACCTGCTGCAAGAAAGCATGAGCCCCTGATCTGCTGATTTCAGATGCCTGTGCATCTGAGAGAGGGTTTGGAAGGCTGTGTGCGTGCACAGTGTGAATGCACCCGAGGGTCAGGACACGGATGGACGATGCAGGTACTTTGCTTATCACACCTGTGGTGTCCAGTATGCTCAGTTTGCTGGCTGAAGGCATAGTTCTGTATGAAATGGTTGTCTAGCCTCTGATTCCTTAAATCAGGTCAGTGATCACAGTTAAATGTAGCTTGGAGGAAGGCAGCATATGAAAGTCTGTCTTTTTCTTTAGCAAGAAACTTGATAGCAAGAGCTGTGCCAACATTAAAACCTGTACAATTCTGAATGCTTCCATAGATGGAGCACTTGCAAAATTCCACTTCTCACTAGTTATAAAAGATGACCTTGTGAAGGAAGGTAAATTGTAAGAATTCACTTGTAAAATAATGTTTGGTTGACCTATCCCAGGATAGTGAAAAAGCCTCACTATGTGTGTTGAAAACACTTTTCAATCAGTTCCAGCATGTTGTATAATGAGATAAAGCAACTGTTGCTCTTTTATGAAAGAAAAGCCCTTTAGAGGAAGGTGCATAGGATTTTACCAAATTTAACTTTGGCTACTGCTTGTCTATTGCACTCATTTGATGCACAATTTTTTTCAGAAATCTTATGTATCCCAAGCCATGAGCTGTGACTGCCTATATACTACTGGCTGCTCCTTTGTTTTACTCTGACAGGTTTATTTCCTGGAATTTGGACTTTGCAGTACCTTTCAGGATCAATGGATACAGAACTGCATTTTAAAGCTGTTGTTTCACTTGGCAATTAGATATTTACAATGTTAGTAAGGGGGAAATTTTATCCTGCAAGCAGACTTGGTGATTGCCACTGGCTTCTTTGATAAAAAGATAGCCCAGATATATCTGTCTATTGACTGATTTAATTAGCTGTAAACCAACTTAGAAGTAGACAGTTGATAGTTATTTATTAAATGAGCACAATTAATTTAGAAGTTATTCATCTTGCAAACAAACTGCCAGCTCTGTAAACAGCTATGGGTACAATTATGATTACATCTTTCTAGCGTTCATTTGATCACTGGAAGAAGAGCTAATTTAAACCTTCTTCACAACACATTTGCAAGGTGTAATTGATTAGTACTTGGTGACAGTTCTGTCAGGCAGGTATAGAAATAGCATGCAGATGATTCAATCTATCCCAATCCTGTAGGACAAAGAGGAGTAAAATATATCATCTTTTATTTGACCTGAAGTCAGATCATGTGAGACTGTCTACTTGTGAAGAGAGTAGAAAGTTATCATTTTCACATTGTCATTTTTCTGAAGAGGACTGCAAATTAACAGCTCAAAGGAGAATTCCTTTCCTAGTAGATTGCCATAGAGTTTATAAAGCTGTATTCTTAATCAAATTTGAACTCTTAGTTTGGTTTTGGACTAAGTACATGCTCTTCAGTGAGAATTAACATATCTTGCTTCTAAGTTCTGATATCTGTAGCAGAGCTATCAAGAGAAGAAGGTTCTCAGCCAGTATGAGAAGTAGGACATAATGACGACATGGATGATTATGATTAGATTTATTACTAATTCAGTATTTAAATACTGCAATGAAGTATCTAAATAACAACATTGTCATTTATTTCAATTGATTATGTTATAATTAAGTTGTGGTGCCTCCTGTTGAGGAAGTGCTTCCTGTTGAACCATGAGCTGCAGTGAGACCTCCTTGCTGTCTAAATTTCTTGGAGAAGTCTAGGTGTGATTAGGATCACTTAGTCTCAGATTTGATCAACAGTCCATGTCTAAAGAGTCAAATATAAGACAGCTTGGCTAGAAATATGCAAATTGATTCTTTGGCCTTGCAGAATATACAATTACAAAGCAACAAAGCACCTAAGTAGCTTCTTTAGGATTTTCTCTCCTTATCTGATAGGAACGGAGTGATTTTACTTGCCCTTCCAGAAGTCAGTGATTCCTCCACTTTCAGCCAGGTATACACTGCAGGCTCCCTGCTGGGACAGGGATCCATCCAGAAATTGCTTGCAAATTTTGAAGGCTGTTTTCTTTGTTTTAGTTTCATTTTTATTCTGAGTTGTAACTGTAGGGTGCTTGCATGCCCCGAGTCCCTAGATACTGTTAGAGGCTCACATGCTTATTCAGGATAAGGGAAGCTGCAGTTGATAGGAGAAAGAACCAGTTACGTGCTTTTATAATTTTAACAGCTATTTTTGGGAGCTTGCTGTCCTTTTCTATATTTACTTGCGTTGCCACTTGCTGCCGAAGCTGTTTGTTTTCTAGTTTGTCTTTATTGTCCATGTCTTTACTATACTCTGCTTGCAGATATTTGGTATGAAGAAAGGCAGGGGCGTGTATTGAAACAAAAACCTATGGGCAAATTGTTGATTTAGAGCCCTTTCTTGGCAGTCAGAAAAGATATTGAGGGATAGTCAAGTCACAGATTTGGAAATAATGCCTTAACAGTTATTAAGAAATATATATCAGTATCCTACTCCTTCTAGCTCTAGAAGAGAAACTGAGCTTGCTCTCCAATTCCCTGAATTGAGGGTACTAGAAACTCACCTTTAACATAAGGAAACCACTCTTGGCATTAGCAGAAACAGCACCTGTTTGAGAGGAAAAAACTGATCAGGTCCTTGTGAGCAGCTGTGTGCCTTGGCTCCTGGGAGGATTTGGGGCTGGGACAGGTCAAATTTAGGCACAGTGCTATACTAGCTCAGGATTTGGTAGCCAGGAGGAAGGGAAGCAGTCCACAGATATTGTTAGCACAGCATTTTACATAGACTGGTTTGCAGCCCTTGCCCCATTCTGTAGAGACTTTTGGTGTTCCCCGTACATAGTGTGGGAAATGTTGGGGTTTGATTTCCTCTTGAGAGGTCAAACTGCTAAAAGCTCAGACATTCTATATCCAGTCTGTCCTAATGCAAGGCTCTTTAAGTGACAGTCTAAATAAAGCAGAACAACTACTCAGCAGGTGCTGTTCATTTTGTAAATCAGTTAACAACCCTCAACACCGTGTCAGGAAAATTAAAGCCAAATCTGTTGCATCAAACCTTTTTCTGACCTGTCAGGTCATATCACCTGGCTTTTCCTCCCTTGTGGATAAATAGTGATAATCTAGTGCTGTCCCTGGTGCAGGGCTATAATGAAGGTCTTCTGTAGGCAGGTTATCTATTGTTTAAAGTCACACCAATACACTGGGGTAAATCTGGAGTCCCAATGAGAGGGGTGTGACATTTATCTGAACACTAATTAGTCAGTGCTGTTTGTGTGGGAAGAATGTAGTATTACAAAGTGCAGATATCCTTATTTTTATCCTGGTGCTCTGTTAAAACTATAAGTGCTAAATCTGAAGTGTGGTGTCTAATACATGTGTACTTCTACACAAGGCTTTTGTTTTGATCGACTCCTCCTGTTATAAAATTCAGAAGTGTTTAAACAGAATGATTCCTCCATGGAAATCAGCTCTACTTTGTCATCACATGAGGAGATTAAAGTTTCTTTTTTTTTCCTCTTCAGTAGCAAAGCTATAGTGCTGCACAGCTATTTCCCCAAAATCTTCAGGAAGTCAGGGATGTCCCCGTCAGGTCTCACAGTCCTTCTTTTGGCTAGAATTTTTGGAGACATTTTGGGCAATGCTAGCATTGTCTTCACCATATACAGGAGCCTTGGGAATGCAAGTCAAGGAACTTTGTGTAGGATAGCGCCCTCCATAATTCCTTTAAACAAACAAATCTACGTTTTGGTTAGTTTGTTTTTAGTGGAGCCTGCAGGTAAAAGTGGATTCCTAGCATTATCCACAGCTTATTCATGTCAGTCTCCTGTGTACCAGCGCAAGAAGTAGACTCTGTCACTCATTCAGGTGTACTGCAAAATGACACATCTGAATTATTTGTATGAATTCTTTATATATTATATTATTTAGAATAAAAATGAACCCCTTTCATTGTATGTAGAAGAAGCATGTTAACATAAGCCATTTTCCTTGTAAACTCACACTTTGTTCTGATGCATTAAAAAAGATCCACAGATCAACTGCTTATTGTGTTTTTCAGACTTAGATGTATTTTTGAAGGCTGCTTGCATTTTTTCCTGCCATAATGAAGACAGACTTCTATAGGTACATTGCTGTCAGAAAGTATACGCTGTGGCTAGGTAAGTAACTTTTTCAGGCATTGCCTTTAAGGGATGACAAAAATCAAAATTTCTTAAAGGTCACTTTGTAAACCAATAGTTTGTGTCAAATAATTCTGCAGTTCTGGACACTCTCTAGTGGTCACCTATAATTGAACATAGGAAGAAAAATGTCATATCTTGTCTTTTTGTCACTTGTTCTTTATCTTTCTGAGGTGCTAACTTCAGTACTCTCCCAACCCCCCACTGGCTTTTGCATTTCAGTAGTTCTGTTTCAGCGTATCTTGTTAAAAAATGCTGCAAATGACCCTATAGGTATATTTTTCTCCACAGCAGAGAAATTGATCAAAATTTGTGTTTTGCCTCAATAAGAAAATTTTAGAATAGTGTTACACTTCTATCTTAAAACTTTTTTTAAAGGAATGAAATGTGAGACTTCATTCTGACAAATGCTTGTCTTTCTGATGTTGGTCCATGGCATAAGTGCAGTGTCGAATTACCTGTGTGTTTGTGCTCATTTCCTTCATTTTTATTGTGATTGTAATTGTAAAGGAAGTGTTTGGTTTATTTGAAGACGAGTTTGGGATGCATGATTCTGTCTTGATCCCAGGAAAACACAGTTGAACTGCGGAGACATCTTTGATTGTAGCTGCTCTTAGGGTGTGAAATTTTGAGTGTTCATCCTAAATGATGATTACCACAAGGCTGTATTTTTACTGCTGGTGATCATCTACTCTGTCTGGACTTCCTTTTCCATGGGGCTTTAATATATTAAGTGCTTAGCTTTGGTTTTATTAACTGGCTGTCTTTAGCATATATATGAGGAAATCCACAAGATGCGGTTGAAGCAGAAGCTTTTAGTAAAGTTTTGGGGTAATATTAAATTACCTGTAGAAATTAATTTTTTGAGAACTCTGATGAAATACTTGCTAAACAGCACATCTATTCTTGCCTGAAACCTATTAAACTTTTCAGGCACATGCTTTGCAATTGCTGCACTTCACAGCATCCCAGGAATTTAAAATATGTACAGACTTATCCTCTTGTGTCATGCAGTTATAATATATCCCATGCCAAAACACATGACAAGATGTACCCACAACATCTAAATCTTGTTATTAGATATGTGCACATATGGTGTCCAGCACTGACTACCTCTCTTGCAGCTGGGCTGAAATTGCTGATTGCATTGGTTTCCAGTTGGACATATTAGTGAAGAAAATCAGTGTACAGGGTACGTAGTTTATGAAAAGACTCACTTTTGGCTATGCTGACACTAGGTAGCCAGTGGGACTTATTTATAATGTTTTCAGCCCTTACCTCCAAACTGGGAGCTAGTGCCATCTTGCCTTCAGCCTCTCAAGTGCCCATTCAATCACCCTCATCTGACTGCTTAGCATATAAGTGTATTTTGTGCTCAGCCCGACTGTGGTGCAAGCGCAGCTTCATCATCTGCAGCAGCAAATAAGTGGGATCCTTGAAAGAATGATAGGCAAATGAATCTCGCTGACAGTACATCAATTAACTTAGTAATGTATTACAATTGCCATCGGTGAAGAATACAAGGCAGAGCAACCTTGAGCATATCAGAGCTCTGCAGGATCCTGGCCTTGCCAGTGCAGCACTGCCAAAGGGTGAAAACAGCCAAATAACGCTTGCAGAATTAAGAAGGAACATTTTCGAGTTATAGTGGTGGGTTCAGTACAGCACAATTGCTCCTTCTTCTCCTTTTGCATGCAGAGATTGAGACCACCCTCCACCACAGCTTGCTCTTTATGCTGGCAATTAATGGGAAAATAGTTTGTGGAATACCACTGCAATTGTGTGGCACTAGGAAGCTGGTGCTGGAGTTGCTGGATCCATGCTGGTAATTAGGTCTCTACAAACTTTCAAAGAAGCCTGGTAGAACACCACAGATTCAGTTTGCTGTTTCTATTCTTTGGTTCTCTGCTGCTTGCTTTAGCCACAGAAAGGAGGGGCAAGTAGGCTGTGGGCAGGTGGGGCTCAGTCTTTTCTCTCAGGTGACAGTGACAGGATAGAGAGGAGAGGGACTCAAGTCGCACCAGAGGAAGATTAGACTGGATATTTAGGAAACATTTCTTTACGGAATTGATCATCAAACACTGGAACAGGCTGCCCAAGGAAGGGGTGGAATCACTGTCCCTGGAAGTGTTCTAAATGTATATAGATATGGTTATGTAGAGACATGGATTAGTGATGGACTTGGCAGCACTGGGTTAATGGTTGGGCTTGATCTTAAAGGTCTTTTCCAAGACCTTTGCATGAAGTGTGTTAAACAAGCCCTGGAGGCATTACTCCAGAGGCATGACTGGTCAGTCAAGGTCTGCAAAGAGATATTGCAGGAATATGTGTTTCTTTTTATCTGTGTACCCCAGAATATGCACAGAGCAAGGGGATAGCCACAGTACCTCACAGTTTTGCTACTGTGCATGTAGTACCAGGCATGGTACTTGCATTTGGAGGACTTAGTTGCAACTTCATAGTGAGAAGAACACCCATGAAGACATAGTTTAGTTTTCACCTACCCCAGGATGATCTGGTAAAGTCTTCTCTGAGAAAGGCCCTCATACCAGAGATATTTCTTTGGATTGCTAGCTACGGGATTTCTGGAGGGAAGGTGATCCTTTAAAGCTGATGCAATTAATTCTAAGCTCTTAAAGGAAGTCCTTGACTGATTTCCTGATTTAAAAGCTTATCGTCCTGTGTCATCTTCAAAAAATGTAGCAAATTCTACGTGTTAACTTTTTCTCCACGTTCCTGTGTGCGTCCCAAAGGTAGAACAGCTTTTGCAAGAAGGAGAAAAAGAGGACATGACTGACTAATGACTGTCTGGATCATAATACAAACTTAAAAGGAACAGGATTAAGATGGAACTTATTGTACTGCTCAATTTTATAATTTAATGTACTTTTGTTACAGCTTCCATGGCTTCAATTTCTTTTGGAAAGATGATAGTAAAGATTATAATTTTCTTCAACTCCTAAAATAGAAATGTATATATTTTGCATGGTGGCATTTTGCGTTTTTCCCTTTGCCTTCATTTTCTGAATGCAGTGAGAATATGCAATGTGAGAGAATTATTTAATGTTTTTCTTTTTACCTTTTTAAATAATTTTTGAGAAATGCAGCTTTCCTAGATTTATGAATTTTATAATATTCATGGGTAAAGGAAAAACATACTTTCTTTAGCTGTGTTTCTTCAGAGTGGCAAGGCACATCTGTTTTGTAAAAGTTTTTTTGTTTATTGTTTAGTTACCTGCATAAAACTAGAGGATTTAAAATTTTTCCACCATAATTATAATCTTAGGCTCGCTGATAGTTTCAAATATAAAGAACTTGACATATGGCTATCCTATTTTAAAAACAGTAGTCTGCAGGAACAAATATAATTTTCTAAATAATTATTAAGCCTTGATTGTTTTCTGTTTTGGTATAGATAACTACCCTTTTTTGATAGACTGTTTTTGATGAAAATGACACATTTACATTCACAAATTCCACTTCCTATGAAAATTGTCCATAGTGGTAACAGGGTCTATGGATCACTGCAAGGCAATCAGGCAACGATGGGATATTTCATTATGCCCTTATCAAAGAATGTGCTATGTAATATGATTGTGAGTGATTTTTTCCAATTAGGGTGCACCAGTTTCCAGTTATAACTCTCTTCCCAGCTAATAATATTTCTTCAGTCTCATTAAGATATGTTATGCAAGTATCAATTGAGAGCTATCATTTAGTTCTTTTGCAAGTGATAAAAGCAAAGAACTGAGGAAGGAGACCAAGCTCGTTTGACAGTTCAAGCTTTCATAAACACTTCTAACAGAGCTTGAAAAATAAAGGATACAGTTTAAACTTCATTCAGCCTCCTATACTGCTGTCCTTATTGCAGGGACAATCCTGTCTCTCCTCTGGTGCTAACTTTACATCCAGGCTTACAGGACACAATTTTTCTTTGCTTTGTAAGGACTCAGTCTTCTTGTAGGAAACAAATATCTGTAATTGCTCAGCAATAAAGGTTCAAAATATGTTTTTACAGCTCTGTGAAAATGCAACAATCTTGTGCATGTTGAATTGCCGCTATCTATCTAACAGACCTATAAGGAGCACTACTACCATTTTATTATACTAATATTCCTAATAATAGTTACACTATATAACATTCATCTCTCTTTTTCTCTCTCTTTTTTTTTTTTTTTTTTTTTTTTTTTTTAATTTAGAGTTTATTGAAAATCATATTCTGATGTTCTTTCTGCTGTTGGGTAGTAATTTTTGCAGCAAATACCAGCTCAGGCTACTGGCAAAGCAAAGTGTTGTTCAACATGATTAAGGATATTGGAATTACCCTAAATTGTTAACCTTGCACAAATACTATTGTATTTGAAGTTCTTGCTTTCTGGAAAAGGGGGGAAATTGATCTCTTAACTTGAGTTAGAAATATAGTATTAATAAATTGAGATTTATACACTGAGCCACCTCCAATGCAGTTTTTGGTACAGATTATAAGGCATAAGGGACATTTTCTCTCTGTATTTCAACAGAAATTCAGTAATCTAATAGATGTGCAAGGGATTTAAATTAGTTCGAACTTACACTTCTGTGATTTAAAGTGTTCATATATAGCAATCAAGGCAAAGCCTTTTTCCCTGAATTACTGCACTAAAATATTTGCAATAACACCGTAGCTTCATGACTTTATGGTTGAATTGTCAAGTAGAATATGTTTTTGTCTAGTCCTTATTGGGATGCTTAGCTGGAACATCCACAATGGCAATGACGGTTTGGGGTCCACCCCCTCCACCCCCAATCCTTTATAGTTCAGGCTGTGCCTAATTGAATTCACATTTATATTTAGGTTGAGTAGAAATGAGGGGTTGTATCTGTATGCAAAATATGGGCTGACAGCAATTTCTGCCCTGGGTGCCTCTAGATGTCAGTGATTTGGTGGTGAAGGTGATTACCTGCTATTAGTCACAACAATGGGCTTCTGGGCTTAACAACATCAAACTAGACAAAAAACTACAATGCCATAGAATCAGCAATGTCAGGACCCAGGTGGGAGAAGGAAAAGAAGAGATTTGCTGTTGAACTTAAAAGGCAGCTCTTCTACCTCTCCTCCTTTAAACTTAAGGGAAAGAAAAAAAAAAGCAATGGTGGGTGGAACAGTGAACCACAGGCCGTTTCAGACAGTCTATTCAGACTATGAGGAAAAATATATTGAGGCAAAATACTAGGTTTGGTGACACAGGTTAGGCAAATATATATGGAGATGGTTTGGCTGTGCAGAGCAGTGTGCTGCTTTCATCACCACAACTACAGTAGCTAATAAAGTTACCGTCTTCAGAAGTGAAGGCACTTCTGAGAAAATGTGGAGTTATTCACTTCCCTGAAATGCCTGTTTACTCAGGAAAAGTTGCCTGATACTAAATGGACTTTGACTCTCTGGCACATTCATTAAGCCATTGAATGTTCATGGTGATTGCAGAGCAGGGCCATCCTTTATGTCACATAAACAAGCTGTAACTACTGTAATGTGAAAAGGATGTTGTGAGTGTAGCTAATATTAGGCACAGCATTGCAATCCTACACCAACAGAATGTGTAATGATAATAATATGTCTCGTTCCATGTGTTGTGTTTAGATTCAACTGGAGGCAGTGACATGTTGGAGCTAAGGAAAACACTGGAAAAAACCAGATTATTATCTTAAAACTTGCAAATATGTTCTGAACAAAAGATTTCTTAAGGAGGCAAAACTCTTAAGGAGAATGGCAGTCCATAGAAGGTCATGCTCTGAAGGATGAGGCAAGTGAGGCTGTCCAGTCTATGTGGTAAAGGTCAAATGGCTGGCTGACCAAGAACACTCTTTTTGCTCTTATGGACAATACTGAGTGCTGGTACCTAAAAGCAATGGTTTTCATTCAGCACACTTGTATGAAAAGATCTCAGACAAAATTGGGGTTTTATGGCTGGTCTTTTGGGTGATTTTACAGTATCTGAGTCAATTTACTTCATAAGTGTCACAGAACCTCAGTTGCACATGCACCTATAGGACACACAGTTGTTTACAGAAAATCCATTTCAGCTCATACGGTGTGGTAGAAGATGAATAGAGGCTTCCTGACACTCAAATTAAGGGAACAAAATGGAAATTGAGCATGAAAAGTGCTTAACAGTGCAGCAAAAGATAGGATTGCTAAAGAAAATAAATCTATTTTGTTATGAAATTGTAGCTTAGAATTGTAAGGTTTAAAAATGGTCACAGCTCTCTAATTATATCCTATTGTCCCTAATGCATGAATGAAAATGGAAAGAATGAGCATAATGCTTTGATCTGAAACAGTTGGTTTAAAGTAGTGTTCAGATGAATGAAAACAACCACAATATGTAGTTACTCTTTGTCATCATTTAAATTCGTTATTTATATAGTCCATTATAAATTTATATAATCTACAGAGGATATTAGGGTGACTCCTTTATCAGTTGGCAGTAAAAATACAGTGCATAAACAGTATGTAGATTTTTGGAGGGGGAATTATATTAGTGGGGACTTTTGGATCTTGATTAGTTTTGCTGTGTTGAGGGCAATTGAATTTTGTTTCAAGCCATAACAGTGATTTTTCTTCTTATTTTTTTTGTCCCTGAATTTTTGAATCAAAAAATTTTGTCCCTAAATTTTAAAGAAACTCATTCATTATTACTTAACCTAGATACATGGTAGTACATCTTAAAGTAAGAATTCTTCACATCCTTATTGAAAAAAAAAATTATAAAGAGATCAGAGTAAAATGAGATGAAAATTAGAGAAAATTAGCTATGTAGCACTTGATCTGCAAAGATTTGTTTTATCTGTACTTATTTTTCTATTCTATCCTATTGTGCTGTTTTTCTGGACACACTCATACTGATATAAAGCTTTGTGGGTATTTCTTCAAAATGACAAACCCTTTCATGTTCAGGTCAAAAAATTGATTTTCTTTTCATGTGTGTATAATTGTTTTTATCCAACAGTAGGTTTGAAAATGTTTTCCAATAAGCTATTTTATTATTGAGGGCTGCACATTACCAGCATATGTAGAAATCTTTTTTTACTCTTCCAAAATAGAAGATGCAGACTGAACTCGAGGAGAGGAAAAGCTCAAAATCTCTAGAGATTAATGGAAAAATATCTTCTTATCCCCATGTGAACAGATAGAGGGGAAAAAAAAAAAAGAGAAAACAATCACCTAGGGAAAGCTCTCTAAGATCAATGAGTCCAACCATTAACTCAGCACTGCCAGGTCCACCACAAAGCCATGTGAGTACATGGCACATCTACACATCTTATTAATATCTCCAGGAATGGTGACTCCACCATTTCCTTTGTCAGCCTCTTGCAATGCTTGCAAACCCCTTTGGCAAAGAAATTCTTCCTAATAGCTAATCTGAACCTCATCTGGCATAACTTGAGGCCATTTCCTTTTGTCCTATCATCTGACACTTGGGAGAAGTGACCAACCTAAGTGATCCCACTTGGATACAGCCTCCTTTCTGGCAGATGTAAAGAGCAGTAAGGTCACCCTTATGCATCTTCTTCTCCAGACTAAACAAGCCTGGTTCCCTCAGCCACTCCTGATATGACAGGTGCTCAGCCCTTTCACCAGCTCCACTGTCTTTTTCTGGGCACACAAAAACATGATATCAACCAAAAGGAAGAGCAAATTCCCCTCGGATCTCCACTGTTAGAAAACTAATGGAGAGAAGCGCTTATGCAGAGAGCCTTAAGGGTAAGGAGGGGGATAATGATTAGAATTCGAGTTAGGATCCTAGAGCAGAATGCCAAGGTTCAGTGTCAGATACCCTGTCTGCTAGTAAATTATTATTCTGCTTCTTTGCTGTGATGTAAAGGAACCATCATAAAGATTGGTTAAAGTCCAGAGCAGTTTTATCAGTTCTGGGAACACAAGTGAAAAGATTTCTTTTTGAACAGATACTGTTGACTTGCTTGACTTGGACCGATTATGTCAAGTAAAACTGTGTTATACCACGTGTGTTTCATCCCAGTTTTTTCTGTGACCTAGAAATACTTTGCTCACAAGGAACTTTGACTTTGAAGAATAGAACTTATAATATGAGAAGAGGAAGTGCAATGTAGAGCAAGTCACAGATCCATTGAGACTGAAACCTCGATAACTGTGAGAAGAGAAAAAGTACTTTGATACTCATATGAAGCCTTGTAATTGAAACATTGGCTCACTTGAGTTACTGCTTCTATAAATTGAAGTGCACAATATGAAGTGACAATTTCCTCACGAGAAATAGGCAAGAACTTGGCCCTTTAACAAGATACATTCAAAATAATGAAGTGTTGTTCTATGCATTACCTTCAAAAATATTTGCAATTTAAGATGTTCCAATTAATAAATCAAAAATATCTTAATTTGGTGTTCTAAGTATGAGAAACCGACTTATGTCAGTCTGACTTAATTATAAATTATGTATACCATGTTTATTTTTTATAACTGAGCAAAAGAGATAATTATCAAGGCTGCAAAAATAATAGCTTGAACAGATTATTTATTTTTTCAGAAGAGTTGCACAAGCTTTCAAAAGCTTGATGTGCAAATGCTTTGGCAGGATTTTGCCCATCTCTGAAAATGAGCTTGAATCCTGCCCTATAAATGTTCCTTAGTTGTTCTTGCAGACACATCATCCTTCTCCTTGAGCAATCTTAATCACAACTTGTTATGATAGTACACAACATTCCCTGCTATACTACAGGAAATTACCAAATGAAGCCTTCACTAACTGGGACTTGCTACTCCACTTTGTAGTGCTCTTTCTTCAGTAAATTGAGTCCTCTCCCCCCTCACCCTATTCACAAAGGGCACCTGTACACATTACAGAATGGAAAACAATTATAAACTATAGAAAAATGTATGTGTCAATGGCTGTTCAAATAATTAAATCATTGGAAAAAATATACTCTGCTGATCGATCTTATGGAGGTTTTACCCTAGTGATTCTTGTACAATAGGAACCTTGCAGCCTAGACAAATTACAAGATGACTAAGCTCATGCTTAGTGTTGTGAAACTAAGGCTGATGCTATGATAACCTGGTCACTATCTGCTGTAACAGAAATAGGAGTATGTCAGGATACCCACCATCAGAAATGTCTGTTATTTTAGTCATTAATTTAAGCAACCTGATTTCCAAACTGGCAGGTGTTCTTCTCAAGTATTCATCTTTTTCATCAATATAATCTCCAACTACTGAATGCAAGAGAATTTCAAGTCGTCGTAACTTCAGGCAGTGTGGGCTATAAGAACACTCCTTTTGGCTTTCAGTGGTGAACAGTGAGCCATGTCCTGCAGGAAAACACCCAAATATTACTATTTTTACTGCAGTAGCACGTCAACATCTCATTGACGAGCTTGAGAATGCCCCTCTAAGATAATAATTTATACAGTCCACAATGGAGGAGGAGGAAGCAGCATTATCCTGCCTGTCCTCAGATTGCTCTAAGTTATTTAGGTGCCATTAGGCAAAGCTGCAGCTTGAACACTTTGGGTGGAGGCAGCCACACCACTGTCCCTCCCAGCAGCTGGAGCCACAGTAGTCACGTCCAGGGATGCTTGTAAAGTCTGGCCAATGTAATTCAAAATAGGAATGAAACTAAGTGTTAGTCAAGCTAGTTAATTTCTGACTTCAGAGGCATGCCTTGGGATCCTAAAACTGATCTTCTCCACCTGACTGCTCTGAAGCATTTAATGATGCTGCAAAGGTAAATGGGATTTTCAATGGGCTGCTTTTTTACCTTCAGGCAAGAGACAGAATGTGATAGTTTAAGGATCAGCTGGAATGCCATTGTATCTCCACTGCTCAGTTGGTGAAACTCAGGCTTTTCTTCTTCTATCTCCTAAATTAAATAATATTGAAATGTCTGGAACATATACTTTATTCATGATATCCTAAGGCCTCATCTGCTTCTCTTACTTTCTTCTTACCTTCTGTGTTATTCTTCCTTAATGGTCATGTAAGAGTTGTATTAAAACTAATTTGCTTCATTGATAAGTTAACAACAAAAAAGTTTTTCCATCCCTTATACAAAAGAGCTTTGTCTTTTCTTAATCTTTGTATCTATCATAAGCTGCTTTTACAATATGTACTTTTGTTCAAATCTCAAAACCATAGGCTTCCAAATGACTGTATTAGTAATCTAGTCTAAATTGAATCCATGTGTGTTGTTAAAGCCCCATGATACAAAAGAACTGCCAAGAACCTGCAAACAATTTCATTTTATTAATGTAATATTGCAAAAAGTAGTCCAATGACTGCGATGGGAAAAATAATTTCAAACCAGAAAATATTAGATTAAAAAAACTTTTCTAGTTTTTCTGCAGTGTTCACTTGGAACTTACTCTCTCTGTAAAGTGTGATTTTTGGTAATGTGCTCTATTAAAATGTTATTTTACCAGACTCCAAAATATGAGAAAAGTATGATTAAAAAAATTTCTTGCATTTGAAGGACCAATTCCTCACGTTGAAGGTTTGGCTGCCTTGCTGATGTTGCAAATAAAGAAAGCAAATCATGCCTGTCTAGCACCTATGGTTTTATAAAAATGGAACTGAATTTTTTCTTTAGCATTAATTTATCTATAATTTTCACAAACCACTTGACTATCATGCAAAGGGCTACAGAAAAACTGGTTATCATTGGTTTTACTTGGGTTTGCTGCAATGTGGCATTGAGAGACAGCTGCTGTTGCTAGTAGAAATTGTTGTTTCTAATGCTCTGCCCCCAAAACAGGAGCACTTACTTTTGTTTTGTAAGAAGTATTTGTCTGAATGGAAAAGTATTTATTCTGTACAAACTTGATTACAAAGCATCTTCATGGAAAAGGAGGAGGAAAATGGAAGTGCTTTTGCATTCTGAGGTAGAAAATAGAATATAAATATGTCAGTTCACATACTTTTTTTCTATCTGGTTATTCACTTTTTCTCCCATAACAGATATTTAATTCCATTTGAAGTGCCTTTGTTGTACCTTTCCTTCATGATAGCAGGAATGTGAGTCAATAAACAGAGACTAATAAAGACATAGTATTCATTAGAGAGATGACAACATCAGAGCATACTTCTCTGTACTGAAATCAAGTATGCCAGTAGTATAAATGGGTTTCTATCAGGATAAGCTGCTATCCAAGGTCACAGTTTGAAAGAAAATTATTGGTTCATAACTAGACAGTTGATATTTGGAGGTTTTAGTTGTTCAGTGGTTAAACCTTTGTTTCCTGTATGTTAAAATGCCCAGGGTGTGTTTGTCAACAAGAGATGGATTGCTAGAAAGATTGTTTTACTTAAAGTGGTAAATTTTCAAGTGTTCAGAAGAAGAGCTAGTTTTTAAATATCTGGAGTTCTGCACCTTAGAATTTGCTGAAAGAATGAACCCCACAATAGCTCCTGACCTGCTAGCAGTTGTATGTGAGGCCTTTACTGCATGGGTTGTGATCTGAGCATATAATGTGACCTTTCCACAGTGGAGTATATGGAATTTCTAAGTGGATGATATTGTCTCTTTGCTTGCACCACTTTACAGTACTTCAGTTTTATTTCGTTTTCTGTGTTTACTATCATGGGAACTGTAGATAGTTACAGAGGCTTCTTAGGCTTATCAACAAGAGATATCTGAAAAGTGGTGGAATTAGGTGACCCAAGAAGACAATTAGACATTTCTGCAGAAAATAACTGTAATTACTTTTTTTCTTCACTTTAAATTTACAGAATGTGCTTTTATTCACCTTCTTTCAAAGGTATTTAAAAGGCATGGATCTGTGAGCAAAAAAACAGGCTAGCTCTACTTTGAATGGATTCAAAGAGAAAACGAGTCTTAATTGGACTTTGGAACTATTAATACAGGGCTGTGTCTTTTCCTGTTTAGTGGGGGTGTTTTTTGGTATATGTAGATTTTTTTTGTTTGTTGCTTTATTTTTTCTCCCCTTCATTTCCTAGGAAACAAGCCCAGAAACTCAGGCAGACTTAAAAACTTAAAAGCAAAACATAAAGTGCCTGATATGGCATAGAATGTGACATTTTAGTTAATACAAACTAAATAAAACCTTTTTTTACTGCTCAGATGTGTCGATTAAATTTAAAGGAGAGATCAAACCTAAGGACATCTTAGACTTTGAATTGAATAGTATCTTAGTAACTATTTGCACACTTTTTCTCTCAATCTTAATCACATAAGGACAGGACTAATGGATTCATGTCAAGACCAATTATTAAGTGCTTCGTTTGTATAACTAGATATTCCTAGAAAGTGAAACTTGCTGTGTGCATTAATACTGAAGGCAAAGCAAAACTGTATTCTGGTACCATGCAACAGTATTCTTTTGCTGGGAGAACTGAAGGTGAAATGTGCATGTTTTTGGGCATTAATGTAAGTGGCATTTCACTTTGACCCAGCTTCTGTAATCGACTGATTGTAGTTGAATGAAGACTCTTGGTCAGGCACAAGAAGCATGACACTGATTATGTAGAGTATTATGATTAGATTTTTTGCTAATACAGTGCCTAAACATTGCCAGTGCAGTATATAACATTGTCAGGTCTAAAGGTTTATAATATAAGGCAGGTTTGACTGGAAATGTACAGGTTTACAGCCTTTGGCCTTGCAGAATGCACAATTGCAAAGCAACAAATCACCTATGGAGCTACGTTAGGATCTTATTTCTGTACGTGATCAGCTCTGTGTGCTTTTCCTCACTTGTCTAGAAGGGAGTGTTCAGGGTGGATCTAGCCTGAAGGCAGCCCAGCCAGAGGGAGGGATCCACAGGGAAGCTGCCTCCAGCCTTGGGAGAAGAGTTTGCCCCACTGGCCCAGTATGCAGCAGCATTTTACACCACTTTGCAGGCTGAAGTGCACCAAAGTCAACTGAAATCCCCCCAGCTCCCTATCTCTGGAATACATTAATCATGTGAGCATCCAGACAGTTCCTCCTGCAAATTCCACCTATCTTTTGTCATAGTTGCAGCCACATTGACATGAACTCCACTGAGAACAGGAGTGAGCTGTGCCAGAGTGGTGTTCCTTGACAACTGTGGGAGTTGGATAGACATACTCTTTCAGTAGCATACTGTGAAAACCTGTCAGACCATCATATTCCCAGATAAGTGGCTTCTAAGAAATTTCAGGAATGTAATTAAAATTTACTAAGCATTTGTAAAACTTGGTTCCAGAAAGTATGTTTCATTTGCAGATCAAAGTTGAGACAAGATATAGTGTGGAGTGGTTTTAACTCAAAGAGGGCAAATGAAAAGGTAGGCCAAGAGACTTATGAGAAAAATTTAGATTAAAACATTGGAAGTCAACCGTTTAGCTTAAGGACAATGGAAGGTAACATAATGAAAAGGTTGCACTGGGACAGGGAGGACATTTATCTCTCCTGTCTCATCTCTGATAGTGTCTGGGGGGAAAATGCAAATACTTGAGAGAGTATAAGGCTGTTGAGGCAAGTGCATAGTAATACTTCATTACTTTCCCAGCCTCAAACCATTTATAATTTGGAAAGTTACTGGGCTAGAAGAGCTTTCTGTGTAGTTTTTTTAACCCTCAATGTATTTATATCATGAAGGTACCTAGGCTGCTCTTGAACTTGTACTAACTTGCAGCATCCTGTGGCCAGGAATTATACAGTTTTTTTACAAGCTTTGAGATGAACCAACTACTTTCAGGTTTTTCAGAATTTTTCACATAATTATTTTTAATTTGGAACAATTTAGCTCTTGTACTAGAAGAAGTGGTGATCACTGTAGACATTTTCCTCCATGTCATTCATGTTTTAGTAGTTAGTTGCGGCACATCCTTCTCTTTATCCAGACTAAAATGTCTGTTCCTATTCATTCATAGAATTCAGGTTGGAAGAATTTCAGGAGGCCTTCAAGTCTAACCCCACTCCTTTGTATAGATTCCATCCAGTTTTGCCATGGCCCGTGTAGACAGAGGGTCATACTGCACAGTCCTTGAGATGCAAATTCGCTATGAGTTTATAGCATATTATAATAAAATTTCTTCTTTGGATTTTTTTTTTTCTGGACATATGAACCTCTCTGTATTAAAAAAAATTAACCTCTTTAAATTGCAGGATGTAAAAGAAGATATTTTATATATGATAAAATTGGGTTTGTGAAAAGAAGTCGTGTGTAAACTTTTTTCAGTTAAAGTACTGCTACTTGTTGAATATCTGAATGTGGAAAATATGATATATTTCAGCTGAGAGCTCATTATATAAATGGAGTTTCATAAGAAAAGCTCTGTCTTTCCACTATTAATATTCATAATAAAGACATAAGATTAAGAGACAAGACCTTTTTCTTAACATGATATTAAAGATAGAAGCTGACGGAGGAAACATCACAGAAAAACTCTTTCTTGGTTACTTTTAAAACTGGAAGAAGGGGTGAAACTGCAGCATTTTGCAATAAACAGCACAGCATCTGTCTGAACTGTGGAATTCATTATTCACCCAAGATTCTTCTTGTATGTATTGCAAACAGCAAACCTTACAACCAGAGTTTATAAAATCTGGAGTTGTATCCTAAGAAGCTGTGATGTCCATCTCTGATGCAGACCTGCTATGGTGGAATATTGGTAACCCCGCATTTCATTTGGGCATCTGATGGTGCAGTTCATAAGTTTTCACAGGTATGCAACTTTTGATTGAAGTAGTGGTATAAAGATGGACCAGGCACAGAGAAGGACCCAAATCTTAATGCCATCAAAGGGAATAAACTAAACAAAGACACATTCTTCATCAAAGAATACGTAGAGCTGAGGCAGTACATCACACAGACTGTCATATCAGACTAAATATTCCCCTTGCTATGGGCAAGCAAAGCTTTCATGTCAGGTGAGGTGTGACAACAGAGAGCATAAAGCCCTTTACATATTCATCCTTTCACACCACTTCTTCAAAAAGCAAAATATTCCTTTTCAATCTGTAGAACTGTGTCTGAATAGCCTTCATGTTGGGCATTGCTGGGTATTGTCGAATGCTGGCCAATTTTGCACACCACATTTGGGCTTCTCTTTAATATCATACACACACCCCTCTGGATACTAACATGGTATCATTGGTGGCAGTGCTTAGAATGACTACTCAGGTGCTGATCACCAGCAAATAAGGAAAGGAGGCCTGCCTACTGCATTAGCAGTAATGGTGAAACCTTAGCTTAATTATTGTTTCTAACCTTCCATCATACTTCATGGAATTTTTGGCCAAGGGAATGAAGTCTAGAAAATGTTGCTGACAAAATGTTAGGAAGCTTAGGATGTTATAAGGTTTGGAGAATTCTTGAAGACAATGGATTCTAGGATGCAAAGAAAGCAGAGGAGGTGAGGTGGTAATTTTCAGGCAGATTTGAATTAGCTGCAGTGACAGAATGAATTAAGTATTTTCCATATTCTCCTATGCATCAAGCTGATTGGCATATAACAAAGATAGGCTGTCATATGCTGAGAGGAGTCTTGAAGCAGCTGGAAGGAAGGCTTGAAGAATCTGTATCACTAGAGGTTTTAGAAAGAGATTGCAGAAACAGTGTAGAAGTATTGCAGAAACAGTATAGCTGCTGCTGCCTTGCTTTCAGTCATGATGAGACTCAATCTGCTGCACTGCACAAGCCGATGTTGGTATTTAGTGGAAAAACAACCTGAAGATAATATGAAAATGAGCTATAGAAGAAGACTGACAGTCTTGAGAAAATGTACTAATGGGCTACTTTAATCTAACAGAAGAATCATAACAAGAACTAATGACTGGAAGCAGAAAATGCATAAACTCAAATTAAAAATAAGACACAGATTTTTATGCTGAGAGTGATTAACCTTTGGAAAAAAAACTGCCAAGGGGAACTGTGAATTGTGTATTTCCTGAAGATTTGAAATTAATACCAAATGTTCTTTCTGACAGTTAGGCTCCAGTTAGGCTTAGTAACAGTCCACAAATAGCCTAATCTTTTTCTTTTTTGGAAGTGGAATTGCTAAGTTTTTTTGGTTTGGAGTGTTAGTTTGTTTTGGTTTATTTTCCACATAGTCAAGTTTTACTTCTTCCAACTTGCTACAACCAGTGTATCACATGCTGACCTTCCTTTTGGATTCCAGTCATCAGAGCCTGTTTTAAATAGACAGAATAACCAATGCATCATAGAAAACAGTGGTTCAGAGTTTGGATGTGGGAGGGTCAAAATGAGATCATAAACTCTTTGTTATTCTGTTTACTACAGTAAAATCATGATTATTCATATGCTACAGGAAAATGGGCAAAAATTTTATTGGTGAAATTGGAAATTGGGTTAGATGAGGCCTTAAAGACTATGAATATATTAATTCATATACAACTACTACTAGCAGATGGTAATGGTGGGCATATTTCTGTTTAGGAATTTGTGCCTTGCTTGACTTGATGCTATTATTAATCAATTGCTTAAATAACATATAAGTAATGAAATGTGTCTTTTTATTCTTTTATGATATTTTGATTTTTGTATTCAAAATCCACTTGTAAATTGCACCATAAATTTTATATGCAATGTCACTGTCAGTATTAAAGCCAACATTCTGTGCAACATTAAATTCAGGGCTCTAACCCTGACTATAGTCACAGAGCATACAGAGCGCTGCAGTCAGCCTGATGGGATTATACACTCACATTGCTAGGCTTCTGTAAACCATTTGACTATCATTAAGTCTGTAGTCAAAAATAACAAAGGTCTTCTTTCAGTTGTCCCATGTCCCTTTTTATGCATAAGAATACAGCAGTATTTTTCAAATATGAAAGTTTAGCAGAAGAAAGAAACCAAAAAGATTAGGGGGAGAAAAAAAATCCATCTTTCCTTACCTGACATTTTGTTATTAGGGGAACTCAGCAACAAATAATTAGCATAGGATTCTTTACGTTATTTACTCCCTACTAGGTATTTGTATATTCAGTAGTGTCTAACAGCACAACCAAAGCTTGTCTTCATACAATAAAAGCTACTCCCTGGCCCTGTAGTTATACAGCTTAAGTGTCAGCTTGTAATACCCTTGCTCATTTTGTAAAGATATATACTTTGCAAAAAGTCATTTTGAAGAAAGCAATGTACTACTCAGAAGGAAGAAAGGATGCAAAATGTGGCCCTAAGGATAAGATTCATCTCCCTTAAATTAGCTATTCAAAGTGCAGTTAAACATTTCCTACTTGATCCCTTTTAATATTGATTCAGCTGTCTGGCCCAGGCAGACACTTCCCTTGTATATATAATGTACTGTACTTGGAGCAGTCAGGAGCTTGACTTGGCAGTGAACTTCCAGGCTCTTTGACTACTGCTATGATTCTTAGAGCTCACATCCTTTCCCTGCATTGATTTCTACAGCTGTCCACTTTCTGCTTTACCTGTCCCATCTTCCTTTTATAGAGTCTTAGAATCATTGAAGTTGGAAAAGGCATTTAAGTCCAACACTTAACCCAGCACTAAACCATGTCCCTAAGTGTGACATCCTTGTGTCTTTTAAATACCTCCAGGGATGGTGACTGTACTATTCCCCTGGGCAGCCTGTTCCTTTCTGGCTCTTTCAGACAGGCATTTGAAGTATTCTATTCCCAATAATATCATATGAAATGAGGGCCAGGGAGAAGGAGAGTCACAGGGAAGACAGGCTGAACAAGGTGAACTCCACGTGCTTCTATCTCCTGGTGCAGTGTTTCAGGATCATATGGATGCAACACCTGATTTCTGTCCTTCCCACCTCATCATTTCAGACTTGGTACCTGAAGTAGGGGTAACTTGCACCTTGGTGCAGAGTAGAGGTCTGAGGGCGCAGGATAGCTATTTTGGAAAATTGTAGAATTTGAAACTGGGATGCAATCACTAAGAAATGGTGCAAGCTTAAGTAAAAGCTCTTTATTGTGGAATGGTGCATGAGGAAGGAGGAAAAGGAAATGTGCCAGAGAAAATTGTTCCACAAAGACTCAGGCTTCTCTGTCCTTTATGAGAAAACTTCAGAGGAAGAAGGCAAGCTCTAGAAACCATATCAGAAACCTTCAGCAACATTTCAAAACAAAAAGTGCATTTGGTTGTTCCCCCAAAAACTGGAAGAAATCACAGATTTATGTAGTTGTACAAATATCTAATAGCTCAAGAAAGATACTTACATACTTCTGATCTGATGTGTGATAAGTGTGAGCATAACCATTGCTCTGCTTCTACCTCTCTGTGAGCCAATTGTTTTATCTTGAATTGTCTTTGCTTGCTCTCACTGCTGGTTTCCCTGTGCATAACATAAAGACCACAATATTGAGCCAATTAGCTTCTGAATTTTGGTGCATGGATGCAACTAAATTGCAGGCTCTACTCAGGAACTAAAATAATGTAGAGGATGAGTTAATCAGCACTTCTTACTAACACCCATCTACTTGTGAAGTGCTCAGGCATTACGTCAAACTACCGTATGTTTGGATTCATTATGCTGGAGTGGGCCCACATCTATCTCAAAGATAGATTATGCAATGCTCAGGCTATTCTCTGTCTCAGACCTTGGCTAGCAATCTGGGACTGTTATAAATATGGGATTGTTATAAATCTCTGCTGTAATTTCTCTTATACCAGACTGGGAATTGAGTTTTTCTCCTGCGTGCTTATGGTAATGGATTGCAGGTTACCAAAATTACCACTTATTATATCCACCAAATGCAAGCCACTAACTGACAAAATTACCAATTACTCTAATGCAGGTAATTGTTTTCCTTCAGGTTTTAAGTCTTTTTTTTATGGGATTCTTAATTCCTCTAGATGTTGTTTGTATCCATCTAGCCAGCAAAACAAATAGATCTGTTAGTGCTTCCTCACTTTTAATGAGTTTTTAAATAGGTGTTTCTTATTCATCTTGAGTTCTCATGTGTTTTCTGAGAAAGTTTAAATGGAGTTTTCTGCCTTAGAATAAATGTACCTGTAGAACAAGTATCTGTTATCTGTAGGGTTTTCTTTGAACAGAGTATTTATGCAGAAGAACTTATGAGGAAAAAAACACTATAGGGGGTAGGGGAATGGAAAAAAATGTCGTGTCTAGATATAACTTAACATTAAGTAGCTATAACTTAATGCTTTTTGTTTTTTCTGTTTCTGTAACTGCATTCCTGCAGAAATGTTACTCTATGACTCACAGATAAGTTTTAGCAAGCTACTTTTTTTTTTTTTTTTGTGAATAATGTAGTCACAAATCTCTCCCTCACAGCTATGTGCTTGTGGATAATTTGCTGGAGAGCCTAATCATTGATTTTTTATCCCTGGCACAAAACGTTGGGGTGCATATGTGCCTTTCCAATGATACTGGCGCTTCTATTTGACCCATTTATTTGGAGAGGAGGACCATCTTTGTTTATCAGTGAAGGAGGAGAGAAGGTACTCCTTCTGTTCTTTAATTTGCCCCACTTGGTTTCCATGTATGTTGAGACATCCCCAAAGGATAGACATTCAGGAAGCTGGTAGAGAGACCAAGCTTTAGTTCTGCAAGCAGTGATAGGAAACTCTTTCACAGCAACTTAAAATGTGCGAAACGTTTCTTTTAGGACATTGCATTTGCACAAAAATATTGTAGAATCACAAAACTGTTTAGGCTGGAAAACACCTTTAAGATCGTCAGGTCCAACCATCAACCCAGCACTGCCAAGCCCACTACTAAGCCACATCTACACATCTTTTAAATTCTTCCAGGAATGGTGACTCAACCACTGCTCTGGACAGCCCTTTCCAATGCCTACACCACCCTCTTGGTGGGCAATTTTTTTCCTAATATTCAAGCTAAACTTTATCTGGAACAATCTGAAGCCATTTCCTGTTGACCTATTGCATCCTCTTGTCCTATCCCACTTCTCTGTTTAAATTGGCATTTTAGCAGTACAGGCTTGACATCTGCCCTGTGTGTGTGACTTGCAAGGTGAAGTTCTTCAAAGAAACCACCACCAATATTGCTATAAGGCTGCTGGGGAGAAGCAGGGCTTTCTGGAGATCCACAAGGCAAGCTCTTAAATATGTTTGTAAGGACTGTAATGAAGGCCCATTATATGGTTTCTCTGCAGCTAAAAGCAAACCTTTTCTATATCGAGCCAAATATTGCTTTCCCCCCCGACTGAAATGCTCTGCCTTATCTGTATATGCCAGGTGACAGATTTTATCTGCTTGTTCTGTCCTTAAGGAATGTATAGACAAGTTGTTTTTTCTTGCAAAATCTGATAAAAAGCTTGTCTCTTCCTTTTCCATAGAATTTTAATTAAATATACTGCTCCCTGCTTGTGATAGGTTTTACCAAGGGATAGCTGCTTTTGTTCTCTTGTGCTACATGGACAAATAACCTGTTGGGATAAGAGACACTTGAAGGATTGCAGGACACTGAAATGGTCTGCAAGATCTCCTCCCTGTTTGTTTACAGGTTTTATTAATTTTATGTGACCTTTCTATTTAGGTGCATAGGTAAAAAATATTTTAGAATGCGATATGTTGCTGGTGTAGTGCACTTAGTATTTTTTCTTAAGTTTAAGTCCTACTTAACAAAAAGTTCACTAACATTTAGACATAATATCTGTGTTCTGAGCATAGCAAGTATAGAGAAAAACAAAACTCTTCCAATTTCCAATACTTAATGGAAATAAATTCTCTTCATTTTAAGGCTCCATTCTGTTTCTAATATTTCATTTAAAAGGAATACTATTTCATATTATACCTTTAGCCTATATGTCACCTTTTGTTCCCATCTTTTTCTGGCATATTCTAAATCCACAATTACATGAATCTATGATTGCCTGTTACATTTCAGTTCAGGGTTACAAACCTTGTCTAGATACAATTCTTTACTAAGACAAGGTAAGCTGAATCTTTGGTCAAATATCAAGGGTTAAATTTGTGCTGTTGATTTGAATTTCTGTCACCTGCCTTCTTCCTCCTACACTATTTTATGTAGTTCCATAAAATGTTTAGCAGTTGCTCGAAAAGTTGTTTCAAAAAAAAGAAAGGTCACTCAAATAAAGACACCAAATTACCAAATGCAGCTAGAAAAGGCTCAACCATCTAAAAGGTCAGATTAAATAAGACACACTGTGGGGTAATTTACCCCCCAGCTGCTTAGCTTTTATGAAAGTTGATGAAAGCACAGAGGTGAAGGAGTTGTGTTTGTAGAAGCAGTTTCTGAAGCAAAAATGGATGAAGATTGATGTGTCGTCTGTAAAGCGACCTTCAAAGATACCTATCCACTTAAAGGTGAATATCTTTGTGTGATGATCATGAAGCATTTTGTTCAGCTCTCACGTCTCATAAAGCAAACACCCTCAAGATAGAATTATAAAGAGACAAAGATGGAAGGAACTTTAAGAACTGGCTCAGACTTTGGTGCATCTGCCCTTGAATTTTGTGTGATGCCTCTGAGTGTTGACAGATTGAATACTGTATTACGTGCTGCACATCGGCAACTGATAATGTGTTTTTATTAAATGCTGCAATTTTTTTTTCAGATTCTCCTTTGAGAAAAGTAACGTAATGCTGTCATTTCTAGTGTGTGTCAGTGAATGCTTTAGGAAGGTCATTTTGTCAAAGAGCTGCCCTGTGTGCCTGTGGCAAATGATCTGATTTAAGTCCATCTTTGCTCTTGTGAGTGAAATGTTCAATGCTATGCATTCACAGCAGTTCAGTTTTTGATATAATACTGATGCGTTTTACAACTACTCTTTGGGGCTGCTTCAAAAACTTGTAGGTATTCTACATGCAATGAAAAGAGATTCTATTTATGGAAATACATGTGTAAGGTACGTAAGGTATGTGTTCATTATAGAGAGTTTATAGAGAGTTTAAGGTAGAGGAGATAACAATGGCCATCAAAGGTGTTTGTGTCTCAGAATCTGGGAAAATTGGGAAAAAACTTTGTGAAAGTTGCTGGGCTTTTTAAAAGGAATTTTCTGTTTTCCCGTTTTTCTTAAATGTTTTTGTAGAATGACTGTAAGTGTTCACGAGGAACAGTAGGATAGTCACCTGCCCTATCTCAGTTATCACTTAGTTACCATTGAGGAGTGTCTTCTGTTGATGCTTTTGCTGCTGTTGATGCTTTTGTGTCCAGAGCAACTGTGATTCACATAAGAACACTGACACTGTTATTCATCTAACTTCCACCTGGAGAGTTCTGCTTCAGACCATGTGTAGATCACACTGGTAATCCTGAAACTGCACTGAGAAGGCATTGTTCTACAAGCAAATTATTTTTTTTTAATTTACAGACTCTTAAAAGGTATTGAATTTCCCTCTTTCAGAGGCTGCTTTTATTGCAAAACCGTTGGATCAATAGCAGAGTTCATAAGGAACTGAGGCTGCTGCCCCCTCAGTTTGAAGAGTAGGGAGCCCAGCCATGAGGCTGGATGGATCTCCCTGATGGAGATCTCACAGTTCTCTCCTTGGTACAAGAAATTAACCTGCAGGATACAAGAAAAAGCCTCTTTTCTCTGATTTTAAGAATTACTTGAAACAGATAGATAGATAGAGAGAAAATATTTTTCCACAGTATGAAGCTTGTGTCTCACAAGCATCTAAATTTTGAGGGGTCATTTTATTTGTCATATGTTAGGTAGAAAGTATCCAATTGCCTTTTATTCTGCACTAGTCTTGTTGTATAGCAAGTGCAGCAAAAACACTGAAAGCTTAGCTCAGCTCAACACCTTTCCATGTGTTATGTTAACATTAAATAAGAAATGTAGTAACTTACTTGGATAGCACTTTTGCATACTTTCAGCAGTTTTTACCATCTGTATTTTTAAAACAGGCAGTTAACTTTAAATAATCTGGTAAAGGTGACTGGTTATTCCACTGTTCTGTCCCATATTCTTGGGGGTTCAGTTTCCTCTATCAGCTTTGATATTTAATCTTTGTCAAACTTGTTTTTTGGACATAAAAAATGGGTGCTATCTATTTAGTTAGGTGCAGCTACCAACTCAGGGTTAAATCAGGAACTGATGGCTGGTTGTCAAAAAAGGAAGGAATGTTCCAGCTGAATCACAATATATCTATTATTATGGTATATGCTTTCTCTGACATGATCAAACATCCAACTTTTGAAAAAAAAATTGAAACTCTATAGTTCCACGATAGAGGCCCTGTTCTTGAAGGTTAAAATACATGTTAATTAATAAGCCATTAATGTGCATTTTAATGGGGTTGGTACTTTTCATTTTGGTTCTTCCATTCAGACTGCTACTTTTAAAATAGATGGATGAGAGGGATGCCCATATGTTCATAAATACACTGTCTATAGCATGCCTTTGAATGTGGGGGAATAACCCTTACATATATCAGGGGCACTTTCCTGGATTTTCATCATACTAATGTGGTACATGTATTCTTTTTTTTTTTTTTTTTTCGTGAATTTGGACTAAATTTCAACGATAAATAGAATTCTAAGGCTTGATTACTCTTGGATCAACATTTTTGCTTTAAAATTTTCATTTTTAGCTATAAAGTGTACTTTGTTAAACTCTACTTGGTGGCAATCTTGGAAAAGATTTTCTGTGCTTTTCATCCTTCTTCATAAAGCACAAACAATACCCAATGTATTGTTGGTGACCATGTAGAAGAGATGTAGATGTAGGAGACCAAGAAGTACAATCAGTAAGTATTTGAAGTGACAGCTACAGTAGTTTCTTTGGATACAGGATTTCTTTATAATTCCTCAAATAGATGGTTTTATTCCTGTAGTGCTACACTAACACTTCACTATAGTAGTATTCCAGTGGTATTTACTTTATTCCTCTATTCCAGTGGTACTTAAGTGTAATCCTTGTTTCAGTCTAGTTGGCTATAGATCAGTGAATCACTAGAGTAGGTTTAGAAGGTAAGAGACTGCACTCTTGTACAAATCTAAGCTCCTGTTCTTTGTTTGGCAAAACTAAATAAAATGGAGAAATTCTTTTTAATGCTTGTATATAAAAAGTAAAAATCACTAAGACAAATCTGCTGCTAAAGATGTACTTGTGCTGGGTGATAAAAATGTCTAAATAAAGTGCAACTTACTGAGAGTGACTGTCTACTGAGAGGTATTCTTGAGGTATTCACCACTTCTAAAAATAGAAGGAAATAAGCACTTTTCATTTAAATTCTCTAGTCATGGGACTTTTTCAGAGCCACCTTTGGAGTCTAATTGCTTACAACTTACTTTTTCAGTTTTAGTTGGATTCGTTACTCCTTATCACTGCATCTCAATGTAAATGAGCTGTGTGCAATTATACCTTCCCGGTGACAAAAGCCATTTCTGTACCTGGCAGCATGTAAAAATTCAGAATGAAGAATTGTCTAAATGGTAAACAGCATGAGTTTCTGACATTTCTACTGAGCCATGCTAAATGAACTTCTGTGTTTTACATTCAGTAATTAGTTGATTGTGCAGATAAGAGAAGGTAAAAGATTCAGTAAGTATGTTTCTTTGTTAGGGTTTTAGTCTTTGCTAAAATAATATTTTTATTTGGTTTGTTATTTTTCCATGTTTTCTTTTAAGGACGTTTTTCTCACTGAAATGCATGCAGTACTACACAATGGTTAGAGCATGTTATACTGTGTTATACTTGGTCCAACTCAAATCCAACTCTGCTTCCAGAACCTATGGCTTCTATTTTAAAGTAAAATCAGACACAAAGATGCACAAGACAGCTATTAGATTCTCTTGACATGACCTACCATGTTTTCAATAAGCCCACACTGTTTATTGCTTTTAGCATATTTACTCCCACATGTTCACTTGCTGCTTTCTTCACTCTATGCTTGTTGCTCTTGCTAAAACATCGTCATATGTCCTGCTTGCATGTTTCAATTAGCACATCTTCCTTTTGCCGGTCCTCCATTATTCCTCCTCTTGCCTGATTTCCTGAGGTATACTTTTATGCCAGTGTGACTTCTTCAGGTTACTTGTTTAAGGGGCAGCAGGCTCCCACCTGAAGATAGGAGCTCATCTCAGACTTGAGCTGTGCAGATTGCTGAACCAGCACAGAGCACAGGAGTGTGATGTCCAACTCTTAAGGGGAAGGGAGCACCTAAGATTTATAGATGCTTGTGGTTCAAAGGAATGACAAAATTCAGAGGGTCTGCAAAAATTCACGAGGTTTTATCAGTAAATTATACAGTTGGCATGCAAGTTGGTATGTTGGTTCCTAACCTACTAAATGAGCACACTGCAGTGGGCTTTGGATAAAGGGATAAGATGAAATGAGAGAAGGAAGGAAGGTCACCAGTCCTGTGTCCACTGTTAGTCCAGCCAGTGGGAATTCCAGGATTCCTGAGCACTCATGCAGCCTTGGTTGGGGGTACCTTTTTATAGACAAGATTCTCACTTCTTACATAAATTAGTTCTCTGCAGAATGTTCTTTCAGACCTTTCTGGAAGTGGGTCAGAAGGCTCTGGGAGTCTTGGGTGGTCTTGATCTTCCCCTACACTCTGTGCCCTCTTGTAAGCCTCATTCCTGCTCTTGTGTTGTACTGTATTGTGCTTATCTCCAGGAACAAGAACAAGGAAGGATGTTTGGTCTGGAAAAGGGTGCCCTGCTCCCACATTGCTCCCTGCTCCAGCCACACCTTGTTCTTTCCCATGGCATATTATTGCCAGCAATTCTTGTCTGTTTATTGCCAACAATCCTTGGTTGGCTGCACAGCCATCTGGCTATCGTGTCTGAGACACACACACTAGTCCCTTATCCTCTGGGTTCTACAAGGAGACAGTGCTCAGAGGTGAAAAGTGGAACAGACTTACTGGAAGCCTGAGCAGGGGTGGGAAAGATGAGCTTAAGACATTGACAACACGATAGCAATGAAGTGCATTTTGAGTCACAAGATGCAATCGGGCTTTAGTTCTTTTCTTACAAGCCACTTGCTCACTTTTGCCCTGTTGCAGCTGCTTAAAACTTATTTATTTATTTATTTATTTAATTTTTAATTTGAAATATACCAGCTTACAAAAAGGCATCCCAGTTTCTTTCTGAAAACTCAAACACTCTGCTTTTCCTTGGTGCTGTACAGGAGTTGTGAATTGCTTTCAAACTAAAACGCCCTATATCTGATTCACAGCTTCACCCTGCTTGAGTCTGAAAAGCACCAGGCACAATAATTCTGGCTCAGCACATAACTTACTAGGGTCCAATTCAGCCTCTAGTACAGATGAAATAGTCAATCTGTCTGATTTTAAATCTGGTACAGGTATTGAGCAATGAACAGCACTGGACTAAATTTTTAGCTAGAATGTGAGAAATGGCAAAGGCAGAGAAATTATTTTTGGATGCTTGAATCTCTTCCAAATATTTTGCTTCCTATCTATGCATTAGGCCCCTTTCTCTTCAGTAATTTTAATGAGGATAATGTTTTTCCTGTGAGACTGCTTCTAAAAGGTGAAAATTGCAATTGTGGGTAGAATACCACCAGTGGTTAAGGACAGACTGTCTGCTCCTGTGCAGAGGTAAAGAAGTGCAAGGAGAAGGCACTTAGCTTATTCCAGACACCTCTGTGACTCCAGTCAAATTGTAGAAAGCCTCTTCTAATTTTCCAGCCTCCTGACTGAGAGTAAATAGGTTGAATGGGGGGAATGGAAAGCAGAAGAAAATCTCACTGCAGTCCCTGCTCACAGCAGGAGGTAGGCAGGTCTTTCCACGGATGAGAAGAAGTTATTTCAGTTCTGTCCCTCTTGGGCACACATGGAGTTAGAGAAGCTGAGGAGTTCTAATTTTTCTCTGTTCATGGGACAGTTGGCATTAAAGCAGTAGTCCCAGCCTCTCATGTGGAGTTGGGTAATCTTCTCACAGTACAGAACTAGTATGTGATTGAAGTGACACATCTAATAGGTAGGTTAGGAAGTATTGTTGGAGAGCAAGCAATAAGTGAATAAGTTAGCAGTTCTTGCTGATTAAATGGATAGAATTTTTGCAGAATAATTTTTTGTGCATTTCAAAATAACAAAGGCCAGTATATTATGGTCTTTTTATAGCCCATTTAGATGCATAATATATATTAATTTCCTCAAATAAAAGAAAAAAATTAGCTCCAGTGCCTGCAAAAACATATGTTAGTTTCTGAAACTTTAAGACACTTGTTCTCATCAAAATACATTTTGAGAAGGAAAACATCAAATATAGATTAGAGAAAAAGTTTGTAGAAAAAGATCTGTAGAGATGAGTGAACACAACGGGTGCTTATGGAAAAAAGCATTGACCATTTGGAAACAATAACAGGGAAAAAAGGTGTTGCTAGATAAGTATAGCATGTAATAATGTTCTAGTCCAAGTGCAAAAGAATATTTTTTGTGGTGCAGTGTATAATAAATGGATGCTGTTCTCATGTGTCAGAAAGGAAAAGAGAAGATTTATGCCAAATTCTCATGGTAAAAAGTTTTAGGATTCATCTCTGCTGATACATGTAATTTTTATTTTTTGAGACTCTTTTCCTCTTATTATACCTACCAAGCAAATACTCCTGTTTCTTGTTTATTCCCTCTCTTTCTTTGTACTAATCATTGAAACAAGAGCCTACTTGTGATAATGGTCTTGTATGTGGATCGGTGGTGTCACCATGAAAGGGTGACATTGAAGTTAAAAGAAGCTACTAACGAGGGTCTCAGGGGAAGTGGAGCTAATTAGTCAAGTTAAAAAGGGATAATTCATTGCAGCCTTTGTCTTAGAAACACATTTCAAAGTTTCATTTCCATTTCAAAGTTGGAGACTGTAACTTGCAGAGTTATCATGATGCATTTAGCTGGAGAAATAACAATCTGCTTCTTTCTGACTGGCAGCTGAACAAGATTCCTAATGGCAGTCCCAGGTCATCACCCTTTTAAAAAACCTAGAAGACCACATTTCTTCAGGAGGCCTGATCCCTCCCAGTTATTTTGAACGTTTCCCCTCTTTTCTTTGTTTTTTCTTTAGTTATCTTACAAACATTAAAGTAATAGGCATATACATGTAAAACCAAAAATTTCTACCTTTGAAAAATGTGTCAGTTTAAGTTCTGCACAGTAGTTCAGTTGTGTCCATATTCTAAAGAACATAGAGGTATGGGAGCAATTAAAAGCTAACACAGAAGCTCAAAAGCTTCTAGCTATCTTTACTGAGATGGTGAAAATTGTGCAACTGGTATAACTGAGGTTTTATGTCCCTCTAATCAGACCTGAAGTTTTTTTAATAGTTTCACTTAGGGTAGTTAACTTTATATCATCTCTTTTGAGAGAAGTCATTCTAGGATATAAGGAAAATAATGAAGTGTTACTTCCCTATTTCTAAACAAAAGCAAGTATTTTAAACTTTTCCAGCAGTTATATCTGTGAAACAATGTAACTTTTAATGAGGAGTAGTTTATAATCTGTCAAGTGAATGCTTCAGCGATCATACCTTTAATTTGAATGTGCCAAAAATCTCGTTTCCAGAAGAAAATCATGCTAATCTGATGCTGTTGTCTGGAGCTAAAAAATTTATGGTTAGGGAAAGTATCTAGCTGGCAGGAAATGATCAGGTTAACATTCCATACATCATGTTAACTTTGCCTCTTGCACGTGGATGTCAGGGTGCAGACGTTTTCTCAAATCGTGTCTATGGAACCACAGAGCAGTTTCTGATACACACACTCATCTTCAAATGTGGCAACAGAGGGTCTGCATAGGGTTTGTGGTATAAAAGCTCAGTGAGGTATTTCTATTCAACAAGCTGAAAGTTAATTAGAACAATGTAAAATAACACAAACTTCTGACACGTTACCTGAATCTGCAGCTGAGCTGGTTTAGCAAATTGAAAGGCATTTGGGAATACATGTATTTCAAAAGCTGAAGAGAACAGTTATACTAATGATTATTGACTAAATTGGAATATATAATCTAGCCAGTAGTTTGCTTACCATATTTTACTGTCCATAAGGGTTTGCCGGAAAATTACAAGGAAACACGTAAAGCAGAAAAGAATCAAAATCAAAGCTGAAATATTTTGGAGGAAGCTTAATGATGTACATTAAGTAGTATTGTTACTTACCAAGAAGAAAAGTAAAAATAAGATTCTTCCACTTGCAAGTGTACAGAATAAATAATTTCTCAAGAAAGGAAGAAAAATACAGAAAATGAAGTATGGAATATAATTTAATACCTATAACCTGCACAAAATTAATTTACTAGTGCTTTGCATGGAATGATAATATTAATAAACAATATAATTAAAATCTTATTGTATGAGTAGACATGACCCTTGTGTTTAGGGACCTGATTCTAGAAATAGATGAGAAAATCTAGAAACCACAAATCTCACTGGAATGCACACATTGTAGCCTTAAAAAACTGATTTGAGTGTATCTGATGCAATTCTAATTCTATGTAAGGTGATCTGGGAAAAGTCCTCCAAGAGAAGAAACTCCTGTAGAAAGAAAAATGTAGTGCACTTTCTCTGACAGATAGGTACTCAGTAACTTGAAAAGGGTATAGATGGAAAAGCAGTTTCTGATTTGGTGGGTAGAATTACTTCCTAAGCAAGGCTGCAATTTCAGTAACAATGCAGGGTTTTCATATACAGAACTTCCTAGAAAACGTGAATAATCTTTCAGTTGGATGTTCAGAGCTTTGCAGTATCTTTCTAGTCGCTCTGTGACATATAGAAATAAACACAGAACTATTGTTTATTCAGATAGTAGGCCAGTATACTCAACAATTAACCACCTCTATTTCTTAATACTGTTTCTAAAAAAATACTGAGTGAAAGAAATAATTGGGAATGGTTTTGTTTGTGAAACACTTAAATAGATAACATCTGACAACAACCAGGGCACACAATTCAACATTAACAAATTTCCCTGTTTGGCATAAGGGTTGCTGTCCTCCCCCTTTGTACTAACTCCATTTTCTTTGTGTGGAGAAGAATATTATGAAGACACGTCAGCTTGGGCTTTCTTCAGTTTAAGCTTTTAAGCATTTACATTGATGGGAGACAGGGTGATTCTTGACCTTTTGAAGTAATTTTGCTTTGGCCATTACTCATTTGCAAGCTCATTTAAAAAGCACCTCAGAATCATCCTTAAGGCAAGAACTTCACTTATGTAATTATTTTACTATACACAGGGAAAAAAAAAGAAATCTCTAGTTGGTAGTAGATTCTGATGTGTATTTTCCCCTCATTCCAGTGGAATCTTAATTATGCAATTATGTCAGTCAGTCTTTTATGTCAGCAGACAGTCTTTTTCTCAAAAGACTATTTATTCTATTATGTAAGTCTGTGAAGTAATCTTTGCTCCATTATGACCAGCAAAACCCTGTGGCATTGTGACTTCATTTTGTTTAATTCCCTTGTGAGAAAATTCCCTCTACAGAAGTCCTGCAGAGAGCTTTTCTCACTATCTATGTAGAATACTGGAGTCACCAGTGCAGGAACAAATTTGTGTGCTGTATTTTGTCCTAGTTTCTCCCTTTTTTTGTATGGATGTTTGTGTGCGTGGTGTGTATTTCTTGAGTATTTTGGTTTTGTTTTTGAAAGAGTGAAAGGCAGCATGTAACATGGTGTATCATTGAGTGGGTAGCTAGTAATCTCTTTTAAATTATGTCAGTTCTGTGTCTAAAATGCTTTTCAGAAAAGGTATTTGAACAGAAGCTTTCTGTAAGGTTATGATTTAACCCCAGCTGGCAACCAAGTGAGTGTGCAACTGCTCACTCACTCCCACCCTCCTGGTGGGGAGGAAAATAAGGAGGCAAAAAAAAAGTAAAACTCAGGTGTTGAGATAAGAACAGCTAATTAATGGAAACAAAATAAAATATGCTAATAATGCTAATGATAATTTTAGTGAGAAGGAGGGAGAGTAATAAAACCCAAGAGAAACAAGCAATGCCCAATCCAATCCTTACTCCTTGCTCACCCAATCCCAGTCCAATGGTTCCAGCCAACTCACCCTGGTTTATAGATTCAGTATGGTGTTCTATGGTATGGAATATCCTTTTGGCCATTTTGGATCAGCTGTCCTGGCATGGTCTCTCACAGCTTCTTTGTGTGCCTGCTCCCTGCCAGAGCACAGGAAACTAAAAAATCCTTATTTTAGGGTAAACAGTACTGAGCAATAACTAAAACATCACTGTGTTATCAATTTTTATTTTCATGCTAAATCCAAAACCCAGTGCTGTATGAGGAACCTAGGAAGAAAATTAATTTTTAAGTATAAAATAATTTATATTAAAAATTAATTATAGATTAAGGCATTCAGAACTGCCTGGGAGGGGTGCAGGGGTATGTTTGTAAAAATGTGGTCTTTAAGGTCCCTTTCAACCCAAGTCATTCTATGAAAACTAGGACATGTACTTAGAAGGAAGATTCTCACATCCTTGCTTGTGAAAGTCAGAGGGCTCAGGTTTTCCCAAGGATGTGCAGTATTCTGTCGGCCAGAATCAACAGTGTCATTAGTCCAATTAACAGGGCAAAAAATAGGAAACATAGTTGTTGGAAAACATTGTTTTCTAGAAAAATGATTTAGAAAAATCTCTTAAAGCTGAAAGTATTAAAATTATTTGCATTAAAAATATTAAGTTTCTTTCCCTCACTTAAAAAAAGAATGAGCCACATGGAGACTTGCTAAGGAAATTTCTCAAACTGCAGAGAAATGCCTACATTTTATTTTTATTCCCCTTTAAGTTCTGGGTGATTCAGCCCTATCAGCTGAAGCCAAAACTTTTAATTAACTAGGCCATCATCACAGTTTGAGTGGACTTGAGTAGAGCTTTTTAAAGACAGTGTTGTATGTCAGACATAATACCCCATTTTGCTACAAGGTGAAGATAAACCCAGATATTCCACTGTTTCAAGAAGCATAGCAGATGTTGGTTTCTTCTTTTTATTAATGGGCTGCAAACTAAAAATGGAACCCCTGTTCCACATGGAGATGGTTACAAGTAGAAACCACACTTCTTATGTTTAGCAATCACCTTACTTTCACATTGATCTGTATCTGTTCTCATATGTAATGTGGAGCATAAGAATTGCTTTTAACTTCAATGTGACTAAAGAGAAATGTGTATTTCTTTGAAATAGAAATGCTACATCTCTGTGGTCTGTTGTTCCAGCTCAGTAGAATATTTTATCTATTAATATGGATAAAATGAGGGATGTGTTTCTTCAGAAAAGACAGTTATGAGACTGCCTTCTCCTGTGCACTCATCTAAAGCCTAAGTAACACTTAAAATATAGAGAAACAGTAAGCCATTAGCCTAGTTTTGAGAGCCGGACTGGGGCAAATAATCTCCAGAGGTCCTTTCCAACCTAAACTATTGTGATTAGTCACCAAATAGACAAAGCAAGCAAAAGTGTATAAGCATGGCCTTCATACTGAAGTCCAACAGTGTGTTGTCAGAAACACCTCTTTTTGGCTTTTTTCCTATCTATTCTAAGTTGAACTCTAGTAAATCCATGTTGAATTCTCATCTTAAAGTTCCATCATGTTTAGACCTATTTAGGTTTCTAGCAGATCCCAGAAATAACCAGACTCTTCATAAATTGTTTCTACAGAGTAGCTGAAAATTACCTGCTCCAGAAGCATAAAGAATTTTCCTGCAAAATTTGTGATGGCACAAGTGTGGATATTGTATCTGAGGACAGAAAACCTTCCTCTCTTTTGATTGTTGGATGGGAATATCAGTTGCATTTTTGGTTCTTCTGTTGGAAGTCATTGTCTTATCTTTTCTCTCCACCTTACTCAAAATTTCAGACTTATGAGTACGTCATTTGGGTTTTTATGACAGCTGTTGTTAGGTGAGCTGAGCAAGACACAAGCTGCAGTTCAGATCATCCTACACAGGATTTAGGGGAAGTATGTTCAGCAATGCTTCCTAACAATTCCTAGCAATGCTAGGAATGGTTGATCCATTCAGTTTTTTGAGGCTATCAGAATATGGACGTGTTAATTGAAATCAAGTATTGCTGTTTGAAGTTCATGAAGCTTTTGTTCAGGGTATAGAGGAAATTTTTGATCACTTATGCCACCTGTTTGTTTGTTTAGGTCGGCAACTCAGCTTGTGTGACTACATTCTTCTCCTATGAATTTAAATCTTATAATCATGGTGAAAGCTTTAGACTGGATCAGAACTTTCCAGCAAAGTATGAGACAGCTGTTTTGACTGAACTTTCTTCCTGGCTATCAAAAGCTGTTGAAGGCAGGGTATGGAGAATGCTACAGTTCATCCCCCATCCCAAAATTACAGGTAAAATGTAATTGAGCAAAATAACAGCAAGAATCTGTCTTGCTGGAGTCTCACAGTGCTTGCAGCATGGAGGGAACTCACACATGTAATGCAGAAGAGCTGTGTGAGAAACAGGTTTGCTGTGTGCATAGCAAGGTCATGCTGAGTGACATTCCTTTGTATGAAGATGTGCTACATCTGTATATTTGAAGGAGAAAACGGTTGGAAGATTTTTAAATCTAATAACAATCTTGAATATTGGAATAATTGTTTACTGCTATTAGGTGATTAACATTATTATGGTGTTAAGGATGTCAGGAAGGTGGTTTGCCAGCTCTGCTTTTCTCATGGCTGTTCAGTGATTCTGGGGACATGGATACAGTGACCCAGCTGAAATCTGCTGGGTAGGTCTGGAGAACGCTTGCAGAGACACAAGACCTACCTGTTAAAAAAGAAATTGTTTGTGATTGTCCAGTGCTGTGCAGAAAAACTTACTGAATGTGAAAACTGGAAGTGCAGTTGTGCCAGGAACATAACTGTAATGTTCTGATGTTATAACCCAACACCATGACTGTAGCCTAATGTCCAGAAGAGTGGGACTATAGTATCTATCATGCAATCTGTGTGAAGGAGACCAGGATGCATATCCTAGACTACATTTTGCCATTGAGTTACTGCTGGATGCTCCTTAGGATGGAGAAGAAACAGGAGGGAAAACTGGACGAGAGTTCAAAGGGGACACAACAGGTGTTGTGGACTTTATTCAGTTGTTTATAATCACAAAGTTTTGGGGTTAGATTTTTCTGCAAATAATGACTGCTTTCACAGAACCATAGAATACTTGGGCCAGAAGGGACTTTCAAAGCCCATGTAGTTGAAGCCCCCTCTTATGAGCTGGGGCATCAACTCTATCAGGTTGTTCAGAGACCCCATACTTTGTTGTTAATCAGCTTCCAAAGGAAAAATTTGGTGTGCAGACAATCACACAACTTGGCAAATTCCTGTTCACAAAAGTCCCCAAACTGAGCATGTTTCACAGACTCCTCAGAAATTCACCTTAGCAACTGTGCAGCCTCCCTCGTGCTTTGGGAATTGAGGGCTACAATGGTCATTCCCCCAAATCTTTCTGGTGGCACAGTGATATTCCAATGCACATCCTGTGAGAAAGAGAGTAGTGCAAAGATGAAAGCTTACCACTGTATGGATTTATTTCAGGATACTACACTGGTCTCTACTTGCATGTCCATGTACTTTTCATGTTCCTCAAGCTGTATATGTGCATTCCTTTCTCCCCAGAGGAGAGGAAGAAAGGTGATACTCAGCCCCCTCTGTTCAATGGTTTATATATGTGGCTGAAAAGTAAAATATTCATATCTTTCATGAGTTACAAGATGATGAATATCAAGTAGGATCCTACTCCTTGGATGAGTATGCAGTCATTCATTATTAATTATTAATTATGAATTATTATTATATTATTAATGAATTATTATTAATTCATTATTCATGGTGAAACAGCTTTTCAATTTAATGGTTGCTTTTTGCGTGGTGCTATCAAATGTTACCATGAAAATGACTAGAATTCCCTGACAGATCCCTTCTTTGGATTTTATAACTCTATAATATAAAGTTGAACCACCCCAGAGACATGCTTTTCACCTTCAGGACAAATGCCATTGCTCTAATTGCAGGGTTCCTGTTTTGTATAAACACTAATACATTTATCAAGGCAGGGGTTTTTGTCTCTGGCCTTGACATGTCCATTGAATGCATCAAATGCAAATAATCAGTAATAATACTGAAAGCAATATCTGCTTAAAATTTTTCAGGGTCACAATATTTTTCTGAGATACATGCATAAGAAAACAAAATGTCTTGATTTGAGAACACCGAGTCCTTTCAGCAAGGTCTACCCTAAGTGTCAGACAACCTCTCTCTTGATGCAGCTCAGTCTATGTGGATTTTTGGTACAGCTGAAGAAAAATAGAATAATGTCGAGAAGGGATTTGCTGTATAGGATTAGTAGAAGATCTTGTAAGACTGACACAAAATCAATCATGAGAACCACCAAGAAATGAAAGTCATGTGCTTTCCTAAGGTTTTAGAATTCAGTGTTGGTGAATGGTGCATACCTTGTGGTTAGAGACTCCTCCAGCTTTGGAGTAAAGCACTGGGTTCACAGTTTGCTGCTAGACCATGCTGAAACATGGAATGTACCTTCAAGAATAAAAAGCAGTTTACAGGAGGTTTTTTAAAATGGTCCAGTGATTTAGGAACAAAAATCCAGTGAAAATCCTTATCTCTGTTACTAATACAAAATTGTATATAAGAAAATATATAGTAGCTTGCATAAAGAGTATAACTCAGATTTTTTTTTCTCATAGTGTACTACTATGCTGGTCTTAAGCAGAATCTGTTACTGAAATGCACAAAGCATAATAATCTTCAAATAACTCTTCACAAACCATGAAAATAAATAAAAGCCTTTGAACCTGGTGACTTTATAATTTCATTATTGAAAGATATAACTGCTGGATGAACTTGCGTCATCTTCTGAATACTGTAAAAAAAATCCTACAGGCATTTAAATGTTAAATTTATACAGTGAGGTCTTCTCAGGAGATGGGAAACATATCAGAAGTCTATCTTTTAAAATTGTCACTCCAGGTAATATGGGCTATTCGTAGACTTCTTTTGTAGGATTCTGTGTTCATTATATTCCACTTGTTTTGTTTTTTTTATTCTCCCTGTTTAATGTATGCTTGTTTGTAACATAAAATCTGTCTTGCAGCCCTGCAAGCAGATCTAAGATTTAACAGTCAGACTGACTTCTTTCCTTTTCATGTATTGTCTGTAGTCAGAGAAAGCCTGCAGGCCTGTCGCTTCCCTTAACTTTTCCTGAGCAACTCAGATCTTTTTGGATTATTCCCCTGAGCTGCGGATCCAAAGCCGTTTAAGACTAATAGGTGTGTACGTGTGTAACTGAGTGAATGACCTGAAGCCAGAGAGGGTTTTGCAGATGTACCTGTGGGTCTGCAGTCCCTCTTTTAGCTGTGTTAGTATGTTTCACAGAAGAAGCTGATAAAAAGGAGAATCTGATCACAGGAAGCTCACAGTGCCAACATTTTTATAGAGAATAAACATTTTATAGAGAAGTCAGTGCAAAAAACCCTACCCATGGAATTCCCAGTGTTGTTTCCACTAAGCTGTTTTCACAAGAACCACACATCAGATTAGACTTTTTCTGTTCCTGGAAGATGTGTGACAAAGAGGATGGCAAGATCTGAAATTTTCTAATTTCCGCGTAAACAGAACTTTTCCATAAATTGAAATTTCACTGCCAGAGGAAGTAAAACCAAGAAGAATTAAAGATGTTTTTTTTTTACCTACACCTTTTGTGTTCTAGCATTTACAAAAAAGCCTTACTAGTTAGTCTGTTGACTGAAGCATTAACCAAATAGTTTAACTCAGCATCAGTAGACCTAAGTGTTTATGCCTCACAGGAGCAGGGATCTTACTGTCCTGTGTTTGGATAGAGTTAAGTAGTAGGCTGAAATACTACTGTGTAACACAAAGTAAATTTGCCAGAAATCTGAGGTTCAGGGTACTGAGATCCGTCTGTTTACAAATGCAAACCTTAGCCTTCTAATGTGAGTTGCAGAACTGATTGTGTCTGTACCGCCTAAAGCTGGTCATGGCAGGGGCTGTCTTTCAATGTCTTCCTATATACCCTGCTCTAAAGTGGGAAAATTGCAGCAAATTTTTGGAGTACTCATTTTTATGAATCTAGTCAGGTTAGTTTATGTGCCAGTTTCTTTCCTTTTCCCTGGAAAGTTTTATCGTTTCATAGGAATAGTGGTTTTCCTCAGGAATTTGTTGTTGTTGTTTCTGATGTGAAACAAATGCAGAGTGCTGAAGACACCTTGAAAGTATTTGGTCATATTCTAACTTAGTTTGAATTTGTACTACTAGGTGAATGTTGTGTTATTTCCAAAACCATAGAGCATGGATGACTATTCCTTAAGAAGTGATATATACCTTGAACTGTTTGTAATGGTCACTGTCCACACTGAGAGTTCAACATTATATACACATATACAGTGTGAGGAAGGGGAAAAACTATTTATATTTCAGAGAAAAATAATTTGGGGGTGCTGATGGGTAAGAGACTGGATGTGACCAAGCAGTGAGTGAGGGGATTCTGCCCCTCTGCTCAGGTGAGACCCCACCTGCAGGGCTGCATCAGCTCTGGGGTGCCAGCACAGGAAGGACATGGGCCTGATGGATCGGGTCCAGAGGAGGTCACCAAGATGATCAGGGCACCTCTCCTATGAGGGAAGGCTGGGAGAATTCAGATTATTTGGACTTTAGAAGAAAATGCTTCAGGATAAACTATTTGTGGCCTTCCAGTACCCGAAGGAAGCCTATAAGAAAGATGGAGAGAGATTTTTACAAGACCATGTAGTGACAGGAAAGGGAGAATGGCTTCAAATTGAAAGAGAGTAGTTTTTAAATGGATAATATAAAAAAAAATTTACAATGATGCTGGTGAGGCACTGAAACAGGTTGCCCAGAGGAGTTGTGGATGCCCCATCCCTGGAAGTGCTCAAGGCAAGGTCGGATGGGTTTTGAGCAGCCTGGTCTAATGGAAGGTGTCCCTGCCCTGCCCTTATGATCCCTTCCAACCCAAACCATTCTATGGTTCTATGATTCCACGATCAGTGCAAGTGAAATCCAGATTCCCTTGATGTGAACTCACTGCTGCAGTAATAGTAAAATGTTATATAAGCTTGTCTTCATTGAGTCAAGCTTATGTTAACTGAGTTCAGAATCAGTAGGTTTAGCAGATCTTCCCCAGAAATCTCCAGTGAATTTTAGAATGGCCAAGACAAAATATATTTTTGTAATGCATCTTCAAATAGACTTTTAAAATCCTTTGATGTAACATAAGAATTTGGATGTTGAAATTGAATTTTGCACATGTAGTCCAGGAGTACATTTTAGCCTTGGTAATCTTCAAATATGCCAAAGCTAGCATTGTCCTGTAATTCTCAAAAAAGAAAAGAAGCAACTTTTTTTTTTTTTTATCTTGAAGAATACTGCGGAGAATTTAAAAATCAACATAGCTACAAATAAGAACAACCAATAGGGGACATCTGAGGACTAGAAAAACAGAAACTTTAACTGAGAGGAATGAAGAAGTACTAAGTTGGTAAAACTTTATGAGTCCTTGTGAAAGCTGCTTAGCTTTCTGAACCATCTATGGGATGACTGGGAGAGACTAAAAGAAACATTCAAGACAAAAGCCAAAGATGAGCTTGGGTCTGATGTACAGGAAAGAAAAGTGCTTGGACAGGCTTGGGATATGTTAGAGAAGTCCTGCCTTTTAAAAGCAAGAGTCTGCTCTGCTTCCCTAGCCAGAGACCCACAACCCAGAGGACATGATGAACCTACAATAAATGACTCTATGTTAACACTTTTAGTGTTCAGCTCTGTCAAAAAAATCAAGCATTTTCAAAATTCTGTAGGGGCAGTTAAAGTAGAAATTCCTTTGCTGGTGAATCTGTTTTAAATGTTGACTGACTGTGGCAACTTGAGATCCATTAATAAGGCGCGGAAATAATATTTGGAAAGAACACAAAGTTTAGACATACACCTTTCTCAGACTAAGTGAATGCCAGATGAGGAGGACTAAGCTTTCAAGATATGTATGTATTAGAAAATGGAAGGCAAAACCACATGATTCAATTACTAAAGAAATTTTATGCACTCAAGGAACATCACAAATTGACAGCTTTGAGTGAGATGAATACATCAGCTGAAAGAAATTCAGATGTCTGAACGAGAACAAATGATGTGGAAACAGTCTGATGTATCTAGATGAGTTGTTAAAATATCAGCAGAATATTACATTAGCAGAATATGAATCCTTATAATTGTCAGGGTTTCAAACCTACTTTTCAGTATTCAAAGTAGTATTGCTAGTCTAAAGGATGAACCTAAACTATATCTAAAAGTTAGTCTATTAGACCCTATCGAGCAGATCTAAATTTTGATAAGAGATAATCAATCCATACCTATCATCATTAAACTTCTAAGGAAGAAATAAAATGATACATAATTATCTCTTTGATTGTTCTCATGAAATTGTTCTTTTTCCCAGCTGTCTCTTTAAAGTGATTTCAAAGATTTGCAGACCTATGATTCCTCCATGCTCTTGATGCTAATTTGCTGTTGACCAGAGTATATTTGTGTTTGAGCCAAAATTATAAGCACTGAGGTACGTATAAGATTAACTCAGCAAATTTCAGTTTAATGAGGAAAAACCTTTAGAAAGATTTCTGGGCTGAGAGACTAGGAGCAGAAGTCATAGTAAATGTTGCTTGATTGATATTATACATTTATTTCAGCATGATCATGAACTTCCATGATATGAAAGAGCATCTGAGAGAAGACATTTCTTTTAGAGAAATTAAATACTTCAGGGGGTATCCCATCGCCTTTCAGTATAGACAACGCTCTTTTTGAGGTTAGGGAGATCAAGTGCTCTTTTTTAGCTATTATCATTCTATTTTTGGTTGGTGAATATAGTTAATCAGTGTTCTAAGGAATAGTTTAAGTCTAAATTTTCTAGGAATTAATGAAAGTTTAAAGTAAAATTTTTAGTCTTGTCTTGAATGGCAGACCACAGCAATAAGTTTAATACAGTGAAAACAGAGCAGACTTCAAAGCAAATGTGATTGATGAAATATGAGTGCACATATTTATTTATATAGAGAGATGTATTATATGTATCTTTGTGCTGAAATTTAGAAAGTGTTATTTTATAAAGTATTGAAATTCAAAGTGTTTAAAAGTTAAAATTTAAAATTTGCTTATTGAATCATGATAAATTAAAGCTCCCACTCTATCTGAGATTTTTCTATACTTTTTCTTTACTTTTCTTAACTTTGTATTTGGGGGGGTAAGTAAGATGAAATAAAACTAATATTTAAATATCTTATTGAAAGTAAATAGAAGTTATTGAAATGTTGAGAGGAAGGACTTCGCTGTTGGTATAACAGGTGTAGCTTTTGCCCTCCTGTCTTTTTGATAACTTCTTTAGGTCAAACTGATATAAGCACATATTTGACTCTTAGCAGCTTTGTTTGAGAAGTCCTGATGAAGTTTCAAAATTATTGCATCTTTCAAGGGACTTGCAGGTTTTCCCCTGTAAAGAAAATAGGTTTGCTCAGCTCCCTAGTCAGTGTAACATTTTGTCATATGAATATTAAAGGTGTCAAACACAGAAAGAACCTGAGTATTAATACAATTTTAAGAACTGAAAACTACATCAGTGTACACAGAGCTGACCCAGGTAAATTCAAAATAAGCAGCAAATTAAGTTTATATTATGTACTGTATATGAAAGCAGTGCAGGTAAAGTTATCTTAATGTCAAAGTGTTGTAAAGTTCAGTGCTAGTGCTCTAAACTGTAACAGTTTTGTACTTTGGGAATAGATTTTTTCTTTAGGGAAACATCAAATCTACTCTCAAATATGCAGTATCAGTATACATATAAATTTAAACACAAAGTCCATATAAATAATGACTTTGAGGTAAATATATGTAGATATCTGCTTATCAACTGTAGGCACTTTCTTCCCTCCTTTTTAACTCTTCTCCACAATTGAATTATGAAACATGGCCTACTTGGAAAGGAAATAATCTGTACATATGTGAATATATTTGAAGTTTTCTAATTACACAGGGAACACCCAGCCAAGTAACTTACCTTGTCTTTTATGCCCCTGTACTGTCTGTTGTGTACTGTTGTGATAAAAAGATGGCACTGTTCTAAATTGCAAGGAAACTTATTTTGAAAAATTGGTTTTCACGTATAGTATGTGAAACTCTGAAAGAGTGTGGACTAGAGATGTCCATTAGAAATCCTTAAGCAGTGTGTTTACCAGAAAAAGGGAGAGTTGGCGGTCTCCTGTCTGACTGTTTGGTATCAAAATTGTTGCTAACCAGATGAGATGTTTTGGAAGCATGCTTCCCTCCCTTATTTGAGGCCAAGTTGTATATTTTGGAAATGTGTGTGGAGGTTCAGTTGCATGAGGATGCTTATGCAGAATGTTACTTTGATTAAAAATCAAGCATCCAAAAACTTCTCGAGAGCTATTATGCACCATTAACACTTAGCTTTTATTAATAGTTTTCAACTTTTTTTAATAGCACATTATTAACTCTGCCAATGGCACCATTTGCAGTTTTTTCTCTCTAAAGATTTTTCAGACTGATTTCTACCAAGGAGTGGAAATTGTACAAACAGCCAAGAGCAGTGGGGAGTGTTACTTGTTGCTAAATACTGACCCTGTTTCTCTGTCTCCCTGGCAATTTCCCACACATAAAGCATTCTTGTCCCTCCTCTAGATGTACTAAAAGGAGCTGAAACAAAGGTTAGTCACTTTGATATTAGGTTGGAGTTCAGGAAGAAGTCTCTGTGTTATAGACTGGCTTTCCTTTTAATGGTTACAACCTGCTGGGAATGTGTCAGGTTGGGGATAGGCTCTTCTACCTGTACTGACTTTTACTGCAAACTCTTATAAAGACCAACTGAAAATACCATTGATGCTTTCATCTATACGCTTTCATTTTTACTTTTTTATGTCTTGTTTTGGTTTTTTTAAGCAAAGAATGGTGCACATCTTTGTCTTTTACCTTATGTCTCTCAGCACTTTTAAAACTGAAGTTGAAAACACAGAATAGTTTCAGTGCCACTGGTGTACTCTGCTGTGGCAACTTCAGTCTAACATCTTAAAATCATGGGGCTGTTTATAATATACATGGATCTAGTATGTAATATAAGCAATCTATTTCACAGATGTTTTAAAAATTTTTATATTATCTCTTCCTGTAATTAATCTTAAATCTTACCAAGTGTATTCTCAACTACAAAAAAAAAGGAACAAAAAAATGAAATCTTACTATAGCTGGTGCTTTTATGGATAGGACCATTCACAACAAAAGTAGAAAATTCAAATTAAATCATTGAGAATGGCCTAAGCACAGTCTGTCTCCCTCAGCTAGAGCATTATTTATAGAAAGTGGGACAGCTCTGTCAGGAGAAGCTCAGGTGCATTGTTTAAATTGCTGCACCAAGGAGTACTGAGCTCCTGGTGCTGCATTTTCACCCTTGCTGTGTTGGGCTCCAGTCCTGAGTGTGTGAGAGCCTCTGTTCTGCCAGTGATTGGGTTATCTGGGGAAGGCAAATGTTTCTGTTCTGGCTGGGTCCTCACACAGAGAACCACGACCTGAGAGCTCTGAGCAACATTCAGCCAGACCTTATTTATAGCATAATAATTCAGGGGCTCATCTGTTGTACAGAGATTCAGGTTACAGCCACTGTGCTGCCTTACAGCTCATATGTGATGATAACAGCTGTATATCATGGAATGTTTCTGTTTTACCTTGAGGTTTTTCTTTTGTTTGTTTTTTTCTTTCAAGAGAAACTAAATTGATGACAAACCTCCAAACACCTATTCAAATGTGCAGCAGTTTTGGATGAGCTCCTTTCTATTTCTTTGTACCACAGAAAACTAACATGGGATTCAAAATTCCAATCCATCTGTTAATTTAGTGCTACTCCCAACAGGGTTTATGGAAGTTCTCTCCTGCTTTGGTCCTTATCCATGGCCTTATGTTGTTTTATTCGTGAGTTTGGATAACAAAAGTCATCCAGAGGAAGGACATGTTGTGATCTGTCCCCCATGTCCCCCATAATAAAAAATGTTAGAATGTTATCATATTGCTGCATAGGAAAATGGGTTTGCTTTCTCTGAATGCTTTTGTGGTAAGTCCTTAGAGACTTCTTTTTCTTTCTATCTTTAAAGGTGACTTTCCAACAAATAGGAGAGATCATTCCCTTATTTCTGCTCCCCTGAGTAGACCCAGAAATTCAGTTCTCACTTCCTTCTACTGGAAGGCTGATTTTTTTTTTTTAATAGGAATAATTCTCATTTTATACCTAGCTTGATAGAAGACAGAGCTAATTAGTCTGAAGTGCTTAATTCACTACTGAGTTTGTTTTAACTCAGTTTAGCCTGTCAAAGTTCACCTTTTGTAACACTGGTAACACATTTAATGACTATATTTAAGCTCAAGTCCAAACTTGATATATTCTTGTAAAATTATTTTAACTTACAAAGGAGGAACTGCTTGATTTCTCTTTGTAATAAGACTACTTCTGCTTCATATTGTGCCTGGCAGTTTCACCCAAAGTAGGGGATAGAAGAATCTCTCTGACAAGGTGTTTATTAAAGTCTTTATGTCATCTTCTTAAGTACTTCTTTTTTTTAAACTGAACTTGGACACTCAAAAAGGAGACATGGCATGGATTATTGATTTTTCTGCTTCTTTTTTTTTCTAAGAACAGAGGTAAAAAAATGTCATGGGGAACTGATAGACGAATCACATTCTCTTAAATTCCAGTCCTTTAAACTTGTATTTGTGTGTTCCTGTATATGGGAAAAATCTCTGATTTGATTGAAACTCTCTGAAGCAGAGAGCAGAGCAGATGTGTTTAGCCTCAATTTAGTTGAGACTTTAACTGATTTGAAAGGGAGTTGGGTAACCAAGTCATGATGCTAACACAAATTTCTGGATACATCCAGAATTTTAAACCCCTAAGGTGATTTACTGCTTTCCGCTTTGTGCCAAGATTCACCTGTCAAAAATGTTTTAAATGAGATTTAATGCAATTATTGTTTCCCCCTCACTGGGTTCTTCCTCTCTCAGTGTGGAATTTGCTTTGCAAGAGTGACAGTTCAGAGTCTGGGACTGCAGCTCATCAATTAACTTGGACAGATCAAGGGCCACAATCTCGTTTGCAGGCCACTATCACCCATCCTTCACTCCTTACACAATCCCACTCCACTTCCCTGCAAGTACTTGAGGAGCAATTTATATTAAAGGGCCAGAACTCCATGGATTTGCACAAAATGTTTCACCACGTCCATATATATACATGAAAGAGAATAAAAGTGGGGGGAAAGTACAGAATTTACAGCAGATCTTTAGTGAAGTGGAGCTTTCTGAACCTGAATAACTTTTTGATACCCAAGAGAAATATGCAATCAGGCCAGATATTCAGGCTAAATGGTTTGCAGCTTTCCAAGTAAGTAGCTCACGTGTCAGTAGAAGCCCATTCAGTCTTGTGCATGTAAGGAGGGTCATAAAACATGTAGTTGCTTATCTAGAAAAACAATTTAGATGTATTTGCGCAGTTACTCTACTTGGAGGAATGTCTAACAAGGTAGTTAGAAAGGCGGGTGGTTTTTATATGGTGCATAAAGTGCTCAGCTTTTTCTTTCAGACCTTGCTTGGCGTTAGAATTATTTTGTTAGAGTGCAACATAGGCAAACATTGTGTTATTGAACACCTCCCCTTTTTCCATAGCCCAATGGCAAATGGAAGTACTGATGTTACGGAGCCATTCACTACTGGCAATCTCTTCTTTTCTGAAGAATAAAATTAGAGTTTGTAGAAGAACTTCTGGGGCACAAGTGTGGTTATACTCTTAATTCCTGGAAGGAAGAAAATATTAATTACAAGTAACTCTTAAAAGACCTGAAATATTGTTACTGGTTAACACTTCAAAATAGACCACAGACTTGAAAGGTAAAGGACAGTGAAATGGGACACTGTTAGCATCTCCAGTGGTGAATTTGCTTCCAGTGTTTCACCAAACTGGTAGGTGCTCAGAAAGATCTTGCACTTCATTAGTCACCTAAATGTATATTGGTCATCCGTTTTTGTTTTTGTTTTATTTGTGGTTTAAGCAGATGAAAAAGAGGCAGAAGAGTAAACATTAAAAGGGAAAAGAGAAAAGACATTAGAGAACATGGAGAACAGTAATAGCTGGCAAGCTTGTAATATAAATAGATGTAGAATTTTTGTCTGTGTAATGGGGATGATGCATGAACATTCACTCTCTAGAATCATCCAAAACACATTTTGCAGTCATGCTAATAGGAATTGTTTCAATTTATCAGCATGACTTCACTAACGTGAACAAAATGTTTAACCTAGTCAAAACAGAATATGCAGTTTTTACTTTTCAAAGTTCACTTGTTAGTAATTCTAAGCAAATGAAGTAGGCATCAATAAAAAGTAGGTCATAATAGGAAGGTAATTTTACTTTATGTTCCCTTTTTTTTTCATATATTGTAGGGTTTCATTAGAATTGTGTGTTTTCAAAAGCCTCCTTGAAATTAAGTCTTTCTGACTGGCTTTCATTGAAATAGTAGCACTTCAGAGCTCTACAGCCTTTCCAGTCCTATTGGGATGGTTATACAGGGTAAATATTATGTGAAAAGTACTTGCAGAAGCCAATCCAACTGAGAAAAATAGGTTGTTTATTTTAATTTTAGGTACTGTACAGACAAAGTTGAATTGTCTTTAAAATCACCACAAATAATTCATCATGTTATTTAGGTGCTTTTTCCCTTGCCATGTCATCAGATCTAATGGTTCTTTCTTAATTTATGACAGAAATTCTGTGGAATAAGGTAAATGTCAGCTATAATGATGCTGTTTGTTATGATGAAAACACAGAGAGAAGGAAATTATGTTTAATGCATCAAAGAAAGAAATTTCAAATAGGTTATTTCAGTTACCTTGATTTAATATGTCTTTTGGGGAGAAGGGAAGGAAGGAAAGGTGAGGGATTAGTACCAAAAGTAACAGTGTGAAAACATGCATCATAAAGAATGGTTAGAGACTCTTAAGATATGGAAACATATTTCTCTCATCTATGAAGGGAGAATTCTTTCAGAGACTAATACACATAATAATATCCAATACATAATATGGAGACTTTTTTGACTCTTCATGTAAAGAGTAGTGACTTACATAGTTCTCAAATTTATCAGTCATCTTTTTCTACCTGGGTCTTCATTTAATGCTTCAGTTAACGCTTTGTTTGTTGAATAAAGCCAGTACCAATAATTGTACTGGAGAGTAAATCTTAGGCAAGATGTGAGATTTATTTTGTACTGAGAATTTTCTTTGTTTAAAAGTCAGCAGACAGGAAGAACTGCACACCATAGTTCAGATCTTGTGTTATAAGAACTTATCAAATGTTTTTGGGATCCTGGTACTAAAATTATGTGTAAGTTTACAGGTAAAAGTAATTTTTTGTCGTGTTGCTTCTGCTTCTTGAAAGGGACCAGAGGATGTTCCAATGGACCGGGAGAGAGTGGATAGTTTTGGTGAGGACTTTCCTGTACTGCAACTTGGGAAATTCAGATTCTGCTTCAGATATTATTACATAGGATCTTGGGAATATGTTTGCCTTTTTTTTTCTCTTCCCAACTCTAGTTTTTCTCATGTAATCAGAATGTACGGCATTGTAGTGAGGACTATTTTGCTCTGCTTTTTCTGCTGTATCTGCCACCATGAAATCTTAGTCTTGCTAGTATTCTCAATATAACAGTAACATAACACTAACGATTATTACTAAAAAAAAGATGCAATAGAGAAATATCTAGAGCTTTGCAGGTGTCAGCCTCACTACAGCCTTAAATAAGCAGCAATGTCTGCACTATTTCTCTTTCACAAATAATTGAGTCCTATTCTTGTTAAACCACCAGATTTGACAGGCTTCCTGCCACCTTTTCCAAACAGGTAAAAGAATCTAGTGTGCCAGGTTTTCCCCTGCTGCATCCACGGGCTCCCAGAACAACAATAATTCTATTTTCCAATACTACGCTTTTCTGATTATCTCTTCCACCACTTGCACTAGGGAAGACTGAGCTGATTCTGGCCTTGCATTATACAAAGCAAACAGCATGTGGCATTTCTGGTTCAGTGATGACTTCCAACTGGCCTTTCTTTTACTGTCACAGCTGAAACTGCCTCCTCTCTTCTCAGCAGCAGTGAAGGCGTGGAAAGAGACCAGTTAAAATGGTTTGCTCTTGGTTGGCTCTTTCACTCCATGTAGTACCCAGAATAGTCTGAGTCCTTCAGCTGTGTGACACTAAAAGGGTAAATGAAGAGCTGCTTGTATCTGAACTGTGACTTCACTGTGCTCTGCCACCACTCTGCTGTCTGCCATCAAAGCTTTTTTGCAGATTTCTCTCTACAGTAACATGTTGTGTTTTCCAAGACAGTTTCCCAACCTTCCTGACTTCTCCTCTGTCCACACCTTCTCCAGGGACTGCTGTATTTGGCTTGGTGCTTCTCCACCGTGGTGGCTTCTAGCCTGTGCCTAGAACAAGGCTAAAGTCATCAATGGGTGTTGGGAGAGGATCTAGGAGTAAGATGTACAGACATGGAACAGAAAACACACCCATGTCCTTGGCCAATTGCTAGGCGTGCTGTCTCTGCACTCTCATTGCTGGTAACACCCTACCCAGGTTCTCAGATGTGTCCAAGCACTTGCTGAAAGTCACTCCACTCCTGCTGCCAATAGAGGATCCACAGGTACAAACTGTACCTGTGTCTGCAGCTGTCAGCATATTCCCTGCTTCTCTTGCTTCCCCTACGGGCTTTTTCCTCCATTTGTGACTTGCTTTTCACACAGCATAAATGTGAGGTGGCTTTGGGAGAGTGCTTTTCATGTCTTTCATCCTCCTACAGCTCTTGAAACTGTATATTTGCCATGTAGAAGTACAGTAAAGCATCTTTGGGAGGAACCAGGAAAGGCCTGGAGGACAACTGTGCCAAGTGCTGAATAACAGGGAGTTTGAGTGAGAGTCTGAGAGACTGAGCGATTACAGAGACGGGAAGGATTTTGCATTAGAAGAATTTGATTTAATACTCACTGGGCAGAAGCAGTAAGGGAGGGGAGAATTTATTCTCTGATTTTCTTTTAACATAGGTAAGATTGAAAAGATGTTTCATATCCATCTATCTGAGACCATCACATTTGCTCTCGTACCAATTAAATTAATAACATGACCTCACTTCTGTTTCATTTTCTCAAGTTTGGTTATTTTTTCTATTCAGACCATGCCAAATAAACTTTATGGTTCTTAGGCCTAGTGTCCTCCTCTCTCCAGCAGCCTAATAGCTTCTAAGGAAGGTGCATCACAGGATGGCTCAGGCAACACAGGAGATCTATAACATAAGTTTAAATGGAGACAAAATAAATCTACCTCAGCAGCAGTCCTTGCTAAATTATTTGATAACACCTGTTGCTCTAAGGGTTGACTTTACTTCATAACCACTTTCTGAGTTTTATATAGTGAAGCTAAAGTATAAAACACAAGCTCTCAATTAAACTCAATCACATTGTAGATTTTGAAAAAGCAGAAAGCTTTGAAGTCCTTCCTAGGTACTGCATCGATACTATACTTTTTTCTCAACTCTCCAGCCCAGCAGAATAACTCTTAATTCCGGTTTTGTGATGCATTCCTTTGTGATAAGATATTCAAGGCCACATCATGCACTGTCTGTTGAAATGCAGTAAATATTTAATGTTCTGTTTATTTCCATAATGGCCAAATGAAATTACCTTCTATCTATTTACCTACCTGCATGTGCACATGCACACAGACACTCTTGCAGACATATATACACACATTCACATATCTAAACTATTCAGAAACTGAGTGAAGGAAATTGGAAAAAGGGCTTTGCATTTTTAAAAATGGATGTATTTAGTCCTCAAGCTATTGCATTAAGTAAAGGCAAGATTATCCCTTTAATTCAGGAGGGATGACAGGCCCAAGAGTGTATGCTTCACTCCAAGTGTGACAGGACAGATGGAGTCAATGTCTGGGCTACTGCTTAGAATTGGAATGGTCCTATTAACCTGGACCTCTCTCATAATACAGAGAACAACCTAAAAGTTGGCAGTAGGCAAAAGCTTTAATTTAAAGGTTATTTGGCGGTCACTGAAGCAAGTCTATTTCCTAATGGACAGATGTCCACTTAACTAAAGCCCTCCCAGATGACTTCTTGTTTGAAGCTATGCCAGGTAAAGCAAAGTCTGAGTGGATGTGTCAACTCAAGTGACCTCTTGGAGTGAGCAGCCTTCCCCGACAGTCTGGGCACCAGTTCAGTGGCACAGGAACATTTGCTTGTGGCACATGGTCTCCTGGTAGGTCTGTCAGTCAGCTGCTTTACACCAACACTTTTGGAATGCATGTATTTTTTAAAAAATTCATCACTGCAAGGTGAGGGATATTTCCCAGTTTGCATTTTAAAAATGGGGGGAATCTGTGTTATTTAGTTTGGAATACTGTTGTCAAATGGAACATGTTGCCCCACGTAAATTAGAGGTTGGAGGCCCGTGGCTGATTGCTTTACAGTCATGAACTATTTATCTGTCCAGCCTTGAGTATTGCAAGTTTTAAATTTAGGTAGACATTCTCAGAGCCTACATCATAATAACTATAAAGAGAGAATTTATAATATTAACTTTTTTTTTTTGCCTCGTGTAAATTTGCAAATGATCTGGGAATGGTGTCCTTATGGAGAGATCCTGAACACATTGAAATGGGATGCTGCTACAAGGAGCTACAGAGAGCTGCTTGTGCTGATCTGTTTGCTGAGTCTGCTTGTTATCTTTCTAGAGTTGTAGCATTGAAGATGTTACAGGGTTCTACATTTCATCTATAATGTTACTATTTGGTGACAAATCTGAACCTCCAATATCAACTGAAGAGAAATAAAAAGCCATCAAAGAAATGTGTAGATTGATTTCTATTTATGGAATTTTAATATAATTTGTTGTCATTTTCACTGTATTTGCTACTTGTTCTTTGAAGTCTTTTGCGTAATTTTTAAAATGGATACTCCTGATGAGAAAATTAAGAGTAATTCTGCCAATCTTAGCAATAGTAGGTGAGCCTTTTTCAGGCTTTTCCCCCACGCTTAGATGGCATCAATAGCAGTTGGGATGTGGCTGTTGTGTATTTGTGATTCATGATTGTCTCCTGCCACAGATGATCTGGTTTTTTTTAATCCCACCTCTTATTACAATAATATTGGACTATTTTATGAAAGACAATGGAATCAATAAGAAATAAGCAAAGAGGATGTTATTTCTCATGGCCAGTTGACGCTGCTGGAATTCACACGAGGTCGCCAAATTTAATACTACTGGGTTGGGTTTTTTTTTCCTGTTTTAATTTTAGGTTAACTCTGTGCCTGTTAAGATTCATATGCAAGCTGAGGTGAAAATAACTGACAGGGGGTGATGGCTTAGTAGGGTCAGGAAGGAATATTTCCTCTTCCCTTTCCTGCTCTGAACAGTGCAGAACAGTCAGATGGGTGCATACTTGTTTTTTTTCTCTGAATTAATAACTCATGGACCTTCAAAGGTATTGGAGCAAATGGGCTGGTGGACTAACCCACGGTGTAACTTGATTTCATTTCATTAAACATTTTTTTAAGTATAGGCAATACGCTTGAACAGAAAATAACGAATTTTAATGTGTAAAAGATGTATTCAATGTTCACATGTGAGAAAAGTAATACTTCCTATGGAATTTAGGACTGCAATTGTAAGGCTTAGCTGTTCTGTTTATCTCCCAAAACTGAAGGTTATAAGTGTGCCTGTCTTATCACTATCTGAATTTCCTCAAACACCTGAAGGATCTCCTGAACTTAGAACTAAACAAATGAAAAGTTGACCTCTGCATGGTCAGAGCTGTTTGTATGGCCAAAGAGATGGAAAAGGGGCATTATATTATCAGAATTAAGGTTTTAGATGAATGAAAAGCAGTTGAAACTTTTGGTTTTAGCTCTCTCTCCTCGGTAGACAGAAGCTGAGGTCCCAGGCTGACTTGGTTGAGGTAGCAGTGTGTTATATTTGGGTGAGAGGCAATAAACTTTAGATAGACACATTTTCCCCCCACTGCCTCTGTTTTACAAGAACATCCTCTCTTTGCTGCTCCTCCAGGGGCTGCATTAAAGTGCAGCACTGTAATAGCTGATCAGTGGAAACAAAGAGCATCAACCATTAACCACACTGGAGTCAGGCTCCTGTGGTTAGAAAGCATGGCTGGCTCTGGTGGCACTTCTCCCATGGAGGTCAGCGGTGGGGCTGGAGGGATGTTGATGGAACTGAGGGTGTTTGGGAGGGAAGCTGTAGAGAAGGAAGAGTGGCATGGCTGAAACCTGTGGGACTGCAGCTTCCACAGTGCTGAGAATGGTGCTTATGGCTTTTTAGTGGCCTGGACGTGCCCATTATTTTTTTAGGGTATTTTCACAGTATTGCTAACTCCTCAGTTCTGAAATTCTTTCTTTCCCCTAGCTTTAACTTTTGTCAAATGTTTTGAATCTGAATAGAAAAGACAACTATTCCTTTTCAATATTTTTATGATGCCTTGAACTAACCACATAGCATAAGAGTCTTTTCACTCTGTTTTAATGGGTTATCAGTTATAATATTTTATAATCAGTTATAATATTATAATAATTATTAAAGAAAAAGTGAAAATTATCTCTGTCGTGGATGTATATCAAGTCAACAATGTGTTGATTATTTAAAGTCATTTTATTTGAATTTTTTTTTTACATTTACTTCAGTCTCTTTCAAATAATCATATGGTGTTCTTTACTACTGGAATTGTTATTCCAAACTCCAATCAAAATTATTTTTTTTATTAGTAAGAGACTATTTGTGAGCCATAAACTCTTGTATTCTGTTATATGTGTCTACAGACTTTTGAAAAAAATTCCATTTATTGTGGCCAGTTCAGGGCACTAGTTGCTTTAAAGAGTCAGTACTGATATCTGCTTCCTAGATAAGGCCTCTAAATTCTTAGTAATATCTAAACTGAGGATTAAAAAGTTATAATTTTCCAAAGGGTTCCATTACATTTTCTATTCTGCCTACTGTGCATTGTACATTATTAAAGAGGACTGCTCTGACATGCCCCCCAAAGAAGTGAATTAACATTTCTTGTGAACTCTGTTCTTTTGTGAAGAAGTAATAATGACTCAAGCAGCTCCAAAAGTTTCTCAGATGAATCAGAATTTATTACTTGTAAAATTAATGCCCATTACATTCACTGATACTGTGCATAAATTGTCATTTGTAGAAAAAAACCCACTCTTTTTTACTTTTCCCCCTTATTGATAACAGATCTGTGACTTGTACAGACGATAGGGACAAATGCAGCACGTGAGGGACACAATTTGTGAGAGTTTAGCTTCACACTGCTCATCAATTATTCTCTTCACATACCTTTTCTTTTGTCTCTAAAGCAATTCTAGTTGTGAATTGTTTCAGCTCTTAGAAGAGAGAGTCCATTCTAGCCTGTGAAAAGATGAGCCCTGACTTGTGCTTTGGGTTGGGTTTGAAGCATTTAGAGCGCCACCATTTGTAAACAAGTTCTCACCTGCCAAGGTGAAACTAAGCAAAGTCGAAATTGCTGCTGGTGCTTTTCCTTGGTGGTGTTGATTATTTTTGTTTGGTTTGATTTGTTTTTCTTTTAGAGTCAATTATCTTGCCACTGGTTTAGTTTACCTTTTCTTGAAAAGCTTATTTGTCCCTCTTGAACTAAATCCTTAAATTCTGTAGGCATACAACTGTTCTTGCCAACCAGTCCCACAGCTGAAAGAAGTCACATGTAACTCGGGAGAAAGAGGGGAAATATACAAGCTAGGGATGATGAATTTAGAAGTGTTATAACTAAGATAATGCTTTCAAAAGAAGTTCATTCTGAAGAAAATGGGTTGATCAACCTCTCATTTGTTGACTACCAGGACTTATCAATGGCTCATGTGAATTTAAGATATAACTTCTATGCTTTGAGCAATTCTTTGATTTCTGCTTCCTGTCTCTAGTGGGACTAGAAAAATCAAAGTTAGAAGAAAGTGTATTAAGACATAAAGTGGGGATTTAGACTGTTTTATAGGAACATACTTAACCTCTCTGTACAATTCTCTGTCTGTGTAATGGGGATAATGTATTTAACTACAGCACGAGAAGTCCGAGGATTAATCGGTTAATGAATTCATAGAACCCTGAGCATGAAAAGTGCACTCTAAATGTTTCCCATAGAAATTTCTCCATTACCTAAAGAGAGAGGAAGAAAAAAGCTAATTCATTGCTTTAAAGAGCTGTGCAAATTCCATCAAGAACACAGATAATTAAAGTAATATTAATAGATTTTTAGGTCTTCATTTTCCCCTAGAGGCCAGGTGTCCCTGATTTTTTTTTTCTTTTTCCACTTCCAGTAACGTCCCTGACTCAGTTGTCAAAGACTGAGAAGCAGAAGTGCCCGTCTAGCTTTGAACTTGATGCCCACAGTGGAGTTACAAGGTTAAATAAATGGGGTGGGTTGGGTTCTTTTTAATTTTAAACTGAGCATAACACTTCAAAAAGATTTTCTCTTCCCCCTCCCCCAATGTATTTTTAGGCTGTGTGCACTCTTGTCTATGTCTGTTCCTTAGTCCCAGTTGAAGATTTCAAGGGAGACGAGGGCTCTATATTGTTTCTCCCTTGTATTGCAGATAGGGGGAGGAGGTGGTTATTAGAGAGAAGCGCTCTCGCTCGCTCGCTCTCTCTGTTTCTCCCTCTCTGGCTGATAGCACTTATCTCTCGCTCTCTCTCCTTCTCCTAGGTGATCCATTTCTAGGCAACGTGCTGGCTGGTGCTGGAGCTGCCAGCTCTCTCTGCATCCCACCAGCAAAGCAAGCTCCAAAAGCAACCTGCAGACCATCATCATCTGCTTTCCTCTGCCTCGCTCCGGGTACTCCTCCTCTCGCTTCTGCCCTGTCCAACCACCACCTTGCGCGACAGAGACAGCACGCTGGGCTCCATTGGCAGATTTATTTTTTTTTTCCTCCAGTTGTGGGAAGCGATTCTTCTAAGCGAAGGGTGGGGGGAAATCTCTGCATTACTATCTGCATTACCTTGAAGTTCACTTTGTTTTTTGGCCTCGGGGGGGGCTTTTCCTGCAGGAATCTGGCTGCTGGGAGCGGGATCGCCTGCTCCCTCGGTCGCCCGCTCCTCCCACCTCGCTGAAGGCGAGCTATTTGCTGCGGGCTCCTGGGGCTTCTCTGGCCAAGAGGGTTTGTGCGTGTCTGCTCGTGTGTGCGTGTCTGCTCGTGTGTGCGAGCGTGTGTCTGTGTGTGCGAGCGTGTGCGTGGTGTGGGCTGGAAGTTGCTGTGCAGCAGCGGGACCGAGCGGATCCCTGGACCCGGCGGAAGGATGGGGACTGTCTGACCAGCAGAGGCGTCTGCTGCCCGCGGCGGCGCCCGGGCTGGATGGATTTGCTGCCGGCGCTCCCAGCAATTCTGGTGCTGCCCAGGAGCCCCGCGAAGTGACGCGGGGTTTGGCCGAGGAGAGAAGCGCTCGGAGCCCCGGGCTCGCTCCCTGACCAGCCGCGGCTCTGCGCCAGCCATCGGGATTTGCACGCTCCTCCGGCTGCACCTCAAACTCTTGGGCTTCCTGCGCTGCGCTGTCCTCCCCGGCAGCTCCGTTTGGCGAAGAGATCTGTTCTTATAAAGCCTGGACCTCCGGAGGAGATGGAAGTTTTCTCCCTCATCCTGGTCGTGTCCGTCTGTTGGACTCGAACCTGGAAAGCGGCGATTGCAGATTCAATCATTCATATCGGTAAGGGGGTGCTGCGCCTGCTGGTGCTGCTGGACACTTTTCCAGCTCTCCTTTGCAACCTTCCCTCTCTTGGAAAGCTTTCCCCCTCCCCCCGCAGCCCCCACTCTCTTTTATCGCTTGCTCGCTTGGCTTTTTTGGGTTGTTTAGTCTCCTCTTACAATTGCTTTCCACCAGGACCTCAGGCGTCCTCTTTTTCCCCTACCGCGCTGTGTAAAGGTTTCTTGGCGGCGGGGTATGTGCGTGCTTTAGACCTTGAGGTTTTGATGAGGCTGATGATGGGGGGGCCCAGGGCTCGGGCACTTCCCCGGTGCCTCTCCGCCGCCCCTCAGTTCCAGCCTGCCTTCCGCCTGCCCCGGCTCGCCCTCGGCCGGGGGACACCCCATGCCTCCCCGCGTTCCTCACCCCACGGCGACAGCCACGCAGAGCCCCCACCCCCCCAGACTTTTCCTTCCTTCGCACCCCCCACCCCGCCTGCCTCTCCCGCGGCGGAACAGGTGGTTTGGCAACGTGAGCGCTTCCCCTGCCGCGGGGGCGGGGGGCTCCGGCCGGGCCGTCCGGCACCCCCTTCCCGGCCGCACCTCCCGGAGCCGCGGCTCCCGGGAAGGGATGGGAAGGGAAAGCAGCGGCCTCCCCTCCGCCCGGGGGCAGGGGGCAGCTCGGGTGATGCCGGTGCACGGGGCTACCCGTTATCCCGAGCCATCTCTGACACGGCAGCCCTCCCTCTCGGCGGGCGCATCCCTGGGAAGCGCCGAGGCGAGCGGCGCTCGGTTCCCGCGGCTGGCGAGAGCGGGCGGCCCCCCTGCGCCGGCCGGGGATGCGCGGGGAGCGAGAGGAGCGGCGATGGGGAGACGAGGAGAGGAGAGGAGGGCGCTTCCCCCGCGGCCGCTCGCCCATCTGCAGGCACCGCACGCAGGCGGAGCGGGGGCGGGCGGCCGGCGTCGCGCTGCCCCGGGGAAGGTGCATTTCGGGGCAGGGTCCCGCCGGGGATTTGGGGAGGTTCCTGGGGCGGTGCCGGCCCCGGCTGCGGGGCAGCTGCTGCTCTCCCCGGGGTTGGCTCTATAAACATGTCTGCCGGTGCTTGTCGTGGGGATCCGTAGCGGGTTTCTGTGAGAGGGGAAACGGGGAGAGCGTTTGGAAAGCCCGGCCGTCAGGAGCTTTCCTGCGGGACCGATATTGGGGCAGCGGTGCGCCAGCCCTTCGTGTCGCTGTGCCCGAGCCCTGAAGCCACCGCTCCCCTTAGGTACCGCAACTTTATAGGGGTCAGTCCTTTTGGCTGTGTGCGACTGGAGCAGCAAATATTGCACAGGGGAGGTAGCGCTCTGTGCCCTCCTTTTAAAGGGAGAAGGACTTTTAAAATTCTATCCAGTTGCAGACTGTTAAAGCGACGCTAGGAGACAGTTACGTCTTAGGGTTTCTTTCTTAAGAGCTTGTAGCAAACGATCAGGTCCTAGGATTTGGGGGGAAATTTTGACTGTGTAGCATATGAGGAGTTTCTTTGCAATCCACTGTCGCCCATCCTCCTGGCTAAAGCAGCGCTGCTGGGCAAGATGTGTGCCTTTGCACTTCTATCAAGGGAGACGACAGCTTTTCTCCTCTCGTGTTAATGAAAATTGGTTTGGTTTACTTATTTTATATGATAAATGCAACACATTTTAACTCTTCTTTGTTTTTTGGTTTTTTGTTTTTTTTTAAATAATGCTTTTAGTGATTAGATACATCAACACAGTGTACTGTGTACTGTACCTCATTGAAAGCAAAACAACCCAACCCAAACTAGCAGAACCAAAGCAGTTGCTTCTCTCACAATTTGTCTTGAGAGACAATTAATACAGTCGACTGTAAGGGGATTAGCTCTTTTTATAGAGTGGTTTATGCTGCCATGAAAATGGCAAACTATATAACTTAGATAGAGCTTCAAATCTACTAAAATAAATACTCTGAAAATAAATTACCTGTAATCACAACTGTTTTAATAGTAAATGAGTACACAGCTAAATATTCCAACTTGTTTATCTCACAGATGAAACTTTGGCCCCAAGTAAATCCACTGTGTTTTGTGACCTGGTCTTCTGACCCCCCTTTGCTTTCTTCCACTTTTATTAAATAAATTTATGTATAAAATATTTAGATGTAAGTAATAAACTGTATTTATTTAAATGAGTGAGCAAAAGCAGTATCGGGGTACTCTATGAAGAAATTAACTACAGAAGAAGTCAAAAGCCAAAGCCAAAAAGCCAAATTAACTACTCAAGAACTACAAAGCCAAAGAAAAAACCAAAATGCTCAGTTCAGGGGAAAAGAAATACTACCAGAGGTAGTACTGATGCCTTAGGCAACAGACAGAATAAATGTCTTACCTTTTTTTCGCTCTACAGTGCAAAGATATTCGAGTGGAAAATATTTTCCCATGTTTGAGAGGGACAGATGGTCATAAGAAATAACACATTACCTGTACATACCCTTTTCCTAACAGTAGGTACTTTTTTCAGTATAATGCACAAACTCTCCTGCTTGCCTACGTTTTGTGTTTCCTGTAAATGGATGCTTTCTGTCTCAAAAGTATTTTATCAGTCATCTCTTAGACAATGCCAAAAAATGTTACAATTTAGTGAGTAGACATTAATGACTTGGTGATGTCAGTGGGAGGGATACAGTGACTGGTATCTATCTATGATAATGCCTTTTTATATTCCTGTCTTCTGTGTACAGATTCTGCTTTTGATCTCTAGAGAAGGTCTGGGTATATGTAAATGTGCACATTTAAAAAGAAAGGTTTTCCTGTATCATATTTTAAACATCGGTAGAGCTGCTTATAGTCTGTACGTTTCTTCTGCCCTGCTATTATAAATAGGAACTGGCAGTTCAGAAAGACTACATTAAGCACTCTTGTGAAAATGGTGAAATGAATCGACTCCACTATAATTTTCCTTACCCTTATATAAAAAAGAAAGGGGCAGGGTTACCATGTCAAAGCTGTGCAATCCTGTATTATGCTGCTTCTCTCAGCCCATGCATTGATTGAGTAATTTCATCAGTCCCACATTACTTGATTGCTTAGAAGTTTCCTAATGATCTGTATGCTGTAGGAAGAATCTGAAAGTCATGAGTGGAATAGTAATGATTCTGTGTTTTATGAGGCTATTCAAAAAGTCGCTCTGATTTATGTAGCTCGAAAGCTCCCAAGTCTTTGAGATTAGCCACGCTGCCTGATATTTCCTTCATACATCAGTCGTCCCACACTCCTCACTCCCTAAACAGGAGTTTAGAACAGTGTTTTAATTAAGTAGGGATTAGATGGCGTTCCTTGTCAGCTGCACAATTTGTGTATGCTTTGTATCTTCTGCTGCTGATAGCCTCGTGCTTTTATATTTTGTACTTTGTGCTCATTATTTTCCCTTGATGTGTACATAGTAATACATCTCTACATGCTTACAGTTTTCCTATTGTGCCTATAGAAACATATAGGCAGATATATGTGTATTAGGTGCTGCAAAATCACCCAGGGCAGCAGGCACAGAGTTTGGCACAAAAGTTTTGCTGAAAAAAATAGTCTACAGTATTTTTGAAGGCTAATTAATTTACTTCAGCCTTCCTGATTACATCAAGTTGGTTTTTGTTTATCAGTAACTTCAGTCATACACAGTCAGCTGTGTACTGCCCTTGGCTTTTTTATTTTTAGTGGAAATTTCATAAATATATATGAGATATAGTTATGTATTATATATGCTTCTACATATGATTAAATATCTGTTTTTAATATTTTTATAGATACCATTCTTTTCTTCCTGAGAGAGAAAATAAATTCTGCCCTTACCTCAGCTTTTAGACTTTGTAGGCCAGGACTGCTGCATTCCTTGTGTTGGGCAAGTTCCCAGCATTGCTGGGTCCTGAGTTTTGGCTCGCACCTTTAAGCTCTTTTGTACCATGGTTAATCATATCAAGGCAATTCCAACATGGGATCTCTTGCTTGTTTCTTATCTTGATACTGGTGGTGACTAGAATGTAATTTTTTTCTTGTTGCTTGGTGGTATGCCTCTCCACGTTTCTTTTTGTAAGCTGATGTGCTACAGTGCAGCTTGGGTTGTGTTGTGAATTGGTAATAGGAATTTAATTTGCTGTGCTATTGGTGAAGCCTCATTAGGAGGTACGTAGTGTATGCCACTAACTGTTCATTACAGTACTCTCACATACATTTATAAAGCACAGGACAAGCAAGCAAAGCAGATTTATTAAAAGCAGATAAATGTGTGTGCCTGTGGTGTCCGCAGGGGAGCACTCAGGCCCCTGTTGTCCCTGCTCTGGGATGTGAGAAGGTTACTTGCTCATTTTAATCACACCTATGAGTGAGGACCTGGAACCCAGTGTGCTGGGGCTGAGCAGCCAGGAGGCTCTATTAGTGACTCTGTTCTACTTAAATGCTTGGCCTGCATAACAAACTCTCTGCTTCTGTGTGTGTTATTCCTGAAACACTTTCCCAGGTGCTTGGGTTTGTGGCAGCACTTCAGTCCCTGTGATGTGTAGCTAAAGAAGGACAGCTTTGCATGCCATAGATCAGGGCTTGCCATCATCCAAAGGCATGTTTGCCATTAGGTGTCACTGCTTTCTGGAGGGTTTCTTAGTCATCATCTGGGCCTGATCCAGAGTCTGCCATAATCCAGGTGAGTTGCTTAGTTGACTTCAGAAGATTTTAAACTGAGCCTGTGGATTGCTGACCGCAGCAGGCAGCTCCTTTTCATGTTCTTAAATAACTCTTAGTGTTATGCCAGGTTCTTTGTCCTTGATAAAGGCAGAGTAAAAAAAAATCAACCATCCGTTTTCAAGTGGTGCCCTAACAAATGTCTGACATGGCAATCACTGCTGCTGCTCTGTGCTTTCACATGACTACTTATGGATGCACTGAGCCTTTATTCTCACAATGCCATCTTTGAAAAAACACACTGGAGAAAAATCTTTCAAGACTGTGACTACATAAACCTACCAACTAAGGTTCATTTAACTTAATGAACAAAGGCATTAAGTATGGTTCTCTTCCACTCCCTGGCCCTGTAAAGCAAGTGGTATTGGCAAGAGATGACTTCTGTAAGCCATTAGGTTACTCCCTAGACATAGACTTGAACTTACATCATTTTCTTCCATTTGATATATAGCTATCTATAATCTGCCATGACAGCCTGGTTTTGGCTGGAATTTATTGGAGGCTTTTGAGTTGACGTTTGTATTTTCACTCTTTATTACTGCTACTCCACTACTTGAATTTCTTTTTTTTTGTGCACAGTAAAAAATGGTTTTAAAAACAGTTTATGTGAAAGAGTAGTTCTGTTTGGCTATCAGTTTCTAATTAATTTTCTTAATTACCTGGGTTATATATGAGAAAATGGTAACACTCTTTCCATCTGCACACTCTCCAAACATATTTTCGTTTATATCTTCAGTGTTTAAAAACTTACTAGGCACAGATAATTACCATTGATGTTTGGACTTAAAAGTGACCAATAAGAAAAGGAAATAGTATTCTAGTATTTTGAGCAATTACAAGAAAACGATCAAACTTTGAAAAAATGTTTTGCTCATCTGTTATGATACATGATGGTACTTGCCAAAGATTGATTTCAGGCGATACATTGGAAGTGAAGAAAATTCAGATACCTTTCTGCATCTGCAAATTCAGTTGTCATTTTTTTTTCCTTTTTTTCAGTTAGATTTGAGTTCCAGAAGTCAGTTATTATCTAAGCTGGTGAAATTTTGAAGAAAACCTTGATTTCCGATTCAAGCTTGGCTTGTGTGTTAAAACTTGGACAGCTCCACCACACCTGTGCATCCTATAGACCTTGCAGTCCAGTTCATGGCTTTGCTCGTGCTCACACCCATCTACAAGAGCCCCAGACACAGCCTGTGCTACCTGGAAGTGCCAAGAGACAAGTGTGACTGCCACAGCCCAAGAGTTAAGCACAACAGGCAGGTTGCTGGCACCCTGACAGTGGCTGGGAGCTGCTCATGACAGCTCATGTTTCTTTGAGGTGTTTTGGACCCTCGGCTTGTGCTGGCTTCCTGCACACAGATGCACTTTCTCTCCTTCTGTGGTGTTATTTTATCTTCCTGCTCCATGTATTATGTCCATGAGGAAGTAGTGGCTGTTATGCCACTTGCAGTAGTTACCAAAATGAGCTGCGTTGTCCTTTGTCAGAGTAGTGCTGACCATGGCTTCCTGGCCCATCCTGGCTAGCAGAGTGTGTTGGAAAAAGTGCAGTACTGAGGGGTGCAGTGTGACAGGTGGCACGGGATGTGTGCTAAATGCATGTTGGATAAGTTTGTGGAGTGCTGGTTAATCCATACTCAACACCAGGTAACGAAGGCCTGGGCAAAGCCTTCTGGGCTCAGCTTTTAGCTCTCTTGTGCATTTGGAGCAGCATGGGGAGAAGAGGAAGTGCTGTTGTCACCCACTACAGTGGCAGAATATAATTGTGTATTCTTGTCATAGTAATTTAAACATCTAGACTGAAATGGAAGCATTTAGAGGAGGAGTGAGTGAGGAAAAGGTGTCTTTCTTGATGTGTCTTTCTGAATTTCCCAGGCGCACCATTAGGGCAGTTTCCTCTGCTATTCTTTTATACAAGCATCAGGCTTTGGTTTCTGGTTATTGTTGGCCAAGCAGTTGTGAGAGCTGATGGAGTAAGGGAAAGATTCTCCTGTGTCTGCAACCACTATAATTAATAAAGGCTTATGTGACTTGGAGAGTCATAAGTGATCTCTCTAACAGGGAGGACACAGGCTGAAATTGAAGGTTAGTAAATGAAATGTGCTGGTGTTTGGATGACAGTTCTGAAACCTGGCGAGGGAGCACATTTGATGTTGTGCACTGCTGTAATTTTTTAAGTTTCAGGATTTATGTCCTACTTTCAGTGATAATACACTTAATTCAGAAAAGGAGGTATTTTGTGTTCTGTATTGTACTGCGGAGTGCACTTCAGCTGGAGAGACTTCTTCCTGCTTTGGTCTGGAGCTCACCACAAAAGCTCAAGGAAAGGGTATTCTGAGAGCTGTAAATGCTGCATTAAATAAAAAAAAGAAAAGCCCTCATAAAAAGTGACACTTAACGAGAAAGGATAATACAGTAACTACAGCATTTCTGTGTAGCATTAAAGTTATGGTGGAAGAGGTGGAACAGAGACAATTACTCTAGTTTTAGTCAACTGTAATCTGATGGAGTTGTAAGAGCAGGGTTAGATTTTAAGTAGATTTCCATTATACATATTAGTTGTGGAATGATGGGGAGTAGAGTAGAAAAGAAAAGATGAAAGGGAGAGAGTTTCTTGAAAGTTGTGCTGGGTTTATGTGACAAGCTCTATACTCAAGAGGAAATTGAAAAAGAAAATGAGTAAAAATGCAAGGAGGAGAAGAAAATAAGATATCAAAGGCAAAAGCCACTAGTTCTGTCTGTTTCTGTCTCTTTGGAAGCTGTATAATGCCTCTGTAAATGCTATGCTCAATGGAAAAGTCTTGAACCAGAAAGGGGAAAAATGTGAGGATACAGAATTTAAATTAGGAGTTATATGTGTATTTTAATGTATTAGATAACACTTTGTGCTGAAATGCTAATTATTCCTAATTGTTATATTTGCTTTACCCATGAATAAAATATCACATATCTAATAAAATATGCAGTGAAAATAACTGTAAAATTCCTCTTGGAGCCTTTCATGCAGATTTAAAGGATTTAATACCTTATTTTTTCATTGCTTTTTAAAACATTAACTTTCTGTAATCAGTTGGTTTGCTAAGGCCAATATCCAGTGAACCTAACAATAATTGCTTGTTTTGCAGAATAATTTTTTGTTAGTCCAACCATATCTTTCTCAGAGGCTTAAATCGAGTTGGTGATTTCATTATAATAATTCACTTGTGATAAATCAAAATCAAATAGCACCACTCCAGTGCTGTGCAAAGGAGCTTTGGAGAGAGCAGGGGATGGCAGAACAGCAGACCTGAATTCCAGGTCTGGATTTGCTGTGCCTAATTTTAATGTACACAGATATATCAATTTTTCAAACCCATTTTTAAATAGTGAAACGAAACTCTGCATGTCGCAGGTTTCCCTGCCTTGGGATGACAACTCCAGACCTGTGCTTGGGACTCAAACCTGATGAGAGACTTGCTTTGGTTTTAAAGCATGCAGGAATTCATTTCAGTCAAACTGAGGCTCCTGAGCCTTTGGGATATTTTGAAGATGCCATTGTATTCCTCAGGTGCCAAGACACTACTGCAGAGTTACCTCACTGATTACAGTCAGTATGAAAACTTGTCTGGCTGGGCTGAAAGCACAACAGTGGAGGTATCTCCAGGTCAAACCTTGTTAAGCAAGAATGTTTATTTTTGTTTATCCTTTGCCTTCTTAACGTCTTTGTAGTGTTCAACTTAAACATTTGAGAAACATTTAAGGATCATTTAATGTACTAGAGGGTTATCACAGGGAACAAGACAGTAGAAAAGACACAGTTCTTACACACTGGAGCCACTGTAGAGTAGTGGCAGTGTGTGGCCAGTGTACAGTATGAACTGTGTGTTAAATGCAAGTGAAAGTGATAGCTATTTTAGGTCATATTAAAATACATTAATTTCTCCCTTTCACTGTTTCTATTACCTCCTTTCTCTCTCATATTCCAGGCTCATTGCAAGAAGTTGTGATGGTCACTGTGTTCTGTGCACTTAAATATCTGTTTTTAATGTCCAGGAAGTAAAACGTTAACCACAAATATCTATTTTGGGTAAAACTGGTTTTATCTCTGGAAATTTATCTGGAATTCCACTTATTTGGCCTCTTTTGAGACAAATACACTTTGAAAAGTTGGTTATATTTCTTAAAGGTAGCCTTCCTTCAGCTCTCCTCTTTATGAATAAATAGACTGAAGCAGTACTGAGTATATCCACTGAGCTATTTGCTAGAAATATATTTACAAATTTACTATTCTGGAGCTATTCTAGCTTGATGCTACAGGTTGATAGCAAGCACTGGAGTATGTATTAATGTATACATATACAACATATAAATACACACTTTTTCAGTAATCAGAAGGACTATTCTTACTGAATGTTTGACTGGATTTTCTTTAATTCGGGATGGCATTCATTTCCACCCTAAATAACCACATGAAGATTTGGGAGGCTTTTTGCTTGCAGGCGGGAAGCCAAAACGTGTATAGAAGTCATGAAATGGCACCCCACTGTGCTGGAAGCTGTACAAAAATGGAAGAAAAGGTTGGCTGTCAGGAGATTTGAAGCTGAAAGTGCAAAAGAGGGCTTGGATCTCTGTGTGACTCAGTTTATACACCTGGAGACTCGTGTGTCTTTTGAGAGGCAGGTTCTCTCATTCGTGTTTGTGAATGATCACTTTGGGTACAAAGGGGTGAAAGCAGGTAGAAATGTCTACAGGGATGTCCTGTCAGGGCAGATGCTGCGTGGCTGACATCAAAAGTTCCTGATCTGAGGCTGTGAGTTGAAAGAACTGACAAGAAATGAAGGGCAGCAATGTGTTTACAATTATTACCTACAGTATGTTACTGCCAGTAACATTGGTTTAATTGGCCAAATGGAAGCAATTATTACCTCATCAGCTGCCACCATGTTACCCTCTGCATTTACCTAGTCGAGGAAATAATGCACAATTATGCACATGTCCACTCTCAATCTCTGCCTCACTAGACAAATATTTCATGGTAGAGTTTTGGAAGCTAGATAGGAAGAAAACAACTGTTTTTTGGAAAGGGGAACAATATATATTGCAAGATTCCCTACTTTGTTTAGAAGAAATATTTAAATATAGTCAGCGATTCCGAAAGTATCCGCAGCCTCCTTTGGTAGCCTTGTGAAGTTTTTGTATTGCTATGGAAATATTGTTGAAACAATCCAGAGAAATTATTTTCCAGCTCCTCAAAGTAGCTCTCCTGTTCTGGAATTGGATTGCATCCTGGAGATACATGAGAAATGCTCATTTACTTGAAAAAGTTCTCCCATATTTGCCAACGTTGCAAAAAGTATAGGGTGTGTGTTAAATAAAATGGCTGAAGGCAGCGGGCATGAAAACAAAATATGTTTTTTTCTGAGAGCAGGACTGCTATGGGGAATGTTATGGTGGTGCCTTCTATGTGAGAGCTTTGGAAAGCGACTGGGAGGGTTATGCTTAGCTGTGGTGGGAGTTGGATGGTGGAGGGGTGCAGGAAACATTTGGAGGGGTTAACATGAATGATGGGCAATGCAGAATACATTCAGGGGACAGCAGGAAATGTTACATGGTTTGAAGACTGGGCTTTATATTTGGGACAGGCCTTGTAGGGGAGGTGTATGTCTAAGCATATGAAGAAAGTTGGGAAATCCAGAGGAGCAAGAGACTTGGAATGACACAAGTGTTACTGAAAAGCTTACAAATATAATGCAAATGGTGCTTTGAGAACAATATAGCTTGAAGATAATATTAAATTTTAAAGAAACTAAATTACAGATTAGAAAATGGGATTGTTTCTTCCTGTCTAGCCTCTATAGTTTACCATAAAGCATTTGATTTGTGTGGTCGATCTTAGGTTTTTTTGTGTTTTTTTCAGCCAATAATTGTACCTGGTTACTTGGCAGAAAAGTGAGATCCATTTTACCTTTGCACTGTTTAATACTGTTGTACACAGATGCAAACCATGAGTACTGAAGTGTCATCTTCCCCTCCCCTCCTCCCAGGGTAACTCTGAATGTATTGCACCTTCCTGTGCCTTGGCAGTATCATAACATTTTATTTCATAGGCTGCTCTGTACCATGCCTCCTTTTAAACTCAGCTTCTGTGGCTGCTGAGTAGGAGGAAGGGATGCTCACAGCCACAGCTTCTGCTCCATTGACTTTTGACCTAATTTAGGAAGGAAGGAAAGGGTAAATAATGCAGCCTGCTTCTGGATGCAAAGCCTGCCATGACTTTCATGGAATGAGGGGGCGAGTGCTAGTTTTCTCCTCATCTCAGATAGCTGCATAGCTTGCTATAAAAGTTACACCTTTCTTCAGTGAAGCTCCAGAGTGGTGAGTGGATCTCCTTTCACACTCATCTCATGGCATATGTCCTCATTTGGTCTGGTTTTCTGTCAGCATCGTCCTTGTCCAACCCCCATTCAAGGCAGCAAAGGCACAGCCAATGGCTTCTGTTTCCTACAAATAAGATACATTAAGAATTGGGATAATAATTTTTTAGAATATTTTTTTGTTTGAGACCAATGATCTCTGATAACAGGGAATGATGTATGGAAAGATGAGGTAAATACTTCCTCTGGGGAAGGTAGATAATGATGCCATTTGGAAACTGCTATTGCTGAAAATCATCTTCTCAGGATTTAGTCATATTAAAAAAAAAAAAAAAGTCTGTTCATTAAAGTACTGTGGGGTTGGAGCTTTTTTTTTAAGCATTTTTTTAAAGGGATGCATTTTTCCCCCCATTTTTTGTAAGACTGCCAAATGTCCCTGAGGCTAGAATTAATTGGCTCTTTGTGTTGTGTCAAGTAAGGAGTATGAGTGTTTTCAGAAAATACTAGGTTTACAGACTTCCATAGAGAACATGAAAGGGAGAGGGGGGCTAACTTTCTATAAAGAAGGTCTTTGCATCATTTTGTGTCACTAACTTGGAGTAACAAATAGAATATTGAAATTGCTGGTGTTGGAGCTTTGGAAGCTGTTGGAAACATCCCCGGCACCCTCATCCCTTCATTCTGACTAATCTTCCCTTCAGAACAAGCGTGTGCCAACTTCTTTTGCTCTCACCTCCAGGCATCTGCAATGAGTAAACAAACGTCTGCTCCTCAGAAATAACCCGCATTTGGGTTTTTTGAAAGAGGTTCAGGAGTAGGGGCCATGGAGATATATTTTGGTGTTGGCATAGCTTTAGTAATACAACAGAGGTTTCTTGTGGTTCATTTCACAAATTCCCCCTGACCATTTTGGATTTGAAAGTATTTTATCATTTTTTTAATACTGCTATTTCAAAGGCCACTTCTTAAATTGGATGGAAACCAGTGGATGGCAGCAGTTGTAGATGTAAGCTTTGAAATGGCCCTTTTATGGAGGGGTTTGAGAAGTAAGTCTTGGAGCCGTTGCATTAAAATTCTGAAGTGTTAACTTAAATGTAATAATGCTCTGACAAAGTGCTACTACCATCTGCTAGTGAGAATTAGTAATATTTTAAAATCTCTATAATTGCCAGAAAGAGCAGAGGAGTCATGGCATGAAGAAAAGTCTAACTCTAAATTAGTATTTTAGTTCAGGAAGTTGCAAACTCTTTGTGGGGACCACTAACTACTCGAAATTTTGGGTCATGCTCTCAGCTCACATTAGGGAGTAAATATTTGTTGTGTATGAACTAGAATGGTGCCTGTTTCTAACTGTTTCCAGCTTGGTCCTCAGTTTTGAAGCGGAATCCTATTTATTTACAACCACTTCTCATTCACATCACAGCAAAAATTCAGTGGTAACTACAAATACAGTTTGCATGGTAAAATAACAAGGGAGTGTGGTCCCCATGGATATGTAAAAACCTTCATTCCTTATAATGTAACTTTTGTGGACTGGGATGCAGCTCTTTGTTCAGTGTTCCTGTGAGGGTTTTCAACACCACCTGAACACTTAGCCTGTTTGCAAAAGGCTAAGAACTGAAAGTTGGTCTGCACTGAAGAGTGCGATCTGGGGCTGGAAATGTTCTTGGTACCAGAACATCTCCATCCCTGGACTTCTCTCAGCTGAATATGCAGAAGTAATTCAGCTTGTAGTCAGAAGAGAGTCTGAACAGTTTTGAACCTATTCCAAAAGCTGGTGTAACTTACTGGTATCTGTTAGGAAATGCTTTTTGATTCAGTAATAAAGCTACTTTACTCAGGTTAGCAAACTGCCAAATCTTGCACAATATTTAAAGAAGGGAGTACGAAGAGAAATCCAGTAGTGATGGACTACACATAGCCGTTGGATTGTCTAGTTTAGGAAAGATTGTGGAGATCCGTATTAAAAGATGCATTTTATAAACTTTCCATTTGAGAAGAAAAGGGAAAATGAAGAAAAGCTTTTTTTGTGTCTTTCTCTACCCCCTTTTAAAAAGGATTTACTGAGTTTTGTTTTATTCAGAGTCTTGCATAGACTATAAGTAATATTCTTAGCTTGTTCTGCACATAAATTGATCATCTCTCATATGCTTTTAGCTGAAATAATCTTCATCAGCATTTCTTGCTGAGGTATGGGTAGTGTGTGTATGTCCATAGTAAAATGGGCATGTGGTCCATTTGGCAAAGGCAGGCTAAGTCAAATTCTTCTCAGTTATAAACCAGTTCTACCCTGCATTATTATTTTGTATTATTTTTTTCCCGTGCTAGAAGTACAACTGATACTGATTTTGTGTTCGAGGAGTCAGGTCTTGTTATTTTGGGTGTAACGATCTTCACCTCTTCCAAAATGCCCCTCAGAAACTCTCACTGCTTTCCTTGTTTTTCATGTAGACAGACTGGTTACCTATAAAATCACTTGTTTGAGACAAGTAACTGTAAATCCAGGATGAAGGAAAGATTTCTTGTCTGTCTGTTACTCAATTCAAGCAACTATGTTGTCTTGTACTATCACTGAGCAGTATTTTGGTTTATCTGATGTGAGAGAGGCACTTCTATTGTGTTAGCAAACATCTGTGTGAGGCAGAGTGAACAGAGTCTGCTTGAACTGTGAGAATGAGCTCTGACCATAACAGTATTATTGTCATGCTCTTGGTTTTGCTTAGGCAAGTTTTTGTTTCCTTTCATATCTCGTGCATACAGAGAAATAAAACCAGATGGATTTTTCACACATTTACAGTGAATAATGGGCAGATGAAATAGAATTGGCCAGTCTACAGTTGTCAGTTGATAAAGCTGCCCTTTGAAGGGATCTCTGGTTGTCATGACTGGGTGCTGAGTAATCTCTGCTGGGTCTGTGACATGGTGACCTGCATGAGAATGAAGCCAGATGCATTCCCACATAATTTTCACTGCTTGTCTCCTTGTATGTAAATGTTTATCTTGCCTCTTGAAACGGTTTCAATACTGACAGATTCAAAGCACATATGAGCAGGAACTGAACTTTATTAAGAAGCAACTCATGATAGGGTTAAGGAGGTCAATCTCTACCTCATAAATCCATTATTTTTGAAAGGACTCAAAGCAATTTCTAGCAGCTATGTTTTTACTGATCCTTCTTATTCCCAGCATCTTGACAAAGAATGAGACTGATTTCACCAGGAGCGAGGAAAGGAAACACTTGTTCTAGCACCAAAGAGTAAGGGGCAAGGTGGTTGGTGATTTGTTGCAGATCTTCATTAATTCCTGCCTCCATGTTTAGAGTGCTGTGTAAGGTGCATGTTTGTTGTCTACTTCTTGTTTTAGAAACATTGACATTTTCTTAAAACTGTACAGAGAGGTGTTTAGTGAGATTTAAAATAAAGATTTAGAAGTGCTCAGAAACATAGTCCTTACTGTAAATCCTTCTCGGTAATCTAGCTCTATTTATAAATAAACAAATGTCTTTTAAAAAGTGCGATTGGCAAAAGGCAGAATAGCCTGGCTAAAAGTGTTGTGGGTCTAAATGACACAAAACTGAAAGTGAGTTCACACAGGAATATCCTGATAGAGTTTAATGAGGAGTCACTCATGGCAGCTAAACCAGCTCATAGCTGGGCAGGTGTAAGGTTCTCCTCCTTAGCTTCTCACCAAAACATCTTGGATATACTCCTGGCCACCCCTGACTGTCCTGTTTTGTGTGTGCAGCTGCCTGCCTATCTCATTCCCAGCCAGATTATCTCATCCCGTCCCATCCTATTCTTCCACTTAGTTTGCTGCCACAGAAACCATTTCCAGAGGATGGTTAAAGCTTTACCTGCATGCCAGCAGTTTCTTGTGCTCGTGAAATGCCAAGGGTGGAAGCCAAGAAAGGAAAGTTCTCTGCCACTTGGCAAGTACTTTCAAGCAGTTGTTCTCTCTTCACCATGTCTTGGCCATTCCCTCCAGACTGAATTTGATACCAGCAATGACATTTATCTTCACAGTGCCTATGTTGCAAAAACCTGTATTTATGGAGATCTGTACCTTTGAGATGAAATTTCAATGTGTTTGTGTACTGGCCTGCAACATATTTATGTTGAGATCAGGCATAATACTAGGGAGGAACTGGAGGAGTTCCTGAGGCAGCAGCTTTAAGGCAAGAGTTGTCTCTGAAATTTGTAGCTAAATGGCAAATTGTGTTCCCTAGTGCTGTTCCTCCTATAGCATAACTACGTACCCATGTTGTGGTGAGAGTACCTGAGATAATGGACTAGTTTATTGTGCTGTATGTAAAAAGTGCCTAGTAAAAAGCAGTTCATGGTGAAGTTTTTGTAATCTTGCTGTCTTATTTCCCGTCAGCTTAATTTACTTGGTCTCATGCCCAAGGACAATGCTCTTGCATCTAGGTAACCAGAAAGGAAAAGGAAAGCTTCAATAATAGTTTTAGCCTGAAACTATTTGGGAAATATTTCTGCTTCTGTTACTTCTTTTTTTTTCCCATCTGTGCTGACAGATTATATTTATTAGCACAACACGATATTTGGAGCCAAAATACATACTAAAATCCTAGCTAAATTGCTTATTTATCAGTCTACTCCTTATAAAATAGGATGTCTAGGTTCCTGCTGGTTACATGATATAAATGGCACTGGTTTGGGGGTCCAAGAGCTAACTTGGCTGGACACACTATCTAACTTATACTTGGTCATGTTTATTGTATAGTCTGTATTGAGCTCCATTTATATGCAGTCAAAAGCAAAGAGCAGATAGAGAAGCTCATAGGTTTTTTTTAACATGTTGCTGGGTTCAAGTGGAGCTTTAATCCTGTATTAATTATTTTCTTGGTAATAACTCCTACTGGAACAGTCATGAGGATAAAGACTGCTGGCCATGTTCCTTTTCTCATCTCTAACTGGAACGTGGCGGAGGGCTAAGTAGATTTTAAAAGATTTTCACTTTTGCCCCTTTTTTCAAACAGAGCACGTAATTCACATCCCCAAGGGCTGTGATAGTGCAACCACTAACGCAGTCTAAGAGACCTGAGTCTGTGCAGATAGAAACTTTTTTAGGAGATAAGATGGGGGGAAATAAAAGACAATATTTCCCATATCACATGTTAGGAAGAGCTGCTAGAGCCATTTAAAAGAAAACAAAATGGGCTATAACTATCTTGTTACAGGTGATTCTTTTAGATAAAAACATCATGCCCTCTGTTGAAGAACTTTTGGAGGAAAAACATGTCCACCATTGGGGCTAAAATCTGTTTTCTGCCTTTTCAGACTCTGTCTCTCATGACTTCTGAAATCAGTAGGAATCATTCCATTGACTTTATTGGACTTTGGATCATATCTTCTATATTTATGCAATTCCTTCTTGTCCTTTTATCCTTTCCTTCTCTCTTCCATCAGCTATTTCCTTGCCTTTTTTTATGCAAAGGCATTAGTAGTTGCCAATACTCATAAGCAGCCTTTCAGTAATTTGTGTGGAGTGTTCATGCATGTGTGAATTGGGGGAGGCTGACTAGGGAAATCTTCACATTCAGATTTAAACATAGGTGGGAATCCCACTGACACATTATTCCTATTACTCTTAGAATCTTTTGTATTGCTTTAAGTGTTTTTGTCTGAAGAGACAAAACCTTATTTAGAATCAAGTTAATTTTCAGTGTTTCTGAAACATCGATTGCTGTCAGCTACTAAAGACAGAATAAGATGGACTACACTGATGTCTGTTCAGGCCAACACCTGCTTTATTCTTATTATAGCTAACAGGAGAGGGAACAAAAAGTAATTTTATACTTAAAGAATAAGATTAAAATTTGTGAAAGTTGGATTCAGTTTTGGACTCTTTCCTGGTCTGAAGGAACTCAAACAGTGATTGACACCTATGAACTATCAAAGTGGGATCATCAAGGATCCTCATGAGCTGGTGTTGCACTCTGCAGTTACTGCCTTGGCTTGTTGAACCTCTCTTTTCCACGAGGAGAATGATATCCCCTTACTGAACACTTCTTGCCTTGCCTGCTGTGTTTGCTCTCTTCAGGTAGAGCTCTGCCCCGTGCTGTGTTGTATCTGTGTGGCCAATGACAGTGATACCATTTCAGCTGAGAGCTTTGAAGTTTCCTGTACAACTGTTGGTTGTAAAAACACATTTTTTGCATCAATGACTAGAACAAGCTATTCTATTTTAGGAAGGCAAAATTTGGATGCAAGCAATGAGCTTATTCTGTGATATGCTTCCAAGATGATTGTGAGTGATGGAGCCGGAGAGTTCGCTCAGTTTTACTGGAGGGTGGAAAGTGCTGATGTGCATTGCTACTGTTATGGGCAGAAACTGGGGCTTTGGGTGTAAGTTAAAAATATATGTGTACTTATGAAAGCAGTCAAGCTCTAGCTTGTGTAAAGGTACTCATGACAGTGTTTCAAATGGCACTGTAAATACATCTCCTCATGAATAGGAAACAAATGTTTTCTTTTTTCACATATTCTTATCTGCTATTACAGGTAAACATGTTATCTGGAGGAATTGCTCTGTTTTGCATTTGCTGCACTACTTTCAATTAGAATCTGAAATACCCAGTTTGAAAACCTAAACCTGAAAATTGTAGATGGTTTCCTGAATTACCTGAGGATATTTGTTATTTTTCCTCTGACATACAATACTGCAACATTATAAATCCACCAAAGAGCAGGCCAACGTCATTTATTCTACAAGACAAAGCAAGTGTTAGGGAAGAGAAGTACTTATCTGTTTTTGAACTGATGTCTATTCTTCAGGTGGGCTTTAAAAGCTTCTTTAATTTCACACCTTTTTTCCTTCTTACCAAGGTTTTGAAACACAAAAGTATTTTTGAGAACAACTTTCCTATTGGAAATATTAACCAAACAGAACAGAACAGCTTAGTTAACAGAATAGCTTGCTGCGAGCATTGTGATGTTTTGAAAGGGGTACTTTGAAATTTAGTACCTTTTGAAAGGTGGTTTTCTCACCCCCTGCTCAAAATGAACATAGGTATCAAAAAAAGAGGTGAGCCGTGTTTCCTGAGCAGAGATGAAAATATTATGCATTGTTCCACTGGGCAATCTGCATTCAAGATGAGTGTTTTCTCTGCATATCCTTACTTGTGTACCACCACGTGGTCAGCTTCACCTTTTCCGTGATTCAGAAAACATCCACTGCTGTGTTCTGAAGGATGTCCTACTGCCCTGCTTTTTGGTGTGAAGTTCCTATAATTTGGGATTCATTCTCCTCATCTTGCTGTCCTATTCTGCATGTGTCAGTGTTTCCAGTTGTGTCCCTCAAGGGCAGCAATCTCCCCTTAACTTTCTTTTCCTATTGGATCTGTGTTTGCCTTTTAGAGGTGGCTGAGAGGTACAAGTATAAAGCATATCATGTACGTACTCCTTTATTTTCACAGTAAAGTCGGCAGGTTTGCAACGTTGTATACTTCAAATATTTAAAGGGATTAAGTTTGAATAAGCTCTGAAAAGTTAATGCATTTCACAGCTTATTTTTATGTCATTCAAGAGTCTTCATCTGCAAGGCTTTTTAAAATAATGAATATTTTTATGGTATTTCATTTCAGATCAAGCTGAGTAAAAGCAGGATTTTTTTTAAAGTTACCCAGCAATTGTCTTAAGTGTTATGAATTCACATTTTAGGAAAATCTGTATTGTTTATTGTGCTGGCTGGATTAGTCAAATCCTATTTAAAATATTAATAGGAAGAAATGTCCACTCACAGTAGAACTTCAGCTTTAGGAATATTATCTGAGCAAGCAAGGTCAGATTAGTCGTGTACTTTAGATGTAAGAATAATGCTGTGGTTAAAGCACTTGCACTTGGGAGAGTCCTGTGTTTTTTTGCCATTTCCATTAATTCTGGCATGACAAGTCATTGTGTGAACAACAGCGAGGATTTCTGGCTCTGTCACTATCTTCAGAATATTATTTTGCAATTATTAGGATTTATAAGGGAACATTGAAAAGCTGGGCCATCCTGAGCAGATAAGCAGAATCTGGAGCTTCAAAACAAACAAACAAAAGCCCATGCCTTGAGCTTTTCCATGTCACTCTGAGGCACACTCAGAATGTTCTGTTCCCTTGGAATGATAAGATCTGTAATATATAACTAAGGTGGTATTGCCAGATCTTGACAAGGCGATGACAGCATATATATAAAATGTTTTAGTGTGGCAGTGGGAATTCTTCCTAGACTGTTCATACACATATTTACTTACGCAGCCACATGTAACTACATACTTTTACTATTTTGTTCCCCCAACAGTATTCAGAGAGACAAGTTACTTCCACCATTACTGGAAATGGACTATAGTTTCTATTTCAACAAATGATTGAAAATAATAATTTGAAGAATTTCATTGTTGTAGAGCCATGACTGATCAACAGGCTAATATCAAAAATTAGGGAAGTTAAATGTTAAATATAGAAAACCCCAAATCCCAAAACTTAATATTTCATTTTAGTCCAAGACAAATAAATTACATTGGTGGACAATGATTATTTTTATAGCTTAATAAAAACTTATTTTTAAGACTTTTTAAAATTTAATTTTATGTTGTGGTGTTTACTAAGGATGCCTCAAATAAGCCTGACAGTTGAGTACATTGATTATATGGATATCTGCTATCTATAGTGGTAATGTTGAGGCTGCTGTTATTGTAGAAGATAAGCTGTTCCTTTTGGTTACTAACATTTATTTTTCCTGCATACCAATTATTTTTCCTTCTGATCCAGTATGCATATATAGCTGTTCTATGAGTAATTCTGTGTATGTTTGTATAATCCTACAGTGTTTTCTGAATAGATTAAGGAATTAATTTGCCTTCTAATTTTCCTCTTCTTTATTCATCATTTGTAACTATGCAGAACAGTAATTAAGACAAGAGGGAAGAAGTACAGTGCATTGATTGTTCTTTAAATCCATAACTGCCTATTAAAAGGGACATTCAGCTATTAGCTCTGTTTATCAGTTAAGCAGAGTTTATTTTTAGAAGAGATGTGTGGGTACACATATGTGATATTAGCAGGTAGGTGGTAATAATCAGTAGGTAATTTGCCCTTCTGTATGTCAAGATTATTGCTTTTGTGTACCCTACTGACTTTAGAATGTTTTGCTGATATTCTGGAACTAGACTTAAGCAATAACTGTAGGGAGCAAGTAATTTGGTTTCTGAACCACACCGGTTCTCAAAACTTCCCACAAGCCACTGTGTCAACTTTGCCCATTGACCTTGCTCTAAATGGGGAAAAGGTGTGTTTTTTGCAATGTAGAAGTACATTCCCTGAATTATGAAGAGGAAGGGAATGAGTTGTCCTAGCCTATACATTTTAGCATTTCAAGGCGCTCTGGGGTTACATTGTGAGTTGTTAGGTTAGCTGGTCAGGGTTGTGCTGGAGGAAGATAAATTTTAGCTATTAGTGCATTAGCAATGTGAAAAAGAGAAAGAAACACAATTCTATTAACAGGGCTGATGGGCCAGTCAAAGCAGCTGGAAACTCATTAGGTGCTATATTTCCATCAACATGCACATCTGTAGCAATTGAAAAACACTTAAGGAGTTGGAAACTTCAGATTATGATGCAGACACTTGTCTTCAGTAGGACATTTGTTTTTGTGCTAGCTGTTGTGCTCTGAAGCATCTCTTAAAATGCTGCAGAGAACAACTCTGCTGTTTTCCTAATCCCCCACACCACTGTGCAGATATCTGATGTCTGTGAAAGGCAAAAGAATTTAAGGATATGAAAAACAGAAAAGAGAAATTTAATTTGCAGAATTGTTTTCTTGATTTGTATGTTTTACTATACATGAGATTGGTGTGGGAAACAAATGATGATTACAAGTAATACATTTATTCATTGTGTATTGTCAAAATATGAATATAATTGAATTCTAGTACTTATCTGCAGCAGTGTTTGCTACTTATGATAGTTTCTGGCTTGCTTGCAGTCAAATGTGAGCAAAATAGGCTTTCACAGCATCTAATTCAGACTCCATGGTCCCTCGACTTCCAACTGCTGGTTTGAAAAACTTCTGCCCTAAGTAATTTGTGCCTTTTTGTTTTCTATCAGGAAAACTTTTTTTACTGTCTGGCAAGTAAAAAATGGCCTTCAAAGATTTTTCTGAAGCAGAAACAAAGAAAAGCCATAAGGGCTCTGGTTATTCTCTCCCTCCCATGTACAGCCCTCTGCAAAACACCACATTCTTTTTAATCACAGGTGCCAGGGTACTGCTGCCTTTTCACTCTCTTGTGATGTTTTTCAAGGAGGATTCTTGCTGTTACAGTAAATTGTAACTATGGACAGAAGGAGCAAGTTATCTCAGTGTGTTCTTAAGCTAAAGAAAGTCTGTGGTTTCTTCAGAATCATTTCTTGGCTCAGTTAGTTCCTTTGAGGACAACAGCTTTGAGGTAACTTGCTAGAAAATCAGTGAAATTTGAACTTTTTGAAAATCAAGTTAAACTCCTCATGCATATTTCATGAATGCTTCTGTAAAGAAATGGCTTCAGTGTACACAGCAGGTGCCAAATTACAAACTCTCTTTCTCTTTCTATGTACATGTACAAATGCAGTGAGTCATTACCAGATTAGTCACCAAATGGTTACAGTGCTTTAAGATGAAGACACCTGTCTTGGCTGCTCCTCAGAGCTCACTGTCCCATTAGCATCCCAAGTATCTGACAAACTGGTGTTTCCTATCATCTTATTTCCAGTTGAAACTCTTAACTATTAACCTTGTGGTACCACTGGCAGGTAGGGAAGGAATATGTGTTCATTCAACTTGGATGACCAGCTAGACAAGTCCCTCAGTCTAGCAGAGACGGAAGTAAAGACAGCTCTGGTGAATTTAAGTGATAAGAAGTCAGTTGAAATGTAAATAATAGTATCATCTTTCTTGTTAAAAAAATAACAGAAACTTAAGCAATCTCTTTTCTAACTCAGGAAATTCAGGGGAACCACAGAGGAAAGGTCTTCGCTGAATTGACTTGGTGGTGATGAACATTCTTGGTTAGGTTAGTCCTTTTCCACTGGTGTCTTATTGATTAAGCTGGTGTTGATCTAATGGCCTAGGAGCTAAGTGAGAAAGCTGGGGCTGATTCTTTGTGCTAAAAGAAAAAAAATTCCTTCATTATTCACATAAAAATAACATGGGTTAATTAAAAGAAAATGAATTTATGCTTTCAGTTATCAAAATTTTCAGGGTTTTTGTTTCTGTTCAGCTGAGATTTTAACTGCAAATATATATATTGTACATGTATTAGTCTTTGAGTAAAAAGTAATACACCTCCATCCTGGGGAAGAGAAAAAAATCTAGATTCCACCTCCTGAGGCATCTCCTAACAGCATCTTTGCATTGTTTCTGATGTTCTTTATAAAGATCTTCTGCCTACGCAGATAGACAAACAAAAGTCACTGTAGCATAGGAAATATACAGATCGTTCTGTATTTGTTTTTAGATATTAAGTTTTATCAGAGTGTCTCAGGCTGTGGATTGTCTCTTTTTAACAGTTCATTTCTGTGTAATTTTTATCAGTTTAAGAAATATGATCTCCCTTGTCTCCCAACTTAATGTTCAGCTGTATTGATTTTGGAGGAGACTGAGGCATGCATACCTATGCAGAACACTTCTCAGAGAACTTCAAAGATTTTCAATTTGCTGACATGCAAATTGAATTTACTGTGATTACAAATTTAAACACAAAACCAAATTAAATACCTTTTCTATAATTATGTATAAGTTTAGATTTTAAAAAGTGCTTTATATGCATCATGTTACTTTTGTCTTTAAACTGCAGACTCTAGATTGAAGTGCATTGCAAATGTCATGGATTGATGAACTGGTTGAGAAGAAAGCAAACAGATTCTGCTGAATTAAACTGGAAATTAAATTTACTATGTATAAAAAGCATAGCGTGTATGACGGCCATTGATTTTTTTCAGTCAGCAAGGCTGTGATTTGCTTTGTTTTTGTACAGTGCTGTTTGTTTCCTGGTGGTAAATACACCCCATCTGAGAGTTGGAAAAGTAGAATGCAGCTGTTTATCATTTTGTGCCACGTTTGCTGATGTAAAGTGAAAACTAAATAATCCCAGCAAGCTAAAATTCTTGGCAAAGGAAAGCGTTAGGTGTGGGGAAATGGTATGGAACAAGACAGACAACTTTAAATTGCTTTTTGAGAGTTTGGCTGATCAAGGTTTGTGTAAGAACTTCTTGCATGTCCGAAGTGATAAACCGTAGTCTGTGAATTTCAGTAAGTGGCTGCTGTAAATGAAGCTTCAGTGGTCACATTTGCTATTGTCACAGTGGTTGCTTAGCCCACAAACATGACCACTTCCTAAAGTGTGATCCCACAGTGTGGGTGGAACTATCTCTCAGAGCCTTGAAAGTGCCTGAACCGTACCCTGCCACTTAAAAAGCGTGCTGGACCTCACCAGTGCTGCTTAGTCTAAGGAGGACAAGGCACCCAGTGCTCCCAGTTGCTGTCACACCACTTTTAAGGATTTGTGACTTGGATTCCTGAGTTCTTCAGTGAAAAGACCACATCTTGCGCACACACTCACTTGGGATTAACAAGAACCTGTAATCAGCAAGGAAGAACTGTATAAATACTGAGGAGTAACAAACACTTGCCCCTCTGGTCTTGATTGCTGCCCTTTCAAAGCTGCAGAAAGAAGCAGGAGTTCCCAGCAACAGGAGGTGACACTGCCTGTTTGGGTAATGGGAGCCCCTCTGGCACAGCCACCGGCAGCCTCTTCCCAGCCTGAAGGGTTGGCAAACAAGCTCGTATTTATAGCTGGATTCTCAGCAGGCAGTGCAGGTCATACCAAGAGCTGGTGTTCTTTGTCTCATGAGTGGCAGTTTCTTACAGGATTCTGTGTTTCAGCTTGTCCTGTTAAGGAGAAGATCTTTCAGGGTCGCTAAATTTGGGCAGCATTCAAGGCCAGAGGTGCATGCTCAAGCTTTCACAGGATTCCAAACCAGAGATGAATGCAGTGTTGCACTTGTACAATTTTGCATTGTTTTTTATAGTATTGCATGTATTTCTCTGTGTGAAAACTTGAAACGAGTGTGATTAAAGCTTAAATATTTTGCTGAGCATCCTTTCTCTTTATAAAGGGCTTTTTTTTGTTCCCATTGGAACACGAAAGTAAACTGCTGCTTAGAATTCTCTGTGTTAATGAAGAGCTGGTGGAGGGCTAATTACAGGTAATCACTTGATAGCTAAGGAAATCAAACACTATTATAAAATTTATTTGATGCTGCTTAAAACAAGGCTTTCTATAGATTAGGGAGCATAAAGCATATAACTTTCCTGCATGACATATTGATTTATATCAAACCAGACTAATGCATATTGATTCATATATTCAACTCTGTCAGTGTGTGACAGCCCCTTCACTAGCATCTCTTGGTGTGGTAGGATTTTCTTGTAATAATAAATGGTCCACAATAAATCCATTTTAGCTGGTCTCCAAAGCCTAGCAGCAGTGCCCCAGGACGTTGCTGTAGGGCAGTTTGCAAAACACAGGGTAATGATGTTTTACTGGGTCATGTTTTGTCCTCTGAGTTGGTGAGGGACTCTTGGGACAAGCACACAGCTGCAGATATTTCTAGTATTAGTACCAATAGATTTGAAAGTCAAAATTGGAAGCCATATGGGCATCTGCAGAAGTTGTATCAGTTACACATTTTGAGAGTGAGAATCTTATGCTTTCTAGTGAGTACTCTTGTAGCGTCTGCTTTAAAACATATCATTCAGCTTATTTTAGCACTCTAAATTTTACTTTAATTAGGAATGACTTGCATGTCAGTGGACAATAAAATGAATAAAGTTGTCTTTAGTAAAAGTGTTTGTAGGAACAAGGCACAGTCTCTAGCTTCATCTTAACAAGAAATTTCTCTGATAAACCTTAGAGGTGCACAATTTTGTTATATTCCATCAATTTGTTTATGTGGCTGTCATCCGTATGGCAAAATTCCCTCCTTTTGAATGCTGCAACTTTGACCTTTGTGCATCTTTTAAACTCAAACATAAATTAGCAGAAACCTTAACTTTCAATCCTCTTTTGTTTCTCGCTTGATGATTCATTCTATAATGAAAACAAATTTCTTTCTATTTCCTCTTCTACAATCACTGGGTTAAGTGAACACTGCACAGAGGAAATCAGTTTGCCCTGTTTGGATTTGACCCTCATCTAGACAAACTCTGCCTGCCTGACTTTTGTAACACGTATCAGAGAACTGGTGTGTCTCTTTTGTTTCATTAACACTTTTACAGAGTAATTTCTTAATGAGATCAGGGACTGGGTAATTCATAATCCTACTCCTGAGGAGGTTAGAGTTTATTGCATTAATAGAGTAAGTATTTGCTGCTAAACCACTAAAATCTGTTTAATAGATGATCTCATGAGGAAAGAAAGTTTTCCAACCCTATGGAAGAATATATTGAAAACATATTGATTCAAAGTATAGTGATTGTGGGCAGGAACCTGGGCATAGGATGCAATCTATACACCTTTTCATGTGCTTAAAGGAGGAGACCTAGCTGCGTTTATTGGTCTGAACTGAAACCAGAGAGGCTACTACGTTGAGAACTGTGTTGTCTAATGCCTCCAAAGCTTTATAACCTGTCTATTTTTTCTGAGCCCTCTTTCCCTTCTTTTTAAGCTGTGAATGGCACACATGCTAGCAATAAATCTGGCACCTCAAGCCATCAGCAGCTGTCAGGGAGGGTTTCCCTGGCTGTTTGCAGAGCTTCAAAGACTGGCATGCACAACTCAACCTGAGCAGAAATCATGATACTTGGGGGTATGTTACAAGGCCTCTTTCTCCAGATGAACAGCTCCAACTCTCTCAGCCTGTCTTCATAGCTGAGAGGTCATAAGGAAGTACTCTAGGAAATGAGAGAGCTCACCCTTGTCTTGGATTTTGTGCAAGCAATGGATTGACTGTAGCATTTATGGTGCTGTCAGATACAAAGTTGGGTTTGTTCTGGTTTGTAACCCAGACAGATCATTTCTCCTCATGTGCTGTCAGGATGTTTCAAGGGTTTCGTTTGGCTCTGAATGAAATTAGTCATTGAATATAATGTAGAATGGGAGGAGAACTGGATGATATACATTTTCATATTTGATTCTAAATTCTGTTTAGATATTTCTGTTACCAGTAGCTTTACCATTCTTAGTTGCACATTACAAATAAGAATAACATATTCACATTCTATAAAACAGAACTCAGAAATACTTGTTTCTTTCTAGTCACCAGTTGTCTTTGTCGAAATCTCTGTGAGTTGCTTATAATGTTTAGTGGAAACGGGAGAATTTTTGCATCTCTTTTTGAAAAGTTAATTTCTGCTTGCTTGTTTGAGGTAAATCTAGCTAGAAGTTAATCTATGAATGAAATGTTTTTCTGAATCACAGAGACATTTTATAGTACATTGAGAGTAACCCAGACAATAGGTTTCAGGTATTGTTTTTATACAGAATATATCTGATCATTTACTCTTGTAGTGCTACAAGTCTGGACCAAGTCTACATAACGCTATTAAACCAGCAAACTGTTGTAGGCACTGGAATTAGCAATCCTGTAGCACTTGGACACCTCTTATGTCACTTGGGACACACTGTTGCTACTAAACTGATCAAGATAACTTGATAAAGAAGAAAGATAACTTGAAATTTCTAAAGCCCCTACAGTCTAAGTATAGGACGAGATGACAGCTGGATGTAGGCAGTTGCATCTGGACAGATACTGAGGTACTTTGAGTACTTTGAATCAGCTTTGTAGGCAGTTTCAACAGAAACATTACTCTAAGAAGGGAGAGAAGAAGCAGGTCCCTGCTTCTTTCTGCACAGGAAAAAATCCCCAAAATCCAAACTAAGATTAGTTGCTAGTGTCACCTGAATTATTGGTAACAAAGAATGAGTAAGTAGGAAAGATGATATCAAAACACTGTCTTCCAATCTTGCAGAGAAAATGGAATTGTGTGTTTACCTCCAAAACACCTTGTGACCCTTTATAATCAGTGGTTGTAAATATCAATTAAGCTCAAATGATGTGGGCACTGTTCCTTCCTCTATTGTCTGGATTGTCAAAGAAAGGCAGTGCTGCAGTGTGCTCTGAACAGCCACTGGTGTGAACAGAGCTGTTTGCATCTGGAGGACTGGACACTTGAACTTTGAAAGATGTTGTTTTTCCAACAACTTATCCATAAAACTCTCAAAAGTATTTTTAAAACTTACATTAATGCTGCTTCTCAAATGAAACTGAAGCAGTTTTATGGTGGTGCTGTGCCCCTGACTTAATTGTTATGGAAGGTTATTGTGCTCTTTGGATCTCCTCAGATATGCCCACCCTCCCAAATCCATCTCCCAAGCGTGTGTACACGGGTGTGTGTGTATTTGCTTTTTTTTCCCAAGTTAAGTTTTCCTGCATGTCAGCATCAAATAATAAAGAAAGAGATTATTTTGACAGAAGCTAGGGGAGGCTGTGACTGGAAGGGGCATGTCCTTTACAGTCAAATCATGGAAACTGTACCTTCAAACTGATGTTCTCCTGCAGGCAGGTCAAGAAGAGTGCAGTGCTTTACAAGCCAGAGTGACAAATGAATAAAACAGTGGGGAAGAAGGAATTTAGGAAATAGAGGTTGTGTGACTATTCGGATGTGGTGGTTTTTTTTTATTTTTTAGATCTGATTTTACTATTTTAGTTTTTAAATCATTTGCCAGTAAAAATCTGGGAAGTAAATACTGTTAAGAGTGTTGGGTGGGTTTTTTTTTTTGTTTTAATTTGATAAACGTCTGTTGGATGGAATATCTGATTTTAAGCAATTCTTTAAGCTTCGATGAGTCTGTTAGCTTAATGCATCATTCTGACAAAAAAAAAAAAAAGATGCTAATACTGAAGTCTGTGTCAATAACCTTCCTTTCACTAATGCTCCTTGAGTTCAAATGAAACACCAACAAGGCGAATAGAGGGCAAATTTAACCTGCCATTCATGATGACTTTGTGTAGAAAGATTGAAGGGACAAGCATGGGAACTACAGATAGTGGAGTAGCATATTTTTTTCATGCTTTTTGGTTTGACAGTCCCTGCAGAGTCAGTCAATAAGTTGTACTGAAGCATTCATTTGGATATTTTGTCCTACTTGACCAAATTTGACTGCAAGTCCAAGCAAATAAAAAAGCCAGTACAGTAGGATCTTGGAGCACAATTGCTTCTGTCCAGCAAACTGAAACACCTTTTCCTGATTTAATGCCAGTGACATTTCCACAGGTATCTGGTTCTCTGCAGTGCCAGAATTTCTGTTATTTGTCAAGGCCAAATCTCCCTAGCCTTGGACAGTTCCCTGAGGCTGATGAGCCTTTTCAGAACTTGTCACCCTGGAGTCTGTAAAGGTGACTCTTTAATCTGAATTCTCCTTCCCAGTGGCATTTGGTTCCATATTGACTTCTCTTTATTATCAGCTAGTAACCTAACACCAAACTACAAGGCAGGATGAGAATGTTACTGGTTTTGAAAGAGTTCAGAAGTTTAAAGATGAGCAAAGCTGTGCTCATACCTATTTTGAAAGTCTGGACTATAGTGCCTACTCAATTTGGTGGATTTCTCAGGTGGAATTCATGTTAGTTTAGGCATACTCCTGCTCATCTATATTATGCGTGTTCTGGTGCTGTAAAATAAACTTTTCCTTGCCACTAATAAATAGCTGCACTGTTTGGATTTGTAATTTGTAAGAAATGTCTGAATTCCTTTTTTAATTTTTCTTTTTTTTTTAAATTAAAAATTCAGACCTTGATGTTTTGTGCAACTGATTGACTGTAACTTTGAGATACCAGTTTTGTTTTTGTACTTTAGTTACATCCAGCTGTTATCTATAGCTTTGTCCTTCATAAGATTTTTGAGTAAAGGTCATTGTTGCATATTTACACTGAAAGTAGTACAACTGGCTAACAAAGCATTGGCATAAAGATGTTATTGAAGTAACACTTGAATAACTATGAGAAGAATACAGTTTTAATCTTGTGAAATTTTTGATACTGTTTAATTAAAACACCAGGGTTGAAAAAAACAAACAATGGAGAAGCTATCTCTGTTATGAATTCAGTGCTTTGTCTCCACTTGGAGGAATAAAGAAGCATTTTGGTCACATCTCTGAAATATCCAGCAAATTAAATAAAATCAAATCATAAAGATTTGTGTAATCAGTATCTAAATCTAAGTATCTAATTAAACAAAAACACTTTCTGTTTTAGAATAAATTAGTGTCTCGGCTGCCTTTGTGGGCAGTGAAACAAAAATGTAAGTCATCAATCTGTTTCTTCCTCTTAGCTATTATCTATAATTTTCTTCCTTACCTTCTGGTTGTCTTCCTCCCCACAAGCTGCTGTGCAGGTGCAGTTGGGCGATGATTGGAAATGTTATTTAGCACTGCTCTGCTTCTTTTCAGAGAAAACAAAAGGCTCCACTTGGTTTCAGATGTTTAACTCTGTGATCCTATCATAGCAGTGTCCTCAACTGCCACAGCGAGTTTGACATCTAAAAGAAAATATCACCAACTTCAAAGCAATCTATACCAAAGTACTCTCAGTCAGGGCTGATGTAAGAGGTAGACTCTGACACCAGAGGGTTCTTGCTTGAACACTGAAAGAACAGGAATTACCTAATTGAAAGAATTGTATGAGGAAGAGAGAAGGTTCTTTAACCTTCTTGCTGACATATTTTATCTAACTAAAACTTTCTAGTAGGTGTCTGAGTAAGCTGTCTGTCTGAACAGGATGACTAGACCTGTGCTTGGGTTGTTTTCTTGCCTTTGTCCTTCCATTGACAGTAAAGGAAAATAATAACGGTTGGTTTTTGGGGGTCTATGCCCATGAGACATGTTCTGTGGGATACTTGGAAGAGACAGGATCTGCCTTAAAAAGCATCTCTGCTAGGAGAGATGGCCTGCCTGCTAAGGAGGGCTTAATTTAGGGCCATGGTCCTGAGCAGGCAGTTCTAAGTGGTCCTGCTCAAGCAGAGGATTGTCTCCCAACCTCACAACTCCATGACCTTAACTAGCCAGTATAATCAAGTTGCTTCTATTAAAAATGAGCAACTTGTAAAAAACATGTCAAAGATTTTTAGTTTTTGTAGATCAAGGGAAAACAACTGGTAATTGTGGGGTAATTTTATGACTGACTGATGTTTATGCATACAAAATATTTTCATTCCACAGAACATATAGAACAGTCTGAACACCAGGGCTGGAAACTGGTGGGACTGTTGTTTCTCTGGACTTCTAAAGGCTTTCTAAACTTTCTAAAATTTCTAAATTTTTCAAATTTGGTTTAGCTGGTTTTGAGAGGTGTTGGGTTTCGATTGATTTTTTTGTATGTATATTGTTTATATAGCTCTGTTTTTCTTTTTCTTTTTTTTTTTTTTCACTCTTTTGCATGTACTTCATAACACTTCAGTATTAGAAAGAAGCTGCAAGGAGATTAAGTAGACAACCTCAGGAAACTACTTTGGTTTTAGCAGAGAGCTGTCCATGTATATGATAACCAAATTTTCTCAGAAGGCATTTAAAGAAGTGTGGTAAGCCTCTGTGCTTTGATGAAGTCAAAATTTGAGAGAAATGCAAACATGAAAAGATGGTACAGAGACTGAATAGATTGTTTTAGTGTGGGGGACAAAGCAAATAGGAGAACGAACAGTGTAGGCCAGCAGGGAAGCATAATGAAGAAATTTAATTTCCACTGTACAGCAGAGGTGTCAGAAAAGAACCACATCATCAGAATGAAGAAGGTGGTATCTGCCAGTGCAAGAGTTTGTGTGGAGGCAAATGATTACACAGAAAATAATTGTGTTTCCTTCTTGATGAACAAATTTAACAGGAACTTTCTAAAGGCATCGTGTAGGAAGTGGCTGGCTTTTAAAATTTCTTTTAAACCCTATCTGCATAACTATGTACCTCTGTTCCTCCAAGCGGTAGATCTGCCTTTCCTGAAGGAGCAGCAGGATTTGAACCTCAATCTGTCAAATGCAGATAGGCCCATTAGTCATTTATTTTGTGTGGTGACTCACTAGGTGACCGAGTCTTACCTTTTCATGCTCATCTTGCACAACAAATTAAAACTGAATCTGTTACCCAGAAGCAAAATGAGACTGAAAGCTACTGACAGGCTTTCTTTTCAATTAAGCCTTAAGGTCTGTCAGCTGACTTCAGTCCTGGCTTTCTGAAGGCAGATTTGAAGATGCAAATCTGGAATGTTTCTTCTTCAATAGCTGTACACCAGAGCTGTAGTAAGCTTTCATGTTGAAAAAATTAGATTTTTTTGCGTACCTGTTGAAATGCTCTATAGCTCTGCCATAGAAATGTTTGAATTACTGTGCACCACACTTCACCCACTGATGACACTCTTAATTAGAATAGCCACAGTACAGGGATCTCTCTCTAAGGGCAACCTAATGATACAGAGATGCAATGATGGCTGCTTGATCAGGGTAGAATTAGGCTATGTTCTGCTCAGTGGCACAGCAGCTCCCTGGTGCTCTGTTACTGAATGTTGTTTAACCAGGTGATAAATAAGTGTGAAATTCCAAATCCTGATCTCTTTTAATGCAGCAGATTAAAATGGAAAGCAAACACATTGTGGTAAATCTTGTTTTTGAAATTCTGTTTCAGGTTTTATCTTGCTTTTCCATCAGGGCCTCCTTCCTCTACCAGGAGTGAAAAAACATTAATTTATTTATTTGTTCTGTTCAGTCATGTTCCTTATATGATTTGAGGGATGACATTAGAACTTTTCTTTTCAAGCATTCCTTCATTGCTTGCTTGAACTTCGAATTTCTTGTGGCGAGTTAAGAGTCTTTGGGGATGTGGCTAACCATAGCATAAGGGAATGTATTTTGTGTTTCAGCTGTTCTTTCCAACTCTCAGCAGATGAGTTAAAGCTACAGGTCAGATGCAGATAACTTGATATTGCTGTTTAAATCTAGTAAATATCTTTGAAACAGTGGTCCCTTTCCCCACTCCTATCCATTCTTATCACTAATCTAAACAAGTAGAAAATCCCATACATAGAGAATGGGACTTAAGTCTCAAAAATGAGAACGTTCATGGTGTGTGTCTGTCAGAGCTGACAGGGAACTGATGTGCAGGGGTATTGCTCACGGGTTCCAGGGTTACTGATCTCTGCTTAGCTGTGTGTACATTTAAGGCATGAATTGCCAGATGATGCCTGTGATAGACACCAAGATTAGTGTTTATTTTATTAAATGAAATTTGAAAGTTCTGAAGTAATATTGATGTTAATTTTGGTCCTGGTCCTCATCAGGAGCGACTGGACAATGCTGCAATGCAAGTAGGAGTGTGGCTGGGGAGAAGCAGGAAGCACTGAAAAATGGAATTTTAAAAAGCTTTCAGCTGGAGTTTCTTTCATATGTTATTTGAACTTTCTCACACTTCCAGAGTGAAAATTACTGCATAGAACGTTTCTGTCAGAGCCTTCAGCTTTGTTGTGCATTAAGGAAAAACTCCAGATCATTAAGTGTGAATGTAATGACTGCTTTGTTAGGGAATAACACACTTTTTAAAGTGTTAAAACCTTTTATCCAATAGAATGAAATTTTGCTTCCTAGAAATGGCAGGAAGACACTCTTGTAGGCCTGGCTTTGCCCCTAAGCAGATGCTGCATAAGCCTTAAGGAAAATTGCATTTATTCAGATGATCTCAGGAGTTCAAATTGTTTTCTAAGGTGACTTCGATGTGTAAGTAAAAAATTCCAGTGCTTTACAAACAGCACATGACTTGGTGCTTTTACAAGAATATTTGATGTAAGCAGTCCTGTCAAATAGATAAAAAATTATCCAATAATGTGAAAAACTAATAGGCCTTGACTGTAACTTGGAAAAATGCTGATCCTGATAAGGATCTAAATCGTTCATGATTCAGTTGAATCAGCAGTGAATGATTTTGTGCATCTTTGTCTCCATGCCAAATCAAAGGGTTGAATTTTTGAAAGTGAAGGAATTGGATTTATATTTGACTTACATTCCAATTTACTTTGTATTAGAGCAGTCAGATGGAGATTTCTCCTCAGCTGATACATGCTTGGGTTGCTCAGCTCAGGACATTCTGCTTTTTGGAAACACTAAACCTCTGCCTTCTTGATTTGGGCAGAATTAGTTCCTTCCATCTGGCTTTAAGCTGACTTTAATATTTGACCTCGTTCTTAAGCCAGGTAAGTTTTATTTACTGCCAAACTGTCATGAAATAGTAATTATACCAATATTTGAGAACTAATATGGTGAACTGATTGTAATTCAAAAAGAAAATAAATTTAGCAGTGAAGAAAGTAGGAATTTAATCTGTCCTAAGTCCAGAAACTGCACTGAGCAGCCTCAGGAAGAGTGGATATGATGCTGGACTTGATAGTTAGCCAAACTGACAACAGTGGAAAGAGGAATCAGGTAGTATTAAGCAGAATAAACCCCCTCTAACACTGTTAAAACTAACATTGTTTACAGAGCTATAATCTTTGTTTACTTCATTCCTTTTAATGTGTATTTAATGTGTAACAGGCCAATGAATACTAACTTTTTTCAGAATATTTGCAAATCTGAGGAAAGCATTTTGTATTGCTACTTTAAGCAGAACTAATAGTGTAATTGAGGCCATGTTGGTGGAAGTCATCCCCAAACCTATGGACTTTAAATGTGTGGTGTGTGTGACCCACACTAATAAGTCTGCAAGACAGGAACTGCACTTCAGGTGTAGCTGGTATGTAGAGGTCAGTGTGAGTGGAATATATAGATAACATCCACATGCATAACACCAATTATGTAATACAGCTTCAAAAGTCAGGCATTCACTGTGCTCAACAAATTTTCTCTGAGTGTACCTATGTTAATAGTCTGTATTATTTTTATTCTTTTGCTTTATACATATTCTACCTCACAGTGCATTAGATAGACCAGATGGATTCCCTCTGTGAGTAGCTTTGATACTTTGTTTTTACCTTGATGTTGCATGTGTGTCTCTATATCTTATTTACTGCACTCCATTTAAAACCTTTTGAAGTCATAGTTACTCACAAGCTTCACCATGACACTCACTGCTGTAGCAGCTGAGCACATCCCAAATAGTAATGAATTTATTCTCACAACAGTGACTTCTGTTGCCTTCACTCACTGCTGCAAGTGCTTAGCACTTCTGCAAGTCAGACCCCAGGGTCTCCAGGCAGGAGACCAGAAAGTGAGAGCATGCAATTGCTGACTGTGTGTGAAAGCTCACTGTGTTTTTTTTCTCGGATGGGATTCATAGGTGATTGCTGTCAGCAGAGTGTTGGCAAGACTGGGGATTCTTTGGTTGCATTCCAGGCTCTGGTGTAGAATATACTTCATTTACTCCAAATTATCCCGTGTTTGATTCCATTGCTTTCCTTTCCTTGTTCCAGGCTCTTTACTTACTAACACCTTGTTTTTGCTTCTTGAGTTTCTTGCCAGCAAGCTTCTTCTCCCCCTTGTCATTGTATGATTCAGTCTTTTTCTCCTTTTTTCCCCCCTCCTTTTCTTGTTCCCTTCTTGCTGTTCTCTGTGTCCAAATCTAGACATTGTTTCCCTCCTATTCCTCTGCCCATTATACCACCACCCCAGCTTCTCAAAAGTCCTAGGTTCAGTTCAGAACTTCATTGTTTTCCTCGATATAAACTTGACTTCTTCCTTATAGCTCCCCCTTCTCAGATTTCATGCAAAACAAAAACAGATTTTGGCTGTCCAGATTTTCTATATTGTTTTATATCCTAACATTCATATTCCTGTTTGTCCCAGCCCCCATACAAATTGTTGTATTGTTCCTGCTAACTGCTTCTATTGAAGGCCAAGTTTCCTTGCACAGTTATTCTGGATGCCTTTCCCAAGTATCTTTACCACTTCCCTTCAATTTCCTGCTGCCATTTTCTTTCTTTAGTCACCTTTTCTTACCCACCTATGAGTGCCACTCATTTTGCCCTTTCCCATTTCCCCTTAGTCTCTCATATCACTCCTGATGTCTTTCTTTCCTCCCTTTTGTCTTCTTGTCATGAAGGCTCCTTTGCTGTGCTCTTCTCCTCATCCAATAAATCTAGGAAAGATACTGGAGAAACGAGCTGTCTGCCCTCTGCTCCAGTTCCTGGGCTGATCTGCCTGAAGCTGACTAGAGCTGCATCTTCAGGAATAGTCTTGGCCAGTCTTGAGCTTGACCTCAACAGTACGGTCTAGATAGTGCATTCAGATCAGAGGAGACTTTGAGAATCAGAGGTGAGGGTGCATTAGAACCTTCCTGTGTCAGACGTCTGTGAAGGTGATTGTGGCACATCATGGAGATGAACCGTGAGGGGACTGGGGTACTGTAATGGCAATGTAAGAAACACTGTCTCTTCTTCAACACTAGTTTAATTGCCTTTGTTTAAAAAAGAAAAATTAGACCTAGACAGATACTAGAGGGGAAAAAAAGTGTTCAGGTGGTTGTAACAGCGATAAGAATTTATAATTGTCGTATTGGAATACCTTTATATAACAAACTGAAAAATATGAATAATTGACACTATTACCTACAGATTCCCCTCTTCCCCCCTGCCCTCCCCCCCTTTTTTTCCCCCAACAGCTAAAGGCAAATGAGACATATTTGAAGGTGGTAATCAACTTTTAGATGAATGATCTTGTGTCACTGCACTTCAACTTGGCATGTCGTTGTTTTGTACATAGGCAGCCACCCAGCTTCTGTGTGCACAGGGAGTATTGTATTTGTGCTTAACCATAAAAATGGTATGGGTATTTCTCAGTATTTCAGTTGATACAAACTAGTATAAAGAAACATGAAAAGTTCTTTATTCCTTTTCTGTTGAATAGTCACAGTAATTTTATACTGGCTACTGGCAGAGGCAGAATCATTTTAAATATACATTCCATACTGAGAGAATTTTAGGGAAATAGTTATAATTTTTTAATGATGTTAGAGAGTATAAAGAAAAGTGGAAAACTAGGACTGGAATGGGCCTCAAGAGGTAATATTCTTGCCCCGAGTAGTTTTATGTGTATCGTTCCAAGCAGATATCTGTCTTGCCTGTTCTAATTACAGACTTTCCACATCCTCGCCAGGCAATTTGTCACAGTCTGTTACTCTTTTCCCTGTTTGAAAGTTTCCATTATGTTTAATATGCATTGTTCTTGCTGCGAGTGGAACCCATTAATGAACACAGAAAACAGACTATTCCCATCTTCTTTGTTAGCAGCCTTTTATGTACCTGTGGATTACCATCCTGCATCTCCTCTAGTTTATTTTAGCCTGTCTTCAATGCTGCTACACATTATTTTGTTAATCGCTGAGATCTCAAATGGGAGAATTTTATTTTTAAGTAGTCTTTGTTGGGGTGTATCTGAAATTCTGAAAAGGCAGATACTCTCTCCAGGCAGGCAGATGAATAGATTTAAAGGGCTGATAAAACTCCTTCTCCTTCTTTACCTGGAAGAAAATTTCTGTACTATATTTCTTTGAGATCCCTGGGAACTATTTTCACACCCAACTTGTCCCTAGTAGACTTTTCCACTGTGTGGAAACATCTCATGTATGTAGACATCTCACACTCTTCTAGAGCACCCACACTGAGGATCACCATGTTCTTGTCAACATTTATTCCATGAGCTTATTTCATTAATCTGATAATATTATTTTGTTGTTGTTGTTATTGTTTTTGTTTTGAGACATGATCATTTGTGATCATTTGTGCTATGGGAATGAAGCAAATTTGCACAGATTGTTCTTTTTTTGATGCAAGGCACATGGAAAAAATGAGTTGTTGAAGTAGATTAGAAAAGTTCTCTGTAGAGACTCAAAATTAGCTGAATATGCACAGGGTCACAGAAATTGAATCTTTCCTGCTTGTTCTTTTCTGGCATCCCCACTTGATATACATGGTATCTTACATGAGGAGTGGTTGTACCATTAATCATATCACTAGGAATTTCATAGAGATATAAAGTGGGTTCTAAGATACTGTTGTCTTATTAGCCAGGTAAATTAATTGACTCCTGGACAGTTTTACTTTTAATTGCTTCCCCACTGTTCTTTGTGTATATTTTGGAACCACCTTGTTTTGCAGGACAGTTATGAAGCTAGATTAATTACGTGTGTTTAAAAGAGGAGCACAGTAAGATAATAGAATAAGAGAACTATTGAAGGCCCATGAGGAAAGTGATAATTCTGTATTCAGCACAGAGTTTGGATCGTGTCCAGTAAATACACTGTGGGATTACAGTCTGGGTGGTGAATGTGGAAACAAGAGAGGAATAATGATCAATTGAGTACTCTCCATGCCCTGCTTTGAACTGAAGAGTTGTCCTGTAGAAATACAGAATTTGAATGTAAATAGAGGGTATGACATATGCATACAAGGATGTTAGTGAGAGTTTGTTTAGACAAGCTTATTTCTGGAATCTTCTAACATCTGTGGTATTGAATTTTCAAATACTGTATTCTTTAACAGTTTAGGGGAGTGGGTGTAAGCTTCATGATACCTGGATTTTATAGGAAGCCTAGCTTTGATTTAGTCTATTGCTGTAAAAAGCATACTAGGAATTTTCTGTAAGGAAAAGAAGTACTGGGATAATAACAAGGTAATAATGAAAGGGTGGTCATGCATGTGGAGAAATAGTGCTCTGTAATAAATGAAATGCACATATATAGCAGATAAACAAATTAACTATGCCAGGCAGTAACTAAGAATCCCTATTGAATTTCTAGGCCTAAATTTAGTGTAAGTAATAAGACTGTAAGTGCTTGATCAATGAATGTGGCATACCATGATAGGTCAGAGACACTTGTCAAGATACACAAGAGAAATTTGTTATTTCAGCTCACCATGATTGCACCTCCCGTGTCAATTTGGTAATAGCTGTCAAGTCAAACTAAACTTTTAGGCACCATAAATGACTTTCCACTGAGGAATCTAATTGGAGAATCAATGGAGGAGCAGTTTATTGACACAGTGTTATTACCAAAGTACCCAAAGTACATTCTGTAACCACGTGCTTAAATTCAGCATGCTGTCAGGAACAACAGAAATCAGAACTGCTACAGAAATACTTAATTCCACTTAAATAAGGAGTTTCAGAAAAATAAGGATACTTATTAAAAGGAAACTGGTGGAGGCAGCTAAAAAATTGTCTTAACAGATGACATGGATATTGTTTCAAGCCACTGTATTGGAAGCAAAAAATAATATTGTATTAAAGCATTGTAGGAAGATCAAGCTTGAAGACCATCATTGTTAAATACTGAGGTTAGGGAAATTATCAAGTATACAAATGTTCTTCACAAAATAGAATCCCTATTCAAATCTCAAAAATCAAAAAAATAATGTAGAATCTGCTAGGTTAAATCTAAAAAACCGTAAGGCAGAGCAAGCACAATAGAGGAAGAACTTCTAAAGACTTTTCTCAGACTCCTGAAGTGTGAGGTGTCTTTCAGGTAGTCTACAAGGCCTGTGGAAGATCACAGTATGAGACGATGAAGCACAGAATTCATGTATAAATAAGTTTTGTTGCAGTAACAATGCAAATGCAAAATAAACTGGGAGGATTCCCATATGGAGATTTTTTTTTCCCAGAAGTTAATTAGAGAATGTAATTCAACAGAAGAGATAGTAGAGCAGACAGACAAAAGAAAGAGTAAATATTGGCTAAAAATATCTGAACCCAGTGGCATTTGTCCAGGAGGCCTAGAAGACCATCAAGGGTGAACTGGTTAAATTGATTTGTATTTATGGTATTGCCTAAAACTTTGTTGAAGAGTTGGAGAAAGATTAATGTAATGCCAAGCTAGAGAACTTCTTGAGTGTATCCAGGGAACTACTAACCACTGAGCCTGCATTCACCAACTTGATAGAAACTGTGACAAGGAATAGTTACTGGATAGATAAATGCATATGATATCGTGGGGGACTCAACATGCCTTATTTAGTTGTTCCTCACAGTTTGAATTCACTTGGGGAGGTAGAGTAGTCCTGTCAATAGAGTCTTCTTAGGTTTCCAGAAAGTATTTGAAAAGAATTCTCACCAAGAAACTATAAGAAAAAATATCTAGCCATGAGATTTTGAGAGGTACTCAACATAGAGTTTTATCTGTAAAAAAAAAAAAAAAAAAAAATCCACACAAGCAAAACACAAAACAAGAGTTAGGGTTGAGTCATGGGATTTTGCACTGGGGTCTGAATTTTCTGGAAGGGATTTATAGTAGCTAATAATGAAAGTCTTGAGAGATTTCCAAGCTAGGCAATGTAAAGAAGGAGCAACTTCTAAGTGCAACAAAAAAAGCAGATTGTGAAATTCAATCTAAGTAAATGTGAAGAAGTAAAAATTAAGGTAGAAAGAAAATCCCAACTGCAGTTGTACAAGGATGGTGAACCTATTAATTACTACCTTTTAAGAATGAGATGCAAGAGCTGCAATGGATATTTCTAGGCCATTATAAATTATTGGGAAAAGAGTGGAAAAACCCTAGAAATATTTTTATTGCTTTATATACATTCACAGTCTGTCCATGTATTGAAGTCTGTCTTGGATGGATATATTAGTATTTTCAATTTTAAGAAAAAGAAGAATGATAAAATTTATTAGAAAATTACTTTTCTTAAGCAGCAATTAAATAATCAAGGATTCTTCAGATTAGAAAAAGAAGATATGACTAAAGGGTTTATGATAGAATTGAGAAATCATTGTTAGGATGAGGCAGGATGAACAGTGAATTATTATTTATAGTTTCTTTCAGTACAAGAACAATGGCACATCAGGGGAAGTTAGCAGAAAGCAGTCTCAAAACGAGCAAGAGAAGATGCTCCTCAGAAGACACAGTTACAATAAGCCAAACTGTGCCATTGGGTATTAGGAATGCTGAGTGTTTTTTCTGGATCTAAAAAAACAAGTGCACAAAAGCAGAGAAAGACATTTCAGAAGGCTGTTAAACATAAATATATTACCACTGATTGAGAAGGCTCCTGAGCAGCAAATCCCTGGATGTAAGGAGCTTTAGAATGATGGCAGAAGTATGGAACAGGAGAGACAAAGCACAGCTTCAGGTGTTGAAGAACAGGAAAGTGTGAACGCACTGTGTATGAGAAAAAGGGTGAAGACAGAGAGGAAGAGGAGTGAGCAGAGCTGGTAAAAACTGCAGGTGGCTGAAAGATCAAAAAGGGGAATTTGACACCAATGCTGGATAGCACTCATGTCATTTAGGAAAGGACTGACAAAAAAACCTACAAGAGAATAACAAAGGAAGACAGCTGAAAGTTGAGATCTTCTATGTGCATAGGTGATTCCTTTTTCTGGATTGAGTGTTAGCCTATTGGCTGGAAAAGTTAGATTGAATATTTTTTAGAGTACAGGAATTATATTTGCCATGTGTTTGTAGCTATTGTGCTCATAGAAATTAATACAAGAAAGTTTGAGAATCAGAGCTCATGTTGAGATATAAGTTCAAGTAAAATGAAAGTCTCTTTAGTCCATAAATGTTTTCTCACATGTAAGGTAATAAAATAGGAATTATCAGCTAGGATAGTAGATTTGCAGAGCCCGTACTAAAATTTCAGTCCTGGTCTTGTCACACACCTCACTGAAGTCAGCAGTGTATATATTATTTTGGTTTAATGTTGTGTTGTTCTCTTATTCATTAGTTCTTTCTGTTGTCAGACCACAGTCGATTTAGCTTGTTAGCATAATGAGGGTCAGCTGAAAAATCAAAATCTTCCAGGTATCCAATCAAAAGGAAATATGTCTATGTTCTTTGCTGCTGCATGCTCTGTAAAAAAAAAAAATATATATATATCCTCAGTGGATTAAATGATATTTTAATCTTTCCAAAGAGTTCATTACAGAGAGGCTCAGGAAGGGCCACCCAGGTAAGTGACTATGTTTTACAGTAGGGTGAGATGTAAAATTAAGGCAAATAAAGTGCTTTCAAAGGAGTGCTAACATTAAACTCAAAGACATGGCTAATAAAAAAAACAGGGAAAAGAACATTTTGCTTACTAAATAACTTTTCACCCAAATCACTGGTTAATCCTTTATAGAATTATTTCCAATGTTTAGTCAATTCACACATGCAAAATACTTCACAATTATGTATTGCATAGTAATCAGCAGTTATCCAGTAAAATATCAGTCCCATGAATGCTGCTAATTCATGTTGATTGCTTTCCAACATATGCTAGTGAAAGACAAAGATCTTGTGGGGTAGTTTTTCTAGATTTATTTGTCACTTTTAGATTTAAAAGAAAACTACCTTCCCTTTCAAAGCTGATTCCTTTGATTACTAGTATGCATCATTTCATTTCCAACCTAATACTCCATGCAGAATGCATTGCATATGACTCCTGAGTAGTTTTGTTATTTATTTATCCTGCTGCAGTGGGAGCTGGTTCAGAATGAAAATCCTGTATTATCTGTTGGGCAGGTATTAAAGACAAAGTGTGAAACCACGAAGCCACAAGGTTTGCATGATGATTGGTGCTTTTTTTTCCCTACTGCAATAAGCTTAGTCTGAATCTTACTAATTGGATTACGTGTGAAAATGCAAGTCACCCTGGGGTCTCAAGGTTTGAATGAGGAATAACCATTTTGCAATAGTTTTTCACATTAAAGGGAGTTCTGTCAGAGGCTTAGGTCTTACCTGTCATTCAAATGGACTGTGATAGTGATTTCAGGTCAAGTTGGCAATGTTGCCTAATAGTTGGTACTTATGCCTATGTAAGTGCCTGCAGCTTTTCCAGGACATGGGAAAGCTCAGAATTTGCTTTCTTTGAGATACGCAAAACCATCTCTGTCTTCTTTTTTCACTAGTTGTCTGTTCCTTGTTTCGCAGCTGGTGTGTGATAAGGAGGTAATCTGCTCCTTTTTTAGGAATAAGATCAGGAGAATATTCCTGTTGTCTTTAAGGTGTCTTAGAAGTTGCCAATGGAAGCTGGTACTGTGTCACTTGGTTTGCAGGTGGGTAATTTCTGTGTCATACGGAACCTTTCACAAGATCACTGGGGGACTCTTACTTCCTCAGATAGACCTTCATAATAGTCCCAGTCTTTGGGTCTGGTTTTGTGGCCAAACACAAGTGAGTTATTTGACTTGACTTGGGTGCACTTACAGAGAGCTTATGTCTGGTCGGACTGGGTTTTCTTACATTACATTTTTAAATGCATTCTGATTCAAAGCAGAATGCCGTTCCTCTACAGATGGAGCCTTTTCTGTCTGTCATGTTTATTTGTAGTTTTCCCATTTTCTGTGTAACTCTACCTCTTATTGTGTTCAGAGGTTTTTCACCAGGTTTGCAGTGTTACTTTTGTTATCATTCATTTCTAGAAACCTTTTTATTTATAGTTCTATGAAATGCTCAAAGTATTTATCTGCATGAGTTTTATCTGTCTGGCATAGTCTGTCCGTCTAGGAGACTTATCAGTGGTGAAAGAACATTGCCTGTCTGAAAGCAGTTATCAGTGATAATGGGACTTTTGCAGAAAAGAAAGGAAAGTATATTTTACAATACACTGTAGAGATATTCAGGAGTATGTTTGTATTTGTGATTCCATGGTCTGATGCAATTTTTATTGAAATAGTGACCTCAGATGCATAGTAGTTGATTTCAGTCATAAAGGATTTGTCAGGAAGTAGCAAACTGTGTTGCATTTTAGTTGGAATTGTAAGATTTCTCAGAGACTGATCTGCCGTTTCTAGTACGTGCTGAAATGCCATTTAAATCACTCTGAGTCTTGGATGCATGAAGAATAATCCGGTCGCTTCTTCCAAGTTAGACTTTATCTCTTTTATTTTAAGCCATTTGTTGTAGCTAACTGTCAGTGGGTAAAGGTAGAGGCACGTTTTACATCCCCACACCTGCTTGAAGAATGAACACCATCTGCCCAGGATTGCTGAGAATTGACTAATCCAGTGTTTTATTGCTCTGAATTGGTGAGAGGAAATTCTAACAGACGTGTTCACAGGCTGCCATCTTCATACCATGAATACTAACAAAACATTAAAAAGTGCTGATACTGGAAAATGGAGTAATTTATAGGCCTCTGGATGAATAGTTTCACTTAAGGAGGAATGAGAAAAAATAGTGTTAACCACATTTCTTAATATATTCTGTAGTTAACTATACAGGGTTCCTTCCCCTCACCCTAAGCCCCACTGATCTGAAAGGCATTTGGTTTGTCAGGAGAAAGCTCAATGAGCTTCACAATCACAAGTTCTGAAAGGGCAATATTATTTTACAGAATAGTTTGAAGTGATGTTACTGGTGAAGAGATCTTACTGTTACCAGGTAAGATGAATATTTAATTTGAGCCATTTAGGTGTGTGTTGAGGGTCCTCATGGCAGCCTTTTTTATTGGTGCAACAAGAAAGATGCTCTTCAAGACCCATTAAGAGAAGTGATAACCATATAAAAGGTACTGTATGACATAACAGAAGCCCTGGAAGCATTCTTTTATACTGCCCCAAATTCTACTATTAGATAAGGAGCTTTTAACCAGGAGGGACATGATGAGAGCCTGGAGCGATTTTATGTAGATCTGTATTTTACAAAGGAATTTGTTGGTGGGCCTTTTCCTTCTCTTCAGGTCCTATGATTCTTTTTCTTTCAGCTATAAGTGACACAGAAATACTTTATTCTACATCAACTGATAGATCTTTCTTCAAGCACATCTGATATGTAGAAGGTTGCACTTTCATTTCAGTCCATTTGATTCCTTTTCCATTTCATAAACACAAATATGCCTACAAACATACACATTAAAGTGGGGGTTTGCATGCATGTTCCAGTGTCAAGTGACAGCTTCATGAAAACTTCTGTGAAAATGCTCTTAGACTAAATATAAGTTCCTAAATGTACCTGCCTTTTATATATGTCAAATGTTAAACTAATAATAGATTTAGGTATTCTTATTTACATAAGGACAGGCAGAGTTTCAACAGTGAAAACAGGCAATTTTTATACGAGAATGTTAAAGGATGACTAGTAACAAGAAGCACTTCACTGTTACTTCCAGTGGACATCTCAAATTATTTGGAGATCAATAGACATCAGGCTAAAAAAAGACTACAAAAACCTAATTGCTGTTACTTCATGGTTAAACTTTCAGCTGTGCATTGAATAATAAAAGCATTTTTACTGTATTTTATTCATCACTCCTTCTTAAGGAAGACCTAAAACTGAAAAATTCATTGATGTTTTCTATAATGAGATGTGGTTCCAATAAAAATTTGTTTTTTACTTGATATAATTACCATTTGCATGTAGTAATTGAAATAAATTTGCTTATGTAGATCAGAATACTTCTTAGCATATAAGCTACATTTAATAGCCATGTAATTTTATGAACTTCTTTATTCCTTTAAACCAGATCTTATTTTCCAATTTGCATATGCCTAACATGCAAATTACTTGTGTTCTCTGTATCTTACTAATGTTTTACTTAGTTTTAATTGCTAAACTTCTTTTCGCGTACTTTGAATAGGAGAGTTACACTGCCTTTCACACTTCTGGAAAACATGATTTTATTTTATAAGCCTCTCTATGAGAAGGAGACTCACATTGAGCCATGCTTTGAAAAGCAGATTAAATAGCAAATGCCAGACTACTCCTCTTCTTTACTTCTAATGGAGTCTTTGCTGTAGTCCATGCATCTTTGTACTCTAGTGGTCCTTCAAATTGCACAAAGGAAGATCTTTCCAATAAATAAGTTGCTTCTTTATTTTCAGTGTCTTCCAGAGACACATGGCTGTGTGCATGGCAGGGCAGTCTACTTCCTGTTGCTTTATTTTCTTTTTGCTCAGGAGTGTCTAATGTTACCAGTATGGTCACATCTAGCACAATCGTTTGTCGATGGAGTTTGTTGCTTACTGGTGGTGTAGAACAAGAAAGTGGGAGAAGACCTTTGCTGAAGAGGAACTTGGAATATTTCATCATTACCAGTCCCTTGTTATTGCTTTCTTTCTCAATTCCGTTTTTGTGGTCTTGTTTGATGTTTTTGGCAGCTCTGTTAATTAAGCAGAAGTTATCCCTGATTAATGTACTGTAAGCTGCTTCTGAAGTGCTATAAATAATGTGGTGATTAATTGCTGTATCCCAACGCAGTCATCCCTTCTCATACTTCACAGATGGATTGTTTTGGTGAAATGATGTCCCATTCTCATACATATTAGAGACATTGATTGCAGCAAAACTTATCACTCAGTTTTTCTGTTTTCTTCCAAGTAATTTATGTCTTTTGATCACTAGGACAATCAGTATGGAGAAGCTATTTTGAAATTACAAATGTAATATACTTGTGGATTCCATTACAATCCAATACAGAGAGAATAACAGAATATCTGAGTTCTGGAATATTCAACTTTTTTCTGCTCTAAAAAGAAAATTGAGTAACCATACACAAAGAAAATGCACTGCTTGGAGAATAAAGAAAAGATTTTAACCTCAGTTGGCAAAACAACTGTTTTCTCATGGTTTTTTTTGCAAGTAAGACAGAAAATACGCAGACGGAAATGTGATTTTTGTTTAAAAGTTGGTAATATACAATTTGTGTCAGAGCAAAGACTGAGTGTAGTGAACCAAAAATCTCATATGAACATTTCTGAAAAAATCAACTTATTTGAAATTCTGATTTTAAGCTTACTAACTGCAAGGAAACTAGTAGTACTAAAATCAGCAAAGCTTTTTAGAATATGTCCCTTTCAGAAAATTCCCTGTACTGTAGCAGCAGAACTACTCTTCTTGCTTTTCAGATATACTTAACTATCTGGCTTCTGTTAACCTTGACAGAGAGCCAATTGCCTCTTCTCACATCTGTGAATAGAGTATTTTAAATTGTGTGTGCATACATGCATGCATGCAAAAGAAATCTGTGGGAAAGGGGTGACACTTGGCACTATAGGCAAAGAGCTGGCTTGAAATCAAAGATCTAATGGGACAGTTGGATGTTTTTATTCAGAAACCAAATGAGAGTAACAGGGAGGGACAGTTTGATGGTCACAGATGTGTATTGGCCATGGAGGCTGTCTGTCTGCTCCAAAGGCCACTGGATCACACTCTGGCTATGCTTCAAGGACAGCAGCAGTGAAACAGTGTGGTTCAGCAACTTTGGACTGTTAGTCTGTGTGAGAAAAGGGGTTTGACCGGATAGGATCTCACCAAAGGGCAAGTCTATGGGTTACTGTAGAGGAGGGTGTAGGGATGACTGCTGTTTGTAGCAAAGTTCTTGTCTCAAATGCTTTGAATATCACCTTGAAATTGATCTTATTTCAAACTTCTCAGCTAGGACTGGGTCATAAGAAGCTTGTATTAATATAATGAAATCAAACTTGCATTATGACCCCACTTAATAAATCTTTGTTTAGGAATAATTTAAGATTATTTTATTAGATTATTGTATACATGTTAGGATTATCCTGTCATTTTAGAGAAGGCATTTTTGGACACACCTAATCTTCTAACCTCAATTTCCTCCTCAGTTTTTCTAAAAACTCAGATGATAAATCAAAGTACCATCACTTTTAAGAGCTTTTCTTATTAAGCAAGAAATAATATCAACCCTGTCCAGATTGGGCTGCTTTGTTTCTGCATGGCTTTAGTGATGACAGTGGGTTTCTTTGCAGATATGAAGAAATAGCTGGCAGTCTTGTCCCACTGCCTTTAAGCATCATGTTTAAGAAGTATAGTTTGGTTTAGCCCTTTAATAAAGATGTCTTGATTCTTACATAAAAACAGTATTGATCTTTTTCTCTTGCTCTCAAAAAACCCAAACACAAAAATCATACCAAACCCCCCAATCCCCCCTTTTTATGGAATAGAAACTGTCTAAAAGATGATTGTCTCTCAGTTTGGAGACTGTCTTGACAGTCCAAATTTCTACCATAATCTTCCCTTTCAATAAGGGAAGAAACAAATGTTTCTGTAATGTCCTAAGAAATTCAAAGAGTAGAGGAAAATGGACTGCTGGCATGTCCTTTTTTATAAGTAGTGATGTTGATTTCTTTACCATATTGATATTGTGTTTGCACTGATGTGCAAAATGCACTGCTTGGAAATTGAGAATTTACATCTTCCTGCATTTGCAAGCACAAAACTCAGGGAAATGAGGGAATTCTCATTTTAATGACTTGTAGATAAATTTAGGTGCTGTGGCATTTGAAACACCCACAATTATTATTGATACTTCAAACCGATCTATTCTTGTCTTCCTCTAATTATGTTAACATGATTTTTGTTAAACTGAAGGATAGATAAACTGATTCCCATTGAATTCAGCATGAGCTGGAAAAGATCCCAGTCCTGCAAGGACTCACATGTTATGCTTATGTTGAAATATGTAAAAAGCTCAGGTATTTACAGAGAAATCTGCACATGTGTAGAAAATAATGCTCATACATAAATCTTTACAGAGTCGGAAATTAGGACAAAGATGTTTTGTTCTTCCTCCCATTTGAAGAGACTTGAAAACAGATACAGTAAATGCATGATTATATTAAGGAAGAATGTAACAATAAAATATTCCATCGAGTATTTCCTGAATTGATACCACCAATGCACAGCTCTTTGTGCATTTTAGAATTTGCCCTACATTTGAAAGTACTCTCATACAATATTTATTATTGTATGTTTATAGTGGACTAAAGTATTTCTGTTTGTAACGTGCAAACAGATAACCCTGATAGTGCTATGAAGAAAATAATTAAGGAAAAAACATGTATATTATAGCATATTTATTTATATGTTTTTGTAAGCCTCAGGAATATCTTCCCATGCTTTTTACATGCACTGTTTAGATAAATAATTTATGAAAACGTCTAATAGAACCTACACTCAAACTGCAGACACAGCTGCTAATAAGAAGGGCAGTATATTTGCAAACAGGTGTTGTACTCAACCAACGAATCTTCCCATCTTCACAGATGCCCTGCTCTTTCTGATAGGAATTAAAAACCAGCTTAATAGGAGTTAAACTGACTGGTATTTCCCCCCAGTCATCTGTCGCTATTGAATGTTTTTCCAATTAGTGCTTTCCATGTGACCACAGGACAAAATACCATGTCTTTGACAGCCTATATGTGAGAAAGCAGAGAAAAATTCTAAGTCTGAAGAAGAGTGCTTCCCTTCCTCTCCCTGAGAGAGATCTATTGCCAGATATATCCTAGAAGTGAGCCTTAGACATTTCAGTCTAAAACTACTTCAGTCATTTTTCAAGCCCTCTGCCTCACAAATAATGTCTTATGCTACCAATAGTTTGAGAGAACTGAAATGTGAAAAACTTCCTAAGATGTCTTTTGGCTGAGGACAAAAGCCATGAGAGGCATTACTAAGCTAAGGGTATAAAGTGTCACATTTAGTGGGTAGGGAGATAACTGATTAACTATGAAAAATGTCTCAGTGATTTCTAAGAATGTATCAAGGAGAACAGGGCATGTGAGGACTTGCAGTCCATTATATATAATTTCTGTACAGAAATGCCCAAAAAGAAGTTATGTGAATGCAGCTGATAGCTGCTAACTGAAATAACATAGTCAAGGCTAAATGTCTGAGTAGGGAAAAATATTTCAGAGTGCAATTCTGGTAATCCTTGAAGAAAAAATGTTGGCCCATAATGTGAATGCCATTATGAAATGAAGAAAATTACACTACTCAGGAGGCAGGCTGTGCATGGAAACAAATTGTCTTTTGGAGAGTTATACATTAGCAAGGAGTATTGTTGCACTGCACCTGTAGTGGATATTATGGGATAATAAAAAATGTGATATTTTTAGGATGTCCTCTTGGAGTTGCCAGTTGACCCAGTCTCAAGACATGTTTGTCTACAAGAAATGGAAGAAGCTGATTTCATTTAAATTTTTGTTGTTATTGTTGTACTTTTGTTTTTGTCGTGTGGTGTTTTTTTTTTTTTTTTTGTGGGTTTTTTTTGTTGTTCTTGTTGCTTTTTTTTTTTTTTTTTGGTGGTAATTCAGCTAGTATTTGGTGGTCTTAGCTTTGCTACTCTATATTGATGTGTACCTTATACTTTTCCTTGCAAGATTAGGGTTAAATTACTCCTATTGAAGGGACTCAGATCCCTTCATGCCCATAATGGCATAATTATACGGAATAATTTGGCTTCTGCCATCTTAGGAAGCCAGAATGCAAGTCTACTAAACTTTTTGATTAACTGCTAGAAAAATCTAGTTTTTTTAAGGGAACTGGGGTAGTATATTTCAAAGCATAACATATACTTTCCTAAAAGCTAGTGCTCTAATTTGTGGTCTCAAATGCAGTGAATATGCTGTCAAATTTTCATATTTTTAAAAAAATAGTTATGTAGAAAGAAGTGTAGTAAATTCACCTTTCTGAAATTTAGAATTCAAGGTCAAAATAATTTTAAAGTATAGTGTGGAAGTCAAGTTTTATTGAAACAGCTTTTATAAAAGTGACACCTTTTACGTTGTCCTTTTTAAATGGAAAGAATATAAATTACATATTTCTGAGGGAATAAAAGTTATGGCCAAACTGCATTTCCTGGAATAGGGACAAATTAATTCTCTGTCAGATGGGAATTTATATTTTGCAGTACACTTTCAGAGAGTTTTGAAATTTGATACTCAGTTTCAAGTCAAATTTAACACTCACTTTCGTCCAGTGTTTTTTACCTACCAGGCAGGTTGGGAAAGCCTGTAGGAAAACCAAAACTCAGTTACAATTGCTAAGACATATAGAATCATTCTGTGGTGATGCAAGAAATTTATTTTCCACAGTCAGCAAAGAAAATAGACATAAAACTGGAATTAAATGAGTGCTTTTAAATATATGGTTAAAAGAGTTTAATTCTGTATATTATTTTTACTTGTACTCCCTAAACATTCCCCTGCTATCTCTAAGAAATGAAGAATCAAATCAGTCACCTAACTTTAAGTTTTGAGTATCTAACTTGAATCTATTATTTTGAAGTAAGTGGGATCATGTTTTTAAAATTAATCATGTGTTTACATATGATCTTCATTTGCAAGAACACTAAAGTCTTCTGACTTTTAAAAGCCAAAGTTGATACCATCATATATGCTTGTTAGATAATCAGAGAAAAATTTACCACAGCTGCAAATGTAGGGTAACATTTTCAAATTTACATAGAAAATCTGTCATCTGACATTCATTTTGTGTGTGTAGGGTCATCACATGGGGCAGCATATGAGGAGAAAAAGGTATCAGCAGTTCTCCTGACTGGAGTATTGCAGTCAATGAGAATTTGCCTTTCTGTACTTGCAGCACACAGTCTCCATGTCCCTGTTCTCTCTGGAGTTGGTTGGATGCTGCCAGATGCCCACCCAGACAGTTCCTCACTCCCTTTTCTCACCAGAGTGCAGGAAGAGAACAAGATGAGAAAGCTCCTGGGTCAAGAAACAGGGAGATTTCTTACCTATTGTGTCGTGAGCAGAATAGACATGACCTGGAGAAAAATTATTGTAATGTTCTGCCAATTAAAAAGAGAGCAGGATGATAAGAAGCAAAATCCAAACCACCTACTCCTTTTCCCTTTCTCTCCCTGATTCTTCCTTGGCTCAACTCTTCTCCTTCATCTGCAGCTTCTCTTATCAAGTCCCTCAGGTGGGGCCAGGGAATGGGGAGTGGGGGTTGCAGTCAGTGCAAAACAGCTCCTCTCATCTGCTCCTTCCCCCTCCCACTTTTCCCTGCTCTGCCCTGGGTTCTCAGAGGGCTGCAGTCCTTTAGGATAAACCTGCCTCAGCACAAGCATCTGCCCAGGAGTCTGGAGCACTTCCACCCTCTCTTCCTCCACTGACTGGTGTTCACAGGGCTTATTCTCACACATTTCACTTTTAACTGCTCTCTAGCAACTGCTCTACGGGTTTTTTTTTTTAATCTTTATTAAATGTGCTTTCCTCGAGGTACTGCCACCTTTGCAGAGGGACCTAGCTGTGCCTGGGCTGGTTGGTGCCAGCTGGAAGTGTGTCGAGCTTTTCATGGGTCTGGGTCCTCAAAGAGACAAGAGCAGTTATTGGTTACTATAAAGTTGTTTTTTGCAGAAATACATCAGTCTTGAAGGCAAAGAGTTCAGAGTATTAAAGTTCATGTTAAAACTTTTTGGCATAGAGTCCCAAGCAGCAGTAGCAACAGCAGCTCCTTGGTATTTTTTCTTTCCTCTTCTTTCCTCTTCTTCTTTCTTTTTTTTTTTTTCCTTCTTCTTTCTTCTTCTTTTTTTTTATTTTTTCTTTCTTCTTCTTTCTTCTTTTTTCTTTTTTACTTGTTCTTTCTTCTTTCTTCTTTCTTCTTTCTTCTTTCTTATCTTTTTTTTTCTTCTTTTCTTCTTTTTCTCCTTCTTCTTTGTCTTCTTCGTCTTCTTCTTCTTCTTCCATTTGTTCTTCTATTTCTTCTTCTCTTCTCTCTCACCCCAATATAGGGGATTTTATTCATAAATTACTCAATGAGCTAAAAACACGATTCTAAAACATTCTTTGTACACCTATCAGAACTTACTTCTCAAGTATGAAAGTAGTGTCAGTTCTTACACATAATTTACACATATAGTTCTATCTAGTCACCTAAATGGTTCTATCTGTTTTATCTAGAAATGCCAGCAATGCTCTGCTATGTTTTCCTTATGACTGGAGCTAAGTTATTGAACTTTAAACTAGGCTTTAGGGCTTTTTACTCTCTTAAGGCACTTAAAGTTTATTCTTACTTACTCAAAATTAAAACTTCTACTTCATGTCTGTGTGGCTTAATCTATTTTAATTTCTCTAAAGGCTTTAATTCAACCCCTGCATTCTTTTCTCTCTGTGAGGGACTCAGAGTTTCTATTTTATACACTCCCATAGAAGTGGCTGTATCCGGCCTGGGAGTGCCCTCACAGAGCCCACCTGGGGCTTGAACCACAGGCAGCTCCTTCTGCTGGGAATTTATCATCCTTTGGGGGTTCTCTTAGGGACTTCTTCGTGAAATGCTGCTTTTTTCTAAGGATTCATGTACAGTGGAAAACAAAATCAAATCTTTTAGAGCATGATTGGACAACAGTGAAAGTGCTTTCCTCATTTCTGGAAAGGAAAGAATAGAATTAAATTGTGTCTCTTGGGTGTCACTGGCTTATCAAAATAATGGAAGCTACAGCACAGAGGAGGCATCACCAGTGAATTGACCAAAGCAGTGATAATCATGCATGAGGGTTTGAGGTAACTATTAAGATTTTCATGTTCAATAAATTAGTTAGTTGATGAAGCTCAACTTTTTCTCTAGGGTGATGAAAATTGGTGAAGTTTGCCTCCAACCCTTCTTGCCTGCTCAGTGCTTTGCCTAGTAAAGACTGAAGTCAGATATTATGTTAATGTTTATTGAAAGAACAGAACCCAACAGAGCCACTATGACAACAACTGCTTTATAGCTAGCAGATTAATAGCTGTAGGTAGATGTTGTCCATAGAACAGAAATTCTGAAATTAAATTCCTAAATGCCAGAGACTGTACTGGTTCTGGAAATAAACCCAAACCAACCAACTTTATATTTTTCTAATTTTACCTAGAATTATTAATGCAAAAAAAGTGATATTACTTTAAGCAACCTAAGTCCTAAGTAATCGGCAGCAAGTGAATTTTTAATTGTTAGCTTTAGAAATTGACTTTTTCCCTTTCACTGAAAGCACTGGTAGTGCTGACTAAAAACCATTAAGATTATTTTACCTTCAATAACTGCATTTATCAAACTAATATTATTTCTAGTATCTAGTATCAGAGTTATGGCATGTTATTTTCTCTTTGGGTAGTCCTTAAGATGGATTTATTATGAGAGATACCAAGACTCTTTCCCCAGCTTTGAACAGTTGGACCTAGAATGGACAGAAGTTTCTGTAGGCAGAGCACAGCAAGGTTCAGGTCAGGATATATAATCCCAGTTTTAGGGAGGGGCTGAAGGGTAACAGAAACCAAGATGATCCTTTTGACCAGATGCACAGGAGACAATGGAATAGCACGTGCAATAGTGTGTTTGCAATCCAAAATGTATGTAAAGTTGTTAACAATCTCCTGTCACCATCAGAGGCCTCAAGCATGTTTACTCCTAGACAGGAGACAAAATGCTTCTGTTTTAATCTTGAAATTCATGATTCTTTCATTTTGTGTCTGATGACAAAAAACAAGAACTGAGCCCAAACCATATCAATTTGTTTGTGATATTGTGCAATGGATTAATGCCTTCATTTTTTATATTGTGATATTAGAAAAAATAATCACTATTACTGTGGAAAATAGCCCCAATATAACAAACCAGTCTATTGATTATTCTCTTTGATGTAAAGCAGAATATAAACAACATAAATTTTATATACATACTTTTATGCACATATTGTATATTAATCTTTATGTTGATCAGAACTCATCTCCATCGCATGTTTAAACTTAATATATACACTAAATGCACTTTAGTCATGGATTTCTACCTGTATTTGCATACATAAGTAGAGGAGGTGAAACTTTTGAGCAAATAATGTCTGGAGAAGTATGGTTGTTGTTATCAGAATACCTAACATACCACATTGGCATGTTTTTTCCTTCATTAACAGAAAAAAATAGGTTAGTAGAAAAAATTTCAAAACAATTAAAATAGTTTTCAGAAGTTCAGGTGTGAATTACTAAAAGCACTTTCTGCAATTTCCATGTGAGGCTGTTTTCGCAGTTAAAACTTTATTCAAAATATTGGAGGTGATGTTACAATATTTTGTTTCCTATTCTAGTGAACATATAAAGTTTGTGACCAAAACTTACAATTTTCCCCATGGCTTTTAGTTATGGCTTTCTGCTCTCTTTTTCTTTTTTTTTTTTTTTTTTTTTTTTTTTTTTTTTTTTAAATAAACTGTATGCTCTTTCCCACAATGTGGCGAGAAAAATAGGTGAAACACAACGAACACAACATAACAATTTTTGAAAGTTTATTTTGTCGGTTGAGGCAGATGTTCAGCCAGGTTTTCTAGTACTTGTAACACTATTGCCAGGTAGAGTAGACTGATAAGTACAGGGTTTAAACAATTAAACAGTTAAACAATTAAGGCTGTGGGATGTTTTTGGCTACAGTATCTCTTGTATCAGCAAAAATATCAAAAAAGTGAGTATTTCCCAAGGACACTATTTCTTTATATGAATTTAGCTGCAGTTTATAATTTCCATCACTTAGACACATCCACTCAATATATTTAATATCCATGATGCTATGTAGGGCAGCCCAACTTTAATGTAGTGTAGTGTGGTTTTAATAGAGAAATACTTCTCTGTGCCTTCTTTTCATTCACTGGAGCTATTTGTATATTTTTTGTTTATGAACTTTTTTACAGGGCATTGTTACTATAATGAGGTAAATGTCGTGCTAGTTATTAGTGGTAGAACATTCTTTGAAATTAATTTTTTTTTTTACCTAGTAGAGGTGAAAAAAGAGGCTTTAGAGAAAGGTTTGGTTTTTTTGCCTGGACCAAGACAACATTGCACTGTAAGTTTAATCATACTTTGCAATGTCTAAACACCAATTTTAGAGGCAAAGTTGCCTCAGATATTATTAAAATATAATTCAATTCAGGAAGCTGATCATCTGGTTAGAAAAAAGTGTTATGACTAGGGAAGGACAGAATGTACTTAAGATGTTGAAATCCTTATAAATAAACTGTTTCTTGCATGATGCTAGTTTTATAGAGAAACTAACAGAATGATATCTGTGATGATCATGTATTAATAATGAAGATTAAACAGATGTTCTGCAAAATGGATTTCATGTGAAATGGTGAATTTGTTTAAGGAAAGAAAATAGGGTTAGGTCCTCATTGAAATTATTATAACTCCATGGAGAACAGTAATAAAGATGCTGAAAAATAATTCTGTATCCATGAAGGTAGTTTGGGCATACAGCAGAATAGGAGTAGCATTAGGTGATCAAAAGATAACATTATTTAATACAACTGAATTTATTTTTACATGATGAAATTGTGAAGTATTTAATTATATGCTTTTTATTCTTTTATGTGCAGTTGTCTTTTAATTAATTTGTTTTGTCGTGGGTGAAAAGAAGAACCAAGCAAGGTACTTCTGAAGTCAAGGCCATTTGTCATTTCAAAGTAATTATTCAACATTTGAGCTTGTTTTCTCTTACTTATTCCCTTTTAGAATTTTCCAGACTACAGTTCAGATATCTCCAGTTCACACAGTGTGACCCTTACATATTGTGCTGACAAATCCTTTTTTTTTTCTGGTACTAACGACAACTTGGAAGTCTTTGGTTTGGCCCTAGTTAATGAAAGGTTGAATTTGTTAATGGTACATTTAGACTGAAAATGTGTATTTCCACCTCTCTTAAGTGCCTTTTGTACTTAGATCTGGAAATGGTTTAATCTGCATAGCTTAACATCATTGCCACTGTATTGTCCTGTAGCTGTATCGACTCCCATTTATTAGTTGTTGGAAACAGATGCAATTCCTGTAATAACTGAATAAAGGAAGCCCTACAGCTCCTTCCAGCCTATCTAAGTATAATAATTTTGGCTGAAATACAAGATAAATTAGTGCTGATTGAATTTAATTATGACTGTAGAAGACCCACTCTGCACGGGCAGAATGACTGTGCAAGGGAGCCGTAGTATCACCACTGTGCCTGGCTTTATGGGGATATTTTATGAATGGTGTATAAAGCTGCAAGTATACTTATATTAATGAAGCTGGGCATGACCTAAAATAAACTTCGATTAATTGTATTAGATGGGAAAGTGCAAATTTTGGTACAAGTACCCCAGTGAGTCAAAGCGCTGCTTAATTGTTTGCCTGGTGGAATTCTACAGACACAGAAAGTGATATTTTTGCTATGTCCCCACTCTGCAACTGTATAGGATATGCATGAAATATATAACATTTACCTGCTTAGAGTATTAGGAAGATTGCTTCCATTATATAATGAATGAAAAATACTGCTTTTCATGATAGGTTTTGTGCATGTGAAGAGAAATGGTATCATTTCTATACAAATTATTTCAGTATAGTTTATAAACTTATAGACTTTAAACATAGTAATTTAATCATGTTGTATTACAGCAGAGGATTTTGAATGTAACCTTCTTAAACTTGGGGGCTGGAGAGCAGATAATGCATGCATTGGAGTGCATTCCTCTCTGCTCTATTCACACAGCCTTGAATTTAGGAGTGGGATGACATTATGGCATTATGCTCTGGTTAATTGTAAACATCCCAGGAGCAGTAGCAAAACAGCAGGTTGCTGTGGTTTTATTATGAAGTACAGTATGATTTAAAGCATTATTTAAATAAAGATACTTCAGATTCTGTGTGTTGTTGCTGAAGTCCAGATACCCAGAGAGGCTGCCTTCAGTACAGGCACAGGCTTGGAAGTGGAGGAGAGTTAAAGTAGTGGGTGGAGTGTGTCTGACAGAAGGAAAGGGGAGAGAAGTCAACAGATGTAACAATGAAAAAAGCCAAACAAAAAACCTCTTCAGATATATAAGTGGTTAACAGTTTTAAAAGTAGGCTTTAACTAGATGCACTTGAGACCTTCTGTATGGCTTTGGGAAAAATTCTCAGGCTAAACCAGTGGAATCACACACCCACACTGCCACCCACCAGGTTTATTATTAGCTTGCTTCTCTGTCACCTTCTCTGTATCTTGGCTAGTATGCATTAAACTTTCTCCTGTTATACTGTAGATTTGTTCAGACCTTGCAACTCTATATCATGTTTTAGTGTTGTGTGCTTTTTACCTATGATTTTGGTAAATAGGATTTAACAAATGATTCAGTTCCTGTCTGTGCAAACCCCTCAGTTGTTATGAAACATGCATGGTAAGTAGCTATACTTCCTCTAGGTGTGTTCCCTTTAGATTGAGATCCATATATTCATGATTGCTTTTTGTGATCTCGTCACAACTGTTTGGCTCCCCAGTGGTTGCAGGATTAGAGAGTAAATTTAAATGCCACTTCAAATAAGCAGTTGTTTATCATCCCATTAGTTTATGTGCATTGCCTTTTTCATTTCTTTTGAAGAACAAAAGCAATTCTGTATAAACGGAACATTAGAATCTTGGTGGAAGAATGACTTGGATTCTGGTGGACTGAATAATTTGAAGTGTATAGATCAGCGATAAGGCAGTTGTAGTTTATGCCAGGAGAGTCCTGTCAGAGGAATCTGTCTAGGCAAAGATGTATGTTAATTTCTAAACTGCAAACATTTTTACAGAAGCTGTCTCTTTGTAACTTTTATCTGCTAATAGTATTGTCTCCTTGAAGCACCAGAGTAGTACTGATCTTATGGGCCATATAACATGTTGAGGTAAGAAAGATGGGTTGTGTGAATCAAATTCTCTGGTCAATCAGACAATATGATAGTTTTCTTCCTATTGTGGTTCTTCTTCCCCAAAATAGCTACACATTAGCTCAAACAAAACATATTGTCATTCATAGCCATTCCTCAAGTGCACAGAGGAAATATATTCCAAGTGATGACTCATGTTTTCAAGTCAAGGCTGCTCTCTACCAGTGTGCATTAAAATGCAATTGTGGCCAGTTGTGCTGTTTGTGACCCATGTGCCTCAGTGTTACAAATCATGAGCTGCCTCTAGTGAACTGATCCCTCACTCTTAGATCTGCAGAGATATTCCCCCTTCCTGATGGTGCCTGGGCCCTGGCTGCCCATCCACAGAAGAGCTGTTGTAAGCATTCCGTCCCATTCTGTACAGTTAACAGGCACTGTTAAACCCTTTGGCTACTTAACAGAGAATGCCTATGTCTACACTCCCTTAGCAAAGGCACTGCTTAATAAACCACACAGTCTTGATCTCCAAAATGTTATGAATTGCCCCGTATCACGAATAACTGCATTGTGCATCCAAATACGCCTTGAGTTCTTTGAGAGTACTGTAATTGGATTAGCAAAATTCAGGCTTGATTAATTAATCATTGTAATCAGGTTACCGAACAATTCATGATGATTTTGATAACTCAGCTCTGAGGGAATGATTAATGGCTTCTTAGGAAGGATTAAAGAACATCTGACCCTGCTTTGGGCAGGAGATTGGATCAGGTGACCTGCCGAGATCCCTTTGAACTCAAATTATTCTATGATTTTATGAAAATTTGTTAGCAGGGCAGATCTTCACATGGCATGGTTGAGAAGACTTCCATCAGAAACAATAAGCCCGGGTCATTTCACACTTACACATTAATTTTTTATGCTGTTAATGATTTTTTTTTAAACTAGCAAATTTAAATTGTCATACTGATAAAAATGCCTTCTCTTGGGGTCCTAAATTATGCTATAAATATTAGTTGCTTCTCAGGATTCTTTGTAATATTGTATCGTACCACAGACTGCAGTTATAGAATAATCAGTTGCACAGCTCAGAAGATAATTCAGGAGTCCTAAACTTATGCTTCAGCTATAATCAGTTAACTACACTCTCACAACACCACCCATCATACTGATTTTCTCTGCATCAGGATATGCATGCTGCACACCACATTTTGTGTAAATAAACATCTTCATTGAAAATTAGATGTATATTCATTTGAAAAAAAAAAAAGAACAAGGACTTTACACCCCAGACAGAGCAACTGTTCCAAATGTGAAAATTACATAACTTTGTCACACACTGTGAGATTCAGTATAAGTACTTCATGACATGCAACACTGGCATACATGAAAGCTCTGGGAAAAAAAAATATGCAGGAGAAGAGCAGTGACATACTCCTTACATTCTGCTTATACTCCTTACATTCTGCTTCTGCTAGTTTTGTATTTTCTGTCTCAAAATTGTCATTGCAGGCCTAAAAAATATTCTGATGTTTAAAACACACAATGTGTCACAAGAACAGCCTAAGGAAGAAGACTCAAAGGCAAAGGAAGATGGATCATTCTTTGTCTCCTCTTTGTATTTATCAGCATCTTTGTCTTGTTCTGTCAGCAAGTTATGGGTGAAACAGAGTCCAGGTGAAATGAAGTTCTTGTGAGGCCAGTTGTCATCTAAAACCAGGATCATCTTCTGTAAATTACTATGAGATTTAGATAACCTTATTGTAATACCTTGTTAGGAGCAGCTGAGTGATCCAAATGGCTTTAGTGTTACCTTCTAACAGCTCACAGGTTAACTTTAATTTTTGACCCTTTGAGTCTGGAAATGTTAAAGTTTACTGACTGGGGAATGCAGTGGGGATATCCTAGTCTGGTAGTAATTTGTACCTTGATTCTTAATGAAATGCACTTTCAGCTGTTACTTTCATCTTTGAATCCACACTATGGCTGACTCAGCCTAGATGCAGAGTTGCCTTTGTCCTCATCTGTTCTACAGCACAGTGAAAACTGAGGAGTTTTTCCCCATGTACTCTGCACATCCCTTTATCATGATGTTTGTTCTCAGACATCTTTGAGTGGGTTTTTTTGTTTGGTTTTGTACAGAGTAACTGACATGAAGCAAAGTCTGTGTTGCAGTCCAATAAATTTTTGGTGTTGAGGCAAGAGAGCAAGGGCAGGTGTTAAGTGCTGTTAAGGCCTAGTTATTAAAATTATTAGAGAGATGTCTCTGCTTAAATTAAGGTGCAAACACGACCACATGCTGAAATCAATAGTATGGATTTTTATTTAACAGCCAATGTGAGGGAGAGGTAGAAAGAAATAGAAAAAGAGAGGAGAGAGAAAGAGAGTGACAGAGAGATTAAGTAGAACATTCTAGTATCACCACTCTGTGACTCCTGATGGCATTCTGTGGGTCTTCTTCTTCTGGTCTTCTCAGTATTGAGGGCCCTGTTCTTATCCAAGTGCTGGTTGCAGTCTGGACCCAGTGGAGGAAGCCGAGAAAACACAGTGCCCAGTGGGTTTCATCTTCATTCAGGTGGGAATGCTCAGGTACCTCCCTGGGGCAGGGAGTTTTACACTGGATGATGTGACACTTGTCATCTCTTGCCGTGGAAGGGCCTCAGTCCCAGCAGCTAAAGTCTCTGATTGCAGGACTGTGGCTGCCAGACTGGCTCCTGGATGGTCAGACAGGAAAGTTTCTTTCACACCAGGCATGTGGAGGGGGTCAAATAAGGTGGAATCCTTCTCATCCTGCATGTGAAAAATAAGTGTCTGGAGCAAAACTGCCTGAGAGCAAGGGGGTTGACTTGTTTTGTAAAAATAGGTTGTGAGTGTGAATAATCAGACAACCAGGACTCAGGAGAATTCAGATTTTCAGTCATGATTTAAAATCTGAGCTTCATAATAGACTGAAACCCCAATGAGATTCCCAAGCTCAGCTAAATATGTCTTGAAAATTTAAATGGGCAAATGTGTAGGAGAGAAATAGACGGTCTTTTCTACTTAAAAAAGTCAGACTCTTTTCTGAAGATGTTAGAGAAGAGAAAGTAATAGGACATTTTCTTATTTCCATTTGCCGATACAGCACATTATAGAGTAGGAGAAAAAAATAGGGAATAGGAAGAAAAACTGACAGTACATTTTTCTCCCCCTATAAAGCCTGAAGAATATTTTTCTGTGACACCTTATTATATAAAAAGTTAAACATGACACTTTTTTCCTGATTTGTCCTTAAAAAAACACACACTGTAAACAATGAGATTAGCTTCTATTAAGGGAAACTTAGATTTTAGTAGCTTACTTAAAACACTGTATTACTCTTTAAATATCCTTTTGCTGCGTAAAAGAAAATCCAGTGTCACTAGAAACATTGCATTGTGGTTTTCTCACTGCATCTCTAAAAATACTACTGCTTTAATCAAGTCTATTTCACTAACTTCTTTATAGTAGATTGTTGGGTCTAACAGCTTAGTAACATTTGAGGAGAAAAAAGCATTTAAAAATAGTGAAAATAACGCATTTTAATGTTTTCCTCACCTCTTGCTTACTAAAGCTAAAAGGTACGTGAGAATATGTGGCATACTTGAAAGATGGGGTTTTTTTCTTTATCCTTTACTGTTTTGTCTAGTTTTAGTAGTTAGTAAAGACTATTTAGTAGTAATAGAAAATGGTCTCACCTTAATGAAGTATACTCTATTTCAACAATAGTTAAATGTCTTTTCCTGTAATAACATTTCTGTTAGTCCTGAATATTGTTTCATATATCATATTTGTTGTTATTTAAGTCTTGGAAAGTGAAGTTTTACATTTATTTCTATGATGAAGGTGCCGATATAAATATCTTAGATGTTTTTTGGTCTGTGAAGGGATGGGAAAGAAGAAGTAGAAATGTGGAAAACATAATTTACATTGTACATAAACGTAGACTTTTAAAAAGTGTTTCTTTTTCCTTCCTAGGGAATTAATTATGTCTGTTCCATTGAGAACACTCGTCAACTTAAAGCTCTTTAAGTTTTACAGTCAAGTAATTAACAAGAGACTCGGATACTGTCATCTGTGTTAACAGTTTTCTGATGGATGTTGCTTACTGTAAAATTACCTTGTGCCATTCCTGGCTGCTTCACTACTGGGGGATTTACCCACCTTGAAACAAAGACAGGAGCACTGCCTGCTCCTTGAACAGCAGAACGGTGTTTGTGACAATGTGGACATTCTTCATAACTGGTAAAATCACAGCAGCTGAGCTTCATCTTCCCAGAGGGATGGCAGGTGGAAGAAAGGGCTCTCTGAGAGCTCCTCTGTGCTGTTTTTTCAGGGCCTCTTCAGACAGCAAGAGCCAGTTTACAAAGTGGGTACAGATGCATGAAGGGGGAGGTGGAGGAAACACCTGGGCTAATGGCTCACACCAGGTTTGCACTAAGGAGAAGGAGCCTTTGGGATAAAGTTTAGAGGGGTTTTGTCGTGACTTCCCTATGAGGACACAGTTTCTGCTGGGGTAGAAGGGAGGGAGGTGTAATGTGGATATTTCTCTGAGTCAGCTCACTTCTGGGAGCATTGTCACAACTTATTCATGGTAAGCGAGTTTTATTCCCAAGTGGTATTTATTTCGCTTTCTGAGGGACAAGTTCTTTGGTGAAGTGTGCAGGCAGAGGAGAGTCTTGGGGGCAAAAAGAAAATAGGTATCTCTAAGCCTTGGTTCAATATGTAACCTCCCTTTGTCCAAAATAAAAGACTTTATGCTATCCACTTGTATACATATAAGTAAAAATAGAAGCTACTAGTACTAAAAGTGTTGGCTGTTAAGTTAGCATGTATCAAGCAGATGCTTGACACTGCTGTACATATTTAGGGGACTTATTGGTGTTGGAATCCAAAGTGTTTCTTGAAATGAATTACTGATATGCAGCTTACTGACCTCTTTGCTGCAAGATGTGAACTTAGATCTTAGATAGATTTAGCTTAGTTTCCTCCCTAGATGCAGTATTATTTATGAAGGCAAAATAAGTCCTAGTGGGTCAGGGGCTGTTGATTTATGCCAAGGCCATGTAAAGCACTCCAGCCATTGCTCTGTAATCTGTGTGACTAAAATATTGTGTTGATGGAATCTGAATGCTTTGGTAAATGGCTCAAATGGTGTTTAAGGAGCGTGGAGATGCTTTCACAAAATATATGTTTGCCCTTGGCAATTTGAAATGGTATTTAAGCCAAGCTTTTTTGGTTTTTCCTGTTATTACTTCCCTTGCCTTCTCTGCCTGTGCCAGAAACATTGCTTAGATGCCAAATTTGCCATTTGTGCCCATCATCTGACTGCATAATTTACCTCAGCAGTGTAATTAAAACCACTACCTAGATTACAGCTGAACTAAGTTCTTACCCAAGGCTCTTTGTGTCAGTCTGGCTTTTTGTCTTTTTTTAAAAATGATCTCAAAAGGGACCTCTTCTCTTTTGGTGTAGGCACAACTGAGTCAACAAACTTTGACTGCGTTTTTGTTTTTCCAAGCAATTTTTAAAGACAAGAATGATTTCTTCTTTACTCTTTATGTAGACCATAGTTACCTAAATGAGCTGATTTGGTACTGTTTTCAATCCCAAGTTAGCTGTCTTATCCAGATTTGGTCTTATAACTTGCATAGGCAAGTAGGGCAATACTAGGAACAATCTTTGGAGTTCAAACCAATGCCCTTTTGGTCTAGCTTTTCTGGTTTATTATGTGGTGATGAACACCTAGTCTACTAGGTGATACTTTTAAATAATGTGTGAAAATGCTACCTTTATTTCTAAAGGGTAGTTGAAAAGCCAAGTATCCAATACCTGTTCCCAGAGCTGTCCAGTCAGAGTAATATCTCAGCTTAATGAGACATTTTGATTACAAGACTTGTTGACCAAAAAGTCAATTCTGTTTTGCTGCAACCTGTCCTCAGAAAAATCTTTGCTCAAAACTCCTCCTGCATCTGCGGTTTTATATGTGAAACTTGCAAAATAAACAAAATTGCCAGCAGAATTCCAGTTGGATTAAGGGCATAGTTAAACCAAAGTGCAGTGAGGTTGATTTTACTTGATGATACCTTGAATGTGACGTCTGCTATGAGAATGAAAAACCCTTTCTAACTGGGGCTTTCAAATGCCACTTTCAGAACTACTAAATTGTAGTTTTGCCTGTATTTGCTTCTGTCTCTTGGGTTTTTTTTGTTACCATATCTTTGTCTTTTTTTCTTTTCACTGCTCTGTACAGAAGAAAGGTACAATTTAATGTCTTTCAGGTTTTTATTAGAACGATTTTTCTGTTTAATCAGTGCAATTTTGATTTTAGTAATGATGCTGAGCTTTTGATTGTGTCTTGATAAGGCTTACTGGAAACCAGTTTGCTTCATTACTTGCCCAGCAGAAGATAAGGAAATAAATACTGTGCTAAAAAAACCCAGAAAGACCAAAAAAAAGGATGGCTCTCACAGTCACTGCAAGAGGTCTTTGATCTTTGGTGAAAATTTACTCTGGGCAGACCTCCAGCTTAGAAAATAAGTAGTCCTAACCTAACTAACATATAACCAAGCTCATTGTGCTAGAGTGAAAGTGAGACTTTTGTTCTCATTTTTACCTCTTTTTGCATCTAATTCAGCAGTGTTTAAGCAACTAGCTAATTATAAGTTTTTGAACAGCCCGATTGATTTTTAAACTAAGCCTTAAACTGTAGGGCCGTGAGCTTGGCCTTTTATTCCTTTTGAGGAAAGGAACATAGGTGTTTGGGGCAGGAAAAGAATTATATTTCTTTTCTAAGGAATTCAGAGCATTTCTATTTATTCCAGGAGAATAGAAGACTTACATTTGTTGCTTTGAAGTGAGAGTTGCTACTAGAGAGTAATTTTTGGTGTTAGAAATGGTAACATATTATCGAAGTCATTAAAGAAAGTATGATTAATGTATACTTACTTAATTCCTTTTCACTAAGCAAACTGAATACTACTGTGACATCTTTTAGCAACTGCACTTCAGTCTCCTTTTAATGCAAGGTTTATGCCAGGTAAATGACATCTTTTGATTTCTGATGGGAATAGTGTTCAGCAGGTGTCTGAAAGGATGTGTTTGAGTTTTAGGTTTCTTTGGAGGTTGTTTTGTTGTGGTTTTGTATATTTGCTTTGGTGGTTTTTTTTTTCCCCCCTTTGGTATGTGGTGGTCTCCTGGATGATTCCTTGAAAAATAAGACTTCCAGGCAAGCAGGAATAAGCAGTGTATTTGAAGTCCATTAGAATATCACACCATGTAAGTCAGTACATTTGTGTACTGGTGGAGGGATATGTTCTGTGTTTTGCTGCAGGCAAGCCAGTGTCAGGACAAGGCATCCAGTTGTACTTCTGTGAACTATGTTCTTTTGGTGGTAAATTACTGGCTGCCTATAGAATATTTGTCATTTTGGGAATTAATATATATATCCTACATAGCTAACCTTAAAGCACTGAAAAAAACCCTGTGCCTAATTATTTGGTGTATTTCAGGCATAACTCATTTTAGTGATAGTTTGAGAAAAACCTTAGTATTTCTGCACTTAAATAATGAGGGTTATGTTCTCTTCCTGCAGAATATCCACATATGTGCTCTGGGCAATTTTTCAATATGGTGTTGACTTCTGTAGTACAGCAAGCAGCTCTAGAAAAATCACTGCTGTAGCAGTTGGAGCTAAATGTTCAAATGAAAAATGATTTTAGATAAAATGAACATTTCAATATTTACTTCCTGTCTTTCATTCCTGTGATCCTTGCTGCGTCCCATAACAAAGAAGTGACACAATTTGGGGTGAAATAACTCCATGTAAGTGAATTGCTTTTATTTAGATTAAATGTTATTTTATTGGCCTTTCAAGTAGGAGATGTACTGGTGTGTTAGATTGTTTATTTCCTGAGATTGACCAAGCTATGGAGCATGTGAGAGTTAGTAGGTTATTTAACCTACTGCTTGTATTTGCTGGTGATTCAGATGTTTCTGTTCTTCATACAACATTAATGATGCTTTTTGCTAAATTGCCTCTCCAAACTAAATAATGCTAGAGAAATGAACCACTTTCTTCTCCTGATTTGACGATAACATAGTCAAATACATTAGTCTTCAAATCAGTTGTTCAGACATTTGAAAAGACAGCTTTGTTAGCAGTACAAGGGTTATATAAATAATCACACAGAAAGGGTTTTATTGCTGTTCCATCTAAAGAGTTTCTCTAGATCTATTTGGGTTTATGACTTAGAATTGCAGAATCACTCAGGTTGGAAGAGATCTCAGGAGGAATTTGGTCCAGGGTCCTGCTCAAAGCAGAGCCAGCATTAAGTCCATTGCTGTCTGGAGCTGTAAAATTTCTGAGGATGGAGATTCCACAACCTCTCTGGATTCTGAAGCTTTGTTATTCTCATGGTGAAACCTTCCCTGCCCACTCCCCTTAATCCAGTTGTAACCACCTATTTATGGCAGGGTGGATGTCTCTCAACCTTCTACTCTTCACCACCATGAATAACCTGGCTCTGTTTTCTCAACAGCCTCTCTGTAGTACTTGGGCTCTCTCTCCCCTGGAGCCTTCTTTTCTTCAAGGCTGAACAAATCCTATTTTCTCAAATCCTGTTTTCTCCAGCCCTTGACCATCCTGGCTTCCTTCCAGTGGATTCACTTGAGTTTCCTGCAGTTTTTCTTGTTACAGCCCACTAGGCTATCGGTCTTCATTTATTCCAGAATCCCAAGTTTGCTCATCTTTAGCCAAACATCCACAAGGGCTCTTCTATCCTTGTCTACAGAGCTCCTAACCAGATGCTCTAGGCCTAGTGGTACTGATGGAAAGGGGTCAGTCCATGCAGGACTTGATTTGTCCTTGTTGAATGTTGTGAGATTCTTCATGCTGTATTTTTCTATCTAACAATTGCACATTGTTTAATTGATTTGTACTTTGTGGTACAGTGTTTTTGCAACCCATTTTCACAAAAGAAAAAGACCATAGTAAGGTGGGCTAGGAGAAGTCTTAAGCTGTTATTCTTTCTGTCTTCCTTGGGATACAATAACACTGCTATTTTATGGTGGTGCTGAGACTACCACACATTTTCTTTCAATTTCAAACAGTATTATTCATTAACTGTAGAAGTATTTATATTTTTTTTACAATATTAAGTGTATTAAGTATTATCACTTTGAGGAGAGAAGAAAATGTCTTCGTTGAGAAGACATTCACTTGCAAATTAAGAGACTTGTACCTTGTCAGAGATACCTTTATCTACCTTAACAAAGATTCTGCTTATATTCCTTAGTTTTATTTTTCCTTTCTTCCCATCAAGCTGTCAGGGCACGACATTTCTCTTGCCACCTCTAGTGAACAAATAGTAGAGCTATGACATCTTCTTGCTTTAATACTTACCAGAGTATAGAGCCTTGATTCCCAATTTAATGTTTATTAAATTGGCTTGCAAGTCGAGGTGTAAGGTAACACAGAAAAATAAATAATGGCATTGACTGAGATGAAAGAACACACCTTTATGCAAGTCAAGGCCATAATGAGATATGGAAAAGCAACAGAAAAATTAGCAATTTCTTTTTCTAGTTGGCACTGTGGGGCACCATTAAGCAACATTTGGAAAATATAAAAGTCACTGGCAATAAAAACTTCACTTTTTGTAGAGCCTTGTGCTCTTAGGTCATTCATGATGAGTGCCATTTTAAATCAGGTTCTACACATTACAGTTTTACTCAAATTTCCACTAGCCTCAGTAACCATTAGCATAACCAATTGGGTTTTTTTTTTCCATTTCAAAGAATGTCAGGGCTGTTTTTTTTTTTTGATAGCTATTTTGATGACTGTCTCTTGAGGTGCTAGATTTTTTCACAGAAACATGTGGCCAGGTTCCTTGCATGCTTGGAAATCTTAGTTCTACTGTGTTTAACCACTCTGCTGCTTCTTTATTAAAGACAGTACAAACATGGAACAATGTACTCGTGATGGATTCTGTCCTACTGTTAAAGTCACTGATCTACCTTGCAAATCATGGCCAGTGAGTCTTGTTTAGTCACTTTTTAGTGGTAGCAAAGGTTATAACAATGTCCATTCGGGAATAGGTCAGTTCATGCAGAGCTTGATCCAAGAATTAACCTCTCTTCCTCTCCAGGGTTGACCTGTTCAGCCTAGATGTCCTCTGTGGGACAGGAGGAGGATGTTTTGAAAGGAAGATCCATCTGCATGTTTCTTGCCATTCAAAATGACCAGAGGGGAAAAAAGAGGGAGAGGAGTAAGTGAAGAAAACTGAGTGGATGTTTTTTAGACTGCAGGGTCTAAGTGCTCCACAGAAGTGGCCATATCATGCAGGCATCAACACTGGCAGTACTGCTCGCTGCTAACATGTAGGACTCTCTGAATGTGGTAGAGAGTCACTTACTCAGAAAATGAGCACAGCTCTTTTTGAAAGAGAAAATCCTACTTCTAATGGCTGTAGTGCTTGGTTTTCTTACTGTATTCTGATTTAATTATTTGTTCCTGTATGGTCTAAGATGATTTGGTTTTTTAATAATTTTATAGGGTATTTTAAAACCCAGTCTGAAGGGGAAGAGATGCTTTCAAAGGAACTTGTACAAGATTATGATTTGAATCAATTTTGAGGTCAGGGGTTAATTCAGAAGCCTTAGAAAAATCTCACAGTTGCCATCACTTACCTGTGAGCCAGTATCTCTAAACTGACTTTGGTTTACTGGGTCTCTTTCTGAGACCTTTAAAGCGCTGAGTAAGTGTGGAGGCTGTGTGGCTCACTCTCCCAACACTGCATTGATTCAGCAGTATTTCCCTATTTACACAGTGGGCAATTTCAGTTCATTATCCATAACAAGCTTGTGTTTATGCTCTTCCTAGTTAGATATTTTTGTACATATTGGCATCTATAAATTAAAAGCTCTATTTTTGACAGATTGGAAAATGTGTGTAATTTCTCAGCAATTTTGTCCCCTGCTCCTCCTCTGCTGACTCTGCAGATTTTTTTTTTTTTTTTTTTAAGGAAGTAGTCCTTTTTTTAGTGTTGAAAAGAGAAACAAGTAGCAATATGCATTGCAGCAATAAACTAAGTATAGTCACTTTGATTATGTGGGGACTTGTGAAGGGAGAAGTGCTGTATCTCTGTTCCATTCCAGGTGGGAATTCCAGTTCTGGGAGGATAAAGCTAAAATCAGCAAAATATCAGTGCTTGATACACTCTTTTCTATATTGCATGTTTCCTCACCCGTTGGCCCTCTTATAGAAGATTTAAATTATTGTGTATACCCTTGTATACATGTTATATTTAATTAACCTTATGGTTTGAAGCAATTTCTGGCTCATGGAAGAATCAGCTGTTTTCTGAGACAAAATGGCTGAACAGTGTCACTGTTGACAGTAAAAAAGCCCAAGAGCAGCCAAATGACTCAAAGCCAAATGTGCCTTTTAAAGTCCAACAAAGTACTTTATGTCAAAGGTAAAACCAGCTGATGCAGTCTTCTCTTAGCACTCACTGGTTCTCTTTAGATGGAAATAGGAGTGATTAATGAACATAATATATTTCCCTACTGAGGTGAGAAAGGGATAGCATCTTAATTCTGGTAACATCAGGACCCTAAAATGGTATTTTGTACTTTTGCTCTGTGTGTAAATATAGGGGGAATTTTACAAGGTGTCTCTGAAGAAAATGAAGAGCATGCAAAAATTGACAAGCAAAAAAAGTCAAGCAGGGTTTGTAGACTATTAATCCTGTAGGCCTTGATTTTGTTAAACTTTTCTAAGGTCTAGTCCAGATATATTGCAATACAAGGCTGTAAAGAACAGCATCTCAAGTCCCTAAGTTGTTTTCATTTATTTCCAAATGTCATGCACAGAGTCATGGTTGGGTTTTGAAGGTGCCTCTGGAGGTCACCTAGTCCAACCCTCTGCTGAGAGCAGGACCAGGTGGAGCTGATTGCTCAGGTTCATGTTGTGTTTTGAGTGTCACCAAGGAGACTTGTCTCCAGAGATTTCAACTACCCTCATAGTGAATAAGTGTTTTCTCATGTTTAAATTGGGGGTTTTATGTTTCAATTTATGCACATTGCTTGTGGCCCTTTTTCTGAGCAGAGGGGAAGGCTCTGAACTCCCTTGACCTTTTGGCAATGTTGTGCATAATGTAACCTAGAGCCCTTCAAGGGCACAATGGTGTCTTGTGTTCATCTTCTCCTCCACCAGGACTCCCAAGTCTTTCTCCTGGAGCTCTTATGCATTTCAAGGTCTTGTACATCAGTCTTGCCCAGCCACGTGTTTGTGAATCAGGCAGAGAGCAGCATTGTGGTCAAGAGGCCCAGATCCAGACAGGAACTGGGGGCACTCAGCCCTGCAGGATGTACTTGACAATTAGCCTGATTGGGTCCTTAGGAAAGGTTTGGCTTACCAAACAAAAATGTCTCAATGGGCTACTAGTAGCAGTTGCTGCCTGATTTTTTAAATGTTCTGATTTATTTTTTAAAAGGTTATTTTATTGCATAATCCCTCTTTCAGTACTGCATGTAACTTCCATAAACGTTGTTAAATTCTGCCTACAAAATATCTATAAGTTTCATACTAAGAAGAGGCTGTGTATGTACTCTAAGCTGAGCATTTTACAGGAAGTGCAGTGAAATGTTAAAGCTTTCAAGCATTAATAAGAGTTTGGGGCAGTTACTACTTTGCAGAATGCAGTTATTCTCAGGATTCAATATTGGAAAGAGTAATTAGCCTAAATAATTTCTTCTGCATTTTTCCTTCTTTCTCAAATGATTTATTCAGATCTCAGTAAAGCTAGCCTAAACTAAATTTAATGTGAAGTTAGAACATTTTTTTACTCAATCATAATAAGTTCTTTTTTAAGTCTAGTTGAATTTTGCTCTGGTTTACTCAAGCACTTCATGTCACAAGGTATCAGGGAGTGGCTGTGCAAGATCTGTGACTGCAGGCTCTCTGAGGAGTAAGAAGATATAATGTGCTCAAAGGCTACTCCTTTCTGTCTTTAAGTTGTACTTCATTTAAAAGTTTGCATATATTTTAGTTTTTGAGTCCCAGGGAGAACACATTCAGTGTCTGAGTCTGTTAAAAAAAAAAAAAAAAAAGGGCAAGGAATCTCCTTTCCTGCAATACTATAAATAAGCTTCTTTCATCTTTGACTGGGTTAGTGTTATTTCTGAGACCAATTTTGGCATTTAGCCAGAGTTTGATATGGAGTTGAGTCATCGGACTTTCATCATTTTAGGACAGCATCTTAATAAATATCTGATTGTGACAGAGATTATAACTGCTGAAGCTGAAAATTTTGGGGAATTGGGCAGTCAGATTAAGCATTCTACATTGAAATTTTGGTATGCTATGCTGACTTCCATTCTTTAGTGTTCTCTCACACTGGCAGAGGGAAGAAAGGAAAACAAATATGTACTTATTCACATGGCATTAATTGAAATTCAGGCATATGGTGTCAGAAAGGTGGCATGTTGCTGAAAGTTCAGGTTTACTTACCTTGTAAATGAAAATACCGGTATAAAAAGCAACTGTGAAACTAGAACTTCATTAATAGTTCTAGCCAAAAAAAGCACAGATAAAAGGCTGTTTCTGACGTATTTTACAAGATGGTATTCTGACTGTGGGTGGTATATTTAGTGCTTTGGTAAATTACATTTCCATTAATATAGTACAGAAAACACTGAAAGAACATAACACTATCTTGATCATAAATCAATAGAAGAGTATGATTAGGTGCAGGTGTTTAAAAATTGCCATACAACTATTTATTTTTTGACTGCTTTATGGTTTTATATTTGACTTACTATTAGGTGGTATTACTGTAATGGTAAATATTAAGTGGTTGGAGGATATTGTCTGTTTGCATAAATCTGCAACTTCATTACAGGAAGAAAATGGGTGTATTTTTAATACAGGGCTACTGCTTTTTAGGAGTAGCTTTTTTATTTTTTTCAAAAACGGCTACTATTCTTAGTGTATTTCCATTTAATGTTTATTAGTTTTATGGCTGTATCTGGATATCTCATGCACTAAGACTGCAGCTTGATGAATTTTTCCATTTCCCATTTTACTACATGTTTATTGTGCTATTGTCAACCCCCATTATGCTAGTCTGACAAACCACTCTTCCTCCTAAAGAGCCAGTCTATAGCTTTAACTTGGGCCATAAATATACACACAGCTGTGCAGATTTTAGTTTAAACCTTCATAAATCACTATCACAGCTGGAGGAAGAGGTAAGAGTTGAAATATGTACATGGGGGTATACATTGGTGAGATTGAAAAGAACTGATGGATTGAAAATAAGGTATTCAATGTTTTAGCTCTTTGTCTATTTTATGCCTTTAATTGATGTCTTGGAGATGTGGTGACAATATAGTAAATCAATGCTTTTGTGTAGGAAGCAGTTTTTCTCCTTACATGTAATTTTATGATTTTTGTGGCTCTAACAGACTGTTAAGGGGATTTAACAGACTGTGAAGTTTGAGGATGAGAAGATGTGTAGCTAAATTAGACACAAGTACAATATGAAGGTGGGTACAAATGTGCTGATGATCATACTTGTGAAAATAAAGGCAAGTGACCCATGAATTGGACAGTTAAATGGCAAGCATAAGGCAACACACTATTCTCAATAGCACCTCTTTGTATTTTTCTTGGGTACATTATTATGCATTTTGTTTTGCTGTATTAGCTACAGGATATACTTCAAAGATCTCCTTCTATAGGTCATAACAGACTGAAAGTGATGAATGAGACAGATGGAGAATGAAAGGTTGAGATGAAAATAAAACAATGAATGTAGATCTCGGCTCAGCATCATGTTAATGCAGTGTTTATTTAGAAAGTAAATAGGACCTAAAAATGATTACAGGTGAACATTTTTTTTATAATATTTTTTGTAATATATGTTACTTATCAAATGGTCTTTAAATTTTTTCAATAGCTGTTGGGAGTGTTTTTTGAATAATTCAATAAATCATTAAGTGATGATTTTAAACTTAATGGCCAAAATAAAAGACAAACCTATAATAATTTTAGGAGAATCTTTTCTGTATTTTTTAAAAAATTATCTCATCTAATAATGTGAAGAATAAAACCTATGAAGCATCAGTCATGCCTATATACTGTAGCACATGGAGATGTGAAGTTCTGCATGTTCAGTTGTAGCAGATTGTTGTAATGTATCATTAGATAGTAATAGTCAGCTTTCAAAATGCTACTGGTATGTTCTTGCTGACTAACAGGCTAACAGTGCGTAATGATTCATGTGGGAAAGGATAAACCTACATTTTAATATGCAAGAAATTCTAATTTAAAAGAGCTTGCACAAGTTGTCAAAAACCCCCACAATGAAGAGTTAACAGTTCCTACTCATCTGCAATGAAATCTATTCTAAGGACTTCATTAAAGAAGGAAGCTACAGATGGCAAATTATGGTAACTGTGAAATAAGTTTCCTCAGGGGCACTTGGAAACCTTGTAGTTTTCATTTTTTTTTTCTGTGAAAGTGATGGTCAGTGTCAATAAAATGCAATTTGTTGGGTTTTTTTTCCATTCTCTATGATTTCCTAGACTTGCTTATGGAATTTTTGGGGGGATATGGGCTATTGTTGTTTGGTAGGTTTTTTTTCTAACTGCTATGTCCAATAAAATTGGATCCTTTCTTTGATAAAATTATCATTGTGCAGCTGTTAATGTTTCAACAGAAAAAGATTTTCCCAGTGGTTTACTGAAGCTTCTCATATCTAGAGCAAAAGCAAAAGGGTTGTATATTAAAGCCCTAAATTTTTCATTAGATAAGACAAGTTTTGCCATTTATTCCATCTGGAATTGGTGCACTTGTATTTCTCAACATTTTTGTGAGTCTGGAATTTTACCTGTACAGAAATTGTGGTATGCTAAATTAGAAGTACTGCTTCCTAGTGTAGTAGTAAGTCAACAGGACTGTGTGTAGGAATAGGGTGTTCAGTTAAATCTCTGAGGACTTTATTGAGACCTTAATTTACGAATCACACTGTTTCTGTATCTAGTGCCAAAAGGCTTTTAAGATCATTTGCTACTTGTTTAACATGAAAGGGATCACTGACTTGCAGATCTGCTACTCTGGAACAAGTTTTGCTGCTGTAGAGTGACTGTCAGGGTGTACAACAGCCAGCTGGAAGAACTCGTGGGATTTGCATTGGACTTCTGCCTTGGGATGCCACCACGTCTTAGGTGCAGCACTCCATGTTCATAGTCTAGAATATTTGATCTGTTATTCATACTGCTTCTCTAATTTATTGGGTTCTTTCCCCTTTGAGCCCTTTTGAGGGCATTATACTGTACACAAAGTATTTGAGAAGGGTGGACAAGAGATCTGCCTGGTCTCCTGAGTGTGTGTGGAGCACGGTATCTTTTCTATTGCAGGGCCTGAAGGCAACAGGACCATTTTTTGTGATCGTCCTAAATATTTATCTTGGAGGAAAGGTAATTTTCAAATGAGATGCTATCTCAAGATATTTTAATTTATACTGGTTTTTTTCCCCTTTGTAGTTATTTGATGCTGAAGGATTTCCTGATGTACATTAGAAAAGGGTGACTTGTGGATTGTGTTTCAAACTTGGACGTAACAGGAGTCTGAATGTAAGTGGGCAAGCCAAGACTGAGAATATGAACGTGTAGAAATTCTTCCATCTTGCAGGGCATGAGGATTCAGTGACAAATATAGATAGCCCAAAGTCAACAGGGCTTCATCAAAAATTTAAATGAGGCCTTGTAACTCATAAAAGGCTAAACCGAATGTTGCATCAGCAATGAAGAGATGGTTTAAATCTCTCCATCTCATGTTGAAGTTGTGAGGTATTTACTCTGATATTAATACAGACAAGCAACTGGTAACTATATGGAGTATAATAATAAGAACAAGTTAGAAAAAAGAAAAAATTACATTCAGATTATATTTTTATAGACAGTGTTGTAGTGGTGAAGAAATGAAATAGCTGAAAGGAGTGAAATAATATAATAAAAATCCACATAAATGAAAGTGACAATTTAGAAATTGTCTTCAATACATATTTGCCCTTAATTTCATACTTATTTGAAAGTATGTTGCCATGATATTGTTTGTCACAGTTTCCAACAGAAACAAGCAAGATTTTGGAGAAACTAGAAGCTTCTAGTTACATGCTTTGAAATCTTATATAAAATACGGTAATATTAGTTGTAATGGAAAGAATAATCGAGGGATTGCTGTAGATTGCTTCCATCTACAATCCATTATTGTCTTCAGAAGTCTTAAATTTTGGAAAATATCTATATATTTCAGTTATAATTCATTAAGTAGTATGCATTTCATTTCAGTTTTTCCCTGTGAATACATTAACTTTCTATAGCTTTTTCTAAAACCACTTCAAATTTCTCACTGCCTGAAAACTCTGTGGATTTTAAAGCCAGCTGGCAAATTACTGAGAGGATTCTTGTAGCTTTTTTAGATGGCCTGTCAGAAGAAAGGGCCAAACATCATGTAGCACTGGATTTTTTTGTGCAATTCCTAGAGCAGTGAAACTAAGATTTCAGTTTAGTTCACTGATACTAGTTCATCTTTGCACAGTTGGGATGGTAGTATAATCTTGCCAAAGAACAAGTCTGAAGTCTGAATGATATTGAAGTCTGAGTTGTGGCAATGCTTCCCTAAGAGCTGCTTTAAGTATGTCTTGTATGTGTCAGTATTTCAAAGAAGTTCTACAAACAATGCCAACAGGGACAAATTCCTTTTATTTGCATGTAGAGGATAAAATTTTACATTATTTTGATATTGTAGAAGCTCTTTACTTTTCAAACAAAGCTCACAATGCTGTTTATTCATGTATAAAGCTTTCCATGTTTGCTTTATATATCAACACAATGTTCCTGTTTTGAAGAAGTGACTTTATAGATGTTTGTGTAAAATCCCCAAGTGCATGCAGTACATAGGTCTATGTTAAAATACATTCTAGGGACTGCAGTAACAGTTGTGTGTGGTGAAAAACGTCATTGGCAAAACTCCTATTTATTCATTCTCATTGTTATTTTGCAGATTTCTATTTAGCAAGTAAGCCATCATGGTAGTTCTGTCATGCAAGTAGTATAGGATCATTTGGATTTTAGTGACTCAGAGGAGTGACCTTGCTGCTTTCCATTGTTGTGTTTTTAATAGAAGCTTTATTGATTCAATAACATCAGTAATGGATATGCTTTCCTAGCAGGTATTCTTTGCTAAAGTAGAGAATCCCTTAGGCAGTGAGTAACCCTGAAGTCCTTCTTACAGCCTCTTTAACCATCTGTCCCTGGAGCTTAAAAACAGCTTGTTGACCCCATGGTGGGAATCTGTCATTGTTCATTATTTGGATTTTTTTGGAGTGGGGCAAGTTTTTTTCGGCCTTTTCTTTGGTAACAAAATTTTTTATGTAAAAATAGAGACTCTCTCATCAGGAATATTCTATGTCTTGGTTGTGGTTGGTGACTGCTTTCACTGTTCTGCCTGTAGAAAATTCAAGAAGGGTTCACTGTTTAGTCTGTCAGCTCACCAGTTATTTCATAGAGCATACCTCAGTATTACTGATGTTTATATGGGACTACTCTTTTATTGGTATGTTAAATGAGTCTAGGAAGAGCAGCTTGTAATAATTTTCAGGTTATTCTTTAAGAAGTGGGGTGGAATACAGCAAGTGAAAATTATTTGAAACTTTTTGTGTACGCTTTCATAAAGGTGGGTTGACTTGGAAATTACAATTGAGTCTTAATATTTCTTCTTTTGCACTGAGTATTTTTGGTAATTGAATTTAACAATCTTTTCAGTTATATCTATCTATCCTTGTTAAAATCTTTTTTTTTCCCCCCTTCAAGCTAAATGGCATTGAATAGAGACCTTGTGAATGTTTTGAACATATCAGAAAATTTCTCTGCTGTTTAGCCAACAGCTCTAATCCATCTTTTTGCTTTAGTGGGTCACCTTTGGGGTGGGAGATTGGAAATTTTTTCTGGTGATGACTCATCCCAAAATTCCATTTGAAAACCTCCAAGGAATCTCACCTTCTTTTTCTCTTGGGATATTTGAACTCTTAAAACTGTGAAAAATAATAAAACAAACCTGTAAAGGAAGCTGATGAAATGAAGCAGAAGGGAGCAACAGAGGGCTCTTTCCACCTATTCTATATGTAGGCTGAGCCTGGGGTTCAACATGTCTCCAATTTACTTGCCTTTTCTGCTGCTTCTGTTCTGCCACCTCATTATTTTGTGGTTGGGAGTTACAAATTAGTAGATCCTGTATGGGGTCAAAGATGTTCTCTTCCAGTAGTGCAAGAAGAAATTGTATTGTTGAGACAAAGTAATGATCATAGCTGAAATACGTATCCTTGTTTCACTATGAAAATCCTGCTTGCAAGTCCATTAGAATAGTTCCTTCCCTCTGTCAAAAAACACAAGTGTGTAGAGATGGGTATTTTGTATTAAAATACTTTAAATGCTTAATAAACTTAAATGCATCATACTTTAAATATAAACACAGTAAGCTTCTGCTGTTCCTATTAGAAGAATCAGCATTCAGTATCTTTTCCAAACAATTTAAGGAAATTTGAGATACCTGCAAGTTAGGGTTTTTGGGAGTGTGTTTACTGTCCTTTCTTTTATTATTATTTTTTAATATTCCTTCTTTTTCCCTCCAGTTAGTCTTGATCTGAACCTGTGCTCTCTTCACCTGCTAGGCTGCTTTTTCTCTCTGGTGAAGGCCCTTGTTATGCTTGGAAGTCCACAGGGTAATGTTGCTATTCTGATCTTTGGCACTGTGTGGGTGCGCAATGGCAGGGAGAAAATTTCCATGTTGTTTTCATAGCAGGCTCCTGACACCTAGAACTGAATCACACTTTTAAACAGATTAGTTTCTTATCAGAGATAATTCAAATATAAAAGTGGGAATCTAGTTTTGTCAGTTTTTAGTAGAAAAAAAAAAAAGAAATGGAGTTTTGAAGCTGTATTTAGAGAAAAGGAAGAAAAGAATTTCCTTTGATAAAACCTTTCATTTTATAATGCCAGTACATGTAGAATATCCAGCCTAAAATGAAATAAAACTTATAGTAAAAATTGTGGCATGAATTCAATTACAAGTATACAGAAGGGGCAGAAGTTTTATTTAGTGAAATATAACATTCATATTTCAGTAGACAAAACACTGAAATATTTTTGAAATAGATTTTAGTAAGAAATCTTTTACTCTGAGTCAAAACGAAGCACTGAAATGTTAGGATATTTTATGAAAAGCAGTTGTCTATCAAAGCTGTTGCTGGATTCTTGCTTCAGCCTTTCCACTGATGGTTAGGAATAAGACTTCATCCTCTAATAAATAGGAGGAATCAGAGAGGAACTGTGATTATTGGCCTACCCCAGTTGGAAAGGTTTTGCAAGTTATTTCATGATAACACTGACTTTTCTGGAAGCATACGTGACTGTGAAACCAGCACACGCTCTCTCCAGGTGTGTGGTCTGAATAGCCCCTTTTTAATTTTGATGTTCTTTTAAAACCCATCAGATCTCTTGGTTCATGTTTTTCTTAAATTGAAGTTGATGTGTGAATGAAAACCTTGGCTTCCATTAATTTCCATATTTAAAAAAACCATACAGCACTCAGCTCTGTAGCTTAAAGAAATGAAGCACCATCAAAAAGTAGAATTACCTGTTGCTGAAAACTGAAAATATAGCAGCAGCATCCAACTTCTAGTAAGGTGACACCTGTTCATTCACATACTAGCAAAACTCTTGAAGAATTCTGCTTCTCTTAGAAAATCTATATATACAGAGTGTTATTTTTCAACAGCCTAGAATGTGTGATATATGATTCAAGATACTTTTTGGTGAGTTTTTAATGGCATGACCTGTTTACTTGCTCCTACTTTGCATCCAGTGAAAATGGGATGATTCACTCCTTTTAAAAAATAAAAAACAAATGAAAAATGCATTTATTTCCATTCTGTGGAGAGCAAGAGTACTAAAAAGCTATGTCCATTTCATGTAAGGTGAATGTATCACAGAAATTACTACTCCACTATATGGAACTTACTCTGCTTTAGCAGAGTACTTTTTGGTCCAGTGCCAAATCAGGTTTTAAGTAACATCTCAAGGGTAAAACTTCATTAAAATAGGAGGATTAAACCATCAAAAGTTCTTCCAAATTATGTAAAACCTCTATGGCACTTCAGTTAACTGGATCAAATTCATCTTAGAGGCTAGCTTTCTGTTCTTCAACCTGTAGGTATAATAACATCAGTCATGTTATGGAAACAGTAGGACTGTATCTGATTCCTATATCTCAAAATGGATCAACACAACATGAAAATTACTCTTCTTAGCTTTAGCCCTCATTTATTCAAGACTTTGAAGTTGTGTTTGGACAGTGGGTTGGAACACGGTGGCAGAAGACAGTCAAGAGTACTGTCAATGTACTTGTAGAAAGAGGAAAAATCCAGGCCTTCAAGTTTTGATGTTTGGGTTCGTTTGGGGTTTTTTTAATCAAAAAAAATTAACAAGGTTTGATTGTTACTTACTTACTGTTCACTATTCTGGGCTATGTTGAGACATTCAGCATTATGGCATGATAAATTTATTCTAAAAAGTTAGGCTAACTGGCATATCACTACTGTGGTTATTTGCAACATCATGATGGAGGATCTCTTATTTAAGCAATGGGCTTTTCAGTCTCACTAGAGGAAGTATAGGTTTGTATTTTCTTTATTGTGAAAATCACGTCAATGCTATGTATGCATAAGAAAGTATTATTGGGGTTTTGAAATACAATTCTGAATGTGAAGGTACAAAGGTGTAGAAGTCTCTGCTTCTTCCTTTTTGATAAAAAACTCCTTGATTTACTTTTTTTTTACAGAAAGGTTTGATTTTCAGCTAGTTAAATGCAAAAAATATTTTATCACTTTTTTTTGGTGAAACTTAATGTTATGCATATGTGGAGAAAAACTGATGACCTCCAAGCTACTGTCTGTACAAATATTTTTGAAGCTACCGCTAAGAAACTCACCAAAAAACACTGAAAAAGCAGCTGGTGAAAGCCTGTGTGAAAATTTGGACTATTAGAGTCTTTGCTTTGAATGGTGATGTTTACTTCCTCACAAACTAAGGGAACATTAAGGGTGATATTGTGAACAGAGGGCATGTCCTTTTAGTCTGCCTGCTGATTTTGGCCAAAATGCCAGGAGAGGTGCAATACTACATTTTCCTGTATTGAGAGGAGGCTGCTTCTTACTCTGCTTCAGTACTGATGTAGCCACTGGAAGCTGCAGAAGAGATTTCTCCACACTTAATTTCCCAGTACTTGAGATAGCTAGGAATGCATGTGATGGTACACACATTATTCAAGTATTTTAGCAGTTTTGTATGTGCATTTTTCCAAGCATGTACCCAAGGATACTGGCTTGTGTGGGTGTGCAGGCTTTCATCTGTATATCTCAGTCATGTTTATACTTGCAGCATGACCACAAGACTGTTCAAGTGTTGCATGTTATCTACATTGGAAAAAGGGCCGAAGTAACTAGAAGCGATGTAATTATAAATGCTGAAGAAATATTCTAGGAGATAGATATATATAGAGAAAGTAAGATTCAGTGATGTTATTTAATATTTATCTGACTTTTGGGGTTTATGACATTTCAATGCCAAGAGAGAAAGCATGCTTGATTTCTATCTATATGTCTAAAAGAACTGGTACTTATGAACTATCTCTTTTAATAAGTGGACTATAATAAAATGCCATTTTACAAAGGCTAATCTTATAAAAAGCTCTTTCTTTAAGCTGTTGACTGCTTCATTTATACATGTACAGAGGGAATTCCTCTTTTTTTAGCTAAAAGTAATGCAGGACCCTTGTGGTGGTGGTGGTATTTAGTTGGTAATGGTGGGGTTTTTTTGTTTGAGGTTTTGCTTAAGTCAGAAAAACCTGCATAAATACATTAGTGTGAATGGCTTCTAAAATTCTTTGTTTAATCTTGCAGGAGAGCAGTTTGCTTTTGCATGCAAACTGTATTCTTTTCCTCCTGTCTGCAACTTTTCCCTCTTTCATGACCCAAAATGAATACCAATGAAACTGCGATAAATGACAATGGTTCCTCAACGGAGGATGCAGTAGTGTTTTGGTTTTAAATAGGTATTTAAATATCAAGTTTTAAAGACACTCTGATATTTCTATATATTGTTATTTATTAATTTGAAAAGTATCTCAAATTATAAATGTAACCAATGAAATAATGAACTGTAATCTGTGTGAAATTAGAATTGAATAAACCCAGCTGCACAGCAAAAGAAAGGAGGAGGGTTCTGTGAGAAAGTGGTGTGGCAAGGGATCTTTTCCCTTGTAATGTAATAAAGGGCCAGGTAGAACATAAAAAGATAAGCTGCCCAGATCTGAAATAAAGAGGTGATAATTTTCATGGCGTTTGGACATAACTTCAAGTTTGAAAAATGTGCTAATAGTTTGCAGATGTGAAGAGATTATAGAGACTTAAAAAGCAGGATGAGCTGGTATAAAATCAAAGGGAAAGATCCTTGCAAAATGCAAAGTGAACTACTATGCTTAAGGAATATGAAATTACTCTTGTTGCCTTTGTAAATTAAAAGATGCAGCCTGATAGCAAGTGTTGTTTGCTAAAGAAATATCTGTGTGCCTTAAGATTAGAAGTCGATTGGGGAAGCCATGACTTTACTGTGTTAAGGGAAAAGCAGGTGCATGGAAACATATTTTTGCTACTTAAAGTGACAAGGTCTTGGTCAATTGTAGTGTCTCTTTTCTTCAAGGAAATAGTACCAGGGCTTACTTTGAGAAAAGTGCATGAATATTTAAGAGAAAAAGACAAGCAAGATATGTGTAAAAGGCTAAGATATTGATAAGTGTTTATAGAGATGGATAATAAGAAATGTTGTCCTTGACTAAGGGTGAAACCAGGAAATAGGGAAATATTTTAAGGCAATAGTAGATCTTATATTTTCTTCTGGAATTCTGAATTCTGGTTAAATCTCATGAGATCTGAAAGTAAGAGACCTGTGGAATATTTGTATGCAGAGGTCAGCATACACTTCCTCCCCACTCTCAAATTTGCATTCTCCTCCAATTTTTTTTTTTTTTTTTTAATCTGGAAGGTACTTAGAGCCTAAACTCAACTAGGAGGAATTCACACATGGATAATGCAAGTGTACCTGCACCTGCATGTATTGTCTGGTGAGATATTGATTGTAAATACATGGGGGTTGTGTGTGTATAGGTGCTTCTTGGGTTTTTTGTTTGTTTTTATTTTCTTTTTTTTTTTTAACTCAGTCTGAGGGAGACTTAACACCTTCATTTGAAATATGGAAGCCACATTAAAAAAAAAAAAAAAATGCAACCACTTCTAAAATCCCTCTTTATAGCTCTATGGGACCACAGAAAGTGATAGGCCAAAAGGACTTTCAAGTTCATGCAGTGCTGGTACACTACCAGAGTTCTATTTGGTCATCTCTGTCCAAAGCTTCTCTTTGCATTTTAGGTTCAACTGTTGTCACCTTGCTTCTAACACTGCTTATGGTGTCATTGGCTTTTTCACTAAAACTATATCCCACTTTAAGGGGGCTGGGGTGTTGCAAAGGGGATGCCTGGTCATGTATATATGGGGTCATTGTGTCTTAGGTTTGCATTAATCTTGATAGCAATCCTCATATTGCAGTTATGAAAGTGGGCTTAGCTCACAAGCTCATGTGGTGCTTTATGCCAGCTGAGTTTCCTGAGGTAACAATGAGCTGGTTTTTGAGTAAAAGCTATCCAGCAAAACATCATTTCTTGTTTCTGGTATATTTTTTTATGTTACACATTACATCCTAAACCGCATTGTCATGCCATCTGTCAGAACTCTTTGCAATATATTGGGCTGAAAGAATAAGCTTTTTCAGTAGATAACGGAAATTCAGTTTTTCTAGACAGGAAATACAGCTGAATATAAGTTGGGAAACAACTGGAAAATTTTGCTCCTAGTACCAAAAGGCTTGGCTAAACACATTGAAGCTTTCACTGTTTCACTCTGTTATAGTTCTGAGAGAAGGCAACTGAACTTCTAGGGTCTCTGAAACAGACTTAAGAATATAATGATGATCTTTTACTGCAAAGGATACCTTTAAGTGTAGTACTTTTTACATGGTTAAAAATGCTTTATTCTGGAACACAAGACTTCTCCTATCTCCTCAGATTACTTATTTCTAGGACTGTAGAAAGAATGACTTGCCTCAGCATCAGTGCAACCTAACAAAGAGAGACTGTGTGATAGTTTTCAATGTACATTTACAAGAAAAACCAAAGAACGTAAAGCTTGATTACATTTTCAGAGAATTTTTTTGGTGTGGAGAAACTGTGGATGAAACCAGATATCTCTGATAATATCCCAGTTAATAAGAATAAGAATAAGTTAATAAGAATAACAGATGTGTTAAGTCCAATTTCTCCATGCATTAGTGGAGTCACTTCTGATTGTTAATGAAAGAATTTAATCCTCTGCTATGAGGGAAGGCTGAGAGAATTGGGTGTGTTCAGAGTGAACAAGAGAAGGCTCTGGAATACCTCTCAGTCTTCCAGTACTTGAAGGGGGTCTATAAGAAAGATGGGGACCAACTTTTTATCAGGGCCTGTTGTGATGGAGCAAGCAGTAATGGTTTTGAACAGAGAGTCAATTTAGGTTGGATATAAGAAAAGGTTTTTTTGCAATGAGGGTGGTAAAACACTGGAACAGATTTCTCAGAGAGGAGGTGGTAGCCCTGTGCCTGGAAACAGTCAAGGTTAGGTTGGACAGGACTCTTAGCAGCATGATCTAGGTGATGATTTCCCTGTTCTTTGCAAGGTGACTGGACTAGTTGGCCTTTAAACGTCCCTTTCAACCCAAACTATTCCATGTTTCTATGAAATCAAATCAAGGGGAGATTCTTTGCTAATATGAGCCAGCATTTTCCAGGAAGTCTTTATCTTTGCATACACCAACAATCTCTTACAGACATTTTCCTCATTTTTTTTTTCTGTTGCTTCATTTTTTTTCCTTTCCTTATCCTCAGATATCCTGTCCTTTCTTATGTGTTTTCACATAAAGTTCATGCTTTAAATCTCTAGACAATTTCACATTTGTCTTAAGTTTGTGGTACCAGTTGTCTGCCTCTGCAGAATTGTTAGATTTCTTAGAGTCTGAGTAGTTGTTAGAGCTCCACAGTCTCCTGCATTTCCTCCCATAGAGGGTATTCCTTCTATTCTAAGTCAGATGAAAATTGCACTTCTGTTATGATAGACAATGCTAGGCTTTTGGTTCTCTGAACTCTATCAGTCCTTATTTGTGCTGGATATCTTTCCTGATATTCTGCTTGGGTTATGCCACAGCCAGTGCAACTTTTATAACATCATTTAAGGAATTGGAAATAGTTACAGTAATAGGGAGCAGCATCTCCCCTGCATGTTCTTTATTTCATTCACTGACTTGAATTCTACTCTAGTTGAAAAGGGTGCATGATGTTGACACACAAAGCTTGAATATCAATGGGTTGCTCCATCTGCACACTGTACACGAGTGTGACAAAAAAAGTTACTCTCACAAATTGTCCCACATAGGTGGTTGTGAGATTTAGGAAAACCTCCGGGTGCCTCTTGGGCACCCATACTGCTGGGTTATGTTCTTCTTTAAAAAGCCAAGCAAGTTAATAGTTGCTATTAAGTAGTTTATTGCAGAAGCACATCAGTCTCAAAGGCAAAAGCAAAGCAATGGCAAAACTGTGGTGGCAGAATGCACATGGCATAAAGCCATGGCATAGAGCACCAGCTCTCCCTGATGCATGTTATTTTATAGAAACTTCCAACTAGCTAAGACACAAACTCGGACCACTACTCCTTAACCTATTAGAATTCTGGTTTCTTAGCACGCCAGGCTACTTATAGACTATGTTCATGGCCCATTTTGTTCTAACTGAAAAATGAAAGCAATATTCTTAACTCTAACTCTATTATGTCTGAAGCTAGGTTCTTGGAGCCTCTAAGGAAACACCAGCATGTTTTTCAACCTTCACTAGAACATGTAATACTTCTCAGGCATCTAAGACCTTTTACTCACTAAAAGCACTTCAAACTTATTCCATTTACTTACTTATTCACTCCATCTATTCACTTACTCATTCCATTCAAATACTTTAATTCAATCCCTGCACTCTGATTTCTCGCTGAAGAAATCAGAGAGACTCCTGACTTACTGACTCCAACAGTGGTGGTACACAGTTATGCTTGCCTGCTTCCCTCCCCTTAAATGGTGAATTTCCTGGGGGAAAAAAAAGGCGTTTAGTTAATTTGATGGTTATGCTTACAAGCCAACTGTTGTCAGTTTTTATGGAGCTGTTTGCAGTGAAGGATTAGGGTGTTGTGCTTATGGTTTGTCAGGTACTTAAAAGAGTGATGGTCACGTGCAGTGAAGTGTGTAAAGGATTCATATTAGCAACAAAAGCAGCAAAATGGAGAACGAGGAGTTTCATGTTTGTTCTTTTTACATAACATTAATTTTGGCAGTGAACATCTTCTCAGGATTCCCTGCAGCTGCGGTGCTCTCTGAGGAATAAATAAAAGCAGCATGAGAAAAAATTTGTCTTCTTCCTCTCCACCTGGCTATTCCTATTCTGTGTTTGTTTTGCTGCAGAAACAATTTTTTTTTATCAGAAGAGTGTAGAGACTGAAATGAATTGGGATTTTAAACTTCTCTTCATTCTTGTTTGGTTATCCCATGTTATGAATATTGTCTGTGGCAGGAACTGTTACAGCTTATGCTAGTAGAGTTCACCCTTGATACTGACTTGGTCTTAAGGACACTGAAAAATAAATGTCAAGTCAGAATTTTCATTCCACTCCCCTACTACCAGCCATTTCTCTGATAAAGGCCAAGTGACTGATGTATTTTTGTTTTAAATTTTTTAAAATCTATCTTCTAGAGCATTGTTGAACGTTTAACAATCTGGACTTGCTAATGCTATTAATGCTATTTTGTAAGGGAAACCACAGAACAGGGCATCCTGATTTACTGAAATTCCTCTATAAAATACACAACAGAGTAGAATCTGAGAATGTCTGATATATGTTTTAAGAAATAACTGTAAAAAAGGTAATTAGGAGGCTGAAGCCTTTTATTTATCTTCATTCAATAATAACTGGTCTATGCCATGTGTCCTGGTTTAGGGCAAATTTGGGAGGAAACCTCTGAATGAGGTCCCCCGGGAAAAAGGGAAAAAAATTGGAGAGAAGTGGAAAAAAAAAGAAAACTGTTTATTCAACAGGCAACACACCTCCCAGCGCAACAATGAACAATATCAAACAGCAAAACCTCTCGCCGTTCCGAGGAGACGGCAGATTTAGAAGAGTTCTTTCCGTGGCTGCCCGGCTCACTCAGGCTGCTCTCAGTCCCTCCTGTGCTGGGGATGCCGCGGCCCAGGCCGGGCCCGGGGGGCCACAGGTGTGAGCTCCCGGTGCTCTGCTGGGTTTTCAGTCTAAAGCAGGTTCAAACAGTTCCAGGAAAACAGAAAAAAAGGGAAAAAAAAAACAATCCAGGGGGCTTCTCTGCCTCAGCTAGCCAGAAAAAACTAACCAAGAGCAAAGGAGAGCTCTCTATCTCTGCCCACCGCAGACAATGCAGTCTGTGTGCAGGAGCGCGGGGGAGTCAGTGCAGTCTCTGATAACAAACTCTGCACTTCTTCTTTCCCCCCCTTCACTCCTGGAACCAGTCTTAAAGTTGCAGAATTTAATATTCAACACCAACAGAACAGACGATTTGGGGATGTAGGCATCATACAGTCACCCCAAGACACCATGGAAATAAAGAAAAGCAATGGGATTAGAATGAGATTTGCAGCCTGTTTGGAGATCACCTCAAAACAGATGTTTGTGTTATTAGAGGGGCTGCACCCCCTCACATTCCTCTTCTTTTTTTTTTTTTTTTTTTGTTCTTCACCTCTTTATGATATGGACCCTATGCATTAATTATCTACTAAAGAAATCCCCCCAAAATAAGAAAAAATTATTCCAAGCACACTTCACATGATGCTGTGTCATTTAAGTACTATAGCTTGTAAAAATGACAAAACATTATAAGAAACCAAATTTTGCATTTAAGAAAAAAGGTAACCAAGGATAACTGAGCATTGTTGTTCAGTTTTTTTAATTCTAAATTGGTTACAATTATTTCTTTGTGAGTTATACACTATCATTTCGGACTCCTGCTATAATTTCTAGCATCCTGCTGCATGACATTGATATTTTTTTAAAATTAGTTTCAATGTACTATAGAACACCTAAAAACACTTTGCTTATATAAAAAGAGATGAACTCCAATACTGTCTTTCTGCTCCTCAATTTGATCTTACTCTACTATTTTGTAGTAGAGGAGGAGTTAAATTGTTTTGAAAGCTTTTTCCCATTGTGGATGGATCTGGACACATTTATTGCCAAAGTGAAAATACTGAATGTAGCTATTAATTCTGTGGCTTTGTAACTATTGTCTCCTCTTGGATACTTTTCATCAACGCAATTTTCAAGCCAGTGCAATTCCTGCAAGAATCTCTGCTGTTATGACTGTTAACAGGCAGGGCCCAAACTTGTTCAACCCCATCCCCTGGTATTAATAATAATACAGGCAGAAAGTCATGTTTACTAGGCTTATTTTTATGCTGCTGGACTCTAGCAATACTAGCCATGGAGCATAAATGGCACATGAAAGTTCTGGTAAGAATCCTGGGGTTTTTTTCTTGCCTTGGTACTTCAGACAAAAGGTAAGGAACTGAAAGGGAGGGTACACTCTTACCATTTCACATTAATGTTTCTTTCCTTTGATGGAAGTGTTGCTCTTGGCATAATTCCTGTATCATTAATTGATATTGTATGTTTAGCTTGTTTAGCTACTTGTGACTGCTGGCCAGGACTAATGGAAGTGTATTACAGTGAAAGCTGAGATCTAGGAAAAGGAAATAAGGAAGCCCTTTGTAAGGAAGAACCTAGAAGCCGTTTGGTCTTTGAGAGATGGCTAATGAACAGTAGAGGTTGAGAAAGTGCTCAGGGGCTGATTTTCTACTGTAGTATGGATCATTCCATGTGAGAACTGAGGATTTTTCAAGCAGTAAAAAGACTCTATATTTTTAGTTATTTAGAATCTCAGAAAGCTATCAATACACCTTGGATGTAAAATTGACAGTGTAATGATTGCATCTTAAAATGGTAATTCCAAGTAGGAAGCTTGGAATTTCCTTTGCCTGTTGCCCACGTGGGAGAGGAAGATTGCAGAAAATTAACTCTACCCCAACCCAAAACAGCACAGTTACAAATGTGGCTCAGCCAGGAGAGTTCTGACAGCCAGCTGAAAGAGCAACTTGTGTGTTTTAAGCCTAAGGGAACTTAAATATCTCAGTCTTTCTGTGGATGATCTGGAAGAGCAACAGCAGCAAAACAGCTTGCCATCTTGGCAATGAGAGAACTTGACACATGAGTTGAAAAGCTCCTACTGTAGGAAGAACAGTTAAATGTTCTTAGACATCAATATTGTACTTGACTCAGTGCTTTAAGGTTTTTTTTAGTGGTAATTGATTGTGTCATTTGCATGTGGGAGTCAGTAATTCTCTCACAACCAGAGGGAGGAGAAATCTTACAATTTGAGGAAAACCAGCCATTTATGACAAGGGCATTCAAAGGTATGTTTCAGTCACATTATTGAAGCCATTTCATAGAAGAGGATTTTAAGCCGGCTGTAAATACTCTATTGTGTGAGACCTACAAAAAGTGAGTGAAAACCACTCAGCTTTCAGTCCTCAGGCCAGTCCTGCAGTTGTGGTGGGATTTCAAATAATTGTCTAAGCCTACAGTTAGGCTGCCATTGGCTCTCACGCCTTGATTGCTCTACTCAAGTTTCTGTGGTGGAATTGAAATATTTATTTCTGGCATGTATTTGATCAGAGTTGCCTCTCTGATGTCAAAGTGGCCAGAAGAGGCAAGAAGGAAGTAAAGTGATTTGAAGATTGACTGCCCAGGTGCTTTTAAGTAAGAAGAAATTGTAGCTTTGTGCCACAGCTGAGCAAGCACCAATACTGGAGAAGTGCTAAATCTTATCAAACATTTGAATGGTTTCCAGACCAGAAGCTGTGAAAGCAATCTTCTAAGGTAATGAAGAATGCTTTCTACTAGATGCTCGACATAATTTTCTTCTTATCAGCCTTTCATTGTGGGAAGTGTCAGCCTTTCTCAGTGTTGCATTTAACCTTGTGAAGCCCACAGTCACAAAACTGTAAAAGTTAGGATGATCAATATTTTTATTAATCTTTTTCAGCCATAGAATCTCCAGATTGAGTTAAGTTTAGGTATCTGGGAGAATAATGGCTCCCAAAATTTTCTCTAAAGCCTAATCTCAGCAGAGAAAAGTCCAATCAGCCCTGTCATCCTTGGTAGTTTATTTTCAGTAATGAAATTCCTGCCAGTTTGAGGCAATCCAAAGTAGATGAGCTAAAGACATTTCCTGCCTATAGAAACTGGGAAGAAGTGACCAAGTAGTTGCTGCACGTTAAGTGAATATATGCTAATTCTACCCAGGGGATGTTGAGATGGCTGTGCCTCATTGCACATGCCTAGTTTTTCTTTAGTGGCTGGCTTTAATGTACTTGCTAACCTAATTCTCTAATTCTCAAGAAAAAAAAATAATAGGAAGAAAAAGAATCCTCACGAATTTTGAAGTAGATAATTTGGTGAAGTGCTTGTAGCTGTCACTCAAGCTTTTACAGTTACTCATGTGTTTTTTTTATTATTGCCATGAGCTTTTCTGTACGTTTTTTCATGACATGAAGTGTAAGAATCCCACATTGCTTAGATGTCATCAGTTTGCATTGGCAATGTTCAAGTACATTGCCAAGAACAGTTTATTTTCCTCTTATTTTGTAGAAAAAAAGTTACACGGTAAATTGGTGACAATTAGTTCCTTGAATAAGCACTGGAGATCTGTTGACATATCAAATGTAACTGAGTCTGCAGTTACATATACGACATAGGTACACTTACTTCACAGCCTGTTTGTAGTAGTGTGGTGACAATTAAAAAGACAGCAATACCCTGGAATATATTTATAGCTCTTGTTACAGTGAAGATGTGCAGTTCTTTGCATGCTGCAGATTCCTAATTTCAGTGACCTCAGGACTCACTCTAGACATCTGATTCTGGGGGAAGATGTTTGCTTTGGTTTTCTTGGTGATTCTGCTCTTGGGGTGCTTTTCTTTACTGTGTAAAAACCTTCTATATTCTGTGACAGGAACACAATAGGTTAATTGTCAACAGAATTGGTGTGACTTCATTTTAAAAATTAACTCCCAGGAAAATAAGAATATATCCAAGAGGCATTAATGAATTTCCATATTTAATATTAGTTTTTGTTTTAGTTTCTAAGCACATTTTCTACTTTGTGGCTGAAAGAGAATGGGTGTGTATGAACATGTGCACATTTTTGTATGTGTCTATATAAATCAGATAAATGTAAATATAAATTGAAATCTTTCTATTGCTTGATATATGCCTTTAGGCAAATCCTGCTACCTAAGGGATAGGTAAAATTGTAATCTGAAGAAGTGATTTGTGCTACTCACAAGAGCTCAAAAGTGCTAAGTATAACAGCTATGTAGGATACCAGTTTAGAAAATAATTGGTTGCTTTATCAGATAATAGATTTGATTCTTATCTTTAACTTAAGTGAGACAAAACTGTGCTTTATTTCTTTTAATGCATACTGGCATCCAGGCTGTAAAGTGCAGGGGAAAACAGTGAGGAAGTAGTATCTATGTGAAACACAGCTATAGATAATTAGATAATTCAGTTGATTCAAAGAGGGTTAAAAGGCATTATTTCCCATTAATATTATAGGAAGTAGCAGTATAGCTAGCATCAAAATTTAGGCACATTTGATATACATACGTGGGAGGTTTTTCTCAGCAGTCTCATAAAACACAATGTCATTGCTATTCCTCTTGCAATATTTGGATTCTCCTTTCAATGTGCAGATCATTAGTAAACTGTGAAGCAATCAAGTAATCAGAGCCCAATTAAATGGCTCATTCCATTCCTGGGCTCGGAGAGGATCATGGATGTGTGAAAGTCTGGCTGTTAAATAGAGCCTGACCTGCATAGTGAGTGAAATCTCTATGAAGAATACAAGGTAGTGAAAAAGAGAGAATGTGTCAGCTGACCAAGAAAAAACAAGTGCAAGCTCATTTAAGTTTGCATTTTTTCTTATGCAAATGTAATCACAAGACAAAGAGTCTGTAGTTTTAGTAGTAGATTTAGAACTTTGTGTGTCAAGAGACCAAAAGAATAGTGAAATTTAGAAATGTAGAGTCATCCATAGTTGATGAGGCTGACTTCTGCCTTGTACATTTTTATTAGAGCTGTGTCTTGCATGTCCTCCTCTGACATGCAGACCTTTCCAGTCTACATCTGAATATGCATTTGAGTATTAATCTCTGTGCCCATTAAAAATCAGATTGAGAATGCTATGCCTCATGCTAAAAAGAAGAGATGCTGAAAGTAGTTACCATTAACTCAGGTTCTTGGGGTCAAGACTGAATTTTGTACTGTGACTAGGAAGCAGTTTTTCCAAGAATGACAAACCTGAGGTGGAGATGGATTGTTTTCGTTTAGGAGAGCAGAAGTGTAGTGCAGTTAGAGTTCCCAAGACCAAAAGGTAAGTCAAGCACAAAAGATAGAAATATATCTGCCTGATAGCTCTGTAGGTAAAAATATGACAGCAGAGCTAAAAATGAAGTAATCACCTCAAAGACTGGACTAAAAATATGAATTCCGGATGTTAGATACTGTCCAAGAGAAGGCAAGAGAGTTACTATTTTATCCATGATCAACTCTCTGTTGGAAAGGTTAGGTTGAAATAGATCATCTTTGATCAGAACAGCTTTTCTGGCATGATGGACAATTATTTACTTAATTTTTTTTCCAAAGAAGAGACTAACAATGGTAGTCATCAGCTTATTTTGTTTTTTCTCTATAAAGGGATAAAAAGAAATCTGTCAAATATTAGCAACTCCACCTAATTTTCCAAGCAACCAGCCTAACCTGCCCTACAATTTTAATTATTAAACCTCACTAAGTTATGTGAAGAGATAGACAGTTACAAGCCAAAAGATGACTTTAGCCTGTATTTGGCTTAGCAGAAGGATGTTAAGATGGTCAGAGGTGAGACATGCGTCAGACAGTTTTAGCAACTTCTCAGTAGTTTCTTGCAACATTGGGCATCCTTTTAGCACCAATCTGCTTTTTGCCAAGGTAATTTTGAACATTTGCCTGAGTACTGAAGAGCTCTAGAATGTGATTCTTGTCTCATATCAATGCCTGTTTTTTTTTCTTTGTTTTTTCAGGTCTTATATTTTTTCTTGTTTAAACCACATTGTTTTTATTCTTTTGAGGATAGTATTATACACCATAAGTCACAAAGCTTTTTAATCCCAACCCTTGCATTTAAACAGAGTTGAATTTCCTTAACATCCTAAGTAGCCATTAAGTGCCATTACTTATCCTGAGGACTCTGTGCCCTTCCTGATGTGACTCCTTGTGTTTCTATCTAATGACCTTGGTGTTGTGACTATCCCTGAAGCTGTATCTTTGGCATGGTAGTGAATTTCTAATCAGATAATTTTTATTCATGCACAAGTGCTGTCTCAAAGTATGCATAAAACCCAATAATAGCAGCAGGGGAGAATTATTGTTAGGCTGAAAAAGAAAATCTGTGATATGAAATTGGCTCCTAGGTGTTCAGTGGTGCTTGGATAGACATCCTGCTCATTTTAAAGAGGTAGTAAGAGGCATTAAGATTCTGAATGGAGGTTGCTAACAAAAAAGTGTCAGTAGAAAAGCAATGAAACTATGCAACTATGTCTTAGTGTTTCTTGTAGTATGGGCCTATGGTCAAATTTTTCCTAAAATGTTGGTCTGTAAAATAGAAACGACATGATATTGAGCCAGAAGTGGTAATGACTTCTTAAAGCATAAAACAACTCATACTACAGGCTCCTACATGGAATCATTGCTCAGCTTTTTAAAATATTTTTCTCTAGAGTGATTGAGATTCAGATGATACAAGAGTGTCCATCTGTTTGAGAACCTGAAGAGTAAAATTAGTGGATAAATTAATCAATCTATTTTCATCAGTCATGAACTTTAAAAAAGCAAAGTAAAGTGTGGAAAATGTGATTTGATCTGAGTTTTTGTTTTCTAGGCATTTCATAAATTCTTATAAATCTACCTATTAAGTAATTTCTAACCAATGGGAGAGTGTTGGGAAGCAGCAGGAAAGCACCTGGAAATAAGTGGGCTTTAGGCTGGGGTCACATGTGGCTTTGTAACTTGCTACAATATTTTATGCCTGAGTTGGTTAATCCCTGTATCTCCTCCCTACAAATTTCTTCAGCTGCAGCATATATTTAAAAAATACCTTTCCCTTTTTCACTCCTGGGCACTACCAGCCTCACCTGAGGGATAGCTAATCTAGAACTGGGCAATGGATTCAGTCAGAACTCAGAACCATTTGAAAAAAGCTCAGTGAGTGGGTAAAATGGGGTGTGGAGGTATCAGTGGAACATCAAAGGGGAGATGAAGGCACCCATTTCCTGAAAGGGGTGGCAAGGTGACCCAGGCTTCTCTGTAGCTTTGAAGACAGAAAAGGAAATTATAGAGGAGTCTGGTCGGTAAAAAAGGGTTGTAGCAATTGCTTTGATTAAAAGAGAAGCTGGAGAATACTCTCGCCACAACTTTTTCATATAGTTAAATAGGATTTATATTATTCATCAATGATGGTGTTACAGTTAAACCACAAGGGTGTTTTCTGTAGTTCTTTTCTCATCATTAGTAATTAGAATGATATTTGCCTGTCAATATAAATCATCTCCTCACTAATTAGCACTCTGGTGCGATTTGTTAACTGAAGCTAAAGAAATAGAACTGTGTGTGACTCATCCCCAAATGCAGGCCTGCGTCAGAGTTTAATCTGATGGCAGAAGAAACAGGTTAGTTCAGAGAGAAAATGGTTTTAGTGGCTAGGACTCCAAATGTTCAGTTTCATCTAATGGAAATCAGAGGCAAAGCTCTACTGATTTTGATTGTGTAATCTTTGAAAATCAGTGGAGAGCTTAGAAATCTTAACTTAGATATTAGGAAATTTTTTATTTTACCAGTACCTGAGTGTGTAATAATGAGTTTCCAGCAGGAGTATCTACATTGTGTGCATTATGTTAATATGCACATTCATGGGATTCCAGAGGCATCAGAAAGAGGACTGGTCTGTTTGTCTTCTGGTTTGAGCCTTCCCTGAGGTACAGACATTTCAGTATATATTCAGTCATATATTTTAAATTCAGTTTATGACAATCTTATACTGTTTCCTCTGTTGAAAACTATTTGTAACCCAATTCTTTCCCTGCTTAGAATTTCTTTCAGAATAAACTGTCTTCTTCAGAGATGACTTCTCTAAGATTTGAGCTGCACATTATTTGTTATCTTGTTGCATATGCTGCTATGTTATATGTTACTCTGCTCTCTGGTGAGAGGGCTGAGAGCACAGACTTGGTAATGAACCCTTGAAGACAGCAGGAGGAATAACAGTGGAGATAAACAAATGTGAAAAATTGTCCTTAACCTATAAATTTTTCAGCTTCTTAATTGCTGAGATCTTAGTCTCTTACCCTTGGGGAAGAAGTGCTTTCACTTGTTATCCAATTGTCACAAAATGTTCTGGCTACTGATGTGTCTGAGTGTGCAGCAAAGCCTGTGAGGCTCAGGTGCCAGACTAAAGGAAGGCAAGGGAGGGAGCCAACTCTTTTTGGTTGTCTGGTTGTGGGATCTTGTTTGTATACCTCACATCATGATCTGTGCCCATTCCTGCTTCTGCAGAAGACAAATGTGACTTAAAAAATGGTAAGGAATAGGTATTTCAAAACTAAAAAACTTCTTAGCAGCAACAATTAGCCTTTTTTTGCATAACTAGAGAAGAATAATCTCTTCTTTCTAGAGAAGTTGCACCTTGCCCATAGTGTCATAAGGCTGCTGACCAGAGAAGAAATTAGTAATTGATGTTAACTGTACCATTAAGGAGGGTTCTCAAAATGAGATGTCTAATGGGATGTTGACTTGAACATAGCAGAGTGATGAATTTCACTTATCCTGTAGAAGTGCTGAACCCTTGTTCCTGTTCTTTCACTTGAAGCAAGATGGAAAGGATTTTTGCAATGCAAATAGAAAAGGTAGTGCAGAATTTTGGGCAAAAAGGAGTAGTTTCCTTGAACAGTGGCCAAAGTGTTCAGAGTGTACTAATGTAACTTGGTAATAAGTGACTACTACAAAATTATTCATGCTGCAAAAAATGCCTTTTTCTTATTTTTGAACAAAGCAGGAAATAAATTCCTATGAAATGAATTCAGTAAATTGTTCATCCCAAATACTTTCTTCCATTTCCATATTGTTTATTTATGACATAAAGCTATGTGTTTTCTAAATTCCATTATTTTATTTAACAAGATCTTTTTTCATTTTCTGAAAGGAAAACAAAACAGATTAACATAAAACAATTGGATTTGAGTTGTCAAAATTCTTGTCTTTAGCCGAATGCTAAGTTTTTATTTAGAAAACTTTTCAAAATGGCTAATGAGCACTTAAGTTAAACATGTTTTTCTTAATAGACCAATTGGGTTTGAAACCTGGAATTTCAAGATAAGGAAAGTAAAAACGTTTTGGAGTTGCTTAGTGTCCAGGCTGTTTATGGTGCTGGTAGGAATTAAGTGTCATTTACTTGTCTTAAGGATTATTGTGTTGAACTCTGCCTTCTCATCAAAATATTTGGAGAGAAGGAAGAACTGTGTTCTGAGGATGGAAAAGGAAATTGGAGAATTTAACAATATAAGTCTCAGTGTGTTTTTTCACTTTAGTAATTTTGCTCTTGACGGTAGAAGGATAGTAAAGACTAAAATACAAAAGTTAATATTCATGGAAAGATACCTAAAGGTAAAACAGAGCATTTTTATGCAGTGTGTCAAACAATATATCAGTTGCTAGTAGCAGCTGTGGTAAAATAGTTTCCCTTGTAACTCCCACTTTTCACACATCTGCAGTTTTCCTTAACATTCCTTTTCTAATACTACGTTTTCTGAAGATTTCCTTTTGGTCATTACCCAAACAAAAGAAATTGTGGGAAATATTTCCTATTTTTAAAATTTTTTGACCAAGGGTTTTTGTTTTTGTGAATTTTTTTAATAGAAACATGAGAATTATCAATTGGATTGTTACTAATAGAAGGTATTTGATTTTTTTCCAATAAAAATCTTTGCTATGATAATTGGAAGCCTTGAATAGTCATATGAATATTAAATTAGCTCTTTTCTTTGAAATAACTTAATGGTACTGAGAACATAATTGTATGACTTTTGTGGGAGCTTTTTCATCTTTCGTCAGATTAAATGATGAAATGTTGATTTTGGATGTTTTAAGGGCTCTCCAAAGCTTTTGTAAGTATGCTGTAAGTGTTTGGATTGTATGAATAAATTTATTTCTGATGGTTCTTCCCTGGAAGTGATTTTTAGGGTAAGGGAGGCAGGGTATAAATCACTCTTGTTCTGGAGTACATGGTGATTATTGTCAGGCTTCTGCTCCTGGGCCATTCTGTCAGTGCCCAGCAAATGAATGTTTCAGGATCACTCTGTATCCTCAACCCTAAAGAGACTTTATATTGTAAAATCATAATTAGTAGGATTGGAAAGGACCTGAGGAGGTCAGGAATTCATCCCTACTGAATTTTAACAAAAAATGTGTTGACATTTTTGTTAGATAAGACAAGATGTTAATAAGTAAATAAATAAAAATAAAAAGATCTTGTGAGGGGAATTCCATTTGAGTATTCTTAAAAGCCAATGAAAACACCTTAATGTTTCCTTCAGAAAGTAGGGAAACCAGAAATGTTTTCCTTCACAAACTAGCTGTTTTCCCTTCTACATGATTAATCTTCTTTTTAAAGAATCTGTGTGCTTCAGGTGCGTAACAGTACAAGTACAAATTAGGGCGGGTCTTACAGAAGCTTAATTCACTGCGGTCACGGTGAGAGAACAGTGGGACAGCATCTCACCCCTGTGTCCCTTGTCCTCTTCCAAGGGGTGGCAGAGCCCATAGACTGTTTTAGAACAAAAGAGGGACAGGTGGGGGGAAAAGGCTGATTTCCATCTTCAAGCCATGTGCTGGCCAGCCAAGTGCTGGGGCAGCTGCAAACTGCATGGTCCGAGGGAAGAACCAGGCAGTAAATGATGTGATGGTGTGGAGCCTGTCAGAGTGGCACACCTTGTAGTACTCTAGTGAGCTGGAGACCATCTCAGTCTGGTAGCTTTTAGTTTAAAAATAATGTTATTGTAGTAAAATACTTCCTTAGCCATACCTCTCAATTATCAATCATTAGTTTTACTACCACAGTGTCTTTCTTTTAAGTCTTGCCTCACAGATCAGGTTTTCTAGGTCTTATTGTCCTCACTGGTGTGCTGATTTGTTGTGTGTTTGGGTTTGTTTTCTTCTTTTTTTTTTTTTCTCATTTGTGTTTTCTTTTTTTGGACACACTCCTGCAGCTTCCTCGAGAGCATCACACAGATTAAAAGAATTAACTGATGTCTTTTATGGGCTAAACACAGCTCTGCACATCCCAGTGTGATGTTTATCTTTCCCTGTTAAAACACAAGTGTTTACTTACGTCGAGTTTGTGACCATAATAATATGTAAATTGTGTTCTGTGAGAAAATATTACCTAACTTGTAATATTTCATCTTCTATTGCAGAAAATATGCTGCACCAATGGGACAGTAGTGTTTTAAGGATTCATAAGTTTATAATTATGGTAAACAATTAAGAGCTCATATGGCACTTGTGCTTTCAAGATTAGAGGCTTGCTCTCCTGTGTGTTTTTTGCTCTTCTTTTATCATGAGAAATTACACTGTTTCTGTAGTGGCTCCCATCCCAGGCCTCAACATATTTTACAAACATTAATGAGGAAACCTCAGCACTGAATTTTTACATAGAGATTCTAGGTCCTTAGGGGAAATAGTCTCTTTATTATGAGTACAAACAGGTCAAACAATTTCCTGTATGTTGTCTGGCATTAGTCAGTGATCTATAAAGTTTAGTATCATTTTTATTCCCAGTAAAGTTAATGAGATTAGTCATAGAAAACAGTCTTTTTTAGCTGAAATTATCTTACCTCAGCGAGGGCTTTTCTAACACGTGAAATCCAACTACAGTCCAGACTTGTGTGATTATCATCTTGGTACTGTTAATTGCATCAGTCATGAGTAATGTCTGGTTTTCAGAAGCCACCTTCTGATTTTCCTGGCTTAGTAAAGAAAATAAGGTATTAACAAAAAAGAACAATCAGTTTTTTCAAACGTGCTCCTGGAAGGTAATTTTCTTGGGTTTCTTTGAGAACTGTGGAAGGAATTTTGTTTCCATTATGCTTCTTTTGGATTTGATTTCTTCGGGGTGTTTTGTTTGCTCTTTTTGAGGGAATTGGTTTGGTCTTTGTACACTTGTAGTTCTTTTAGTTTTGAAGTATGAAATGCTACTGTGTCACATAATGTACCAAATAACTTCCATAGGCTAGGTATCATCTGGGAAAATCATAATGTTTTTCTGTCAGAGATTGAAAGTTTCTTCTTATCTTTTTCCACTTTTATGTAATCTCTCTTAATGCTCCAAAATGTTGTCGAATTGATAGCAGGTCTATTGTGTCCTATCTGTTATTTGCATCATTAGATTTCATTCACAAAGATATTTCTATTGTTTGAGTAGTGCAAAAAGCAGGAGATATTGAACTTGTATTAATTTCTACTTTTTTTTTAAAATAGATTTGTTGATTAGTTCTAGCCAGAAAAGATGCAAAAGTTTTCATTTGTGTCAGAGGACTAACTGTAGGCTCTTCTCTAGTCAGTTGAGAGTGATCTCTTTGACAGAGAGTGAAATCTTCTAGATGTTGTCTTGGGGTTCACTACTGCATTTCTTCAAATGCATTTTCTTATCAACATAACAGCAATTCGTGCACTGAAAGGGAACAGTGAATTGAAACAATAGATTACTTTTTAATAATGCTTGACCCAAAATGCACCAGAGATATTTCTTGCTCAGTGAAGTATGACACTCTCATTGCAGTCTTTTCTTTAATTTAGAGAGCTGTGGCACTGACATAGCAGGACTGTAATTTGAGTACTTGGAATGAAAGTTCTAGTGATGTAAATCCAGCAAAATATAAGTGATAACAAAAGCCTGCCTGTTTAGACTGCTTGCACTTAGTTCTAATCAAATTTTCGTATGAGGTGGATTTGACCTTTCTCAGTTTTCTTTGTGCAATGTTTAATTCAGCCTTAATGCTTGTTCACATTGAAAAGTTTTATTTTGATTTGCTATTTAATGGCATAAATCCTGCATGTAGTCTTTTTTTTTGTTGTTGTTGTTTTTTTGTTTTGTTTTGTTTTGTTTTGTTGTTGTTGTTGTTTTTCTTACACTAGATCTGGTTCAAGTAGCTGGGGAGGGTTCTGCCCTGTGCTATTCACAGTCTAGGCAAGTTTGGGGAAAAAAACATTCCAGCTGTGACTGGAAAGAAGATCTTGTTCTTTAGTGCCTCAGTCCATGAGTGCAGTTATATAATTCTCAAAGTTACTCATTATTATTCAGTTGCAAGGGGTTGCTGAAACAGGCAAGAAATGAAATGAAATGCAATCCTTAGAAATATTTGAAAAAGTATTAGACATTTGAAATTTGACAAAGTGCTTTTGCTTACAGCTAATAATGCACAGATTAATTCTGAAAGTCACAAGTCTGTCCACAGTGCAATAGAAAAAATATGAAAAATCGCCTTTTTCATATACTACATGCTATGACAAAATTACTCAAATGATGACTTAATGCTAAATCTAGAATTCCAAATATCATAGATTTTGGATTTAGTCTTTGGAATTATTTGAAAGTTTGACAAAATTTTCTAAACTGCTAAAAGTGCTTTGTGTTATTTGGCCTTCAATGTAGGACACTGTTGAAGTAAGGTATAGGAAGGTTGGCTTACGTGTGTGCATTTGCGATTGGGGCCCTAAAACTTTTTTTTCTAGCTAATGTCAAAAAACCTGAAGGGTAGTAATACCATTTTTGTATGTTAATTGGAGAGTTCCCATTTCCTCTTTGGGGATTTTGGAAATTGTAATGATAAATTATCCTTCCTGCTTTGAACATTGTTTGTTTTCCAGTATTCTGGCGATTAGCTGTAGAAAAGTCCTTCTTTGCTGAAAAATTTGTCCGAAGAATTGGTTGAGGTGATGTATTCATAGAAATTTCCACTATTTTGTGTGCTGGGAGGTTTCCCACATTTTATAATAAGAAGTTATACACCTTGCACCCCAAAATTTTTCCAATATTTCCTTACATTTGTGGAATTTAGGTTGTCTGTTAGTAAATAACGTGAAAGCTGATTTAATGCTGAAGCTGACTCCACATCAAACACTTTTAGGGAATTGTTTTTAAAAGTAAAAACATTTAAAGAACAAATAGGAACTTACCCTAATAGGTTTGTACGAGGGGGAATATCTGATGGGTACAGCCAATATCAAAATAGCTAAAAAACCCTTGAAACAAATTTCATTGTCTCTGTATTTCCAGCAAACAGAGGTGATCTGATAAGGTGGAGAAAACCAAGGGAACAATAACTTTACAGATTCTAACATATAGTGAGCATTGAGCTCAGTCTGAAAGGAGAAGACTATTAGAATGAACTGTTCTGAAAACACCTTAGAAATATAATATTTGAAAGGATCACTTGGTCCTGTGACTATCATATTTCTGACTATAAGTAAGAGAAGAAATGATGGCAGAATATTGGAGGCAATGAGGATTGAAAAGTAGGTTTCTGTCAAATAATAAAAGAATTACATAGAAGTTATTTAATGGATCAAGGTCTTGAAAAAGGTTTTCGAAAGAGACAATATCTAAACCACAACACAATTATTTTGATGTAAAATACGGATATGAAGCGCAATAAGGAAAAATTTAGTTTTGTCAGAGATTCCTAACATCAGAAAAGAACTGTACTATAAGTGGTAATTGCATGGTCTTGGCAATAGCACGCATAAAAGCGTAACACAAACATACAGACACTAAATTAAAAAGATGGATGAAGTTCCGATGGATAAAAGGCATTAAAAAGCTATAAAAATGTTCTGTTCATCATATTAGGTGTGAAAAGTAAACAAAGAAAATGATAATTTCATTTATTGAGGACGAGAAAATAATTAATAATTCATGTTAGGTTAAAGGTTTATTTTCTTCTGTGTTCCAGGACTTGTAAAAAGAAAGTTACTTAAAGCAATCTAACATAATAAAGTCAAGACTAGCATGAATACACAGACCAGAACAGGAAAAGCATGAATCAGAGAATATTTACTCCATCTTGGTGTATTTAAGTCATTTGTGTCTGATGAGGTTTACCTACTATCCCTCAGGAACTAACTGGATTAATGGCTCAGAAACTGGCAGTGTTTGTCTTTCAGAGCTTATGGAGAATGGGTTGGCCCCAGAGGGCTGAAGAAGGGCAAACATAGTAATTAATCTTTCAAAAGAGGAAAAGCAAGCATGACTGATAGTACAGTTTCTCTCTCCTTACTCCAAGAGTTGAAAAGAGGGTAGAAAAAAGTTGCAAACAACCAGTTCTTAAGAACCTAAAGAACAAGCCAATGAGTTCCCAATGAAAAAATGTCAAACCAATGTGACTTCCTTGTGTGCAGGGAAATTTTCCTAGCACATGTGGTATGGTGAGTTCTTTGGTAGCCATGCAAACAACTGTAAAAAAAGGAAATTATAAATAATGCCATTGCCAGATCATTATGACTTCTGCCTTTTTGGTTTTTAAGGATGTGACTCTAAAATGAGACAAGCTATGAGGAAGGCTTTCTGGAAAAGTTATGAAGAACAAGGAGGTCACATTGCTTTTGGTAGTATTTAAGTATGATCACGTTTCAACTAGAGAAATAACATATCCTTTGGTGAATTAATTTGTTTTAGTTTAGCACCAGTCCTAGTAGTCAGTTCCTGAAATGGTTATAGAAAACATGATAAGCTTTGTTTTACAACAACCTTCATTCCTGTACCTGGCCATTCACTCAGGCCTTTTCTCCTGCTCTCTCTCAAGGCCTTTTATTCTGTTCTGCAGTTGACTGCTTCACATTCTGTGTACTTCAAAATTCTTGCAATAAGTTTTATTTCAGCTGTGGTAACCTTTTGCAGTAGTTAGCCATAGACCAGTGCTGGCTATCATTCCTATTGTGGATATCTCTTTCTTTGCTAAGTAATTTATATTCACATTGTTGCTGTAAAGATAACTGATTGTGATTTTTTTTTTTTTTTTTGCTAATGTTTATCAGTGTTGCAAGAGGAATATTATCCATTTGGCAGAATATTTCTCAAGCAAGTCTTGCAAGTTTGACAGTTCCAAAGAAGATTGGTACTGAGATTGGCAGTCACTGTGCAAGGAAGACTGACCTCAGGAGGCTAAACACCCTATAGCTATTTTTAAAGTTTTCAGAAGCTTCTTTGGCACTAAGGAAAGTCTGCCTGGATGTTTGTTTAAATGGATTTTCCAGTAGGAATAAACCTTTAAGGCTTTCAAATGACAGTGAGGGCTTACTCCTTTGGAAGGCAAAATTCAAGATAGCTTTTGTGGGAAAGCCCATTTTGAAGATTAGGAGCATTCATTTCGTAAGTCAAAATAAGGCTCTTGCAATTCAAGTGACTATAGGGAATTTGTTCTTCCTATGCTTTTGCTCTTGGCCCAGACAGCACCCAGAAGAACTGTTGTGCAAATGAGAAGGCAATATGATTACTAGTCAGTATTTCACATGTGATTAGTTCACTTTTGAAAATTTATTTTCATTTTTACTTCTGTTGCTATAAACTCGACCAAAAACATTTTTAAAAAATTACAATTAAAAAAAATCAGCTGTCTTATGGCTCTTCTCCCATAGCTGGTAACTGCAGCACCAACTGGAGGATGAACAGCAAAGGTGTGATTTTAGATCCTGATTCCATTCACATTAATGGAGGTCTTGCAATGCATGATTCGTGAAGACAAGAAAGCAATTATTATTTGCCTTTAGAAAATAGTAATGCTGGTCTTTGAAAAGTATCAATAGTAGCTTTGTGTGAGCTAGATCAGGGAAAATAAAAAACAGAGTAGAATCTTCTCTGGGCTCTGATTCTGAAGTATTGGAAACATTGGATTTTTAATTTTTTTTTGACCAAGTCATGTATGATTTCTCTTGGTGTTCTGTATTTACGTGTAAAAGTCTCTCTCTCTTGCTCAGGGAAAATTGTGACCACAATTGTTGCGTGAGGTCTGCATATATCCCAGCAGTCATTTGAGGCTTTAGTTGCTTCCATATGCAACTTGCATATACTCTTGGTATATTTACCACTTAAAGAAGCTTCACAGACTTCTGACTGGCAGAGGACTCGCATTTCTGGATGACCCTGTTTTCTATTACCAAGACAGAACAGGCAAGAATGCTTTGTTGGCCCCCTGCTTTCTTTCCTGCTTGTCTTATAACCCTAAACATTGTATGATTCCACTACTGAAGAATCCTTACTGCTTCCTCAGGAACTACATTTCAATTTCTAGTGCCAGTTAGAACTTCTGTTCACTGTATTTTTGGTTTGTATGCTCAGCTTTGGGAACTCCACAATTAATAACTCTTCATACATCTTTTAGTTTCAAAATGAGGTCATAATCATATAGCTAGGTAACTCCTGCTTCATTTTTGAGGGGTTGGGACAGTCTTTGACATCTGGGACTGACACTTTTATATGGTCTTATATTTTTAATTGCAGTTGATGATCTGTGGTAGCCTCTGATACTGTCCAGTCAACCAGTTTGAAATAAATTAAATCTACTTATAATTATCCCACATTTCCTGTAGAAAGTCCCACAGCATGCTGCATTTTTCAGGGACTAAGGTGAATTTTTCCAGCTCTGCTTTGAGAATTGCAATTCTCCCTTCCATTATATTAATTACAATGTTTTTTTCAATCATCTCAAACTTTTAAAACAACAGGAATGGTGATAGAGAATGAAATAAAGGGGTGCATAATTTATTTACCAATCCTGAGAGTCTTACTGAGTTACCTGAAAGGATTTAAAGGTGGGCACTTATAAACTGACAGACTAAGGCAGTATTGAGAGCAATAAAATATTTAAAGAATTAACATTGAAGTAAAGTAACTGACAGCCTGAATTAGAATTATTCCTTCTTTCTTCACAGCCTTTGGTTAGCCTGGCCCTTGAATTTGAAGTGACACTGATGATGGCTGCTTGATGCTGCTTGAGTTCTGCCTTGCTCTGTGGAAGAGGTGTCTCCTCCTACTGTATTAATTTAGCATGCTTCACTAAGAAACAAGCTACCAGGCTTTACTTAATTTACTTTGGTTTTCCTTCAGGGAGCTCGTATTCTTTGCATTTTAAGTTCCCTTGATAATAGGATGTTTCCAGCTTAAAGTTGCATGGCACCCTTCCATGCTGTTTTGTGCCAGCACAATTCTGCATTCTGAGTTGCTCAGTCAAGGTTGGAATCCTCATATTATTGCCACCAAAAGAAAAAAAATAAGAAGTAGAAAATTTGGTTTGTATGTAATGGAAGTGCTTTAAGGGATTGACATTACCCACAGTTATTGTTCATAGAGAGAGGTTGGCTCTAGATGATCTTAAAGTTTCCTTCCAAACTAAACTGTTTCATGATTTTAAGATCATCTGCCTTTGGAGATCACAGTTTTGGGTACTACAATATAAAAAAAAAAAGTAAGTTATGAGAAAGCATTAATCTATTAAAAAGAGTCCAAAGGAGAACCATCCCTGTCAAGAAATGTCCAGGCAAATAACGTATTTCAACCTCAAGTTAGGGTCATCTGTCATCTTTTTTCTTGTCAAGTCGATATTGCAGCTAATCTATTTATTTTTGCTTTCTGGTGATTCTTTAAGTCACAACTTCATAGAATGCACATAAAATCAATTGATCTGTAATTTTAATGCATCGTGTACAGTGTGCTCAACTCTCTGCTGTTATGCTTAGGACTAAGTGTGTTTTCAAGATACAAAACTAAAATATCTGAGATAATATTAAAAAGGGGAAAAATTCAGGTAATGACTGCTGATCCATAGTCTGTCATCCAAACTGAATAGATATTTTTCAGTCTCATGAATATAGTCTTTGTAACTCTTAAATACTACTAAATCAGTCATGAAGATTATAAATTGAGAAAGTGAAATGCACTAAATGTAGTGTTTTAAATTTTCATATCCTTTTGAGTACTTATGTGACCTTTACAAGATAAAATAAGCTTATTAGGTTTAGTATCCACAATTCAACACTCAGATCAACCTTCAGAACTAATGAGAGAAATAGAAAGTGAAATTTATCGATGTGTTGGGTGCAGTTAAATGTTAAGGCAGCACACAAATGCCAACTTATGTATTCCATATTGCTAGTTGACTTCTGTAGAAGTACAGTCATATCTACTGAGTTTCTAGTTGAGCACCTTGTGGCTTTTTTCTGCAGATGAAATGGTTATGGATTGGAGGAGACTTGATCATTAGAGGCTAACCTGGTATTGCCCTGAACTTGGCTGTTCTTGTTTAGTACCAAGGAGGAAAAAAAAGACCCTTGTGTTTTTAAATCAAGGGATCTGACCTATAGATCCCTTGAACTGATGGAAAAGAGGTTTTGATTTGAATGTGAATCAGCATCTTGGTAATGACCAATATCTGTGAATCATGAAAGTACTTAATTTCTATGGTTAAATTTATGGTATTGCTGGGATTGTGGAAGCTTCTAGAAATACTGAAGTGACAGGTTAACAATCACTGTTACTTCCTCAAGAACAGCTGACCAATCTAATACCACAGTATCTGCAAAAGGAATCATACCACTTGGCCTTACATGTTGTGAGGTGTTGTTGGCTATCACGAGGTCTTTACTGTTTACATACTCTCAATTTTACTTGTTTCCATGATATTCACTCTCTGATAATTCACATTGTGTCAAGCCTTTGTTAAGGATTCACTGGAGTGTCACACGTTGTTCATTAATTGTTTCTGTTTCTCAGTCAAGATCATAACAAAAAGTAAAATACATAGAGTATGTCCATGTTTTTTAGATGAGGCAACAGCTATGATCATCTCAGCTTATTTGGGATGGGTACATTTATACAACTGTGTTAGCTGGTATTCTCTTCACACTTTTTCCATTTAAATTTTAGAACTTGTATGCAATTAAAAATCTCAGTTGTGGACCTTAGTGTTGTGTCAAAACAAGTGTGGAGTTTCTATTTTGTACCATCCAAAGCTACAAATGTAGATATGGACCAGCACAAACAGCAGTATATTGCAGGAAATTAAAAGCTGGTCATGATGGACGTGACCCACTATGCAGTATTACTGAGTTGTTGAGAGAATAAAATGCTCCTTAAGTATCTGTGCTTGCCAAGACGTCTGTTTTATGAGAAGAGCAGTATGCTCTGAGGAATGGATAGCCTAGTGTTTGCCATCCTGGAGGATGTTTAGTGGAGAGGGCTCGAACAACACTAAATAAGATCTTATCACTGGTAGACCCCATACACTGAGCTATGTGTTTATCTTGTCATTTTTCAGCTTCAGGTTTTCAACACTAGAAGACTTGAGGATTTTCCAACTTCATTTCATTATAATCAAGTGTAAGTGTCTTTATTACATTGTGCACAGAATAATATTCTTTTTGCAGTGCAGGTCTAGAAAGAGGAAGCAAGTCAAATTTTGGCCCAAAATCTGGCTTAGTTGAGTCACGCAAGGTGATGTGAACAAACTGAGTCATTAAACTTAGTTGCAAGTTCAGGGAAGCACAAAAAACCTATCTAGAGATGATAAATAAGCTACAAATACTTTACAGGTTACCATCATGCTTTCTCCATTCTTCTGCATACTACAATGGTTGCAGAGAAAAGCTTCTGGTTACTAGATTTTTGCCAGATAAACCTACCCTTTTAGTAATGCTAAGGGGTTTTCTGGTTGGTTGTTGGTGGGTTTGGGGTGGATTTTTTTTTTTGAGCGATGGATTTTAATAGCTAGTGATGTAGCTGGCTTGCAGGGCTCATAGATTTCAAGTGAGACTTAGAAGTTTCAATTAATTTTTTTTTTCTGGTATGTTATATTCTGGCCCTGGAGTCAGCCAGTTGCAAAAGGGAAGGAGACAGACTTTTTCAGACTCCTCCTTTGAATAGGCATCATAAAATTTTTAGGTGAACTGTTGAATAGAGAAATTAAAATCCAGCTTTATAGGAGAAGAATCTTGGCTTAAACTTGAGAGCTATTTTCAATCCCTAGGGAAAGGAGTTTATTTTGTGTTTCAATGGTACCCCTTGGGTTGCATTTCATAAAAGCACATTCTCTGAAGAAGTTGTTTCTTAATGCAAATGTAATGATGATAAAATAGGATGAGGCTCTTTAAAGCAATAATCAAAGATAAGATATATTAGGCATTTTGATGCCTAGTATTTTATATAGGCATAAATAAATTTTTCTCGTTGTCCATGTAAGTTTTCTTTTGATATTGTTTCTGATTGCTTTCCAGGTGTTCTGAAATGCCCAGAGGCCAAGAAAATACTGTTTCGTACTCAGGTTGAAAACTAGTCTTAACAGTTAGCAAATAATCTGCTCATTTCCTTAGAAATGCAGAAACCGGCAGAAACTGCAATTAAAAGTATAAAGTGAAATAAATTAGTTAATCTGGGGTTTTATAAGAGCATGTTGAGAGAGAAACAAGAAGTTAAAAAAGGCCCTTTCATGCAGTCATACACTAAATCTCAGGAGGTAGTTCTGTTTGAGCAAACCACACTGAAGCAAACTCTCAGTATTTGTGCAATTTATATCTAGTACAGCTCATAGTAAATGATTTAGGAGGCTTTTGAAATATGGAATAAAATGTACCCATTTAAAATCTAAAGGAAGTCATTATAGCTAAGTTAATGATCAGTGTTTATTGCTATACTGTTTATTAATGTTGGATTTATTAAAATTACATTTTGTTTATGGTTCAGATAATTTGCATGAAGGTCTGTATGCAAGTGTTGATAAAATTTTCATATACATTTAAGGAAATAAGTGTATATAAATATTAGAGTAAATTTGAGGAACTGTTCAGAAACTTGTCTAAAGGAGAAAGATGTTGGGTCACAGATATTCTTATTTTTCAGTTACATCCATTTCTTCCCTTAGAAAATTATTTTCTCCTCTACCTATCAAAATCTCATGTCCTCTCCTTTTGCTCCTCATTGATCAATTATTAGGAATGATTGGGTTCTCATTTTTTAGCATGAAAAATTTGTTAGTGCTTGAAAAATTTGTGTTGCTGTCTTTCCCTGCTTTCTACCTCATTTTCTGCTTCAGTCCCTTCAGGGATGTATCAGTTTTTCATAGGGTGACCGCCAAGATGCTCCAGTCTCTCAAATTCTGTGCCATTACCTCATTTGGTACAAATTAACTGACAGCTTCTTGTTTTAATATAATTTTCGTTCAGAGCTGCTTTTAGCTGAGTTTTGAAACAACAGAGATGTCTGAGCTAATTTAAGTGTAGGAGAAAATCTCTTTCATGCTTCAGGGCCATCAGGCATATCCTGGACAAGGCCTCAAAACTCAAAGCAAGTGCTGTGTGTTTGTGATCCTGTGATTGTCTATTGCATTGTGGTCAAAATCCCTCAGTCAAGCCTGCTCCATGGCTGGAAGTCTGTTGGAATAGTTGACTGATATGTAGCTTGGCTCTTTAATTTCCTTCTCACCTATGCAGCCTCTGTCTCTGCACTCAGATAACGATTTTGATTATTACATCAACATGTGTGTGTATATATATAAATGTATGTATGTCTGTTATGTTAATTATAGTTTGCAGGAAGAAGGTCTGTAAAATACAAAAATGGAGAGGCCATACAAAACATGGGACACAAGTAATTCAAACAAAACAAACTAGACAAATAATTAAAGCAGTTTCTTTCTACCTTTACCCTGTGCCATTATACTTTCAGAACAGAAAAGCAGACCAAGTCAGCTATGAACTTTTCAATGTGAAAAATATAGCTAACATGACATCTGGGATAGGTTTCCAAATCCGCTTTTAAAATATGGACTGATCAGTTTCTGCTAGCTCAAGTAGTTACTGCTCTGAGACCTTTCCCTCTAATTCAAATAGAAGGAGGAAGAAATATGGAAAGAAAATACAGTGAGAAAACATGGGATGGGGGAAGTAAAACTTGAGCAAGTCCTTCCTGAAGATAATTCATTCTATTTTCTTTCTCAAGTCTGAAGCAATCTGAGTTTCTCAAAGTTATCTTGGTTTCCTCCAAGCAACCAGATTGCAGCATGTTGTTTTAGTTTCATTGTTGCCTACAGCCATCTTGTTTTAATGAGTAGCTTGAAATCTTTGTTATGAGTTGAACTGTTAGCTCCTAGCAGCTTATCAAGTCTAGAACTGAGCTGTCAAAGTGTTTTAAAGACAGCTCTGGAAGATGAAATACAACTGTGGGAGTGAGCGGTTAAAAGCAGTTCCCTGCTGCTTTCTTGCAGCTATTTGGTTTTATTTTCATTATTTTTTGTGTTATTAATAGAAGTAACTAAGAATTAAATGGAGCAGGGGATAATCATGAGGTTTTGCCAAGTGTAATTCAACTAAGTTGCTGCAGTATCTTTTCTGTGGTCTGAAATGCAGCTGGGTTGAAGAGTTCAGGTTCACATTTACATACAGTATGTTTGACTGTTGACTCTGAATTTAATTTCTGACAGCACTAAATGCCTTAATGGAATACAGACGTAAGAGCAGAGACTGCTTGCTTTTAACAGCTCCTCCTAGGAGGCACACAACCCCAGAGTGATGCATGTAGCAAAACACTTAAAGGCTGGGCCAGTTTTGTTTCCTGCCATTCTTTCAAAGGGAAAGGAAAAGTGTGTTACCATGTACTACTGGGTCCTCAGGGCTGCAGCATCTTGTGATGACATTAAGCCTGATCTCAATCTGAAGACCAGTGATAAAAATGGTTTGAAAAAAAAAATCAGAAGGTGAGACTGAAAGATCTAGAAATAAGTTAAAACACAAGGAAGGAAATGTAGAATTATTATGCTGTGTTCTTACTGTGAGCTTAGATGGTGTAGATTGTTTTTAAATTTTTTTTTTCTTACCATTTTTATCACTTCTTTTGCTGGAGATCTTCCCAGTGCTCATATCTCCTTTGGCCCTTAATCACAAAGATTTCCTTCCAACTGCTCTGACAGATGTCCGAGTTAAATGTGTTCACCAAAACAAAATATTAAAAAAAAAGCTGAACAAAAGTAACTTTCTTTCTTATTAAATCATATATTACTACTTCATAGTTCTAAAGACATAATTCTTACAATTCTTTTCAATGCTTAGAATAACTTTCCATTTTCAATGGGGAAAAAAAATTATAGCTGTTTTTTGAGGCCTATGTCTTTCCAGAGACACTAATTATTGACTTGCTTAAATATAGGGACCTATAAATCATTTATTACTTCCTACTTCTGCATAACTCAGACATCCATGTAAAAAAAGAAAAGTTGGCAGATCTTTTCCAAGGAATTTTTTCAGTTTGCAAGTAGCATTGAGGTTAGACATGCACTAAGCAGACTTGGCCCTCAGAGTTCTTAAAGTTGGAGTAGACAAGAATCAGATTTTTGTTAAATGAAAACTTTGTTCTTTTAGTATTTATTGTCAGTTCAAATTGGAAGAAAATAGTAAATGACAGGGAAAAACTTTTTAAGGTAACCAGTGGAGAATATTGTGTTCTCTTGAGATGTGAAGGATCCAGCTCTATAATCAGGTCTTTAGCTCTGTCTTAACCAGAGTTTTTGTCCTGGGCTTCAGAAGTTTTCTAGACTGATTATTGTCCAAACGAAGGCATTAAATCTGAAGAACTGGCACTGTTTGGGGAAAACGTGTTCCTGAAAGACTTTGAGATGCAGCAGGAGAGTGCTATCAATACAACTAAGCAAATCAGAACAGATGATAATATTTGTGTGTCACTGCTTCTCATGTCAAGATTTAAATCCAGGGTAGTGTTGCTGTCAAGGTGTTCTTAGCAGATTAAATCTGTTTTCAATTTCAAAACATTTGTTGGGTTTCCAGGTTGAAGTGCAGCCAGCGTCATTAAAAATCCTTGAGCGCTTGTATTTTGGCTTGCAGGGAAGCAGAGTGCTTTGCTGTCAGACTCTGGATGTTATGTCAGCTCCCTGCTGGCCTCTTGTCATCAAAGAGCACCTGGGGAATTGAGGTGGGCACATGGCTACCATAAAACCTTTTGGCAGAAGCCAGGCTCCCCCCTGCAGTGTCTGTGGGACTACTAGAAGAGGTATTAATGCTCTTCTGGTTTGGATCTGAACTGAAGGTCGTGTCCCAGGTGTGGGAGCTGCAGATGTCCTTGTGTGTCCCTCATCTGTGGTGCTGTGTGTGTTGAGGAATCCATTCAGCATAGGTAGCTCAGGCTGTGGCTGCAGTACAGCTGAGTTACAGGCTCAGCTCTGGGGGCAGGAGCCCGAGCCCCAGGCAAGAGGCCATCAAGTGCTGGCCCTTTGCAGAACAGAGGGCTCTGGGACCTGTGGACCAGCCAAGGGACCAGACACTCAGGGGAACACCAGGAGCTGATGATTCCAGACTCTCCTGCCTGTGACTGAGGATATAAAAGCCCAGGGACTCCTTTGTTCCTGTTCCCTCCTCAGAGGCACCAGCTTCAACTGCAATTTTATTGTTTAGTCATGGTGCAATAACTAAATGTTTTTAAGGGTCAGGATGTGTGAGGCTGTGCTCTGGGAAACCTGGGATCAAGTCAGGAAGGAAAGCTGGTGTGTGTGTGTGGGGTATGTGTAGTTAGCAAAGGGTCTCTGTCTCATCTCAGGTGGTGAGAGCGTGGCGGAAAGAGTGGCTCCAGGATGGTCAGGCAGGCAAGTTTCCTTAACACTGCCGACTGCAGGAGCTTCAAGTCAGCCCTGGCATGGTTAAAGCTTTTCCAGCTTTTTCAAATTTGTCATGGTCTTCCAGAAAGTTCTGTGTTTTTCTGCCTGTTTTTACAAGAGACTACCAAGATCATCTACCACCTGTGTTAGCATAAGAAAGAAATAAAATAACATCTCCATCGAGCTGTGTCTTGAAGCTTATCTCTTCTGTTAGTATTTTTTGAAAAGTATCAGAAACATTCTCATGGCTTTTCTCAGCCTAAAATTTAGCCTGTCAGTGTGGCCATCCTGAAAATGAATAGGAAAGAAAAAAAAATGCACTCTACAACAACACTCAGTACAGAAGAGAAAAAGATCCAAACCCTGTACAATAGAAATGCAAGGTGTATCAGTGTAGAAAATACAAGAGTCTTGTTTGTTTCACAGTAACTCTTTGAACTACTCCTTGAAGAAAGGTTTAACAACTGTCACTGTCATTTGAATCAGTTTGCTGACATTTTGCTGAAGTAGCCAAGAATAGATCTCAGCAATAACTTACTTTTATTTCCTTCTGTGATAGTACAAGGAGTATCATCACCTAGTGTTTAAGGTTTTTGGCCCTCACCAGCAGCACCTTTTTTCCTGCTTGAAAGGTGTGAATTTTTTATCTTTTGTAATTATAATATACTGGTGCCCAACCACACTGATTTTTCAGAAATAAGCAAGTTGCCTCATCAGCAAGGTTCAGTATACTATATAATAGGATTTTATTTTTTCCACAATGGCCTTGCTTATATCCATGAAAATCGTTGATATCAAGGAGCCAGCCAAATTAGGAAATATACTTCGAGCTTTACAGTTCTAATTATGACAGGTGCAAGCATCATAATTTGGATTGGGAAGCAAGTACAAGGGCCATGACTTATCTCTGAGCTGTAGAAAAAACATTTCTCTATTCCTAGTCCCCATGGACAGCTCTGGTCTTTTAGCACTCCAGTGCTACAAGGAGTTCTAGCAATTCTTTTATTACCCTGTTGCTTTTTTGCATAATCTCACAGAAAACAGCCACAGGGTGACATTTTAATCATACTCATGCAGAATTAATGCAGATCTATAGAAGAATTTTTATGCAAAGAAGACCTAAGTTATAAGTTTCTTATTTTCATTTTGGATCATTTATTTCTGGTTAGGAGGTAATGTTCAGACATAAAGACCAAATTTTTCTGAGTTTTCAGGAAACAGGTTTTTGTCTTGGTGCCTATGACACTAAGCTATAGTTTTGAGCCTTGAAGGTGAGAATTCATTGTAATAATATTAACTACTAGTTAGATTTGCTAATTAGAAAACCACAAAAGTTTAGATAGGATACTGACCTCTTTGCTTTAGGATGCATATCCTCACAACTGAGGTTCTTTGGTTTATGTTAATACAGTTAATAGGCCTTAAATACATGAAGGGTATTTGTTATGATCCCACTTATGACACCAAGTCATGTTAGGGTCTGATTATTAACAGACGACTCTGCCCCAATTAAGGTACAAATGAGACCATATGTAGGAGGACTTGTTTCCTTTCCCGTTTCCACAGTGTGCCATATTGAGAATTGTTGTCCAGAGAGGTTATCCACATCTGCCTCACCAGGCCTGGCATCTTCCTGTTATTGCTGTCTGTGTTTATCTCACAGTGGAATTTTGTCTGGTGTGCTGATTCCAAACCTTTTACCCCGTGTAGGCCTGTGTGCTTTTCTTTTTCAATGGGATAGACTACTAGAATTCTGCCACTGGCTTTCCAGAGAAGCATATGTAGGAGTGTTTCTAGGGCGAGCACCATGCTCTGGATAACCCAGCCATAGCAATTCATAAATTGTTTTTTAGCTATTATGGTGATTATTTACACATTCATCTTGGCTGTAAGGTGAACAAAATCACATGTTCATTACATTTTGAACTGAATTCTCTAAGCCTTTTACTATATTATTTTCTATAAACTTCATTTTTATTGAGAGAGAGATGCTTTTAAGTGCTAATTGGGTTTGAGGGAATCGTGCAGTTTCCCCTTCCTGGAGTTTGCTTGTATTCTGCAATGAAGAAAGGGACATTAGCTGAATTTTGGGCTGGTATTTTGTGTTTGGTAGGAACAGGTAATGGCTTTACTCTTGTCTGAATTATATTTTAACGGGGAAAACCTATGATGCACCAGCAGAGCTAACTTCAAAATAAAGGTTTTTAACTTTTCTGATAAAGCCTATGGGAGAAAATAGAAATGCTGCAATTTTTTTCTAGGCTCTAATCTGTAGGAAAATTTTACTCAGTGGGTGAGCTGCCTAAAATGCTGTGGCTTGGTGAATGTCTTGATGTAAAATACAGATCTTCTGGCTGCACATATTGGTTTTTCTTTTTGTGTGTGTGTGTTTTGTCTTGTTTTGTTTTGGTTGTTTATTTTACTCTTTCAAATGGAGCTGAACTACTATATAGTTAAAGCTCATAAATGAGGTACTCAGTTTATTTTAAATAGGTGACAGTAACTTGATTTTTTTGAATTGTTCTGTAGGAAAAGATAGCCATAATAAGTTTTATATAGTTGAAGAACAGCAGAATCTGATTGCATGACACCAATTTGTGGTTTTCATTTTTATTTGTATTAAAGTAAACAATGTACTGTAGCTGATTACACAAGTTATAGTTTAAGATCCTAGAGTACTTAGCGTAGTAGACTAATTCTGACTATATTTTATTTTTTTCTACTTGTAAAACTGGAATGGTGAATTTTATAGTCTGAGAAAATTACCTTCTCTGAAGCTTGTGGGAAAAAACCAAAACCTTCTTCAATGTGGGAAAGCTTGTCCTGTCTTGGACATGAATTATGCAGTCTTGTTGGACTGATGAAAGTAGCAATATCTAAGCATTTGCAGATTTTCATTATTGGGGTTGAATGACTGAATACTTGTGCTCAGTTGCCTTTCTTTTTAAACTTTTTAATCTGACTTGCCTTTTAAGTTTTACTATGAGATTAATTTACGGTACGTAATTCTTTGTGCCCTTAAAAAAGGTGTTTATAAGCACTGGTGGAAAGTAGTACTTTAAGGGGATGTTGACAATATCTTATCACTTTCAAAAATATGAATTTCACCGTGGTTTCAGAAGCTGCATCTGATTATAGGTCGCCATGTCACTTTTGTTGTGTTCTTACAAATGGAATTTCGTATGTTTTATCTCTTGCTGTGTTGTTTAAAATAGTAATATAACAAACAAAATGAAAGCTGGCTTCCTAACTCAAAAGAGAGGTGTAGCAATTTCTGCATAAGGATCTATATGTACGATTCAGAAAGTTGGTGGAAGGTATAAAAGCATAACTGTATCTAAAAATAATGATAGAGAAAAAAACTGAGGTGATTTAGTGTGTTGAACATGATCTTATTTTAACTGAGGAAAAGCTATTCAACACCGTGTGTTTTTAAGTTAGTGACTGTGACTAAATTTTAATACCTTCAAACTATAAAAATGTTCCTTGAACTGGACATGTGGAAAGAGAGTCCCTTAGAGTTTTACCCTTAGTCTGGAAACATGAACCTTTATTTCTTGAGCTAGAAAGCAAACCCAGTAATTTGGACTCTGCAGTCTCAGAATCCCAAAACATCTTTAGGATTTACTGAATAGACAATGGTGTGCCATGTCAGTTGAACTTGTACTTGCATGCCCTAATCACCTTGCAAGTCTCTGTCTCATTCTTTTCCATACAAAGGGAAATAGTTTTAGAGCAAGAGCAGCAGTATACTTTTAACCCAGAGCAATTCACCATCTGATTCATTTGAGGCTTGGTAAACTACAGAGAGCATCAGATTGGATTTCATTTAAAGTAAAGAAAAAAGCCCTAAAGTATCAGACTTTGTGTTTTCTACAGAATCCAGCTAACTGCAAGATGTTTGAATTTTTATAAGAAACTGATGGTGATGAAAACCACAGGGAAGCCAGAAAGGGTTCCAGCAGAAACCTTCCCCCACTTGAAAGGAGGTACCATCAGCTACTTGCAAGTTTATTGCTAATATTTGTTCTGTACACTTGACAGCTGGTTTGAATGATTGCAGAGTGTATAATCTGTAAACATCCAAATTGACCTCCTGGCCAATTTCTTTCACCTATGTATTTCTCTGATCTGTGAGCCCTTTTCTGGGGCTGTTGGGTGTCGGCATCTGCATCCTTGACCTCTCGTTGTTCTCAGGAGAGAAACCTTGCTCTCAGTTCCTTGAAACTGTTCTGTGAGCTCCTGATGCAGAGAACAGAACATGCAGTCATGAGACTATGTTTCTCAGGCACGAAACAAGTTCCTCCAAGATGCCAGCATGCTCTACTCATGATGTTCAGTGACATTTTTAAACTGGGATCCTCCCTCTGAAGACCTGCTTATTTGTTTCAGATCTTCCATCTTTTCCTCTTTCTATGTGGCTAAGTTTTTAAGTAAGAGATGTGTGAGGTGGTCTTAATATTGCCACACCTACTCCAGACAGTGATGCAAAAGGGATGGAAACAAAAGCTTAAAAGACTAACACCGTGGAGATATTCCCCAGAATGTGTCTTGAAAGACCTGGCTGAGGGGAATCAAAGCAACAGTGAGCTCACACGTGTGGAACAGAAATACATCTCTTGGAGCTATTCAGTCTAGTCTGGAAACATAGATAAGGTAAATCAAAGCAAGAGGAGAGTGAAAAACGAGCCTAAATCAAATGAAAGAGATTAAATTTTGTAATGTAGTCCTTACTAGAAGATAGTTGTGTAGAAAAACTAAGTTTCTGAAAAATATTCTCTGCAAGAAATCTTTCACACTAGAATTACTTATGTTGATCTCAACTCTCTTGAGTGTGCCAGCTCAGAGCAGCCTTTGACAAAAGCACTGTTTAGAATGCAGTATTGATCTGATGGTTAGAGGTGCTGAGTACTCAGGATCTCACACAGGAAAGGTGAATGGAGCACATCTCAAATGGCTTCTAAAAACTGCTAGTGTACGAGCGTATGTCTCACTTGAGAAATCGGAGCAAACTGATTTTAGTAAGACCATGCACATGTTATCTTTTCCTATTTAATAAAAATCTTTTCACACCTGTCACACGTGGGGCAGAGCAATGGAAAAGTTTCAGCTTCCAAGTATGAGGGATGTTGGAAAACAACTGTAAACACATGTTTACAGATGAAGGTGTTTTGCAAGGAAAAATGCAAGAAGTTTCTAAATGCTGTGGTGCAATGCTTCAGAGGTTATTTGGTATCAAGTGAGATAATTTGAATGTTTCAAGCCTTATTCCATATTTCATTTGGGTTAATCTGGCTTGGAAGGTGTATCTTCTGACTAGGTACCCTGTACTGAGGCTCTAGGCTTACCTGCTATTTATTTAACACACCTATGTTAGCACTCTATGAGAAAACCCTAAGGCCTTAGTATCTTGATTACAAAGGTTAATATTGCTTGGCTTTCAATAGAACTAGCAGCTGTTGAGTTAGAGAGCAATCTAAAAGCTTGTCTTCAACAGCAAATTACTTATGTAAGCTTGGTGATACATCTAGGATTTTTCAATGTAATCATTTGTTCACAATCCAGGTTGTCCAAGCTGGTGGCATAAATTCTATTAGAGTACACGCTCCCAGGAGGATAGAAAGATGCCAGATTTTAGTCTCTACCACATCCTTAGTCCTCCAGCATACAGAAAAGATCTATCATGTTGGGGCTCTGATTCTGTAGAAAGCTGAGAAGGAATCTTCCATAAACTTTGGCTGAAAAAATTCCCGCTTGGAATCAATGTTTGTAAAGCAGTGCCAGAATTCTGCCTCTTGATAGGCAGAAATAACTGTGAGTACTAACTATCGTGGATTGAGGAAAATGAATGAGTATGTTTCTGATGACAGCAAGAGAATGTTGTCTGGAGTCTGAAAGCGTTCAGAAGGTTATGAAATGGTGCCTGATGGGCAGGCTTCAGGGGTACGTGAGTGCTTTGGGCAGTTTTGTCATCAGCTGTTTGCTGGTCTTTGCACTGTTACCATCATTAATGTCTGACGCATGGGGGGAGTTACTGCAGATCAGTCAGTGTAACAGCCTGATTGAATGCCCAGTGAAGCTAATGGGGTCTTTACACAGGCACAAGTTGATTTTTGGTTTCCAGATGCTCTTCACTGCATATTGTAATTGCATATTTTATTGTTCTCACACAAATGACATTTCTGACATAATGGTGCATTTGTGAAATGATGGAAATTCTTGCTGTTGCTCTTGGGACTGTTTGATTTCTCTGTTAATGCAGTACTTCTATTTAAATTAAAGCAGACAGAGTTTAATGATGCAAAATGCTACATTTAAATCCTTCTAGAATAAGTAAAAACTTCTACTGCACATTACTAAGTCTTTATATAAAAAAAATTCACAACTAATTTAATTACTAAAACCTAATACTGAAATAACTGAACTAACCTGTAATATCAGATTAGTAGTGCTGCTGAATGTTAAAACAGTAATTATTACAGGAAATAATCTTCTCCCGATAAAATGGCAAGCTTGCAATCACTGGAGGTTCATACATGGAGCAAGTATAGCCTAGCGCACTTCTAAAGAAGAAAACTGGTAACTGATCTGATAAAGCTTTTCTGATTTTCAGTATTGAATGATAAGAGTAAGCAAATGCACCAGGAATGAATCCAAGGTGAAGTTTCCTGGCTCTCTGAATTGATACTTTGTCTGCATTCCCTTGGAATATGGACATTTACATGTTTACTGATTTTTCTTTGGGTTGCTAGACAGGTGTGAGGTCAAAGCACATTCTACCTTAGTGGTGATGGATGGTCATGTTACTGTAGAATCAAAAGATTGCACATTTCTTCATATACCTATCTTCATACAATTTATGTAAGACTTGAAATTGACTGTTTCCAGAAGCCTTTGGAAAAAAATTTTTTTCTTTCAAAAAAATAGGGCCAAAATTTAAATGGTGACCTATTCTGTTCTTATTTCCATCTTGAAATAGCCAATCCCAATTTAATTATATTGATTTAAATCTGATGTAGGTTTTTGAATTGAGTTGATTTATGAAGATAAAGTTTTCTCTTAACATTTGCACTCTTGAATTGTGATAGTCATTTACTTTTCAACTTTCTTAGGCTGCAAGAAATTGGATGTAGGAGAAGCCCAGCAATTAGGGTTGGGCATGGAAAATAAATAGGCAATTCTATAGGTAATTATACAACTGGAAACCAGGGAAACTCAAGTCTCAATTTCTTTTAAATGTCTTTATTTTAAGGAAGTAAATCTAAAGGTGTAACAGAGAGTGAATGTTTTTGGGATGGAAAGTGGAGAAGATGTAGAAGTGATTAGACTTATTTTGTTACTTTTTTCTGTTTTGGTTTTAAGCATTGGATTTAAATTCAAAATGCCTTATAGGTATAATTGAAAAACATGTTTTGGAGAGAGACTGAAAGGGAATGCAAAATCTTAGTGGATTAAGTTAGGAATATATAAGAGATAGTGTGGTAAATGGAGCAGAGAAAAAAATATTGGAGCTAAGGCTGAAACGGAAAGCTAGAAGAGAAGAGAATGCAAAAAAGGATCCAGGCATCAGTGAACAGAACACTGAAAAAAAGATTGAAGAAGAAATTAAGGGACCTTTCAAGGATCCACACTTGATTATGTTGTAGTCTCATGTCACATGACACATTTCTTTCAAAGAAATTTCCCACACGAAATAAATTGTGCTATTTTGTAATCAGTACTATTACCCAGTGAAAAATTGTTAAGGGGAAGTTCTTCTTTTGTCTCCTAACTCTGCAGATGGTGTAACCCGGAAATTTGTGGGTTTTTTGACCAATAAACGCTTAAAAGCGTATGTGGGTGTTATTTGTTTTGTTTTGGTCGTTTTGAAATAATTTTCCCTGGGCCATGATCAATACAGAATACACTGTCAAGTTTTCTAATATTACTCAAGGTACTTGTTGAAGAACTGAGTCTTGACAAGCCATTTTTTCTTCCCCTATTTATAAATTTCTGGAGTTTGAAGTAAAATGGGATTAAATAATCTTGTAAATCTAGATGACACTCCAGTGGAGTCGTCAGAAGAAGCATAAGATTGAGAAGCAGGAATAAAGTTTAAAAACCTCTTAATTCCTAATATCCCTGCTGATCAGGGATAGCTTGTTAAGTTCTGTAACCTTGAGACCATCACCTTCCCTCCCTCCTTCTTGGAGAAGCAATGTTTATTTGATTTCTGTCTGTCACTTTTAAGAGATGTTGCAACTTAGAAAATGCTGTCTGTTTTTGTCTCATTTTCTCTCTTTTGATCCCACTCTTCCTGACATCATTTATTTCCTATTTGATTCCCTGTGATTGCAGTAACCTAGGGGTCCTTAGAGGTCTATCTTCTCTTTCCTGAAGCTTCAGGGTTAAAAAGAGTGATGTGATGCAGCTTCTGTGATTGATAAAAAATAGACATCACAGTCTTTCCTATTTTGTCTAGCAGGGTGACTTTCTGCCATTCTTTGCTTTGACAGCCTCTCCCTGTAGGTTATGGTTTCAGTCTTCCTTGGAATGTATGTAGGCCAGAACCCTGGCAACTTTTTATCATCATTTGATTTCATTCATAGTGCCTGTGTATAAACATCTCTCCAGGCAGGCTCTGTTCTTGGCCACAGGGAAGGCAATAGATGACATTCCCAAACCTGACAAACGTGTTGCATTCCCTAACAGGAAACCTGAGACAAACTACTTTACAGCGTGCCTACATTTTCTTATTGTTCTGCAAAATCAAGGCTGGTTGCCAGGTTAATGTCTTTTGAAAATTAAACTAAACCAAGGCTTCCTTCTGGCTCATCATTGGCTTTTAAGGTCGTGCAAGTCACTGTCCTTGCTCCCTAAATTCTAAGATAGAATCGAAATTAGGCTTCATGACACTTTGAAGGATGTTTCAACCACTTTTTTTTTTCTTTTTTCCCCCCTACTGATAAACCTTTTCCCTATCTGGAAAAGTACCAGACCACAGTGAAGTCCTGGACAGTGGGTTTTTTTAAAAGAAATGTATCCATTTGTGGCACCGCAGATAAAATATGTTTCTAGAGGATAGCACCTTTTTTAAAAAGTTTTTCTCCTCATAATCTGTATGCCTCTTTGCAAGGAGAGAGAAAACAGTTTTCATTAACATTTACTAAATATAATTTAATCCAAATTATTTAAAATTAAAGAGATGTGTTTATCAGGGAAAAAAGCAGACAAACTGCAGTTTTTCATTAGGTAGAGTAGAAATTGCCTCAAATACCTGCAGAGCGTTCAGCCTTTGCCTATATTTGAATCCCAAACTGTGTTTCTCCTGTTGAGATTTCTAATTCACCTGAGCTCTTTCTGCCCACACAGGGCTGGCTCAGGCTGAGTTAGGGATCAAATGCCTGGTAAAGCTGCTAGTCTTTGAGAAAACTGTTCCTCCTTCCCAAGGGGTTATTTTTGGAGACCTTTTAGAGGGAAAAAAAAATAAGTAAATGTGCATGTGTTTCTTTAAAAGACCAGCTCTGGCAGATGCAGCATGGTTCCTAGTCAAGTCTTCTTGAATTAAATGGGATGAGTTTAAGTTGCCAACAACAGCAACAAAAGAAGGTGGTGGGGGGAGGCAGAGAGAGAAACAGAAAATGTGTTGACAGTGGATCTGACCGACAGAGCCCAAGACAATAGGATGCATGTTTAGCATGACTGGCTCTATTCATTCTCCTGTCAGCGCTTGACGTGCCAGCCTCTCAAAGGCAGCAAAGCTGCAGGAAGTGTCACTTCCTCACACAAAATATATAGAGAAATTTCCTTGACACTCTATTCTTCAGCTGCAAATGCATGGTTCTTGATGGGGTTTTGATTAGTGAGTAGCTCTAAAAATGTGGTAACTTAATAGTTGTGATGCTGAAGAATAATATGCATATATGAGAGGCCAGTTATATAAATCCCTGGGCAAGCTTTTCTCTCATGCTACCCAGCATAGTATTTGCGCCTGCTGAAATACATAGGAAAACCAATGTCTGCACCCTATAAATAGTGGTTTTTTGGTTCAGATTACCCCAAGTGCATTGACTCCTGAGGTGGCATGTGATCAGCTGCCATTCAAGAACATGTTCACCTTGCTGCTGACATGCAGCCTTGTGCCACATTTTCCTTTCAGTATGATCTCGGGCCACTATTTGATGACCTTCCAAGCCCTTTAATATGGCAAGAGGGATGGCTTGAAAATTGCATATAAAAAGTGAACCCCCAATTACTCTATATCTGCAGTACTTCAGCACTTCACTTGAACAATAGTATTGTTACAAAATGACTCTGTACACTCCAGATTGCTTGGATAACACCTCCAACCCCACTGCAAATCCATATGTTTTTCTAAAACCTCACCTGCGTTTTCTAGAGCTGCTCTTTCCACACTGACTTCTTTTTTTTGTAGCATTTGCAAGAAAATATATTCACTATATATTCAAATATATACATAACAATATATTGAGGTCATTTATAGTGTAACCTGAACTAAAAGACATCTGAGGATACCTGAAGGGTGAAGGGTTTTTGTCTGTATCTTCTGATGAGTTGTTGCTCCCTAGACTAAGAGCTGCTCTTAGCATTGGTTCACCATGGCTGATTAAAACCTTTCTGTCTGTTTAATTTCCATGTCCAACCAGCACTGAGTTTGCAGTGCTTGGTGAGAATCTGGTTTTGAAATTTTTTTGAAAGGTATATGCTTGAGCTGTACAGAAATACTGAGCAGTCCTGCATGTATTGAAAATCTACTGAAGAATGCAGGGCAAGTGTCAAGCTCTTCCTGAAAACCACAGAGTTTTTCAGTTTTCTCAGGAAATGTGTCACAAATAATCTTTCTGAAAATTAGTTTTACTTTTTCAAAGAAGCAGTTGATGATATCCCTGCACAGACTGTTTCAGTACATAAACAGTGTAAATAGGTGAAAGGCAGGTTAGCCTCTCTGCAGTGATTTTCATGATTGCTTTTCAGCTTGCTGCTTAAAACAACAAAAAAAACCAACAAAAATGCTTTATAGGCTCTTGTTTTATTGAAATAGTATTTTTTTTTTAAGCACAGATCTATTTTCAGTATCTAAAGGTAATCTGGTAGTTTTAGGCTTTGCAGTAGAGCCAAAACCAAGGCATCCAAACCTGGTCCTTCTCCCCTTTCAGAAGTTGATACCAAGATATTGATATGGTTGCTAAAACCTTACCATTGTATTTGATAGTGAAAAGGCTTTGAAAGCAGCCAAGGAGATGCTTCAAAAGAATATTTATTTATTTATTACTTAGAGTACAGTTGCAAATTGCAATTAATTCTTCAAATATTTTGGAAACACAACTGCAAAATGCTGGTGCTCTTGATGAAAGATGCGTGGATAGCAATTTATTGCTGCTTTCTTAGGAAAAAAATAATCTCCTGATGGGAGTTCATTAGAAAATAGTTTCCTTTTTGCATTTAAGCAGTGATTTATGGCCTCTTAATCATTATTTGATGATCTTACTGTATATAATTTTCCTCAGTTCCTGATGTTCAAGGATTTATTTCTCTGGAATTCTCTCTAACTCTTCTACATATTTCTGAGAATAAACTTAATATAAAATGAATGTGTGGAAAAAAAAAGAGGCAAGCAACATGCAAATCTATATTTGTAATATGGTAAACCCTTCTGCAGTCATATGGAAGAGGCAGTTGGAAGATTTTACTTGTGGAAACATAGGTGTCAATCTGAAGGTTTTATAATGACTCACTAACATAAGTGTTTATTTTAGAAAGCAGAACTGACTCCACAAGGCTTTTTGACATGTGCTGCATTTTTACGTTTGAGTCTTTGTCCTTTGGGTCTATAACTGTCTCTGAAAAATGAAGCTTGAGACATAGATTCATACATAATGGACTCTATATGCTACCACTGAAGAATTGTAATAGACTAGTTAGTCTTCGTTAGCCTTGTCATCCTTGTGTTCTAGGATAGAGCTTATCAAGTCCAAATGACTTCTACCTGACCAATTTTTATTACACTTTCAGAAGGCTCTGCCTTGGCTTAAAATATGTGATGTGCCATTTCTCTTTGGGAAAACAACTTCTTTTGCTTCTTCACTTTCTTTTAGAGAGTGTGTATGCATGAGATGATAATTCTATACAGTGTTCCCCTTCTCTGAGCTTGTTATATGCATTTTCATTTTTTAATCAAAGGTTCCATGAATTTCATGTAATGCAGAATGGTTTATTACAGACTGCAGATATAACCATGTGACCTTTTGGAATGATATTTTTATTTATATTCCCTGCATAGCTAGGAAAGGGGACTTCCCTTCCACCTTCTATGAAATAGTATTGAGGGATTATTTTTCAAGTGAAATATGATAAGTCAGACATCTTCAAGCTTGAGTAACAGTCATCTTCCTCATATTCTATATATATTCAAAAGAGAGAGATAAGCAGAAATAGAAACTACAATCTTCTGAGGACAGGTAATTATTCTAAAGCTAGTTTACATAAGGTGGAATAGTTTTATGTAGCAAACAGGTCAAGAAGTTACTCAGGCACCAGACTTGTATGTGCCACTGCTGGGGCTTAGGTCTGAAACACAGAAGTGACTGCATATGTGTGTTTTATTTGTTTGTTCTGACATAAACAAAGAGGAAAGCTGAAACTTCAGCCAGAATATATCAGCCTTCTCTAAGCATAGCTGATGACAAAAATGTGCTTTCAAACCTGGCTCTTTCCTGGGGTAAGAGAAGCAGGGAAGTATAGTGTAGAAGTCCTATGGGATATACTGCCCTGAATCCTCTACAGGAGGTAGAGATTTGAACTCCTTTATTTATGAAACACAGTGGAATGTGTTCCACAATGACATAAAGAATAATAATAAATCAATAAGGAATACTCCTGATATTTCCTCTTGTATTCTAGGACATTGTCAAATTGTCAAAGAACTTGTTAAGAGTGCTCAAGATGTCTGCTCAGTTTTATTCCTTCTCAGGAGTTTAAACCATGTCCAAGCCACCACTGCAAAATCCTGGTACTTTGAATTATTTTCTGGACAGTAAAAACATCTTTACTAGTGCTATAAATACATCTGCTGCAAAGTTTATTGATACAGAGCTCATGAAAGTGAAGGAGGGATGGGAAGAGAAATGTGGGTAGGATAATGTCTGATGTAAATTTTAAATTATGCTTCAAGAGATATTTTTTACAGTCTACTTCTAAGGCCAAAGAGGAAAATTGTTATCTGTATGTGGGGGGAAAAAAGAGGGGAGAAAAAAAACCCATAGAAAAGTGGAAATGCTTATGTATGAGTGGTAAGGCGCTTTGCAAGGCTTATTATTTTTCTTCAACCTGTGAAAGGAACCATCAGGAGATGTTTCACTGGGATGACTAGAGGCTGAAAGGGTAATGCTGAAAGAAAATCCTCTAAAATCCTAGAATCAGGGAAATAGCTCTTGGTCGCCCTGTCAAGCTGATGAATAATACTTTTTCTTGGTAGAGTATTAACTAGTTTTGATTTGAATGTTTTTCCCTCGAGTGGTAAGAAGTGGAATTTTGTTCATGAAAACGTGGATTGCTACCTACAGTTTGATTTTAGAGCTGCATATGTGAATACAGACTTGCATTGCGTTTTGTCTGGAACAGAGGATAGGGAAGAGGAAATCTGGATGTGAATATTTGCTGTGGTCCCATTTCTTCACCTACCTTTCCCCTTTATTAAAGGCCAGTTAAGTTTACATGCTTCGTTACGCAACATGTACATAATTCTTAAATCCTGGGCAGTGTAGTTCTCTTCTTTCTCAGAAATTTTATCTTAGATTGGCTCCACTTAGTTATAAAGAGTAAATTATTGTGTAGTGATGATCTAGCATGGAAAATCATGACCTCAGTATAGTTGTACATGCTTTTAAAAATGAAGGATTAGGAGTCATGCCTGCAGCTGAGATCTAATTCCTAGAAATGCCTTTTCCATTACTATTAAATAGAGAATATTTAGATACCCTCTTCTTGCTTGGAAAGAGGCCAACAGGAGAGAGATTGAAAAAATCTTCTGAGAAACAAGTTGTGTTTGGCACAGTCTGCTGGGGAATTCCTGTATCAGTGTTTAATTTTGCAAGTTTTCTCCTCTGGTTGATAATTTGAGTACCAGGAGATATGAGTGCAAAAGCATTTATATTAGGTAGAATTCTGGTGTAGTCTTTTGGAGTAATTTGACATATTAATTACACATTGTTCCAGATAAAATGTGCCACAATATACTCAAAGTATTCTGAACTAATTGGTAATAATACAGTAGTAACTAAATAAAATGGTCCTGTGATAATTAAATGATACGATAATTATGAGATTCAAAACCTGTAGATAAATTTTAAAGCTTTATGTCTGGTCATGTGGCAGACCTGTAGGCAAAGTCAATGTGAGCTAAGTTGCTTCATCTTTTCCCAAACCATAAAAGGACTTGATTAAGGCAGAAGTGATTGGAACAATTGAACTGAATATATCTACTGAGGTATTTAAATGCTGAGGAATGCGGAATTGTTTCTAGGCTTGAATGTAACGTCCTTTAACTTTGTAAAATAATTTCCTAATTTGCTTTAATGTTCATATTACGGTCACTACTGGGGTTGTTTTCTCAAAGTTACAGGAGTAGATCATAAAAAATATTTTTTTGTGAACTAGTGAGCTGGGAGGATTACAGGAATAACAGGAAGGTTCTTTCCTGGGTTTCCCTATTTATTACTTAGGTGCTTATCACTTGTGACAGAAAAAAAGCTGCACATTGATTACAGGTACTATTCTGCTGACTAGAGGAAAACAAAACCTTAATCTTGGTTCCCAGAAAGTTAGTGCCTGTAATTATTTCAGATTATATTAATGTTTTGTTAGAGAACTTTTTTTTTATTGAGTGGAAGTTTTCTTGTTCTCTTTTTACGACTTTTGCAAATAAATAAATATTCTCCAAATGATGGTTGCTGTCAAAATGCTTCTCTCTCTTTGGCTGGCTCCTCACAAACTTGATCAGTAGAAATCATGCAGCAACAAGAACAAGTCTGATATCTCCACAAGTATCAATTCTGGAGTTTTTTGTTCTTGTCCAAGTCTCTAAATTGCATGTTCAAATTTGAATATGAATTCATTATATGTCTTCATATATATATGAATATATATACACAATTTTTTCTTGGTTTGTTTTTTGTTTGGTAGTGTGTTGGGATTTTTTGTTGTTTTTTTTACCTGTAGAAGGTAATATTTTCTTTTCCTGCTTTCTGGTTTGTGTTTTTTTTTCCTGATTTAAAATAGGTCTTAATATTTAAAAGAAAGCCTTTGCCTAAGTTACTTGACTTCAAGTCTGTTCAAGTTAGAATGATTTTGAAGGCATTAAACACGTTTTTGTCATCTTCAGTTTAGAGCCACTCCAGTTAAAAAAGACAATAAAAATACTAATCAAGAACACAAACCAAAACTTACAACCTCTGCCTCCTAAAACTCTCCAACCAAAAAAAATGCAGACAAAACATTTTTCCAATGAAACTTTCAGATAAATTGGGAGCTATAATGATAGCATACTCACTGTTATTTTAATATCAGAGTTCCAAGATTATATGTGTTAAGTGATAGAAATAAAGATAGGTACTTTGAATAATCAGATTTTTATTAGATTCTTCTAATTTTGACAGGCAACTAATTATGGAGTGTCTGAACAAGTCATTCCACATCTGTTTAATATTGCTTAATCTCTAAAATGGGAAAGTAATTATTCACTTGCATATGGCTTTTTATAAGTTATTCTTGACAGGTGATAGCTTAAACTAAACACATAGTTCTAGGTCTCATAAAAAAAATCTAATGCCAGGGCTAGTTCCTCAAAAGTATTTTTGATGTTGGGGAGATAAAAGTTTATTCCAGCTATGGGCCTGGAGGCTGACATTGCAGAAGCCAGTGGAAGAAACACTTGTTCTTCATTTTTCACAGTTTCTGTCCTAAAATCAGAAATTCTGCCTTCTTTAAAAAAAGGTACACACATTTATAGCACTCTGGAAACTACTCTTTAGCAGAATTTGGGCTTTTAATTGACTTGCACTGAGGCTTTGGGAAATGCAAATTCACGTGCATTTCATATGACAGTGAATTTTCAAAGAGCTTTGTATTTCTAAAGAACTGTAGGGTTATTAAAACAAAGGGTGAACATAAATTGCAGCAGAGAGTTGCAGAAATTTAAAGCAGGACTTTTTGGTCATATTCTAATGTGTCTCATGTAGGATGACATTAACCTTTTCTTATTCTCCACTTCTCATTTTGCCTGTTCTAAAATGGAAACATGATTACAATAATTTATTGGGTGAAATTTTTGAAATAAAATTTTGTCAGCTTGTCGGAGAGATTTTCTGAGATCCTATTTTTTATACACACATGTAAATGATGAGTCAAGAAAGTAGAAAATATTCAATCAAACTTAAATACTTAAATTCTTTGTCGCTTTCTATAGAAGATGGTGCCATATAATCTTTGTACTTCTTATTCAACATCCTTAATCATGAAGGCACTTTGAGCCCATAAACCTGAATATTTATGAATAAAATTTCAAAGCCACATGGGTTGTCCTTTTGCCAAAATGATGAAAAAAAAATTAAGGGAAGTAATCCTAGAAAAGCCAAATCTGTACTGAGAAGTAAATAAGAATCATGTAGGTAGAAATACTTTAGTAATAGAAATACTATTTACAAATACCTTGGCATTTGTACCATTCTTTGGAAAGTGGCTATTTCTTGGGGCAATTTTGGATGTGGCATTTGTGTTGAAATCGAAAACAGATTGCTGCCAGATTTGTTGCTCTTTGTGCAATAAGAGTGAAAGAAGTTGCATATGTTAATTTTCAACTTGAATGTAAATTGCCCTCTCCAAGACAGTTCTGTCCTGTCTTGCAAGAAAATGGACTAATTTGTTTGGTTGCTACCATTTCCACTCAAATATCATGTTTGTGTGTAAATTGTCTGCATGTCTCTCCTACACCAGAATAGAAAAGCTGTTAAAAAAACCCATTATTTTCAGAATCTGTCTTTGCATATTCAGTAGAGTTCATAAAAGTTTCTCATTACTGCTTTCTTCCCCATCTTATTTAATTCTTAACCATGGCATTAGTATCACTGTACATGGTATCAGGTTTTTAAAAGCAATATATTCAAATGTTACCTGTCTGAACTTCTCTGTGATACCCAGAGATGTTGTGCATGCTCCATCATTGGATATATTCAAGGTTGACTTGGATGGGGATTTTAACAACATCATTATTAGATTAAAAGTGTCCATGCCCAGGGTCTTTAAAGGTCCCTTCCAACCCAAACCATTCAGTGAGTCTGCAGCATGATGGCTCAGCACTGTCTTATTTTTTTAGAGGCAATAGGAAGCTGAATTTATACATTGTGTGGTACTCAAGAAATAGTCTCTTATTCCTGTAATACTCTCCCAATGGCAATCTTTAGTGTCAACACCTGTATTGCAGGGTTGTAAGCCAGGTTTCTGTAATCCATGAAATGATTAAACTGTTCACAGCAAAAGGCTTGTGAAATTTCCAAGTGAAATAAGAAGGGAAAACCAGAAGAATGCCCTCCAGGACAGCCTTATGCTCTGGTCTTTGCACTTTCACGTCTGTGTGTGTACACAGGCATATGTTAGTGTTTTAACAACATCTCCAGCATATTGGGAGTCTCATTCTCCACTAAGTTCAGCTGCTACAGGAATGAGGTGCTGCAGCTGCCTCATGTCATAAGGAAATGGTTTGGCAGCAGTCTTCTCTCCATCTCTACCTAGCAGTCTAATTAAAGCATTAGTTTATCTTTGAAATCTTGCACACACAAGCAGAGCAACAAGTATGAGAGTGGAAGCCAGTAGGCAATGACAAATGCTTAAGAACTGTTTAAGAGGTTTTCTTTAGAATGCAGTCATCCTTGTTGATGCTTTGTGAGGTCTTCCATTAACATGTAGGGGCTAATAAAAATGATGAAATAGTGCACTGAATCCCTGTTTGCTCTGATTCAAAACCAGCATTTAAACAAGCTCTGAAAATACGTTCTAATATTCTTTTTTCAAGAATATGGATACTATTCAGTAAATTTATGATTATCACATTAACTTTCTGTATGGGGTATTAATAATATGGCAAGTCTATCTACCAAACCAGATGCTTTTCACAGCTAGACCCTAACTTGATAGTTATGGATATGATAGAAAACATGAAAAGCTTCTCATTATTATCAGCTCATTTGGTGCATAATGAATGTGAAGATATTATCACTGTACTTAATCACCACATCAAGTTTAGAGTGGAACAGTGCACAGAAGATATCTTAATTCTTATGCTGTGAAAGGTACGTTGTGTATAAAATGTAGTTTCTATGATGATAATAATGTGCCCTGCTGCATTTACAAAAGTAGTTAGCAGTCTCCAATGCTCCAACAGGTGCTCGTGCAGCACTTTTCCATCTGCAGGAACAAATTCTTTGTGGCTCTGCAATTTGTGCAATCAATTAGTTAGCCCTTAAAAAGAAAAACAAGGTGTATGCCAATTGTTATTTCTTTGATATAGTAGTTTTTACACTCCTTTTCGACTTGAGGACCCCTTAAGCTAATGAGTGTTGAGCAATTGAGAAGGGACTTTATTACTTACCTGGAGATTTTCTAGAATTGCCTTTTAAGGTGCCATTGATTATACGTTGTATAGGGAAAAAATGCATCAGAATAGATGGCTCATGGTGAGAGTTATGGGGCTGGCCTGTACCAGGCTGGGAGCTGAACTCTGGTCCTTGTGGGCCCCTTCCAATTCATGATATCCTATGAAGTGCATTTCTTAGTAGGATCACAATGTTATGTCTTCCTCTCCCTCTGTATTCCTCTTTGGTGTACTTGGTAGCCAACAATAACATATCAGAAAAAGGGACTGGCAAATGACAGCTGCTTTTTAAATGAGATTAACAAGTTTCAGCAGATGATTTTGACAAATTGTACCATTTGCTACATCAAATATAAGTGTAAAATGATGGTTTAGAGCTTGAACAATTACAAATATCTGTCAGAATGAGCTTAAAATAATTCAGTGGTGATTGGAAGGAGTTCGTGCTTGTGCATATGTGCCTGACAGACAGTGTAAATAAGGAGGATAAGATCTTAGTCTGTTCTTTCCAAATGGGAACATAATTCCCAATGACACTGATGTGTATCCACAATGTTGTGGTAGAATTAAACAGAAATATGCAGTGTGCTTTCTGGTATTGCAAACTGTCAGAGCAGTTATTTTCAACATTTCCTGAGCTCCACAGAACTCTAAGCATCTTTTGTGCGCAGATCAACTGACCCAAGACGCCTCCAGTCATATTAAAATTAAATTAAGGCATTGCAAAGACAATTAATTCTATACCTTCAGGCTTGTGTCCCACCTTACCTAGAAATTCAATATTACCTTAGAATTTATAGGTTGGACCTACAGTACCTGAAGCATTGTCTCTCACTGCATGGAAAACTGTTCAGAAATGCTTAAAAAGTAGAGTCTTCATTTAATTTTTCAACCTGTGAAGCCACCATTCTTCCAAAGCTTGGTCGGTATACTCCAGAGATAACAAAAAGGAGAAGGTGTAATACAGTAGATACCCTCCTGAAGTCAAATAATTTAAAACAAATAACAGTTTTCAAAGCCAAACAGAACAGTATCAGTTATTTTACTTGAGATTGGGACATTAAAAACAGACATGTTTTAGTAGAAGAATGGAGAGACTTTCCTGTATTTAGATGACAACTGCACTTTTCTGACTGTGTATTTCAAACAGACTTTGCCTCTAGCAATTTGCCAGATTGAGACACCTGTGAAATTCTTTGTTTGCTTCTGTTTCAAATATTTCAAGTTAGAAAAAGAAAATAGTAAAGGGAAGGAGTTGCTTTTTCACTTCTGTGATATTCCAGTCATATAGCTGATCTGAGAATGTATTAAATGCTTATGAAAGGAATAGAAATAAACTGTGTGTTTTTATGGCATAGCTTCCAGAGGGAGCAGAGGTATCTTTTGCAGTGTTTTGGGTAAGTGGTGCCACACAAACTTGGAAGCACTGTATGAAACTCAACAGTCTTGTTTCTGGATGAAAATTGTGAGACTTCATATACCTAACCTTAGGCTTGTACATTCAAAAAGCATTTGCTAAACTTTGGTGTGAACAGGGAAAATGTTCACTCTCCAGTCCTGCTCTTTAATCCCTGGTTTAATTATTGTGACCAACTATAAAGGTAGTTTCTCTTATTTACACTAGTAATGTACAATTTATATACACACACTAGACTGCAGAATTAGATGGCAAGATTCAGAGGGAGGATGGCTTCCCTAGAAAATAATGTAGGGAGTTTTATTTTGTTGGTTTTTTTTTTTCCCACGTATTCTGATTAGGTGTGGACCTTGTATTTAATAATTGTGCCCTTTTTTTCCCCCCATTACATTAAAAATGGACAGAGTTGTTGTTATTTAAGGAATGCATACTGCAGATGGCAGGTATCTATATGCAGGCATGTGTAATGTATGGTCACCCAGTGCCACTGAACTCAGGGGAACAGGTGCATTGCTCATGGTCTGGGAAATTATCCTACCTTTTCTATCACAAGCAGACCTTTACAAAAGTCAATATAAAAAATGACAGTAGGCCTGATGCTTCTCTTAGTTGATCAGTCTTGTGTCAGTGGTAATCAAGAAACTGTAGGGAAGTTTTCCTGGTCTCATCTGTGCTGCTAAAAGTAACAAGTATGTGTAGGTTTAGTGTTGGCAAATACATTCTCTTAAGCTGATTGTTTTAATTTTCTGTTATATGTCTGATGATAAGTAGTGGAAGGTATGTGCTAATGTCTTTATTGTGCTTGTTAAAAATAAGAGATATATAAGTAGAAGAACAAATCTTACCTTTACAGTTTGGTGGGCATGGAGACATTACATTATTTGCAGAAGGAGATGGTGCAGGTGTTCCTCAGCCTACCCTTGCTGTCTCTTTTAACATCATGGGAGCTGTGAAAGCCTTGAAAAATTAAAATGAACAAACAAGAAGTGTTTTCAAAAATTTCAGCTTGACCTAGATGCACCCTGGCACTAAGATCCCTGTGGTGCAGGGCAGGGAGGCTCTGGGGAGCAAATACACGAGGCTGGCGATTCCAGATGCGCAGGATTAGCTGTGCCCTGAGCTGAAGCCCCGCGCTGGCCCCGGGTGAGGCAGCCGTGGTCCCCATGGACCTGTGCTGGGCTCGGCATCCGCAGCCCGACGTGCCAGGTGGCTCAGGGCACATCTGCTGGGAGCTCCCTCCTGATGCAGGAGGTGGAGGAGTTCAACTGCCTTAATGCTGCAATGACAAAATTAACCTTGCTGTGCTGTTTCTGAAACTTAAGCAACTTAAAAGACAAAGGCAAAGCGTGCTGTTTTCCTTTCATTGACAAAATCAAGATGTGATTGCACGTACTCAGCTGCCTATTGGTCAATAGAGAAGCTTAACAACAGCTCTAAATGTGTCACAATGAAATTTAGGGTCCAATTGTATGAGTGCATGCTGAATACCATGGTAATGGGAGCTGCCTGCACAAGGCAAGGTCTCTATGTGACTGCCTAAATTCCTACATTACTTCAGCCTCTCTCTAAAACTCCTGCAGTCCCTCTTGTTGTTGTTGGCAATAATGCCATTATCATTGGCCTGCTAAAGCTGCATGCATATATACAGTAAATCAGACATGATAGCATGCAATATACCCAGACATTTGCCCCTGTAGTTAAAAATGAATGGATTTGATACAGATTCTCCCAATCAGGCATTCACATGGCCTAGAAATAACATGAGATTTGGTTCCACCATGTATTTGAGGATGTCAAATACCAGTCTTGGGCATCTAGAAATTAATGTTTCCCAACCTAATTTGATACTGAGGAGCTGGACCTGTGGCAATGAGCTCATAGATCTGAAGCACATTTCAGATGAGATCTGCCATGATAAGTCAAGGCTCTCAGCTTCCAGTTCTGAGCATTAACAGCATGGCCATCCTTCTCCCAGCAGCAGTGTTAAGTTTCTTGTTCATAATAATAATTCAGTAATTCAATAATAAGCAGCAGTTGAGAAAATGCAGTGGAATTTGATTCAAACACTGGAAAAAAAAGTTGGCAATATCCGTGGCACAAAGAATTGTCATTGAATCAGGAGCTGCTGAGAACATGAGATAGAAGCTTTTTGAGTGACTATGTAGACTTTCCCATTTTCTTCTTTTTCTCTCCAAACATTCCTGGAACGAACTAGTAAATTACTGTGCAAAGCATATATGGCTTTTGTTGGTGAGGTGGCTGTATGCAATGTTAGAAGGTGAAAATCAAACACGTGCTGAAAGTGAACTGTGACCTCAATTCACAATGGCATTTAATCCATGTACTCTTTGAAATAAGGTACTTAATTTTCTGAGACTAAGATGGGACACTGAGGCCCAGAAATGTAATACTTTCATATGTAATAAAATTATAGCACTTGAGAACACTTCAAGCAGTGGACTTTGTCCTTTCTTAGTTGATAAAAGGATGAATAATGGTTTTAATCTCTTCATTCTTGCAACGATGACGCATTTCTCTCGCATTTTTGTTTTCTGGACTGATTCCACAAAACTGCTCAAATCACTCTAGAAATAGCTGATAATATCTGATTTGGATTATATTTTTTGTGTGTGTATGGGTCAGTAGGACAAGGGATCTTTCAAAAGCTATTCTGATGAAGTTATTGGTATCTGAACTTATTGAGCACTTCTCTGATTTGGTCTATATAAACTTAAAATGACAAATTTCTGGTGGCATGGCTGAGTGCAAATGAGGTAGTTAAATGCAAAGAACTCTCTGCTAAACCACATGACATTATTGATGTGCTGAGGGTTTTTAAAAAGCCAGGAGAGAATTATGTTTGTGCTGTCCTCATCCAGATTCTGAAATAAAGCTGGAAGTAATGACATGCTAATAAAACAGGAGGGGAAAACTGGTGCAGAGTAGTTGCTGCATCAGCATGTTGGATCCTGATGCAATCATGGGGATGCTCCTTGAGCATAGTCAGAAATGACGTGTTTAGTGTGAGGCTGCTTCCAGCTGAGATGAGCAGCAGGCCTGGAAGAGAAATGAACCAGCATTACTTTTGTATAATTTTGAACACTTTCTCCCTTTGTAAATAGTGTTTTTGCATCATTTTTCTAGAGAGTAAGTTCCTTACAATATCTATAGAAATAATTTTCTTTTCCTTCTAAGCTGTTGCTACTTTCTGTAACAACTTTGCTTATGGCCAAAAGGGTTCATTCTAGACATGTAATCCAAGTGAGTTTGTGGCCATCCCAGTTCTCTCATTTCCAGCTGTATGTGAAGAAATGACAGAGCATATAGGTCTCACTAGGAAAGTAATTTTAAGGTCTGATACTCTTTATTTGTTCATTTGTGTTGTTTGACTTGGTTGAATGACAATATTTTGAAGACTATACATAAAACTTCGGGCCTTGGTGAGAAAATATGATACCTCATACATAAGGTTTAACTGAACCTTAAAGTTAACTTTAAGTTAAAGGTTGCATATGGAGCTAGAGGTAAATATTTTGATAAACCTCTCTCACATCAGCAAGATCAATCCTGTAAACTAGAGGTTAATTCCTGAAATGACAGAGAAGGGAAAACATTCCAGTAGTGTTAGCACTGTCTAAACAAGCCCTTCCATCTTTTCATTTAAATGACTTGTCTTTTAGAAAACAAGCAAAAATAATCTCTTCCACTCCCATCTGTAATATAGACATATGTATAGACACACGAAAAACAGTTGAAATGGGGACAGAAAATTATATATATGAGAACAGTAACAACTTAAAAATAATTCAGGAATTTGTGGCTCAGCTTTCTTTTGTTTTTAGGTTTTCAATTTTATATAACTACTGAAATTAAATTTTGAGAATCAATTATGTAATAAAATTTCTTTTATCACTGTTTGAAAGTATAATGCATGTGCTGCTGTGCACTGCCATCTCCTGAAAGCAGCAGAGTAATCTTTATTATGTCTTAAAAGGCTTTTTGTGTAGGGAAGTTAAATACTCTAATGAATAAGGCCTGAATTTCTAAAGGAAAACAATCTAATTCCTGCTTGGATGCTCAATGTGTGAGCATCTCTGAACTGTATTTAGAATTTTTCTGTTTAGCATCATATGAACTATGTTTAGAACTATTTTTTCTTGTGATTCACCTATATATCTATGTGTTTTACTTTTGGAGATACTTCTACACTAAAACATGTGTGATGCTGTTTCTATGAGGTAGTTTCTTTAAAATATCAGATATAGTGTTGGTTATAGGAAAAACTTTGAAATTTGCGTCTGAAATATGGAGCCATAAAAATGTAAGCAGAGGTCAGAGCCAAGTCGTTAAGTGAGAAAGAGCAGCATTTGTGAAAACAGCGTGGAGTTTGATCTAACCCAGGCCCTTATACATTCAGGTGCTACCAGAGGTAGGGTTTTGCAGGCTGAGAGACTGGAGAAAAAGCATAGAGTTTATTAAGAATATCTGTGTGTGAAAGACAAAGATTGTCAAGAAGTTTAATCTGTTGAGAACCTGCATGGATTCACCAGTCCAGGTTTATCTTGGCATCAACCCTCAGTTGCCCAGTGGAAGGGCAAAGGTGCTGAAGGGCATTTATATGATGACACATGCAAAAGAAACCTAGTTACCTGGCACTTTGATGTATCCTCTATTCAATAAATGACCTAGATGATTGTGGGGAACAAGCCAGGCTTAAGATGGTATTTCCCATCTGTTGAATAAGAAGCTGAACTCTGCAGCATTGGCCAGAAGATCTTTGTTTTGCCATGCTGTTCAGCAGCACAGTCGACAGCTGCCCTGTGTGTGTGCACATGAACTGTGTATGTTCACTACTTTACAGTATAGCATTTGCAGCAGAATTACTCTACAGGGATAAAATTTGACTAATTGCTATAATTATCTTCCAGTTCTTTTTTTACCCTTTAATTTTACCCTTGTTACTTTGTAGCCATGTAGAATAGTTCCTTGCAGAACGTGTTTGCAGGACTATGTCATTATTACCAGTGTAGGTGGAACCTCTGTGTGGGTTTGGTTTGAGTTCCATGAGAATAGAAACATGCTTTAAAACATGTTTTGGACACAGTTTTTTGTCCCCTTAAATGCTATGTGTATTCACAAATAGCTGTTTTGTGGAGAAGACAGGATTTGTAACATCTTGCATACCAAGAGTGTTCTCAGTCACATGCAGCTTTGCTTTATGGTGCTAAATAAAGCAAGGGAAAATGGAACGGGGGCAAGGGGAAAAATGAATGTTTTCAAGTGAGATTTGCACGGAGATGACAGGTGAACGAGGTGGAGAGGTAAAGAACAGCTGTTCCAGATGGTAGGAGCTTCAGGAGGGAAAATGCTGGAGTCAAAGCGGTCAGATTGTAGGAAGAGATGATGCTCGTGAAGGATGAGTGGTGCTGGCAGGGAGATGAGTGTCGGAGGTCAATGGGAAAAACACAGCAAACAATGTGTATGAAGTTTATTTACCCTAAAGTAGCCATTTCTTCTAAATGAATCATTTTCAGTTATTTCCAGCAGTGATTGTGGGTGTTTACCTGCAGTCATCAGTGATCAGCATTTTCTCTGGTGTTTGTTTGCCTTGACATTCACTACTTTAGCTGAGTTCTGTACTCACAACAGACACTCAAGAATAAAAAACATAGTTTTCAAAAGTCTGGTTTTGAAGCAGCCTTTCTGTCTCTCTAATCTACTGCCTGGAAGTGAAAGCTTTAAAGGTGCTTGAAAATCTAATAGCCTTGATTTTTAAGGTTTCAAACAATCTAGCATTTGTCATAGGACTATAACACTGTAATTGAAGCCATCTCTGGATAAATAGTTCATACAAAAAGCGAGTGTAAAATGATAGGAAATCAGTGATGCTAAAATTGATGCTACAGTTTTAAAAAAAAGGCTTAAAACTTCTGGATTGGTCTTGGAATTCTTTTTCAATACACCTAAAGATTTGGCTAAATGAGAGTTGGGCACTCTCACTCTGCCAGCTCCCTTTGAGTTTATTGGTTCCCTGTTTAAAATGTTCTGCTTAAATGTTTTGAGGAAATAGGCAGAACATTCACTTTTTGTGAGATTTATAAAGGCTGAACTTATTTTAATTAAGCATTTAAATTTAAATTTAACTTATTGACTTCAAGAGTCAGACAATTAGCTGGAATTGTTTTGCAAACCCTTAGAGGTATTACACCTAAAATAATTTGTATTGGCTGTCTATTGATGGTGGGTGTTAATTCCAGCTCGTTTTCCCGGTGCTGCCACCTTTTTAGGCTTATTTTCACATTGTTTGAACTTTCTATTTTTTCTCAGTAGACATGATGTTAAATGTAGATCCCAGCCCACTGTAGTCATTCAGTATATTATATGGCATCTTTGGAAAAAAACCTAAATTCTCATTTCATGGTCATGCTCTTATACAGATCATTTATTTTGTGCCTAACTAGTTTCCCCTGATATTTTTAGCTGGAATCAATGCTTCCTTCAATATATGTCTTAAATGATGTCAAAGTGTAAAAATTCTGTATTATGTGAAGCAACTTCTGGGCTCTTGATGGAAAAAACTGCTCTTAAGGAGTGAGGAAGGGATGATGTTCTAGCAAAAAAAGTCTTAAGTGCTTTTGATGAATGCTTTGGGATACTGCAGGTGAAAGGTACAATGTGATTTTTTGTTCTTTTTCTTTCTTTCTTCCACAGGGGCGATTTTTGATGAATCTGCCAAAAAAGATGAGGAAGTTTTTCGAATGGCAGTAGCTGATCTCAACCAGAATGATGAAATCTTACAAACAGAGAAAATCACATGTTCAGTGACATTTGTGGATGGCAACAATCCTTTCCAGGCAGTTCAAGAAGGTAGGACAACTAAAGAGACTTCCTACTGTTGTTTCGGCTGTGACGTGCAAAATTACCCTGATAGTTTCCTATCTTTATGGGACTTTGTCATTTTTGTTGGCTTATTTTTATATGAAATATCAAATTGTGTATTTAATTTTGGATTTAGCTGCTTTGATTTGTTGATCCTAGTGACTTATAGCTACAAAGTCATCTTTTATCCATTTTCTTTGTATAAGCTGTTGAAATGTGATAAAGACAGACACACTTTGCCTACATCTTTCCTCTTTTCCAGGCTGTTTTGAAGCTACTTGTCAAAATGATGACTACTTTCTACTCAATTTTGGTTTTATTTTGTGCAACTAATGGCAATTTGTTGGGAAACATAGATTGTTGCGTGGATAACCTTTTCAGCCCACATACCTGGAATAGTTACCTATTTTAAGGGAGGGATTAGAGAGAACCTGAGGACTCCAAGTTGCCTGTGCTCAACATGATTTTGTTCTCAGCCTGTCCTTTGTGTCATTCCACAATTACTAGACAAAGGATGACGACATTGCTTTGGGCTCCTGTGATAGTGGCAGGATGATAACAGAAAATAATATTTGAAATCCCTCTGAGCTGGATTAGTAAATCACTGGTGTGACTGAGCAGTTCTCTGGAAAGACAGCTGGGAGAAGTCTTTTGAAATACGGATTCAAATTTGGGGTTTAAGCATTTGTTATTTCTTTGCTCTTCTGGAACAGTAACTTCTGCCTAAGATGCCAAAGTTATTAATTGCAAGTATATGACCAAATTTTTCTTAACAACAGAACTAAATTTTGGTGATTTTCTAGCTCTGCATTGCCACTTGAGATTTAAGGGAAATAGCAATTAATGTCTCCAATATTCGTGAAGTCAAAGTTTTGGCTTCAAGGGAGTATTGACAAGCAATGCTAATGAAAAAGTATTTAATGGTTATTTTGTTGGGGTTTTTTTACTGATGACTTTAGTCTTTGAGAATTTAGTGATTTAGTAATTTTTTTGTTCTGTTAAATTTTACAAGTAGCTAGATCTGTGTAATGAGAAGCATTGAAGTCTTTGCTTGATGTGGCTGAAGCAGAAAAAGACATGATTTTGAAAGTATTCCAATTAGAATCAATTTCATCTCTTTCAATCTGAAAAGGCTAACATAGAAACAGGAACTACCCGTTACTTTTAGAAAACAGAGGGGGAAATGAGTGAGCTCAGTTTTTTTAAGATGCTTTCTACATTGTTGGTGTTGAAGCTTTTTTTTCTTCTTTTTTTTTTTTTTAAACCAGGATGGATAATGCTAGCTGACGCTCTGCTCTTGGCATTAATTGACTCTGAAACTTAGCAATTAATTTCCTGTATCATTGTGGTGGTGTAGCTGGAAACTGTTTCATGAAATTATCTTTTAACTACCTTATTTGTAACTTAGAGAAACTAGGAGTGCCTGGTAAAGTAGAACATTCCAAACAAGTTAATGACCTAATATTTCAATATTCAATTATTATTTTATGTGGAAGTTGTGTTTTTCGTTGTTGAAAGTAGGGTCAGCATTGGAAATGTGAATGGAGCAGATGTGACATAAATTTCATTACCATCTGTTGGGGGGTGAAAGGTCTGTTATGGTATTGATGAGTTCAATGTTTTCCAGTAAATCTGTTTCTTGTAAATACATGGTCAAATACAGCTACATGCCTAGCAAATATCATATTCCCTATATTTTAAGGGCCTTGTGTTTTGTTTTGGATAATTCAAGTGATGAACAACGGTTTTAATCTTTTGCATGTATGTATTGGTGTCATTTTGCTTGTTAAAATATTTTACCACAGTTACGTATTTTGTTTTAACTGAACATGGGTAGAAGCTCCAGTGCAATAATTTGATTACCTTGCACCAGTTTCTTGCCTTTCTCCTTTTCTCTGTATCTCTATATCACTCATCCCTTGCTCTTAATTGTAGTTCTTATAAACATTAGTAGCAGGTAAAGGGACCACACTAACAAAGTGGCACATTGGCGTGGCTTATAACTCGAACAAATGCTTAGCAGAAATGCACTGTACTAAATACCAGGAAAAACGGTTCATTTAAACACTCAGCCATTCTGGTCTTTTATCTGCAAAAGAAATACTAGAATAAGACTAAATCTCATCTTTTTAGATGTGTGATATTCAGTATTCTCAAACTTGCCTTTTTCATGCAAGCATGACCCTTTCCTTGTTAACATAAAACTATTGAATCTGAGGTCCATGGCCTCTCCTATCAAGCAGAACCTAAATGTTAAAAAAAATACTATTAAATTAATTTACTCTTTGCTTGTTTTAATTATTTTTATATAAACTGCCTGAAGTTTGCTTTGTTTTAGGCTACACTATCTGGAGGTTTTTAGGTTTTAACTTTTTTTTTTATTATATAAACTAGAAGAGCCTTTAAAATCCCCAACTTATAATGCTTGGTAAAATATCCATTTAAAGCATTATATCCATAATAATAGCTTAAAATTGTCTGAAATTGGTCTAGATTTGTCTTTAAACTGCCCTTTACAGTGAATAGAGAAGGATAAAGAATTTGCCTAGGATTGTGAATTTCAAAAAACCAAGAAGTCATGAGCAAAGACCTCATAAAACAAGACATGAGGTAGAGCTATTTTTCATAATGATCCAGTAATGGACAACCTGTATAATTTCTTTTATTTCACTGTTTTAGTGAAATTGGCAAGTAACTCCCAAACAATGTAAACAGAAATAATCAGACGCTTCATAATGATTTTGAGGTGTAAAGATAAATAATTCGAGAGGATTGCCAGCTGTGCAGTACTGTGTTCTTCCCTCTGAATCTATTTTCATAAATTATTACGGTGCCCTTAAATGTCTTCCACTTGTACTTTAGGGCATCTCTTGAACAGCTCTGACTGGGGGGGATGATACTATAACAACACTGAGTGGTTTTATCTTAGAAGACCTGTGAATGACATACCCCATAATATCACTGGAAGTGCCCTCAGGGGCCATTTATAGGCATGCTCTAGTGCACAGAAACAAGAGGTGAAAGTCTTTAAGTTAGGAAGATTAGTGTTCTCTTCTGTTGGCCACAGAGAGGGCCAAAGGCAAGTGTGGCTCATCCCATGCCCTTGTGGAAGCTGCAGCCCAGTCACTGAGATTCGTCACAGGGACACTTGTGGAAATGTCCAACTTGGCAGGTTCCTTTCTCTCCTTCTTTCTTTCTTCGATACAAAATGCTTCACAATATTTATAGTACTCTTCTGTGTGGTGTCTCAAAATATTTGTGTGCTTTTGTGATTGAGAGAGGAGGAATATTGTGATTGGCTCTTATATGCTGTGCCCATGTTGGTTACCACAAAGCAAAAGCAGAAACTTAAGTTTTCTTTGTGTATAGATATTTAAAGAAGTAGAGATAGTCAGGTATTACATGGTAGCTAGGCAGTGATTTAGCACTATGAAACAAGGAATTATGGTCTAGACCCATACTGGTGCTAATAATATATATTAGTATAATCTTGACTTCCTTTGCTGTGAGACTCCAATTTACAGCAGTATTTAAATAGGGGTGGGACACGCCTTCAAAAGGGTTTGAGTTCTACATATACTTAAATTGTAATTATTTTTTTATAAAAGACATGCTTCTCTATTTCTTTTCAATGAACTCTTTTCTCTTTCAGTGGGAAATTTGGTTGAAGTGAATACAACAAATAGTTTCTCGTTTGTCAGAAAATCACTCTGTTCTTTCTCTTAGTTTTATTATGCTGGTGCTTACTTCAATACACTAATAATTAAGACTTTGATTTTATGGTTCAGAGCCTGCTGTTTCCTCCAGTCCTTAGTTTATCACGAATAGTATGGCCATACAGTAGCTGAATGGCTGAGAGAACACGTGGGATGGCCTTGGCATTTTTGTGACAAGTGGAGGAAAGGGGTGGCTTTGGTAGCTTGGACCAGATAAAATATTTGGGCTCGTGCTGATACACGTCCTTGAGCAGCACAGTTTCCTCAGCCCTCATGCTGCCATTTCCACTTGCACACTGGGAGTTATGGAGCAAACTCTGCAGGAGTTTGCAATGCTTGAGGCATCCACAGCATCTGGAAAGTAGTCAGAGCTCGGCCAAAGATGTGTGTGGTCCTTGGAGATCCACTGGGAACCTCATGGCAAACATTTTCTTTTCATTTAGTGCTGGTGTGTTAGAGTTTTTTTAATTTTACTCCTTTCTCCTAACTCTTTTATTTTTCTTGTTTTGACAATATCACGTTTTACTTATCTTGAATAATAATTCTGTAGTAATCCAATGTTTTCTTCTCTAGGTTACCTATAACATGTGACAAATAGATTTGACTGATGCTGTTTGAAATAAACTTTGAGAGACACAATTTCCTAATATAATCATTTATTTTTCTTTTTTTTCTTCTAACTCAACCTTTTTGTCATTCAGGGTAGTCACCAGAGTATGCTTACAGACACCAACTCAAGCCTTTGTAATGGCTTTTGAAAGCTTATTGTGATCAGTGAAGTAAATAAGGCAGTGAGTCATAACTAAATGGGATTCAGCTGTAGAGCAACAGAGGTTTGTAGGGCAGCAATATGTATGAAGGTCACATGCAGGATTTTATTCAAGCAAAGTTTTATGGTCAGAAATTACAACCTGATGGATACATCTGCTTTAGCCTTTGGGACTAGATGAGTGTAATAAGATTGTCCTTTCCCATTTCTCTGATCATTGTAGAAATCTGTTTAAATCCACAGATTTCATGGACTGCTAAACTTCCTTTCACTTTGTGTCACTTATTTCTTGATATTTCTCAGCCTTCCTGGTGCTGTTTATTAACCAGTACATGTTCGGTTTGAGATTAAACCTTTACAGGGTTGAACTTCTTCAATGCCCCTCCATTACATTTCCTATTTGCTTTTTTATTTCTGATAAAATGGATTTTGATGTGAAAAGATATATACTGAGGAGGAAAAGAATCAAGTAAGATCCGAGCTATAAAAAGTCAAGGAAGAAGAGGAGGTGAAGTATTTCAATAATGATGTAAAACTCCTTTGTAATATCAGAAACTGTTGGAAGTGTTTGCAGTTGCAAATTGCTTCTATCATGAGCACTTCAGATAATATGATAGGAGATTTTTGAATTACATGTCCTCTGTGCTTTCTCATAATGTACCAGCAATTGCAACACTTTGTTCTGTTCTCAAGGTGCTGGGGCAGGAGCCTACTCCCTTACAGAGGCTTTGTTCTCATTTAAGTCTTGCTAACCCACAAAATCAATCAGATCTTCAATCTGCATAAATGTACTATGGGAGTCCAAGTGTTGACAGCTTTGGAAAAAAGATCTTGCTACATTGGTGATAACATCCTGACAGCTGGGAAGGCAGTGGTTGCCTGGGAGAAGATCAGGGAGAAGGGAGGAGTGAGCAGTGATGGTACTAGAAAAAGGACATATAATAGAGGTTTTGTTTAGGATGAGCAGGATGCACATTTAACACATTTTCAGCAACAATTTCAAAGCTCTTGTGACCTTGCATTGCCCAGAAGTAATCTACTCACAGCATAGTGGAGGCTGTAAAAGGAGGTCAGATTTATTCTCACAAAGGTCTCAGAGTGGTACAGCTGATGTAGTAATTGCAAGACTTCCATCACACTCCAGCCTTTGGATTTTGAGCCCCAATGTTTTCTAGGTCCTAATTGTTTCTGTAGTAGTGTTTTCTTTGATTGTAAGTCAGCTTCCATTATCTTTGTTTCTAGTTTAAAAGCAAACTCTGGCAGCTGTAGACTCCACTAGATCTTCAGATACTTAAAGAATAAAATCATTTATATACAGCTCTGAAAAATTCCCCCAAATCCCCATTAAAAAAAAAAAAAAATCAGCCTGTCAAGAGTGGCTTTCTTCAGGACAGTTTAAACCATGTGAGAAATTAAGCAATAGATATGGTGGTTGAAGAGCCTTCTATGCAATAGGCTTTCCAAATTGCTGAGCCAAAGAGGGGAGGAAGGAGCCTTACTCCAGTGCAGGCTAGAGCAAGATCCTGGCACTCTTTAGGTGTTGTTATCCCCTCGGTCTCCCAGAGCACCTAAACCCTGCTGAGTGTACACTTTATGAATGCTGCATGTGTTTGTTGTGGTTTAAGGAAAGGATACTAGTGTTTCTATGGAAACACCTTTTCTTCAGGTGGCCAGGAGAGCCCGTAACATCATGCCCTGTTACACATGGCTGCATTGCAGCGTTCAAATGCAGTGCTGTGACTGAAGGTGTTTGCCTAGGGCCACACATCAAACCAAGGACTTTGGTGCTTCAGATTTGGCATTACCCACCACACTACCTCTCTGGGGTCTTTCCCCTTGCCTCTGCTTTGTCATGACTTGAAAACAGCAGGAGTGATTTTCCTAATGCTGAAGGCATTTGCCATTTTTGGTTGCCAAAGTTTGGCTCGACTTAATTTTTATGGCAGATTTTGACATTTTTTATCAGAGCTTCCACTTTCAAGTGATAGGCAGGAATTTTAATAGGCTTGAAAGGATTTCTTGCCCAGACTGTTGCTTGAAAAGCATGTGACTGTGAGACTATTAACCTCTAACCCCCTTTAAAAAGGTGGATCAAATAAATGAATAAATACACGCTGGACGAGTGTGATGCCTTTTGATGGTGAGGTGCAGAGTGAATTTTATCACATTATTATAGGAAAAGCTGGACAGGCTGCTATTTTGCAGTACTTAGATTTGAAATCTAGATTGGATCATTTCTGGTTTTGCAATAGACATGTTTCCACTTGCAGTTCACAAGTGCCCAATATGTGTTTTCATACATTAAGCACGGAGCTTCAGTCTGCTGTGTTAATGTACTCTGACACACTGCTAGGGGTTTGCTCTTAAGAAAGCTATGCAGATTGTGGTGTGATTAAATAATATCAGTAGTACATTTAAACGTTTAAAGCCACTGTGCCTGGAGGTTTTTGCGGTATTTTAACAAACAGAAGCATAGAGACAAAGTAAATGAGAGATGCTTCATCTTCTGAAATGCCAATTATTTAACTAGCACCCTAAGCTATCAGTACCCTAAAGTAATCTCTTTAAATAAGTAATGGACAGCCTATCTGGGTTTCCTTCTCATCTTTTTTGTGAAGCAATGTCCACTAAAATCACTTGAGCAGTCAATCATCACTGTCCAATCAGACATGTATATTCCCAGACAGGCTTCATAGACTGCAAGCTTGCAGCAGGTTGTGGCTACTACCAAGCAATGAACTGCTGCATTCAGCTGTTTTCTGCTGTACAGAGTCCTCCTGAGTCCTCTCATAAGATTAATTGGACATTTTGCATTTGTTTGTCCTGGCTAAATTCTGTGAATTAAGTTAAGGTCACCAGGTCCTTGTTTCAACATACAGTTTAGGTAAAAACATGGGTCTGATTCCTTACAGATCCATTTGCTGCATCTATTTCAGTGCTTGTCTAAAATTCAATAGAGCTAATTAATTTTAATTAATTAATTTCTTAATTTAATTCCCCCCTTTGGACCTTCTTTGCACTTCTTCATTCTCTTCTTAAAAATATTTTGTTTCCTTTGCAAGCTGGTTTCATTATAACCTGTTTGTTCTTTGGTCACTGTGTTCTTAGTAAGTGGACCAGTCTGTATTTGAGGCAATTGGGTATTTGTGTGCTTCAAATAATTCTAAATGTACTCTTCTCTCTCTCTGTATAACCAGAGACAAAGTGTACTTTATGGAGGACAGTAGTGTTTTAAAATCTAATTTTGGTAATGAGGAAATGAGCCATGACAACTCTGGAGGTGAAGCCTGAAGTGAATTATGAAGGTCATTCTCTTAGATGGGAAAATTAATTATATTTTAGCTTGGTTCCCTGTTACTTACACCCTTTGTATTGTACACTACTAAGTAATTTTGACTAAATATCAATTTATGAAAAATTATCTGGGCAAAAGAGTCCAGTTACAAGGACAGATTTTGTAACTAGCAAGAGTTTTGGGGTTTTTTTAAACACTAATCATATTGGGAAACCATAACCTTCCATGTTACCTTTTTGAAAGGATGCCTGATGTGGGATTTTAATGCTCATTCATTTTGACTGTCAGTGGGCCTTTAGCTCCTGTGATTACAGACTCTTCTGAAACTTACTTTTCTCCTTAAAATCCAATCTTTTGAAATTGTTCATTGAGTGGTCAGAAAGAATATTGAAGTGAGCCAAGCCACTCTGAAGGATGCAGCCACTAAGTGCAGCACTTGGAGAGGGCAGATGAAACAGGTAGTGTCGATGGTAGTTAAAAAGCATTTACTCTGAGCCTGGAATAGACCTGGGAGTGTTGCAGAGCCTTTCATGTTCTGTTGACACACAAGTGGGAGTTTGGGCTTGGGATCTTTATGTAAGGATATAAAGAATTAACACATGAGGCTTAACTTGATGTGGAAATTAAGCACCTGCTTAAAGGCTTTCCTGAGCAGGGATATACTTAAGCAATCCCAAATCAGTGACTTAATTTTCTTTGGCAGCTGGTATTCATTATTTTGTTTACTTTAAGGGCTTATTTTCTCCAGAAACTTGTAGATCTTTTCAGCATTTTCACATCCTGCACCTTTGGTTGTCCAAAGGTGGCTGCAGCTCCTCTAGTATTGCTAAAAGCAGAAAATATGGCTGCAGGTGCTTTGTGACATCTGGAAAAAAAGTTTGAAATGACAATTAATCTTCCAGAGTGCCAGGCCACAAAAAGCAGCTAAATAAGTAAAAGCCTACAGAGGTTTGTCCTCCGACACTCTGTTTCACAACAAGAGGGTTATGATGCACAGAGCTTGGTTGTCAGAGTACCAGAGAGCTCAGAAATTGCAGTTTCCTGTTACAGGTAAACAATTTATGTCCCTCCCGTCCCTTCGTGACCTGGTGCAGGAAAGGAAGCCAGCAAGAAGCTCCTTTCTTTTTCAGAAATATTATGTGTCTTTAGTAGCAAGCTGTGGCTCAGTGGCAAGCTCTGTGATAGCCAGCCCTTGCTAAGGGCACGGGAAGGGAGTGTCAACTCCCGGTTCCAGGTGCTGCCAGATGTTGGAGCAGCTTGCTCTAATGTTGGATGCCAGGAGCTGAAAATAAATGATCATTAGCTGTCAAATGCAGAAGAAACCAGCTGCCCAAAGAGGGGAGACTTTTGCACTTCTGAAATGCCTTTTCAATGAAAAAGAGTATGAAAGCTTTGTTTCCTGAACAGAGAAGATGAATGTTTTGAGAAAATGAAATCCATTCAGACTTAGCAGGAGTTAAAAAAACAAAAAGTTGCCTACGTTGTAACAGTTAACATTCTCTCTAATGGGTGTAATCTGAAGAGTGAAGTGATGTAAAATAGGGATTTGTCAAGATATTTGTAAAAAGGCTTATTAGTTCTACTTAAAACTTGAAATTTGAGTTTTTTCCTGAGGTTTCAACTAATCCTAATTGTCTGATAGTAAGGAAAAGGGGTAAAATTGTTTAGATGAAGGAATAATGCAACATTTGTCTATCTTGCCTTTAAATCTATTTTTCTTTCTTAATTTGGCACTGGTGTATCACATGCTGAGCCAAAATCGTATTCTTCTGTGTGCTTAACTGGTTGAGTTCCACACATCATGGAGTAGAAACTGGTTATTGTGGTGAGAGCAGGAGAGAGTCTAGAGGTACCTATACAACACAGGAGCAAGCAGCACCTAGCTCGGTTGAGTTACCAAAACACAGTAACCTTGATTGAGAATAGAAACAACTGAGTGTGAAACAAGCCTCTGAAAACACTAACTTAAATGGTTTTTAAGCAAAGTTATTTGCTGTCTGAGTTTATGTGGTATTAAAAGATGTCTTGTTCTACTTTGATGTTAAAAAAAAAGCAACCACAAATCAAGAAAAAACTATTAAGAAAAATATTCCTGTATTTGAGGAAGCAAGAATTTTTTGTACTCTTTGTTAGTTACAACTACTTATTTCTTAATACAAAAAATGTGCCTTTCAATAGCAGATAACATTATATTGAGAGTTACTAGGAATTCTGCAGTTGGGAAGTTTTGTCTTTGAATTTTATTTGTAGGATTAACATTTCAAAAGGTCAGCATCCAGGGAAGCTCCAGGCACAGTTATTGAGTGGCTCTGAGTCTTACTCAAGTCACAATTTTTTAAACATAAAGGATACTTATTTTTCAATATTTCTCTATCTACCATGGAGAGTTTCTCTGGCATTATTTTGTTTCTTTTTCTCTGCATAGTACTCATGCCCAAAACTCCATTATTATTTATTGTGAAGATTTGTTAGGTTTTTTTGTCAGAAGGAAGAATAAGTGGTCATAATTCATGCCAAGTACTACTTAAACCTTCTGTCAGCTGAGCCTTTAGATCAGTAAGACTTGTTTGAATTTGGCTCTGAATCTTTACAGACAAAGTTCCATAAAAACCAATTTGGCAGGTTATGATGGCTTCTATAGCATCAAAATTCTCAAGAATTGGTTTTTGCATATGAAAAGCAGTTGTGGTTGTAACAAATGGGGCTGGCTATGGCTTGTCTCAGTTACTCCTCCTTTCAATAAACTTAGCAAGAAAGGCAATGTGTTTTAACATACTTGTTTTTAGCAAGTTCTGTAATCCTAGGATTCCTTGGAATTTGAGCACAACTAGTTTCAAAACTCCAAAATGTGCCTTAGTAAATATATTTGATCGTGCCAAGATCATATCTTGAGATTTTCTGAGTTTTCTAAGTTGAGAGTTTCCAAGTTCTTTTGTGTCAAGTCTTTAAACTAGGTTGATAGATATGCCATCTTTTCCAGTTCACATATATTTTTCCTCCCTGCATGAATTTTTTTTTTCTGTTCAGACATTTAATTCATGTGCAGTCTAACTTGATGAGAAAGTCAAAAATTTCCGTGTATGAGCAGATGTTCCTTGTGGAAGCTCCAGGGGGTATGGGTAGTGAATATACTGGATCACCTTCTATTCCTAGCCAGAACAGACTCTGGAGGAGCACAGATGGTATCTGGAGCCTTCCTTGGCAACTGTTGATGCTCAAGCTCTGCCACGAACTATGCTTCAGAGAAGAGTTTTAGACTTTACGTAATACAATGCCAGTTGTTGCTACAATTGGGATGACTTTTCAAGACCCAATTCCTTCATCGAACCTATCAGCGAGCTCATGTTCTGTGATGTTTGTGAGGAGTGCACCTTGAAAAACAGCCCTTTCCAAGTGGAAATGGACAGCTGAAATCAGCCGCTTCCAAAAGTGTGAGAAATGTGTAGTCCTTTCTGCATTCTTAACATTATGGACATTTTTAAAACTAGTTACACATCAGTATATTAGTTTTTAAGCTTTAAGTTATTTTCTGGAGCTTCTACCTAAATAACAAGGATAAATTTTTTTGGTTTATTACTTAAGGAGTTGGCACCTTGTAAGAGTTGGTGCTATGTATCTTCTGTCAGGGATTTTTAAATTCCAGATTTTTCTTTTATTTGTTTTTTTCATTATTTGGCATTATTAAATCTGTTTTCCTGTTTGTTTGTGCTCCGTGCCTTCAGCTTGTGCAATTTGTGCCTTTGTAGACCATATTTTGGTACTGTTCTTGAAGAAAACTTGTTGTGAACAAACTTGGTGCACAGTTGCACTCACCCCTAGCATTAATGGGAAGGGAATTTAAGGAGAGAGGTTCAACTTTTCCTATCACCGGCAGTAATAGTGACTTGGAAGTTTGTCCCCTTTTATTTTTCATATCCATTAGTGCTTAATGCAGGGACCAACTCATGTAGAACCCTCCTCATTGTCTATTCATTGGCCTCAGGACTTGGACTTGATAATCCTTGTGGATCCCTTCCAACTTGGATTATTCTGTGATTCTTTATCTGAACGGGAGAAGTAATTTCTTTTGCAACATAAAAGAAAAAAAAATTCAAAAGTATCTGTGGATGAGTGATTTCCTTTGATAATGAAAAGCAGAATTTTGAGTAGTTTCCCTTCATGGGAATTCTTGTATTGCTGAACTATACGTTCTTCCACAACCAGCTTCTAGAGAGCTTCTTGAGCTTTTCTTTAAAGGATGACCTCTTCCATTCTTCTCCCCTTGCTTAGTTTATTCTTGTTGGTTATTTCTGGATGGTCATTGCTTGTATCTGTAAGTGCTTGTTGTATACGGCTATTTTTGATGACATGATTGTTTAAGAATTGAGAACAAAAGTACTTGTCTTTATCCAGCTTTAGGCATATGAAAAGGTCTAAATTACCTCTGGAAATCAGTATGGCTGCAAATTCTTGGAAAGATCAGGCTCGGCAAATCTTTCTCATAACTTGAGTGTGATCAGTTGTGTACAATAGCAAGCTGGAAAATATTACATGTGAGAAGATCCATGGGCTCAACAGTGTGTCTGTTACACTTATTTTATTCAAAGTCAAGGCTTTGAAGACAGAAACAAAATAACATTAATAACACTAGGTTACTGTAGTATTTTCTCTGTGTTGCAAAATTTCCTTGCTGCTGAGATCTTGGTGGGTGTCACTGCTCAGCAGAATTAATTTCCAACTTCAACTCAGATTCTTCACAATGCAAAAAGGTGTGCAATATTAGTAAAGGTAGTTCAAATATGCAAAATGTAAGACTAGTCTGTCAAGAACAAACAGGAAAAAGCAGGATATGAGGCAAGCTGTTATTGTATGGTTTCAGTGAAGATTTCTTTCTCACAAATTGACAAGCTGAAGTGTACCACTGTGTAAGAAAAGTGAGGGATGGTAAAAAGTGAAGAATGTGGAAGCAACATTTAAAGATTTGTTTGTGCCTTTCCAATCATGATTGAGATATGTGTTAGTGTTGTGGTTGGGGTTCTTGTTGAGGTGAAGCAGGTGAAGAAGCAGGAAGGGCCTTTGTGAGGGTTTCACAGAGATGTTTATTTCAGCCACGGGTGGGCACAGTCCCGGAGCTCAGAGGCAAAGGCAACGGTCTGGGGCTTTGGGTTAGCTACATGGGATGAGCAGGGTGGGGAAAGAAGTATCAGAGACCAATTATCAGGGGACATGGGGGTGTCACAAGGGTGGGGTTAGGGCACAGAGGCCAACAGGGAAACAGGGCGGGGGTGCCTTTCAAGGTCTCCACATGTTAGAATGCAGTGGTGTTAAGATTAGAGATTTTGATCAACTGTCTAAAGGAAAAATGCAATAAGTTCTTGATGACTTTTTAAACGCTTTTTCTGGAAGATGTAGAAGCCAAGTAAACAAAAATGTAAGTATTTATTGTCTGTATCACAGTAAAAATGGCTTGCAGACCACATTCTCTTCATCCTCCTCAGATTTTGAATGGTACTGGTGATACGGAGCCACTCTGGAAGCAGCACAAGTTTCACTACAAGACTCCCATTACTTATGTAAGAGGAGTTGAAAATTTTTGAGGAATGGACATCTCAGCTTGAAGCAAAAGATCTTTTAATGCAATTTTTGGTGAGATGTCCGCATCTCAAGAGATCTCTACTTTTTTCTCAGCTGCAGGATTACAGAGTCAGTGCAAGTTCTCTTATCTAGGAAATTATTACTTCCTTCAGCCTTTTAAATTGCTCTGTTTCTTGAGGTGAATTAGGATGGCTATTTTGGTTTCAAAAGATAAGTGTAAGTCTTTAGAATCATAGTACTGTTCAGACTTCACAGACTTGGAGAACTTTGGGGTGATTGTGTGTGGTCACTGGAGGGGTTAATAGACTTTTTGATTAATTCAAAAGAGTTTAGTTCGAAATAGTTATTTCTTGGAGAGAGCCGTGTTTTATAAAGGATATGGAAAAGCTGGAGGAAGAAACAGCACAGATATTTTTGTATGCAAGAATCTTTTTGGAGTCTGGAGAAAAGATCGCAGCCTCTGAGGGCCTCACTTGTGACGCACAAAAGAACTTATGCAAAATTAACCACACTTATTTTAACTGTAAATATTTATCAAGCAAGAGTAAATTATATCATTCCAAGATCTAAAAATATATTTGTTTATATGATTCTTTTGTAAAAGGAGATGAAACAAATGTTTTAGAGGAACATGAAATGCACCTGCTTGTCATGAGTTGAAAAACTTTTCATCTAATGTGCCTGACTGATTCAGGATCTCTTTTTTTTTTCTTCTTCTCTCTCAATTTCTATTGAGGCCTCTCAAATTCTGCTCAAGAGTTGAAAAGCTAACTCCCATGGGGTTGGGTTATACTCCTTTAATTGATGTATAGATCAGAGGAAGAGATATGCATGGTTTAAGCTTAATTCTCTAGTCCCAGTTTCAAAATAGGAATTGAGTAGAAAGCCATGACTGTAACCTCTGCTGGACTTGGCAGAAGGTCTGAAAAATGATATTGCAAGAAAGGGACAGGTTTGAATTTTTCAGCTAATACTAAGAATCTGAAGATATATCTTCAAATCAGTCATGTCTATAAACTCTTGATATTTATAACCAGCAACACATTAATGGAAAAGAATATTCCATAGTTAGAAAAAAATAGTTTTGGGTAGAGATGTGTGTGGATACATACAGCATATTAACTGGTGATTAAATTGTTATTTTTACCAAGGCTGCAAGTGTATACATGATGTTTTCGTCAAATGCATCTGTAATTTTTCTGTTAAAACTACCATTGTAGCAGCAACTTGAGCATTTGAAATAGATGTTTCCCAAAGCTTTACCTGGCATAAGAATCACTTGGCAGATGTATGTACCATGCAGAGTCATTACATCTGGCAGCTAGAATATATATCTGGATAGAATAGATTGTCGTTTTGGAAATATCAAATTTTTGGAAAAGTAAAATAGGATTCTCTGGTTTTGTTATATGTGGATGACAATGAACTTTGAAATGTTTACCTGCTTCCTGTAGCTTGTCTCTTAACTCTTGTAGAGCCTGCAGTCTGATTATTTCAGAAATTGTTTCTCTATCTAAGGATTCACATAATTTAATTTTAATAATATAATTTTGTATTTCAAGTCTCAGCATAGAAGTACGTGGAGCATAAATATTTAAATGGCCTGCTTTCTGAGGTTTACCTTTGCTGTTTCCAGGCTGTCTCTTGAAATAGTTGAATCAGTTTTTGTCTTTCTGATGACTCTGTTCTGGACATCACTAAATTTAGGAGCGCATGATCCTTGGCTGGGTTCCCTATGGCAGATCTCCTCATTACAGATCTGCAGGGCTCTGGTCATATGGACTAGTAACAAGATATTTACAGTGGGCCAATGGGAGTTGAAGGTTGCTTTGTACCCAGAGAAATTTACTTGTGTAAGCTAGGATATGAGTTAAAAGAGCAATAGTTATGTCTGATCTAATCTTAAGAATTGCTGTTTTGGAACAAATTTCTAAGCAGGTAGAGCCTAGGCTGTTCAAATTTTGGGCTACCTGAGATGCAGTTTCACCATAACGTTAGGAGAACATAGAAAAGAATCCTTTAGTGTTTACAAGACGATACTTTCATTTTCTTGTTGCTTGATATTTTCATGTGTGTAAATTCACATAGTTTGGGGAAGATGGGAGAAGAGGTTTAGGAGGGAACAGAAGAAAATTTTAGAGTGTTCCTTGACACATGGAAATTTCCTTTCTTTTGGTTTAGTGTTGTACTCAATTCTCTTCCTGTACAATGCGAGGTTTTGATCAGCATTTGGTTTTCTGCAGAATAAGTAACTTACATTCATTCCAGAAAAACTGTCTTGCGAGCTTAGATGTCATTTCAAGCAGTTTTGCCTCTCCAGGTAAATAGTAGTTTATACCAAGACTAATTTTAGAATTTCCCAGAATATATAATAAAATAGGTCTTTCCCCATAAGTGTACCAGCACTTCAGCTCAGCCTTTCACAATTTTTACAATCACTGGTACCAATTATAACCTGTTCCTCTGAGTCTATAATTTTTCATTATTCTCTTTGTGTGGTTGAAACTGCTGTGAGAATCCTGTAGTTACCAGGTCACCCTCCTTCACTGTTGCGGAAGTAACACTTTTAGTGTTGCAGAAAAATTTCCACTATTTCAATCTTGATTTTAAAAATTAGTAACAGCATATTTTTTGGCTAAATCTTTTAGGATTCTTGAATTCTGGACACTTATTTTTACTGCTTGGGAAGCATTTGACCTTGGTGAATGAGATAGTTCCCAGAAAATGATAGAAATGTATTCTGAAGATACATCCTTTTAGGAATGGTAGTTGCTTTTTTCCCCACTGTCTCTTTTTGTGCCAGCCAGAGTCCAGCCTTCTTCTCAGATCACAGCATCAGTACTGGGACTGTTCTGAATGGCTGTCCCCATGGTGTGATGAGGTTCCCTCAGAAAAAGCAAGGCTATGATAACAAAACACAGATGTCCAAGTAGAAGAGACAAAGTTTCCCCAGGCTGAGTGAATACCACTTGCCATTGGCAAGTTTGGAAGCTCCTGTGAGTGCCAGTTAGATTTGTGCATGTTTTTGAAGGATTGGAGAATCCAGGGATAGGGTAGAGGAGAGATTTTGGAGGATGATAATTGCTGTCACTAGAAGGGGATTGTACCTAAGCAGTAAGAATTAAACGTCCCTGAGCATCATGAATCTGTTTCATTGCATTCACCCACTTCCTCTGGCAGCACGTTCTGGTTGTTTTCAATAGCTGTATAAGCAAATTAGAGCTGTTTATTCCAACTAAAACTCTGAATACAGTGTAGCCAAGCCGAAGTTTATTGCCTGATTCACCTTTTGCCCCTTGCTTTGCATTATTGTAAGAGGGCAAAAGAGCTTCATGTTTTATTCAGTTAATACAATGTATATTTAATTTGCATTTTTAGTGTTTTCAAAGGTGAAAGATAACTTCAGCAGTGCTGAACGTGATAATTTAATTGGCTGTAGGGTAATAATGGGATTCTCAGAAATGGCTTAATCAGGAGATCTTGCAAGGCCTTAAACAAATGCACCAGTCAGAAGCTCACCTGTGCTGAACTGCCACACACCCACGAGGTAGCAGGAAGTTACAGCTCTGTTGCCTCTTCATTTAATTCCAAAGGACTGCAGGAGGAGAAACAAAACCTAAAGGGATGAATAGAGGCTACCAAGGCATACTAAACACTGCTGAATGCTTTCCTTAATTTCTCTGCTGTTGGGAATGGTTGGGATTATAATTTCCTTGTGTACCTTATAAAAAGAGGAACAAAAAATGGCCTGTATTAAAAGGCAGCGTATAAAGTTTGTGATGATGCGTCACAATGTACTCATTATTTATCTGGAGTTGATCATCTGTCCTAATTCAATGTCTGTATGCAGGATCTGTGCTTCTAAGACAGCAGTTTTTACATGTATGGCTTGTGTGTTACAAAAGATAGAACAGAAGATGAGACAGGAATAATCCAGGATTTTTGTTGCCTAGCCTATGCCTTTGGCAACATTATTCCTAACTCAGGGGACAATTCTATCAAGCAAAAGGGTCTGCATCCTTCAAATTAGATGCTAAGGTGATAATATCTTCAACCAGCTAATAAATATAGAAAATTTTCTATCTGAGTGCAAACTCAGAAAGAAACACATCTTTAATCAAATTCAAGTTGGTCCAGAGCATTTATTTATCTGTAGTGTGTAATTGTACCATTCATGTTTTATTGAGCTATTATTGCCAAAATAGAGTTCACTTAAAGAACAATGCTAGGTATTGTTTTTACATTGTTACTTCAGTGTGTCTGAGTGTTGGCTTTTTTTATGCTACTTTTAACATTGGTGGTAGATGTAAAACTGTTTTCTTGAAAAGCTGTGTGTCAGCAAAGCTGTTGTTCTAGTACTGAACTACACACACAGTGTATGCTTTCCTCTTCCAAGCCTATTTCTACATCTTCATTCCAATTCGTAGTTTGACTAGCACTTAATGTACATCTTTTACTGTTTTCTTATCTCTAGAGCGTCTTTTTTAAAAAATTCTATTGAAGTGTTCATGCAATGGAAGGTTTTCGTGGTGTGAAGTTACATGGATATGAAAATATCCCAAGTGTCTAAACCATGATTTTTGACCTGAAGTGGATTAACTTTCCTAAGATTCCTCTCCTGCCTGTTCCTACAGTTACATATTACAAATAAATGTTCTTATTATTTTTGTCCTTCTGATGTCCTTTTTAACTTTTGGAAGCCAGAATTGTGAATATACTCATTATTACTTATCTGGAGTTTATTAAGATGTTCTGTACGTTGTACAGGAGTATGACATTGTGTTCATTAACTTTCTCCTTTTTAGACATATTTAAGTGTCCTTAACTCTATAATTTTCTTGGCATAAGAATCACAAAAGAAAAAAAAGAGTTTTGTTGTGACTCACCAGATGAAATATCCTTGCACCTCTTACCTCCATCTTGTAAGCCGAAATACACACGTAGAACTGGCCAGGGGATGATTTCATTGAAAACACAGATTTAAAACTCTATCATAATGGTTTCAACAGCATCAAGCTATAGCATTTGTGACCAGTTTAATCCTGTATGAATTATTACTTAGATAAAGGTTATTAATTTTCTGCTGCTTTTCAGTTAATGACAACATGCCTAGAAAGTACTCAGAGGCCTCCCTGTTCACCTGTCTATTGTAGGGCATTGAGTATTTGACTTTAGAGCAGAAAAGTATCATTTTTCTGCCAGGCTTTTAAATTATTTCAATTATTCTTTCTATTAATAAAATGCAGATGTTTAGCATCATTTTTAAAGTCCAGATTAAGGTAGAGAGAGGGAGGAGATAAAATTGATTGGGAATTCTATTAGGGCTGCTGTGTCATCCCACTTCCTAGCAATCGTTAACGTTATTACTGTAGATACATTAATAATTAACTCCAGTAAAAGCTCTCTTACTTGTGGCTGTTTTCTTAAGTCACTGGTCTCTTTTGAAAGTTACTTAATCTTTTATTGCCTGTTCAGTTATTTCTCCCCATGATTTTTTTTTCTTTCTTCCAAGAGTATTTGTCTTTGCAAGGTGTTACCACACAGTGTAATGTTTTTTTTTTCTACCAACAAGTTACCAAGGCCTGCTGCAAATTGCATTATTACAGCCTATGCAGTGCAATTACCTATTTAAAAATAGGAAGAGAAAAATTAAGGGAGAGCAAATTAATTTTCATTACTGTTATGTTATTTGACAGTTTTAATTTTTTATGTGATGAACTAGTCCTTTCAGATGAAGGGCAGTCAGAGCCTAATTCTTTTGTGTAAATTGCAAAGCAGAATTCTGAACGAATAGCAGGATGCTTCACCAAGTAGTTTCAAAACACAAGTGATAACATCCTCCAGCAACTCCTCTATAGCAATGGGAGCCCTGGGAAGAGCATTCATGGGATAAATCAGCAAAAGAAGCAATTGTGGCAATTTTACTCCAGGGTTGATAGACACAGCACTGCTTTAAATGCACCTTTCTTTTATTTTTAATTTTACTGTACAAGCAGCCTGAAGGATACCATGCAGATATAGTTAAAACCCTCGAGCAAAGCTGTTTTTGTATTTATAATTAAAGAATAACTCCAGGTCTGAAGCTTTGGTTTATAAAATGGCATTAGTGGATGTCAAGATAATGTTTAAAATTAGCAGCAGAGTCCTACATGGGCTTTTTTTGGCAAAGGCAGCCACTGCTAACAGTACTCTTTGCTCTGTGGTACAGGTTTTTGCTTGTAGGATTACACTGCTCAGTTATAACCAAAGAGCTCTATGATAGATTATCTATATTCGGTCTATAAAACCGAAAATACATTTTTACAGGAGATGTTATCATTTGGGAACATTTTTATAACTAAATGCTGTAAGATCTCAAGCAAGAGCCTTTAAAACAAGAAGCTTTATTAAAAAAAACTATAGCATTTAGAGAGACCATATCTTTGAAGCAGTCCAGATAATCTTGGCGCAGAATAATTTCTTTTTGTTGCGTATTTAATTTATGGGTTTTTTCAAGATATGAGCATGTGTTTACACTCCATGATGTATATAAATAAAATGTGAGATAACAGCCAACAGGAGGCTTAGCAAACACTTTGCAATGTTTGGTATGTATATAAGGACATTCTATGGCTATATATTGTACTTCAGTAGTGCTTTAAACCGTTTTTCTAGCTTTTTACTTTGTCTATGTTAATTGGCCAAATTGGAAAATGAGACTGTTGGGGGGGAAAGGAGCTGGCATTCAGCTTGTTGGCTTTGATGCACTGTGAGCAACAGGTTGGCTCCAAGAGGAAGGAGTTCATGGTTTCTTCCTGCGGGAGTAGGTTTTGCCCTATTGATCGTGTCAGTTCATGACTGTGATTTAGTATCTGGAAATTTACAAAAATATCCAGAACTGTTGTTCACTCAGGTACCTTCAAAACTATTTTGGACTAGTTCAACAAAGAGTAGGAAGAATCTGTTTATCTCCCTAAGGAATTGTAGGGTATGAGAGGAGATCTTCCAACCTGAGGAGTAGTGCTGCTGTGCTTTAGCTGTAGATCCATATAACAGATAAGCTCCACAGCCCTGGGAAAGAGCTGAACCCAAACCTGAGATGTATAACAGCTTTCTGTGAGTGACTGACATTCAGGATATCATTATATGTGACTACAGGCAACTTCGTGTTACCTCACTCTCCCAATCCAACAGTTTCAGATTAGAGGGACATTTTATGGCACCTTCTTGCCTCATGCTACTCCTGCATGGAACGAGCTGCTCTTTCTTTTCATCTCATCACTTCATTCATTGCCCTATCTGGTTGCAGGAAGACTTTACAGTCAGCTTGGTACACACATACCTGGCAGCAAAGGGGAAAGTGTCTGAAGGTACAGAAATGGATAGGGTCCCTGATGTTCTCCCTACAAGGAGAGAGAAGGGGAGAAAAGAGCTATCATACAGGGGGTTTTTGTGGATAAGGAGAAGGAATAGAGGAAGACACACTGGCATCCAAATGACTTGATTCCAGCAATGGAAGTAAAAGGAGATATAAAACTGCAGCCCATAAGAAATTCTTAATAATACTTGTATCTCCACTTTCAAAATCTAGAAGTTATAAATGTTATAAATGTCCAATATCCTGACATCGGTTCATGCCATGCTACTGAAATTGGCATAAGTGGGAAGGAGGTAAACTTTTTACACCATCAAGCCAATGTATTGCTACGTAAAGAATTCCTTCCAAAGCATTATAGAAATAAAGTCTCAGCTCTACAGACATTCAGGAGCAGATGTGCATACAGGAGAATTGCCAGGAAACACCTGTATTCTCTGCACATGGCTTCCTGTACTTACTTCCCAAGTTTCTCTTTGGGGTTGTTGAGCGGAACTTTCAATGCCAAGTCCCCATGAGCTGCTGTATGGCTCCATGTTTTTTTCTACAAACTCTGGTTTTTATTGCCTGCTGTGGGCTTTTCTTATTTGTTGACACAGTGAACACTATTTGACCACTTTCTATACTTTCCATTTCTCTCTACTTGTCTCTCTCTTTGGAATTAAAGAGCAAAAGCCATTTTAGTTGAAGGGATAACCTGAGATCACCTTGTCCAACACCATATATGATTAGATAGAATAAGAATTGTGCCTCCTGAAGTTTTTAAACAGTTATTGTATATTATCAAATGTTATCTTGGGTTTCACCTACAGGTGGGCAGATATAGACTTTAAAAAGCTGATCCCAGAATAATTTAGAGGGGCCTTTTTGTCTGGTTTGTTTGTTTTACTATATGAGGTTTAGGTTGTGTTTGAGCTCCCATTTGATAAGATAAGCTATTCAGAGAGAAGTAGATTGTGTGGTCTTTACTGATGCATAAAAACCATTTTCTTCTTTTTTGCTTGCAATATAATAATCCAAGGGGAATTTATTAATGGGTCTAGGAGAATGATACTTCTGGGTTAGTAACAGAGATTAGAAATCAAATAACATATTTATCTGACTTACGTCCTCTTGTTTTCACACTAATGTTCCCATTTTGGGAAATGCCACAAAATTTTATTGTTAAAAGGATCATACAATTCTACTCATCCTACCTTTACTTGTTTGTCAGTGCATTCTCATTGTCTCTTTTTTGTTAAGACAATCATCCTTTTCTCTCGTAATCATTATAAATTGAAACAATGAATCTTTGCATCTGCACTGATAAGTTTTTGTGGTGATTTTATAAGTCTGCAACTATCCATTTTGCACTGCAGGGATTTCTTAATTAAACACAGGCTTAGGCTTGTGTTTTGTATTTCTTGTCAGAGACAGCATCAAGCACTGTTACAGGCATGTAGAACAATTGAGGCTTAATTGTGGAATGAGATAAGCATGTATAAAATCCAATTTCTATTGTTATTGATCTTCGATATATTCCAGTGAGATAATTTATGTTTACATACAGATGAGTAAGTCAATTGGAGAGTGATTTAAACCTTCTGAGGCATCAGATATTGCTGGAGGAGGAGACTACAGACATAAATCATTCCACAATTTAGCAGGGTAATAAGAGAACTTTTGTTAATGGACTACTGGATCTCTCCTTTACTGGCTGTTGTCATCAGTCTGGAAGCATAAATACAGATAATGCATGATGCCAGACTTCATTTAACCAAGCTTATAGCAGTACTTAAGAGTGGGAAGACTTACTCCCAGTTTGGTGTGTGACTTGAAATACTTTTGTGAAATGTCCATCTTTTATACTGGTGTTTTTTTTTTTTTTTTTTTTTTTTTTTTTTTTTTTTTTTGTTTTTGTTTTTGTTTGTTTGTTTGTTTGGGGTTTTTTGTTAGTTTGTATATTAAAGAATGACTGTATTTCTAAAATGCAATGAGCACTCAGCACTGCTAAATAACATTCTGGCAGTGTTATATTTGGAGTGAAATAACGTAGAGCACAGTGCTCTGGATATGGATTTCACAGTTACAGGGATTCTGAAGGCAAAAGCTTTTATTTTTATTCTGCTCTTATACTTGGCAGCTTTTAGCGTTATGCCTATTAACTTTTATAGATGTCATACATTTTTATGTTAATGGTGCAGCTTTAACTATAGCAAGAAGCTCAACTTCTGCTCATCAGACTAGTATACAAGCAAAATTATGACATTTCAAAATGGTTAAAAAGCTGCTTTTATTGTTTTATATCAATTTATTGCTTGCATGTTTTTATGGTAAAAAGATTTCTTTTTTTCCTGCGTATCAGGGCTTGCAGAACTTCACACCGGTGTTTAACACAAGGATTTAGGCTTAATTTTGTTTTTGTAGATATTGGCACTGGCAATTTCAATATTGTTGAGGCTCATGCCAGATTCAGCAGTCACGTAGCACAAAAGCACCTGTGTTTCTATGGAAGGTCTCTTCATCACTGGGTAATGGGTACTCTGGCAGTTGAGTGCCTTTGCCAAGTTGCACACCCAAGGGGTATAAAGCCTGTCTTTCTGTCACTTTCTACAGCTAGAGGCAAGTTTCTGATTTCGTACAAAATCTTTTGTGAGTCTTGCTAGGGAAACACCATTTGTAATGTAGTGATATATCCCAGAAATAACTGAGAGGCAAATCTGTATTAGAAATCTTCCAACACCATGGAGTAGCCAGTGAAGCATGCAGAGAAAGAATTGTTCTTGTATCTCTCTGCTGATACAGAGAGGTTAGGCACTGTGCTTTGATTTGGGCAAGTGTAGGGGGTTTGTTTTCCTCCAGAGCAATAGATGATATGCACAAATTTTGTTTACGATTTCATAACCTATGTGAAAAGTTGTTACCAGTGTTTCTTATTTTCTTCTTTTATTTGATAAGTTCTGTATCCAACCTCACTGTTATGAAAACATATATAGTAGTATATATAGTAAGAAACATATTTTCCTCAGATTCAGGAAACTACAGAGTGGCATTCAATTCATTGTGAAATTTGGCTGTAAAATTGTGGTAGTATTTCCTTTCCATTTTAATGGTTTTAATGACACACTCAGAGAGCCAGTGTTTGTTATTGGCTATTTGCTATTTTACTTTTCCCATTTAACTTCAGATGGAGGTGAAGCAGGGAGGAAGTAGTCCACCTCTCTTCCTTGTGTCACCTCAGCCCAGTCACTGAAGTGTAATTTCCTCGAGATAAAGTAAAATAGTGTCAGTAGAAATAGTTTCTTGGGTTTTGCAAACTGTTGATAATTGCTGAATATTGTGGATAACACTCAGAAGCTTATTTTCCTCTTGAATTATGCAGTGGACTAATCTGTCAGTATTTTTCTTAGCATGTGTGTTTGATCTGGTCTATCTATAAGTTAAACTATCTATAAGTTAAACTTAGGAAAAAAATTCACTTATTTTAAATGCTGGCTTTTCATTTGATCACAGAGTGTTCCTTTTTTGGAAGAATGGTATAAGTTGGCTTTGTTGAGGCTTATTAAGTGTTTTCTTCCCACAAACCGGTGAAACAGTTGTTGTTGCTCCATGGTCCTTTTCATCAGTTTATCAAAATATTTTTGGATTTAAAAAGAATAATGTACCATCATTTCACAAGAACCCTTCATACCATTGTGGGAATATTTCATTTTATCAATTCTAACCAAGTATATAATAAATAGCAGCATTGTCTGCGTCCCAGCTAAAGATGGCCCTATTCCAAGATTAGAGATAGTGCTCATTTGAGCTGTATGCAAGTTTGGAAATTCAGATTTGTATGGCTGTTCTGTATAACCCAAATTCCAACCAAAAGTCTTTTAGATGCCATATGTGTGTCTGTGATTATGCACTGACCTGCATTACGTGCATGTATCTCCACATAATAAAACAAGGGAACATTAGAATTATTTATATGAGGTTGCTGAGGCAGGCCAGATTAAAAAGAAATCAATGACTCTCTGAAACCTTTCAAAGTTCAATTATTTGCAAAAGCTGCATGGAGAACATTACTACATTAAAGGAACAGTATTTTTTGATCCAGTTGGCACCATTTGTGAAAGACTGTACACAGGTGATAATTGGGAGAAAATCATCCTCTGTTCAGCCAAGGTGGAAATATCAAAGATGAGAAGCACATCCAGTGGAAAAATAACTGCTATATCTGCCAAGTAACATTTAATTTTTATATGAAGTTATTTCTGTCTGTGACTTCCAAAAGGAAAACAATGATATTGTTATGAACACTGATGGGACACAAGAGACAGGATGAACACTCTGAGACCAAAGCCTAAGTCAAAATAATTCAGTGAATTCAGTTTTACCTTTGGTAATGCATTCAATAAAATTGAGTGCAGTTAGACAATAGCAAAATAGAATTGATATATAAAAATGACAATAGGAATGAACATTGTTTGACAGAGGCCTGAAATCAAGAGTCTTTCTTGTCAGAGTGTATCTGTACTGTATGGGGTATATTAGTTGGTGACTTTCTCATAGTTTTGGACCAAGGCCCTGTAGTTTATTCCTGGGATTACTGCAGTAATACTAATCTCAATTAAACTAATCTCTCCCCTTTGGGATGTAATACAAAAAGTGACATTTTCAAGAAGGTGCTTTAAAATGTTAAGAAATTTTGTATAATCTTTGCTAGTTATTATTTTTTGTATCTTGCCCATTTTCTTTAAGAAATAATAATGATAAAGAAAAGAAATAAATCATTATTTCAAACCAGATAATCCTTAACATTTTTCAGCCACACTAAGAAAAGTAAAACCTGTATTATGATTCAGAAACCTGTGTTGTAATGTAGAATATATCTGTTGTACTATAAAAAATAGATATTTCCTGATCTTAATGGTAAAGTCTCAGTCCAGTAAGTCATTTAGGTTTCTAATTTCTGTTAATATTCTATGAGCATATTGGAATGAGAGTTAGGCCTTTGAAATCCATGGCGTAACTTCTTATGAGGTAAGTTTGCATAAATTATACATACTCTATATTGAAAATAATATTTTTAATGTGATATACTGAGAGATCAAGAAGCTATATTTTATGTACCATATAAAAAAGTAGAGAATTTCAGTTTCTTAATTTTTTTAATGTGGTGTCCATATCCCTTTTGTTATAATTTATATTAACTATGTTGTTTAGGCTGAGAGAATTAGAAAGGTATGGTATTAAAACCATCATTTAGGACAGCGCAAATATTGTGTAGACTAAGAGATGTATTGTTAACTAAGTTATCACAGTGAAGGAAATGACTGAATGGGAAGAGCAAAGGCTTATTAAATCCAGTTAAATGGAAATTTTGCTTCCTTCTTTCTCATTCAAAAAAATCAGATTCTTCAAAAGGAAAAAAAACCAATCTGGTGTGAAAGCCAGCAAGGTAAAGGCACTGTCCTTGTTTGCACTGTGTCTCATAGATTCTCATTACCTGTCCGGTTTGCCAGTCTGCATACAGACTTTAGATTAGTTTGCTCTGCAACCAGCAAAGCAACAAAGACCTTTTGCTATCCAATAAATTAGTAAAGTGACTTATTTACTTATCCTATGTAGTAGGAATGTGTTTGCCACTACAAAGATGTAAGAAGCAATTAGAAGATGCTGTAATAGCTGTGGGATGATGACCAAAGAGACAGACAAGGTCTAAAGCTTCCTATCTGTAGTCTGCCCTGTGTACCCTCTGTTATCTCTGCAAATGGAGATCTGCTCAGCTGATGTCAAGGAAAGGCGAGCTGGCTGAAGGATGAGGTCCTGTGGAGATGGGATGGTCTTGCTTTGGCTTTGGTGAACAGCACAGAACAGAACAAAGTTATATGACTGGAACTTTGAAGGCAACCGTGGCCAAAAAAGTAACTTTTGCCTGCTTCAGTATAATTTAAATTAGAAGTACACCCTGTATGTGCTAATAAACTTAATGCAGTACATGGTACCATGTATATGACTATATTACTCAACTCTCTGCTTTGATCTTGCTATACATTACATAGGAGGAAGATAAGGATAAGATCAGGCTGTATATAAGAAGGCTAGAAATTTTGGCTCATTAGGAGAAAGACCCAAAATACCTCAAAGACAGTTGACAAGCTACTCTTCTCTTCCTCCTCCCAAACAGGAATGCCTTCTTTGTAAGCTTCTTCATAGATTACTATTATTACCTGGGTTAAGACAATATTATTGTTATTGTTAGTGCTCTATCACAGCTGGTGTGTTTATCAATGGCAGTTCCCAAACTCTTTTTCTGCTGCTTCAATAAATTGCACTATTAGTCATTCTGTGATCTCAAGGTTCTTACTAAACATGAGTGGACCTATAAGGTTGGATTGGTTAATCTTACTATTTATGGACTGTGATCACACAAGTTCTTATTGAATGTGATCAGACCTATAGCATTGAAATGAAAATCTGCCCTATTTGTGAATCTGTGCCCATGGAAGGTCCTGTTGAACATGACCAGACTTGCAGAGCTGAAAAGCTCTCTGAACTCTGGGGACCACTTGAAATGCGAGGGGTTTATTTTCTGTGAAATTCCTTAGTCTTAACACATACAGGTATATATCCTGTACATATATATGGGAATAAAACACATTTATATCCCTGTCAAGTATATGATGGATGGAAATCTTTAGCTCTAGGTTTTCAGATCAGAAGACAATGGGTTCTCATAATTTATTTTTCTTTTTTTAGTTCCCAGCTCTTGCAGCTCTATGTAAAACAAGTATCCTTCTGAAGAGTAAATTTCTAGCAGCCTTTTCCTCCCAGCACGATGCAGCAAAATAGCTTTGTTTATAATTCATATGTTGTTTTGTATAATGACCGTTCTGGTTCAAACATCCAGGATACTCTGCACATGCATGTAATTGTAAAGGATGAAAGGTACAACTTGAAGATGGAGAGGAACTAAGAAAGTTTGAATTTGGCTGCTGAAAGAAACAATCAATGTTAGTTCAGTGTTCTTTAGACACTCTCTGGCTGAACACTTGAAGATCCTACAGTACTTTTGATTTTCCTGCAAAAGCAGTCTTGGCAATCACCATCATCGGTGTGGAAAGCACTTCAAGCCTTCTTTTCCAGTTGGTGAGTTGGGTAATGGGGTAGATGGTTGGGGGCTTTTTATTTTGTTTCCTTTCTAAAATTGATTCTAAATTCCACTGATTGAAAACACTTTCTAAATAATTAAAAATGTTTGTGCTTTAATGCGATGTTTAATCTCTGTTTATCTCTACATACAGATCTACTAACTTCTTTAACACTGCCCAGCCCAGGTGTTCCTCACAACATGAGTTGAAGCCCTATTAGGTCTAGCACAAAAACCTGTATGTTTGCAGGAGATTAGTAAATTATGTTTGTATTTGCTGCCTCTGGCATGAGGAGAAAGCAGTCAACTGCAAGCTGGTATTTTTGCATTTGTAGGTATTGAGACATTTACCCAGGTTTCTGGACAGAACTTGATGAGCTCTGGTCCCACTCAGGGTTTCTCTTAGTGCTTTGCCCAGATTGTGGTTTTGTGCACTCATGCATGCCCTTCCCAGAGTGCAGGTTTTTCTCCTGCTTTATTTTCCTGTCCCTCTGTATCTTGCATCTGTCAGGGGACAGGGCTTGTTGCATTTGTTTTTCCCCTTCTTTTAACCAAGTGGAAGTCTGTTACTCACTATTCAAAGAGCATACTCATACTGAAAATTTTGAGGATGAAAATGAACAAAACTTCTGAGAACTGCCTGCTACTGGTTAATATTGCTCATAGAGTTCTGTCCCATCACTTTTTAAAAATTATTTTAAAGCTAACTGTTCCGTTGAAGGCAGATGTCAGAGGTTCAGCTTCCTAGTTCCTAGAGGTCAGCATTGAAGACCTTTGACCAGTATCTGATTAAAGAGACTTAAAATAGCTTCTTTGATCAGATGCATTTAGAATGAAGGGAGAAAAAATGTAATCTTGGGAAAAACCTACTGACCTACAATTCAAGCAGAGGGTAGTGCTTACGATGCTTGCAGATAAGCCCTGCAATAATGGTCCAGGATTTGGTGCTAAGTAAATTAAGCAAACTACAAGGAGGAAGAACAATGCCTTTCTGTAAGTTATGCTAACATGAAGGACATGTCAGTCACAGATTTAGAAATTGACAGCAACATCCTATCTCATGTCTGTTAAGCAGGATATTTCAGGATAAATCATTTTCTGATGGAATCATCTTTCCTCTCCTCTGTTACTATTTGTACAGTTAGCCAGCTCTGTATCAGGGAAGTAAACTGAGGTAGGAGTAATATTTCTACAAATAAAGTGGATTATGCCCCCCTTCTTTCTAGTTTTGCACAACCTGTGCGTGGACTATGGTGTCCACGGTGTTGAAAAATGATCTGCTTTTTGGGCAAATGCCGATTGCATCTGTCAGCAATGTGGAAGTGGTGACACAAGGAGAAATGATACCAAGTGCCTGTCCAGATGCCCATCCCAGTATCCAGATAAGGGTCTCTCAGCATACTTTTGTGTGTCAGGTTAGCTTTTGCTCCTAGATAAATTAGCCTCTTTCACCGTTTTTGCATTTTTTCCATACTTGCATTAGCAGGTTGCTTAGGAAAGTGGAGAACAAGAACTGTGGACGAAGCTGTTAGGCCCATATTTATAAAATAATTTGACAACATCTGGGTTGCTACTGTGTTATCACTGGCAGGAAAGGGATGGGCTGTTGTTCGTCCAATTTTAAAGCAGCGATGAAAGCAGCTAATGCTGGATAATAAATCTGAATATCCTTTGATGTTCCAGCTCCCTTAAATATGCCATTTCTATGACTGTTGTCCCAACACAGTAGTATTATTTTTGCAGGTGTGAGGAATCAAAATTGTCTTTTAGAGAAGAAGATCTATTTTTATGCACTTTTTAGGTGGCCTCATGGAGAGCCCTCAGTCTAGTAGGTGAAATGAGGGGGATATAACACTAATATGTTGCCATGAATTTTTAAGTAATTCTGCTTTCAGAATTGGCTCTGTGGTGACAGGATTCTGTCAGGAAAACAAGTCACTTTTTGGAATATAGTCTGAAAATTAAAAATTTCGGGGCAATTGCATTTGAGATGTGATGTGCCTGAAGATGAGGATGGACTGTCTTTAGCAAAGCTTAAAGCAAGCTTCTCCATTTTATTGCAGTGTCTTTTGTTTTTTCTATGGTAAACCTGTGGCCAATAGCTAGAAGCCTGAAAACAGGATTTTTATCTTAGAAACTTTATTTTACTGTACTTTGTAGTTCACAGCTTATTTCTGTGACCCACAATTCTTGGAACATTTTGGGTAACAGAATCAAGAGGAGCATTTCATTTCAGTATCAATAATTATTTCTGGGGACAGATTTGAAGTGGTCCAAAAGAGGAGGGAAGCAGATTACAGTGAAATAGGGGAGTAAATCTGTGCTCTGTCCCCTTCCCAGATCAAGGCCAGTCGATTAACACAGCAGTGCTGAAACCTTTTTGGACAAATGTCAGCAAATCAGGCTACAGGGCTTGTTCTGCCTGTAGTCTAAATGGGTAATAACTCCCAAGTGCCTTGAAGTCAGACAGCTTTTCAATCCCCAATCTGAATTACTGCTGCAGTTTTAACCTGGTTACGTGAATAAATCATTCTAAAAAAATACAAGTAAGAGGATATTGAACAGCCTAAGTATTTATGGCCTGTGGTTACACTGGTCCTGGACACAGGGCAAGAAAACCAATTTCCAGGGGTGGCCTACTTCATACATCACTAGTCAAGTATGCTAAAGTGCTGATGGCTAGGAACACCTAACTATGCATGATTAGACTGAGGTGGCAGGACTTATTATTTCCTTTTATGTTCCTTGGCTCAAAATTTAGAGAGCGCATCACTCTTCAGCTTAAAGGATCAGAGGTCAGGAAGTTTCAATCTCATCCTTCTCACATCACAACCTTAATTTCATTTTTCTGCCCCAAACACTATTTAGATCTATGATTAGATGCCATGGTGAGAGGTACTAAAATGTTTCTCTTTGGCTTGTCATCTGTCTGTCTCAACAAACTAAATAAAAACTATGAACTAAAAGTAAGAAATAACTAAACACGACCAGGGCATTGTACATACAACCTCTTTTTCTCTGATGGATGTCAAGCAGACCAGGACTAAGGGGAGTGAGTCACTTGACTATCCAGGTGTGTGCAGTATTTTGCAGAGGAGTAATGGTAGCACAGACCAGGAAGTCTTTAAAATATGAAAAATGTTGAAAAGTTGCAAAGATAACATTACAGCCCTATGGCTTAGGCCAGCAGCTGTGAAACTGAATCTGTGTTGCAATTTGGTGTTCTAATGGCATCTTCCAAGGCCTTTTGCTGATGGAAGTTGCATCATTGACCTTATGCAGATGAGAACTCCTCGTAGAAGAAGTTTTGCCAAGACTCGATATAGGTTCTTTTAATCATGGTGATTGATTATTGACCTGTAGGTAAGAATTTTAAACTGTTTTGAACTGATCATAATACTTAGATACATTGTTGGGGTTTTTTTCCTCCTCTTACAGTATCTAAGAAGGAATAAATTATAGCTTGATTATTGGCAAAGTCACCCAGGTTAGAATTTCTGAATTCCACATCTCTAGTATTCAAGCTTTGCAGCTTTGTCATAAAATCTATTGGTTTATTTGTTAAAAAGCTTTATTTAACGTTCTGTTCCAGAATGGACCAGAGCAGTGTGTTGCATGCTTGTACAATCATTAAGATTGTGAAGAAGGGATGTAAAATACCCTTAAACTTGGTGGCAGTTGCTTTGTGCAAGGCTAGATAAATGCAGAAACTGCCAGGTAACAAATAAATAAGTCTTGCAGTCTTCATTCCTCAGGTGTATTTCAGGAGGTGATTTTTAACTGAGGAAGTGATTTTCAGTTATCTCAGTCAGGTCTGAATGTACTGGGACTGAAATGATGATGTTTAATGTGCAAGAAAGGTTTCAGCTTCCTCCTCCCCTCTGTCCTAATCTGGCCTGCTTTGTCTCACCCTGAATGATCTCTATTGATCACCTACTTGCTTGGCAAGCCAGTTGAGTTGACCAATTCAGGAGAAAACTGATCCAGCCACAAAGAAGCAAGTCTCCTGCTTAGTGGAAACATGACTGGGCTTTGTTTTCATCTTCAGCAGCTTGTTGTGTCAGCTCTCTTGAGCAGTTTCAGGAATCACAGCTTCAGCACTCCCTGGTTAGGATGCTCAGCAGAGACCTTCCTGCTAGCAGGGAAGTCTAAGCTTATAGAAAACCCATTTTTATTAGCTCTTTCTTAGCTTTAAAAAATAATTTCAGAAAATCTCCATATTGTGCTGAGAGTTACTAAGGTCTGCATGTGACTGCAGTCCTATGAAATATTTCTGACACAGGGAATCATATCTTTAGTCAGTATTGGTTTCCTGCTTCTTGGGATAGAAAGTTAAGAGATTTTCTTTGCACATACATAGAGAATATCTACAGCCCAGATGATTCCAAAAACTGCTTTGGACTTTCAGTCTTTATACTTGAAAAAATTAATAGCCTTAACATGCGTGAAGACTTTTTCTCTAACAGTATGGTAGTGTACAATGGGATGTGTTACAGAGCTTGTGCTTTATTTTCAGTTATCTATTAAAGGTTTGGTCAAGACAGAAATTTTCATCATCCATTTAGTAGAATATTCCTTATTGTTCTCTGCTTTGCAGTAATGGACATAGGCAAAACAGAACCAGCCTGTAATGCAATGGCTCCTTTTTATATTCAGTAACACTTGCAGTTCCACACACAAAGAAAAAATAAAGAAAACCTATCCTTCAGGGTGCATAATCAAGAGCAGAAAACAAAACAATTGTCCAAAACAACTGGGAAGATGCTTCCTAGTAGAGTTCCCTAAAGCCTCAGTCACTGTATTACTAGTTTGAGCCATTAGCCTTGTCCAGTCTGGCAAAATATAATTGTTTCAGACTTTTAAAATGTGGTTTCTGTATGTTTTTTGAGACTCACTAAAGGAAAACCTAATTTGAAGGCACTTTTGTGTAATTGTAAATTATTCATTTTAGCAAATTTGTAATCTTCTTTTCTCTGCATGACAGTCACCTTTCTTTTCCCTTTTTGCACACAGCTGAATTCTCCTTTTCTTCTCCCTCATCTCTCTTGAGTTATTAATGAAAATGTAGGAGGCATAATGGTGCTTTGCCACTGCCCTCTGAGACCTAGAGCTGTATAATGGAAAACAAGGTCTTGCCACAAACGTATGAATTCCATTTCAATTTGTTAATATATGTACAAATAATAGGAATTATTTTAAATTAGATCAAGTTCCGTGAACGAAAGGTAGAATACCATTTTGCCCAGGCAGAAGATTAATCAAAATCCTGAAGTTCTTTTTACATTTTATTCAGTAGTCCCAGATTAAATAGTGATGGAGAAATAGAGAGAGGTGGCCAGTGGTACAACTGGATAAGCATTTTTGTTTTCATTATTCCCACATATGAAGCTAAACAAGCAATTCAGGTAGTTGTGGGCATAAATGAACTTTGCTGAACTTCTTCAGACAAACTCTCTATCCTCTTTTCCCTTATTCACCAGTTCTGGCATGTGACTTTGCTAGCATATTAGTAGGTTTCTAATGACAGTAATGGTGTGTGAAGAGTGCAACTTTAAATTGCTATGCTTAATTATAGCTATTTTTTCCTCTCTGCTCTCCTGCAAAATTATTTCCTTTTTTATTTAATAGCCAGTGATCAAATGATTTAATGAAATGGTCTGTGGAGAGTTTCTTCTGAAAGCAGATTTGACACCTCTGATAATTCAAGAGGTTTTGGCTCATTTCTTAGGAGAAATGGCTTTAGAGAGTCTCTGGGGCTTTAATATTAAGTTCCGACTATAATTTACCTGTTGGATACTGTTTTTAAGAATGCAGTATCTTCAAAATTGCATTCATTGCTATTTAAAGCTTAGTATTCATATGATCAAATGAAATTACCTCTGAAGGTCCAGAGTAGTCTAAAGCAATGTCTCATGATAGACTCGAGCAACTCTTAGACTGAGCTATAAAATGTGACATTGGTTACTAGGCTTCAGGAAATGCTGTCTTCATCCATGAGATCTTATTAAAAGCTATGGACCCTTTTAGTGTCTGGATTAGCTGCCACTGCTCTGGGTAAATATATTTGAAAGAAAAAGGAGGGAAATGTCTGCTCTCTGAATACCTCTTGGCTGTCTTCTCAGTAAATTGGATATAGAAATTGGAGGTAGAAATGTGCTTTTTCTCCTGCAAACAAATGTTTCGTTTGCCTGAAGGGCACGACGTGAAGGGTACTGTCTCCTACTCTGGGAATGTGTTGCATGATGACAATAGAAGGGGAGTATATTTGTGTTCTTTTAAATTCTATCTTCATAGTGTTTTAAAATATTAAATGCAGACAAAGATGGGAAGATATTTGAGTTGGGAAGGAGAGGAACATGGAATGTCAGGGGAATAGGAATTGCCATGTGTGGGTTAGAATACAGCAGCTGAAAGCCAAGAACAAAAAAAGATCTGACTTGTTTATCCTATTGCCATATTATGATAGAAATAAGTTATACAGAAGATAGAAGTTTATGCAGAAATTATTGCAGTGAGAAGAGCATCTTTCTAGTGCACATATGAGCTCCTGAACTAGCAGAACTTCTCCGAGGGCAGAGATACTGGCAAAAGATGTGTACGATGCTCCCTTTATCCTTTCCACTCCATTAGTGCAACAATGTAATGAAGTTTAAGTGAGGCAGTTTGTTATGATGGAAACTCAGCCCTGCTGCTAACCCATAGCACAGAGGAGGTCATGCTCTGCAGTGTCAGAGGAAATCAGTGCTAATGGAATAACTTAATTAAAATTAATTGGGTATGGTTCTGTCTCTTAAATGTAAGATTGATGTAGGTTATTTTCAGCTGCTTCTTTGCTTAAGGTTAAACTCAGTTTACTTAGGCTATCCTATGTTTTCTTCTCTTATTCACATGAAAGTTGGAGTACAGCGAAATTATTCAAAAATTCGGACAACTCAGGATTGGGAAAGACACAGCAGAGCATCCTAGTCTGTTCTTCTGCTAGACCTTGCTAGACTGTAAATTCCCTCATTCCTCAGCATCTATGTTAATTGGTGTCACAATAAGAATTGTGTCTATGAGAGCAAGAAAGAATTGCATGTGACAGGAGATGCTGTGTGTTGCATGTCTGCCGAACAGGAAATCTGGCCTTTTTTCATTCAGTGACATTTTCAGCACTGCCTCGACTTTGATGTGGTATATGCCCCTATAAAACTGTAGTTTCTATCTCGTTCCATGCAACTGGCAAATGTATGTCCATGGAAGATAAAAACAGGTATCCTGTCATGTCTCCTGTACATCAGTAATTTAGGTGCCATTTTATTGTCTGATACACTATTTACTATTTTTGCATGTACCAGAAGGTAACATTTCAAAGTGTAAATATTTGTGGATGGAGAAGTAAACAGGAAAGGTAACAAATACAGTTTTTCTATATTCTTGTTGTTGAAAATGGAATATAATGTTGATTCATGTTATCATCTTATTTTTGCTGTAATGCATTTTAAGGAAGATCAAATTACCTTTATTCACGTCACTGTCACCAGTACTCTGAAGCAGTACCTGTATATAGCACAGCCTGTATAATCAGCCACAAAATACCTAGTTTTACTGCATAACTGACACTTTCTGAAGCAGAAAAGTGAAAAACAATGACAAAATCATGGCATTCTGCAGGGCATCTCTTGCCTGTTCTTGTGCAAAAAACTTGTGCCTTGAAGGACGGTAAATTAGATGGGAGAAAATTGTGTGGGTTGCAACTCAGGTTAAATGGCTCCAACTATTAAAAGCATGCTACTGCAATCAAATGTGTATTGCCTCAAAAAAAAATTAACATCTCCCCCCATATGCAAAACATATGCTCAATGTTTCTTCCCTCCACTATTTAACTAAACACTGGGAAAGCTGAACTTGCACGTATCTGTTTTCCTACTGCCACCTTTCTTCTGATTTTTGGTATGATTATGGTTTTTGTGAGGTTACTGGGGGTATTGAATGTGTTCTTAATTTTTGAGAGAGGTCAGTGATTAAAATACCTTCTTTTCAGTGTGCATGTCGCCACTCTGGGTGCTATAAACATGCTTATTTTTCAGTATACTATTTCCCTTGTAAGATATAATACTGTTTGCCAGCATTTTGCAGAATGAGCAAGAATTAATACATTTTTTCTTAGACAGCTCCTGTAAGCTGCTAGAGATATCCCTTAGCTTTCTTCTGAAAGACCAATGAATCATTAGCACCACGGGAGAGAATTGTAATGAGTTCTGATTAATCTGTAATACACCACCACTCCAACATTCTTTGTTAATGGAATTTTTGATTAGATTAATATTTGAATTATCAGAGGTTTAATCAGTTCCTTCTGTAAAAGCTGTGCATGCAAGTGATGTTACCCGTTGGGGAGTATTTAGTTGGCAGAAACTGTAGGGGAGCAGTCCCATTTCAGCATCTCAGTCCAGAGCCTTCAGGACTCTATCTCTTCTTTGTAATGGTTTTCCTCAGATTCTCTTACATATATATCAGTACAATGACCAGTTGCTACTACTTAGTCTTTTGACAGACTGGTGCTTGCCTTTTTTTCCTTTTCTGGTAGGTATTTTCAACTGCTTAGCAGGTTGACTGAAAGGGAATTGGATGGGCAGTGGGTATCTGGACTGGGAACTCTGCAGCATAATTTCCATTTTCCTTCTGGAAGGCAGGCAGAGGTAAAAGGCCAAAGCTTCCTTCAAAAACTGCTATGGATCTGACTGGAAAATAGCTGGATGGATGTGGCCAGCATCTAAATCTACTAATTAATCTTTCAGAGAAATTATAAAGTAGATCACATGTAAAGTAGTTCTGCATTTATTTATATACATCCTCCCTTTTTACTGAAATACCTTTCCATTATTTAGCAGAGAAATATATGCTGTACTTACCAAAGAACTCTTTGATATTTTTTGTATATTACCAAATATTTCAGACTGAATTTCTTGAAACATAAATAAAGTTCTAGAGAACACCCCTATATAAACACAAATTTCATCCAAGTGCTTGATAAACTAGAATGGTTTTTTAATTATGCAAAATAAGCTGCTACTCTTGCTGAAATTATGAGAGAGATCAAGCACTGCCTGCAGGAAAGATCCAGGGAGTTCTACATAATAACAGTAAGTCATCAAGGAGACTAGAACTGAACAGAATAGGGTAAGTGTCCTAGAAATTAAAACTTGCTTACAAACCCCTTTTTAGAGAACTGGCTCTCCAGTGAGCGTACGCAATAAATTTTACAAGCATGACTGCAATTTCTACATGCAAGAGTTGTGACTTTAGGAGGCTTCCTGACAGAGTTGTGGTATCCATGGAAGACAGAGTGCAAGCCACAGTGCAGCTTCTGTGGGTAATAAAGCTTCTCAGTCGTGAGATGAGAGCTCATGGGTTCATATTTTGTGATAGAAAAGTCTTACAAATATTTGTCCTTCTGTAGGTGTGATGAGACTGAGTCATCTCTGTCTTCAATGTGGATTTGCTTAAAGTCTCCTCTGTAGCAAATGCTCCCAAAAGACAAAAATAGCTTTAAATCCAAAAGCCAGATTCATCCTAAGTATAAATTATGGCAATTAATATTTTGAAGCAGAAAAAAATCCTCAAAATAAACCTCATGTAAACAGAAACAGATATCAGAAATTTACATATTTTACTCTGCCTGACGTCTCTCCACTTGCATTCTTTCCATTCCTTCTCTGGTACAACCACAGCCCTTTCCTTCAGGCTTAGTCTTCTCCCCAGTGCTTCTGTGGCTAGAGAGCAATGTTTGTGTTCCCCTCCAGAGAAAGGTTTTTATCCATCACCTCCAAGGCCTGACTGCCTCTCACTTCTCTCAGCCATTTCTGCTGTCCAGATTTGCATCCTTGCTGTAAGCTTCCCTTCCCAATCCTCCTCCTTCCTTCCCTCTCTTCACTCTTCTTACATCTCAGCCCCAAGGAAACCCTTGCTCTCCCCAGAAGCCTCACCATGACCCAATGTGCAGAAGCAGGACAAGGCAACAACAAATTTTCCCCTAATGTGCATCCCCACTAACCTGCTCTGTTACAGCATAATTTGCACAACACACACGTGCATTACACAGTAAAAGACAAATTAGAAGTAAAGCAGATGTTGGTCATTACAGCAAGACTTTGCAGGTTTGCAGAAAAGTATAAATACGTTAGGAAATCAGCAGAAATGTTGATCTAGAAATGTTGGACATGCTATAAAGCCTGAATAAAAAGGTACACAGCTTTTATTCACTAACTGCTGCTTCATGATTATATTAAAGTTGATGGCAAAGCTTTCCCTCATTTCATTAGAACTGGACTTGGCCTTATTGCTTTTACTTAAAACACTCCAAGGAATAAGAAGAATAATCAAAGTTAAGTGCAAGGGGTAGCTCACTGGATGCAAAAGAGAAAATATCGATAAAGTGTAAATGTATTTACCATTATGATATATGGTCTTCTGAATCTCAGGCTTGGTACTATGCATGTGTTTAACTATTTTTATAGCCACTTGTTACGTTAACAAGTAGAAAAGCAAGACTACACATTAGCAATGATGGGGTCATTGCAAGTAAAAAAAATAGATTTTATGAAAACAAGTGCAAAAATAAAATTTTAGTTGAGGGATAAATGAGAGATAACTGATTTTTTTTTTCTTTTTTTCCTTTACACATATTATTATACACTGTACAATAATATGAATTATGACTTGTTCTATTCTCTACAGGAAATATTAGGAATTGTAGTTCATGGTCACTGCTGGAGGCAGTAGAGGCTTGAGCCTAGTCTATGATGAATTTTCTTGGCTCACAGTACTTAAACTGCAGAATAGTTTGTTGTATAATGCTCAGGTACTCATTCACATGTGACCAGCAAAGAATGATTTTTAAAGAAGATGCCTTCCCTCTGTTTTCTTGATGAAAAGTGGAAAGAAAGGTATTCTCACCTCCTTCTGCTGTGTCTTGCTTACCTTCATCTTCATATCAGAGCTATGGTTTTTTATGGATCTAGTTTTTCTTGGCATTTTTATGCGTACTGTGAGGTTTCAGAGCTGACATTTGAGGGTTCAAACATGTTCAAATGTAATTCAGTAATGCTAAAAAAAGCAAAGACAATTGAAAGAATTTATTAAACGCAGCAACATGACTGTCCCAGGGGATTATTTGTTGGCAGTTGTAGTAGTGGCAGGTCATTAGGAAAGAATAGATGAGGGCTTTGGTTTGTCCTCTCACCTTCCTGCTACAGCTACTTCTGAGTGCTTTTGAAGGCCTGGGTGGACTTGCATGTAATTGAATGATCTGTGTTTGATTTCACTTATGCTTGCATATGTAATCTGGAAAAAGTAAAAGACTTTTTTTACATGTACTTAATTTCTCATCTTTTTTGTTATCTCATTTTCTCTGCAAGGAATTTCCAAGACAGCAATGCTTACTGTGAGATGGAAGAACAAACAACTATTCTCTACTTATCATGTCTTGTGCAAAAAAATATGTAAATGTACTTCATAGTTACACGAAGGAAAAAGGATCAGAAATTCTGCTTTAAATTGGCATCAAGCTGAAAAAATTAGAGATTAATTTGGAAATCCACATAGATGTACTTTGGTGGTAAAAGTGAGGATTTTAGGACATACCAGTGTACTAATTATGGGTTGAGCAGACCGATGTTATTCCAAAGACATGGATTTACAAAATGGATCTTTGGTCTTGTATAGACAAGTCTGTTTTAATTTTTTCTTTATTTTGTCTTGCATAAAACACAGTTGTGGAAGTGCAATGTTGGTGATACTGTAGATAGCTATACTCAGCTAATTAGTGCTATCTTTGTATAGTGCCTGGATTTAAAAGAAGGATAGTTTACGTAACTAATTCTTTCATGTGTCATGATGCTACTCTTTTATAAGTTTACATGCTTTTAACTTTCAACTTCAAGTTGATTTTCATCTTTTTATCTTCTTCACTAGCATGGGGAGGGCAGTAAATCTTCACACCACTTTATTAAAACAATAGAGTAATGAAGCTCCTTACATGGATAGCACGGGCAATCAGATCCAATAAGAAAAGCACAGAGAAGAACTAATGGTTGGGCTAGAAACAATTGATTAATTCATCTGGACTTTTAATTAGAAATATATCAATTTTAAATGTTCAGTTTACCTCACAGAAATGAATCATCTCTTTCAAGTTGACTTTCATATGTTTTTTTCTCCTCTAATGGTCGTATCTTGGTTATGTTCTGTAATGCAGTCTAGTTTTCCATACATTTTTTTCTCATTTTTTACTCATATGCAAGGCTGTTGTCCACATTTTATGTGTTTTTGTTTGTTTGTTCTCAAACCTGTATATGGAACTTTTTCAGGTGGAAATAGACTTCAGGCCTTTGGCTGTATGGACATAACTTTCCACTCACTGCACCAGTGCTGGTTACCGCTATTCCCAAATGCTCAACCAATAGGATGGAATGTTTCCTCCTTTTGCCTATTTCAGAAGACTCCTGTTTCCAGGGCTTTGTCTCCTCATCAGTTTGCTCAGGAGAGAAATTGTATTTTGCTGTTTATTGTATGCCATGCAGAGATATGCAACCATTTCCCAAAAGCTGAAGGCCAAAACTGTTGTGATTATGCAAATAGCTTCTGGATTTTGTCATTTAGCTGAGATGGGGCACTTGGTGCTTATCCAAGTGTCACATCCAAACAATCACAGACCTATGGCTTTGTCTGACATGCAGAGACTGTGCTTTTCCTTGGTGTTTGCCTTTAGGTTGCGTACTGGGTGTAGATGTCTTGTAGGTTTGGTTTGTCTTTCTCCCTCACCATTCTGGCCTAGATTTAACTAGCGATAAATTAAATTAATCTTTCTCAAGTCATGCCTTTTCTACCTGTGATGGTAGCTGGTAAATCACCTCCCTGTCTATCTCGATCCCCAAACTTTCCCATCACACTTGCTCCTCCTGTTCTGTCGAGTAGGGGAGGTGAGAGAGTGCGTGGGTGGGCACTGCCAGCCAGCCAGAGTAAAATCCACCACAGGGTTGAGAAGTTTACTTTTCTAACTGGGAGAGTTACTTTGTGAGTGAGAAGTAAAAAGTGTGGGGAAAATATGCAGTGATCCTGAAGGAATGCCTCTTCCTCTCCAACTGATCTCTTGGAACAGATGTCTTGCAGACTTCCTTGACATGTGGTAGGCTCTGAATTTGCTTTGTGGTATAAGGGGAGTCAGTGAACCTTCATTATCTAGTGAAGTAGTATGGAAACTCCAATTAGTTTTTTCTGAATATCAGCTGTGAAAACTGTAATTACTGCCATAAAGTAGCAAAAACTTCAGTAGAAAAGCTCTGGGGTACTACTTTTAATCTGTAGTCTCTTAAGAAGCAGCTGTAGTTTGGGGGAGTTTAAGAACATCTGGATACAGATGAATCTGTTTTGTAATATAGGGAATTCTTCTATTCACCTGTTCTTGAATTCCTCCAAGCCTTTTCTTATGTTCCATACCAACTGGAACCGTGTAGTGCTAGAGAGAGATTAATATCAGTTGCTTTCTTGGTCTTTCTCTTCTTCTAAAGTGAAGAAGAGAGTGTGAGAGAGGAAAAACAGTTCTCTGACCACTGTATATCTGCAGTTTTGTGCTTATTCTGGTTAGATATTTTAGCAGGAAACAATTAGTAAATGCAGAAACATTTGCTGTCCATCACTACTGATGTCTCACAGCAAAAAAAAAAAAAAAAAGTTAACGAATGCTCCAGGATTTTGATGCAGACATTGTGCCCTAAACACTAATTTTGTCCTTTTGTTTAGTTTCCCTGCTTGCCCTAACCCCCAGTTGTAATGGTCTGGGTTAAACTTTGTCTTCCAGACTGTGGAAGTACATTTGAAATATCTATAGTTCTCTGTGTTAGGTGTCTTTGAATTTAGTCTGGCTTACTTGAGTGCTGAACAAATTAGAATAATACCCCTCCTTTTTCTGTATTGTGTAAAGTTGTTCTTTCTTTTAGAAGCGGAGTTGCTCATGAAGGTATGTTTTTCTGCATTTTTCTTTCTAATTACTTGACAAAGATGGAGTTATTAATGCTGTAATAAACTATCTGACTGAGTTTGCTGGAGGGTATTCCATTTTTGCTTAACTTCCAACATTTATCAAACCCTAAACTGCTAAAAATTAAATTGAACCCTTAGAGATAACACTTCCTTACCAGTGTTGTGTTGCATCTGACACCGACATCCAGGGGTTATATTGAGTATTACTTGATTGGCATAAGTAAAAATCAAACTAAAAATTACATCTCATTTCGTAAACTACATTAAATTACATCTCATTTCTGACATTTTATCTTTGCTTATAGGCATTGCTTTTGCTTCTCTTTACAGATTAAAATTACAGCGAGATGCATCAATATTCTGTACAAATGATGCCTAATATTATAAACTGTCAGGTCTAACAGATATTAAAGACAATATTTGGCCCATGTTGCCGTGACATGGTTTTGGCCTTCTTTATAATTTCAAATTTTTTACTTCATAGAACTTAATTAAGCTACCTCCCCCCCGCCCCCCCCCCCCCCCAATGAAAAGAAACCATTCAGGGGATGCCACTGAAATTTGAAATGAATTCAAATAAAACTATTAGAACATGGATACTATCACAGGTTTTTTTTATTATTGCTTGCTGAAAACTGAATTTATCTTACCTTCTTGTCATCTGTTCTGCCTTGAGGTTTCAGTGTGCTGGACTATAAAGTCATCAAGACCCATTCTTTACAGTTGTTTTTTCTCCTGTACCCACCAATCATTTCTCTGGATTCAGTACTGGAGTTTGTAAGAAGTCATTGTTTCCATCTAACCAGGGACCTTTCTTCAAGAAGTTATTTCTTAACTAAAGATCTGTGCTTTTTGGAAAGCACCAAGCTTAATGTTAATGCTTCTAGTGCTGCAGATCTGATGTCAACCCATGATAAGGTGCTTCAGTGGCTCATTGCCTCCAGTGTTAAAAATAACCTCCTTATTTTCAGACTGTATTAATCTTACTTCAGGTTTTGGCCATTCATTTGTGATTCTTCCATTATCAAATTTTTCTGCTTCATGTATTTCTTAAAGACTGTAATCAAGTCACTCCTTCATGTTCCTTTAGATCAGCAAAACAGATTGATTCTCCTTTTTATGTCATGCTTTTCTGATTTTTTTTTTTAGGCTCCCATTCGATGCTGCCTTTTGAATCTTCTTCAGTCTTGCCCAATTTTTCTGAAGTATGAAGAGCCAGGCAGGACCTGCTGGTCCAAAGGCACTTTGATTCAGTGGCAGATGAAGGACACTTGGACCCTCCTAAGCCTACTCAGTACTTGCTTATCTATGCACGTCCAAATGCTTTTTTTGACCTACACCATTGCTGAGTGTTGGTCAGTTTGCTCTGTGTAGGTGCTGGGACCTGTAGATCCCCATCTTCAGATGCTTTTCCTTTGGAGAGAGTCACCACCCAAGAAATCTAATCTTTGCTTTACTCCTAGGAACATGAGTGTCATAGTCTACATGGAAATTGAAGAAAAATGAGGGGGGAAAAAGCAGATGGTTGAGTTCAGAGCTGTCATTACAAAATTTAGTTACATCCCAATTTTGCAGTAGAAGAGGAGAAGAAAAATCAAACCTTGGTGTTTGTTTTGACTTGTATCTATGCAGATTATTTTCCTCTAATTTACTTTAAATTCTGGGTTTACTGTCACTCAAAGTCACTCTTTATTTATTGGTCTGCTGCTCAGTAAAAGGGTAGCAAAAGTGACAAGTCATCAATCAAGCTGGAGTCTAAGTGATCTTCTAATAGGGTTTTGTTTTCAAAATAGTTATTGAATGACAAAGCAAATGACTTTCTATGCAGCAACTTTGTCACTGTTTATTTCTAGCAATTTCCATACCAAGGGAAATTCAGACTTTTCTCTCTGATGCAACTCAGCCCACTTGCTACTGTTGTAGCGCAGAATTGTATTTGTGCCTCTAAATAACTTATTTCGATAAATACCTGATAGACTATGTCCCAGTTTCTGGGCAAACTTTTAATATTTAATTTTGCCATTTTCATGGATATACATTTGAGGTGAAGGTTTTTATCAAGAAGGCATTTCTTCAGTTCTATTCAAAAAGTGAAGGGGAAAGTAGTATTGTGGTGGCATATTCAGTTATTGCCACTTAGAATGGGAATACATCCTTGTTTTTGGCTTCAAGAATCTGATAAAAAAGAGTGGGAAAAAAGTTTCTTTTCTTTGCCTATGTTCATCTGTGTTTTAAGAATGTGCCATTCACATAACTTCAGCAGGTGTAGGGTTTCTGTAACAGTTTTGATCTGGAAGGAGGAAGGGTTTAGGGGGCTTTTTGATAGTTTTTTTTGTTTTATTTTTTTTTTTGCTTGGTTGTGTAGAGGAGGGTTGTTTTTTCCTTTCTTTTGAGGAAAGGGAGGAAGGGTTTTTTTTTTTAATTGGGGTTGTTTTTTTTTCTTTTATGTTGGTAGCCAATATATGTATTCATGATAGTACCAAACATCCCCATGATATGGAATGAGCTGTCATGATCTATTCTGTATAACTGCCTTCGCCTATGATCGGACCATCTGCCTTTTTTTTTTTTTCATGCTTTTCAAGAAAAAATGCACTAGTAGTTGGCATTAAAAACAAGGAGGAGAAGAGAGAAATGACAAAGCTGAGCATTACAAAATAAGACCATCATTTAAAATCATTTGACAGTTTCAAAAAATTACTTATTGGTGTCAATAAATAAATTATATCAGTTTTCTGCAAGTGCCACTCAGTTTGGCCATAATTTCTTAAGTAATGGCTGTTATGAATCATAAGCAAGATTTAATCCTGAAGGGAGATTTATTGGAGAAAACGCCAGAGTGCATAGATGAGCAAGGAACACAAATAACAAACCAACCAAACAAGCCAACAATAACTTGTATATAACAAAACTGCCTTAGAAAGTTGGTGTAGTGTTTTTCCCCCTCTCTCAGACTGCATCCTTTACTCACTATGCCAGATTAATTTGGAAAACAAGGATGAGACATCTGCCACTGAAAACTCTCAGCACAGGGAAATCTGCCCTTGGCACAGCAGAACACAGAGATTCTGTAGGACAGGGGACAGCTTGTTGCATTCACGTGCAAAGAACTGTTTATATTCAAGCCTTCCTGTTTTAGTCCTACACTTCTCCCTTGAAATTTTGAGAAGCAAATAGCAATTAAAAAGCGCACATATCTTAGAAAAGCCTTATGCCTATACTTGACAAATGTAAGCTTGATAATTCATTTTCTTTCTGACATATGTATGAATTACACTCATAGCTTGGAAAGTATTGTGACAGTTTTGAAGCCATGTTTAAGATACATTTGCAAAGCACAGATCGTGTCTGAACTCTGAAAGATTTGGAGCAATTTCAGGTTTGCAATGAATATAATAATAAAAGACTACCAGTGAGATTGGAAACCAGTTTAGTCAGCCTAGATTTAGGAGTGAGTTTGAAATTTGAAACTTACAAGTAACACACTTTTCTGAACTGGGGTTCTGGGGAAGTCTTAAAATTATTACAGATTTTATTTGGTTTTGCACACAGAAACATTTGGGCCTCAAATTAGCTCAAAAGGCCTGGGATAGATCTGTGAAAATATTCCTGTCAGATTCAGTCAGCCTGTCTTGAATATCATGATATCTCAAGAGGTTTTGGGCTAAAGAATTGGTAATAAAGTTTTCTCACTTTCTGCTCTGTCCCTTTCTCCAAAGATATTATTTGACTTTGCAGCAAAAGACTCTTCAAGTCCCAGAGCTCAGCCCGTGTGTCACAACTTTTTGTAGCTGGTGACAGTGATGACACCCAGATGGCAAAGGGCTACAAAAACCATTCCAGAGTTAATTCTTTGTCCTGGTCCTTCTCTGCCTTCCAGCAGGTGTTGCACTTTTTTTGAGAGTGATTTTAAAATAATAGGCGAAAGCAGAAAGGGGAAAAGCAGTGTATCCATGCTTTTCCCTTAGAGTTAGGCTGAGCATATTGAACTGTTGGGTTATTTATTGGTTTAAATATCTCTTTTTATGGATGTGAACGTTTTTCTTTAGTACCCAAATAGTGAGAAAGCATTCTGTATGTCAAAAAGGGTAGCCTTCAGTTTGTATAAAAGGATGAAGATCCTCCCCTTTCTGCATTATTGGGATTGTGCCAAAAGTAGACTGAATATCCTCGTGGGAGACAGCAAAATACTGATGGCACCATCAAGGAAAAATCCTGGGAGTAGTCAGAGTTACAGCCTTTTCATCAGCAGTGAGTATTTCTGAACATGGTTCTGCATATGACTTTTCACTGTGTGTAGCTTAAATAATAAATATTCACATTTATGCCACTTTTCAAAACATCATATGAGAACTTTCAGCCAAGAGAATTCATAAACAGAAGCAAAGAGGGAGTCTTGAACTGCCAGAATATAAAAAAGGAACAGAATGCATTTCAGTGTACGTTTGTAAAGAAATGCAGTGAGTGTTATGTGAGAATGTAAAACACCATGACACTGCACTCCATATTCACACATGCTAAAGGCAGACTGTGCCTGGCCACACAGTTTTTCACCTGAGGGCTCCTAGCTTTGCCATCAACCTCCACAGCTGTTCCAGAGTCAACTTACAGGCTTTGTAGCAGCTTGGGAAATCCTCAGGACCTCAGTACAGACTGATGAAAAACAATACTGTGCAGTGGCTGTGCTTCACTTGCCTCTCCACAATGTTTTTTTCCTCTTTCTGTATAAGGCAACAACTTTCTTTTAGGGTAGGCTTAGTGGAGAGACCCATTTTTTTATGCTATTTTTTGTAAGATTATTAGCTGGAATATGAAAGTAAACCAAGTCAATGGAAACATGAATACTGAAGTTGCCTACAAGTTTGGTAAACAGACATTATTCTTGCAATGAACAAGGCTTTAGTTTGATAACCCCACTAAATCCTGGCCCAAAAAAATAAACTTGTTCTTTTGTGCTGTTTTTAATATGAGACCTATTTCAGTAATTATTTTGTGCTTACTTTTTTGCTGTAGAACATCTTGTAACAGCAAAAACTCCTTTCATTTTTCCTGAGAACTCAATCTCTCTCCTAGTATTAAGAAAATAACCTTGCTCAGCAACTCTTTGGCATATCAATAGCTTGTACTTTGTACTGGTTGGGAAATGCATCAGATAGCCATGCAAAATCTATTTAACTGTTTCCCCCCATACATAGATTGTGCAGGCTGTATGTCCTCAAGGTATTTGATTTTGCCATGTTTTTTTAACAGGGGAACAATAACTTGCCAAAATCTTGAATTTTTATAAAGAGGAATTTTGAGTTACATAAACGGAGATAGAATAGATCTTTGATATCTTTAATGGGTCCCCTAGGTAACAATAGTAACTGTCCTGTCAGGATGCATTATTTCTTTAAATTGTTCTGTATATTCTATGCTTCCAGTGTGGTATAATTTAGAAAGTTGCCATTTAAATCCACATATCTTACTGTGATATTAAGTGTATTTAAACCCCATAAAATGCCTTCTAATTTATTTTTCATTTAGTCTATTTAATAAAATAGCAATAATGTTCTTTCAAGTGAAGGTTATGGAAGGAAAATTGCTCCTACTTTTAAAATATACTCCTCAATTTGCTGTACCGTTTATTGCACTGCAGAAGTCATTTACCCTCTGGAACATTCACTTAGAATAAAATTATTGCCTAATTTCTTTAAAAAACACTGGAGATTGGTCATGTTCTTCATAACTTTAAATGCAATTTTGTACATTGTTAATGCTTCATGGTTATGCCTAGCAGTAAATCCAAGATTTAATTTATCCTTGGTATTGTTTTCTGAAAGCTTTGGATTTGCTTTCTGAAAGCTTTGTCTTCTTCTGAAGTCTTTGGAGAGGTAATAAAGAATGACAAAAACTGTTGTAATGATGATCCCTTAGTTATCTTATAGTGTTTTATGTTCCACTGCTGTTGCTCTCAGGTTTGTTCTTATTACAGGAGACACCAGTTTTAATACAGCCTGTATTGTTCTTGAAGATGTATGGGGAAGGCAAACTTAGTTCACCAGTGCTGCTGGGAGGTCATTAATTTCTGATGTTCCCATGTATTTTGAAGACATCTAGGAAGAAACATTACAATAGCTTTAAACCTCTTGAATCTGGTCGAAGTCCAAATATCATTTCTGTGTTGGGAGCCTTCTGTTCTCTTTTGTTATTTTTCACCTCTGTGTGCAAGCCTTTCCTTCAGTCCGTACTGTATTCAGAGAATAAAAGTCCAAGGCTGAGTATTGGACTTGTATCTATGACATCTTAGTATTTAATTTCCATATTTCATTGATCTTCATATCAAATATTCTCAGTTGACAAGTAACAATATGTGTTTCCTAAACTACCAGCCCTAAATATACCTCTGGGAACTCTAAATCCGGTGGTGCTGCAACTTTGATGATGTTGCTGTGGTTAAATGGAATTTTTCATTGTATATTTTCCCTCCGTTTACACCTGTGCAATCCTGCTATTTTCAGTCAATACAAATGTCTGCAACTGCTTGGAACTGCTGATTTGGTACACAAGAGCAGACCTAAAATCAGTTTGCCTTTGTTGTCCTGCAAATTATGGCCTTGGTTTATGCGTCCTTGTGGAGCAGTTTTGTTGCTGTCTAGTTGAGTGTTACACTTCCCACAGTATTTTATAGGTAAAAACCCAAACAATGGAGCTCTTCAACATGCTCTGGAAAGAGAGAGTTCCAAAAGTATTTCAGGGATGCCAGGCAATGTGAAAATTACCCTTTTTTGACTTTTAGCCTGGGTTTAAGATTTTAGTCTCGGGCCTCTTGCTATTGTCTGGCCAGTTCTTCTCCTGAATTACTGAGATTTATGCCTTAGGCTCTCAGCTCTTTCAGATATATCTGCTTAGTCCCAAAGACCTGCATCTTGGTCCAGGAAGGTTCAGTGGTATGGAGCCTGAGTGACTTCTGCACTCTCAGCTACTTTGGGACTCCTAAAGATTCTGTGGCAACCAAGAAGAGCCTACCTTCTTTTTCATAAGAGAGAATCAATCAGTTTGTAACACTTTCCAGTCTGAAGTAAGGTCTGTTCCTTCACAGGTATTAAATGTCAGGCATAATAGTAATTTCTATTCTTTATTTATGTGAATTGAAAGTACTAAGTGAGGTTCAGTTAGGAAAGTCATTGATCTTCTTTATAGTTGTCCTATTATTTGTTTATCTTGCATCTGAATTCTCTGCCATTCACTGAGTGGCTCCTAAATATCTTTTTTCAACATAATATCCTGCCAGACATTAGAGCAAATAAAACTTGGAAGATACAGGTGACTAGTCTAATACTGGAAATCACCGTGGCCTTAACAAATTAATTGTTATAATTAATAGCATAATTAATAAAAATCTGTAAATATTCACACATGCTGCCTGGCATTAAGATTCTGTGAATTTTCTTCTTCTGTACATAGCCAAGTGTGTGTTGGTGGAGGTTTTGTGGAGAGTGGTCTTACAGTCAAACGTAACTGCAAAGGTTATTAGTCAGCCTGAACAAAGAAATTGTATTATTTTTGTCATGAAAGGCTTTTGTTAAGTTAAGAAAAATTTCTCATGAGAAATGGAGAAATATTGGGCCATGCATGAAGTGAAATAGAAGAAACAATAACTGGTAGCAAAAATGTTAACGTAGATGAAATAAAAGTTTAGACTCTTATGTGCTGCTTGTAGTTGACCATAAACCTCTCTCTGTGTAAGGAATATTTGAAATGCAGAGCCTTTCTTCCTATTTATATTCTGATTAAATATTTTATTCAAGTTTTTTCCAAACCCACTTGAAAATAACAAGTTGTTTCCAAAGAATTGAGAACATTGTGGAAGTCACTGCTTTAGTTCCTCTCTGTGAAAGTTACCTTTAAAAATATCTTTCAGTAATGATGAAAAAAGGAGACTTTCTCTTTGTGTGGGAAGGTAACAGAAGTGTTGTAGAAATGTATGTCTAATTACCTCTGATGGTAAGACTAATGCCTATATTCAAGTCTTTAGAATGCCTTCTTGGACTTAGGTACAGACAGAAACATCTACAAATCTGTTTTCAGGACAACAGTGTGGCTTCTGCTGTAGTTAGGGAAGAACACGCTGGTTTAAATATTTCTTCCAGTTTCAAAAATAACATTATTGCACTTTGGCAACACTGCTTATTCTGTTGTTCCTACATTATTTATGAACTTTCCAAAATACCTTTCACTTTGTTTGTGGTGCCACTACAAGTTCCACAAATGGGCTCAGATTTAATTTAATGAGAATTTCCTGTATGTACAGAACAGTGTGGGTGTGTATTTAGAGATGCACACAATTGTGTGGGTTTTAAAGCAAGATAATTTGTTCTTTTTGTGTTTGAAAATTAATGTTTAATTCCCAAGCTCTTAACTTTCTTTACTAGACATTAGGAGCACTTTTGGTATATGTTGCATGAACATTAGATTTCATACGGCTTGTGAAAAAACTTTTCTTTTAAACTCGCATAAAGGGGAATTAGGCATTATCTGGAGTCAGAACTGTAGGTAAATAAGAGTAGAATGGCACTTGCTCACTTCCCCTTGTGAATGGATCAATCCCACCTGTCATTTTTCCTTCTTATCCCTCTCCCTTTCCAGTCCATTATTACATACAGTGTAATCTTCACCTATTTCCCGAAAGGAGAGTTGGATTAAGCTAACCTTTGCTTTTCTGAACCAAAAGGCATCACAGGAAACTGATCTTATTCTCCTTCACTCTTTTTGCCCTTTTTTTTGTTTTGATTAGTGTTTTGTATAGATGAAGCCCAAAGTGTAAGAAAAACTGTTGTGGAAATGCCATTTGTTAATTTATTCAGCTGCTAAAATCTGTTATCTAGCTGCCTCAGGTCTCTTGGATTTTAGGGGGTATTTGACTGTTTGACAAATTGCCTTTATGGTGTTTTCCTCTCAAGATTGCTTGGATTCGTGGAATTAATGCTGTCTTTTCCTGAGGATCAGAGTGGTATGGTGCTTTTGGAGGCAATGATAACAATCCCTGAGAGTAACTTGATATCACACAGAAGTAGTCGGTGCTTTTGGGTCTCTTATCATGAAACCATGATAAGGATGCTGTACCCGTTTTTCTTCAGCTTGATAAAGAGCTTGGGGATATTGTGGTGTTTGGAAAACATGAAGGAAGTGTATCTAAGTTAAAGAAGGTGTGAGTAGGAGCTGCTTTGCACATCTCTGGTCCCTGCGAAGTGGATTGCAAGAGGAAGCTTGCCCTCCTTTGTCAGTAACAGTCCAGCTTGTGGTTGAGGTATCAGTAGGCTCTATAACAGCTTCCTTCTTTGAAAGGTATTTTTGTAAGAAACAATTAACACCTTGATAGCAGTGTTGGTTGTTTCTTCGTATCCTTTTTAACAATGGTGTTATTCTGCAGGAAATGTTTAATTTTCACCTGCCATTGGTTATCATTTCAAAGGGGTTAAAGCAGAGCTCTTCATCTCCTCTCCTAGTAGCTGTGGGGAGTATCATCTCTTAACTGTTTTTTGGCCTATAACCTTGGTCTCATCTCAGTTTTTATTACCTTTTATATCCCAGCATCATCTTCCTTCTTGCATGATTTTGTTTTTACACGAGCGCTCTAACATGTGCCTCTTGTTAGCCATGTGCAAATCTGAAAGTCACCACATTTCACATCCCAGTATTCTATTTTCTATTCTTGGCAGGTGACATATTTTCTAATCTCCATTTACTCAGATCTGCTGCCCAAATATTTTTCATAACCTGTGGCTTAGAACATTTTGCCTGCTCTCAGCTAACCTCCCTTTCTTTATCACATCAGAATCAAGTGCTCATTTTTTCTGTCTGTGATGCTGGAGGCCTTTCCCAGCCTATGTGTTTTATGTGTTTTGTGTGTTATCACGATGTTGTGTCCCCTGTGGGACAGCCAGTGACACAAGGATTTTGTCGCTCGCATGTTGGCATGGTACTTTTTTATTCTGTACTTCCTTGTATTAATTTGGGGAGTGCTTGCATTGACACACGAACCTATTCACCACCTTGTTTTTTAATAAGGTTTTTTCAATACGCCGTTTCTCTGGGAGAAGCCTGACAGCAGTCAGGTGCCTGGTGTGCCTGTCATCCTGACCACCTGGCTGCTCCCCACTCCTTGTCTTGTGCCTTGCATTTGGGCTGACACTGTTCTTTTTGTTCTGTGTTTGCAGTCTGGTGGGGACTCAGGAAAGGCTCACAATTTCTAGAAGAGGATAAATATAAGCTAAAAATGCAGGAATTATGTCTATTTGAAATGACTGGTTTACAAGTTGGTGGTTATATAATGACTACTTTAATAGAACAGTTGGTTACTTCTGAGGAAGGGATAATTTTCCTCTTTGTCTTTTCCCCTTCTCACAAACTACCATTGCTTTGAATTTTTTTTACCTGTATCTACAAACTTATTTACCTTATTGAAATATACATCTACTGGCTGAACCTTTTTGTAGAAAAGGAAAGAAAAAATTTTTAAAAAAACTCGTGTTGTATACATTTTTATAATTTGAGGTGAACCCAAGGAAGTGAATTCTGCAAGTGAAGGGAAAAAAGATTGCAAAGCTTAGAAATTGCTATAAAGGAATCTTCATGTAATTGCATTGAACTACAGAAATCAGGATCAAACTTAGGATTTTATCAAATACAATTTAAGAAAGCCATGTGTCTGTTGAAAATTTCTTTATACAAAAGAAATATTTTGTGTAAAGCTCACTGTTCAGAGGCTACTTTGATGAAATATTTTACTTGTACTAATATCCACTCAGAAGAGAAGAAAACAAGCTGTAATTCAGGCAAATTACATTTGTCTTCCAAATATAAATATCAACCCAATGGAGCTTCTACAGCTTTTTACTTTCTAACCTTTCTAAGTGAGACCTCTCCTTGGCAGCCTGGAGCCTCAGGAGTCAGGCAGTGATGATACAGTTCGCTACCTTAGAGGGCTTCAGCTACTTTTTTACCTCCCTGTTTGCAGTGCTAGTTTTTTCTTATCCTTCCAGTTTTTTCAAGTTCCTGTAATTTGCTGCAGCATTGCTGCTTTCCTCTCTTTTTGGGAACAGAACTACAGTGATATTTACAGCCTATGAAATATAATGTCACTTTTCAGGCCCCTGCAGCTGGTTTTTGGTTCATGTTTCAGAGTTGGTTTTGGTTTCTTAGTTGCAGTTGTTTCAGGGATTGTTTTGATTTTTTGGTTTTTTGGGGTTTTTTTGTTGTTTTTTGTTTGTTTGTTTGGTTTGTTTTGTTTTGTTTTGTTTTTTTCTTTTTTTTTTTTTTTCTCTCGTCTTCGGTTTTATTTGTGTTTTGGTTATTTAGCTTTTGTTGTTTTCAAATGCTCGTTTTGCTTTTCTCCACTGGAGATGTGACTTGCTCTATAACATGAAGCAACTGGCCTGTTGAAGATGTGATCCTGCTTGCAACAATAGCCAGTACTTGACGTGTCAGAGGTAAACAGGGCAGGAAAACAGACAACTTGTCTTGCTGAAAGTCTGAGGCTTTTTCTGGAGGAAGAATTCCTTTGTGACCTCTGTGGTGAAATCTTAACACCCAAGAGTGTGACATTGCCTCTTCACTCCAGCTTTCTTGCTTTAAATGGAAAAAAAAGAGGTTTTTTTAATACATGTTGCCTTGCCAATTGCAAACTGATAATATAAAATTTCCTGCAGAAAACTAATTGAAAGGGAAGTAAATCTTATCTTGGTTTACTTCTAAAGAAAATTATAGTATTTTATCTTAGTGATTCATCTTATATTTCCTATACCAGTGACAGAGACATCTTCAACTTATTAAAATGTTTGTGCTACTGTGCTCGCAGTAGTATTTTTGGTAGTATGAAATAGCTGCACTTCTATTTCAGGCCTAGTAGAAATAGGTAATATGAAAATCTAGCTGCTGTTATCCTTGCAAACAGGTGTGGCTCTGTAATTATAACCTTATGTAGTACTTAAGCTTCTCTTCCACACACACAGAAAAGAGCATTCTAGTATATAATATTTCCATTTAAACTATGGTTGGAAAACCATGTGGGAGAACTAGGTACTCCAATGTATCTCCTAAATTATTGTCTTTTCACCCCCATTCATTCCTTCTGTTACAGAGATGATGATGGTAGTATAAAAAAATTAGTTAAATAAGACTTGTTTGTGCTTTTTGCTGGCATATATTCTTTAAGAAAAACTGTCCGCAGTCATGCTCCAGGTGATGGATGAGGAACTGCTGTATATTGAGAGACAAACTTTGCTCACCCTGTGTAATCCAGGGGACCTGCAGTTTTCTCTTCTTCCCCCTTAACACTGGGGCTGAGCAGCAGAACAGACTTCACTAGAGAGCTGTGTTTGTAAGACCTAGTGCTGCCACATCTCACCCACATCATCTTTTGGCATCTTCCTTCTGTCTTCCTGAAATACTTCAAATTCACATTTTGCTATTGCAGCAGTAAAAGTAAAACTTTAATAGGGCAAAAGATATGGCTTGCTATTTCTGAAATATTCTGAGCTCTTTATTAGTTATTGAAGGCTCAAGTGAATGTGCATGAACTCTCTTTGAAATTTACTTTTCTACATGTTAGTGTTTAGGAGTTAAGTTTGAAGCAGAGACTGTGGTTCAGACTGTTTTAGAGTCCCTTGGGATGCATTTAAGAAATATGAGGCAAGATGTTTTCAGATTGCAGAAATGAGGATTTGGTCAAAAGCAGTACTGAGAATCAAAAGTCCTGAACTAGAAGCAAAGATACACTTGTGTATTTACTGATTTGTTGCATCAGTAAAATTTTAGCCCTTTTTGCTTGTCAAAATTCTATTCCAAGGAAAGTGAATAACTTTGGCCAAGGATGATTGGTAGAGACTAGGGCATGTTTCATTTAGGTGTATGATTTGTGCTGTCTTAGAGCACAAAACTTTCCCATAGATTTGGCTGGAACAGAATGGAGGATCAAGCACGGGAAGCTGGGTTTTCAGAAGTGTACAAGTAATCTGGAAGTTTATTGGAGTAATCAATGGGAGTTGTGCTCCCAGGTAGTTGTAGGTATTTTTTTTGTAAATCCCAGTAAACCACCGAAGGCTTTGTAAAAAGTAAACAGCCATAGAGTCACTTAATGAATCTTAAGGAAGGAGGAAAGAGACTCTCTCTTGGAGTATGCAATCTGCTTTTTCTTGCATGCAAACAATTAACTTCTATGTGTGACCAAATTCACCTGTTGCTAATCGCATGTTCCATTTGATCCATTTGATGAAGGCTGCTGTAGTTAGTTTCATCAGAATAAAGGAATGATGAACACAATATTCTGGAGTCCTTAAGATTTGCTACATCCTTTGGTCTTCTGATTGTTGATAGCAATCTGTTTGCTATGAGAATCATTTTACCTTGTGAACTCTGGGAAGATAATTGCAAAAATTGTAATTCTTCCCCACACAGAACTTTCCGGGGATGAAATAGCTGTAAGGAGGACAAAAACCCAAACCACTAAACCAGGAGAAAAATATTTAAAATTACATAAAATGATGCTGTTAATGCCTTAATATAAATTTTATTTGTATCTGAAAAAAAGACTCACTGCCTCTGCAAAATCACATACAGTTTCATAATGCCTTTTCCTGTGCTTTTGGAGAGTTGGCACGATATGCATGATTTTTTAAAATTGCAATGCAATGCCAAGCTTGACCCAAATTTTCCAGACAGTGGAAGGTTTGAGCAAAATAATGTCGAAGGAGAAGACAGTGTGGATTTGAAAGAACAGTATTGATGGAAAGAGCAAGCAGTTCTTGCTTTTGCTAGAGAAAAGACTCTGGACTTCATAGTCTAAAAGACAAGCATTACACTGACAACTCCTCAATTTCCACCACATCCCCTGCTGTCACTGCTTTTCCTGCTCCATTCTTATCCTCACACAACCTAAAACTCAGTTTGAAAGAGAACCCTAAGTAAGTTCTCCTCCATTTCCCTTCACCCCACTCCTGTTTTTTCTGATGCCATTAGATTAAAAGCCAAACAAACAGAGAAACAAAACAAAGCAGAGTGGGATAAGAGAAATGAGTCATGAAATTGGAAGTTTATACATTAAATGAAGCCCTGGTAATGAATAGTACAAATGCATTTATGTAAGAATAAAGAAAAGAATTCCTTTTAAACAACAATCAAAATTCTTAAGGTTTATTTTTTTAGTTTTCCTTTTTCTCTTGTATTTTACATTGACTAAGAATTTCCTTGTAGGACCAGTTCTGCTCATATTTATCCTAGTTATTCCTCTTTTGAGAGGCTCTTGCCATGAGTATTTGCTGTAGCTAGCAGAAACCAAAATGAGGTAGCATATATAGCAATCTTTCTGCAGTGCACGTAATTTGGAGATTTTCTAAATAAATATTAAAAAAATGAGTAAGATATACTAGTCCTACTGTAGAAACCTCGGTGGCAATTATAGGAAACCAAATACCATGGAGTTTACAGGTAGAAGCATAATTAGATGCCTTATGGAAGGGATTCATTAATTTGTTTTCAAGACTAAGCGATGTCTGTTTCCATTTGATTGGAAATAATGCTTGCAGTTCAAAGATCACCTCTGAGCTGTGGTTATAATATGTTAATGACATAAAATCATCCAGATCTAAATCATTTTAGGGATTGCATTTTCTGATCTGTGGTATGCTCTGCTAGTGTCAAGTAATAAAAACATAAATCAGCTGCAGCTTTTCATCCTGCATGCATTTGGGCACAGCACATCCACTATTTTGATAGACAGTAACTAATGGATCAGAGAAGACCTCAGAAGACTTTTAAATATCAACATAAATCTGATCTGGTTTGCTTTCATAGTTTGCCATTATTTTAAATGAAATAAAATTAGATTGTGTCCTGAACATCATATCCACAGTCAAGATCAATATGTATTCTTGGTTTGTGACATTTTGATTTGGGGAAAAGGTTTTCTTTAGCTACTCCATGTCAAATCCGAAGGACACGTACGTGGGTTTGGTGTATCACACCAAGCAGCTGCTTATGCTCTCTAGGAAGAGGTGTAAAAGAGAAGCACTGGAGGGTTGTAAAGAGTACCTAGTAATGAAGTCATACTGTGTGAATGATTTATGGGCTGAAATCTGGATATAGCCGTCAGTTGTGTGTTTGGCACCTTTTCCAGACACAAAGTGGGAAGATGTTTATTTTCTTTATCGGGTTTCTGGGCATAATAGCTGTATCTTCTGTTTGTTATGTATCCAGGCTGGTCTTAGACACATCTCAGCTTCATCAGTTGCAGCCTATTTAAAAAACCAGGCCAGATCCAACAGCTTCAGGAAGAAAGTGATTATTCATTGCTTTTTAAAGTTAGGACCCGAGTGTATTTCAAGGCTGGAGCTGATGGCAGCCATCAGCCCCGGCCTGAACCCCCTGTCTGTGTTCATATAAACAGCAGACATGCTAGGAGGATTATGAGATTAATGTTTCTACCATGTGCTCTCTAATTCTTTAGTATTTATTTAAAACGTGCTAAGCGCTGTTTATTTTATGGTTGAACAGTTCTAGCAGTGCACTGGAAGTTGTCTGTTGTTGGCTATTTAACCCCAACCATCATGGGAATTAGAGAGTGTCATACCTGTCAGAAAAGCATGGGACTGAGCACCAAACCTTTTTTATTACTGTTGTTGTTATCAGTAAACTCTGTAAAGTCAGTGTTGGAGGCCTTGATTAACGCTGGGCAAGAGATAAGCTCTTGTGAACTGGGAAATTCAGAATAGTGCCTTCTCTGACTATTGCTTATTCCACTACAGCACACTGTCGTGTTTTTACATAGCCCATTTTCCACTGAATGATTTTTAAAGTGACAGAACATATTCCTTTCATATCATAAAGAGCTTAAATGTGTGCACAGAGATTATGCAGTGAAAAGAAGGTTCTCCTATGAAAACAGGTGAATGTTGTACATGTGTGGTTTTCACTTTGATTAGAAATCAGTTCTTGAGGAGCCAGTTCTATGCACTTTACAATTCCAAGATAGCATCCCTGTGCAGAGAAAGGATCTAACATATATCAGACAGGAAGACAAATAGTATTTTATAAGATGAGGTGAGCATTTATCAGCAAAAGTGATACTTGTGGATTCTTTTCCTTCTGTTAATGAAAGTCTTCATAATATAAATTTTAACCAAGAATAGATTGCAACATGAGGAGGAAATAAACAAGGCTGTACTCATTATATGGGAATGTGCAATTTCCACATGATCAATTAAAAATAGTGAAAAAGCATGTCTAAAATCTAAAAAAAGAATTTACCTGTCTCATGCCATTGGCACAAGAGCCATACCACTGGCCATCTTTGTACAAGACTTAGTTTTCAAAACCTTAAATACAAAAACTTATGTTATCATCATGTATGTGTTCTTTTGTCTTTATATTTTCCTTTTCACGTTGTTGATATCAGTGAGACCTTGTTGTCAACTGCTGGCCAAGATGCTGCTCTTGCTGGTCAGGAGCATGCCTTCTGCTTGCTTTCATACTTCTTGAAACTTTTGCATTTTCCAGGACGATGTGATTTCTCTGTTCTCCAGGCTAGACTCACCTTATTGTTTTGTGATTTGTGTGGTGGTCTTGCTTTGTGTTCATTTGAGATTAGCAATTCATCCCAGATCAATTAGTTTTCTGTTTAGGTTATTTAAGTGAGTTGAGAGCTTTTTGTGTCAGTCTGAAATGTGAATCTCTTTTTTGTCAGACAGTCAGCCCAGAAAGTATCTAATTCTTGCAGTTCAAATTCTGGATGACATTTGAAATGAGATAGGAGAAAAATAAATGTTGCTTCTAAGAACAGAAAGGTTCACCAAAACAAAGCTCTCTGTAGTAATACTCCTGCAAGTTTTAGTAGTGCAAAGATTCTGTATCAAAAGCAAAGGCCCAAAAGTGTGGATACAGAAAGCCAGGCTGTGTATTTCCGCTATGCCTGATTCAAACCCTCATTCTGAATATGCCACATTCCTGATCTGTCTTCTTTGAAATCCTCTCATTTGTAAGTGTGCCATGTTGTGTCAGTAATTTAACTACTCATTAGGTCTGATATTTGAGCCGTGCTGTCCTGTGCTGTAGGTGAGTGACATTATTTAACGTTTCATTATTTGGGATAATGCCAGGCAGAGGGGAAAAAAAAAAATCTCTCTCTACAGCAACACAGCACCTAGGCCACTGTCCTCTGCTGAAGATGTAACTTCAAGTGCAGCCTAAATTGGCTGTTCAGGAGCTTGGCTTGGGATTTCCCAAGTGAGTATGGGATGATGGGCGGTTCTGTTTAGTGGTATGGCTTCTTTCTTTTCACTTTATTCAGGAAAAAATCTTCATGCATGGATGAGAACTTTCATGCTGGGCAGTGGAGATTCTCACAGAACAGTAGTGGGACTTGGCTTATCATTCCAAAACTGTTAGGCCTCATTCATCAGCAGAGAGGATTTACACTGAAAAACTGCTTGTGTCTCCATACAAATAGTAATAGTCACAAAGACCAAGGTTTTCCCATCAAATAATTCCAAAGAACAAAAAGCCTGTATGATATATTAGATATATAGATCTATAATAGAATGTATATAACAGAGGTCTAAAGAAACAATTCATAACACCTCTGGAGTGGAATAGGGAATAAAATCCTCTGTAGCTTTATTGAACCTCTCACAGTGCTTAGTATAAGGGACATAATTTCCTTTCTGGCTTTGTCAGAAAATTCAGCTTCATAGCAAAGTGAGGGATTATTTATAAAAATCTTTAATTATGTGAACAGTTCTTAGTAGCTCTCCTTTATCTCTCTAGTTTTTTATTAGTAGAAACTGAAAAATGTAATTTTCTACTTTTAAAGGAAATAGTCTTGAAATATTATGTACAATTTCTTGGAAGAAAGCTAAAAGCCCTTCCTTTTGTAGAGATGAAATGTGCTCAAGGATGGGTGCTCCATTTCAGCCCCAATTACATATACATATACACATTTGCACTGTATATATGTCTTGTCAATAATACTCTCTAAAAAACCCCAGACAACAGCCATCACTTGGATCTAGCTAAATATTATCAGGAACTCTATGAGTACTGGTGGCCATAGACAGGGGTTCTGAATGATGCATCACTTACCTTGAGCCAAACTGCTGCTAAAAATATAGGAAATAGTACTTAGCAGTGATTGAAATAACGTCAGCATTTTTTTAAATTTATTTTTTGTTGTGTAGACTGGGCTTTCTCCCTGGCATAAACTGCACAGGAGAACTTGTCACGCATGAAAGTGTCGCTGAGGTGCAATGTAAAAAGGCAACTGCTGATTTATATTCTATGGGATGCCAGAAAGCTGCCTGTCTCTCATTAGGTAGTTTTGTGATTTACTTTTGTATATGAAGCAAAAAGATTTTGTAAGTTTCCGAAATGAGAAATGTTCTTTACTTCTCCCGTGCCTCACTGAACTACAAGCATGCAGTCAAAACCGGTTAGGGGAACTGAAGAGGATTAAGTAAATATGTCTCAGTATATATTTGCAGAGAAAACAAACCAAAGGGGCAAATAGATGATGAAAAAATTAGAAGTGAGCGTGACTTTTTAAATGTCATTGGAATATTCATACATACCAAATTTTCTCCAGTATTTTACTTTTCATAATTCAGATAGCTATATGGTGCTTTATTTTTTATGTTCCGCATTAAAAATCTTGAACATTCAGAAAAGGGTCATACTCTCTTCCCATACTGAGAATGGAGATTCTTGAAGTGACCCAGTATCAAATGCTCATGCTGCTGTGAAAGCCTGAAATTAAGCATAATGTGGCTTGATTTGGCTTTCCCAAGGTCACACTGGATCAGTGGAGTCAAAGGACAAGCTTTTCATGTTTCAGTCTTGCAAGAAGAAGTAAATAAGTCACAGCCTGAATCTTCTGATTCATAAAAAGCTAATAGGACTTAAACAAGTTTGAATATCAGTTAATTAAAATATAAAAAGGAAGGGAATTATGAAATGTAAATAGCCTAATGAAGTGAAAATTGGAGCATATGTCCTTGGAATTTATAAAACCAAAAATTTTGAGAATTATTCTCAATGTACCAAGCTAAGCCTTTAAATCAAATGCATATGAGTTTCTTACCTTTGCTCAAAGAAATACTAATCTCAGTGAAAAACAATCTTCCTGTTATTACTATATTTTTATACACTTCTGCATCATTAGAAACCCTTTGCACTCCAGAAGGAAAATAAATGGGCTTAGTATTTGAATCACCAATTAAATGAAAGAGGATGAGCAGAATTTCCCTGAGCAACTTGGATTGAAAGAATCCTCTACATTTACAGCATAACTTTACGTTTTTGTGGTGGTGGACTTTTCGTACTTCAAATATTATGCAACATTTTATAATAGAAATTATTTACAGTAAAGAAAAGCTATAATATTTAATGGGAAAACTCCCATATTAGTTGTTTCTGCCCTTTGTTAAAGTTGAGGTAATTCTGTATATTGTGGCATGCCTAAAAACTAAGCAGATTTTAAGGTTGTCATCTCTTGAATAGAGAATTTTTGGAAGATCATGGCAGAAAAAGGATGTACATGGTGGTTTGCTGAGGAGTCGTAGTGATTGACTCTTTTTCTCATGGCCTTTCCCGCCCTGACCTGTGAGTTTCTCTCTGGTTTTGCTGAGTTCTTGCTCTGACGCCTCTTTATCTGTGCCAGTGGCAGCACAGCTGTGCTCAGAGAGCCCCAGCTCCCCCAGCCTGCACTCCGACCTGGCCCCTGGATGTGGGGAGCACAGCCCTTAACCCGGGCTGGAATACCCACTGTCTTGGAACAGGGACTTTCCTCAGGCTCAGGCACTGCTGACAGCGCTCTCAATGCCCTGGCCAGCTGGGAGTGCACACGGGGCAAGTGTGTGCCCGCCTGAAAAATACTGCTCCTCTGTGACTGTGTCACATTGCTGGGTCACTCTAAATTTGCTGCCTTGGCTTTGGTTTTATACCGAGTGATTGTGGGTTCACTGGCACAGTCTGCCTGCACATTGTGAACTCTTGCTTGAATCGTTTTCAACTTGCATTAAGTGTGTGTGGCATAGATCTTTGTATTTGAAGACCTTTGCAATTCCTCACTCTTGTAATCTGTTGGGTTTTTTAAAAACTCAACTGTACTGTCGAATAATAATCATTATTTCTTGAGAAATATTTTTAAGTGTTGCTAGAAGGTAAATTTTCATAGTATCAAAACAGTTTCACAGTATTGGGTGATATTTTAGGTCTAGGCTGAAAAATATTGTAAAATTTCCAGTTCTAACTGGGGTCAGTGGGTAAGCTAATTTCTTCTGCAATATATGTCTGGTACTTCACTTATGCCTAATTTCAGGCATCTAACAAAATAACATTGAGACATACATTCCCTTGATTATGATCTGCTTACAGATAAGCCCCATAGTCTTTTTTTGATCATGATTTTTTAAACCAACATAATAAACATTTTATCTTGCGATCAGCCCTAAGAGCTATTGTGTGCATGTTCATCTGCATCTTTCTGTTGGAAAGATTACTTCAGTTTTCAAATGCCAAGTGAGCATATCACTGTGGTGATTTGCAACTGTGTCACGATGTAAATGCTAAAGATGGAACACAGTATTAAACTCTTTGTGTATAGTATTAGATAACTTGCCTAAGTGATCTACAATGGGTATTTCAGTAATAAAATTTTGAAATAAAATAGCAACCAACTGCAACACTGTGGGTTAAGTAGTAATTATGTAATGTCTTAAAAATCTATAATCATATACTGAAGAGGTTTTGGGAGTTGCAGGTTTTGAGGAATTCTGCAGAGTGACGGTGGGGAGGTTTAAATAGTCAATATTCATCCTGCTATGTAGTTATCCTGGTAGGGAATCAAACTGTTACAGTGAGCCAGTGAAGATTTATTGCCTGCAAACCTGATGACATTGTTAAGGCACCACTGAATTTGTGAAGTCCTAGATCTCTTCTTGTGATTGTCTGCACTTTTCCTGTGGGTTTTATGAAAAGAAGACAGAGGGGCATCTTTTATTCCAAATAATCTATTTTACCTTTTCTTTCTGAGACGTGGTTTAGGGTAGGATTTAAAAAAAACCCAACAAAGCGCATGTTCTTCTGATTTCCTAATAGAGGCCAAAACCAATGGGTTTCTAATACTGGGGGAAAGGAGGGGCTGGGAAGGTATCTGTAACAGGTGATAAATCCTTTTGAGCATCTGGACATTTATTCAGATGATTGTTTTGAAATTTTCGAGTGTTAAATCATTAACACTGAGATTAGCTATGTGATCTCTGCCACTCTAGCATGAGACGTATCCCAAATGTTAATGAATGCATCCATATAGCATGGTAGTTAAAAAAAAAATTATCTCCTGTTTGCAGACATGGAATAAATATTGAATATAACTACATTCCCAAATCTGCCAAAGATGTTAGAGAAATTATCTGTGATTCACCTAAAATTCAAGAAATAGAAAATATTTGACAAGCCTGGGAATTGTACCCACAGCATGTGGGTTTTGAGGAAGACCTTACCTCTGTCATCTTCAATTAATCTTGATAATTATGAAAGCATCATGTCATCCCACAGAAGACTTAATGCTTTTCATCTAAAGGTATCAGAGGGTATTTAACATTGCTAATGTGAATTCTAATTCATGCAAATTACTTCAGGAGTGTGGCACATTTCTACCCAAACACTTTTTATTTCACCGAGTACTTGGCATTTAGTTAGTCTTTGGAGGGTGATGCATACTAAAACATGCCTGACATAATATGAAAACAGCAGTATTTTGTGGAAGTGATACAGGAATAATACATAGATAATAGTACTCTGCTGACAGTGATACATAACAGCCACTTGCTTTTCTTCTGGTGAAGTCAATACATGCTAAACACCTTCATTTTATACTGCTAAAGACTCAAAAGACCTCGTGATTATTTTAGTCCCTTTTTTCTTGTTTGCCATATCCTTCTAGCTGGTAAATGGTATGTTAACCTCATTCAGAGGATTTCCCAGTCCATAGCCAAAAGAGGAAGCAAGGATGTAATCGGCCCTGGCCTCATTAAAATCTTTCTAATGTAATCTGTTGCTCTCAAAAAGCTTAGCCTCAGATCTACCAAATGTATTTTAATTATGTTTTAGATGGATTGTGTCTGGAGCTATGCAGTTGCTGAAGCAAATGAATCCATTACACCAGCCAGTTCGAATTCTTTGTATGAGAATATTTTCAAAAGACTTACAGAGTAGCTGAAAAGACTCAATACAACTTTTTCAACAACGGTTTCTTAGATTTCATCTTTTTATCCCCAACCTCTATGTGGACTTTATTAAAAAAAAAAGGAGAGGAGGACTGTATACTTCAATGAGATGCATGATTTTTGCTCAAAAAAGAGATTTGGAATGATACTAACACAGGTGCATTCAACAGTGAAGCTATAATAATTTATCTAATTCTATCTAAATATATCTAAAATCTTCATCACCCATACTGGAATTGCTACAATTAGGAATTTATTATTGAAAGCATTCATTAAACAGTGGATACAGCTGATGATGTTAAATAGAAAAATAACTTTTCAGTTAAAGTGTGCTATCCTGAAAAATTTAATTTTCCATGGCAAATGATCCCATACTGTTTAATAAACAAACACTAAGCAACCTGGGAAGTCGGTATGTTGACCAATCCATTAATAATTTTTTAAATCTTGCTAAATGCAAATTGTCTTCAAAGTACCACTAATTACTTTAATTAACTTTGAAGTGTATCTTTTCTTTCTCTGGCTGTGCCTGTTATTTTGAACCCAAGAGGGCTTTCTAGTCTTTAGATGTGTTTATTTCATTTCAAGATAAAATTCAACTCCAAACCTCTTTAACTGCCTGTATCCTTAAAGGAAATGTGGAGCCTGGTCACAACTTCTCCTTCTCCCTCCATGCAGTCTCTTCCTGAATGCGAATATGGAAACTTTGTGGACCTGTTGAAGTTTGATTAATAAACGAGTATGGTTGAGGATTTTATCCTGGGGTTATTTGTGAGCAATGATGGTATGCATGTAGACAGGGATTTTAAAAGCAAAATTATATAAGTAAATAGGCGAAATACTTAATTATTTTAATTAACAGAAATTGAAGAGAGTTGAACATGCTACACTCTATACTTAAAAGTCAGTCCTATTATTCTGCCAGGTGTTTAGAAGCTTATCTACAGAGTATCTTTTTTTTTCACTAGAAGTGAGAATATAAGTTTCCCAAGGATGAAATACTGACCTTCATCTCATTACCTTCTCTCAATCAATTATTATCCTCGAATTTTGCAATAGAAATGTCATCTAAGAAAATGTAGGTAAGCTTGTCTTGAAAAAGGGAGGGGGAAGAGGTTAAGAGGAAGAGTAACACTTAGAGAAATGATGAATGAAGGCAACAATTCACATTTTTATAATCTTTGTTAATATCTTCTTTAAGTCTCTGTCTTTCTGTTTCTTCATGTCAATTCATGGGAGGGGGATGTTTTCTGACAGCAGGGATGCTGTAGGCATCCCAGAATGAAGTGCCAGGACTGCTCAGGATGCTGTTAAGATGCATCTCAGAGGAGCAGCCACCTCACTCTGTCTGTGCTCAAAGATTTCCTTATTAGTTTGATTAGTTATTCAGGGAGGTTTAAGGGAAGAGCATTTTCCCCACTGGAGCTCAGTTAGGAGCCTTGGTTTCCTGGGGCACTGCAAATGGGGTTGAAGGCTCAGCAGTTTGGCATTTAAATCATTTTGGCCTGAGCTCAGTGCAGCTTAGCATAGTGGCACTGCACAGACAGAAAGCTCAGCTGCAGAAACAGCCTCATGCTGCTTTGCTTTTGGTTTTTTTTCCAGTGTTTAAGTGCCCCCAAGGAGATCCTCTGTGTGGGCTAAACATTTGTTTTCCATGGATTTCATCTTCCTGAGGCTTTCATAGCTGGACCTTTATGTGCTAGCTCAGACCCTGCTCTTGGAGCCTGTGCTTGTGAGAGCTCCCAGTAATACCATGTGAGGTGAAAGGTTTCTTGAAAAGTGGCATCCTCAGCTGGTGTTTTTTCATACTTAAACAAACAGGTCTCAAAGAATTCTACATTGTTTGCTTCTTCCTTCCTTGCTCATTGACTTCCTGGTGAAAAAATAAACCAAACCAAAAACAAACAAAAAAACCCATAAAAACTCTTATGTACAGGATAAATAACTCCAGGTCATTTTTCACTGATACTATGTTTTTTCTTATCTATAAAGGAGTCAAGGAAGCTGATTGTTTTCCCAGTAACATGAAGGTAAGGTTTTTACAGTGTGCTTAAGTTTACTAGAGAGACAGAGGTAGAACAATCTCACAGCCCCATCTCCAAACTTCTGCCCATGCCTGAAGGTATCTACAGTGTGGGCATTTCAATTCTAGTTTTGACGATTTTTGTTATGTTCAAAGCTTTTCTGTGCTGTCATACTTAATGACAAAAAATTACACCTGTGTCTTGAAAAAGAAAGTTTATGAACTACATCAGCTCCATTGCAAGATAATTGTTCTGCTCCCAAATACTTGTATGGTCATACTGCTCTTACCCTTACTATTGCTTTGCTATGAAGTGAGAAAAAGAGAAAATACGTAAATTGTAACCGTTAATAAAATGGTATTCGGTCAGACAAATATTGCTCAAATTTCATCCTTAAGGTTAATGTTTAAGTTATGTTCATTTACTGAATTGATTCTTTCCAACCCGCTCAGCTTCGCTTTGACATTCACCTTTGAAAACTAAACTCCATTTAAAACTACCATGTCCTACAAGGTTTGGCATTAAAGGCAAATGTTATTTTGGTACAGTTATGTTGTATACAACCTTTATATTGTTAAATTAGGGAGAAGTTAAAGTCTGTAATGAAAACATGAAATTGATGGTATTTAAATTGCTGGTTCTTTCTTAGGTGCACCTTTGTTGGTATATAAATTTAGAAGCTTTTTCTGTCGTGTGTAACTTTGCTGGCTTTGTACGTCTCTGATTCAAAGGAAACACATTTTTCTAATGAGCATTACATTGTCCTCAATGCAGTTATATTGCATTGCAAGACAGGAGTTTATTGCAATAAATGCAGATTTATTGGAAGTTAGTGAAATTGTTTGAGCATAAATTTCCCTTAGCATTTCTAACATTCTTTCAGCCATTCCTTTCTCTGAAAAATGCTGGAGAAGGCTCACAGGGGATCATGTACAGTGCTTGACTGTGTATTATCAAGCTTTATTTTTTTAAATTCAAAATGTTTTGCCTTCAGGCTGCTGAATATTTTCCTTGACCAGTTTTGTCAGCTGATGGTTGCACCCTCAATGGTACGAAGATCTAATATCTGCTCAAAACGGAGAATATAAAACCAAATAGTTAAGTATTTTGAAATGGAAGGGAAGAAAAAAACTTTCAACAGAAGCAACAAACAGAGGTTTATTTATCTGCTATGGAAACATTTTTCCAGTGACGTCTTCAAACTGAACTGACATCTGCAAATTCAATAGGTAATTTTAACTATAATCAAATCTTGAAAAACAGTATTTTTTTTTTTCTAAACAGAAATATGTCCTATTTTCATGAATATGTTTGAGAAAGTGAACTCTTCTACTCCCATCTCCAGGAAAATAAACTTATTGGTAACAGAGCTTCTTAGAATCAGGCTGAATAGCAAGCTTCTTCCTAATGCTGCTGGTATTGAAAATAGTCACTGATTTAATTCTTGATTTGTTGCTACAATTTGCTTGTCCTTGTTTTGGTTGTGGAGGGAGAAGATGAAATATTTTGCCTTTCAGCCTAAACCAACTTAGAGAACACCACCTTCCTCTTGACTTCAGACAGGAGTGCATTGTGTGTGGTATCTGTTAACATCAGTCAATACAGCTTCTGATGCCCTCTGGCTTCAGTCTCTGACTTAGGGGGAAATTTCTTCTGTCAGTGTGTTCAGGAACTACAGAAAACTTAAATGATATTGAATGAAAAACACAACTCCTTTTTGGCACAGTGAAAGGGGGAACTGTGGTATGATGCTTTTCTCTTTTGTTTTAATAAATGGATGGTATATCCTCTGGAACTTAGTTTCCAAAACAAAGTTGTTGTTGTTTTTTTTTCTCTTGGATTTTTACAAAGTTTTTTACCTTCTTTCCTAAAGGAAAATAGAGAATGGTTTATGAAAGTCTAGAAATCAAAAGGAAAAAGATGATGGTAGGCTGATAGGCATTCAAGCACACAAGACTTGTTAAAAAAGGAGCACCATACAGAATTGCTGTTTTTGAAGTAATGACACAGAAGAGTGATGCATGTTAAAAAATAAATTAGGATTTTGAGTCTAAATTTGTTTGCAAGGTGGTGAAATAATTCTACAACTAAATCTTTTGACTTAATTGCTGTGTATAACTTAGGCAACTTTCCCTTAAAATAATGCACTCAGTCCTTTTTTTAGTTCCACCATTTTGGAATAGCCACAGAAGCAATTAATTTCTTTTCTTAACTGAGATCATAAAGTTCACTATCTAAAGTAAAGCATCTTTTCCAGCTAAACAGTTCCAGCTTTCTAAACTGTGAATGATCCTTGCCCTAATAAATCTTTGTTCATTGGGAAGGTTAGTTGATGTGACCTTGTTCAGGGCAACAATAACTGAGAATAAACTAATTTCAAATATGGAAAAGTATTCTGTGGCATTCCTCTAGACTGAACAATGTTATTGGGTTCTTCAAAATCTCTTGCACAAACAAAATTAACATAATGTATAAATTGCATCCCAACTGCTCTGATGTGTGACCAGACTCATTTGTGCAGTTATGTTTTCTTGTGTCAAAGTTTAATATAAGATAATTTTATTACAGGATAATTTATTTCAAATACTGTGAGTGACAATATTTTTTTTGTAACTCTTAGCATGGAAAATTTGTATTGGCTGATATATGTATGCGTGTATGCTCTCCCTATTGATCTTTCTTGACGTTGAAGAGCTAGCATTGGTGTTTGCACTATTTCTGTTTAATTTTTTAAGTTAAGTTTACAAAGCTAGATGTAAGCATTGAAGAGTCTCAATGGAATTAAATATTAAAGCACCCTGAAGCTACTTTTAGTGCTGCAAAATGAGAAAATGGAGATAAGAAAGAAAAAAACATGCTCAGCATGTAAATTTACGTTTCCAAGTAATAGGATTTGGCCAGGACCCACTGTGTTGTATTTATTTTTCTTTTTTTTTTTTTTTTCATTTTGCCTCGCCTGTAGTAAAGCAGTGAGAATATGCCAAGGACTATTAGATTTTTACAGTGGTTCTGTACCATAGGAAAAATGAAAATGTCTAAGTCAGCAGACTATCATTGATGATTGTGTGCTGAATTTCTGGAGATTTCTTGAGCCGGGATCATAATGTTAGGAACAGTTGGTCAAACTGCGTTTGTCATTTATTTGGAGCTCACTACATCTGCTCTATTGTCTCTACTATCCTCCAGTTGCCTGCATGCAGCCAGATTCACTGGGAATTCTGGCTTGCTTTTCCTATATAATCTGGACCAGGCATGCATGATCTTCCTGTCCCGGCTCTGCTACTGAGTCTGTAGTTTTGTAGTTGGACTTAGAAGGCATTTGATCACAAGCCCAGTTACCACCAATAATAAATTTGAATAACCATGAGGAAGCATTTCTTCTCCACATGTCATGCTCCTGACTTCCCCCATGCAACATGAAAGAATTATATTCCTTCTGATTCCATGATTATATTGGAAAACTTCATTACTGTCTTTTCTACATCTCTGCTTTCTGTCAAAGTTTCAACATCCTGGAATCACAGGGAAGCTCAGGAGAAATTTTGTCCAACTTCTGCCATACTTTTTATACTAAGAACCATTATATCAACTTCCTCCAAGCTGTTCTTTTTTTGTGGTTCACACACTTGCTGGAAAATAAATTTAAAAATAGAAATTGAGTTTTATTTTTAGACACTGTAACTCACCATAAAGAGTGCTGTGATAACAAAAGCAGTCAGTGAGTGTAATATTGAAAATTAGATGTCAATATGCAGTACCATAACTGCAGGTTGAATTTTCTGTTGGTTATACACAATTGTGAAATAAATTTCAAGAAGAAAATAATCAACAGAAGGGACAGAAATGGAGTATTGTGTGGAGCTGCTAATTCAGTTGATATCCATGAATTAATTTTCAAAGCAACTGGATAAATTCTGGTCTCACTTATTCTTTAGTTATTTCAGACATTAATTTCTAAGAATCATATCTGAGGCAATAACTTTCAGTATAGAGTTTTGTCTGTACACTTCTAGATCTTACTTGTAGCTCTTTATTGCTTGTGCATTAGTCATTGCCCTTTTTAATAATCTTAGACATTGGAATAAGTAAAATCAAAGACAAATATCCTGGATACAGCAACAAAGAATGCTGTTATCAATCTTAATTACTTTTTTTTTTACATTTGTCTTCAACAAATCATTCAGACAGAAATAGGACCAAACGGTATTGATGCTGGTTTCTGTTGAGACGGAGTTAATTTTAGCAGTAAAATGAATTTTTCTATCCTTGAGAAGACAGCTTTGTGTTTCTTCTTGATATGCATTATTTCCACTGGACGGAATCAGACAAAATCCTCAATTTTTCTGTCTTGTTCCAGTGAGAGTAAGAATTGGATGCTTAACTTCTGAGGTGATGAATATGAGACCCATTCTAAAAGCACAAGTGTCTGGAGTTCTCCAGACTAAACTACCCAAACAAAATTGCTTCCCTTGCATACTCTTTTCCTTTTTCCTTTTTTTTTTTTTTTTTTTTTTTTTTTTAAAGAAGTCTGAAAGTACTTGGTTGAAGTCTTATCTAGGGTATAGTGAGGAGCAGAAAATCAAGAGGCATCTCTGATTTCAGGCATATTCAGTGCACGTGAACTTCTCTCTGCATGAGTTTCAGACTTCACTGGCTGAGTGCTAATTTGATTCATTCTCTTGTAAGGCATTCAAGAAAGTAATTTTGTCTTTAACTTCTAGCAGTAACAAAAGGCATATTTTAAGACAGCAACTTTTATGGCAATACAATGTAGTGATACACTCATGAAAGAGCTGATTTGCATTTGTGCTTGGCATTGCAAACTGCAATGCGTGTCATGCATTCATTTTCAGATTGATAAATGAAAAAGGAACTGAACAAAAACCTGACCTTCCTAATTAATCACCCCACGTGATCATAAATCTATTTTGATATTACTACCTTTTTAGTAAGGTGCCCTTAAATAGAGTGAAACTCATGCATTTCTGAATAAAACTTGAAGTGTTTAAATAATGACCTGACTTAAAGTGTGTATTGATCCTGTTTTATGCTTTCCCAGTTCTAATCTGTGGCAGTAGACACTGAAGCACCACAAGGAAATAGATATCTTCCTAAGCAGCCAAGAAATGGAGATTTTGCCTAGAAACTCTCAGAACAAGTTGCTCTCACATAGGTAGCACGTAGACCTGCAAACCTGGCCTGACATGTCCTTACCCACAGAGCTATTAATGCTAAGCAGAAATTAACGTGGGCCAATCCTTCAGTGCTAACCATGTGTTGTGATCTGATGCCTTCTGACATCCAGTCACTTCAGAGTCTAGGTAACCTGAATATGGGAAGGCATTAAAAATGTACCCTCCTTCCTCTCATCATCACTTTCCTGGCGTGTTTAACTTGAGGATCCTTGGTGTTTTGTTGCCAACTGCCTTTTTCTTATCCCTGCTGTTAAAACTTCTGTAGCTGGTGGGCTGACCAGATGCTCACCCAGCCGCTCTCTCACTCCCCTTTCTTGATGGAACTGTAGGAGAAAAGAAGATGGAAGAATTTACAGATTGAGATAAAAACATGGAGTCTACTTACCAATTACTGTAACAGAAAAACAGACTCATCTTTGCAAAAAAACAATATTTAAAAGGCCCAAAGAAAGGCTACCTAGTTTTTATTCTCGTTTGTGATTTCAATTTGAATACTTAAGTGTTCCGCTAGCCTAAAACAATTTCTGACATAACTTGGAATAGTACTTCCTGCTAAAAACCTCTACTCTTTTCTTGTTTATTTATTTATTTTTTTCACTCATCTATTGCTAGTATTACATTTGATGAGTGTTTCAAGAAGTAATAATTTGAAAGTTAGAGGTACCCAGAGCTCTGGATATAAATTCAGATTATCATGATAGTTCAGTTTCCAAGAGGTAATTAGGTAATCCTTATCTCATATATCTTTAGTCTAACATGTTTTCTACAAGTCGGTGTGTGAAGAAAGTAATTGGTCATTTTGGCTTCTCTAGAAAGATATGAATGCATACAATTTTTCATGATCATAGGATTAAGTTGTCAGGATGTCATGGTGAGAAGATAGCGTATTCTTCCTCTGAATTCCTTCCACAGGCTTCAGGACTTTCCCCTTTACCCTCTCTGTGTTAAGTGGTCAAGCTTATCTTCTTCGGATGCATCAAAAGCATTTTACACTGTCAGCTGCAGACACAGTGTCAATGGCTTTGGTTTGCTTTCTGCCCAGTTTACCCATTGATTTGCTTTTCATGTTGAAATGGACTCGATCAACTCATGGGCTGCATAAGCTTGCTTGACTTGAAATCCATCTTTCCAGCTTGTTATTTGTGACTGATCTTGTAGCTTGGTGTTTCTACCCCCCAAGTACTCTCTAGCTTCTTAAATCATTGAATTTTTAGCATTAATGTTTAATTGCTGTGACCTCAGGACTGGTTAAATCCAGTTGACTTTACCTTTCTGAATATGGGAGCAGATTTTCAGTTTGTGTTAAAAAAAAATATATATTCTAACCAGGACCTGATTTTGCTTTGCTATAACTCTGTTGCCACAAATGGGACTCAGTTCAATTAAAAAGAAAACCTAGATGTATTAAGAAGCACATACTGATATTTTTCACTTAGTATGGCATTATGGAAAACTTAATTTTGAAAAGAAAGCATGGAGAGTAAATCTTTTTATTTTCATGTAGAAGTAGTAGATAGCCTGGAATCTTGTATGCAATGCTTTCGTTGTCCTGCCTACACAGCCAGTGCAACTTCTATTTCTCTCCAGGAATGAACAAGCAAACAAAAGAAAAACCCAACCCTTATCAAACAGACTACTAAATGTGAAAAGTCAGTGTTGAATTATTCTGTATTCGAAGTAATTGCTTCCAGGTGTCATCTCAGTTCTGTGAGCATTGTCAGTTGTTGTCAGTATTTTGAGAATTTGGCTCTGTCATGCCTATTGATTTTCTTTCTTTCAGCTTGAAAGATCAGAAGTCTTCTGCTAATATGATAAAAAAAAAAATTATTAATTTATTTTTTTATCTTTTACGAGTGTGCCCATGTAAAATAAGACATGTTCAGCCTTAGGACTGTCAGTAGATAAAATAAAAAAACTGTACTGAGGTAAGATACATACCATGTGTTGACGTGATTTGAACGTGTAATATTTTCTGGTGCAAAAAATGTGAAGTTTATTTTAGTTTTTGAACTCTGAGAAGGATAAGAAACTATTTCCAGAGACTTTTAGAAATAAATGGAATAAGAAGGTTACTAAACTATTTTATCATTGCTCAGGAGAGCTCTCCAAAAGGAAAGACAAAGCTTTCTACTGAAATACTTTCAAATAGCAGCACTCAAATGGTTTTAAAATAGGTATTATAATTTTTTAAGCACTTATAGTGTGTGTTGTATATGAAAACCTGTTTCTGATACCATCTACACTTGTCTTATTCCGAAAGGAAAAAAAAGGAAAAGTTTTGATGTAAATCTCTGTGTAGTGTTAAAGCCCTACTATGCTCACGGTGAATGCTATAAATTAAATATAATGGTAATCAGCCTCAGCATTTAGCATGTGATATGGAAATCCATGATTTCCATTGATTGCAGGGAAATGATACATATATCATTTACTCAATATGCGAGTGGAGCAAAAGTACTTTTTACCAGCAGCATTGGTATATTTTGCAATTAGGGTATCTTTAATCCCAGGTGGGCACAGGGTAGTTCACAACTCCTGGGTCTGGTACAGCAGCAGTAACTAAATACATGCTTAATTTGAAGCACAGAAATAGTTTTGGTAATTATGACTGAAAGATTGCCCTGGATTTAGTTGTGTTGCAGCAGCTGTATGCAGCCAGTGCTGGATATCTTTTGTGTGTCACTCATCTCATGGACACCCAGCTGCTGTCAGTACTTCTGTTTCTTTGTAAATTGATCAAAGGTAAACACTCTCCTTAAAAACTTCTGTCTCAGAATGAGGATGTTTCAGCAATAGTTATCTTTGATTTTTCATCAGTTGTGTTTCTTCTTGTTAAGCTGAAGAATTGGCTTCACATCCATCTTCACCAAGATCTTACTCAACAGTTCATAAAAGAAACACATTTACACAGTATATCTTTTGTTAAATTAATATGAAAGAGTGAAGGTTGAGCTCTTAGAAAATAATAAAGTATATGGACTTTGGATTGCTACAGTATTATTCATTCCTAGAGGAATTACATTTCTTTACAGCAAGTTAAGTGGTTGTGCTGCATTGATGCTCTCAGAAGTGTAAATTTTAAGAAATATTTTAATTTAGTTGCAAATCTGTCCCTTTAATTCAGGTCTTATTTAATTGCTGATATAAAAGCTTCTCTACTATCCCATGTTTTCCATTTCTTTCAAAATGCATTTTCCACTTACAGGTAATAATAACTCTTAACTCAGCAGGTAGACCACTCCAAGGTCTAAAACAAGTGCATCTTTAAATAAAGCTAACAAAATGTGGATCTTTAAATAAGCTAACAAAGTGAATGGAGCTGAACATTAGCTGTAGCAAAATGTAAAAGAATGTCACAATAATCAGTGGCAGCAACGACTTAAAAAACCCTCTAGACAATTGAAGGGCTGGGGAAGCAAGTACAAATTAGGGGAAAGTAAAAAAATAAGATACTAAAACCACAAAGAGTTTATTCTTGTCAAGAATAAACTTTACAACATGTGATAAATATGCATAGTGCCTTACAACCCCCCCAAATCCAAACTGCCTTGCAAACTAATGATAGCTCTGCTAAAAAGACATCTGTATGTGAAAAGCCACAGCTAGGATACAGTTCAGTAGAAGAAACAAAATTTTTTTGCACAAACCTGAAAACTGAGCAAAATATGATATTTTGCCATTTCCCATATGTGAACTCCACACAGTCCAAACAGTCTGAGTTTGGAGTTAAATATACAGCTGAAGGATTTTTCTACTCAAATATTAGTTCATCATAAAAGCATAAAGTGATTAAATATATCCTGTCTGTTTTGTACTATGGAGACATGTAAGCTTGAAATCAAACTGTGAAAATGAAGTATTGAAATTTAATTGAAAATTTCTCTTCCTTGAATTAGTGTTAATTCATTTGACTTTGATAGAAACTTAATTTCCAGTTTTGAATGTTAATGACATATAATAAAAAGTTAAATGCAAGCATGTACCTTGTAGGAAGAAAAATCAGGAAGAAAAGTAATTTAGCTAATTAAAATACTGTGGAAATTTGGAGCAGGTTTAATCTTATTTTATGCATTTCTTATTATGTTCTTCTTAGTGGCATTATGCTATGAAAGGACTCTTAGAAATCTGTTGAAAGAAGGATGGAGTCACTTCTTGGCTTTTTACTCTTTGCACCTATCTGATATATTAAGAAAAATCAACAGCACAGATACTATGCTCTTCTGCAAAGGACTGCTGAGTTTTTTTAACACCTGTATTGGTGGATCATTATGCTTACAATTAGAATTAGAAACTGAATTCGGGAATTCAGACACTGGACAGATCTATTGGAGAACATTGCAAACTTACTAGGGTTAAGATGGTGGTTAGCATCTGAAGGATGCTTTGGTTCTCATATTTGCCTGCATCGTTAGACTTTAATTAAAACAAGAGCGCTGGTTTGAGACAACTGCTGCTGAGGACCTCTGGTTATTAGCTTTCTTTAGGCTTACAGAGATAAAATTATTTTTGATCCCAGGTGAAACAGTAGTTTCAGTGTGTGCTTTTGTAAAGTTAAGATGCCTTCAGCTACGATGAAAACTAGGATTGGGCTGCAGTTTGGGCTGCATAAATCAGGGTATAAGAACTCCATTGCTTTTTGTCCTGTGTCAGTGCCCCAGTTTTTGAACAAGTGCTGGTGTTAGGAGGAACAAGAGCTGACTTCTGCTTTCACTATGCAAAGCAGGAGGCATTGCTCTGTTCCAGTTTTCCAGTTAATGTAAGGGGTTTGTAAAGTATGCAATAAAGGAAGACCTACAGGAGTACCTGCTGCTGCTTGTATTGGCTGGTTAAAGCTAGAAGGCAGGTTAGATTTTGGGAAAAGAGACTCAAAAACTCAGTTTATGACAGGTTTTTGAAGTGTCTCAGGGAATAACATCTCTCAGGTTTACAAAAAACACAGCTCTTAATTTTGGTGGGTTTTGGTTCACTGTCATTTTGTTAAGTTTGAATCGGGGCTTGGCATTGCCTGTATACCTGTATATATAATTAGCCAGGGTGATGGAAACAAAGGTAAAAGTCTAACCTGAATTTTTTTTCTCTTTTAGGTCAAATAGTTGGAGGAAAATATAGGAATATATTCCTCCAATATAGAAATTTGTACTTTGCAGAACCTTACTAGCAAATGTGGAAGGACACTTTTTTTTCTCCCCCACTGAAAAATGAAATATGTCAGTATAGTTGCCAAACCTTTGATCACTCTTCACTGTGATAATTTCTGGGCTCATGGAGCTCCTACACAGATGGTAAAATAGGCTGACGTAGTATGTCTGAAATGACAACATTTCTCATGCTAGACAGAAGCATGGCATGCCTCTATGAGGGATATCTGCCTTGCTATCACTAGCTTTGGTTGACAGGGATTGCTTTGGATCTCTTTTTTTCTGCTCTGGGTGCCAGTGTGCACCTAGGCAGGCAAAACACTGCCCACCATTAGATGAAGGGGGATGATTTAAACAGAGATGTGTTGTAAGTTACCAACTTGGCATCTGCCTTTCTTGGCAAGAGAACTGAGAACCTGGAACGAGAATGTTTGGGAACGATGGGGATTCATTTCAGAACAAGGTCAGAAACATAAAAGCAAATTACATGGGCTGGTCTGAACATTATTTTTCATTAAAAATCAGCGCTCAGGCTTACTGCTAGATGCATTATTATGACCATATGTTAGGACTAAAGCAAAACAAAATGCATTTGGAGGATGCCATTGATCTTTAATGAGTGTGCTGTCTGTGATTTAATGAAGCATACAGCTTGACCAGTTCATGAAGTGGAAGAGATTTTCATTAGGGACATGTTGGCATGGCAAATGCTTGGTACGTTTTTAGCCTTTTACACAGTGTGGTTTGCTGCAGCATTGAAAAGATTTGACCTTCATAATGCAGCAAAAAGACAACTGGAAGTTGAAAAGAATTTCCAGTGAATTGACTATGGCAGCATTATGGGTTTTAATAAAAATTTTAACTTTTTTTTTGTGAGAATGAGGTATTGCTGCTCATCTTGTGTATAGCAAAATACTATAATCTCTCCTCAGTATAAGCTTTTTAAAAATAATTTCTTCTAGAGTGAGGAGTGCCAAAATGCATATGTAGTCTGGAAGTCAGTATTTTAGGTTTATCAACTTTATTTCAGGAAATTCAGTTTCCAGAGTTTTGGGGGGCATCAAAAAACTCATTGATATAAAGAAATATTCATACATAAATGCTGTGGAATCTGACACTTCGTCTATCATGAACTTTTTTTAAGTCTTCCAGTGTAGAAGAATACTTGTGCACGATGTTTGCCCTTGATACCTCTAAATCTTTGACTTCCAAAAGTGCTAGGCTGTGCTGAAGGGAGGTATCAGTTTTCTGATATCTTACATCTTTGCACATCACAGTCAGTGCACTGAATGAGTGAACCTTATGTGTCTTTCTAAATTTTTGCTTTCTCTTATGTGTTTAATCTGTAAACAGGGAATCCACACTAAAACTGATGTAGAGAGAAAAGATTGTATTCAAGTGCAGGAGTGTTAAGCCTTTTTTTCTCTCACTGGGCCCAGAAATGCCTGAGACGACCTAGATCTTGGCCAGTATGATGTTTTCAGGAGCTTAACTTTATATCCACACACATATACGCACGCGTTTCTATTTTTCCTTGCATAAGTTAATTACTTCTTGAATATTACATTCTGAGACTTGTACAGTGTGTTTAATTTAATTATCTTATTAATTGTGAACCTCAGTACACAGCTTTATTTGTCAGACAACTGCCAATTTTTTCTTAAGTGAATGCCCAAAGCCTGGAAATTATGAACAGAGATTAAAAAAAAGAAAGCAGAACTCATTTTAAACATACAACTGCCATTGATTTTTGGTGTTATATATTGCAGCAGGATTCATTCCTTTACATTGGTAGAGATGAAAAATGAATTGAAGGTACTGCACAATATATTTTCAGTTCGCATAAAATATAAGCACTGAAATGACAACCAAGCCTAAGTTGTTTTAAAAACCATGCAGTCTTTTAATAAGTGTGTAAGACAAACTTGAAAATGGAATTTAAAACCCTAAACCATTGAAAGTTGTTCTTAGCCTTACAGTACATTCAAGCAAAGGGACTATTCACATGTGTCAGGTTAGGCATATGCATAATTCTTTTGCAGAATCAGGACCTAAATTTGTCCCTTGAAATAGCACTGGCCTATTTTACATGCACAGATTAAAATGACTCTCCATTTGAACCTTCTCACAGCATGAGCTCTTAGCAGTTCCTTATGGTCTAGGTGCCTAAGTGGCCTCAAAGTAGTTTCCTCTAAAAAGCAGGAAAATTGAAGAGCTGATGAGAGCAAAGAAAGAGAACTGGAAAAGGGAGCTAAATTTGAATATCATGACTGTGCTAATAAATGCTTCTAGATTTTTCTTTTGGAAAAAAATCATATTTTAAAAAGTCAGTAATTTAAAAATTAAGGCTTTGACTTGGTTGCAGATGATCTCCATCTCCTGTTGACATTTGCAACTCTTCTCACTCTATTAAAAAACAGTCAAATCATAATGTACTCTTGTAAATTATACACATAGATATTAATGTGAATCCTTTAAGTGTTTTTATTTTTGAAAGAAAAGTAACATTTTTGTGTCCTATTTGTCTTGTTGCTTTAAGCACTTTCATATGTTTGTCTTCTCTTTGCTCAACTGTCACTTAAATACCCAATTTGTGTTACCTGACTTAATAGCATCATCTCCAACAACCATTGACCTAAAGGCCAATATGTGTGGATGTGCCTTATATTGCTTTAACTATTAATCACTGAAAAATAGTCAGAAAAATTACTTGTAGCCCAAGTGACCATTAATAATATTCAAGTATAATGTGTCTGGCGGACATCAAGATTCTAACACCATTATGGTGGGGAGGAAAACTGTGGTGGACCTTGGCAAAACTGTAAGGAGGCAAAGTGTTCTCCACTGCCTTCTTGTACCTAGATCAGAATTTGAGAGTACCATGGTGAGGTGGGCTCAGCATTATGGCACAGTTTTAGAGCACTCAGCTTCAGAAGATTTGAAGTAAGCAGATCTGTTAGTCCATCTTCTCAAGTGCTTTTTATTGCTTCCAACTTCAAAACAGCTTAAGGTTTACTGCAGAACTCTTAGAAATACCTGCACAGAGGAAGCTTCCCCCTTTGTATATTGAATGCAGCAAGGCCAGTTCATTCCATGACCTTTTGTCCAGAGTGATCCAGACAAGGTCCAGGGAGACCCATCTTGACCTGGTGTGGGGTGGTCACTGTTTTCCTTTTCTGCAGTCTGGCAGAGTTTGAGGTGATTGCAGGAAGACTTTTCCTCCTGTAGCAGAGAGTCCCTGTATACATTGCTTGTGTAGATAGTTAATGAGTAACTCATAATCCAGCTCGATGATCTCAAATATCTTTGCCAACCTAATTGATTCTGTGTTTCTGTGATTTGCATCAACTGCTGATGTGTTACACTGCCCTTATGTTACCGTGCATTTTCTAAGCTGATGAAAGCTGGATAAACAGGTGCAAAGATTTCCTTGGGTCCCCATCCTTTTCTTGTGTGTGTAGGTGCCTTTCTAGGTGGATTTTTTTTGTGGTGATGGGTTATTTTCAGCCATTTTCCGGATATAGCTATTGTGTTTATATAAACCAATGCTGACTTAATTTTTGCCTGGATGTTGCCCTGTTGCTGAAAGCTACTAAAAACAATAATGATGACATTTCAAAACTTAGCTTCACTTTTTATACATTCAGAGATTGAGAAAGGAAAGAGCTTGAGAGCCACCTACTAATGCTATGGCTGTAGATTTTCATATCACTAAATTTATCTCACTGTTTAGAATTAAAAATACCTGAATTCGCGTAACACTTTGTAGATGTATTGAAATAACCGTCAAGCAGAATTTAGATAGATTTAAAATGCTCGGTGGTTCTGTGTAATTTGGGTGATCATCTTGGTTATCAGTAAACACTAAAAGTAACTTAAAGTTGTAGCCACAATTCTGTGCAGCTGTTCATCATTTCTCTCTTCCATCCCCAAGCCTCAGACAACTTCTCTGACCAGAAATTTGCACACTGTGCATTTTTTGTTGCATGATGAATAACTAAACCTCGTTTCATCTACTATCACACACCTGCCATTCTGTCTCTTAATACATACTTAACCTTTGAAGCTTTGAAAATAAAACTCTGCACAAGACCATAGTTCTGACTGGCTCATCTGAACAGACCACGATGAATAGATAATATTGTGTTTTCTCATTGTAGTGCTATTACTGTGCTTAGGTTTTATACAAATAATAAGCTAAGTCCTGCTCCAAGGAGTTTGCAATCTTATTTGTTAGCTGTACTAAATTTTATTAATAGAGTGGCGGGCAGTGCATTTGGAAATTAAAAACTAACTTGAGATCTACAGCTGTAACTGCCTTAGCCAAACTTTATAGAGCCAGTCATGCAAAGAAAGTGAACTTATAAATAATATAATTAATTACTTCACACCACATTTACCTTGAAGCTCTTTTTAAACTGCTTCTTTAAGTCAACCCATGGCTTAAAGGACCATGATGTAAACTAGTAAACCTTTCTGCAGAATAATATAGGAAATTTAAATTTGAATAATGCCATTGTGAATTATGTGTTATTTAAAAACTTTCTCCCCTTGCATTGCATCTGAAACAGATAATGCAATTTAAAAGGATGGCTTGACTTTATCAGTTTTGTTCCCACAGTCAAAACTATTTTCATTGTTTTGCAGCAGTGAGTGAAAAGCTTGGTAGTGTATTCCATTCCTCAGAGAAAAACTCACACAAACTAAATACAATAATTTATTGGGCAAAGGTTGTCTGTGTTTGCATCATGCACAAAATCTTGCTATCTCCAGAAAAGAACAAACTGACAATTTTACAGTAAACACAGTAGAAGCTTTGCCAATAAAGCTTATCACTACTGTAAAAAATGATGGTGACATTAGATTCCTGTCTCATCTCAACAATATCAGAAAATAGCTGTTTTAGTCTGACATATCATTCTGAGAATGAATCAGCATGATTTCTTTTAGATTGCATTGTGATTGTTTTGCCAAGAGGTAGGACTAACACTTTGTTTGATTTTGGATACAAGATATTTGTTTCCTGTAAGTTCTGAGTTAATATCACAAATCAGTGGAGTCAACCCGAATGTTAGTTACACAATCAGAAGAATCCAAATGATACATTTGAAGAGATGCCTGCAAAATTTCTCTTTTTGGCCTGTCTTTGACTCTCCATGTTTAGGAAACAAAGCATGAATGATACACTTTTTGTGGTACTGTTTATCTAGTGGTTTTTTTCTTAGATTTTCTCCTTCTGTGGTTATCCCCCCCAATGTCTGCTGATCTAATGTTTTTTTTGTGTCAACACTATCTTTTAGCAGAGCCATTTTTAAATAGTCATATTTTCAGGAAATGTGAAAACATGCTTAAAGTTCTGTAACAAATGTCATTATAGAAAACATAGAATTAGCATTTTAAGCAAAAGTTAAATTTAGTAGTAAAAATCTCTGCTGTTGGTTGGGTCAGTGGAGCATGTGTATGTCCAGGAAATCATGTACTCAATCCCTTCAGGGAACCATTGGAAAAGGCAGCTGTTTCATACACACTCAAGATTTTTGTCCCTTCTTTCCCATGAACTGCTGCCAGCCAAATTCTTCTTTGAAGCTAAGGGATGGCAGCAGCTGAAGCTGTTGTATGCTTCTCACCCATGAAACAACAGCAAATTTGGTACCTTTGACATTAGAATTGTATTCAAGCATATACTTGATGTACGTTATATACTCCTCACAGCAGTATAACAATGCCTCCTAATCAACCAAAATGCCAGTGTAAGGTGCAGAAGTAATTTTGTCCTTGGAACCAAAAGGCAATCCCCAATAAATCTACCTAACCGCTGTGGCACTTGAGGCAGGTACTGAGAATTATTGGCATTGTGTGGGTGTGAAGAGCGTGAGGCAGGGAGGAGCCTGAGTGATTTACCTGGCATCTCACAGCAGGCAGCACCTTGGTCACACAAATTCCGGGAAGCTGTGCTTGCTGCTTTCCCGTGGAGTAAATCAGCACCACTGACTTGGAAGGAAATGGGAGGAGCCTAGTGTTGGCAAAAATTCTGATACTGAGGAGAATGAGAATGGGAAAATGGAAACAATGTATACTACAGCACATGGCTTTGTGAAGTTTAAAAGAAACGTGATAGTAATCAAATAAGAAAAACTAGTCAAGCATATGCTCCTTCCCAGCATACATTGTTAGTCAAGTGGGTTTGCAAGGTCAGCGCTAAAGTAACATCACAAAATAAACAGGAAGTGACCTCTGTCAGCTTGTATCAGAAGTCCACTTTAAGAAACTTAGGCACTTTGATGTCCTTAAGAGATTATAATACAGTCAGTAATGAATGGGCTCTTGTCTGATTTTCAGTAGGCAGAGGGCCACATGTAGCTGTGCAATCAGAATGTGGTAAGTTCATCTGATACCTAAGACAAACAAGGAAAACAAAACTTGTGTATTGATGGCAGCATCCCATGGAAGGGGTAGCCATGGAACTTTAGTTTTGGATTTTCATATAGAAGTCATGCATTATGTACAGTAGCTCTCTCTAAAGCTAGTGAAAGCATGAAGAGACATTGGTGGAAAAGATTATATGCTGCAAGGAATGAAACTTCTCAATAAGAAGCAAAATATAGAGTAGCTAATGATAATCTATTTGCCTGCGTTAAAAGATGCATTTTGATCTTCAAAGATTATTTATAACCTACAGGCTGGTTCTCAATGACCTTTTCAGCCTAATTTTCCTCTGTCTCCTGTGCATTTTGAACTGCTTTTTCATTTCTTTCTTGATATTGCTAAACTGGTAGAGAACACTGTTTAGTATTTTCGTTTTAAACAAAGTATTTCTAAATGTCTACAAGGGCTGAAACATCTCATACCCTGGAAGTAAAAGCATATTAAGGACTGCACGCTTCTCATTTTGCTCATTCTCTATCCTTTTATATGGGAAATTCCATAGCCCCTTCAAAAGCAGCCTATTCTCAGCACCAGATCAAATTAAAAGTGTCAACACGGTTTGGCTGCTTTCAGTTTCTATTTTTTTCCCAGCCTCACATTGTAGGTTCATTGCTACAGGCTGGCAGATCCATGGTTCCAAATTTCAGCATTTCTGGATGGATTTTTCTTTCCCCCTCCTCCTCCTTTTCTGTGGACTGAAATCCTTCTCCATAAAATAGGCCAGTAAAAGAGGTTTCCTATCACTTAGCCGTGTAAGGAGAACTTCAGTAACCCAGTGAGGTTTTCTGCTTAGCAGAGATGAATCCTATGTGCTGCAAACCAGATGCTGATGCTTTCTTTGCTCAGACTCATCTTTACCTTAGAATAACAACATCTTTGTCTTACTATGGCAATAGCTGGGAGGGGACTGTATCCCTTCACCAATTCAAATAAAGGTTTCTATATTAAATTTAGCATGCAATATAGTTGTCTAAGCCCTTCAAACATAAATGGAAAGGTAGATACATTCCAACAGTAATTTGTCCTCTTTTAAATAATGTGAACTCAAGACCTTCAAGTCTTCCTTTTTCTTTCCATTGACCCAGAAAAGCCATCTGTGTGAGTGGCTTAGATTTAAACAACTAACTCTTAGGAATCTAACTAAATCGTTTAAATCTCTTTAAGACATATTCACCAAAGTGTTTTTTTGGTTCACCTTCCTCCTCTTTAATGGTTACCTTTGAGATGATGCCCCTCTCCAGAATGCCAGGGGCTGGTTGGAGCAAAGGCTGTTTGTATAGCACCTGCCACCTCAGCTCTTTTGAGGAGACAAATGCAGCTTGTCAATTTTTCTTGTCAATTTGACAATTTTCCTGTAGTTTAATTCCTACCTGACTTTGGACTCTACAGCTGTAAACTTCTTTCTTTATCCCTCTCCTCTAAAAAAGTAGGCAACTTCTATGTGTGCAAAACCAACAATGTTTTTGATGCTTGATAACATACCAAAGGGATTTTTTAAATCTCAGATTTTATCCTTCTGAGACTTTCTGAATCTTGAAAAAATTATCAGAAATCTCATGGGAAAAAAAACTTTTTGAAAACTCCTTAAAGTCACAAATGTAGCATAAAAATAGCAAGTTCTTCAATCATGGTTATAATTTTCTCTCTTCAAATTTTAATTAACTTGGAAAAATCAGGCAAGCGGGAAAAAATCAGCTTCTAAATCTAAGCTTCTTTAATTTCAGAAAAATGGTTAATTTGTGGTTTGTCTTGTGCTTCACTTTAACTGAACCACTCTCTCCATGTCACGTACTCAATCGCACAAAATTTTGCGTTTTCAGCTTTTGCTACATTAAAACAGTAGAATGAACACATTTTTACTCTCATTCTTTGTGTATTAGAGCTAGGAGCTAGTTAGTTCTCTCTTTAATGCCATTGTGTCTGGTTTATCAGCTCAAATTTTGAGAACTAAACACTGTTTAATTCATGGTCAGCTCACCATTGTACTTAATGTTACAGACGCCACAGCCTACAGCAGGTTTATATTTAACAACCTAGCAGATATGACCTTGGTGAAATGAGCTACTGGGATTTTTGCCTTCTGGATGTTTATTTTACCTCCATTGCTATCAGAAAGTAAACAAGCATACTGCATTTGTATTTGGACTGTTCTACTGTACAGTAATGCATTACTGTTCAACCCACAGAGTTTAGCTAAGAGAGAGGTTATCATTTATCCAAAGAGCACATTTCCATTCGTACATCTATCTATAGTACTGATAAAATGTAGCTATAATGGATAGCAAAGTTACTTCACTTTTATACTTTTCTTCCTGATCTTCCAAGTTAATCTCACGTATCTGCATTGGCTTCAAAAGTATTTGTAAATTGATTTGGAATGTAATGTAGTTATTAGATGATTTTTTTTATTAAGCAAATATGTTCATGGGATATTTACTTGAAAGAAAGATCAAATTGGCAAACATTTGTGCTATATATTTCAGAGCATTTTGCAAATTATTTTGCATGAGTCCAGCTGTGCATCCAGCACTGTCCTGATTCTGCTGTGTTCACAAGCCCTCCATTCCTGCCCCGTTGCTGTTGAATCTGTGGTCTATTGTCTAAGAATGTAAAAGCAGCCCAAGAAACCATGTAGGTGTTGTCACCATCATGAGTGGACAACATTCTCCTGTTGTTTCTGAATTAGGTGGCAATGGTAAGACTAGAACATGCTTCCAATATTGACTAGTCCAGGTATTTTCAGTATAACAGTATATCTGATAAGATAGAGTCTTAGTTGTTTTTCACATTGAGTGCTCACTGGTTATCAGTCTGTGGCTTATACTATTGTAGACAATTTATAAACAATAAGCTTATTAAGTTAAGGAATTCAACAAAGTGTTATCAATGTATATATTTTATGCTGCAAGTTTAGCAGATGTTTTACTAGCAAAAGTGTGCTAAGCCTAAGAAAGATGAGACTGTCATTCCTGCTCTGCTCCATGTAGTGCTATGCTTTTCTTGGAGTTTTGTTCTTTTTAAGAGAAAAGATATGACATATAACAATGTTTACAAAAAAAAAAGATTATTTGGTTCACTAATTTGACTTATACTAATTAACCCTCAGTTCTGCTCATCCAAAATAATATTCCACTGTTGTTTTTTTACTTAGTATTATTTTATTATAGTAAAATAATTCCTTGCACAGAGAGTGGTACTGATAGCATCTCAGAGCTGATGCTTCTTACCCTCTTGTATGTTTATGACATTGCTTTTCATGACAGCAGTAGTCTAATGCTGGGTGGATTTCCCTATGGAACAGGATTTATAGATATATAAATAAAATGAAGTTCACACTAGAAAAAGTGTATTCCATTTGGCAGGCAGATTTGTCTTTCCCATAACTTCAGTCCTTCCTTGATGAAGAATTTGTTAGGGAGATTTATTTTTCTCTTGGAACAGATCAGATTTATGCTCACAAATGTATGGCCATACAGCCTACAGACTAATGTGTACCTTTAGGCGTGGTGCAGAATGCTGATAGAGAGGTTTTGCCATCAGGTTATCTCACTTTGCCAGTTTCAGCATTTTTGTAAACATGTCCAGTGATAAAACACTCCTAGGCTGCAGTCAAGTTCACTGATGTCTCTAGTAAATAGTTCAAATCAGACTTATTCATAGTTTCTCCATGAGTAATTATTTGTCTTGATTCTTAAAGAGCTTTAGGGCCCAGCAAGAAATATGGGATCCTATTCAGAAGAACATTCAGTCATCAGCAATCCAAATATAGTGGGAAAAAATATATAAATATATGGGGGAAAAGCTTAGGTAGATATTACTGGGAAGTCTGAGACTGAGTGTTTTTTGTATTAACTGATTATCACAAGGTTTTATGCATTCAGCTCACCTTCATTTTAATAGTGTCATGACGTTTTTACTGTTTCTACATCACTGCTTGCAGGTCAATAAAAAGATCTGATAAAAGATGACTTTTACTTACCTTTATCTCCAGACAGATTAAGTAAATCTGACATTAAGATTTCTTGTCATATAATATCCAAATATTCAACTGTATCACTTAATGTTCTTTGTGTTGGAAGCTTTCTAGTTTCTTAATTTTAAAATTTATTTTCTATGGTGGTCAACAACCAAATATGAAAAAATGAAAAAATATTTTTGAGGCAAAAATTCTTTTTTTAGCAGCAGCAATGAAAAAGTTCTGTTGAAAAGACCGTGTTAGCAAATAATGTTATATAAAAATATTTAGCTACTAGGTATGTAGTATAGATCAGATTTTAGAAAAAAAATATTTCAACAGACAAAGAGCAAAGTGTTATAATTGAAAACCACTGAAATGAAAAATATACATATATATATTACAGACTGAGCAGCAAGGAAAGGAGAAATTCGTAGCTCTTTTGCTCTTGCAAACTTACTAGAGTGAAATAAATCGATCCTATTAGAGACAGAAAAGCATTAAATTAACACCACTGGGACCAGAATTTTCTATGTATGTTGTTTCCCTGGACCTGTACTTTGCTCTCTGCCTTTTCATCCCACCAAGGTTTTGCTCTGTCCCCTGGTAGATACATTAAGGGATGTGACACACGCAAGAGAAAAACAGTATGTCCATAGATTATCTGTGTTCTCTGCAGTTGTTTCTTAGCAGTTACTTGCAGTGGCAGAGCACAGGAACCCTCCTTTGGCTATAACTGACACGAGGTTAAAGTGTTGTGTGCTCTTCAATTGGCGAATACCCAATTAATGTATCTCAGGCAGATGGAATTTGACATGAATTACATAGTTCTGAAAGACTTTGCTGCCTTTCTTTATAGTAAGTTGAAATTAAAATCCACTTAGATTTGTAAGACAGTTTGTTTTTAACAAATATAACTCTAATATAACTAATAGTCTTTGGCTTCCACTTTTCCAGATGCCCCTGCTGCCCCTGGATGCAGTCCAAGGATGCCTGCCATTTTTTCAAGCAGTTTATACTGCATTAAAATATTTTCTTTTGAAAGAGGGGCTTCTAAACTAGACAACTAAATTAAAATTCTTATCTTAGTAAAACCAGTGTAAATATTGAGAGATTCTGTACAGGTAGTGTTTTGGCTTTCATAATTTATTCTATATCATAAAAAAGCTGTTAGCCAGGGCCTGTAGTGTTACTCAGTTGTTTTTCTAATTTAGAGCAGATGTAGCACCTAAAGCTATACTTTCAACCCCTTTTAAGAATCACATAGATTACCAGTTTTATTTTCTTAGACTTGTAAAAGCCTCTATACCAAACTTGGTGTGTATCCTATATAAAAAGTTATAGAATGAAATGCTACAGGTTCTGCACAGATGTCCTGCAGCTACCAGGAGGATACTTAGCCTGTCTGTTATGATACTATCAGTCTTTTCTAATAATGCTTCACATAGGAAACTTACATGTGTCTTAGAATGTGAATGTCAGTTCGACAGAATGCACTCTAATTGTTATTAGTTAGTCAACCTATGTTCATTCTCACTTTGGGATCCCTGAAGGGAACTGAATGTTGAGTAGGACTATAATTCTGTGTGCTCCCTCTTGGTTACACTGATTGAAATTTTGTTGAAACACATGAGGAAGCAGACAGAAACATCTGCTCTGCAGTGTATTACCTGTGTAATGTACATGTAGTTCATGCTTGGCACAAATGTAGAGCATCCTCTGATGACAATACACAAATATGCTCAGAAATCTTGGTGCAAACCTGCAAGGCTGTGGCATTAAATATTTCTAGTCTCTAGATGAGAAAGCAGCTTGTATCGATGGAGAGAAGGCAGAACACCAGAAAACACACACGAACTTGGGTATCTAATTGCAGTACATATCATTTTACTAAAAATGAGCTGTAGGGATGTGTAATACAGTGAGAAGTCCAAGTGAGATATGCTAGACTCTGCACTTGAACCCTACAGGTAAAGATATTGGAATGATATTTACCTGGAAAGTTTTTTATCCCTTCTTAACTTAAGGATTGTGCAGTTATTCAACTTCTGAGAGCTGAAAAACATAAATACCACCATATTTTTCAGAGCCACTTGAAGTTTCCATCTGGAAACAAATTCCTTGAAACAATCTTTTTCTTTCAGGCTGTGCCTTGAATACTGGTAAGTGAACAGAAATTTGGGGAAAGAGCTAAAATATCTGAAAATTAAGTTGTTTTGCTTATTTAATTTGAATAGCTCAAAAATAATAGTCAAAAAACGGATGCATTTAGAGGGTATAATCAAAGGTAGCTAGTCAAGGAGCTCCTGCCATCATGGAATTCCATAAAAATATCTGCTTAGTGTTCAGGAAACATTAAAAAATAAGCAGCATTAAGAAAGGAATACATAAAAATGCTGAAAATAATATAATGCTGTCACATATATTACTGGGGAAATGTTTTTTGCAACGGAATGTTCACTTTTTCTGTCCCATGTCATACAAACCTAAGTCGTATAGGGTAAGCCTGTAAGGGACACCTTACACTGTGGGAGAAATTTCTCTTATTTTTCTCTTGGCAAACGTCACAGCTTATTAAAAGACATTATTAGGCTCTCTGCCTTTGACTGCAAACTTTGGGAGACTGAACGCATTAACATTTAGCATCAAAATCCTAATTTTTGGAAAGCAAGCCTTGCAAAGAGATATCAAGTGGATCCCTTACAAAGCTGACAGTTGGTAGCAAACATGAGGCTACATCAACTCTTACTTTAACTTGGTCTTTCGCTTCAGGTACCATCTCACTTTCAAGTTAACTGAACACTTAAGATGTGAATTTAGACAGTTTCTTTTCTGTCCCAGTTTCCAATAATTTTAAGAGTATTAATGCTAGTTCTTTATCTGTGCTCCTGCTTATTCTTGCTTCTGTTAAGGAATTTTAAACATCACAATAAAGACTAAGCAACTTCAGATTGTGCATTTTTAGAGCTGAATATATTAGGTAGTCTTATTGGAGGCCACAGCAGTGACATTCTATTGCAGTAAGAAGTACTGTTTTCTTCTTCCAGAACAACAAATACCCATTTTCAAAATTTTCAGAGCTGTAAACCTGCAGTATGTCAGCCATTGGTTTGCAATTCAGGAAATTATAAACACTATGATAGTGATGTATGTTCTGTAAGTTTACCCTTGGGGCAAATTACTGTGACTTCCACACAGCTACCTTAGGAATTAATTGGATCCATAATATTCAGAGCATCAAAAAGATTTAACATCTCTTTGCTCTCTACTAGCTTTGGGAAATGTCCTGTGTTGTGAGATTCCATGTTTCATTTAGTTTTACCAGTTCCTGAGGGAACTGGCTTTTTAATTACATTTCTGGCTAAGAGGACACGGACAGGATGGAACGAGATGAATGGTATTTCCTGGAAAATCAATGGGCTAATTAGACAGGAAAAGCAAAGCTCCATTTTGCTTTTGCTTGAAAGTCAAACCTAACTGCCCTTACAAGATATGACTCTTGCTTATAGATGTGGCTCCTTCCTTCAGTTATGACTGACATTAATCAAGATTCTGTGAGACGTGGCAAGAGAACACAAAGGTCAGTGAAAGAAGACATACAAGGTCCTATTGTTGACATCACTCATGGGTTCAGTCATGGTTGTATTGTGAATTCTTTGTGTTTCCTGGATGAGTCAAAATAGTTTTATAATTTAGCAGAATAATATTAGAATATTCAAATAGGTGAATAATTGTTTATTGCCAGAGTGTAGAAAGCTTTAGGGCTTTTTTTCCCCTCCTTTTTTTCCTCCTTTTAAATAATTTTTTTGCAAGTTCGGATTCTTTCTTTTTTTGTCAGCTAATGTTATTTTAGAAGAAATGTCTATCTGATTGCACTCCTTCTTGGGATAAAGTCTCTCATTCTTCTGAGTAAGTGTCAATACTGATTGACAATAAAGATCTCTTTTAATAAGAGGTGAGCGTCACTGAGTATTAGATATATTTTTATTGGAAGTTTCATGGTAAAGTTCATAATGATTTTCCTGACTCTTCACCAGTTTGCATAGACTTATTAACTCTTTGCTTTCCTGTTTGAAAATTTGCCACACAGTTAATCCAAAGGTGCATGCTAAGTTGCTGAAGATGGAGTTTTTAAGAACTTCTTTTTAGAAAAATCTAAGTTAATAGAAAATAAACTAAAATAGAATATGGTGAAATTCCCAGATCAAATGTGGGTCAAATGTGTTTGAAGCTGTTGGATGCGTTATTTTCACTTCTAGTTGTTTCTGTAATGGTAGGTTCTCAGCTTTTTACATTGTTACTTGCCAGCTGAGCTGTTGGGGTCTTTGTGACTATGCTTGTAGGACTAAGTGTGAAATAGGGAGCAGAAGTTTCCTTATTGAGTTCTTCCTCCTGTACCCCACCCCTGCAAGGGCCTCTTGCAACTCTCCTTCTTTGAGAGCAGCGTCTTTAACCTATGTTGTGCATCCTCCATAGTTGTCAGTCTGTTACTGGATTGGGACCCTCTAACCCAGAACTAGCTGTGGCAGTGTATTGGGTCTTGTGTTTGTAGTCTAGAATTCCATAGCCACCCTCTCCGTGCCCATTATGTTACAACTCAACAACTCATTACAGGGATTCTGGTGCTCAAGAAATTGTGTAGGAGGGAAGGAAGCAGTGAATTTGCCAAAAAAAAAAAAAAAAGAAAGGGAAGTCTGAGGCATCAGCAGCCCAAATCAACACATCAACTGTGGGTTTTTTTTACTCTGTTTTGGGAGCCATGAACAGATTCTCTCTTGTCTAGGTTTCAGTTCTTCCATATTTAAGCTTGTTACGGTAATCTTTTGCAGCAGGCAGAGGAATGTTGTTAAGTTTAATTGAATTTAGAGAACAGCTTTTTAATCCTCCTATGACATTCACTAAAGGAACATCTTGTATTGTTGTTTATTTTCCAAGTGTTTTTACCTGCTTAATGTGGGAATAGGTAAACAAATAACATGTACAGAAAGGGAAAAATGGTCAGAAACTGGGGGAAATTACACAGAGAATGGCGAGAGAGAAATTAATTGAATTTAAAAAAAAGGAGATGAGGAGAATGGCTTACAAAAAAAAAAAGTTTAATGAGGGCAAAAGTCTGCACTTGAGTGTTCTTCTATGTTTCTTTTATCCAGAATTTTGGTCATATCTGTTAATATATTCCTAGTGCACATATTCTGCTATACTAGAACTGCAGCTAAATTTTGAGCACTATTGCATTATATCTATGTTATCTTGCATGTGCCATATCTGAAGGTCTTTAATAGTAAATGGAAACATTTATTTGCTTTTCTCAAACTTTGATATCCCAATTCTGTTGCTTTTCCTAATTTTCTTCATTTTTCCTTTCAGAAACTCAGTAACATTTTTGTTATCAAGTGTATTTTATGTTGAAAACTAGCACAATTCATTCCTGACTTTCTTTGAGTGAAGATGGCTTCCATGTATTTTTATTCCTTCTTTCTTTTTTGTTTGGGTGAGTTTTTATGGCATCACTTGGTTTTTGAATTGTCATTTTCAACTTCTTAAGTGCATAGATGTTAGGAGAGATGATTTGCACTGTTTTTTATATAAAATATCTATGTCAGAAATCTCTTCTCAAAAATTTCTTCCATCTCTGTTGACTTGAGGCTATTATTTTCAACAATAAGCAGTTTGAAAAGTCAGAAATTGGGCACATACTTGTTTCTAATCCCATAGAAGGTTAGTCATAGTGCTGTATCTGAATGCTTTTTGACACTGCATTAATGAGTGTGCAGAGGTGTGAAGATCCACAGCATGTGGTTATCTCAAATGTTAGTGCTGTTTGTTTTCAGGCCAGTGGATGGAATAAGTTTTGAGGTTTTTGCCCATGGGAATCAACTTGTTTGACTTTATACTTCTGGAGGAAAATGTTCAGCTGGTTTTGTAGCTGTTTATTTTCTGATGATCTCACATTTTCTCTTCTTGAAAGTTCTAAAGTACTTTACTCCTAAATTCTAGATTGGGCTTGTAGACAGGAGAGCTTGTGATAAATAGGGTGAAAGTGTGGTTTTGAATGAACATCTAGACTGAAGTTGTGCAATGCTTGGGATTCGTTGGTCATCCAGGAGGTACTAGTCCTTGTATGGCTGAGCATGGACTAGATCAGTAAGGGTCTGCAGACCTTAGCACGTGTTCAAAGAGTTCTTTCTAGTCATTAAACTGTTTTATGTGTTACTCAACAGGACACATGCACATAGCAGACTGGAAAGAGCATTGGGGACAGGTGACGGCTGTAGAGAAAGCAAAAATTTAGCATTGAAATGAGGGTAGAGTGTCAATACTAAAGAGTTCTTTTCCCAAGAGTGGGCTCTCAGAGTGAATAAACTTGAGAGGCTTAAGTTTTTTATTAAATACTAATTGAAATACTGTGTTGTAAAAAAAAGTTGATGAGAAAGCAGGGAGAGTCTTAGGAAGCAAACATTATGTAAGTGAACCATGAAGTTGCATTTGCAAAGAGGACAGGGCATGCAGTAACAGCAGCTACTCTGAAATCTTGCCTCTGACCCTTTTAACAAGCATCAGGGGATGTTTAAAGAGTGTTGGAGGTTTGAAGGTCACACAATCATGACAGGCATGTCAAAATAGTTGAGAAATGGTGTAAAACGTGATAAACACTTTTCCGTGGTGGCTTTTTTCACCGGTCATGGGGGAGAGAACAACTACAGCATTAAATGTAGTTAGCAAGTTCCATACTAACGTGCTAGAGGATGTGTAAATAAATACATACCACATACCATACCAGTGATTGGCATGCTATCTGTGCTTTTGGCACTCATGTGAAGAAAGGCTCTGCTTTATTAGATGTGCAGTGAGATGTATGGTTGCCATGGGAACTGCTACTCTACGTGTTGTATGTGCTTATTATTAATGTTACACTTGTATTGAGATTTTAACACAGGCTTTTTGTTCTAATTGGACTGGTTGCATGTAATCCTTCCCTGTTAAAAAACAGCTCAGAACAAATGAATGTTTTCATTATTAGATGTTTATCAGGCCCAGAAACATGAAGAAAATTGCTTTCTATCAAGGTAAGGTGAGAGAGGAGAGCCACCGAGCTTTTCTGTCACATTAATTTTACAAGAAAGGAAGGGTAGTTTGCAATTAACACATCAAGATAGGGCTTACTTTAGTAAACCTTACTGGATACTCAGTAGGTTAAATTTAAATACAATGTGTCCTTAGGCTGTCATGAGAAAACATGGAAGTATGATTTTATTAGAGAGCTTAGCATTTATTTTTTTGAGCTTATTTTCAGAAGCTTCTGGACAGACCTTAAACAGAAAAATCCATTTCAAGTAAATGGATTATAATGTTGAATGTTCAGAGAAGCCTTAGAGACTTAAGAGGAGAATGGTCAAGAGACAGGCCATTTTGTATTAGTGGCATGATAATGACAATTACGAATGAGTTATTTTAAAGGAAAAGTAATCTTTTGTCGAAACTGTTCTGGTAAGTGTCCAAAATGTAATTTATTTGGCTTACTGGGAGCAATCTGAAAATTAATCGTTGTGGGAATGTAGTCCTTAAATTGATAAGTCAAGTTTTAGACTAAACTTTTATTGTTTATAAATAATTAAAAACTACCCTCTGCTTTTTCAAAGGAACATCTTCCTAACTACTCCATGTGTTTGTGTATTTTAAACTAATTTAGCTGTATACAAGTGCTTCAACAGTGTTAGCTGGCATGGAAGTTCCAAAGGAGGAATATAAGAGCTTTGGATAGACAGACACATACATTTATGCAAATTTATAAGTAACTGAAAAAAATTTGGAATTCATTGTGGATTTTTATCCACGTTTCTCAATAATTAGGACAATTTTGGGACCATCTGTAGTAGGTTTGCATGACACTTTGTTCATGTGGTACTTTCTTTTGAATTTCTTGTCTTTATTGGAGGTTTACACTCAGAGAAATAAATTCCTATTAGCAGAAATGGAGGTTGTTAATTACTCAGAACATAATGTTTCCAAGTAGGGGGTAGTTTAGCTGTAGATCCAAACTTTTCACAGTAACTTGTTTCAGTAGCACAGACTCTCTTAACCAAGAACAAAGTGGTAGAAGTAATGAGGTCTTAACAAATCTGTTGAAAGAGCTGAGATGGAGAGTCGCTCAGATTTCTTGGAAAGCAGACTTTTGAAAGTTTCTTTGACAGCACAGGGCAGTAACAAGTTCCCATTGTGCTTGGAAGTAGCCTGTTAGCCAGCTGTGGCTGAATGCCTGCTAATGATTCCAAAAATGGGAGGTAAGGTGTCATTTAATTCCTGATAACCGAGAGCAAGAGAACTTGGCTCTCTTGAAGTTGATTAGGATACATTTTGATCCTATTCAGCTTGAGTTTTCCTCTGCTCAGTGGCTTCCAAGTCAAGATTTCCTTTAGGAGAGCTGGTAGGCATTACCATGAGAAATACTACTTGCATGAGTCCTGAGCTGTAGTTCCTGAAGAGGGGAAAAGTAAAGCTTTAAGAGGCGCATGGTGATTCACTTTTCAAAATAAAGCTAGCAGCACTTTTTTTTCCCCCCATACCTATTTAAGCTGCTAGCTCAGGCTTAAAAAGCCTAGGAAACCTAATCCCCCTGCAGCAGGGCTGGGCTGTGTTTCATGTACAAAGGATACATGGATCACTAACTGAAATGACACACATAAGGTATGAGACTCGCAAAATTAGATCATAATTATTTTCTGTGAGAGGTTATCTTATTTAGAAAAATAAGTCTCTCTAATCTGAACCTCAAACACACGAGATGTCAATAGAATTGCACACCTGGCTGAGCTCAGTGCACTCTGCCATTCCAAGGCTTAGTAAATTTTCTTTAAGAAATATTGGTGTGATATTATGAAGTGATAAAAAAATCAATGAGGCAATGATTTCCCAGTCAGATGGAGTGCTTTGTTGTAAAATTATTTCTTTCACCTGAGGCTGCAAGGGCTAAAAAAAGATGGAAGGGATTGCTGAGTGACTTGATGGAGATTTACTTGCTGTGTTATTCCAGTGAAAGCTAAAATGAATCTGCAAATGATGTTTTTGACTATGGGATGGTACCTGCAATTATTCACGCTGCCACTCATGGAAGACGTTATTGATTAAATTCCAAAGTCTATTGGTTGTATTGGTGAGGCTGAACTTCTTCTCATCTTAATATTCTTCATTTATATGGTACACTTCAAGTAGTTTTTGTTTGTTTGGTTGGGTTTTTTTTCAAACAATCAGTGGAAATAGAGAATGTGTTCACTTTTGAGAGCTTCTGTTGGAATTGTTGGCATTTTGTTCCTGGCAAGATAAAATACGAGATGCAGGTTTAAGAACTAAAGTAAGGATTGGGTCTATTCCCAGAGATTCTAGTGAGATGGTTAAAACTGAGCTGAAAAATAGACAAGAATTCCTGGTTTTCCGTGTCATTTGTGTGATTTGCTGCCAACTGTGACACTCATAAAATTATGAACATGTCATTAAAATGCCTGAAATAAAAATTTCAGAAATGGAACTTTGTCAGCACAATTGGCTTTTACAAAATGAGAGAAAATTAGCACTTTTAAGGGCTTTGTCATGTAAATAATTGTAAGCATAGAAAAGTGAAACATTGACATCATCGCAAAAACAAAGGAAAAGCTGTTTAAATCTGACTGCAAAATTAAAAAGGACAGTTATTTTAAGTTATTTTATCAGTAGAAAATAGAAAAAACAATCTTTAAAATCCTGCTCCCCAGTTAGTAATTGCTGTGGAAGTCTAGGATGTCAACAATTTAAACTCAGTAGAAAAACGTCTTTGGGAATGAAGTGGTGATTTCGGGCTGCCATAGGCAGTAGCTGGTTGCATATTGGCTGTTGCTGAGCCTGTCTCAGAGTCCTGTAAGTCTTCCCCATAGACAAGGTAGGAGATGAGCATGGGTGATACATTCACAAATGAGAATTCTGTTTATTTCTCTGTTTCTGTGTTCTCATTGTTCGTTGACTTTTCCATCTGTGTGAGCCTCAGGACTCTGTAGAAGTGGAGTGATCAGTGTTGAGATAGGCTTGTTAACAGGAAGATCTCCTGTCTTCTAACTTTCTCCAAATAGGAAATGGTGACTTTAGGAAAAGTTAGAGGTTAATGGGGGAAAAATCCAAACAGAACTTTAAAAAGGTTGTGCTTGAAAAACAGCCAACCTCAAACTGTACAGTAACAGCTTTTCCTGTCTTTGCCAATGCTTGTGAATACTGTATTGGGTAAAAGACAGGAATATATTTTCTTTGGAAATTGACCTGGGTCCTGTAAAAGGTATGAGGTACAATATGCAAACTGATTGTTTTAACCCAGCGTGGGCTTAAATATGTAATGAGATAGCAGATTTTGCAATAACACAGGTGAATTATTTTCTTTTGTTTGGATCATGTGCTAGTGACATGTTGGCTTAAGAATTATTACAGTTTGTAAAAAAAATTTAGCAGTTTTTACTTCTTTCTTAGGGAAATTTTAGCTCCTTTGTTAGGTGTAGTATCTGTGCAGTATTATAGTCTCAAACTTGAAAGTTATCCACTGTATCTGCAAAATGCATAATTGTGAAGACTTTTCTTGCAGTTCTTTTCATCTGCGTGCAATTCAGGAATCATTATTATCCTTTTCAGCCACTGCACTCTTGCTACTAAAGAGTTGTTTTTACTAAAGAACAGCTAAACAAGTATTGCTTGTCAATAGTATTTTAGTGCTGCTCACCATTAGGCAATAAATAATACAAGTTTTAAATCACTTTATTTCTTACTGTAAGATGCAAAGCCTGACTTTCTCTTCCCAAAACAGACGGGATAATAGCAAGGACAGGTTTACTGGTTGGTTTTGCCACTTTGGAGGTTTTAAGTAGTAACTTACTAATATTAATTTAAACTTCAGTGTTTCTAAATTTCCAGAGCAACAAAAAATGAGACCATATTTCTTCCTTTGTTCTCTTAAACCACATGGGAGGAAGATCCACATAGCCCCTAGTCTCTGAGAAACTTTGGCCCCACAATTAATGAGAAGCACACTTGGGTGTGTGATTTGGAGATCTTTGCTATAGAATGATGGCCAGCAAGACTTCACATTTCCATCCTTCTGTAGCAAGGGTAATAAATTTGAGTTATGAAAAACCTCTCTAGACTATTTTAAAAATTGAAATACTAATTGTAGGTTTGCAAGTAGAGCTGTGATATATAATTTTAATTCACTCATGCAGTGGTCACAGAGAGAATCAGAGCAAAATTACAGGCATTTTGGAAAATAATTATATATATTTTTAAAATATTTCTTCTGAAAGGTGTGCTAATATGATAAAAAAAATGAAATCTCTCATGTTATTGAACAAGTAATGTGAGAGGCTAAAATAAATAAATTGCTGCTGAGATTTAGGAAAACTCATGAAGATGTGTTGAATATAACAGCAATCTCATCAGCTATGTATTAAAGACACAGACAGGGTAGCTTTCCAAAAGGTATCTTGTTATTCTGAATCTCTGAAGTGTTTCTGTTGTTTTTGTCAATGTAACTTTTTCCGAGGCCAATTAGTCTTACAGAAGAAAAATATTTCTCCTTGCTTTAAAGTTCTGTGTTTCAAGTTGAAAAAAAAGGGAAGATAATTTTTGTTGGGAAAGCCAAATTTCTGACTCTTGTTATATTTACATCCTTTCTTAGCTGATTATTGATTCTGAAAGAATTCTGAGATATGTCTTGATGTCTTAAACTTTGTAATTTCTCAGAACTGCCAGAAGTAGGTTTGTACTTGGATTTCAGATTGGCTGCTGCTGAAGTAATTACACATCTCAAGCTGTGTATCTTGCAGTGGGTAAGCTCATTTAACTTTGCATCAGAGAACCTGTGTGTGCAGTTAAGAAAAATGATGAAAAAGGTTATTCCTGCTTTCTGAAAACATTCCAAGAAGCTGATGAAGAGGTAGGATACGCTAGTTCAAGAACATGCAATTTATTTTTTCAAATGGTATGTATTTTTTTTCTAGCTTTGGGTTTTTTTTCTGTATTTCAGTCTTCTGATCATTCAGGTTTTAATTGTAGAAAGTAATGACCTTTATTTTCTGGCGGTATTACATGAAATACTTCACAGAATCATAGGATCTTTTGAGTTGCAAGGGACCCACAAGGATCCTTGAGTCCAGCTCTTAAGTGAATGGTCCATACAGGTGTGATAAATGTGATTCGTGCTAATTAAGTTGTAACTATATTAACAAAATTGTATTTAGATCAATAGAAAACAACTATTACAGAGTGAGGGGGGAGATGGGTGAGACAGGGCAAAGGACATCTTCCAGATGTTGGGAGTCGAAGAAGGAGGTTGGAAGAAAGTCAAACAAGAATAGTAGAAGAACGTAGGTCTGACAAGCAGCATCTAGAAATAGAAAGTTTTGACCTTGAAATGGGCCAAAATGGGACGATTCCAAGCATAGGACTCAATTAAAGTCTTGTTATGGAAAACATCTGCTCAGTCACACAGGGCGCCTGCGCTACCTGCAGGTCACACCTCGGTCATTGAGGAAGACGATGAGCCTTCATCGGAAATAAGACCCTCAAAAGGATGAGAGACCCCCTAACCCATTAGTAGAGCATGCACTGTACACATAGTGATGTAGATTTTAGGAATAGAAACTAGGAGGAGTTTTCTAGAAACTTCTGTAGCCTATAGTATATAAGTGGGATTGTTAGCCTGGATGCTTTGGTACGTGAGGAATGGCGAGCCACTCCCCGTATCCCCGGTCGGAGGGGGGCCCCTCCCCGGTCGGTTTTGCTTATGTTTTATATGAACCTCAATTATACTAAAACACTTACTCTCAAATTTTATCCATCCCAAATTATACAACTTTAATACTTTACTTGGATTGTATTCAGTTTCAATAATTTTTGTAATCATCTGTAATACTTTTGATTGTATTCATTTATAATTGTTACTATTAAAAATTTGTTGTTACTTTTAATCTTTGTTGTTTGATTAATTAGAAAAATAGAAAACCATTCATAACACAGGGCTGAAACTCACAATCATGACATGCATTATTAATACCATGTTCTAATCAACTGAACAAAAACTCCCCAAATATTGTATTAAAGCATAGACTGCTTTGTCTAAGTGGAATCAAACTATCCTGTCTACATATTAAGAATTGGGATTTATCATACAGTATGTGAGGTACCCCAGGAGCTTTGATATGCAATGGTAAGTGGGTTTACAGGGCAAAAGGGCAGTGGAATGCTAAAGATTAAAGTCAAGATTAAATCACAAGAGAAGAGAAATATGATTTCTAAAAAATCCAAACAGATGTTCCAAAGATTTAACCGATTTTCAACAAAGGATGGGGTCATAAGGAAGGGCAAAAAATGCTCATTTAAAATCCTTATATTTTATTCTTTTGCTAACATCTGGGTTTAGTAAGTACCAGAAAATGTGTTTGAGATGACTTCCTCAGTGATAAGTAATCAGGGTAGGGTGACAAATAACATTGTAAGCTCTGATATTGTACTGAAATGGTTAAAGGGCAAGTCTTCCAGGACTGATGAGGAGAGTATCAGTCCTTTGTGGCACTTTGTTTTAGCAGGGAAGTTTCATAATCACTAAATGCTGAAATTTGAAGCTCAAGTAGATATGCAATACATATAAGCCTAGGCAGTGTTTAGATATTTTAACTGCTGGGTGGGATTTTTGTTTGGTTTGTAGTGTGTTGCATTGGCAGATTTGCTTTTGGTTGGTTAATTTTTGGATTTTTTTTCTCCAACGCAACACTTGAGGTATTTTTATTTCTGGCTTGGGCTGGATGCAGACATTTGTTCCAAAAGGACACTTCTACTCCTGTGGTATTGATTTCTCTATGCACCATAACCCCCTCTGCCTGTGTCTGGACCTTCTTTCTGAGCTACTGCATTCAGCTGTGGGTCTTCCAGGGATCCAAGGTCTTGCTCAAACATAGCCCAGCTCCGTAACTCGGGGTCAGATATCTGAGAAAATTGTTAAGTTATAAGAAAAAGCTGTGAGAGAGCCTGTAAGAAAAATAATAAGTAAAAGGGGTAAAATTACAGGCAGAGACAGAATTGTAGAGACAGGGATGGTTAATACTCACAGAATAGAGAGAAGAATCAAAGCGAGAAAGTATTAAGAAAATAAACTAAAGAAACAGGAGAGGCTGGTTAGAGGTGAGCAGAGGTGGCTGTGAGCCAGTCTGGTCTTTGGTGCCAGCAGAGGTGGTGGAGGGGTGGCAGCTTGGTCACACAAGGTATCTGCTCCAGGCAGATCCAGAGAGACTGACCCATCTCCCCTTGGGTCTGCCTGGCTGGCAAAAATCCTTTGATTCTCTTATCAGGGTAGTGAATAACCCAGCAAGTCTTAAACTTGCTGTTTTGTGTGTGTTCTCATGAGTAAATAACGGCTTTATAGTTTTAAGATGAGAGTTCACTGCTGGTGCAGTCTCATTGCATGTGGCCAAATAAACTGACAGAAAAGAGGGTTGGCAACACCCAACACCCATCCACCCACCTGCCCAAAAAGAAAAAACAACAACAAAAAAAGGGAACAAAACCAAAAATCCAAACCGCTTTTTCAGCACAGCATATCATGTGCTTCATTTTCTTTTCTTTCTCAGTGATATACAGGTAGGACAACCTAAAATGGAAAAGAGTGATTCAGGAGTATTGAAATCTAGTGGCATTCTCACTTCTTATTCACCTGCTTGTCAATTATGTTAATGATGCAGCTCCAAAGACACAGCATACTGTTACTGGTTATTCCTGAATAATTTTGTTTTGTCTCTTATTTCTTTTGTTCTTGTTTCATGAGCAGTCCTAGATGGGATAAAATTATTTGGTATTTCCCCAACAATTCAACATCGTGTATGGTTTCTGGGAGATGCATTTTGTTATTTCAAATTGTTTTTATTGTACAATTTCTCATCTTAAAATTATTTAAGTTTCAACATCTATTAGTCCAACCTGATTTCTTTTATCCTGGCCTTTACTAAGAAAGTTTAAATTCAAGGTTTCAGCAGATGCTCAGAAAAAGCATTGTTTTTCTGTTTGGTTTATTCCCTTGTCTCTCATTTAATTTTGTTTTGCATTTTTATTTCAGTTTCTTTTTTGCTGAAAATTCACCTTAGCTAAAAAGATATTTAAAAATATATCTCACTGGAAATCACATTTTCTGCTTTGAAATGTATAGAATAGTCTGTATGTTCAATCTCCCTTACTATGTTTTTGGATAATAGGTTCTTTCATGTCCTTCTTTCTTTCTCTCTGTCTCTAGTGCAATGTCCTCCATGAAATTAAAACTTATGCAGTAATAAACCTTTTCAAGAAATCACTGCAGAAATGTGTATGATATTTTAAAAATTTGAATTTATTGAGAAGAATAATCCAGTCAAAAGAGGGAGATAATGACATCATTTCAAGACCAACATCAATTTATATGGAAACGAATATTTTATTTACAGCATGGTGTATTAAAATACTCTGTGAGCAGCACAAAGTGAATGCTCTGGGACTGATTGTTATTTTAAAAGGCTGAAATTAGTTTACACAATTAATTTTATTAGTTTGAAGAATTATATTATTTGAATTGAGCAGATGGTTGGGCTTCTTCTAAAGCACTAACAGAAATACTTTTTTGGTCTATAAATTGAACATTTTCTTTAAAGTATCACTTACTGGTGCATCTCAGAAAGAGAAAAATCAGGTAGAAACTAAGCAATGACACGTGATCTTTGTTGAACTGGAAACAAAACCAGAGAATAATGAATAAAGTGGGAAAATATCACTGGGAATTCAGGGAAAATACAAAGATGCAAGAGCAGAAGTTTTGTGTTGTGTTTTTGAAACAGATTTAACAACATTTTCAAATTCGTCTAACAGCTTTGAAACTGAATCATGGTGAAACAGTAACATTGTTTGATGAAAAATAATATGAAAGGCTTCTCAGTGTAGGATTGAAAAGACCAAGATGAGGAAAGAAAAACACAGGATAAATATTTGAAATAGATGTGGTTGTTATAAAGCTGGTGGGTGATTTGTGCGAGCTGCAGATGGAGAGAAGGGTGCTGAACAAATGCTATAAGTGCTGTAGGGCACTGGTGCTCCTTCTTTTGAGTCCAGCGTCAGTATCTTGGACTTTGATAATTTTAGTCTAGTGCTGTATTCATTGCATCTTTTAAGCAGAATTTATGCTTCTGTTAGCAGAATTCACTCTTTGAGTGAATGCAGATCTATTGTATTCAGGACTTAAAAAATGCAGGTTGTTGAAAAGGTTGCATATTAATATAAAAATAACTAGAAAGAGCAATGAACCAGGGGAATATACCATATCCAAAAATGAAGGGCTTTTCCTTGATTTAAAAGTGGTGGTTGTGGTGGGAATCCAGTGAAGAGGACATATATTTAGAGTGAAGACAAGAAGTAAGCAAATTGACAGACCTAAGAATAAACAACAAAAAAATCCCAACAAAAAGTCCTGCTGGGATGTTGGGGTTTCAAGTAACCCTGCCTTGTCTTACACTTATGACAGAAGCCAGGCTTCATTTATGTGCAGTGAAGAAATTTTAAAGGTGAGGCTTTCAGCAAAGGGCCTGAAGAATTAATGTTTAAGACCTATTATTTCAGTAAGAAATCATCAATCCTGTTTCAGTGCTTTATGCTTTTTTTTTTTTTTTTCCCCCAATAACATGAGCGTTTAAATGTGGTTGGGCAGACTCTGGGCTATCTACACATAACATTCATCTGGGAACCTTCAAAGAGTGTCCTGAGCACAGTGTGCCTCTAGGAATAGGAAAATGCGTAGATAATTGAGTTTTCATGCTAGAACTGATAAGCAACTTAAAATGAAATTACTCTAATAACTTAATATAAAGATTTGTGGTTGTTTGTTTGCAGCTTCATCAGTCTGTGAAGTATAACAATGCACAGCTTAAAATGGTCTTGGATCTGATAGTTTGATGACAAATTGGAGCAACAGAAACCTTTGTGCTGCTATGATTTAGGAGGACTAAGAAAAAAGGACCTGAAACAATAATATTCTTTATAATTCTACGTTCAACTTGTATTGGTCCCTATATTTTTATTCAATTGAGTAAGTGTCAGCTAAGTACTCTGTCGATGGGCTTAGGGCAGTGATTCATACAATCTCCTTCACCAAAAGAAACTAATTCATTTTAAAACATGTAGTGGTTAAGGTGATTTTTACAGTAGTTTGATATATGTGTGTGTTTATGTGTATATATAGCTGGTTACAGACTTGGTAGAGTGATAGAGGACCTCCTAGGCAATTAACTTGCTGCAGAATTCCTTTAGGTATAAAAGCAGGTGAACGGAGATTTCATCAAACATTTCTCAGAAGGTTTTTACAAGGCAAATTTAAGTGCTTGTGAGAAGTTGAGATTCTCAATGCTAATTTAAGGAAAACAGAGACTTCTGATTTAAATGACTGTCCATTAGCTTAGACACACAGAGAGGGATGACACAGACATAGATGTTAAGGCTGTTGCTTTATTTTTACAATGTGATTGACATAACTGTACTTGAGAATAGGTTGCATTTAGTACCTGGATATACAGTGACCACGCAAGATGATGAAAATATTAAAAAATCCTTTGGGGCAGAGGGTTGTGGGTGTGTGATGTGGGCAGGAAACATTATGGGGGAACACAGAGATGCATGCAGCTGAATTAGAAGTGCCCTGGCCTTCTCCTCTTTTCCAAGGTCATGATCTACCAGTTTGAGTTCTTTAATGTATTTTCTTAGTCATGGGCCAAGAGCCACCAGGTTGTTTCTGGATCTGCTAATTGCAGGAGCTAATAAGTAAAACTCACCTGCCAGGCCTTTTGATGGTTTGCTAATGTTGTAATGTAGCAAAGGAGCACCTGCTCTGGGCAGCTTCTTTCTTTTCTTGGTGCCGTGGAGGAGTATGTGCTTAGCTTAGCTTAGCTTGTCCATCAGGAAAGATTAGTTTCGTTGGTCTCTGCTGTATTACAGGACCATGTACTTAGATGTCTCTGCTTCTGTTAAGGCTGAATAAAGGTGCTGCTGTTTACTTTTTGGCAATTTGTTAGCTCAGGTGAGTTCAGATTTATGTATTCTTGTGCACCTAACACGCAATCATCTTTCTGATTTAGGCTCTGGTGAGGGTGGTGGTATTAGTGAGTCATCTTCCTTCCTGGCCAGATCTTTCACTAATGGGATATCTTTTAGCAGCAAAAGTTTCCAGACAGAATCTGGGCAAGGCCCCGAGACTGTTATTTTTATATGTTGCTGTTTGAGACCAGGCACATAATTGCTGAGAGCATCATGGAAAGTACCATGGCCTCTGAGTGATCATTAACAGCAGAGTTTGGACTGAATTCAGCACCTCCCAGCTGGCCATAGTCAAGAAATGGAATTACTAGAGTAACTTACTTAGGCAAAAATACCAGTTTGTCTTTGCTTTTTTGTGTATATGTAAAATAGTTGCATGAACGCAGTTGGAGCCAGAAATGCAAGTTTTAACTACATTGTAGCTGAGCCTGTGTTTCATGTTGAAAGATTAAAAAGCTTCAGTAAGAAGTCCTGTACACATGATCAACAATAGATATTTACTGGAAGGTTTAACTGCATTGCCCATGACAGTATTTGAATTATTTGAGTTTCTAGTATAGCATAATATAATTTGACACTGGTAGGTCTGGAGACATTTTAAATACATAAATACATATGCATGAAAACCTGCTCAAGTGATTGTTCTATTCACTGCAATGTGCTTTGTGTGATCAATCATTAATAACTCTAACAGTAACAACGGAAGAGGTTATGCCTTTCTTGAATTCCTTGGATTGCAATAGCACCTATGGGATTTTACCATGCACCTCTGAAACGGGTATCAAAATTGATGTTGAATTTGGAGCCTGTGGTGTTAATATTTACACCATGCTTGCTTCTTCTGAGCCTCACAGATAGCACCTGTGTTGGGCCTGGATATGGTTTGGATATTGTCCCATCTTTAAAACTGTTGGTTAATCCCATTGTCTGGAGGTCACAAAAACAGCAAAGGTTTATTCAGGCAAATATAAGATGGATTTGGCCTCTAGGCTCATGCCTCTGAAATTGCTTTTGAATATAACCTCTGTGAGTGTGTGGTGAGCTTGACAGCTGGGCCAGATGTGGAGGACCACCAGGTCTCCATCTCTATAGCTATCACTTGTATTACCTGTGCCTCCTAGTAGGTCAGGAAATCTTTGGCAGGCACCATCTATACTGATTTAAACGCGGTTAAGAAATTGTATTCTCTGGTATGTCCTCCTTTACCTTCGATCTTTTAAAGACAAAGGCTTTGTGTGACTCAGAATACAGTTCTGCAGAGCCCAGACTGTATTTCAATATATGTTAAAGTCCCTACTGTAGAGACTGGTAAAAGCGTTGCATGAAAAGTCAGGCAAAATAAAGTGGAAGGGAAAGGAATCAGTGATAATGAATATGGGAGGAAGAAAATTATATACACTATGTGTTGTGTAAAACTAATTGAGATTAAGTACTCGCAGCTGTACTCATGCATGCACCTTCTTTCTTGTATGAGAAGATACTCAATTTTCAGTATATTGGATGTGAAAATTCATGGCAGGTACATTTTTGTACAGCAGAATAATATGATACATTGAGCTGTTGGCAAAAGATGGGATGAAGTAATAGGTGATTAATTGTCAGCTCAAATTCAGCCTCATTTTTTTATGTAATCTGATTTGAACACATGGAAATTATGACATTTGTCCACTTTCCTAGGTAACAAAAGCAGCAATTGCAACTGGGCTTTTTGTATTTTTTTCTTGTACTTTGTTGTAAGACGAAATTTTACCACTTTCACCTTTTTACGTTGGAAGAGCTTGTTGTGCAGGTATTTTCCTTCCCATCAGGATTTGAGCCAAGTCCTTGAAACTGATGCTCTCACTGAAGAGTCAGCTAAATTGTCTAGTCACTCTTGTGCTTGCACACAGATGCTTGTGATGTGGATGTGTAATACAGGTTCTTTTTCAGAAGTTAGGATGTCATAGAAATAAATGAAGCACTGATGTGGCTGGAGGACCACAATGGATAGCCATAAGCTGTATTGTAAAGACAGGCAGGGAAAAAGAGGAGGAGTTTTTGTTGTGCTCTTTGTTGAAGGAGAGTCTTGAATGTATGGAAGTGTGCTATGGTAATTCCAGCCCTATGGAATGCCTCTGGGTCAAAATTAGAGGGATTTTATCCAAGGCGAATCTTGCCATGTGCTTCTGTCTCTGACTTCCAAACCAACACGATAAAATCAACAAAGTGATATTTGGGTCACTTAGGCAAGCTTTGTGTCAACACAGCCTGGTTCTTAGGGGTGACTTAACCCACCGAGACATTTTTTTGGAAGAACAGTGCAGCAGCTCACACATCATCCATCAAGTGTCTGGAATGCATAGAAGACTCTTTTCTCAGACAAATGTTAGATGTGCCAACCAGAAATGAGGCACTGCTGGAGCTGTTACTCACAAACCAAGAAAAACTACTTTGTAATATCTCAGTTAATGATAGCCTTGGCTGCAGTGATCACAATACTGTGGAGTTTGGGATCCTGCTGAGCATACTGAAGGCTGGTGCTAAGGAAAAGGTTTTAGATTTTTAGAAGCTCATCTGGGAGAGACTTCCATGGGAAGCTTCCACAGAGGATAAAGGAGCTAGTGACTGCTGGAAGTTTTTTCAATAATACTCCCCTGGAAGCACAAAAACATTTCATCCCCTTTAAAGGTAGGGAATTAGGTGGAGCAAGAGACCCCCTTGGCTTCACTGTGACCTTCCAAGTGTGCACAAAACCAAGGAAAGTGTACTAGAGATGGAAAAGCAGACAATACCCCTTGAGAACTACAAGGGCACTCCCAGGGTATGCAGAGAAGCAGTTGGAAAACCAAAAGCTCAGTTCAAATTGAAATTGGCCAGAGATGTCAAAAACCACAGTGAAGGGTACTTTGGGTATGTAAACACCAGGCAGAAAGAGTAGGGAAATACTGGCCTGGTGTTAAATAGCAGAGGAGAATTAGTCACCAATGAGACTGAAAAGGCAAAGGGTTCTCAACTCTTTCTTCAGCTCTGTCTTTACCAGCACTGTTGGGCCCCAGGCCTTGGGAACAAAACTCCAGGCTGATACACACATGGACCCACGGTCAGGGAAGGAAGAGTTTGTATGTCGTCTGTGACAGTGGCTTGGCCTCCAGTGATCAATGAGCCCTGATGTTCTCCCTCTGAGGGTGTTGAGAGCTCCCTGACAGCCCTGGGAGGCTGTTCTCCATAATCTGAGTGGTTGTGGATACTGGGAGGTAGCTCCATCTGCAGGAAGGGATTCAAAAAGGACTCAGGAAATTTTAGTCACAAGAGTCTTACTTCAGTCCCTGGGAAATTTATGGAACACATCCTACTGGGGGCCATCACAAGTCAGATGAAGTGACTGGGTAGAGCCAGCGTGGATTTACCAAGGGCAAATCGTGCTTGACGCCCTTTATGACAAAAGTAACTTGCTTGGTCCCTGTGGGATGAGTGGTGGACATTGTCTACCTGGATTTCTCCAAGGCTTTAGATATGGCTCCCCAAAGCCGTTTCCTGGAGAAGCCAATGTGTTAAGGATCTGGACAAGTGGTCCCTGTGGTGAGTGGGGAACTGAGTGACAGGCAGCACCCAGAGGGTGGTGGTGAATAGCTCTTCAAATGGGCAACCACAGGTGGGGTCTCACAGGGGTTGATGTTGGGCCCAACACTGTTTAATATCTTCCAGAGTGAGCCATAAAATGGAATCAAGTGTACCCTGGCAGTTTCTGATGGGGGAAAGTGGACACTGCAGAAGGGACAGCCACCCTGCAGGAAGACCTGGGTAGGCTGGAAGAGTGGGCTAACAAGTTTGACAAGTACACGTGGTCTTGTACATGATTCAGGAAAACAGCAATCTATCCTGCTGAGGAGCAGCTCCGTGGGAAGGGTCCTGGTGGATGATGAGCTCAGTATGAGTGGACAGTGTGCTGTTGTGGCCAAGAAAGCCAACAGGGTACTGGGTGGCATCAACGAGGGTGTCACCAGCTGATTAAGAAATCACTATTGTCCCATTCCACTCAGCTTGTCCTGCCTTGAGTACTGTGTTTAGTTTTGGTCCCTGCTATGCAAAAAAAAAGTTGTGGACAGGTTGGAGAGGGTCCAGAGAAGGGACACAGATGATCAAAGGACTAGGAAGCTTGCCATAAGAAGAAAGATGGAAAGAGCTTGATTAGTTCAGCTTTGAGGAATGAAGATTTAGGGGAGATGCAAGGGAACCACTGTGTTCCAGTATTTCAAGGATGGCTACTAAGGTGATGGAGACTCCCTTCTTGCAAGAAGTCAGAAGGAAAGGATGAGGTGTAATGCATACAATTTACTCCTAGGGAGATTTCAATTGAGCACAAGAGGAAAATTGAATTTTTTTCACAATTAGAGCAATCAGCCATTGGAATAAGCTCCCCAGAGAAGTGAGGGATTCTCCAGCTTTGGACATGTTTGATATTCAGCTGGACAGGTGCTGGCCCATTCTAAAATTCTACGTAGCAGGTCTTTACTGCAGCTATGAAAAGACATGTGAAATGTTTCTACATTTTTTTCTTTTTTTTTATTTTTCTAAGTGGGTGGCTATCATTAAGTTGTTCTAACATGGCTTGAAGCGTCTATTAGGAAATACTTCAAGATTTGCTTTATGAGGAACACTACAAGGAGTAATGGTTTGGAAACTTAAGCCTGGAAAGAGCCAGAGGCTGTGAATGGTTCCTACTGCAGTGCACAAGCTGTTGCTGCAAAGGGGGAATATCACTGAGGCTGTATTAGTTTAATTTGAAAATGGGCTGAGGAGGAATCGAAATATTGAGTATGATTGAGAAAATCAGTGAACAAATACAAAGTAAAAAAAATCCTACAACTGAAAACAACAGCAAAGAACTCTGAAACCCTAATGCCTTATACTGTCTATTTAGGAATAGTTTCAGTGTGTGACGCTTATGAAGATGCAATTCCGTATCAGGGCTGCACAGATAGGTACAACTCAACTTGATAGGAAAGTAGCAAATCTATCACAGGATGCCTCTCATTTTTACATTAGTACATTTTAATGAAAACCAAACATCTGGACCTAGGATGCCCAAATCCAAAGAGGTGATTTTGGCCTTCATCTCACCTCTTGGAGAGCAGTTGTCTTTTCCCTGGGTCTTTGTCCTTATTCTGAAAATTTTGCACTGCTTAGTCTTACTCCCTATCACTTCTTAGAAAAAGCTCCTCTCTGCTTTTTATTGTGTCTTGTCTTTCCTTGACATTGCTTAGATCCTGAAGTATTTCTGAAGATCCAGTTTCTGTTCAACTGAGAACTTTTGAAGTAAGCACATGTATATTTAGAATTTAGTGATGCTTCTTTGAAGAACTGTTCTCCCTCTCTTTGAAAAGCTCTAATGAGTTTTCTTAGTTTGATTTAGAAACATAAAACAGCTCAGTGTTATTGTAAAGACTCCAGTTATGTTTCATAATACATCTTATGGAAATGTCTGATACTGCGAGAAAAAAAAAAAAGGAGTCTGGCTTTGCTTTTGTGTTTTGTTAGTGGACTGGCAGACAAAGAACAAACTAAGAACAAAACTGGAGCTACATTCCACCATTTTGTTTGTTAAACTAATCAGATGAATGCAGATATTAGTCTTGGTATAGGAAATCATTCTTGATTTAACATGTCTCAGCACTTTATTAAAAATGGGATCTATCACTCGGTTAATGCAATGAATTAAATGAAATCCCTTCTAGAAATTACCTTGGGGAGGGGGAAATCTTATTTCTGATGTTTTTTCTCAGACAAAGGCGAAAGGCTTGGAACTGATCACAAAGGTATGAACACAATGAAGAAAACCTAGTTGTCTTTCATCAAGAGTTCCTAGGTGTATGTGCTAGGAAGTCTTTGCTGTGTTGTCCTTACCTTCCCATTCCACTGTGCGTCTCTAGAGAGAGTAAAAGCACTTCACACATGCCAGTGGCACCAAGGGCAACATGCCAGAATTGGCTACCGTAGTGCAAATCAGAAAGCATTCTATTAATATCACTTTTTTTTTCTTAAAAGCTATCTGACATGATGCACTTTTCAGATAATGCCTTTAAGAACTTGGCATCATTTAGAGAAGTGCCTGTCTTGGTGTTTGCACATGACTGGATGTACTTCAGAAGTGAACTAAGAATCTGGATGAGAAAATCAAACTGATTGAGCTGCTGTTTCGTTCCTCTCTATGCAATTCCGTTGCAAAATGCTGTACCAAACACATTTTTAGTAAGAGTATTTGTGTGTTAGTATAGCCTTGGTTCTTCTGCTTTCAGCAACCTCTCCTCCATCTTCATCTGATAATTGTATTAGCAGAAAGTATTGATCCTAATTACAGAAATACTTCTGAAAACATTAATCAGTTTATTTCAAAATCATACACAATTCTTACTAATTTTCAGCTGGTTTTTATCTTATCTGAAACTCTCCATAGTCTGAGAATTTGTTGAAAACTATTTATTTTCCATATATTCATCTCTGTCATATTTTTTTTTCTTTTGGAAATAGAAGTGTGGTAGCTTTTCCTGCTTTATGGTGCTTTTGGACAAGTTAGACTCCTTTTTTTGGCTCTCCTCTCTAGCTGGAGAAGGATAACTACAGCCAAGCAAATTAGGGGCACTAGTTAGCCTGTTCAGTGTAGATACTGAGTTTTTTGTCTCACTGCAGAGGTATTTTCCAGTTCCAGTAAGAATCCTTAGAAGAAAAAAAGGAGTTATGAGGAGATAATGTAATAGACACTAATGTCCCTGTTATATACACCTATTTATATACCAAGTTGTCCTATGTGGAAAAGCCTCAAAAGTATTACCTACATTATATATCCATGTGTTTAACCTGAGGAGTAATACATGAGAACATTGGTGTTATCAGTGAATTGTCCAGTTCTGTTTTAGTGTTTTCTACATGAGTATTGTTTCTTTTTTAGAAGAACAAACTTGTTAATCTAGTTTTGTTGCCCTGGAGAAACTATTCAAGGAAATGCATAGGGTATGTTGATGCCATCTCTTCAAAACTGAACTTCTCCCTTCAGAGGTAATATATTGAGAGAACTAAAAGCTATTTCAGAATTTTAAAATATATTTATAAAAATCTCCTCCTCCAGTGGATTTGGAGGTATTTGCCTTCTTTACTTTCAGTACTAAGCTTACAGGAGATTTCTTCTCCTCACTTTTCTCCCAGGGGTGTTCAGCATCTCCAGCTCAGAAGTGATGGGTGATTAGTACATTTATATATTGAAGATGAGTTATCTGATAACACAAAGGTCTGACCCTTGGCAGTTTTTTATCTACTGAAAAAGCATCCACCAGGATTTTGAGATCAGTCTCATCGTGCCTAAATAACATCTGTAACTCTGTGTAGTTACATTAGTGCTTGCATGCATTCTCAGACCTATTTGTGAGCAACAGTGATTGCTTTGGGGCAAGGAGTAAGTGGAGTAAGTTTCCCATGATTGTTCCCAAACCACATACCAAAATGAAGTTGCTCTTTCTCCTGAGGATAGGGTCTTAGAAGTTTATTATTGCATTTTTTCCTTTAAAAAAAAAAAAAAAAAAGAAAAAAAACTTTATCACATTTTAAGGTGATTTTCTAGTAAAAGAACCTAAAAATTGCCTGGTACTTTTGAGCCAGTAGAGTGTTCATGACAGTATCTATCTCTCGTTTGGATCTCTTTAGGATTGTCAGTTTTGTTTTCTGTCTTAAAACCTATGAGTTGAGTAATGGTGGAAGAAAAGATGCCAAAAAAAAATCCATTAAAGGGCAAACAAGGCAATAAAACAAATAAACCTGCTTAACTTAAATAATTAACCAAATGCCATAGGGAGTAGCTACTGGTGAACTGTGCAATTTATTCAGTTATAAATACTTTGAAGGGGTTTGTCTTGAGTGTTTTTTTAATCTAGTGAGAGATGTTGCAGGGAGAAAAATATTTCAAAATTCAGAAACCTGAATCTCTATCTGTGAGTTCACATTTGCATGTAGCTAACTTGGAAGCAAGAACAAAAATACATGCAAGTAAATTGTGTGTTTTATAACGAGAGAGTTACTGAGGGAAAAGATTTGAATAGTTAGGCATCAGCCAACACCCGAGAGAGGTTGAAAACCTAGATACATCACAGATTCAAAAAAAATATTCATTTGCATACATTTTTATCGATGTTATTGTTACCAAGTGCTTTGATAAAGATGGTGCTGAGGCAGTTCTGAAGAAGAGAAAGGAGAAAGCAAGAGTGACAGAAAGTGGAGAAGATGAAGGATAAGAGTGATGGAAGTCTGAGGGGAAAGGAACATCCAGCCAAAGCAGAAACAAAAGCATAGGGCCCTGATACAAAGAGAAAACTGTCCCTGTAGGGCTCATTATGGAGCAGAGGTTGTGGTGTGCAAGGATGACCTTGACAGAGAGTAGGCAAACTGGAAGCCACAGAACTGAATTTGCGATGTTAGTCTTAAAATCATTTAGGTTGGAAAAGGTCCTTTAGATCCCTGAGCCCAGATATTAACCCAGCTCGGCCAAGCCCACCACTAAACTGTGTCCCCAGGTGCCACACATACGTCTTCTAAATACCTCCAGGGATGGTAACCCCACCACTTCCCTGGGCAGACTATTCCAGTGCTTCGTAACATTTTCAATTGAAGAAAGTTTTCTTAATATCCAATCTGAATCTCCCTGGGGGAAGTTTGAGGCCATTTCCTGTGCTCCTGTCATTGTTACCTGGAAGAACACCTCACTCAGGCCTCTGTTCAGGTAGTTGCAGAAAGCAGTAAGGATTCCCCCTCAACCTCCCTAGACATAAGTACTTAGAATGTATTTCAACTGTCTGCTAAAAGATATTTTGCTCTTTATTCAGTGTTGTTATTATTATTGAAACCTGTGAAGTGTGAGAGGAGAGAGGTGGCAGGAGAAACCAGGCCATTTAGATCCAGGGCATGCTGGCGTGCTGACCTCAGGGTACCACGCAGTGGGACACAGTGTAAAGGGGAAAACTGTCTTTTTGCTTCCACAAAGAGAACGTTCAGGGGAAGGAGGAGGCAGGTATTATCCTCACAGCGAGGTCAAACCTGCTCTGTTAGTATGGTGTCTGGATAAGATTCTAAGCAGTCTTGATCACAGCAGGGGGAGGCACTTCACATTTTCTTCTTATTATGGTCAGAGCAGATTGCCCTGAATTATTCCACCCTGACAATGTACATCTCTGGGCTTGCAGCATTCCTGCTGCCATCCCCTTTGTATACAGGCCTAGGCTACCAGCTTTCCAATGCAGGTAAGTCTTCATCTGTCAAATGTGATCATGCCCCAGAAGCTCAGGCTCTCTGTTACATGCTAGCACCCAAAAAGTAGGAATTCTCTATTTGTGGTGTTTGATGATCTGCTTGGAAAAATTCAAGTGTGTGGAACCACCTTGGAGTGATCCCAGGGTGCTAGGCTCACTGTAATTTCAGGTACATGGAACTCCTTTCCTGACTATTTCCAGTGAATTGCAATACAGGATTTTGGATGCAGTTCCTGGCTCTTAGAAGCTGTGACCAGCTTGACACCAAACCACAGGCCAGCTTTTTCTCCTGGCATTCACACCACTGAAGTTTGTAGCATGGCTGCAGGAGCCAGGCTTTGTGAAACTGCATGTTATCCCTCTCTATATGGAGTCCCCATGTTACAGACTTCCAGCAAGGTGGGCTCACTCCACAAATTCTTTGATTGATGCTGCTACTCTTGGACAAAGAAATAATGAAATGTGGAAAAGGGAAAGGAATAATTGTTAACCATAGTTTAACTATGGTTATGTGATAGTTTGAGCAATGTGCCACCTGTGGGACTGGCCATCTCTTTTCAACCACAAGCCTGTAAATTGTGAACCAGGTGGTAAGTTGGTATTTTGGATTCTGAAGCATTCACAGACGTTTTGTGAGAAGTTCTCTGAAAAGGGTAAGACATCTTTCCCCTGTCTGTCTTGGATGAGTGAACTTCTATCACACTGAAGACCAAGTCCTGTCGATCACAGGTGCTGTATTCGTTCAGTTGCTCTTTACCCTCTAAACAGAAAGTGCTGTGATCAGATCTCTTGATTAGTGTTCAGGTACAAAAATTAACAAAATATTATATGGGAAATCGCTTTTCTCAGTTAAACTGCCAGTGGATTAATTTCCCGGCCTTGCCCTTCTGGAATAGATGAGAACGTTCCTAATCAAAGCTTTTGTCAGGTTAGCATCAATAAATTGGATTTCCTTCTTCCCCATCAAGACCAGCAGCATTGTTCTCCTTTCTGCAGAGTCATTAAACAGGGTTTTTCATCCGTCTCTTGACTATGAAAAAGAGAGGTAGGGAAAATGCAGATGCTCTGCAGTAGTAACAGAAGCTGGACACCAATTATATTTCTCTAAGTAATCAGCAGAGAACTAATTTATCCTTCTTAAATGGAGGCCCATATGCTCATTGATTTTAACCATACTGCAAAATCTGTTTTTCATGCACTGTGTTGGGAAGTAAAGACTGGAGTGAATAAATGTGTTTGGCAATATTAAACCTTTTTTTTTGTGTGACCAGGACAGCATTTATGATTGCTGAAGATGTCAGGGTTTACTGCAACAAACTGAAACATGAAGGCAGAATGATCTGTGACCTGACAATTGTATAGATCTCTTATCAACTAATACAGATGCTCTTTGCAGGTTTAGGGTCAGCGTATTTGGATGCTGCTGAGTCACATAGGGGCATTATTTCCTTCCTTGTTGCTAAGTCTTCTGCCAGTCAGTGATGGCTTGAAATTACATATGAAAGCTGAAGGACAAGGCTTAGATGAGTACATGTCCTGGAAATAGCATACACTCTTTTCACTAATTTTTTTCACTGATGTGAAAAATTTCTTTAGTGTGTGGATTGGTGTACTTCTAATAAAATGTACGGTATCTTCACTTTGCCAAAAGATGCACGTTATTTGAGATACTGGGTATAGTTTGAGAAAGTAAGTATTCTAGAAAAGCAAGGAGGTATGGATTTTGAAGAAAAGAGACTTTTGGGAAGTACTTCAAGATGAAAGGAAACGTGGTGGACTTGTAGTTCTAAGCGGTCTGGAGAATTGCCTCTCTTCAAAGGTATTTGCATTTCAGGACTACAGAATGCAGAATAATAGGAAAATTTTAAATATGTTTTTGCAAGACTGAAGATTTTTAGGAGGGCAAAAATGTCTTGACGTTTACATTCTTATTATAGTATCTGTCATAACAAATTTAACTGTTACTTGCCTGTATTTGTAGAAGCATAAAGAGAATTTTGCAGTATGTTTCAATCCATTATGTTTTTGTTCCACATGTCAATAATGTCTGCCCGTTGATAATTTATACTAAATCAGGTGTCTGAGGACAAAGCTGGTCTTTGTAGTTATGAACATCTTGGAATTTATTAACTGGCCTGACTGTCATAAAGCACTATTTCACTAGAATTTATTAAACCATTAACAAATGTTTAGTATTACAGAGGGGACTGTCAAAGGTGAATGCTGTTATCTAACCACGTCTAGACTACTTGTCAGGCTAGCAGAAGAATTGGCAAGTCCTCTATTTTTAGTAGGATTAAAATAAGTGGCTTGAACTAGAAAGTGAAGTTTGTGTTATCTAAAAATACCAGGTAATAAGCATATGTTTTATCTTTGCATATGATCTCTTTTTAGGATACTTGGGATTTGCTGGAGTTGTGAGCTTTTAGTACTTGCTCTACCTTTAATGAGAGATGCTATGAGAGTGACAGTGCATTACCACTGTGAAGTACTGAATGTTGCAACTATTAGGATTTATTTATTGGTAGTTCATTGAATGTGTTCTTGGTGTCCTTTTCTAAATGACTGTGGTCAAGTCACAAAGTTTTCTGAACTCTGCGTCCTCTGATCCCGGTGACCTGTGGATCATGTTGTACGCATTTCATATTTCCCTGCAATTTGATTCTTCTTTCTTGAAGTGCTCTGGGATCTTAAATGTATCTCTGCTTGAGATGTGCTTGGACTCTCATTCTTTGCTTTGAAAAAGTGTTTATGCGTCAGGGCATTATATAAATCCAATAGATGTTTACTAAGTTAGTTATAGAGGTAGTTGATCTCAGTGAGAGTTTGAGCCATTGCCTATATAAAAATGATTCTTTTCATTATATTGACAAAAAAACCTTAAAATTAAAATGGATGATGATTTCTTACACTGAAGTAAATCAGTCTTCAAAATTCAACTATAAAATGAGAAAGACTGAGCAAACAAGAGTATTACTCCTAATTAGTGTTCATTTCAGGTTTACTACTTTGAATATGAGGAAAAGTTGAATACCTTCTATACCTAGCAAGACATCACATTCACTGAAATTCTATGCTAATTAGCACACAATCCATAATAGGTAGATTATGGATTCACTGCGTATTTTTCTACTAGAAAGTCTGTTTCCATCACAGTTCGATCCAACTGAATTCCACTCTTGTACAGGACTTCAGGGAACTCAGGATGGGGTTGCTATATTTGTGTTAGGTTTAGACCTTTATTTTGTCTATGGGTCAGTACATCGGGTTTCTAGTGATGTTTTTGTGTCCACTGATAGTGGCAGAAATCTGCATCATACTACATCTTCAGGTGGATTAGGATGTGGCTACCTAAAAGGCATGGCTTCTGCACAGACATTTTTCTACAGCTGTTAACAGCAAACTCAACCAAGATTGCATATGCGAAATAGGAGTCAGCTCCCTGAGGCTTCTGCCTTCCCACTTGGTTTGCAATACCAGCATTTTCCAGGACCTGCATTCTAGATAATACCTTTGTATTTAACTCATATTTCCTGTGGTGTCCAGATTTGTGATAGGCATCTGGAGTGATTGCTATAGTCTCTAATTAAAACAAGATCACTGCAAATTGCTAAGACAATCCTACAGTCCCTTTCTGCCTTCAGCTTTCAAGAAGGCAGTGCCTGTTTTATATTGATGTTTCTAAGAGCATGTCTGTCACTGTTCTGAGCATCTAAGGAGTAAGGTCCAAAACCCTGGAGGAAAAGGCAGTTATTAAAATGTCAATAAGAAGTTAAGATCTACCATGTTTTGGTAGCACTTACTAAGTTCTGCTCAGCATTCTTTAATGCTTTGAGGCACATGTAAATTCGGTATTATTCATTGTCATTGTGCACCTTCCCACTAGAGCAGCAATTAATTTGTTCCCATGCATTTGCCTGCTCTGTTGAATTCTACTGAATTCAGATACTGCATTCTGATAAGAGGTGTGGTTAGGAGCTGCAAAACAGACTTTGGCTGCTTGTTTCCAAGCCTGGCATCTGTGTGACTGACTCCGTGGTCCTGTGTGACCCCTGGTCCAGCCCCGCTGCTCAGAGCCGTGGCAGCTGTGCAGCTGTCCAAAGGGGCTAGCAAAGGGTTAGATGGCTGCTGGGTCATTATGCAGATGCAGCTGTCAGGAGTATAGCTCCCTGTTTGATGTCTGGGAACATACAGAAAAACAGCGGTCAGATTGTTGGGTTTTTTTTCACAATCTCTCCACAGACCACACTCTTGTAATGGTTTTAAAACACTGCCCGTAGGTGTTTTCTTGCAACATAAAAATAAGCTCTCATACCCTGGCGCCTGAGCCAGTATGTCCTAGTGGTGCTGTTACTTACACTTCATATCTGTGGGTCAGTGACATATGAGGCATTATAGATCAGAACTATTGGGTGTTTGTTAAAGACAGAAAAAAGGCTTTCTTTTTCCTCCAGATAAAAGCATTACGTTATTCTTTGGATAAATTAATCTAAGCCAGCAAGATGATATTTCATCTTATTAACAGAACTGGGTCTGCACCAAACCTCAGAGCATAGCAGTCCATAGCCAGATGGGACTTTGCTTGTCTCTTTCCTTGGCACTTTTATAGGCGTGTTTGCAACCCTTAACCAGCTGTCACCAGGGTTTGCACATCAAGATTTGATTCCTTTCTGCTCTGATACCAGTGGGTGTCAAATGTTTGCTCTCTGCTGGGCCTTGCAGTTCATGCTCTTCTTCCATTAAGATCTGGAGTCTTCTGTGGTGGGAGAAGAGGTTTTTGAGCGAGAACTCCTGCAAAATAGCAGTGCAGTGAAGCTCAGGATGAAGTCACTCAGTGGTTTAGTCCCTGCCATCTGGGATTTTAAGTTCAGAAATATTAAGTTATGAATTGAGTTGTACTCTAATGAAATATCTGAGAAGCCTCAGGCAAAATTGCAGTCACATAACGGACCTGAGATCAGGATAGCTTTGATGTTGTGGTGTTTTGTAATGACTGTTCTGTCTTGTGCTGGCAGACAGCTCTAGTAGCTACCCCTCATGCTTCCATGCCAGTTTACTTTGGTGGCAGGTGATGGTAAATAATGAGTATTACCTAATGTCAGGTGCTTTTTTGTGTTGAGTTTCTTACTAATAACTTAAGCCAGCTATTGATACCCCTTCATTGAGTCACACCTCACTTAGAGTTAGGCTCACTGCTGTGTATTTACACTGCAAATTACGGGGTGATGGATGAGCTATTCGATCTGACACAACACCAGTTAGCTTCCTTCCCAGTAGCACTGCATCTGTATTGGCTCCAGAACCTGCTGCAGTCTGAAATGTTGCTGAGTGCAGGAGCAGAGGGATCAAAAATCCTGCTGTGCATGGCAGAGCCACTGCAGGAGGGAACCCGCAGGAGAAGTTGCTCTGTGTTTACTGAGATGTATGAATGTTCACAGAAGTGGTGAATGTGTTGCTCTTCATCAAAAAGTTTCTGTTTAAAAGTAAAACAATAAAATTTGGCACATTGTCAGAACCCGATTTTATGATGGCAATATTATAATAATGTTGACTTTTAATTAAATGAAGTTGACATATTTTAAGTCTGCAGATTAACCATCTGTTGCAGCATTAATGAATATCCTTCATGGCATCAGATCAGGACCCATGTTTTGTTATGTTTTGCCTTTTTTTTTTTTTTTTTTAATTTCCCCAGATAGCTCTCTGCAACATATATTTGTTGATTAAAGCATGAAATATTGGCCAGAATCAATTTGGATTAGGCATTTATCTGCTGCTGGGAAATGAACTTTGTGCCTGGGATTGGGATTTCTGCACTTCTTCTAGGTGGAAATGTTTCCAAGCAAGAATTTTTGTTAATTGTCTTTTGTTCTTCTCTGTGCCAATTGTATTCCTTTGAACTGCACCTTCTAATTCATGGCTTGTGGGGCAGCCCTGCTAATGTACTCATCTCTTGCACAGATAATCAAAGTTGGAAACTATTCTGGGTTTCTATATGAAGGTGCAATATTTCAAATGACAGTGTGAATTTAAGTAAAACATCTCCACGTGTATATTTTGTGTATTGCACTTCTGTCTTCAGCATCAGATGTGGTACTATGTATAAAATAAATATTGTTTTGTAAAAATTACTTCTGCAAGTAGAAGCTAAACAATATGCTTAGTTCCATGATGACAAGGGACCTGCAAAGATGACATTATGCCATAATTTGCAGCTGCATCTTCTTTTGCTTTAGGTGTTTATACTGATTATTACTGATAAGAATTTTCTGTTTATGAAATGAATTAATTTTACTCTAACTTAATCTTGATGAGCATTATTTGTCCTCTATTGCCCTTCTCTAGGGAATTGTTTGGATATTGAATGTGCTTCCTTACTTATTTTCAGAATGTAATTTCCTCTGTAGATTTTTACTTTTTTCATTTTATCACTAAGATCCTTTTGTGAACACCAATTAAGATGTCTTTGTTTCTTTGACTGCTAGAGATCTAACACTCAATTTTGTTTCTCGTGAGAGGGAGCTTAAAATAATGGCAATGGCCAAACTGTGTTTTGTTGAGCATTTCACTCTTACTTGTGACTGCAGTGATGGAGGGACAAGTAGTCTGTGAGCAGCAGGTGAAGCACGAGTGGCTTGTTAGGTCAGATTCCTAATGTTGGTCCTATGAGGAAAGCAGGCCACGTTGAGCACAAGTGAAACAAACAAGTCTGGTACTTGATTTTGCAGTGTATTTTTTCCAGTCCTGTGTTAGAGACCTTGTGTTATCCTCAGAACAAATGGTTTGGCCAATTAGAGTTGCATTGTTTGGTTTAGGTTTTTAATTTCCTAACTTGAAGCAGTGTAATAGCAGACAGAAGCATGTGGATAGCCTGACAGACATCATGAATTCTTTTGTTCACAAAAGGTCTACAGGTTCTTTTGGGGTCTCAGTAAGTAAGACAATGAGACTTGAGGCTCTTTGGGTTTATTGCATAAAGAATCGAAATACAAAAGATGATAGCAATCTTATCTCTCTTCTGATATCAGAGATGTAGTGAGAAAAGTGAGAGTAAATTAAAGTCTCTTCTAATGCTTCCTCCCTTACAAATTCATCAGCTAAGTTTGCTCAGCAGCCACTGATGTGCTGAGAGCTGCCCATTCCTGTGTATCTCTGCAGGAACACGTTAGAGGCAAACAAGGCACATGCTCAGGTTATACAGATGTTACTTCTGCTCACATATGGGTCTCTCTGAGCAAGGCTTCTGCTTATACCTTCCCTAGGCTTTGCCTGAAGTTTCTGTCCACTCGTTACAACAGTTCTACAGCAGCCCACCACAGATTGCTCCCTGGTGTGTGGAGTGGTCAGATATAGCTGTGATGCCCTGGTGCAGCCCCTGGCATGGAGTTGTCTTTGCCAGTGAAAACCTCACGGTGTAGTCCAGGCATTCCCTTACTGCATGAAGGAGCTGGGTGAGCAGCTTTGATGTCCTGTTTTAGCAAAGCCACCTCCTCTGCAGCAAGAGTCACATTCTGACTCCTAGGATGAGGGACAGAGAGAGGTGGAGCTCTGTGCTTGAACTCCCTTGGGACTGGCCCTGATAATTTAAAATCCTGAAAAGTCAGATGCTGTCTGAGTCAAGATAGATATCTGGCAAAATAATGAGGAAGAAAAGACAACCATGTCTAGGGCTTTTAAAGTCAGCAGTGCCACTTAATGTTAATTTTCCATTTTAAAAAGCAGCCTTTGAAAATATCTTCTGTATATCTGCAGGGATATGGCATGCTATCTTCCATTAATTAGATTAATTAGAACATTTAATAATGTTCTACTGCAAACAGGACTCACTAGTTAGCTGCTGGTTTTACTCTAACATTTGAAGAAAAAAGGCCTCTTGAGTGTAGAAAAAACTATTAGAGGTTTGAGTTATTTTTAAGAAGGAGAAAAAAACTTTGCACTTTTGTTAGGATAAACATTGTTAGGGTTTGACATACACATTTTTCAAGCCTAATAACTGATTGATATCATTCATCAGTATAATTTGAATCACTGTTATCCTGAAGGGAATTGCCTGATTAAAAATATTTATCTCTCAAGAAGATGAAAGAATGCCAAAGTATAAAAGATTAGCAAGTCAAATTTTCTAAATTCAATGCAAAACCAGAAAGTAAAAGGTTTTCTTTTCCTCTTGCAGCAGCAGATTGTAAGGAGCTAGCCTCCCCCTCACTGCATTTTCCCTTTGTTGGAAAGAAGGAGCTTAAGCTACTTGGTGAGCACTTCTAGTTCTTAAGATCTTCCCAGTAAACAGGCTATCAATACTGATCAATCCCATGCCAGTTCAGCTGTAAAAAGGCCTGCACCTCAGCTACTATTAATGACTTGAGATAGAAATTAAATTCATATTCCTCTTATAGGTTTTTCTTCTCATTGTTGCCACCTGCTCAGACACATTGTGGCAATTCCTCTGGAAGCAGAGTCTTCACCCTGTGTCTGTCTGCCACTCTCTCAAACTCCCTCCCTCCAGCTCTTGAATACGGGTTCATTTGAATGGACTGCCAGCCTTATCACGGAGCTGGTCTGTCGCTGCTGTCTCTTTGGATGCAGTTTAACCCAGGCTGGTGCTGTGTGGTTTCACAACCTTGAAGCTGTGGGAAAGATCTGTGAAAATTAATTGAGCTTCTACCAAGAAGGCAAGGGCAGGCTTCGGAGCCTTGGTCCTTTGGTGCTGGGCTGTGCAGCCTGCTGAAGGTCAGGGCTGTGGCAGTAGCAGCACAAGTGAGTTCTGCTCTGTCCCAGCCCTACTGGCTGTGCTGTATCACGGATGCCAAGGTGAGGGTAGACTGCAGCAACCTGTGGAGGCAAAACAGTGGAGGTTGCCAGGGAAACCTGGGTTCTTGACTCTGAGTGAACACAGAATATGAAATATCGACATAAATATCGTTATGCTTCATTTCCTAAGGACACAAACTCAAAAAAAAAAAAAAAGTTGTCAAGCTTTATTGTTTTTATCTGCTCTGGAAATTCTGCTAATTCTAGCGTGATGAAATGTTGTCAACAGAGCTTATATTCAAGTGTTGTGTGCTTTTTGTGTTGCAAACATGGGAGCCTAGAGAGGAGAGTATGAGGTTTATGGTTAAAGTTGGAAATAGGAATAGGTTGGAAAAGACCTTTAAGATCATAGAGTCCAGCCCAGCACTGCCAATTCCAGCACTGAACCTTGTCCATAAGCACCATGTTTAAATATGTCCAGGATTAGTGGAGATATTTAAAAGATCTCCACCACTTCCCTGGTCAGCCTGTTCCAGTGCTTGATATAACCTTTTTGGTGAAGCAAGTTTTTTTTAGCATCCAATCTAAACTCACCCTGGGGCAACTTTAAGCTGTTTCCTCTTGTTTTATTCCTTGTTACATGGGAGAAGAGACTGATGCATCATTACAACCTCCTCTCAGGCAGTTATAGAGTGATAAGGTTCCCCCTGAGCTTCCTTTTCTCCCTCTCCAGTTCCCTCAGCTGCTCCTCTTCAGATCTGTGCTCCAGACCCTTCCCCAGCTCCATTGCCCATCTCTGGATACACTCCAGCCCCTCAGTGTTCTTCTTGCAGTGATGGGTCCCAGCACTCGAGGTGTGGCCTCACCAATGCTGAGGTCAGAGGTCTGATCACTGCCCTGTCCTGCTGGCCACACTTTTCCTGATCCAGGCCAGGATGCCATTGTTCTTCTTGGCCACCTGGCCACATGCTGGCTCATGTTCAGCCACTGACAAGCACCCAGGTCCTTTTCCACTGGGCCACTTTCCAGGCGCTCTGCCCCAGTCTGTGGGTGCTTCTTGTTGTGACCCAAGTGCAAGACCCAGCATTTTGCCTTATTGAAGCTCATATGATTGGCCTTGACTTAGCAATCCAGCCTGTCCAGATCCCTCTGCAGAGCTTTCCTGCCTTCCAGCAGATCAACATTGCTGTTCAGAAGTGTGTCAGGACTCCAAAATGGAAATGTTAAGACTCCACATACAGCACATTTTTTGTGACCTTCTTTCTAGCTTGTGCTGATTAGTGCTGAGTTTGTAATTTATGATTTTGTAGAAAGAGCCTATTGAAAGGGGATATGTTGTTGTGAAAATTCACTGGCTTGAAGAAATGTTTTGGTGAATAAACATAACTAAAGTTGATCCAAAAGGTTACATTAAAATATGTCTAAATAGTATCCAGCACTATGAAGACGTGCTGGTTTGTCATCATCGTGCATTTGAAGTATACAACATTGCAGCATCCTTGTGAACCAAAAGTAATTTGTTCTTGTGTGTCACTTTATTTTTTAAAGTATCAGATTTTGTTTAGCTTTAACAAAAAAACTTCAAGGTTGATCTGCAGACTCCTGATCTTCTGGTCAGAAAGTCAAACACGTTTGGGGGAAATAATATGAAGTGCTGCAGGATCCAGAGTATGTAGCTGGATGCAAACTCTGCTTGTACCCTTGTATTCTCTGCTTGTCTGGGCTTGTTTTGCCTAGAAGCTCCCTTTTCTAGTGACTGGAGCAAGAGAAAAAGAGAGGCAGGAGTGTGTTAGCATGAAGTGAAACTCCAGGACCCTGTCCTGAGAAAGTTTCTGTTTCATCTGGGAAAGAACTGTGACTTAAGTAAGGACTATAGTACATACAAAAACAATTACAATTTGATTGCCTGTGTGTCTGGCCTCAATTTCTTGTATGCCTCATTTATCATTTAGGATGGAAGCTCATCATAAAAGGGAAAAATATCATGGGAAGTTGTTGCTGTAAGATTTTGACAGCCAGAAGGGATTTAGATAAATCCTTCATGTAGCCAGGCAGAAATACTTAAAGGTAATACAGAACTACATTTCTAAGTGTGGATACTTATGAGGAAAGTTCAGGGTCTTATTTTAAAAAGTGAGATTGGAATAAAATTTAAAATGCTAGGTACATGAAGACAGGCTAGCAGTAGAGGTGGTACAGCTGTAGTAACTCTCTGCTAGAGCAAAGCTAATGTGTGTGGGTGTACTGAGGTAGTTTTGCCCTGTTCTCATTGGTGAACTGTAGACATGCATGAAGTGGATCAAAGTCTGTTGTCACAAACTTGAGCATTGAGCTAAAACTAAATACATTTATAGCTTAAAAAAACCTCTCCAGTACTAAACCGTGGTAAATAAAGGCAACCAAGCACTGTGTCATGGAAATGTATGGCACAGGCTACTGGGATTGGTAGATGAGCACAGCACTTTCATTTCTCTGTCTCTAAGGAGCACATATAATTTGGAATGCTGCAGATGGAATTGTCAAGCTAGGGTTCTGTTGCCACTTTCAGTGTAAGAATATGTAAATCTGGGGAAGTCTTGTTGCCAGTATATCTGTGATTCCCTTTTCCTCCAGAGATAATTGTCTTAACATAACTGATACTACAGTACTTGATTTTTGTTTTTTTAAATTTTATTACTCAGTTTTGATAGGAAAGGAATCAAAGCTCAGGTCCTGACCTTTAATTTTAAAAGGCTCTAAAATAGCTTTCATTTACATGGCTTTTGGTGTCTATAGCGAATTAGATAGATATCAAATGCAAACTCATAATCCCATGTAGCATATATTGTTTGCCTCTTACTGAAGTTCTTCAGAATGAAATACATCTGTTTGCTTGATGGGGATTTTTCAGCATTTCCTCTGACAAATATAGACCTCCATGGTCAGAATGGCAGTCTATCATATTCCCTGTCAGTATGTGACTTCAGCTGAGCGCAAGCTGTTCAAAAGGTAGAAGGGCATAATGAGAAATACTTCAAGCCACAGAAGTGGAAATGAATTGAAATCTAAATATGCATAAAGTGTATTTTAATAGCATTGCACAGTGTTTCTTAGCCACATGGGCTTCCCTTCCACACAGTGTGTCCAAGCCAAAGGATTTCCTTTTCCGCATGACATACTATATGCCAAAACTTCCTTTGAATTCTTACTCAGAACTCCAAAAGCAGTCACTATTCCTAACAATGGAAGCTCTTTGATTAGTAGCTGAGCTTAATTGGAGCTGAGTTTGATTGATTTTTTTGTATTAAGTATGTCAGAATCATGCTTTGGTTAATCTAACTAAGATTTATGAAATTTTAGTGTAGTTTACTATAATTTACAGTTTATCATTCCAAATGCATCCTTCCAATGCAAAACATAAATGAAGACTGACAGTTCTTCACACAGAGCATCTTCTGAAGCTGTCACTTGGTCAAAACCATTATCAGTGGAAATTTAGGTTGTTGAGTTTTTCATTTTAAGCTTCTTGATACCATTTAAAATAGCCTGCAAATGTAATTATTTCAACACAAACTGCATAAAAATAACCATGGTTCTCTTTCTGGAGGAAGTTTTGCAGAAGCAAAAAAATTGCTTCTGCAAAAATGGCTCCAAAAGTGCCTTAGATGAGCAAAGTGTTTATGGTATTTCTTGCTGCTGATGGCTCACTGACAGATGGTTAACTGACTTGTGTAAGTCTCTGTTCATTATTCATCAGTATTTGCCCACTGTCTCGTGGACTCTAAACCCCTTAACTTCAGCATATTGCAGGTAAAGGCAAGGAAACACAAATCTCTCTTTATTTTCCTCAACCTGAGAGCTGTGGTTTTAAAAAAGCATTAATCTGAAACACCTCGAACATGAATCACAGAATGGGAATCAGTGCTTTCTTCACAAAGTTATCGTGGCCCAGGTCTTCTGTCTTCTTCCATCTTTTGCTTTGCACTGTTCCTGCAGATTGGAGCAGCAGGGCAGCTGGCACAGCTTTCTGCCCAGGGAGTGTGCTGAAGGGAAGAAAATCCCTTGGTGGCATCATGCCAGGAGAGCTGTTTTATTTCACTCCTCTTTGTAGCCTGCAATATGAACTATGTGTCAGATGACACCTTGGGGAGCAGGGAGAGGGGAAAAAATGTCTAGAGTAAATCCTTGAGTCCAGCAGGGCTTTGTTTACTTTTCTGCATTTGAGCACAGTTTTCAGCAGCCTTGAGGTGGCTTTTATTTGTGATTTGATTATGAAAGGAAAAGGGGAAGGTCAAGGTATGGCCACTAGTGCATCAACAGGATAAGGATAAGCTTTACTGTGAAACATTCTTCTTGAATTTATTGATCATTACTGTAGAAAGACAGCGTGCACTGTAAAGAGAAAAAATACCTTAGAGTTCAGTCACAAAGTTTAAAAAATAAAATTCCATACTTGTTCCTCAGCCCAAATTAGAGTTGTGGCTAATTTCAGAAATAATTCTTAAAGACGACCAAGTGAGAACAGGAAACTGGTGTGGCTTTTACTATCAACCTGATTTATGATGTGTAGAACAAGAGACAGAACTTGTCCATAATCTCATAGGAGTCCTGTTGCTGGACTCTTTGGTATATTTTCATTTTTAAAGCAGAAAGACATTGAGGAGTATTGAAAAGCTAGATTTCAAAACAGCTTCAAAAAGAAAGGGTCAAGAGAGGAGCCAGTGGATCTGTTTATATTTAGTTGCCAAGGCAACTGTTGCAAACTTAAGAAATTTGACAGAAATCATTCCATAATGTATATGGATTCATGTAAGCACAAATTGTGTCAGGAAACATCAATGTTAGGACTTGAAAACCCCAAATATTACAAAAATAGCTGATAGCAGAATTAAAATTTGTAATTCTACTTGTAATGTATTGCATTTTTCTACATAGTTGTGTGATTGATTAGTTTTTCCTGTGAAGTCACATATTATTTTCTCAAAGGTCTTACAGAGAGAGGAAATAGTTTGTTGTTCAGTGCATGTATTTGTCCTTTTAATCCTCCCCAATGTATAGCTGAATGTTGTATTTAGTGTACTTCATTGCAGCTTCACAGTAAATATTCTGCATCATCGTCATCAGTGTTGTAGTGGGAATTTTGTATTAAAGGGCTATGGTCTTGAAGTGCTGCATAAACTTTAATGAATTTATCATAACCATACCCAAAGGAAAGTTGCTGCTTTATCTCTTTTTTTTTTCACAAATACACAATTGACTCTTCAGGAGATTGACCAAAACTGTCAAGCAAACATTTGTTTGAAGAGGCACGATCTGAATTTTCAGAGGCATCAAGTTTCTATGGTAGCCTAGAAAGCCTCTTCAGTCAAATACTGTTTGACTGCTTAGTACTTCTGTGAATCTGGCCTCAGGTGTTGCCCACTGAGCATGCAGGAAATGAGAAAGACACACAATTAGTAGCCATCTGTGAAATGTTTGCCCAGCATCACTGTGGAGCCTGATGGCAGAGATGGTGTTGGAATCCAATTCTCTGGAGTAACATTCAATTGTCTTGCTGTTCAAACCCTCATTTCTCTTTTGTGTCCAGCTCCATTTGTTAACTCCTTGCAGCGTTGGCACAAATGAGGCGTGGACAGTAACCTTCACTGCTCAGCCCTGATTCACTTGTGTCATGTGGCCCTACATTACACACTGAATGAAGCACTCATCCCACAGGAGCAGAATAAAAAATGCCTTTATGAAATTAAAACCTGATAGTGTCGAGAGAGCTGGATGCAGACTTTTTTTGCCTAGAATTCGAGTACGTGGCATTACATTCTTAATATTCTTTCAGTGTAGGTCTTTTGATTGTGAAATACTTTGGTTTATATATGGCAGGTTGTTAATACTTATGGTGACTTCAGGTACAATATCAGATTTGTTGCCCGGGTTGGGGTTTATCTAGATGAGTTGTTTTATTAGATAGCAGATGGTTTGGAAATTGTTTGCTGTGACAGGCCTGAGTAGAATTGGAATTCTCTTTTCCCAGATCAAAAGCAGCAAGTTAGGAAAAGAAGAGAGCAAAACTCCCATGTTTCCCATTTGAACTGAAAAATGCATATATATGTCTATTATTAAGGGAAATGAGGTTCACTGCACTGATCATGGATCCTTAAGCAATTGTGATCAATCACAGGATGAATTTCCTTAGTACACCCTCAGTGCCAATATTGCCACTGACCTTCTCTGACCTTCTTTGAAGTTTTTTTTAAACTTTTCTGACCTTCTCCACCCTTCTATTTATTTCTCTGCTCTTCTTTTACTTCTGCCCAGTCTGTCCATCTCAACTCTTCTTCTCTCTCTTTTCTGCCTTTCTTCTCTTCCTGTTCTTTTTCACCCTTTGTCCATTTTTCCCCTTTGTTGTCTCTGCTGCTCTCTCCCCTGCTCTGCTCTGTTACTTTTTTTCATTCTCTGACCTTTTCTGCCCTTCACTGTCTTCTTTGCATCTCTTTTGGCCCCTTGGTTGCTACCTGCTCATCTCCACACACAGATTTCAGACTTCTTCTGCCCTTCAACCTGTCTATTCTGCTCTCCCCTGTGTGAAAAAAACATAACTATAGGCCAGACATCCAACCCCCTTTCCCTTTTCTTTTGCTCTTCTTTGCCTTTCTCTACCCCTCTTCACACCTTTCTTGCCCTTTTCACCTGCCTGTGGCATCAGGATATCTAGAGCTATCACTGTCTAATTTTAGTGCTATTCTCCAGAATGAGTAAATGCATTTTTTTCTTTATGCTTGAAGCTAACTCTTGATGAGAGCTGCACATCGCATTAAGCAACATCTTCTTAATACACTGATAAGATCTTTCTGCATTTAAAAGAGGGGTTAAAGGTGGAAATGATACCTTCCACTACCATCTGCAGCAGAGATCAAAGGAAGGAGCAGAAAATTCTGCTTAAAGACATACTTGTAATCAATAATATTAAATACGGGGAAGTAATCCATACCATAAACTTTATACTTGGATTGTAAATATTTGATCCTGAAAGCAGAGTTTTATCTCACATTTTTCATAGTCTATATCCTATGTTTAACTGGAAAAAATGGGGGAGGAAAACCTAGAGGTAAGAGACTTAATGTGCACTGAAGAACAAATTGTTCTTCCATGTAATATGAATTGTCTATTGAACTGAAGTGATTTACCTTTTTGTCTCATGATTCCTGAGGGCAGTTGCCATCTCAAGTGGTAGACGAGTAATAGCATAAAGCTCTCTTGGGGAAAAAAGTAGTATTGATTCACTCTTGTTTGCAATTAATATAATGATGGGGGGTTTATCTTATGTTAAAAAAGTCTGCAGTTAATCAAATAATGAATTAAATTCTGTGTCCAAACATGGACATTGAGTTGTTGGTGACCTAGAGAGACCCAAGAGCTGGTGCTGGAGAGCAAAAACAGCAAAAGAACTGCAGCTTGTTTGATAAATCTTTAATACTGCTTCAAGCCTTAGAAACCATGTCACACCAGCAAAATGACTTGGAGTTTTGATGTTATCGAACCTGAATTAATCTCAGTCAATCAAAGCAGTTCCGGGTAGTGTGGTATACAGAACAACTGTATTTACTGCTGCTAATCTATGTAATGCTTCTATGGGATTTCATGAACTCAACAAGGTTTAGCTGTTACTTTTAGTATTGACATAGGCACTGGAAATAATGTGAGGTGTTCTCTTCCTATTTATTTTATACTGTAATAAGGCTTTAAATTACTGCGCTATTTGTGCTGTTGTGTTTATGGTGGAAAGTCAAGCTAAAGAGCTGAGCTGACCATTTTAAACTCTGTGACACTTTTCCAAAAAAAGGTAAATTAAATTTAATATCTTTGACAAATTCCAGTATGGGAATTTCCTGAAATTTTGATAGGACTTGTGCAGTCAACCTGTGTTCAGATATTTCTTTTAATTTGGAATGAAGCTAAGAATCTTTATGAGGTCATGAAACTCTTTTGACAAATATCAAGAAAAAATTACCTGAATTAATGTTTTGCTTTGGAACCAATAAAAGTAATTTCTTATATGTTTTGAGAGATGAGAATATTTTTTAGCTTAGATTAATTAAAGAAATAAATCAGTCTCAATAAATGCATGCAGTGCTTGGGTAGATCAGTTTCTTCTGTAGTCCCCATTGCATACCATTTTATATGAACACTACTGTTTTGTTACAAAGAGTACTTTTATCATTTATCACAGAAGGGACTAATTCATTGTGTTGGCAGGAAGTCACTAGAAAATGGTTTGAAGTTCAATGCTTATGGTACAGAAGTAGTAAGAATTTTACATTTGCCAGCAGTAGATGAACAGTGTTTTGTAAGTTTTCTGTATTTTCTGTGAAAGATCTATAGGATAACTGCAATTTTTAGGGGCCTACAGGAGCATGAAAAATGCCCATTTTCCATCTTTACTACATTGTCATCTTACAACATTTATTGATTGAGTCTTTGGGTACTGAAGAACCATTAAAAAAAATATATGTAGCTGATGAATGTTATTGGTCATTAGTGCTCATAATCACCCTCTTGGGAAAAGGCCCAAGGAAAATCCCTTTGACTCTTTCTGCTGTGCAATTACTGCATTATGAAATGCTACAACAGCAGCTATGGAGTCATCTCAGTCGTTACCATCCACCAGCCTTGAAGGCTTGTCTACTATAACTTCAGGTGTCCTTGGGCACGGCTCTACTCACTGATGGGCTTCCCTAGGGATTCCATTTCCCTGATTCCTGTGCCAGTGGGGTGTCCCATCTGGCATGTGTGGGTGAAACTCCACCTTCCAAAGTGTGTGCAGGCAGTTTGGATGGCTTGCACCTCCCAGGGACATACTTGGAATGACCCCATTCTGCCAACTCATCTCTGTAAAGGACATATGGCATGGCCCACACCATCCATCTCCCACTGCCTGGGTGATTCCATGCACGGCATTCTGCTTTGGAGGGGTGCTCCCCTCAAAGCTCAGGGGATCTATGCCTTCCTTTCAATACATAATGTACACATGCAAACCAATTTTAACAGAGCTATCCAAAAAGCCACATGGAAGGTCAAGGAGGTCTATTCTAAAGTAATAACAACAGTTCATGGAAGTAATCCTCTTGCGGAGAAGACCCAGAAGGGCTTTGACAAAGAAGATGCAGTCTAAAATGTGGAATAAGCACATATTTGGGAGGAAAAGGGAGGAGGAGAGGAAGCACACCAGACTTAAGGGTGGAGATATGTGTTGTAACAGAGTGGTAAAACACCTTGTGTATCTGCAGAATTCCAAACTTCCCTTAACCCGATCCTTAGACAGCCTTAGAAAAGCCATGTGGACAGTGAAAATCCTTTTTCTTGGGAGAGTGTGCCTCAGTCTATCTGTGGACCAGCAGCTGCCAAAGTATCTTCACCAGCTCTTCCAGAGACATGCAAAGGAGCTGGAAGGAATTCCTGGTGAGGTACGAGGGTTGAACTTTTTTTCCACCTTGAATGTCAAGGGAAGGATCTGTGTCAATAAACTTTGTTATGGAACCCACTCCTTCAAGGAGTAGGAGCTGCATGTCAGGGAATCAATTTCTGGATCACCTAATGTTTTGAATGGGTTGAATATAGGAGAGGCATCCTGAAAAAGGACTGCAGGATGGAGTTAAGAGGCAGTGACTTAAGGTCCTGCGTCAAATCTCACATTAGTGATTGTGTCTTTCTGACTGACATATGGTTTACAGAAGATTTTTTTTTTTTAAATCCAACATATTGGTGACTTCCTTAGAGAGTGACAGCCTTTTAAAATACTTTTTCTTTAAGAAAAAAATTGCATATTGAGAACCAGGGTTTATGCTGACCTTGTTATCTTTTTTCACTGTAGTTCAGGATGAGACTGCAGAAAAAATAGTATCTCCTTGCTATGTGCTCCTTGCCTGTTGTGACTCAGACTGGACTGTAGTTTGAAAATAGGAGGTGAAGAGCTACATTCCAGACTGGAAATGCTTCAGAGAATCTTTCAGACTGTCTAGGGAACAAAAGGAGGCAGTAACATCGGTATAACAAGATTGCCATGCCTTTCTGGAGCAGTAGCTGGAGGTTGAGATCTTTCAGCACGTGGGACACAAGAGCATGACTATCTAGCTACCACTAGTCAGGACTGGGAGGTCAGCCATCATCTTCTGGGGGTTAATTGTCTGCCCAGGGAGATGGTGGAGACCCCATCCCTGGCTGTGTTCTAAAAAAGATTGGATATGGCACTGTATGCCATGGTTTAGTTGAGGTGTTAGGGCATGAGTTGGACTCGATGATATTGAAGGTATCTTCCAACCTAGAGATTCTGTGATTCCTCTTCCACCAAAATTTACTGCTCTCAGACTGTCCTGCACACTCTGAATTGCTGAATCTTAGTTCAGCTGTGTGATCATGGCTGGTTGTGATGCCATACATATTTGAGCAGATAACAAACATGTTCCAAGTGCCTGGCTCATATTTTGGAATGAGAATGTGTAGCTACTCAGAATTTGGATGTCAGGACTGAGAGGAAGGGGGCCGAGTAATTTGATTTTTGTTTGGCATCATTAGATGGTCTTTCAGAATATCAGTGTTACTGAGGAATGCTTTATTTATTTCTTCCTTTAAGAGACAAGACAGACATGGTTTGTACTTATGTTCCTTTTCTGTGTTATCTGTCCTTCCCTGGAAATAGCCTCTAATATAGAAGATCTGAAAAGATCTTGAGGGATCTCTTTCTGTGACAAAGTCCTCTCTTTTAGAATATTACCAATTTGTATTGGCCACAATAAGAAAAAATAATAATTTTGTTTGCATAATTTGATGGTGCTCTGAGTAAAATATCCCAATGTTACTGCAAAGGGACTACCCTTTTTATAAATGTTCTTTTGTGTTTTTTTCATTTGTTCTCTCAATGGATGGGTAAATCTATGAAGTACTGCTGACTGTAGAACTTCTTTGAAGGTGAAGTAGTGCCCTTGCAAGGCCAGTGCAGCTTGCTTCCACTTAAAAAGACTTTTTGTTGTCCTTGACAAGGGAGTGTTTCTATAGTTTATAACATGTTTTCTGGCTTTACTGCCCTGTATGAAACTGTGGTGGCCCCCAATGAGAGTTTGCAACAGCAGGAGCTTCCAGCAAAACTTGGCGTGGCAGTTGGGACTATAAAAGGCCTGAGTTTGGGAGCTGACAGCAGAATTTGTCTTGCCACATGCTAAAACAGAAGCTGCAAAACACCACAGGCTTCAAATACCCCCAACTTTCCAAGTTCTTTTGGCCCAGCAGCTGAACAGCTGGTGTTTTACATGTTTGCATGTTTCCCCCCAGAATTCTGCACATCTCTGCCTTGGGCAGTGCAGAGATAACACTGTACACAGCCCTGTGGTGACTGTGTACCTGGGCACCCCTCCAGCTGTGCTCCCGCTCTCCCATTCCTCCTCCAGCACCTTCCTCCTGGCTCTGGGCTAGCTGTGTGAGGAGCAGAAGTCTGGGGAAGGTGTTTGCCCCTCCTGGGAAGTCCAACACAGGCAGCCTTGTGTTAGAATCTAAGTGTTTGCTCTCACGCACTTGGGCCAAGGCACTGCAAAGTGTGCTGTGCTTTTAGGAGAGGTTATTTCTGCCTCTCTTTTTAGAAGAATACAAGGGGGAAGGGTACACACAAGCTTCTTTTCCTTTATAGGCTGGGTAAAAAGTAACTCAAGACAAGTGCACTTCATGTGTCATATTTGTGAAGTATGAGAAGGAAGGGCCTTCCAACAGCTCAGGCAGGCAAGTCCAGCAAGGGCTGAATGGGTTTCTCAGTAGCTGATGTCCCCCTTAAGCAGCTGGTAGTAAAGAGGCTGCTGGGTGAGGTTTCCTTGCTTATTCTAGCTATCAGGAGAGGCCTGGCAGTAGCAGGAATGCATGTCTTTATGCACAGATAGACATGCAGATATGCATGTCTTTATGTATATCCTGGCCAGTCTAGGGAGGAACACATGAAGTTCTGAGGCATGAACATCTTGTGTAAATAACTTGCCTGATACTGTGGTGCATGGATCCTCCTGTTATTTGGGGAGGGTCTGAGGATCAAAATAAAAAAGTGTCTTCTCTTAATGGCCCTAGTCCACAGACCATATTATTGTTGCATATCTAACAGGAATTCTTCCCAGCTGTCCTTTACCACACACCAAAAAGGTTCTTTGGTGAAGCCACTATATTTTTGTAGTCTTGTGTTCCATACCTACATGAGCTACTTTTCAAATCTACTTCTTTATCAGAAAAGAAAAATGCAAGTGAACATATTTAATATTTACCTAGATTAGAGATACTAAGTTCCAACAGTGGGTAAATGTGAATTATTGAAAACTTGCATAGGTGATGTACAGAATATTTCTAGGATGTTCCAGTTGGGAGAATCTGTACAATCTAACCCATTGTCAGCATAATACCTTCACTAGACAGCCTAAGTTAAGGTTGTCAAGACTGGTTTAACTTCCTATGTCAATAGACTTCTTGAAAATTGAATTCTAAATGTGGAAATAATACAGATTTATTTGGAAAGGATACCTTTACACAGCATTTGCCAACCTCCATTTTTAGGCTGTAGAATCATTAGGCATATAGTCATCTCTAGTTCCATTACTTGCATTTTAGCCTGAATAAGGAAGAAAAGAAAAAATAAAAGGAAACCTTCAAGCACTGACACATGTTGTAGATTGCCTTTGTCTTCTTATGTAGGGTGCTTTGGGATTGCAGAAGGGTTAGGAAAAGATTACTGAACAATTGACCTCTTCTGTTGCAGGCAGAAAGTCATCACAAATTCAGAGAACTTCTGCTGACTTTACAGCTTATTTATTGATCCTAAAACAAGTGATGTTTTATATGCATGTATGAAGGGATGTGGTAAATGTGTGTGTCTTAGTGGCCTTAGTGGCTTTGTAACAGTGATCAGAAAGAAAATATCAGCCCTTACACAACTGAGTGATAGAAAGGTAAAAGCTATTCAGTAAAGACTGATGTGTTGGAGACAAAATTTTATAAATTCTCTTTTCTATGTCAGATCTATGTATGATGACCAAACATGGCAATCTCCCTGTGGTACCTCTTCTGTGATATGCTAGTTATGTTTCTTTTCAAAGTCTAATCAAGAAAAAGGTCTTTCTTCATCCTGAGTAACTTGTAGTTAGATTTAATTAACAATTCATTAATCATTATAACATAAATTTATGCTTATATGTTATGCTTTTATTTTATATAAGTTTATGTATTATATTTTTGAAATGTGCTGCACTTTCCACAGATAGCTAAAGAAGTATAAAATGAAGCAAAGGCCTCTGGGATGTGTTAAGAGAAGGAAAAGTGTTTGTTTATCAGGCCTTTAAAAATCTATAACTGCACTTTTTATTATATTATTATACAAGCAGTGTGAGCTATAGGATATGAAGAAAGGCATGTAGAAGCTCTCAGGAAGATTTACTCGAGCATTATTAGTGAACCAGTGAGTGATCTGGAGTTTTTTCCTCTTACTGTAAAACTGGTTTATGTGGGGTGTCAGAAGAGAGTGGCCTACCAAGTGCTAGTGCTTTTTTTTATAGCTTGTGATGTACAAGGGGAAATTGATGGACTGATAATTTGTACCCTCAGTCTTGTAATGATGTGATAATGTTTTATTTACAATTTTTTAATCTTAGCCAATTTCTTCCATGAAATAGGTAGTTAGGACCACTTTTCTCTGACATTTAGTAGCATATAATGTTATCTTACAATTGGCTAATAGAACTTAAGCTGTCAAATGTTACGTTTATTACCTCTATATTATTAATTCTGTAGTCTTTATCAAATTATTTATTTTTCATAGGGGAAATATAATATAGATTCTGAGTAGAGTTGTTTACTCTATAAAGTGTCGTAGGACATAGATGTTCTGTATTGGAGCAGAGGTTTGTGTTTCCAGCTGGAGCAGAGACCTGAGTCAGTAAGTCTGTACAAGAAAAAATAAGTGCTGAAGTGAAGACTCCAGCACAGACCACAAAGAACCAAAGCCACATTAACTAAGTAAATTGGCAGCGAGGAAATGTTAGTTGTGCCTCATTACCTCACAACCTTCTCAATCTATGTGGGCTCAAAGACTTGCCATGCACTTGTGTTCTTTGATGCTGCTGGTCTGTACATCTCTGGCTTTTAAAGATCGTTGTTTGTTTTCCACTCTTGTCTATGAGAGTGCTTCTGTCAGTTCTTTAAATGCTAAGCAAAGCTGTCTTCATATGAGTGAGCTACATCAGATGGACTGAAACTTTTCTACATATCCCCTAGCATGCTCCTTTCTTTCTTTGTCTTATGTATGTGAGGTTGAAATTCCTTACATTAATTCCTGTGCTGGTTTGGCACTAAAAACAACTCAAGGAAGTTGTTTAGTTAGTTGTTTCGTTTTCGGCTAGCTGAGACAGAGAAGGTCCCTGGATTGTAGTTTTTTCCTTGGAATTGTTTGAACCTGGAGTGAAAACCCATGACATAAATTGGTGCCTTGGCCAAGAAATTTCAAATTGGCAAACCAAAACCACTACATAAAAATTGTGTTTCTGCCTGGTTGAACCAAAACCATGATGGTTCCTTATACTCACTGTGATTTTCTTACCCTTGATATCTCTTTGTACTTGCATCTGCTTTTGTGCCTCAGATTTCTGGTTTGTGAATCAGCCTCACAGTAAGTACAAGTACACTTATTTTACGCTTTAGTATTTGTAGGTTCTAGGTTCTGATTTCTGATCTGCTTCTTTCTCATGGTTAATGTTAGTAGAAAACTCAATGATACCACAACATAGCTAAGGTGGCATCCATTGCTCTACCCCTAGCTGATTTCTCCTTTGTCCCTCAGACTCTTGAGAAGACCAGTGTTTTAATCTGTGCTTAGTTGAAAGCTGTCCCTGCAAGTTGAATCCCTTACCCACAAGGTGGTGTGTAAACCTGGCACTGTGACCTGGTTCACTTACACCTGGAATGAGTTTCTCTGCGTCTGACTCTCCAGCATCCCCAGCACCAGCTGCCAGCAGCAGCAGCAACATTGTTCTGGGGGCAATGGAGTGGGAGAGGGGTTCTGGCCATCCCTACGGGGATGGGATGTGTGGGCACATACACTGCTGCAGTGGGGAGGGATGAGAAGGTCCCAAGTGTGGAGCCCATAGGGGTTATGAGATGAGCCCACAGCTGCTGTCCCAGGCAGAGTGCATCTTGTTTCCTTCTTCTGGGAGCTGAACACCATCAGCTTGAGCAAAAACAGAATTAGTGCTCATTCAGAAATGTGAAATTCATGATAAGTTATCTATATATATTATCTATTTTTTTCCCACTCGGATGGATATTCAGAAAATAATGCTGTTTTGAGTGATAATTGTGCTGTCCAGAATGCAAATTTTAATGGATCCTTGTTTTTTTTCTATTGCATTCAGCTCACCATGTCTTGATGTACTACAGTAGTTTCCTGTACCCAAGGTGGTGTAAGCCCTTAGCAAGTTCGTGATTTGCTATGCTAAAATGAATGAATAAATAGAAAACATGACTATTGAGCTAGTTCTTTTCTTATACAGGACTTCAAAAACAATCACTTTCTGATACAAGCTGTGGTCTAGTCTATATTTGCTGTTGGTTCCCTCTCTAGTAATGCAACATTTCTTCTTTGCTAGACAGTATGTAATATTTGGATAAAAAACGTAGGAGGGAAAAGTTTTAAATAATGAACAGGCGTTCTCTTGGTTATTCCACTGTGAATTCTAGTAGTAATCATTATTTCTGATATTTGTTTTTAAAGGAATTTAGAAGAATTGATAGAAACGTCTTGCTCTTTATTCAATGTAGTGGGTTGGATGCTTTGGTCTATCTAATAGGCAAATGCCCTCCCAAACAGAAGGGTCAGCATAACTGTTTAAATAATGCACTAATGGAAGTCACAGCTCCTGATCTGGTTTCGGGTATTGTTTTTTATGAGGCCATTGCTATGAAATCAAAATAGAATATTAGTTATTATGCATATTTTAGTAAAGGAGGAAAATGACTTTTTAATTTTATTAAAACGTTACAGCAGTGTGCTTTAAATTTTAGAAGCTGACAGATTAACACCATTAGATTAATACCTGGTTACAGTAATTGGATATTGGTAACAGCGTTGTTAGCAGAGGGATCCTATTAACTTGTTTACGGAGCTGCCTTACATGGCTAATCCAATTTGGAGCTTAGCATTAATTATAGCAATGCAGAGATGAATGGATATTGGGTGCAGCACCTTCCTGCAGGAAAAGCAGTTCTCGTGGCATAATACTGGCCAAGTTGCATGGATAGCTGAGACACATCTGAGTTTGATAAGAGCATCCCCAGAGGAAAGCTGATCTTGGGTGACCATTGCTCCTGGAGATCAGGACTGTCTGTACTTCTGGAAAGGAGCAGGCTCCATGAGGGTGCCCTTTTTCCTTGCCACAGGGTAAAAGAAGGGGTGGTTATACTAGGAGAATGCAATGCAGAGGTTTGTTTGCACAATTTAATTATGTGTTTGCATATGGTGTGCTCTGTGAGTTTAGTTATCTATATGGGCAGAAATGTGTGCTGGCTCACAACAGTGGCTTGTCTTTGGCATGTGTGAATATAATAGTTCAGCTGAATTTGAGGACAGGGGGAGGGAAAGAAGCACCTCAGCCTGTCATACATAATGCTTTCATATAGAATTTGGTTGACTTTCTAAGATTGCTAAGCTGGTTGATATCAGTGAAATCAGTACTTGTATTTTTTGGCATTAAAGTATGGTTCTTTTTCTTGCTTAGTCATTTTTTGTCAGAGGCATTTTCTAAATGAAAATTTGCAGCAAACTCATTATGCATTGAAATATTTTGCGCACGTATTATGTGAGATAAAATTTCAAAATATTGCAATATTGTTTTTCCTGTAATTTTAGATGATCAGAAATGTAGTAGTAATTAAAACTGTTTTTCTATGTTCTCTGATTTTCAGCAAGGAAAAGAATCTTAGCTAAATGCTAAATTTAGGGATTTCTGTAGCAGACTTTACCAGCTCATGGAATGGTAGAGCTCTTCATATGTGGTGCATTTACATCATATAGATGAAGTTGATAGTCAAGTGAAGTGCTGGTGTTACAACCTTTCTATTTTCTCCCTTTTTTTTCCCACTCCCCAAATTTAGCCTTTCACTCATCTTCCACAAAGCTATGTTTCTGTTGAAACCAAGTGTTCCCATTCTTCTCTTGTACTTTTTCTGCAGCATTCCCTTCTGTTTAGTATTTCAGAGCTGACAGAATTGGGTATTCATGGAAAACATACATAGGATTCACCAGGCAAGGAATTTAAATTTCAGAAGGTGAAATTATAACACTTTTGAAGTCAGTGACAAAAGTCACTTCGACTACAGCAGGACCTAGATTTTATCCTCAATGTTTTAGGCCCAAAAAAGCACTTCAGTCATGAGACTGTCCACTTTGGATTTCACAGTGGAGAAAAACCTGACAAACAGAGAAATAGTCTGTTCCAGAAAGCAAGAGTACACAGTTAGGTAACAATGAATTAAAAACTGTGTTGTATATTCCCACCTACTTGCCAAGGTCCTAGTATGCTTTCAGCTTCTAGCTTGGTACTGATATATTACAGACCTATGCAGAGCTATGCCACATACTTTAGATTGCAAAATGTAAAAGACAGGGCAAAAATGGTGCCATCATGTCCTCTATATGTAGTGCTAACGTGGAGTGACCAGATTATTGGAACTAAAATCAGTTTCTGTCCTTTTGTAATCAGACAAGTGAGTTTAATGATTTTATGTAAATGTTGAGTAAAGCAGAAATACAGGGTTTAGTCTAAGTGACTCAGAGGACATGTTTTCCTTCTCCTTTTTGGTTTTTTCCCTTCTTCTTCCAAGACTGTTAAGCAAATGGAACAGACTATCAAGTATGCATGCACATTTAAACCCACCCATGCCAAGCTCTCAAAGTGTGGAAGCACAGGCACAGTTTAATTAAATTTATTCAAGAAATCTCCAGACTATAAAAATAAATAGATAAATATACAACACTAATTAGACTGTTCTCCTCACCATTAATATCAGTGGAAGTGTGTGTTTATAGACATGGGAAGACACCCCCTGCCTCTGTAATAATGATGCATTTGTATTCAGGACTCACAATGATGTTTCAGCTGATTAGTCTCTTCAAGTGTCCTTTTTGGAGGGCTGAAATATTTGTCAGAAGTCTTCAAAGTCTGAATGAACTCTGATTTCCAAACCTCAAAAAATTTGAGTTTATTAAATTGAACCTGTCAATATTACTTAGTTCATGCTCTCCTGTTCTCCATTTTAGACTTTTCTGTGAACTGGAGAAATAATGTGATTTAAAATGAGATTGTGATATATGATTTAGTAGTGTGAACGATTTGATGTCTACCCAGGACAGAGGCAGCAAACAGCAATATTTCCCTGCAGGCTCCCTCTCAGGTAACTGGGGAAGCTTGTTTTATGCCAGACTTCCTGTTAAGTCCTAACCACAACTCAGAGATTCTCAAGTCTTTTGCAGGTATGCATCATACCCTCCTAGGCCTAAAGGTAAATATTTCTAATTCCTTCCCATTATATCCCGATTGCAAATTTCATGAAAATTCTGGAATCAATCCTTCTTCATTTTAAATGTCACAAGAAAGGCATCCATCTAAACAAACTAGTCATTGGAACACTTCATTTTAAGGTCTGTTTATGAAGAAATATCATCATCCTCAGAGGCAGTGTCTGGTCCTGTGACTGACAGTAAACCAGATTTTCACAGGAAAACTTGATAAAACTGAGTAGTCAGTTGAAACATTTTGGCATGCCCCTTGTAGTGCCCAAGAAAAGATACTTGTCCTTCGTGTAGGTGAAATGATGCACCAGGAAGAAGTAATTTTTCAGGAAGTCGGTATTGCAGAAATTTCCTAATAACAATGGGAATTTGTACTAGTACTTGGGTTCATAAGTTTCCTTGTAATTCAGTTGAATTCCAGTTGGATTTAAAAACTGTGTGTTAGCTGCATTCCTATGCTGGATGTGCTAGGAGGAAAATTAGGGGTTTGACCATAAACTTGTCAATTGGGACTGTTCAGTGCTGTGAATAAACTTAGTGGTTTTCCAAAGGAAGGTTTACAGCCTTCTAAAACACAAAATATGATCTCATTGTCCTTTAGCTTGGAAAGGCAGAAGAACAAATCTTTTTTAAGCCCTCTAAAATATTTTAAAAAACCCATACGCCCCCACCCAACAGCACTCAAACTAAATCATAAGAGGAAGAGCCATGTAATGTGCCTTCTATCTGTAAAAATGCATCTCCACTGTTTTAATGGAACAATTATTTCAAACCAGGACTTGTTGCAAAAAAATCCTGGATGCTTTTGAGAAATTAATTTTCCTTGATTTTAGGGAGGCAAATAGCTTTCCATTTGGCTAACCTAGAGGTTGGCAGACTTTTTGCCTCTCTCCTCTTTAGTCTGGGTCTAATGCTGGAGCTTCCGTTATGCCGATGGGCTTCTCTATGGTAGTGATCAGTCTCAAATTATGTTAAAGCAGTTGCATTGTCTTTGGCTAGAATTTGTCTTTAGTTTTGGTAATCATCATGTAGATAAAATACAAGAGCAAATTTGGCTATCACATTTAATTAAACTTTATACCTAATGGACATAATGTGCTAAGGTCACAAGATACATTGCAAATGTGTTCAGTAATTATGGTCAGCAGAAGAAATATGGTGAAAAGGCCGTTTAGTTTTTGATTTGAAAAATTTAGCCAAGGTTTGTTTAATACTAAGAGATACTGAGGAAGATGTCTGGCATTGGGGTGTCTGCTTTAGGATTATATCTTGGTTTCAGGTCCTAGGAGTAGGAATGGGTACATTCCTTTGTTGGTCAGTCACATTCTTTCTTTCAGGATTCAGGTGTTTCTCTAGGGGTTTTGCCCTACAGATGTGATTAACAGGCTATTTCTATGTAGTAGAAGTTTTAGTAAAATATGTCCTGTTTCAGAAGGCTTCCTGTGAAGACCCTCCTCAACTGGAAATGCTTTTCTGTGTGCTAGGAATAGACATGAAAAGATGGAAATAATTATTTTAAAGGAACCAATGAAAGAGAACAGCTATACCATTCTTATTTGTATTTTGCCAACTTTTTTTAACTGTTTGGAGCTCTATTATATTTTCTGTCTTTTCGTTCGAATATCTGTAGTTTTTTGGGAAGAGACCCCTTTTATTTTGCCAACACACGCTGGTTTAGCATTGCTGTGGTCTTACTCTAGAACTGTGGATTCTGGGATTATAGTGGCAACAAATAATAACAATGCTGAGAGTTGGTCCAGATGTTTATCCTGAGGTTAAAATCATATCAACAATGCAACCAGACATGATTTGTTTTGTCTTCTTCCTCCTAAAGCAATGACATATTATGACAAGTCGGGATGGTGAGCAAAGGATGTTCTTAGCTACTCTCTTAACCCATTCAGCAGCCTTCTCATCCCTATAGCTTCATCTTACAAACTGGGATCGTGCTTTGTTTCATAAAGCATCTCATGAATCTGAGATGAAAGCCTTTTCTAGGGAGTCTTCATATCTGAATTCATGAGATGTAGCAGATTTGGGTTTGTTTTTGGTTTTTTTCCCTTGAGGTATTGGATGCATTCATTAGAAAGCTTGTTGCAGAGTTCTGTAGCTCATTTCATATACAAATTCTGGGAGTTTAGACAAAGAAAAAAATCCCCCTAAACTATCATTGCCCATTTACAAAACACAACTGATTTGAAATGTTTGTCCAGAGACAAACATGGCTGGCAGCTAGATGAGACTTAATTACTTTTCCCGCAATTCACTGGCTGTTTATTTTTTGCAAGGAAAATATCATTCCTCCTTGCATAAACTATCAGGAGGGCAGAATGCAGTCGCAATGTTGCTTTGCTTCTCCACCCCTATCACTGCCCTGGGAAATGGGTGCTACACAGAAAATCATCTTCCTACTTGCATGAAGATCCCACTCCTTAGAGGTGCTGATGCCCTCCTGGATGGTGGTGAGTGGTGACAACATCCACGTGACAGCAGTTGGCTGAGGATTGCTGGCACCATGCAGATCTTGAGGCACTGGATGTCATCTCCTGCAGGAGAGGTCTAGGATGCACGAGGGATGAAATCCTTTCTCACTAATTTTAGCAGTGGCATATTTCTCCACGTATTTCTGTTTTGTAGGCTGTAGGTTATGAGAGTGAAAGCAAGGCAAGTGTTTAAAGGAGCACCTAGCTGTCAGAACAGTATCTTCCCTACCAAAATATCCTTGGTTTACTCTCATATGTAAATGACAGGTTTAGCAGGCCTCCTACCTGCTAAAAAAAGCAGTTTTAAAACTGAAGTGAATAAAAATGGTACTCTACTGAAATATTTATACAGCTTTTTCTGCTTTTGCCCATTGTGTCTTGTTGTTAAATACTTAGAATGATTTGAAATGTATTTAAGCAGACAAGAAACAACCACCCCTGCAGTGTTCTGAGAAATACAGGTACTATAATTTGGTACACAGGAAGTGTATTATACACGATGCATCTTGAAATAGGGACCCACATGTATAATGTTTTTGTTTTTTCAGGAGGTACACTTAGCCTTGAATTAGTAAAGTAGGTCCTGTAGCAGAAAGCACTTAAATGCATGTTTTTTGTTTTCATTAGAGGGATTAAATAAAAAAAGGAAAAAGATTGGTAAAACATTAACATTATATTAAAATGAACACAGAACTTCCCAGAATCATTGCTGTGTTGAGTGAAATAATTTAGGTTTTACAAAATCATAGTTTCCAAACCATGTTTAATGAAAAGCACAAATCCCTATTTCCTAGGAAGTTATCACTATTATTATATCATTCCAATGAAACTGTAGAGCTTTAGCACTGCTGTAGGCTGGTCAATAAATAACTTTTTTCAATTGCTTTGGACCTCAAAGGACAGTCTGATTTACAAGTGACAAGAGGGAGACATGTTAGATGGTTCATAGCTGAATTCACCTGTTGTTAAGACAACAATGAAAATAAGAAATTCCTTCAAGCCTTGTGAAACAGGTAGATTCTTTGGAACTGGGGTCTTTGTATTCACATGCTACTTCCTTTTCACTTGTTGAATTTTGTTTATTGTTTGGTATTTTCTTGAAGATCCTAGGTTTATCTTGAAGATAAACATCTTGAAGGCCTGAACTAAAGTATCTGCCACTGTGAAAAAAGCAGTTTCTCAAAGAACTAAGAATAGTTCCCATGTATTCTGATTTCAACTACAGTAAACCATTACTTGAAGTGTTGTGTCCAGCAGCTGGTTGTTGGTCCTGTGCCTTCACCTTTCAGAAGAATTCAAAGGCAATTGACTTTCCTTGAGAAATCTTGTCCCAGATTCTCTTTTTGGGTTAACATTTTTCCTGTGTGAAGAGGGGAAAAGATATCAGAACAGAGAACAGACCAGATCAGGGGTTTCAGGCAGTGTTCCACACCTTGCTTACATGGGTTGTTTGTGGAGCCTTTGCACTGGTGTGTAGGGAGCTCAGATTGGCTGTGCTGCCCAGGGGAATGTGGGATTCTGCAGCAGCATTGGGTCTTGGCTGGAGGCTCACCTGTGTCCCTCAAAGAGCCACATGGCTCTCTCCCTGAATCCCACGGGGACCATAGAGCTTGTGTAGTGCAGGTTTGTTTCATAATTTCTGAATCCCATACAGGAATGCTTTCTTATCCCATACAGGAAAGCTAAGTTCTATCGGCTTTTTATTCCTGGCAGGAACAGATACAGGGATAGTGGTTGATGCAGAACAATACACTCTATTAGAAAGTGCAGTGCTCCAAACGAGTGGAAAACAGGTTCTGGTGCTAGAACTGAGCTTTTTTTGTTTCATCTGCCTAGGCTTATAGAGCAAACAAGGATCATTATGGCCTGAGTAAATATCTAGCAATTGTCACTTCATGATAAACAGTGATGTTATTTTGGATGCATGGAAATCCTTTTCTTAAATATATTCTCTTTAAGGTTTTGGTGTTTTAAAATTTTGCAATCAGTTTTAAGCAACTCGTTTGACCAGTCTTGGAAATCTGTACTTCTTGTAATTTCTCCCAAAAGAAAATTGATGTGATAAAGGAGTGATCCCTTTGACTTACTTTCAGTTCCTTTTGGCTATCCATATATTTGCTGTTGTCAGAAGAAATGGAAAGTATCCAGCAGCATGTGTCTGTATGTGATTTCCAGATTAGCTTTTGCTCTCACCATCTGTAACCCTGGAGCTGCAGGCTGTATGTCACCAATTCCTCTCTTTTCACAGCTGGCCATACGCAACAGGCATGTTTGTAAGCAGGTTTTTCTCTCAGCTGGCTGGATTCCCTGATGCAGAAAGCAGGACAGGAAAACATCGAGAGGTCACCAAAGCACAAAACAGGGTCACTTGAGTTGAACACCCATGGCCAGCCCTAAGAAGGGAATTGTGGGGTTGGATCTGTGATAGAAGCTCTTTAGTCAGCAGCTCTCTTACATCCTTGGTCAGCATAAGTGGGGTCTGAAAGCTGGATCCTTTGGATTAGTTCAGACATACAGACTGCAAACTGGAATCCAAGCAGCAGAAGTGTTTTAATATACAGTGTTTATTTACAAAGCTATTTTCAATTAAAATAAATCAAATAAAATCTCATATTAATGATATTTTTATTGTTTGAAAAGGCACATTTATTACTTATTATTATTTTTATGAAATGTGGTATTCAGTTTCAAGCAAGGAGGAATATTTATTTTTTCCTTGCCTTTTTTCCTCGCTACAGCAATAGATGAAAAAAAGAACTCCAGATTGATCTAGAATCACACACACAGAATGGTTTAAAGTATCTTTCACTTATGCCATCAAAACAAATAAATATGTTTGTTCATCTCTAGCTAGTTTCATGTTTCACAATGAGTCCTTGGGTACCTTTGTATAAGCTTTGACTTCAGTGCTTCAGTGTTCCCACTGAGAAGAAATAGAACAGTTTGTTGTTTATCACATGGGATGGTTTGGAGTCAGTTATACTGGAAGAATATTTTAAAGACAAATGAACTGTTCAGCTGGGAAAAGACTGCTAAAAGGAAGACCTTGAGAACATGCTGACTTATCTTCTCCCTTTTGCTCCTTATGCACTTCCCTTTATGTCGTAGGGTTGTTTCTTTCAATGTTAAGAATAACTATGAATCTTAATTTTTAAAAATATAGATATATTTTAAAATTGCTCTGCAAAGCACAGTGTTGAATATTGAAGAGCAGGGAGAAGAAGAGCTGAGAGGTTTGTGGCTTTTGTCTCTACTCCTTAATCTTTTTTTGTAATCTGTGGTAAATAGCTTAATCTCAGCACTTGAAGCTTCTGATTGTTAAAATGGGGACAACCTTCTCACACTTTATGGGAGGTAACAAATAGAATTTATTTATATGTCCAGAGTGTTTTGAAATGCCTATAAATTAGGCGTTATAAAAACATAAAGTAGTCTTCCTTGACAGAAATTTAAATATGAAAGTAGCATTAAAATTTAGCTCTGTAACTTCTTCCTTTATAAAGAGGAACATTCCCTGCAGAGATGTTATTCATCCTTCCTATTCATGCTTTGCACTGGAGCACTTCCAGGTCTGTAAAACATTTCCCATGAGAGTGATATTGGTGAAGCTGTAACCTGGCTTGGGTTGGTTGACATATGGTTAGGAATTTAGGTGCTGGTTCGCTTAGAGACAGCATAAATGCAGTAAGACTTCCTGCAATATTTCATGTATTTTCCCCTTTCTGTTTCGCATCTCAAAGGTCAGCACACCAATTTGACAGAGAGTATTTAATTGATGTACAAACAGGTTAAGGCTTCTTGTGTTTCATTTTTACTTTTATTCTTTCTTCTTAAAGAAGTAGTTTGAGGGAAATAGATGACGTTATATTTTTTTAGTAAATTCATGATTATATATTCACTTATAAAGTGATCTTGGAACATGCAGGGGTTATTCTGGTGCAATGCAGAATTTGAAATCGAATTTCACTCGTTTGTCTATGATCCTGAGGAATGATACAGCCTTGCTTCAGAGTAGTGTTTTTACTTCATTTCATCACTTTTTGAGGAGACACAAACAGCATACCTTCCAGTTAGGGCAGCCATGCTGTGAAAGTGCATGACTGTAGCCCACTGGATAAAGCCCTGTCTCCAGGAAGAGACCAGCTGATCTCTCCTGGCTTTTGCCATCCACAGAGATGGGGTGAATGGCATGGACCCCGAGTTCTTCCTTTTCTTCGTGTGTCAAGTCTCCTTTTTCTATCTGTCTGTCCCCTTGAACTTTTGAGTGCTTCCAAGGCACTTGTTCCATGTCGAGAGAAAATGCACTGTAGGACTGCTTTAGACTTTTTATTGACCAAGAGTGAATAAACAGATGGTTTGAACTACTTCTTCCAGGGAAAGGTTTTAGTCTGCAATCCTTCACCTGCTACTTACCTGCTGTAGGTTGTTATTGCAAAGTTGCATCCTTGTTTTAGTCCTACTGTGTTTGTGCTGCTTGACTTTGCACTTAATTAATGCTTTTGGAAGCTTGTGTCAGGTGTGTGCTGAGCTACTCATGGGAAGTGCAGTGGCATATAATTGATGAATCCCAACTGGCCTTATGCAGTAACAGCACCTCCAGCTCAGGGTAGCCAGAGTGCTAGGTAGAAGTGCCTACAGTCCTGTGCAATAACAAAATGTCTTGTAATGCAGTAAGATTTTGGTAATAACTTAGGGCACTTTTAGATGCTTCTGGGAAGTTTTCTGATAATCCTGTGTGTAAGACTTAGCAAAACAACTAAAATCTGAGTGGATCTTCTGTAAACAGTTTTTTAGTCATTCTTTATGAAGAAATAGTACGTCTTTACGCTCGCAGAAACTGGGTGCACTCTGAGAAAGCAGGATCGCAGGGACTCATCCAGGCATTAGGTTTGTGGCTCCTAAAATCAGCTGCCAAATCTCAAACATAGGTAGCATGAGGAAATTGGCCCTCATAGGGTCTACTACCCTCACATAGAGTGGCACATGTAAAAAAGTTGAAGCAACAAAGTGAATTTTGATTTAAGATTGTGCATTGATGGAGGCTTATTTACAGCTCATCAAGAGTTTTGTGTCATCTGTACTAGTCTTTGATTATGAGTTAAGCACTGAATATGATAGAGAGAAAAATGCCTTTATTCTAACTTAGCCAGGTGTGCCTCATGCAAAATTGCTGCATTTTAAACCATATGATAATTCACATTAATCTTAAAGCGCGTAATTATAAAAATGCTGGAAATGAGAAATTTCAAGAAGTAATTGGAAAATATCGCAGTAAAACAGGTTTTAAAACTAAAGATGAGCTTCCTATCACTTACAGGCTATGATGAAAAAGAAATATTGTGCACTGTTTGAGATCAATTGTTCCATTAAAAATGCTAAAGCCTACTTCATACCATGTGATGAAACATCTCAAACTTCAAACTTGTTAGTATTATACCTGCTTCAAGCAAAAACAGTTTTATCTGCTGGGAAAATGTGGCGGATATTGTGAAATGGGGATAGATTTCTATGCTTTTTTATTTGGGGCAACTTGTTAGTCTGGAAGCTCTGTTTTCTAAGTAATAAAATCCTTTCCTAACCAGTATTTTTTATAGTCTTTTAGTACCTTAGGGCCTTTAAATCTTGCTAGCTCACCTTGACTGAACCAAGCATGAATGTTTCACAGCTGGATGTGTAAGCATCCGGTCCATCCTCAAGTACTTGGAAAAAAAGTGTTGTGGGACATTGCTTTTTGAGCAGAACACCTGCCTTCACTTGAGTTTGTGCATTGAAGAATCAGCAATGGCAAGCTTTCTTTTTTCAGCATCTCAGTCTATCAAAGGAAATAGAAGAGTTCCACTGTAGGAAGGAGATTTCCCACTGCTTTCCCCTAAAAATGTGCTTTCTGACTTGTGTAGCTTCAATGAGAAACAGCTACAAGAATTCTGGCAACTGAGTGAGTGGTAAATATACTTGCTCCTGAACATGAACTAGAGTCTGAAGAAAGTTTCAGTAATATCTTAAATATGTTGTAGCTCACTGTTCTCCACACTTTATCATTCTTATATTTTTTATATGCCTTCTTCATATCCTTTTTTTTTAAATGTCTTTATCACAGTGGTAATTTTGGCTCTAAATCACTTGCCAGTAGGAAACCTTAATCTCCAAAATTATCAGCAAAGACTGTATAGTAAAACTAGAGAACCAAACACACAGTTTTCCTTTTATTTTGTAAAAGCATCTGTGTTGTTGTGGGCATATGACATCAAGTGAGAGGTTTAATTCAATTCTATGCAAATTTAATTATCAGTCCTTTCTGATGTGATAGGTTAATTTTGGTATAGTTCAAGTTGTATACCCTTCATTGCCAGTACATCGTATTCTCGTCTACATGGGCAGGCAGTATGGGCTGTAATGGGATCAATATGGACTTTCTATTGTAAAATAATTGTTAATTCTCTGTATGGGTGAACAAAGCAGAAAGAAACTTACCCAGGTTAAGCCAACATGCACGTGTATCAAACCCTGTGGTCTTCACCTGCCTGACTCTTTCTAGTGTTCATTTACATAATTAAGTCAGCAAAATTTGACTTTCACTCATAATCAATTTGAACATTAATTGTACGTGAGTGCAATCTTCTAATTATTTCTTTTGTGACTGGAGAGATTAGCTTGTAAGGCGTAAATGAAGAGTGATTAGAAAATTAAACAAAATGGGACATATGCTGGTGGAAGGAAATTGTAAAATAGATATTTCTCTTGCCAAGCTTCACTCTTCTTTGGTTCATGAGGTTAATGACTGTATGCTAGAGATTTGCTTCGGGTTACCAAATTACAGGCAAAAGTCTTGAATGAAAGAAGGGTCAGAAAAGGAATCCTCTTCAAGCAAAAATGCTCCTTTGTTTCAATCAATGCCAGAGGACACATCTTTGTGCGGTGGTTGGAATATATTATCCTTTTCAAAAGGCCAGTTGAAAGAGATTCAATAGGTACGCTAATTTTAAATCAAAAGCTGTGTGATAATACATTAATCTCTCCTTGTCTGACACTATCCACCCAAGAGACAGTAAAATACACAGGCTTGGGCTGACCCAATATAAGGAATGTGATCTAAGTGTACGAGTTGAAAGGAGGGAGAACACCACTATGTGCCCAAGGGCAAGATCATCAGGGAGAGCTGTGAAGAAATCGAAGTTTTGAGCCTGTATGAAGTCCCATAAAGCAATAACAGATGTTATTAACAGATTTCAAACAAAGATGCAGTTAAAAGGAGCACCATGAGTATGCATACCTTTATATTTCTAAAATCAGCCTTCCTCACGCAGTGCATTCCTTACTGATTGAAATTAATTTCTTTGCATCTACTTTTTTTCCTCTGGCCCTTGGTAAGGGAAAGGGTGTGTACCAAGTGAGATGTTTGTGGCCATCCCCATTGTACCATTGGGAATTGATCTTGAAGCAAATTGCATGTTGTTTCTCACTTTTCAGGCAGATCTTAGACTCACAAAATTTCAAGGTTTATTCACCACAGTAGGGCCCGTTTGCCTTCTCTGGACACAACCTGCACTGTGGCATTTTGTGTGTGTCTCAAAACACAACCAGGGCCTGCCAGTTAAATAAAGCACACCGTGTAAAAGCATCTTGTCTCTCTCTCAACACTGGTCAATCCAGTTGGCTTAAAAGTAAAGAAGCCAAAAAAAAACCGTGCAGGTCTGCTAAAGTTTCACTTCTGATACAGTGATGGTTCTCGCTGGCTTCGCTTAAATCCACAACTCACAGAAGCATCGTAGCATTAAAAGGGATGTAGGAGGTAAAAGGGATGTGAAATATGCATTCTTTTAAAGCATGTAATATCCCCTTCTTGTTTCCTGAAAATAAACTATATTTGTCTACTAAATTTTAGCTGAATTTTAGATTACCCGTATGAGGAAAGCACTTGTATTTTTTTCATCTTGCCTTTCTAGCATCCAGATGGAGAGGTGGGAAGGGCAGCTGTGAGGAGGAGGTTAATGCACTGCTGTTGCTCTGAAGGGAGGATCAAGGACACGTTTAGGAAGTGGAAGACAGATGAATTATGGAATTCTACATCTGCTTCATTTTGTTAAGCTACAATTTGTATCTGGCATTGGATAGATTGATTCTTATTCCTTGTCAGTTATTCCTAAGGTGGGAATGAATATGTAGGGACCTCTTCCCTGGAGGTGTGTCAGGTATATAGGAAATCTCTTTTTTAGACATGTCTTTCTATATTATTTTAAAAGCGGCAGTTGTCTTGTTTTCTACCTGTTTTTGATGATTATCTCTGCAGCTCAAGCTCAGCCACGTTTGAAAAGCAGAATAGTAATCTCAAATTTAATGCTGGCATTGCAAAACACACAGTGTGTTTGTGACTCAGTAGTGTTACATCTCAAATTTCTGACACAGCTTTTCTTCTAAGGACCTGACTTGCCTTTCTATGAATGATGAAACAATGAAGCTATTACAGAAATGGATCACCTATGAAACAGTTTCCAGAAAACAACATCTAAGAAAAATTGCTAGCACAACCATGCTTAATGCAATCAACTGGATTGTTTTAACTTTTGAAAACATATTATATCTTATTAATGCCTTTAGCACACTGGATGCTGTTTCTGCATCTATTTACATAGTATAAAAACAAGAAACCCTTTATTCCAAAAAGCAGTCATTAGACTTGTTGTCTTAGTTTGAGTAATAGTTAGTAGTCATAATCAAATGTTTAATTAAGGCATATACGCAGCTTCTTAATGTCATCTGGCAAGAGCTACAACGACATTTTTTCCAAGGTGCAATACTGTTCTAAAGATATATAGCATGTAAAATGCAGTGCTATTATATAGCATTAATCAAAATGTCACCAGTTCCTGAAATGGGCTTCTGTCAGGGAGCATATATTGGTGTTCTGGCTGATAATGGCCTCACTAATTTACGACAGACTACCATGTCTGTAATAATAAAAAATCTTCTCCTTCTGCTCTTTTGATATTTTCCCATTGATGCATGTCATTTTTTTGAACAGGATAAAACAGTTCTGTCATAACATATAATATCTCTGTTCTGTAAATTCAGAGTATGTTATTATATAGAAGGGAAATCTTATCCTGTGCTGTGTAGGCAAGATAATATAAATAGCTTTGTATGGTGTTTATTCTTGGGTAGCAGAATCATTTATCCAGTCAACTCTTTCTCTCCTTTGTTTTGAAAGAGGCTTTTTGAAGAAATATACATAAAGTGTAGTTCATTTAAAACTGAGTTTCTGACCTCAGGAGTGCACGAGGTTTAGTTTCAGGTCAATAAACTCATTTATTGCTAAAATCACCATTATGCAAATCACAAATAACAGGTTACAGTAATGGCTGTGAATCTCTCTTGAAAGAATTATTCATTTGAATCCTTAAGCTACCTTGCTCTCAGTTTAGAATTATCCACTTTGTGAGTGGACGCTTTTTTATTGGTGAAACAATTGCAAGAAACCTTTTGAATTGTCTGTTTCTGAAACTGTAATTAATTATGCATAAGCACAAGGTATTTAATAGTGGTATCTTCCTAGTAGGCTTTACTACTTGTAATATGAGTCCTAGATTTCTTTGTAGATTTTAAGAAAGTGTACTCATTTTGCAAAGTCAATAACTAGGCAGTGCACATTATATGAAAATTCACATTTATATACTCACACTCTGTATATTTGCAGCATGCAAGTAAAAAAATTCCCATCCCTGTTGAACACTGCAAGATGTTTAGAAGAGGTTAAGATATAAACTATTGATGTGTTTCATCCATTTTAATGAGAAGGCAAAGGGAATCCCTGAGAATCCTTGCCCAAAAAAACTTGTGTTGCTTTTGAAGGCTGTTTCAGCACTGGGGAAAGTGCCGTGGAATACGCTGCTGTTGCTTCCTGAGAAAATGTAGACCAGCTCAGAAATTTCAATCTGCTCAAACGCTTTGCTCTCTGCTCTTGGGTTGAAAAAGTCTCTGAAGTATACCAGCCAGTTCTTGCCAACTTCTGGTCTCGTTTTAGGAGATCAAAAATACTCTTCTTAATACTGAAAAATGATAGCAAAAAGTATTTTCACACTACTCTTGAACACAGATGTGTTGTGCCTCACTACTTTATACATAATGTTACAATGTGTGAAGATAAGGCACTGGGAACTGAAAAGTTTCCCAGTCGGTGAAAAATTCAAGGACCTATAACTATTTTGAATAAATGTCTGAAATACAGGGCAATTTTTCTGTCTGCCTACCTCTTCCTTATGTTTCCTGCCTGTGTGGTATTATGAGGCTGTTTGAAAGTCATCAGAAATTTTAAGATGTCATCTAATAAACTAATCTAAAGAGGTCAAGGTTTCTGCAAGTTTTCCTTCTGTTCAGAGCTCTTTAAAGTAATCCTAAATGCTTTGGGAAATTGTCCCTTTGATATAGCAAATACCAACATTTCTTGTGTACTATATTGGACATTAGACACATATCTCGAATAATTACGTTGAACCCCTGGCAAGTATCTTTTTCAAATCTAATGGTGGCTTCATTTCTAACTCCAAAATTGGAAAGAGCCTTGTTATAGTGGTCTGATAAATCTCATGCCCTGTAGGAAGCTTAGTCTATCTAGAACAGGTGGAAGTCAGTAGAGTATCATGGTCACCTAGCCTGTAATTAATTAGTCCATTGATATTAATAATGCATATTTGAATTTAAGAGAAATTTGTAAACTCTTTAAATTCTAGTGGTACTGCATTGCTTGTTCTTCATTGGAAGTTCTTTTCTGAGCCTGAAAAAAAACTTCTGTGGAAAAAAAGGCCCAACAAAACTAATATATTCCTGATGGGGAAGGGGGTGGAGGTATTGTTTTATTGAGCCTTTTCTGGTGTAAAACGACATAGACAAATATTAAACTTCTCTTGTTGCAATTAGAGGTTCTAGTAGATGACCTATGCTAGAGTAAAGCTGGCATTCCTACAATGCTTCTTGCACCTTTTTTATTCCAAAAGTAGTTTACTCCAGTCTTAGGCGTTTTAGTGATTGCTTTGGGGTGTGTGTGTGTATATAATCATCTTTTTTTTTTCATGTTTATATATAAAATCTTTTTATTCATCATCTTGGCACATAAGGGAGAGACATCCACAATTATGCATTGTCTTTATGGTATGTTGCCTATGGTCAGCAAGAGATACTGTTTTTGAGTTCTTGAAGGTATCAACATGAGGAAAATAAATATTTTCTACAGCTGCTGCAAGAAGTGGTTCTTGCTACCATTTCTAGTAATACACAGAGACATGCATATATTTACGTGTAGTTGTAACTTGAGTGAAATTCCGCCATAAGGATGCAGGACATGTAATACTGGAAACATCATTCACATCCTGCAAAGACTCTCCCCAGGCTGGGTAGTTCAAGAGACCACTGAGCATTCTTACTGTCCAAACTAAAACTCCTGATCTCCTGCCATCATTGTAAGAACTATTCTCACCAGCCTTGCTGGTACATACCAAATTTCAATATGAAAACTTAACGATCTTCTGTAGGAGTACTATGGCTAAAAAGTGCTTCTGCATTTGTGGAATATTCTTCTTCTCTAACACAAAAATTCTCATATAATAATGCTATATAAATGGAAGGCTGTTACTGCTCATGAAAGAAAACGGTTTAGAAGGCTTGAGTATAATAAACAGATTAATTTTAGATTTGTTTTGATTACAAAGTAGAAAGTGTAATGAAAGGAATTTGACGTAAATGATGTAGATTTCAAGGACAACATTCTTTTCCAGTAAGCAGTTTCTAAAATGTATTTAATAATTCCATCAAATTTTACTGGCCAAAGAAATGGGCATTGAGAAATGTCAGCATTAAGAAGCTCCTGGAAAGTAAGCATGGAACTGACGTCACTCAGTGCAGCGGAGAAGAGGCTTGGAGGGCTTTAGCAAGACTGGGGGATGGAATGTTACTGCTGGGAAAGGAGCCCTGACACACTGACCAGTGCTTGATTTTTAGTACTTAGGGGGCTTGACTGCTGTTCTGGCTTTCCTTTAGACCTGCCAGGTAATCAGTTGTTAGCTGGTGGTGCATGTGGGCAGTTCAAGGAAAAGGGATCAAGATGATATTTTGTGTGAGTATTCAATCATGAAACTGCATTCTTTCCTCTACTTTGTAAATCTGGATTTATTTTAACCATGCTGCACCTTCTACCTCTTTATTCAGTGTGCTGCATGGATCACTTTTTCATTTGGTAGGTGCGCAGTTAACCTCACTTCTAGCAAGACAGCAAGAATGAACCAAGAGCTTTCCTTTCCTCACTGATTTCCCAACACTTGGCTATTGCTTATGCAAGAGGAGCAAGGAGAGCATCACTGCTTCCTCTCCCAGACTTTGTATTTCATTGTAAAACCATAACAATGAACATTGCATAGTCTTGGGCAAACGGGATAGGAGGGTGCCTTTCCAGGAGGCTGCTGTGCCTGGTGGACTAGGTCATTTGAGAGTGCCTCACATGACCGAAGCTGCTGCAGGGCAAGGGTTTGACACTATTTTTAGTGTCTTTCTGTTGGTGATATTTTGGTAGTTATATGATCAATCTGAAGACTTCAGAACATTTCTTGCTCAGCTTGTAGTGCCAATTATGAAATCTGCCCATTTCCAGGCTAGGGTACCCTGAATACTGTTTGTGCTCTGTGATGCACATTTTTGGAAATTTGGATAAAAACATACACATCTTTTATTGGATTTGTTCCCTTATTCCCAAAGGAAGCAAGGCATAGCCCTGCAGTTAGTTTTGCTTTCTCTTTGCTGTATCCTGCAGCTACTGATGAATGTTTAGCTCATTGCTGGTTGAAAGAAGTGGAAGAAATTGCCTTAACCCACAATGCATTGATTCACAGAGCAAGACTATAATCCACAATAAGAAAGCACTGAAACTCTGTTTCTCTCTTCAAGTAAGGACTATGGACAGAGGGAAGGACTCAGATGAGCAATTAGAAAAAGGAATTAATGGTAAGCACAAACAAGTTATATGAAATCTCTTCAGAAAGGAATATGCAGAAGTTTCACACCAGGAGTAGGTTTGTTTGTTGGTCACTTAAAAAGGAATGAAAGATAAATGGCAGTCCTTTTACTTTAAAATATTCAAACCCATGTTTTTAAAGAATAGTGTCAGTGGGAGAAACCAGGAGTACTTTAGCCAAGCCTATGAAAGAGCCAGATGGTTACAGTGGGAGCTTCAACTCCGCCCAATCAAAAAGAAAGACCCTGACTTTCTAATTCTGTGCAAGCCCACAAATTGTTGGCAGTGGGAATAGCACTGACCAATTTCATCTGCTGTAGAATTTACGCTAAACCTCAAGCATTAAAATGTGAATATGCCTTCAGTTGGCAACTAATTTGAGAAGTGAAGGGGTTTTTTTGTTTTGTTTTTTTTTTGACAAATAACCCAAGTGACAAAATGTACTCATTTTCACTAAGTTCCACAGTCTTCAGTGAAGAGGAAAGTAGACACTCTTAGCTAATGCAGTGTCCCGTCTTATCCAGGGTATGAAGCTAGGTACTAATCACACTAATCCCCCGTGGTGTTATCCCTCGAGAAGGACGCCTGTGAGACATCTGCATACATCACCATTCTTTAAATTTGATTTTGAGGACTTCACTGAAACTTACACACAGAGAGATGCAACTCGGCCATCTATTTTTTAAAGAACCAGATCTCCTCTGTCCACCCAATTTGAACTGCTTTGACATGACTTGTGTGCTCTGGAGAAGTTACTTGGATCTTGTCACCTCAGAAGCTTATGTGATGCAATAAAGTTCTGAGAGAGTCTCTTTTTTTAACCAGCCTTTTGAGGGAAATATCTTTTCCTCTTCCTAGCTCTTAGCTAAGCAGTAGTGATGCAATTCTAGTTAGTCTCTAAAAGTTTTTTGGTTTTTTTTCATATAAGCAAAAAGAAGTATAGTTAAACTTTGGAAGAATAGAAGATTAGTCACTTCTTCCTCAGCTGTGCGTGCCTTGTGCTGGATTGTTTTGAACCTTGTTTTGTTCTTAGTAGGTCACTCCAAGACAATGGAGTACCTCCATGCCAATAAAGATCAGATGGTGGTGTCTTTTCTACTTAAGGCATATGAAGTTTGACAGGACTTCTGTATGTGGATCAATAGTAGACTATTAAGAAGATTAAAATACGGTCTAGAAGCGACAGCAACAGGCTGAGAATTGAAAATCTCTTTTCTTCTCCTGGCTCTTCCTGTGGCTGGAAAATTTACTTACTGTCTCATTGCCTTATTTCCATTACATGTAAAAATGACTTTATTAGTGTTATTGCAACAAGACTCACTATTAAGGTTATTCCTGTGCCTGTGCAGTGCATAGAGAAATAGCTGGTTGTTTAATACCCAGCATTAGAGCAGCCCAGGCAGTGCAGCTTTTTGCCTGCAGTTAAACAAGGTACCACATCCAAAAACAGGGGTTGGCATTCTCTGTGTAGAAATTGCTGGCCTGCTCAGGGAAGGGTAGTATATTTCCCTATGGCACTATATTGAAAGAAAAATGTTGGATGGGATGTACAGGATGTTAATAAGGATATAAACACCTTCCTCTCTCTCCCAGATCAGTGTATATGGCATTTCATTTCCAGAGAAAGGCACTCATACTTTCAGCAGGTGCCAGTAGGTGTAAAGCTTAGTGGAGCTCGGGGGATTTACAAACACTGAATATTTATTTGGCCACATATTTTCTTCTGCCTAATCCTAATTAAATGTAAGGCAGTAGTTATGATTCCTTTTCCTCACTCAATGCTGACTGATCCTGCAGAACCTATCTCTGATTTTATTGCTACTGGTCTTTTCTGCCAGCAACTCTTTTCTAGATAAATGCAGAGAATTTTTATTGACAGCTTATTTTAACAGATCTTATGATGAAGGATGTTTCTGTTGCAGAGGTAGAGAGCAGCTGTGAGATGTGGCTATGATCCAATTTATCTAAGTTGTCTGTCTTGCTGTAATTCACCAAGTACTATAAAAAGCAGATGTGAAATGGGCAGGGAAAAAACCCCAGCAAACCTATTCCAGAGGTAAAAGGCACTTAATGCCATGGTGCCATGTATTAAAGCAGGCCAAAAAGAGCAGGCTCACCCTGGCAGTATTGGTTCTCTTCTAGGTCAAGCTGCATTTGATAAAGTTCCTCTCAAAACCAGCAGATGGATTGCTGCATTGAGCTCAGGTGTGGGTTTTGGAAAAGGCTTGTAGTCTGAAAACCAAAGAAATCTCTCAGAACACTTGTCATATCGAGGTAGTGGTGGGTTCACATGTGTACTGTATCTTCCTGCCCAGAAAATGTCCCAGCACAGCACAAGTTTGGGCCAGGTGCCCCCTGTTACACAGAGCCTGGGCATTGCCAGAGGGACTCAGACTCGCCAGGTGTGTCTGACAGCAGGAGCTGTGCTCTGCTTCCCTGCCTTTTGCCTTCCCCTCAGCTGCCTGGCAGGAAAGGGAGATGTGATTTAAAGCCACCTAGAGAAGAATCATGGATTTCCATGGATCTCCATAGAGAGGGACAGAAATAGACTATTTAGGAAGCTGCAGCCTTTGTGAGTATGTGTATTTTGAAGGCGTTGTGGTGTTACAGGCAAGAATAATCAGAAGAAGAAAAGTGAGGAAGTAGCAAGAGTTTGACAAGTGCATATGTAAAATTTTCTGTAAATTTTATCTAAAGGTATGATTATTATATCATGCCTATTTAATTTCTCAGGGATGGTTGAATTCTGTATGGGTGGATGCTGCCAATGTTTATGAATTGTGCATATTGCCTAATGACTCATTTCTCAGTGAGTTGAAAACCTGTAATTTAGTATTTCCAAAGGACACAACCCAAGGCCTATTGGCATCATGAAAGAATATGAACTTATGTGGACTGCACTGCAATATCTGAAGAGTTTAATCTGGTCTTTGCTTTCTAGCTGGGGAATGTTACTCAACTGAGGGGAAAATTCCAGATTAACATTGAAATTAAAGGTGTTTGCAATAGCTGTAGGATATACTAATTGCAATAACTTATTTCTAACATCTGCAGATTATTTAATGCTTTAAAAGTTAGAGCTCCTCTTGTTATTTGACTTAATATTGCTTTTTTCATCTTCAAGTTTCAGTCCTTTCTTAAATTTTTCAGTAATGCATCTTTCATTTTTTTAGTAATTGGGGTGTTTTGTCATCCATAATTAGCTATGATTTTGTTTATTTTTAAAATTTATAGAGACTGTTCACCTGGGGATGGTACATTGTTTAAAGGTGCTTTTCTATATTTGAGCCTTTTTAGTTTGTTGTGGGCAAGCTAAAGCAGATAACAGTGAAAGTACTCAAATTATGAAATCGTAGTAAGGGATTCTGATTAGTAAGATGTAAGAAATAATATACTGAGAACAGAGAGTGGTAGTAAGAGCTACTTTTATTTGTTGCTTGAAAATTATGAAGCTATTTCCTCTTTGGAGGCAGAAATTTTTCCAAAGTTGATAGGTGCGACCTGACTTAGTGTCCTTGAAAGATTTGTAAACTAGGGAAAGAAGTAATTGTCCTTTTTAAATATTTGGAGAGATGACCCTGGAATTTGCAAGGTTTGTGAAGTTGCTTAAGCATTGCTGTATGACTGATTAATCCTCCAATTAATAACATTCCTACTGAAATGGCTTCTTATATTAGTAATGGCACCAAATGACCTTGACATATTTATGCATAAAACAACTTACTATATATAGCAGTGATATTAGGCAGTTTTTGCAATTTGCAATTAAGTAGCTTAAATAGGCTTTAACCCTTACTGATACTTTAAACATCAAAGATATTCTAAAGCATATTTTTCCACTTTCAACAGTTATCCTTGAATGTACATGTAAAGACAGCTTGCAACACAAAGTAAGCTTTAATTAAAATATTCCTAGAATCCTCTGAGCTAGACTTAAATAAAGCTTTACCATTGATGGGGGGAAAAAGATGTTTCTAGTTTGTGTTGGGTCTTGAAAAATCATGTATGATATATTGATTTCTGTAATTGTCACTTAGAAAAAGGTGTCATCTGAAAGTTTTCTGTATGTACAGAAAATACATAGAAAGGTCTTCTTTTAGTGTATGAAAACAAAAATTTTTTAGGCAACCATACTTGATGGGAGAAAACTGCAATAAAATAGATGTCCTTTAAAGCATATTTTGAAATTGGTAAGAGTATAGACAAGTTTTAAAACCTAATACTGGAAAGCATTTGTTATAAGAACAGTTTTGTTGGCCTGTTTCTGTTGGTGCTGATGTTTGTACCCTATGTGACAAAATGCATAGTGTAGGTATTAGCAGAATCTGGAACTAAGCAAGTGGAAAGCATTGAGAGAAGAAAAAACCTTACAAAGTAGCACTTAGTGGAGGGATAAATTGACAACACTTTTATTCCTTACTACTTGAATTTTGTTAGAAAGAAAAGTGCAGCTAGAGTGTACCTAAGTATATCATAAATGGTAACATGTCAATGTGAAAGCTTTTCTTTTTCCTCTGGAGTGGGGATTTAAGTCACTCACAATATTCCTTCCACTTGCTTGACTGTGAAATACTGCAATTCCTCAACATTAGATCCACAGTTCAGCCTGACTCCTGGAAAGAGGACTACACTGCTTATTATATTAGGCTTCAATTTAGGGAGGTTGTCCACATGGTTACAGGTCCTGTTTAGTTGCCCTCAGAGGATTCAGTTCATGAGCTCATCTTGCTTGGTTGGAATAGCAGAGCTCTGCCATTCTGACCGATGAAACCATAGCATTTTTTTACACTCTGAAGTGTTGGTTTACCTTTGTTTTGAATGAAGCTTTAATGGAGATGAAGCATGGAGAAATTT